>NC_142405.1:1355000-2607500 GCF_059441095.1 Idiotropiscis lumnitzeri
TTTATGACATTTTCGAGATACTGTACGTTTTCTTTTTAATGATTTGCTTTGGCTTTAAATTGGTTTAAATCACTTCACAAATAGCAGCAGTTTGGCAAATAGCGACCAATGCCAGAAAAATGACGTTTCAAACTGTTAAATTTAACTCCCTGTTGACGTTTAACACAAGCAAACGTTTAAATTTAATGGCGTGATAGCTTCATGCTAACATAATGCAAATTGCCATTTGTAAGAGTTCGCCTCAAAAGCTGTGCTTTTTGAGAACCATTTAAGCGATCACACAAATGGTGGAGCAATACATGTAGACAGATAATATAACCATACTCACGTGCTAATATTTTTTATCCTCTGCCCAATACGACTAAATATTACCGCATCTTACGGCGTCAACTGCGGTAATTGTAGAAGTGCTATTCTAATTTGTTTGTGTCTCCATGACATGTCATTATATCATGAAATCATGATGCGCACACTATTTATTATTATAACGTATACTATTATTCAGTGCGATTTTTTTTTCTTCTCAGAAAACACATTTTTGTGGGTCGAAACGGATTAACGGCATTTCCATTCATTTCAAGGGGCAGCAAGGACAATTTGAGACGCGAGTGTGAATCCAACTCGTATCTCAAGGCACGGTATTTGTGTCCTTTTGGAAGTCGGCAATCAGAGTAGGACCAAAACGTGGACCTCACTTGCATGTTTTGGGAATGTGGAGTACCTGAAGAAAAGGACAGAGAGAACATGCCGTCACCCTCAGAATTGTGAGGCTTGATTGATTTGAGATCCCAATTATGCCACTTGAGAGCTCCAAAAAAATATGCAGCGTAAATCCAGCCTGGAATTCATTCAAATGATTCGTCGGGAGACCCACGGACAGTTTCACATTCCCCGAGCAGCCCGATGTGAAAAAAGTGGCCCGGCAATTGCCTCGGCTCTCTCCTCTCGGGCGGCGTCACACGCAAGTGGTGCAGTTCTGCATGATGGGCGTGGTCTGATGTTCGTGTTTGTGCGTGCAGTGCTCCTGCGAGCTGGAGCTCTTGAGCGGCACCAGGCAGCGCTCGGCGGGCCGCCCGCTCTGCAGCACGCCCCAGCAGCACAGCACGCGCAGGAACTCCTTGCGCATGTCCTTGCTGCGCAGCGTGTAGATGACCGGGTTGAGCGCCGAGTTGAGCGTGGCGAAGCCGAAGAAGATGTTGGCCTTGTGCAGGATGGGGCACGACCGGATGGTGCAGGAGGAATCCAGGAGGAGGATGGTGAAGGCGGGCAGCCAGCACATGATGAAGACGCCGAGCACGATGGTGACCGTTTTCAAGAGGGCGTAGGCGGGCGAGTTGGTGGCTTCCTGGTGGCTGGAGCGCACGATCAAGTAGATCTTCACGTAGAGGATGACGATGGAGAGCAGGATGAGGCTGAAAATGGTCACCACGAAGAGGATGTACTTCTTGGAGTAGAGCGGCAGCACGGCCGAGCACTGCGGGAGGTTGTCGATGCAGTTCCAGCCCATGATGGGGAGCCCGCCCAGCAGGATGGACGTGACCCAGCAGGCGCCGATGAGCAGGAACATGCGGCACGTCTTGGTGGAGCCGTACACTTTGACCTTGGTGATGGCGATGTAGCGCTCGATGGCGATGGCCAGCAGGCTGAAGACGGACGCGGCCAGGGCGATGAAGGCCGTGCCCTCGCGGATGAACCACTGCACGGGCACCAGGTCGAAAGTCCGCGAGCCCGACAGGAAAATGTTGGCGATGTAGGCCGAGCCGGCCAGGAGGTCGGAGAAGGCCAGGTTGCCGATGAAGAAGAACATGGCCGAGTGGAACTTTTTGTTGCGGCACACGGCGATGAGCACCAGCAGGTTCTCCAGGATGATGATGGTGCACAGAACCACGATGATGATGCTCGGGTCCGTCAGCAACTTCTTGTCCTCGTAGCGCTTGTCCAGGTCCTCCAGGGTCATGTTCTTGGCGAACACGTAGTGGTAGGGGATCAGGGTCCGGTTGTAGTATTGCGAGTATCGGCTCCTCATGGCGACGAGCTGGCACGCCGCGGCGGCTTCGCGGCAAAGATTCATTCACTCTCGCCTTGAGGGAAGTTGCCGGAAGAGGGAGGAGAACGCCTGACCCGTAACCACGTCTCAGGAGCGCTACGTCGGGTCACCTGCGCACAAACACCAGAGAGTTCTTTGCTTACAAATAGCTGACGTTCATCTGTGTTCAAATCAAATAAATTCATCAAATAGAAATTAGAATGCGCTCTGGGAAGACTGAGACGGAATCAGTCGTCACGTTGCGATTTTCAATGATCTCCTCATCATTCGCGCGCGCTGAACACAAGACGTCGCCGCTTAACGCCCCCTCACACGTCTTTCCGACGCTTTTTGCACTCTCGCGATAATCCGGTGGCTTGTAAGAAATCTTCGCAGGAACTTATATTAATGCGCGTTCCCATTTTCAGATGCCGAGTTCAAGACGAGGGAAGGAAGCTGCCCGCTGGACAAAGACGACTTCATTGGCTGTGCGAAGGACACGTTCCACAAACGGCCGGCCCGAATGCTCTGCTGTCAACGCGAGGCATTTGTTGTTGGAACCAAAGCGTCCCACCGCAGCGAGTTATCTATCGTGCAGCAGCTCGAGAGCCATTTCTGCAAATCGCTGACGTCAAAACGCAAACATCTCAGCGTGACGTCTATTTCAGTCGACGGCAGGTGGCAGTACAGGAAATGCAGAAAAATGCCAAATTCCCATTCCACAAATGCAGCATTAATCAGAATATTGTTGAGACAAAAGAAGATTTTTGACTTGACTCCTGCGGGAAAAAGTCCAAAGAAATCAACGAGAACATTTGCAAAATTTCACGTTACTCGATAAGACTGAGAGTTGAAATGTTTTTGTGCAAGGAGCAATTTTCAAGCGCACAAATTTCCATCGCATTTGCGGAATAAAACGTAATCACCCTACGCTGGGTGAATTATTATCAGATGCAGACAGGAAGTGCCAGTCACGAGTGCACCGTCGAACGGTGTCAGGCTGACAGATGCCGAGAGCGATCGTCTTTGCAGGTGCTTTCGTGCTGATCTTTCCCCACATTGTCGGTTATTTTTTCAACAGCAACCATCCTGAAGTTGTTTACATTTTTTCAAAGACGACGACGAGTGGCAATCGTTGTTCGATACATTTCAGTTAGTGATGTGAATTCTCCATTTGAACGAATGAAGTTGCGCATTCAATTAGCGTTTGTTGGTGCGCAACAATATTGCATAAGATAACTTGAACAATTTATGTTTTTTAAAAAAAAAAATTCTACGCGCGCAAATGTTATTCAAACATACATCAAGTAGACGTATCGTATTCCTCGGTCGGGTTGACAAACAAGCATACCGGTGTGAAATCCACACAAGTGAACTTTGAACTGGTGTCGGGTTTTACGATCGCGCCACTCGAAGCCGTTTAAATATTCATACGACGCCGGCAAAAGTTAAAATCTGTCAAGTGAGTCTTAAAAAAAAAAAGGAGGAACTGTCGGGTAACAAAGGGGCAATCGAATCCGAGGAGGAGCTGGCGGCCTAAAAGCTGTCCGAAGTAACCCAATCCATGTGCGGCGCTGCTCTCGAAGTAATTCCACACAGATGCGACTCACGACGACTCGCTTCCTCGCTCGTGGTCGCACAAATCGTGAGTCGGGCGGTGCGAAAGCCACACAACGAGCGTGCATGTGGAACGGCATCTGGACACAATGGCAGGAATCCGAACGAGCGCACGCGCAAAAAGGAGCGCATCCGTGAGCATACCGAGCATATCCCCCCATGAAGACATGAAAAATATTTCTTCATCAATAAACATTCAGAACGACCCACAAGCAGAAAACCACAAACAATTGACGCCCCCCCCCCCCTGCGCCCCAAAAATGTTTATAATTGCCAACTGTACGTTCATAGTTCAAACCATAAATAGACCGCAAACGATGATGCCAAAACAGTTGAACGTCAATTCAAACTCATCTTTCATTACCCCCAAAAATAAATCTGACTGAAGATTCGTATTAAAAAAAAATGCACGTGTGGCTGAAAATCTCCGTCACAACCCAGGCTAAACCGAGCTACTACTCGACATACAAAGCTTGTCTTAGTTTGAGCTGAACAAAATCATTTCGGCAAATTATTTGGTTAGCATCACTTCATTCCCGCAAAAGCGCCATTCCAGTCAACGTGGGGGGGGGGGGGGGGGGGGAGCACCGCCTGGCCGCCGATAACCGTCTCAGTGTTTCCTCGAGCGGCAACGAAGAACAATCAAGTCGTTGAGCGCGACTCGACGGCCTTCATAATGCCGCCGCTCACTTTGCAGCTGGAGAGCTGGCAAGCCATGGAGTTACAGCTGCGGACAAATAGAAAAGAAGGCTTGAGACGGAGCACATGTGCCAGCCGCCGCCGCCGCCGCCGCCGCCCAATCACGTTCGCGGCTCAACTTCTGAACAACCGTTAAGTTCTAAATTGTTTTTAATAACGTTTGAGAAGATTGGATACATTTTGGGAATATTTGAACCCTTTTTTGTGGAATACTGGATGCGACCTCACACATAAATTGAATTTGAGACCCTTTGAAAGGACCCAAGAACGCTGAGCATGCATTTGAACTGTTACACAGCAAAAAAAACAAAAACTTCCTCTTTCATTTTGTATCATGACTGAACTAGAAAAGCAGGTTAGTACTGTTTTTTTTTTAATTACTATATTGCACATTGCGGGTCATTTTTCCCAGTCATATCATGATTCTTCCTTCCTTTTGATGGATGTCAAGCACACGCGATTATTTTTAAGCTAAATAAAGTCTCAAGAGGGAATTGAAGCCGTTTGTGGTTTTCCGTGCTCGCCGGCAGGTCAGCACACGACTGATCCGGCATGTGTTGTGGAGACAGCTCGCAGGTCTTCGTGTCACCAAGCTGGCGTCTGTCGTTACGCGAGGGGGGGGGGCGCCGGTTTCTCCCTCCACCCTATACCTTCTCCGCCGTGGCCCCGCCCCTTTACCTGCTCATGTTTGCTTTACATCGCCACGCCCATTCGGAATGACTTCCTGATATTTGACACCTCCGCACAAAATCTTGCAGTCACAGCTCACAGTTCTGAGGTTCGAATTTTGTCTCAGGCCTTCCGCTGAGGAGGTTGCATGTTCTGTCCGTGGGAACTTCTGAATTTCATAATGAGATGCATGTCAAGTTCATTAAAGTGTGAGCATTAACGCATGTTTGTCAATCTCTGCAACATGACGACATGCTGTCTAGATTTGGGGCAAAAAAAACAAAACGTTGACAAAGCGTCACGGCTGCAAGCGAGCGTGTTAGGACAAGTGACCGACGGATGAAAACAAAGCGGGCGCCGTCACCTGGCGCTCATTGCGGGCGCACGCCATCGAAACTTTCGATATCAAGCGGAAAGATGATGCTTCCTTCTTCAGTCCGAACCGTTCAAGCTTCGTGACAGCTGCACAAAAGCCACACTGGCTTTTTTTTTTTTTTTTTCCACCCCCCCCCCCCTCACCAACCCTTTCAAACACCCGATCATCTCCAATTAGCACCGCACCACCTGCTACCTGTGTCTCACTTTCACTTCTTACACGGCAGGAGCGCTGCCTCACCTTGTTTGGCTTTCTTTTGTTCTTCATTTCAGGAAAACCTTGATTGCGCTACACAATTTCAACTGTTTGGTGGCCGCGCAGACGTTTGTGGTTTGGAACGAACTTCCTGTCACCAAGGATGGCTTTGCACACACACGAAAAGAAATGTCTTTGCCGCTGTTACAATGAATTAAGTTATACAATAAAAAAACAACTTTTTTTTTAAACGGGCTTTAAAATCAATTTGATTCTTCTTTTGAATAGTTTTATTTCCTTTTGTTTATTGATGCATTCAAAAATATAATTGCAATGTAAATGAATGAATCAAATAAATTGATTTGCATTATTGATTGAAAATATTATATCGTTTAGTTTGCTCCAAGTGAGACGAACGGCAATGCAAAAGAAAAAACAACAAAAAACTACATTATTACCTCTCTACTTCATGGGAAAAAAACTAGAGCAAGCTGCAGTGTTGAATTGTCTCATCACTGCGGCCACTTAATTGGAGCGGGATGACATTGATTGACACCAACAGTGACAAACGTGTTGCATACAAAGCCAGCGCCCACGTCAACAAATTGGAAGGGGGCTCCTTTTGTGCAGCAACTAAACAGGAAACAGGGAACAGAGATGCTCCGCTGGCACGTGGCCAGCGTCTCCCTTCGTCTCCACCCTGAGGCTCATCTGAGCTGCACCGCATTATCGATCCACGATCAATACGCAGGCCCCACAAGCGCTGCTAATCCTTTGAACGACCCCCCCCCCCCCGTTGGTGCAGACGGATCACGAGCCCGCACGGTGCTGCTGGTTTAGTCTACGACCTTTGAGAGCCGATTTAAAAAAACAAAAAAGAAAAAAAACTGCGCTTCCATCCGTTAGATGTGACGGCTCGCACGTATGTGACGCGCATTCTCTGCCCTCCTGCACTCAAGTTGAAAGTGTCAAGATTTTGGTTTAGTAATTCGTTTCCAGTTTTGGCCTTGCCTTCTGTCTCGTCAAGTCGATCGTGTCCACCTGTGTTGGTTTACCCAAGGCCTTGTGTTAACCAATCAGCTCCTTCCAACCCTCCGTGTCTTGTCCAGGTGCTCGTCGTTGTCTCGTCAATTTCTTTGTATTTAGTTGAGCCCTTGTCAGTGATTCGTGTACCTTTTCCCGGTCCGCGTCCGTCCCGCTTGTCTCGTCAAGTTTACATAAGTCATGTCGTTGTTTTTGTTGCTTCTGGTTGTGTTGTACTTTTGTTGTTTTTTTGATTAAATTCCCCTCCCTCGCTTCCCTGCGTTTGGGTCCTCCTCGATCTCCACCTCAACGTGACAGAAATGAGCCGTGCGGCAAATTGGCCTCAAAATTCGGCAAAATCCAAAAGTAGTCAGATTTGCATTTCCACCGAGAGACTCCACACTCTTGATGTGCAACAAGTAGGTGTGATTTTTTTTTTCTGGTTAGCAAGGTACTTTCTATTTTTAAGGCCAACGACAATTTGTTCTTGTTGACGAATTGCGATTTGGTGTCCATTAGATCATCATCAAAATCGATGAAGTGGGCGGGGCCGAGTTCAACAGCGCGGGACCGGCACGTAAGACGATGACGCGGCCGCGATCTGGTTTTGAAACGGCAGAAAATCACAAAGCGGCGCCTCCAAGAGGAAGTTCAAACGAGGAAGAGGAGAGGTGCGTGGCCCGCAATCGCCGCTTGTTCTGAAACTCAGAAAAGCTTTGCGCTGCTTCAGAACATGAATCGATTCACAAAAAAACGCAAAGGTGACAAAAGTTTCTAAAGACGAGCTAGAAATGAGAGCTTAACTTTCATTGTCATCGTTAACTCATTTACTACCATTGACGGCTAAAGACGTCAAAGATCCATTTTTTTCCATTCTTCACTTCCAATATACAAGACATATTGTTGAAGAAATAAAAGTCTTCAAGTGTCAATCAAAAGTGAGCAACAAACATTTTTGCTCAGAGGATTGAACGTATCAGTTGCATAAGTTTCTTTACGTCACCTCAGCATTGGATGACAGCAGACAGAACAAAACACTTCCTCTTTTAGTGACAGATAAAACACTTCCCTGGTTTTTGCATTTCTTTGTCTTCAAAACCCAAACCTTGCGTGGTCTTTGTTCCATGCCCCACAAAAAAAAGAGAAAAAAACATACTTCATTAAAACCGCCCATAGGCGTCTGGATATTGGTGGCGGGAGGGTGGGGGTGAAAATGGGTGCCCTCAATTCATGGTGGGGGTCTCGTCTTTTAATTAGGGATTACCCTTTTCGCTTGTCAACGAGTCTGACAGTTTGGGCACAGTCTCTTCCGTGCGTGTCAATGCCGTTTAGGCAATCCGGTGACGAAGGTGGACTTGCCTTCCTCACTCACGTCCAGCGCAGGAAGTTTGCCATGCTTTATTTATGGCAGATGTTCTTGCTGCGTTTGAGCTTTGGTTGGGGGGGCGAGGGGGGGGCTTGGGAGACAAAGAGCTGTGTAAACAAGGGCATCATAGCGCCTCGAGAGCTCTAACCCACATGAGTGGACCAGACACCCCCCTTGCACAAAATCCCTAATATAGTCTACTTATACCGGAGGGGGGGGGGGCTGGGCTGAGGTTTCTTCAAAGGTGGCACCTCAGAGGCAAAATACAAGGCCATGGTGTTTATTTGCTTTAAAGGCATCTTGTTTAGATGAAATATTTTCACACACAAAAAAAAATCAATCGAGGACAAATCATGCCTTCCTCGTGGCAGCCCGTTTCTGTTGGTGCGGCTCTTTTGGATTCAGTTGCGGATTTTGACTTATTTTGAAAGGCCTACAGAATTTTGTGTTCTAAAGATATCAAAAGATGGAGCTACGACGCAAAAAAAAAACAACGTATAAATACGTCTTTGGGAGGCGGGGATGACAATTTCGATTTTTGTCTTTTGGATTGAATGAGTTATTTTCTGATTTGATGTCTGTCATTTTTTATGCTAAAAAATGAGGTCACTCTTTGGTTGCAGCTGCTCATACAGGTTCCAAATGATAATGACGCTAGCACGAGCTGTCCTCATCAAAGTCTGTGCTTACCCTGCGATCGGGCAAAGAACTTTTAACGCTTTTGACGTTATCTTTCAAACACTTTCTCAAAGGTCACAGAGCCATGAGTAATTTATTCAATTAAAAAAAAAAAAAAGCAGTCCAATAAGCAGAAATGAGTTTGCACTACTTACCTTCATGACTGACCAGTTCCTTCTGCGTCATCGTTATTACAGTCATAAATACATAAATGTCAACGGTTTTCATTCGGAACATGGCAACAGACGCGCCAACTTGACTAGATTCACACACAGGAGCCTTCCGCCGAATTGTGACATTTCTGCCTTTCAAGCCCATCATCATCATCGTCACTTTCAACATCCTCCTCCGCCCTCATTTTACACATCACAGAGACTCAAAGGACAGGCTGTAAAGAGCCGAGGTTCATTCTTGCCACCGTTGTCAAAATCAAAAAGCGACATTCGTGTGGCTTTACTTTAAATGCAATCGAACGTAAGCGCGGTGAGGTCGACCACGAAAAAAAAAAAACATTTAAAAATCTGACACCTTCCTTGTTCACATCGTCACAATGAGCTCAAGCTAATGAATGGTTTGCAACCCTCTTTTTCGGACTCCATTGTCCTCGCCTCTCCTCGCTCTCATTCTTCTCTGAACTCCGGACCTTGAACTCCGCCCCTTCTCATGTTCACGTGAACTTTTAGAGGTGGCGACGAGACATATTGGTGAACGGTTTCCATGGCGTGACTGCAACCTCCACACTTGTTCCACCGCATGAACTGCACCAACGTGGGGGGGTGGGGCGGGGGGGAGGAGCCATGTGTTGACAACAACCGTGAACTGGAACATGATACCATCAAGCCTGCCTTCCACTGCCGCTGCCAAGCACCCGCTGATAAGATGCTGGACTGACGGACGAACGTCCATCCATCCTCACACGCCAGCAAAAATGGACAAAGCGCAAAGACTCCCCCAAGCAAACACAAATCCATTAGCAGGGGGGGGGGGGTCTTGACAACATGGTTGCCTAGAAAGGAAACCTGGCTGCTGTGCTTTTTACGCCCTGAAACAACTTGTCCACGTCTTGGATCTCCCGCGATGATGTCAACTCTTTTCTTGCGGCGAGCGACAATCTGCGATTAGTCACCGGTGCATGGAAAGATTTTGATGACAACACCCAAAATCACGCTGTTGCCTGCCAAAAAAGGACAACTTGCATTTATTGGCGATTTGAAAACACGCTACGTGTGGTCCTAAGAGACGCTTCTTGATCGAGTAATTAATCAATCGTGGGTGGGCGAGGATCCGTGCCCCTTACGGCGTCGTCTTAAGAGACATTTTGGACCGTTGTACGATAAAACTGCGGCAAAAGTTCGGGAAAGACCGTTTATGTTTGCGCATGGCAACCTGACAGCTCCAGTCGGCCGGACGATTCGAAAGCTAAGAAAAAGATGCGTGGCTCACGGGTGGTTTGAAGGTAACCCCGTTGAGTTTTGCAGCTGCACAAACAAAGACAACTCCATAACAAAGACTCCCAAGTGGGAGGAAGAACAAGGAGGAGGAAGGCCATCCTCGCGTCTACCTGCTCTCGCACTTTTCTCGTCATGTAGCGCCGCAGAATGGTCAGTGGTCAGAAAAACCGAGACGTGACCGCACCGATGAAACCGTTGCCGTACACTTCATAATTCATTCAGTGTAACCTCAAGCGAAGCGCCGTCCAAAACCAGAAACCTGACATTCGAGAGCCGGTGGGACACGGTATCATTCTAAACGTCCCCCTGCCAACGCGGATTGAGTCCTCACAAGGTTGCTGTAAAACTCACGTGCTGTGTGTGGCGTGCCTCTAAGGCAGTGCTTCTCAAATCGTGGGGCGGGCCCCCCTGGAGGAGGCGTGTGTGACCCTGGGGAACATGCTTATTTTTTTTCCCGCCATACTACAATAAAGTGGAATTGCACATCCACTCCAGTAGGTGACAGTGGGGGGGGGGGGGTGAATTGTTTTCTTCTTGCTGGGGGGGGGGGCGTTACAGAAAATAATTGAGAAGCACTGGTCTGAGGCCTTTACCGAAAAACCAACTCTCTGGACCGTTTCAGCCAATCAGAAGCCTGAAGAACGTCCTATCTGGAAAAGGGCTAATAAAAAAATATCAAAGTCCGTGTCGGTTGCTTGCGAAGTGAAAATGATTCTTGTATATCATAAAGCCAAAGCATAAAATGTGCGCACGTAAGGAGACGGCGGTCACGTCATCCGAAGGACGCGAGCCAATAAAAACGTCGGTTTTCCCCGTCTACACACAAACGCTGACAATAGTTTTTGGAAAGTCTTCACGCTGGTTTTCACGGCCCTAAAAGAGTGGATGAAAGGCCGGAAGATTTTTTTTTTTTTTCTTTTTAAAAATACTCTGTCTGGCCTCGCAGGTTTTGGGCTTGACTTTTGAAATGAAATGTGACAGGAGTCGCATGTACGCTTTAGCGAGCGTCAGGATATCCTGGCATGCCGCTACAAGAAGTCTGCGCCTGGTCACGGTGTGTTGAAGTTCCGAGGGAAAGCAAAAGGGGGGGGGGGGCATGAGGGGGGGTTCTTCTAGTTTGCTCAAGTCCCTCAAGTGGAAAAGGAATGTAAGAGGACTTAATGGGTTTTTCATTGACTGAGACACCTCCGTACTCGAGACGAGCCTGCGTGAATGTGGAGATGATAACCGACGCTTGCGGGATGTTGAGTGCATCTAAAATTGGCTTTAAAAAAAAAAAAAAAAATCGCAAGACGCCGTATATTTCCCAGATGGCCGACACTCCCTGTTCTTGGCTGTGAATCAGAAAGCAACACGCTGCCGGTGTTGTGTTGTGACTTGTGAGAAGAGAAGGCGTTTTTTTATTTCTTTTTTTATTTTGGATGATCCTGCGTCTGCCACACCCTCCAAAATTGTTTTTCAGGCTGTGAGTGGGGGCCAACCGGCCAGAACTGTCAGAAGTCCAACTCGAAACTTCTGCATTGTCACATGTGATCCGTCACTCTTCTTCTTCTCTGCGCTGGCGGTTTCGCTTAACCAAGTCGTCGCCTCCGGCCGTGCACTCCTCAGATCTTTCGGCGTCGTTCGCCGTCCGTTGGCGCTGCATAAAGTGCCGTGTGTCGACAATCAAAGACGAGTCACCCTCCCAAAAGAAAAGCCGCCTCGCTGTTCGCGGACCGCTCCCAGGCCTCGGCTGAAACCCGAGCGTCCTCCGAGGGGGGATCCGACATAACGGCCCCTCAACCCCCCCCCCCCCCCCCCCACCCCGCTGACCGAGTCCAGTTGGAAAAAGAAACCCGAAGGACTTTTTAGGTTTCGCATGACTTGTGTCCGATGATGTCCCGAGAGGTACTGCTGTTGAAGGCAGGTATGAAAAAAACGGGCTCAAAAATCCAGCTGGACCATCGTCGCGTCGACCCCGCTCGCCCGCTCGCTCGCTCGCTCGCTCGGTGGTATGCTGGGATTGCCCAAGAAGAGGCAACCCAAAATAAACGGAGCAACTGCGTCGCGACACGGCCAATCAATGAAGCTGCCGACAGAACCTTCCACGCTTGATAAGCCCTCAACCGATGCTGCCGAGCGCGTTTCCTCCTCACGCGCTCGGCCGTGATGTTATCACATGCGCGTTTTTTGTCTTATCCAAGCTGCATCAACATATTCACCTTTTTTTTCTTTTTTTTTTTGCCTTCGGATCATAACATTGCCACACATGCTGCAGCTTTTCCCGACCCCAGCAGAGCCAATGATGGATCAGCGCTTTTATCTGAGCAATAAACATGATTTCCTCCGCCTTATCATCTTATCTCAGTGATTTGGCACGTCTCGCCAAAGCACTGCCGACACCTCCAGACCTGCTTTTAGTCTTTAGGAAACAACCTGCACCAGTTCAGGTCGCTTTTTTCTTTTTTTTTTCGAGGGGGACCGCGGTGATGCCTTTTTTTAAGAAAGTCGTGACGGTCTTTGTATGTGCTTTCTACAACAGGAGTGTGTTAATTCTACCATTGTTTGCGCAGTGAATTGCCTTTCTCTGGGGAGGACATCTCTGACCCAAGAGATTTAGCCAGAACATAAGGAGGGGGGGGCGGTGGGGTGGGGGGGGGCGGGGGGGGGGTCATGGTGTTGGTGATAATGGAGGCCTTTGTCTTATTAATACATCCTTTCAGTACAATGCCTTCTTTAGAGTGACGGATGAACAAGCCTCAACAACATCGGAGGGGTCATAGCAGTGGGGGGGGCACAGCAGGATGCGCAACGGTTTTCAGAACCCCCCCCCCTTTCAGCCAGCAACACCCCCATGTACGTGCATGCAGAAGACAACAAATGATGCAGAGCTCACTGTACACTCATCGTTCTCTATTTAATGTTTAACGACTCCGTGTGAGGCATTAAAGACACGCGCACACGCGCGCCATGACGCGCATTTGCAGCGGTTGCCACATCTGCGCTTCGACTTTCGCTTTAGCGCCAAACTTTGGCGAGGAAAAAAAAAACTCCCTTTGTTAGCATCTTACAGTATGTCGAACTGTCACTCTTCCATGTTCAAAAACTTACCCCATGGGAGAGAAAAGATGACTTTGGTCCGCCCTGGCGCTCACATATAGTCACCAAAACTTGCAGAACAAAACAAAAAAAGTTCGGATCTCCAGCTCCAATCCAGCGGATGACAATCACGACCGTTTTGGTGGCAAGACGCGCCGTCTGGTCCGTGCTGGGAGACGATCCATAGCGGACCCAAAGTGAAGCGGACTCTGGTGCGAGTCCAATCAACTGTCGGGAGCGACGGAGGCTTCCAAAATTTAAAAAAAAAAAAAAAAAAAAGTGTCCCGCAGCGGTGTCGCTTTGTCGGATCCAGCTGCACGTCTGCCGCAGCACGAGTGCTCGTCCTGCTGCTGAACACAAACTCTCACACGCGCACACTCCAGAGGCGGGGAGACGCGCGTATGACGCCATCGCCACGCACGCGCACGCTTTCGCTTACGCACACACACGGAAGGACACATTAGAGTCGTGGGATAATATGAGAAATGTACTTTTTTTAAACAGAATTTTTGAGATGAATTAATTATCAATTATTAATTATTAATTTGAGGAAAAGATGAAATGTTACCACAGGAAGACATTGCTGTACAGATAAAAGTGCTCCAAAAGAAAACGTGGAGTTAAATATGCTTTTGTTCACAACTTGTACTTGAATGGGACAAGCTAGCAATTTGAAGGCAGGAACATGCATGGTGGCCATTGGGAAATTTGGAACCAGTCCAGAATGACCGGTTCAAATCAGGCTGACATGGAACAGTGATTTTTATTTTATTTTTTTTCTCCAACTTTTAACAAGTTGGGTGGGTGGGTGGAGTCCAGAAATAACCAGACAGGTGTGCCAGATTGTTGTATTATGCATCATAGATGACAAAAATGGTGAGACCTAAAATCGCGGTCACCGCTCATTTGCAGACTCACCATGCGGCACGGGGAACAAAATGTTCAGGCTTTGATTGTGCGTTATCTCAAATTCCCCGGCCAGATTTTGGACCCAGTACAACCCTGTTTGAGGGGACACCAAAAGATTAGCCGACTATGTCTTCCATTCTTCACTGTGAACTTAGGAAAAAGGATTCACTTTAAGGCATCTAACGAACAAACAAATAAACACAAACTAGGCAGAGGTAATAAGTTTTGCAGCATATTTTTTTTTGGGGGGGGGGGGGCGTTACACAAATCAAATCCAGATGTTCCACCTCCTCACTTCCTCTCCCCCTGATGCAGATCCCAGCGTGCCACCGAGTCCTCGCTTTTCCCAACTAATCTCGCTTCCTCTGTGAGTAGCTGAAAGAAGCAACGGGGCTTTTTGCGCTTTCAAACTGTGACCCACGGCAGCGTTTCACATTTCAATTCCGCAATCGGACTGACCAAACATTCTGAACATTAGCGTCTGTCCCCGATCATACCGTGCGATGATCAGCATTTTTTTTTGTCAGTCATCGTCAATCGTTGAGGCAGGTGCTCCTTGTGTTCGGCTTCATCGTCATTTCTGGCCGAGTCATCGACAGCGAGCGCTTGCGATGTCTCAGCTGGATTGCGGTTATTGCTTTTCATCATGTTCGTAAGCAGAGTTGTGTCTCGCACTTGCCCGAGGAAGTGGATTCATGTTACTTAAAGCCCGGAGAGCAGGGGTGGGCAAACTTTTGGATTGGCGGGCGACAATGGGTTCTAAAATTTGACGGAGGAGCAGATGGATGGAGGGTTTTGGTAACCTCACCTCATCAGAGAAAAAAAATACATTTAATTTTAAATGAAAGTCAACAAAAGCCTTACAATAATATATATGTCTTTGAAAAAGCGGGCCGGATTGAAACGTTTAACGGGCCGCATGTGGCCCCCGGGCCGTAGTTTAGCCACGCCTGCTTGAGAGCGTCATCATCACTTGGGTGGACTCGCTCTCATGATGACTGCATGGGGAGAATTCCCTCCTGAGGCAAACGCTTTTGCGAGTGACATCAAAACACTCCCAGAGGAGCCTCCAGCTCACAACCTCCACCTGTGAGGGACAACAAACCAAAAAAAAAGCAGACGGGTCCACGCTGAGGCATCTCAGCTACTTTTGACTCATGTCGTGTCTGCCCGTGGTTGACTCGGGGGAGAGAACGGCAACAAGATTGTGCAACACACACTCCCCGCCGCCCCCGCAGCAGCTGGTATGTGGAAAGTGTTCAGGCTGCACAGAAGAGTTTTTTTTTGTTTTTTTTTCACACGTGTCAGGTTGCGAGTACGGCGGGACGTGTCGCAGACGGCAATTGATGCCGCGTCTTTTTTACGACGGGACACTCTCAGGAGTTTGTCGGCTGGAGCTGCCTGCTTTTCGGCACTTTTTGTTTAAGGGAGGGTGCGCGAGCCCTGACCTCACTTCCTGTCGGGGCTCCTCACAAGCATTCCATTGTCTGTGAGAATGTGCGCGGGCTCCGGGGACTCTGCACATCTGGCGGCTGTTATTAGCGGCCTCCGACAGCCACCGAGCCGGGCAGCACCGGCGCACGCTAGATGATGGTGGACGTGCGTCTCGCATAAGCGAACGTTTCTTTCACAAGCTTGCGTTTCACAAGACAGGAAGATGATTGGATTTCTCTTGTGACTGTGAGGACAGACCTCGAGGGGGGAGAGAATTGCAACAAACGGTTTTATAGCTAACGCGATTGATATTTGAGGCTTCTGCCCGTTCGCTTAGCTCAGTCCGTTAGCCTAGCCAGCTAGCTTAGCTTCGCATCTTGAACACAAAGATTTCAACTTTATAGTTCATGAATGTTGACCCTGATTACTCTCAGAAGGATGAAGGATGAAAAATTACAATGAACACATTCCAGACTGGCTTATTTTAGCTTAGCCTAGCTTAGCTGACGAACATTTCTCACACAGTGGACCAGTTGGCGGTCAAACAATTTGGAATTTGACCTCAAATTTGTTGCAAAACTCTTGTAACAAGCACTCTTCACCCTCCTTTTTCTTGATCTATTTTCTAATGCTAAAATGAACTCGTTTGGTGACCAGTGGGCTAACATGTGACATCCAGGTCACGTTTGATTTTAAAATTAAAACTCATTCACTACCATTGACGGCTAAGGACGTCAAAGATCTTTTTTTTTTTTTTTTACTTGGCTGGCAGTGAATGAGTTTAGAGATTAGAGAACAGGTGACCCACCTCTAAAGCTTACAAAATCGAATTTCGAGACTACAACAAGGCGGCTCGAGAGCGTGAAAAGTCGATGAGTCAGCGACAACACGTGGAGGCCTCAGCAGGTTCTTCAACATGAGCGTGATAGAGATTCTGCAGTGCAACTAATCCTTTCACTCACAACGCTCAACGAATAGCTTGACCCATAAAGACATTTCAGAATCTGGATACAGGAAGTTTGCCGAGGCCTTAAGGCATCAGTCACGGGATGCATCTCAGCAAAACGTAACACTTTTCACCCGCGCCACATGATTCGCTTCTGCAACTTCCCCGCAGAAATGCCGTAATGACCTAGATTTAACCGATGATGTCGTAAAGCGGCGAAATTCACTTCATGTGAGCAGGCACAAGACGGAGGCGGGGTCGGGGCCCCGCCTTGCTTGTTGTGCTCAATCTTCAACATCATAACATCAGAAGTGGAGAAGAAAAAAAAAGCCCGATTGGGAGACGGTGATGCGTATCGCTCAAGGCCCTCGACAGCGTGAAGTTGTTGTGTCTTGGAGTCAGGCTGGCTTACGTCTGTCTGCGCTGCAAACGGAGGGCGAAGAGCCGCATGTCTCTGCTTTTTGGAAGGAATCCGCGCACCCGCGCACCCCCCACCCTGAGATTTTGCAATCTTCTCTCATCGCTTATCTTTTCACCAATCGCTCGCTCTGGCGCTCTTTCTCGCTATGTTTCTTTCTCTCGCTCTCTGGCACAAAAGGAATGTTTTGAAAATCGCGTATTGGGCCACTGGACAAAAAAATGTGCTCATTACAAAAGGATATCCGGCGTTAAATGTGCGAGAGGAAATATCAAACATGAACAAATATATGACCGTGAAAAGTGGGAATTTGTCAAAATGGAACAAACAAAATAAACGTACAATTGTCTCACATCTTTCTAATGCCGACACATAAATAGGTTTTCTCACCGGGTTGTCTCAGGTCTTTTCCACGTCGCCACAATGAGGCACTCGAAAGCGACCACAAAGCACACAATCACACGTCGGCTCTCAAGTTTGATTGGTGGGCGACAATGGGTTCTAAAATTTGACAGAGGGGCCGGGAGCAGGAGCAGTTGGATGGGGTGTTTTGGTAACCTCACCTCATTGGAGAAAAAAAAGAAATGAAAATGAACAAAAACATTCCAACATAATTGCTGTCTTTTAAACGATTTAGAAAATAAAACATGAACAAGGTTTATTCATTTAATTTCTTTCAAGGTCGGCGGGCCCGATTAAAATGTTTAAGGGACCGCGTGTGGCCCCCGGGCCGTAGTTTGCCCACACCTGCCTTACAGGTTCTTTTCATCTGTTTATGCATCCTATTTTATTTTATTTTTTTTTTACATTTCCAGAATGTAAATAAATGTCCAAAATGACCCTTTTCAATTCAAACTCAACTTTAGTAAGCAGCCGTTCAATATGTTGCTTTTACAAACCAGCAGGAGCCTCCTGCTTGAGGCTTTATTGTTTTGTACTCCGTCCGCTAAGTCAAAGGCGGGGGTCTTGCTGGATAGTAAACGGGACCACATAGTTGGAAGGAGGTGCTGCAAAGGGGCAGAGTCATGACTTTTGCCGCTTCCTCCAGATTAGGTCGTGTTTACCAGAAGAAGGAGAAGTCGTCTTAGCTAAACACGTTCAAATCCACACTTCCATCACAAGTCAAAACTGTTCTCATTAACATAACGACGCTCTGCGTTGAAAGGAGCCATGCGGTCAAGCCGTCATTAGGTGCTCGAGGAGTTTGTCTTTTTTTTTTTTTAAGAAGGTCCAGAAACTACAAAGGCTTCAGCGTGGTGACACAATGGCACACATGCAAGTTGCTCGGCATTTAATCTTCTCGGGCATCACCATATGGCTCCCATCAGCCGAGCTTGACGTTTGTGACGCTAAATCACCGAGTCGAGGGGAAGTTCAAAAGGTGAGTCATCACTTTGCGTCAAGCCTTGCAGGACCTTCAAACGTAGCGTTGAAGTCGGCATTTCCTTGGAATTTCTGACTTGTGGCAAGGCAGACGATGAAAATGTAATAACTTGACCCTGAGAAGCATTTGCGACACAAAGTAGATTGTGAAAGTTGTCTTGTGAAAACAAGGCAAAAAAAATGTTTTCAGGTAAAATAGCATTTGCACGAACAATAGAACCAAACAAAATTCACACAATAAGAAAAAAAGAAAAATAATCTCGCAGCGATCACGTGAAAAGAAATACGATTGATGTTTCAATGCACACTAGTGTAAACGCTCGTCTCTCAGCATTCACTCCAAAACGATAAGATCATTTTCCGACGCATAGCTGTGTAAATGCTTGCAAGAAAAAATAAGAGGATGCTCAATCGTTGTTAAGCTCCATGCTGATTTTTTTTTTTTTTTTGTCAACATCTGTGAGCATTCAGCAACATCTGCGTTCATGCTTTGGCCTCAGCGTGAGCAAAATGCTTAACGCTCGTTGAGAAAGGAAAAAAGGGTGAATGCTCGTATGAGAAAACAGAACGTGAATGACGTGCGGAGGTGGAGGAAGTGAAGTTGGCCGGTTGAGGGTGAAAAAAAAAAAAAAAAGCTTTGGGTAAACAGGTCAAGCGTGCTCCCGATGGAATCTGGCTCGGAGAGGCCGGCATGCCGCCCGCCAGGAGGACTTTGTCCGCGTTGAGCTTTGTGTATTTTTTGCGAGAGGCACGGCGCCCGTTATTTGTTTAAAAGCCACCGAACAAAAGGCAGTTTGTCCAAACACGTGCGTCAAAGGTGCACATTTCTCCTCTTCTGCTTAACAAAGCAATGCCGCCTGACACTTGGTGGCTTTGGGGGAGGGAGGGGGGCATGGGGGGGGGTTCAATGTTGAGAGGTGGGGGTCGTATGTGTGTGTGGGGGGGGGGGGGGGGGTCATCAGATAAGAAAGATCAGGGTCAGGCCATTACTTTAATCCAAGGTGTGCGCATTAGCGTGCGTACGAGTGTTTCTTTTGTTAGCCGACCAGGAATCCTGGCCGCTGCCTCACACTCAAAACCACAAAGCACACACAGACGTACACTTTGTGGTCAAAGTGGTCAAATGTAGCACTGAAATAGACAAGAGAACAGCGGGGGCCTGAAAATCACACTTGTCAGACATAGCCTGGAGCACAACACACAACTAACCCTGGAAGCCAAGCAGCTAGCTAGCTAGCGAGCTAACTAGCAAATAGATAGATAGATTTATATTTAAAAAAAGAAAGAAATGGTAGCTAGCTAACGATCATGCTAAATGTTGCTAGTTACTGTACTGTAGGTTGACACAGGAAGTACAAACAAAGAAGAGGAAGTTAAAAGGGAACATGCAGGTGACTGAATCGGAATTGAAGGCCTCATGGAGCAAAACGCATCAAACCAAGAGCGAGATGGTGAAACCATCTTGAATTTGTAACATACTGGCTGATATATTGCACCTGATGGGAATAACATCCTCCTCGCTCCGACTTGGACGCTGTTTCCTGCCCTGAAGACAAGCTAAGTGTTGTTCCTTCTGCCGTTCTTCCAACGCAAACCTGTTGTCAACATCAACTTTTGATACTTTTTACCGCTTGACGACCATTTTGTGCCAAACCAAAACTCGGCTTCTCTTCCCCATGCTTCAACACATGCAAGTATTTGAAAGGCTTAAATAACGTGAAGGTGGAAAATACCTTGATAATCCCACATTGGAGATCCGAATTGGCCGTTGTTAATACATGCGATCGGCTGGCGACCAGTGCATCGCGTACCCTTCCTCTCCAGCTAGGATACGCTCCAGCACCCGCACGACCCTCATGGGGATTTGGAAAAAAATAATTGAACCAAGAAATAAAATAAACTGACAGTCAATGAAATCATAATGGAGCAAATTTGAACGAGTTTATGATCAACGTATCTACGGTTGCATATAAACCAAAGTGCGGTCGAGCTTAACACACCGCCCGGGACGCAAAGCTTTGATCCGCTGCCTGCATGCTTTCTTCCCATCACCGTCTCCTTTTTTTTTTTTTTTTTTTTTTTATTGGCTGCAGCTGGAACACCTCTTGGGCCCTCGCTCCGACACACTCCCATCCCAGCTCACCTCTGTTTGACTGAACCAAAGTAAATTATATGCAAGCGCAGCGGCGCAACGAGGGGACTATTCCGAACGTGTGTGTATAATATAATACGTCATGACGCGATGGCACGTCCGTCGTACGCTAACCTGGCCGCCGCGCCGGATCACTTCTCTCCTAAATGAGCGTTTAAAGAGCGTTTGCCTTCCTGCCGCTGCAATAAATCTTTTCCTTTTCCCGTGACCTTTAACCTCTGCATGAGAGGGGCTCCCGTGATAAGGCCTCGCGCTGAACCTGAGCAGCCACTCGGCTCTCTCGTAGGAATCAACTCGCACGAGGGAGGAGAAGGAAAGAAAATAGGCTGCAGTCTGTCATGCTCGTCAAGCTTCACCTGCAAAGTCGTATCATTTACGTGACGGAGACATCATTTATTATTCAGCTTTTATTGGGAACTCGTTGGAAATGTGTTGAATCATAACTGCCTCTTAGACTGATTAAATTAAATGTGTCCAAAAAAAAACCAACTCAGCATAATTTGGTTTTTGGTGCTTTAATTGCATGAATGCTGAAATGTTTTTGATCTTTTCTCCCACAAAATTATTTTGACATGCATCCGATTCACATCGTTCTAATTTCAACATACTGCAAAAATTCACGCCTCACAGGCTATTATTTTTCTCACTCCGAAAATTCACAGTTTTCCCTAAATTTCAATATTTTAAATAAAAACAAAACAAACTCAGGCTTCTAATTGGCTCCAAATATTCTTATAAATTTACAGCCATCAAAAAATGTTCTTCTCTTGAAAACGTCTTATTGGAATCTCACGACAAGTCAAAGAAAACGCAAATCCGAGTCTATCTTGGTCCAGACTTGGATTTTTTTTTTTGCCGCTTTAGAAAAATATCTCGCTGGTGTTTTACTGTCGTTTGAAAAACGAGGTTGAAATTGGTTTTGTGAAGTGAGGAGTGACGGGAGAGTTCGGCTTTATTGATTCAGCTGCCGCCGCGAGTGCGTGCGCCCGATGACCTCATGGGCCGCAGCCAATCAAGTTGCGAACGCCATCTCAGCGCTGCCAGGCTGTAATTGCCTCTTCAATTAAAGCCGAGTTAGCATCTACCACAGATGGCTTTGCACTTTTTCCTTTCATACAAATAAAAAAAAAATAAAATGCAGCCGAAACTCAATCCGACGTGATTATCGTAATTGCTCAGCAACCGGCAACATCCGAGTCCAAATGAAATCCAGTCTTTGGGGAAGAGCCGCAAGTGACTGGAGAGCGCCACCCTCGATTATGACAAATCGGCGCTGGAGCTTTTCACAAGATGACGAGTGTGATGATGAGCGCACGCCGATACTTGCCAGCTGGGGCTCCGTTCTGCTTCCACGTGTGTGTGAGTCACACCAGCCGAGCCTCGAGCGTCATTATCTCAGCCGCCTCCGAAGCGATGGAAACAATCGGCAATTAGAAGGGAAAAATTATAAATATTTACACTCATTTGACTTTTATTTCCGCTTCGAGTTTGGAGCGCAACTTCCGTCGTACGTTCTAAAGTAAGCTGGTCAAAAAGCGATTGCGCTCTTAATTTTCTTGTTCCTTTGTTTTTATTTTGGTTGCCGGAGAGACGATGTTTATGTGTTTCCAAATATTCCCCCCGCGCTGTCACGTCTTTGTCATTTTTCACCTTTCTGCTTCTGGAAAAGAGGGACTGGCTTTCTTCTTTAAAGACCTTGATTATTGTTTAGAACGCTTTATGCCATCTTGACTTCGAGCTTTCTTCTTCTCTCCTGTCTTGAAAATGGCCTCACAAGTGTATCTGCAATTAAATTCCCTCCTTCGGCCATTGTGGTTTAAAAAAGCAAGAATATATTTTTGATTTTCAAACTGTCGCCACTTCGGACTTTCTGTTGCATCGAATGCGCATAGCACCGCCCCCTCGCCAGTAAGCATCCAATCACAAGACACGTTCATCACCTTGAATGTAACCAACTCTGCCTGGCAACATGAGCTAGCGGAATTCTGATTGGCTAAAAACTCTCACCTAAAAATACAACTCTAGAAAATAATCAATGTGAAGAGTATGAGAATTTTTTTTCTTGACGATGTTCGGCCTTGAAGGTCTTGACCGCCCGCCACTGCCAAATGATGTGCACGACCTGCTTTGACAAGTTGTAATAACACTGCTCTAATTGTGTGACTCCCGCCTGGACCATCGTCGAGAGTCAAAGAATGTCGCAATAGGGAAAGTCGATTGGTTCCCGTTTTCCTTCCTGGAGAAGATTGATGTTTGAGGACCCGGTGACACATTGCTTCGTTTCCAGCTTCGGACCACTCTTGCCCCTCAACCTTTTCCTCAGGAAGGCCACAGATTCCTGGAAAAGTTGGAGTGAAGTTCTGGCTTCCATAAATCAAGCCCCCCCCCCCCCCCGACCACTCCTTGTTGAGTATGAAGGGAGAAACATCATCGCCTTTCCCTCCCTCCCTGAACCCCCCCACCGCCTACCTCCCACCTCCCGTTTCTGTGCCTCCCCCACCTCTCGGACTGTCAGACTGCACTGCAAGTATTGGAACTTCTTTGAACAAATCTCAGTTTCACTTTGAGCCGCTCGCCGTGCTTTCACATCTTTACGACGGCGTCTGTTGCACCACGTCGGCGTCAAGTGGCGCCGCTTCCGTCGACCCCACCGCTGCATTTAGCTGTCAGTGTTCTCAGCTTGCGGTCCTGGGTGTTGTTTTGCGTTTATAGCCTGCAATACAAGGCCTCGGTGCCATTCAGTCCGTCAAGTGTTCGGCGTCTACAGTCTGAAAAACAGAATGAAAAAAAACAAAAAACAAACGCGACCACAAAAGTGTTGCTCGCTCTTTTTTTTTTGCAAATCATGTGCAAAGTGCGGCGATGTGACATTTGGGGGTGGGAAAGTCACGCATGACAAGTGGTGTTATGTAAGAGCGTTTCTGGTTTTTTCTTTTTTTTTTCTGTACAAGGTCAGTGGAAAATCTTTTTATTGATTGTCCCGACTCGTGTGAGCGACAGAAAAGCCTCCGAGAGCATGCAAAGGTTTCGTCGACATATTCTAAATGCAGTGCTTCTTAAATAGTGGGGTGCGCCCCCCCCCCCTCCGGGGGTGCGCGGTGCGGCACTAAGAGGGGCGCGTGTGACCCTGCTTTTTTTCGGCCCTACTACAAGTGTAATTGCACATCCCCGCCAGTAGTTGGCAGTGTCGCTCTCCTTGCCCATCGTGTTCAGCGAGTCTTAACTCGACGGCGGAGGTTTGTTTTGCAACGAAAATGCGATTATTTAGAGTCGCGGCGGAGAGTGGGGCATACTAGTGTGGTGACTATTTATTGCGGGAGAGGAATGAACTCTCACTGCATCGCGATTCCTGACAGCTGACAAATTTCATATTGATCACACGGCTCAGTTTCAAGAAGAGCAAGGCCCACAGCTCTGGCGGGAACTTCATCACATAAACAGAGAACATCCGTAAACAGTTCCGAAAAGACCCGTTTGGACTTGCAGAGGGGCGGTGGGTGGGAAGGAGGACGATTGGGACAAAGTCGGGGGGTGAGAGAGTGAAGCACTGCAGCTGATATTCCCTCCATGGCGGCCAAGTTGGGAGGAGCAACAGCAGGCCGCCTGCGTGCTCCCCCTTTGGGACTTTGTGCCTGTACAAACAAAGTGATCCAGGGCCTCGGGTCTAATGGGAACCAGACCTGCTGAAGGAGCCAAAACCCTCCCCTTTGGTCCTCTCCTCTTTGCCTTCCGACCAAGCTGAAGGACGCTCTTCAATTATGACAACCAGACCTGAAAATGTCGGCCCACATTTCGCAATCCTTTTCCTGGCGTTGGTTCCCACACGCCAACCGTTGATGACCTTCTCGACTTGCCGTGCGGCCGCACTTATCTTCACTTTCTCTCGCTTCTAAATGCTTCCTCTATCACGACTCCCCTCTCCCACTTTCTATTAATAACGCTTTCAATTGACTTCCGATCATCCTGATGACCTTTGACCCCACCCCGGTCCATAGCTCTGGCTCTTTCCAACGAAGCACACCACAGGCCTCTTCGACCTTGCATGACTCAGCACTGTCGCAAAAAATAAATGAAAAAAAATGGTCAGAAAAGATCATAAACCTGCAAAGTTCAATCTGCTTTTTCCAATTTTTGGACGGAGGCCAGAGAAAAAGCTCTACTAAAATGTTTCCTAAGCTAATTTTGAAAAATGGTGTCTGCTAATATGACACATTTGGAGTACCTCACGTTTTCCATTTCATTTGAAAACACAATTGACAAAATTCAATTTAAACTGAATATTTATTTTATACATCTAAAGATATGGTCAACACATCAAAGATGACAAACAGATTGTAGGCCGGTTCCAAAAATTGCATTCAGTCGCCCGAAGTGTGGCATCATGTTCGAAGGCTTCAAGTTCTGACGTCGACCGTTTAGTGAGCTCGTCTGAATGTTGTCATTGTGCGAGGGTTCCGAGTTTATCAGTCAATGTCCTCCCAGTCTTCAGTGCGGCCTCTATCTCGTTCAATGTTGTCTTTCACACAAGTACCAATGCTCAGACGGAGGCTGTCGAAACACACACACACACACACACGGTCCATTGTGGGCCTCTCGGACATGTGGTGCCGTTTAGATGTCACCACTTTATCTCTGCATTCTTTGTGGAGATTTTTCTTTTTAGGGTGTTAACGCTCCTTTAAGTTGCCGTTTTCTTTAATTGTTCTTTTCCAAAGGTGAGCGCTAATGCTATCGCTAATATTTGTGTGCGTATATGCCCACATGTTTTTTTTTTGTGACGTTTTTTGTAACTTTTCATCAATCCCAGGACAACTTTGCAACCCCTTCTGGCTTTTGCGAGTTTGGTTGAGCAGATTTGCCGCATCCTTGCCAAATATGAGGCGGCCCAACCGGGCCAGACATCAACTTGCTAAAATGCTAATGCTAATGTGTCTCACCTGCGGACGTTTCTGTTCCCTTGCGCACAATCTCCAATTTCCTCATCTCTTCCTTCAGTTTCCTCTTGTCCACAATGGATTTCTTTGAGATGACAAGCACACAATTAAGCTAACGCCAGCGTTTCCCGGATGCTGCGCCTGAGCTGAGGAAGCGCCACTATTGTGCTCCACAGTCTCCTCTTTCTTTCCGGCCTCTGTCTCTCCTCTTGAGTTAAAAGTCGTCTTCCGGCTGATGCGATCGATGTGGTGCGGTTTTCATGGTTTGCCGCATGAAATGGAAACCCCGCATGACAGTCGGTACCGTGCGTTTAATCGACCAATTAGTAATGAGGCGTCTCTCGTCACTTTTGTCTCCCTTTAAGAGCGTTTCACATCAGCGGTGACCCAAAGCCAGGCCATGTGTTTTTCAGATGAGTCATCAAAGAGCAAACAAACTTTCGACTGCGTGTGGTAGGTGAACTAAACGAGATGAGGAGCACATTTTGTCCTTGGACTGCAACATGAGCCGTTTGGACGTGACGGGAGCTTGTGAGTGTTTCGGGAGTGTGTGCGTGCGTGACCCTGTTCGTGATGTTGCCCCGGCTTACGTCAAATTGTTGCTATCGATCCGCTGTAAACAAGCGCTCGGAAGCTTCTGGCCTCAAATAAAAATGGATCGATGCCTCGGCCACACACTTGCTTAAACAAAGCACATTTTTCTATTTCTTGACTTACACAAATGTAGGAAAGCCTCGATGAGATCAGGTGGGCGTGCGGAGTCCGTTTGGCTTTGGATTCCCACTGATGTCATTGGTGCAGGCCACAGGAAGGGACAGACAAACAGTCAAGGTCGTTGACCCACTGCAGTGAGAATTAAAAAAAAAAGCCTCCAATCGCTTGCGTGTCCCTGATGTTTCACATTAATGATTATTCCCTGATGTCATGCGGCAGAGGGGGGGAAAGGGGCGGGGGGGTGGCCTTTGTCTCCGGATGGTCTCATACAGGCAACATCATTGTCCATTAATGGTTAAATATATAATTGTCAAAATGCCCTCCCCCCAATCCCCTTTCCGCTTCCTCCATATTGTTCCTCGGCCGCGTTGGCGTCGGGAAGTTGGAGACACCTGGATCCAACCGTTTTCCGTTTTCCCTCCGAGACCGAACTCCTCACGTCGTCATGTGATGACAGTGATGATGTGGCGGGATCGCTCTCCGAGCCCCCCCCCCCAAGCGCTCACCCCACTCTCCCCTTCTTCGGAGCAGTGTGGGATCGCTCTCGCAAGGGGGGGGGGGACTTGAACCCTCTGACTTCCTGCCCGCTGATGAGGTCACTCGGTCTCAGTGGGAGCGTCTGTGAAATTCCTGCTCAATAACAGCAGACTTGACTGTGGGGCACAGTGGGAGGGAGTGGAGGCAAAGCAGATGATGGTTTGATGTAAGGGGGGGGCGGACGAGGGGGGTTATGACCATGTCATCGTGTTTGTCTCTAGTGAGCCCTGGGGCACTTTGTGGAGCACAGCAGGTTCTCTTGTTTTCCGGACTGCCTCCTGGAATTAGTGGCCAAGGTGCGAAAACTTGGTTGCCTGCAAGACTCACATGACGGACAAATAAAAAAATGTTTTAAAAAAAAGTGTCCTCACACAGCTGGGAGAGGATCCAGCACACCCGGAGCCTTGTTTGGATCAAAAGGTCCAAAACAAATCATCAGAAAGAACGACACCAATTTCAAGGTTAGAATTCTAAAATGATGACATTCAACAAAATCGATAAAAATGCGCGATAAAAATAAGAGCCCACAAACGAAAAAATCGAATCCCAGATTAAAAATGTCGAGCCTCTCTGGGAGCTAAATGTTTCAGAAACCAAAATATATCAAGCGTTGCCCCGCCACTGACATCCTCGCCTATAAATGAATCATTAAGACCACAACAGTAAATTTATCACAACAAAAATTTGAAGCTGTAAAACAGCGAAAAATCATTTTTTAAAAAGCTGAAAGTCGGCGACCAATGAAAAGGTCAGGGACGCTATCACAAGACAAGCTGATTAATAAATGCCAAGCGGGGCTGCGCAATGTGTCTCATGTGACGCACTCATGTGACTCCAGCTAACCATCACGACTCCAAACGCTCTCCCCCTCCAGGACGTTCGTGTGCGGCGCAAGGAACAAATTTGACTTCCTCCCGCTAGCTTGGCGTCACACGCGTGAAGGCTTGCGTGAAGAAGGTCAGCTGGAGGTTGAGGTGACTTGTGGTTGTGAGCGGCGAGTCTTGCGAGGGCAAAGGGAGGTGAGCGTGGCGCGGTTCTGATGTAAGACACCCGAGGCGATGGCGGAGCTCGAGGTAAATCCAACGGGAGGAAGGGAGGGGCAGCGTTGATGACTGCACATACAAAGACAAGCTTGTTTTCGACCGGCAGGTCCTCAAACAAAGAGTCGTACTGTCAGGAGCAAGCTTACAGTAGCGACTCGATTTGTGTTCCCCGAGGCTACGCTCAGAGGGAAAGTGATTAGAAACCAGGAGGACTCTTTGTACCCTTCCTAGAACATTAGCAGTCCATACTCTATTTTTCTGTCAGAACTTTTGATTCTTTTGTCGGAGGCAGTTTACCAAACCATTGCACGCTTTAAGGCGAGGGTGCTCAATCCTATTCCTCTGGGGCCGTAATCCTACCTGTTTTCCATCTCTCCCTGCTGCGACACACCCGATTCAAATGATCAGAAAATGAAAACTGATTATTTGAAGCTGGTATGTTGCAGCAGGGGGGCATTGAAAACAGGTAGGATTGTGGCCCCTGAGGAACAGGATTGAGGACCCCTGATTTAGAGTCTTCAGTAAACGGTACAGGATTGTTTAGGGATTGCGGAAGGAAGTCGGAGTGCCTGAAGGACAGCCGAGATTCGAACCAAGAACCACAAAAACCTGATCTTATTTGAAGACTCTCGATCAGGGGTTCTCAATCCTGTTCCCCGAGGGCCGGTGGTCGTCCTGTTTTCTGTCGCTCTCTGCTGAAACACACCTGATTCAAATGATCAGGTTTCGTTCTCTGATCGCGACTGTAACATTTCCTTTCGCCCTGCCGGACTGAACCATTTTTACAAAAATCCAAAAGTATTTTTTCCAAAACTTGACCAAACTCTAATAGTTTTTAGTACTTCTTCTACTGATCTACAAAGTTATAGAAATTCTCAGTGCTGTTTTTGCTTCGGTTCATGTAGTGGTTCTCAACGCTAACTTTTGTGCAGCTGGCGCCATATCGGTTCCCACGCGACGTCCCGTGACGCGATTGACTGGTGACCAGTCAAGGATGAAGTCAGCCGCTATCGAGCGATGTCCCTCGTGTCACCCTGAACAGGAAATAATGCCATCGAATGTTTTTGTGGAATCCAGCTCACAAATGAGCGCTAATCAAAAGTAGACTTCTTGCCTTCGTGCGAAGGACGCCGGCATCTCCTGTTTTCAAATTAATTGCACATGCCAACCTCAATCGGCTCAATTTGTTCGCTTTTTAAGTCTTCCAGAAAGTCTGTGAAAAGCACACACTCACACCCGCGTCATCATTGTGGAGTTTCACCTGCGGCCAACAACAGCTTGATGCCTTCCAGATGTGCACACGCTGTACTCGCCACTCTTCGCAAACCTTGGAAGTCGCTTAACCTCTCGAGTGGTGTTTTTACAGTGCCCAGGAGGTCCCACTGAATAGGCAGAGCGGGGGTTGGGGGGCCGGGGGGTTAGGGGGGGGGGGTCTCCGACCCTTTTTAAGCTCCTGCTGAGGCCACCATCAAAAGAGGACCTTTGCATCCTTTCCCTTTCACACGTTAATGGCTCATCGATCTTCAAGCTGAGTTAGGAATGAAAAGCTGCCCAACTAGCACGGGTGTGGTTGAAAAAAGACATCCTGGTTCTCTTTTCGGTCCAAATGGGTCAAGGCGGGTCGTGCTGTCGGCTTTCGCTGGGTCCGCATGCTGGGCTAACGACTTTCTCGTGTCTGTCTGTGACAGCCGTACATGAATTATCTTCTCTTAGCTAGCCGCTAGCATATTGAATCAATAACTGGCTTCTCCGGATTCAAAGACCCGATGTCGCACGGATCGAAAGTTTCACAATACACACTTCTGGAATGTCACATGTTTGTGTTCCGTTTCTCTACCTTGGCTGTTGAGTTATTGAAACAAGAGACTGGAGAGTTTTCTGTTTACGTGATCAAAGGCCGTCCTCGGTAGCGTTTGTGAGATTGCACTTTTTATTGTCAAAATCAATGGACTGTATCTCGTAACCGATCAATCGGTCCCTAACATTACCGACAATCGTGATTAATGATCATCGAGACTGCATATCCCGTTTTGAGGTACAGTCATAGCGCCGCTAGCAATATGAAGCTAGCATTAGCACGTTGCCGCAAAGTGTTGTCTTGAACTTATAGATGGCCCAACAAACGCAAATATTTGTTTGTCTTGGCAGAGGTCAGCCTCGACTTCTTTGTTGCAGTTTGTTAACATTCGACATGAAGCGGGGCAAAAACATTCTGACTTCCCAGTAGGCCCGCTGAGACCAAACGCAAGCGACTGTACCGAATCCAACCGCCCGACCCCCACCCTTCTTTTCCCCACCCCGCAATTTGACCCCGCCAAAGACGCTCCAAGCTGGAAAAAGCTGCGGACCTCTGTGAGAAAGTGCCCATCTGCAGCGAACGCTGGCGACGGCCCAAAGCAAACAAGTTAAAATTAAACCACAGCGCAGACATCCCAAAGTTTCCATGTTTCAAGTTCCTCGCAAACGGAGCATCTTTACTTCACATTTCAAAGAGCGGAGAAATTGCCAGTTTGGTGGTTTGCGTTGCCGCAAACGGACCGAGAATGTGTGAAACTGCTGCGAAGCGAATCGAAGTTTGGAAGACATCAACTTGTCATCCACAGGTGGATGATTTTGTTGTTCCATTTCTTAACAGCCAATATTCAACTCAGAGAATGAAAAAAAAGATTGACACCTTCACACATTTCCTAAATGCTTGAATCCAAAAAAAAATCGACGTGGAAAAGTTGATGAGTTGTTGGCGCCCTCTCCTCTTTCTTGCCACTCAACGCTACGAGGAAAAAGTCACTTCAGGGGCAACCGAAGAAGAAAGAAATGGGCCAATTCTAAAGTTGTCGGAAAAGGCCGCTCGAAAGTGTGACGCGGGTTCAAAGAGTAAAACGCCTGACTCACATTTCCTGTTAAATGTGGCTTACAAAGTTCACGGCAACCTTTGGAGTGCCGCTGCGGAGGCCACGTTTGGCTTCTGTCAAGATTGTCGACAAGCTCGAGACGAACTTCGGATGTAACAAAGACCGCATTCATTTCGGATTCAGCACCATTAAAAAAGTATGACTTTGGACATAGATGGCTTCACGTACAGACTTTGACCTAAAAAGCTCTATTGACCTTGCCGTAGGTCACGACTTCCCTTGTTAGAAGAAAACAAACATTTCTTTTCCATTTTTACCTCATAGAAAAACAAAATTGCGGTTTCCCTCATTTCAGAGGCTTCTTTTTTTGTTTTTTTTTGGACCTTGTTAATTGAGCCGTCCCAGTAGCTCTGCGAGAGCCGCAAAGCGATTGTGTGGTCGCTGTGGTTACCAGCTGTCATCCAGCTGGTACCTGTTTGAAGCCGACCACCACTCTTTGGTCTCCACATTTTGAAATCGTCCAGCAGAGGCCAGGCGTCTGAGTTTGATTCTCTTTGACACCATGCTGCCATCTAGTGGTCACCGGCCATATGCATTAAAATCACAGACATTATATATTATGCATTGCCGAATGGAGACACAAATCGGCTTTACCTTATGGGGACTCCTGCGTTGTTACATATATTGTGTTTCATTTATTAAACATTAATGCAACAGGTGTTCTCCTCACATGTAGTGCAAAAATGTCATACAGATATATTCCGAACCGAATCAAGAGTTAAACTTAAAAATCGGGCCTGACAACAACATAAAATTACAACAACTCTTAATTTTAAAGTGCATTTTTTAAATGATTCTCTAGGTCAACTTCTCAATCTGCTGATTATTTTGTTGGACTTTCTTCAATTGACCAGGCGGTGGCGCCAGAGAGTTTCACATCACAACATGCAGTCCGAGCAAAGCCAGCAGATGAAAACACTCAGCTTCAATCCTCGTGAGCAGATGTCATTGCATTATTTCTCCTTGGAGCGGAGCACCCCCACCCCACGTCCCCCTTCGTCAGCCCAAGTGGAAAACATTCACCATTTATGACTCCCAGAAAGCATGACATCATCCATCGCTCGGCACTTACCCCACCTTAACCCACATTTCTCACACTTAATCAAACACAGACTCAAAAAAAAAAATCAGTCCTTGATGGCTCCCCATCGCTGTTCTCCACCAAAAAAAAAAAATCTTCATTTCCATTGTGCAGAGAGTGCCCCCTAAATATGAACATATGCTACTGATGTCATGCTTCTCTCCACCTTCTATTGGACTACACGGCACGGTTAATCAAAATGTTTGGAAATGTCAATCGGGATCAGCTGCAATTCTGCCTTTACAAGGCAACTAGTGCTCAGATTTGTCGTTTAACATCTATCGGAAAGTTGACTTTTTCATTTCTTGATGACATATAAAAATTAATTAACTGTCTGGATCGCCTGAGCAACCAATTTCTGAAAACGTCCCAGCGAGTGAGCCATTCTGCATTTCAGCCTCACTTTAATGTAACCGCCTCATTTACATAAATCGTCATAATTCAGATGACACATGCATGGCCTTATGGGGACACCTGCGTTATGGGGACACCTGCCTCGCAACAAGTTCCGCAAACAACATCATCCAGAACTGCTGAATCACCCTTCTGGAAGACAGTGGGCCTCCCCCGACACCCAACAAGACAGGAGGGTCCTGATGACAATTAAATTCCAGTCAAATGACCTCTCTCCTGAGTCCCGGGATGAACTCTGGCTCATTTCCACGTCAAGAGAACGCTTGCATGAGAAAAGGAGGCCAGTAGAAAAAAGCAGACCGAAAGTAAGACAGAGGAAAGGGAAGCGCTGAGCCAACAACAATTGAACTAACTTCACACTGGCGCCACAGGAAGTCTTTGCAAATAAGCAGAGTCGCAAGCTCGAGTTTGAAAGCAGAACACGTTTGGATTACTTCAAGTGAAATCCTTCCAATCAGACAGGAAACGAGAGCGAGGGAGTAACGCGGGGGGGGAACTTGTTGAAAGTTGTCGGCTGGATGGAGTCTCCAGGCAGCAGAGCAGGAGGTCATCAGATAACGAGGAGTCCAATCAGGAAGTCCAACTCTCACCTCGGAGTCCACTTCCGGCTCTTTTGTGGGTGTCATTATATTCGGAGGAAATCCCGCATTTCCAGTACGGAGACCGGACAAATATTCTTCTGGGTGAACGAACCAACATCAACAATTCCCAGAAGAGTGGAAGATTTAAAAGCTGCAAAAGTCCGCATCCTCTTTCATTTTTATTTTGTGTGGATGCAACTGCTGCGGTTAGCACCACGGACGTCTCGTCAGGAGCACGTCCACACTCAATAAATAAGTACAGAAATGCATTTCTAGTTTGGTGCTCGTTACTTTATGATTTCATCATTTAAACGACAAATTTTTGGCGTCTTTCCTGTTCAAATACGCGGACAAACACAAAGTGAGGCAGCGAGCAGCCAGCCTCACTTCCGATGACATAAACAGCACCGCCTTTTGGGGAAACTGCTGTACTACAACATTGAAGGTTATCGGCTCCTTGTTAAAGTTTACGTTTTGATTTTCCATCGCCAGGTGTTTTCGTGTGACATATTTCGTTTTTTCAGATAAAATGTGAGGTGAGGCAGACCAGATTCTGCCTCCCTTGGATGGGGCGTTCAAGAACACACGGATTCTTCTTCAATGCGGACACGAAGCGAGCTATTCTTCTGAACGTGTACACATTTAGTCACGTCCACATTGCGACTCTATTGCGGCTGAAATGTACGAAAGGACGTTTTGTGAAATCACACGCGCGTTCCAGTAACGGCCCCTCCCTGTTTTAATGATGGACGGCAACAATGGAATCCTTTTTGGCAGATGTTCTGAAATCACTCGCCGTCTTGCGCTATAGCGGACCCGAAAGTGTCAAGCCCAGAAAGGCTCTGCAAAGAATCACAGGAAATGCGTTCCATTAAACAACCTCAAGATGGATCGTTTGCATGCGGGGAGATTGACAAAAGTATTTTAACGACTCAACGAAACATGTCCAAAGAAATGATTGACCGCTTCCGATGTTATTTACGACGAAGCCAAAGTGATGTCCGAGTGGCGAGGGGGGCGAGCCGGATGTATATATTTAGCTGTTATTTGAGCCGTCCTGCTTTTGAAAAGCTGATGAGTAATGAGAAGCGTGGCCGTGATTTATCTCGCCGTTTGGATCGCATTCGAAGGGAAAAAAACGATTATGTCGCTCTTGCTCAAGAGGCACGCAAGAATGCACGCACACAGAAGGTGCTCCGTTGCTACCATCGCGTTACACTCGGCCTTGTTTCACTCCGTCACAAGTCTTGTGATTTATTTATTTTTTTTAAATATTGGAGAAACGACAAGAAAAAAAGCATCTGGCCACCAAATGCTGACGTCAGGAAAATGTGAATTGAAGGCCACGTTCTCATTACTCATGTTTTGCTTGCGATCATACGACTCTCTTCCTTTGTTTTGCTTTGGCAACCCCTTTGCAAAGAAAACTTTGTTCCTTGACAACAAGATCTCGGTGGTCGGGTATGTGCAGAAGCAGAAAACGAGTCACTTTCTTACCGATTGCTTTTATTGTGACTGTTAGTCACCGAATGTATTTTTTTTTGTGCACATTTTGGGTCTCCGATGAAGAAAAAAATGATTATGATTCCTGGTCAATCTTTATTCTCGCCTTGATATTTTCAAACAGATTTGCCTCAAATTCTGCCCAGCAACAAGAAACCGTTGCTAGGAAACTTTGATGTTAATTTGTTTTTTAATTTTTAATGAATGTCGTCTCAAACAGACAATAATTATTCCTGGCGTATTTAACCTGACGGAAAATTCCGCCTCTTTTTAGTCTCCGGTGCGGACAGCGGAATTGGCACTGAGGACGTTTTCGAAAAGCTTGCGTGAAGACCTTTGCAGTTAAAGGGCACCCGACGCGATGCGATGTGGGAGCGTTTCAGCAACATGATCGGAATTTCAACGGAACGCTTGAACACAGTAAGCAACTTTTTGCCCTCCCCTTGTTGCACATTTGGTTTGAGTTTGAAGAAAAAAATGTCAAAAGTCTTCTTCTGAGAGAGAATATTGCTCCTTTTCGGTGTGATCGTGTGGAATTTGTGATCCAGCTGGTACTGGATCGCCTCATGATTCCCAAAAGTGACTCATCGACACCGTTTCCCCTTGAATATAAACATTTCCTGAGTTTCCTGCGAATTTCTGTGACTTTTCCATTTCTTGAGGTGAACTCGCTTCAGACAGGAAGTAAAGAGGCAAGCGGAAAGTCCGTAGTTGACATTGGCGGCGTCCACAAAGATATGAGAACCCGATCGCTTTACTGGAAGCTCACTTTTTTGGGGGGGTTTCGGTTTGATTTGGAAAGTGCAACTTTATGTTATACTTTCATTTCTTGTTATCACGAGCATCCCGTGGGAAATGCTGATAACAGCCACGTTTGTGTCGCCGTCATCGACTGTGCAGGCAATTTATTTTGTGGCAAACATGAGCGAGCAGCGTAAATGTTTGATTTGCGATGTTTGTCTATTTGTGTGGTTGCTGGGGTGCTTAACACAGGATGGGTGGCGGGACGAAGACGTGCTTTAAAGTCAAGAAGTCAAATAAACACTACCATTAATTTCAATGATGAATCAGGAGGGCGTGATTAAAAAGTTGCATTGCATTTTCTTTTATGCAAAGTTAACTATTAATGTCAAGTCCATCGTTGGAACGATACAACGCGACTTTGAGGCAACCCATTTTGCAGCTGCAGGAGTTCCAAGAACAATTACAAAGCACTAAAAATACCCTTAACACTTGAAGTGGAAATGTGGCTCTACTAGGGAATGTTTTTAAGATATTTATAATTAAGAGATTTAACAGAAAATAAATACGAGTCCCAAACAAACACCAGATAGCCCAAATGTGGTCTCAGCCTTCTGGAAAATCTCCGGATTGCTGAATGAATTGATTAAGAAGTGTGACTGGATACGTTTGACTTCAAAGCGTGTCTCCAAAAATTTGATTTGACATTCAACAAATGCGTGTTTGTGACTTATTTTGAAATCCCAATCTGCACCCCAATGCAGCTGGTGTGTCGGATTTGCCTTGGAACACGGCCTGGAATATCTCGCTCTCTCTCTTTCTCTCTCTCACATATCAAGTGAACACACCTCCTCTTCTTCTCTTTCTGCGCCTTCTCTTGCACTTGACATTTGTGCACAGCAAGAGAGTGAGTGGTCCACAAGTGGAGCTGAGCCGGGGAAAGGAATCACACCAGATTGCCATCAGAAAATGGGACAAAGGACAACTCACGTGCGCCTCTTTGTGGGCTTTCTCCTCTGCGCCACAGGTTGGTACACGTCTTTGCCTTGGAGTCCAGCATACTCTTGACAAATGGCCCAAATATTCTCAAATTGTAAAAATTGTGTGTTATTTCCTCTCTGCAAGTGGAACTCCGAAGAAGACATAGATTCATACGTAATACATGCACACATACCTCAAGGCAAATTGGCAATTAGTTTCAACAATTCAAACAACACAAATTAAATTAATAATGTATTTTAAACAATATTTAAAATTCTTGAAAAAATAAGATAAATATATATATATAAATTAAATAATAAATAATAAAAAACTCAAATAAAAGTGACAATTCCAGTGCAATTTGAAGGTGTACGGTGATCAGTGTGTAAGATGTTGAGAGGTGCATTCCAGAATAGAGAGAATATAATATTCGCATTTCCTTCCCAGGGTGGAATTAAAAGTTTGCACCGCACGAGGGTGGAAAGATTTGCTCAGTATGTCAGTGGAGCAGGTCAGTGCCAACTGAAGCGGCTCCTCTGCCTGAAGATGGCGCCGTGCAGTCGATACTGTGATCATCCAGAAATATTTTTCACCTCATTTTCCGAGCACGTCTTCCTGTTCGGTTTATCGTCCATGCTAACAGTTCGCACGGCTCGTCGGCCTTTTGCAACCCTTCAAGCAGCAGATATTTCAACACAAATGGTGGAACAACTCCACTCAACTTTGTTTATATAACACTTTCACAACAGCTGCAGCAGTCACAAAGCACTTTACATAACTTAAGACAAAACGTTCAGACTTCCACGGCCAGAAACCAACTAAATCTTTTGCTCTATTCCTTCATACGCTTTGTTGTTCACACGTTGACAGATAACATGACAATACTTTACTCACAGGCGTAAATTCTTGATCCTCTACAAATGCGTCCTGCCTGTTTTCCATCTCTCCCAGCTTCAACACACTTGATTCAAACGATCAGATCATCAGCAAGGTCTGCAAAAGCTAGATTACGATGCTGATCGTTTTGAATCAGGTGTGTTGCAGCCGGGAGAGATGCAAAAATCAACAACAACGCCGACCCTCGAGGAACAGGATTGACGACCTCCTGCTGCACAGAATTATACGGCTGATTTATTTGATTATTTTGACCATTTATTTAATTATGTTACTTTCTTCTCATAAAATACAATATTATAGAGTGCAATTTATCTTATTTAAAAAAATGTTTTTGTGGGTAAATCTGTAACAGATTAACGGCATTACCATTCATTTCGATGGGCAACGATGATTTGAGATACAAGTGTGGTCACGGAATGAATTCAACTTGTATCTCAAGGCGCCACAATAACTCGTGGACTGAAAAGATCATCGTCTCACTCCCCGCAGGAGCCTGCTGCCCCATCGAGCTGAGCCCTCCCAGCGTGGCGGTGCGATACGGAGACCCTGTGTCCATCAACTGCAGCACATCCGACCGCTTGTACAAAGGGATGGGCTGGGAGGCGCCGCTGGGTGGCAGGGGCCTGAAACCCGTGCACCATCTGACGTGGAGCGTGGACGCACTCAAGACGTGGTCCATCTCGCCCGCGTGCTTCCTCAGCCCGGTGCCCAAAAGCGGACGAGCGCAGTGTTCCAAGCAGCCTAACGTGGTCGTTTACAGTGAGTTGTTATGCACGAGGGCGGGGAAATTCATCTTTTGTCATTTAAAAAAACATTATTAGAATAATGTGCTGAACATCGCAGCGTATATTCGCAATTCCTACTTTGCATCGTGTTGCTTCTGCAACAAGCGTGTGACAAATGACAAATTTGCCCAACGTGTTCAGTTTGCGTGTACTGTAGAATCAAACACACAACAAAAACAATACGCACTTCAGATTTAGAGTCAGTGCGAATGCTAATTAATGTAAAATCCCAATGATGTGTTAACTCATTCAATCCATAAAACATACATATACCTTTTCAAAAATATAGCCCCGCCTCCCAAAGACGTATTTATACGTCTTAGCCTTTTTTTTCCTTTTTGCGTCATAGCTCGGTGCTTTTATAGCATAAGAACACAAAATCAGTCAAAATCCAGAAAATGCTGGGATTGAGCGGTTTCCTGTACTAAAAATAGCATCGATTAAATGAGTTCATAGAAAATTAGCATTGCGTTCCAGGAGTGCTCATCCGTCATACACAAACATAACAACGCATTGATAGTATAATAATCATTTTTTTTGCCATAATCACTGGAACATAACGATAGCGTTTATTTTCTTCTTCCTCCCTCAGCATTTCCGCAAAATATCTCCATCCAAACCAACAGTTCTGTCGTAAAAGAAGGCGAGTCGATCGGACTGAAATGCGTCATCAACAACATCGCGCCGGTTCAGCACGTCATCGTGCGCTGGTACGAAGACGATACGCTCATCATGGAAAGAGCAACTAGCTTTTCCGTGAAGGGACCCGCTAATTTGGTTTTGGGCCACGACTATCAATATTTCAAGACGTCTTTGGAACCGCAGCAGTTTGTCAAGTTCAAATGTGAGGCACTTTTGGACCTGCCACCTGCGGGGACGCAACTCAGCGTTTTCTCATCTGAGTTCCAACTTCCGGTGGAATGTGAGTATACTGTGTGCGGTGCAAATTGAAACGCAGGATTTTTTAAACAGATTTGTTCCGAAGAAATAAATCTCAAATTGGCTTTTCTTCTTTTTTTTTCGCCATGAAACAGAGGGTGGCGATGCATTAATCATTTTGTTCTTCCTTTTACAGATGATGACATAAACCTGAGGTGTCCAAGTAACTACACTGCATTGGAGTACGCTCCTCACAACCTCTCCTGCTCCGTGGAAGGCGGGTTTAATCCATCTCTGATCACCTGGTACAAAGACGGAGAGGAGGTGGAGTTGCCGGACATGCTGACGAGATACGACGCGGGCCAGTATATCGTCGTTGCCGCCTCGTCTTCAATCGTGGTCAGCGCTACAGTGGAGCTCAATGTTGTATGTGAGTCCATTCTTGGCTTCGGTCGCCATTGAGCAGCATGTCGGCCACTCACCGCATTTAAATCCTGTTTGAGAAAACATAAATACTCACCGCAAGTTATTTGGGTCAGATCCGCCCTCACAGATAGAGGAGCTGGAGGACGTTGAAGTGGAGCTGGGCTCCGAAGTCTATCTAAAATGCGCCACCAGAGCCAACCCGCGACCCGAGTACTCCTGGAACGCGCCCACTTCTCTGAACGTAACTCAGATCAATGAAGACGGCGTTTCCCGTCTGCTGATCCCAAACGTGGCGTCACGCCACTCGGGCATCTACTCGTGCTACGCCAGTAACGAAAGAGGGATTGTCTTTAAAGAAGTCACCGTGAGTTTAAAAGGTGAGGCTCGTGCACACTCCAGAAGTCGAGTCAGGTTTATTTAATTAGGTTGGAATTGGAAAAGAGTGTCGAAGGGCTTCTCGGGACCACAGTTCAGTGACATGCACTCAGTAAGGCAAGGAAAATAAATCTGAAAGAACCCATTTGAGAGTCCATTAAATGAAATAAAGGGCTACAGGTCGGCTCCTGAAGTGGACCTGTCCAGGTCAGTCAATGTAGAATCCTTCTAGCCACAGCCTCACTTCCAGCATCTCAACGCCAAACGGCAGAGGAGGGGGTAGAGAGAGGAGAAGCGGCAGTGAAACAGGCCAAAATCCAAATGTCAGCGATTCGGCCAGGGTAAAATACGTGTTGCAAAAGTGCGGTTTAACCAAAGGCAAGACCATAGAAATATGTCTTGAATTGAGATTTAAGCAATTTGATGATCTACCGCGATTTGAACCCAGATCTCCAAACTGTGTGGTGGACATGAACCACTACCGCACGACGATGCTGCTGCATGCATTATTTTGAAGCCAAAGTTTAGAATCTACATCAAAATGCAACTGTTGACTCTTCTGCGTGTGTGTGACATTGAAATATTCTATTGTGTGTGTGACAGAGTGCGAGCACGGCTGGTTTCGATGTGCAAGCGGCGCCTGCATCTTGTCTCAATTGACGTGCGACGGAGAAGACGATTGCGGTGATGGGAGCGACGAAATCCACTGTGGTGAGTTTATATTTTGTCAGTGTGCACACAATGGCGTCGACATTTGCCCGAATAAATGTTAGGCCGCCCGGTTAATTGCATTTACAGCTAAAAGTTGCATGTTCGTAACTGCTCGCGCATGCGCGTGCACGTCGCAGCAGCCTGCAGACATTCGGAATAAGAAGCAGGGAGGGAGGCTGGAGGCAGGACCGCAGTTTCCTCTCCGGCGGGAGGAGCTGCAACATAAAAAAGCCCAGCATGTAGCTTTAGCATGTAGCATGTAGCATTTAGCATTTAGCATTTAGCTCGCTCGCTCGCTCGCTCAGCTGCTTCGGAGAGAAGCTGACACTCGCACACGGCAGAGAAGACGCAGCCCAGCCGCATTCGCCATGGCTTGCTAAACCGGGAGAGAGACGTTGCGAGTCCGAGGGCGAAAAAAACAAAATAAACTCAACCAAAAGTCAAATGGATGATTTCAAGTGGTTTGGTTTTATTTCAGTCTTGCTGACTTTCGAGGTGTCGCTGTCTAACGGAGCCCAGTCGAGTGAGTAAAAACGGTTTGTGATTTGGGAATGATACAAATGTGACCGTTTTCTAAGAATAATCTTGCTTGTTTGGTGTGAGAGGAAGACCACGCACGTTTACAATTTAAACGCTTCTTTTATCGGGAGAACAAATGGGGACGTTGTTGCAGGCGATGAAGAGTTGGAATTGTCTTCTCGTTCAAAACAACAACACCAAAAACTCATAATATCGCTTCTAAGTGTTACATTTGTTTGTGAATTGAGGAATGTGGCTGGTGAATGTTGGATTCAAGTCCAGCACAAAGACCACAGGAGCAAACTTTCCTAAGGGAGGGTCTTTCCTTCCTTCCTTCCTGACTGCTTGCCTTCCTTTCCTTTCCTGTTGGACCTTTCTTGACAAAACAGCTTTTGTTTAACCGGCTACCAAACGTCAGCACTGCAGCACCGCATGTGTTGCCATCCATCTCATTCCCCAAGCAAAGTTGCAGCACCTGTGCACGTTCCATCATCTTCCATGTTACGTTTGTTTCTGAGCTTTCCGTTGATTTCCGCTCAACTCAACAGGTGAGCACCACGAATGCCCCGTTAAGATACATCCCGAGACCTTGGTGCTCCAATACAAGGGCGAAAGCGAGAATGCCACGTGCGTGTTCACGAGCTCGAGAAAAGCCCGAGCCGTCGCCTGGAATGAGGGGAGCGTCTTCCTCAATGAGACAACTTGGACTCCCGACACCCACACCGACTGGGACTCGACTCCTCTCTGCACTGCCTTCTTCCACGGGCAAATCATTTGCCAGAAGCCTCTGAACTTCACCCTCTACAGTATGTATTTTGACATTACTCTTGAATTGATAATAATCTTCGAGTACTCAGTCACTACCAGCTGAAAAAAAAAAAGAAAAAGATCTTTGACGTCTTAAGCCGTCAATGGCAGTAAATGAGTTAAACGTTATGAAGTAGTCACCGTGTCGTTTTGTGACATGGTGTGTCCCACACTAAACATGCACCAGGCGAAGGAGATTAGACAGAAAATTATAGACGATCATTTGAGAGATAAAGATAAAAACATATTTTGATCATTCTGTCTTTGCTTTCTTTCAATCACCAGAAATGCCAGACAGCGTCGCCGTCCGTGCGGTCAACAAGGCGTACTTTTTGGAGGGCAAGCTGTGCCAGCTGCATTGTGACATCACCAACGTGGCTCCCGCACAAAGCCTCGTTGTGCGCTGGTATCACGGCAATCGAACCATTGAGCCGTCACTCAGAGGTGAGGAGTCTTATTTCTGTCCCTTGCCATGGATGGTGCGCTCCTTTAAATTTTGAATAAAAAAAAAAATCATGCTGTAATATTGTGCTTTCCATTAACATACAGTAAAAATAATTATATAAAATTAAGTCTAAAGAATTTTTTTTTTTTTAACACAGTTTGCTTCAGTTCAATGGAACTTGTGTTGCTCCTTCTGGTGTGTTTATTTTGGCCACTTGGGGGCAGTATAATACAAACAGATACACAACTCATTGATATTATTATTTATTTATTTATTTATTTTTAAGAAGATAAAGTATAGATTCCCAAAATGTCTTCCAGAGCCGCTGCGATTGGTCGACTGCCCGAAAGATTCGAACGCGTCGTGTGAACCGGGCGCCACCAGGACGCCGGTGAACGTGTCGGCCAGCGCCAGCTTCTTCCTCAACCGAACACATCACGAAGCAGCTTTAAGTTGCGAGGCTCTCTTGGAGTTGGGACCGTTGGGACCGTTGGGACCGCGGCTGTCGCCCTCCGTGATGTCACGTGCTATGGCCTTCAGCGTCTATTGTGAGCTCATCTTTTCATATCTACGTTACCGTTTTGTCCTGCAATGTTACTTATTTCTAAAAAAAAAACTAGATTTGATATTTTTGTTGTGTGGAACATAACAAAACTTAATAAGTACGTAATAAAATGTAATAAGTAGTTTAATTTTTTTACATCAAGTGTCACCTAAAAAAACTGCATTGCTCACCAGGTGCCACCAAAATGAAAAATACTGCAGGGTAGTGGGCCGAAGTGTTCAAAAACAATTCAGGTGTTTTATTCCTAAAAAGTATTAATTTATCCAAAAGCAATGAAAAATTATGCGCAGTTTGAATATTAACACAACACTTAGATATATTGTCGGATTTTATTCATGTACATAAATATTTTTTTTTCATTACACCTACGCTTGTCTCGAACAGACAAGCCAGTCATCAACACCACCAAGCTCCCGAGAGTCGTCCCGCTGTTCCGAGGTTACCCCGAGGAGCTTGTGTGCGAAGCCGACGGTCAGCCGCCTCCCGCCATCTACTGGTCAAACAGCGCCGAAAAGCCCTCTTGGACGTCGAGAGACAACATCACCGTCATGGAGGCGGGCCGCTACGTCTGCATGGCCGTCAATCACGTGGCTTCGGTCTTCCACGAGGTTGAAGTGATCCCAAAAGGTAGCACAAAAACTCCCCAATGTCAATTTATCTGTTTAAGAATTGTAACTTTCTTAAACGTTAATAAAAAAAAAAAAAGAAATGTGACAATGAATGTTTGCCGTGTTCCGTCGTTGCCGCTGCAGAGGACTACCTGCCCCTCATCGCCGGTTTCGTGGCTGCCACGGTGGTGGTCATCTCGGCCATTTTCCTCTTCATCTACTCCATCTACTACAAGAACACCAAGATGCGGCGCTACAGCCTGAAGAACCCCAAACTCGGCGCCCCCAACGCCAATGTGGCCCACAACGGCTGGGACTTGCAGTTCCCGATGACCAAGCTGTCGTGACCGGACCGCGTCACCCCACCCCGAGGACGAGCCGTCTGGTGGCTGACTCACAGTGACGGCTTCTTCCAGATTTGACTCTTTATCAGCTCCTTTTCAAGACTCCGGCTTGCGCTGTACGCGTCAATATTTACTACTCTGGTTCACTGGAACGAGGGAGGGGGGAGAAAAGGAGAGCACATAAGCTGGCTTTTGAATGTTTAATAAGCACAAAAAAGGGAATTTAATATAATTATGAAACTGAATAGATGGATGTTTGCTTTCCTGCCCCTGACTTTGGCGTGGTGCGGTTTGTGTGGCTTTGTTTCACTAAGTGACACACGCGAGCGACTTTAAGGAAGCGTGCGGTGGCCCAGATGCCTTTGCCGTCGGAGCGGATCAACTGCACTACTTTTCTCGACTAATCGGTTGTGCTTGATTTGTGAAACACGACGTGACGCGTGTCAATCACTGAGCCTTTTGTTTTTTCACGGTGCTTTGCGTTAGCCACTGTGCACTCGTGCTTCTGCAACCTCTCTTTGCTTTGAGCCCGGTCAAGTTTGGGAATTTTAAGCTCAGATGCTTTTCTACGAACGACTGCCCTTTAACGCTATATTGAAAATGTGATGTATCGTTAAAATGTTTTTGAAGAGCGAACAGACATTGCATTGTGAATGTGAATGCAGTGTTCACATATTTGTGAATCTTGCTGTACATATTTATAACTGAGAGGATTTTTATTATTATTATTAAATATGTGCCTTTTTAAGCAAGTTGCTTTCTTATGTGCAGATTCAGAAGTCACTAAAATCACAACGTGTTTTACACTACTTTGTCATGATCAAGATTCATAAATTTTGTATGTTGAGGTCCAAAGAGGACATTAAAAATCATACACAGTCGCAATCCATGTTTTTTGGATTGCCGGATTGGCTGTCACCATGCTGCTTTCAATGTCGTCGGGAAGAATGTGGCACAATGCAATTGGTGAGCTATTTCCCTTTGTTATTGTCACAAACTAGTTATGTGTGTAGTATTACAACTATTATGTATCTTAATGTTAAATTAAAGATTAGTTTCGTATGTCTCTGGGTACAAAAGATGATTTAAATGCGTCTGGCTATTAATCCATGTTTTTTATTTATCGTTATTTGGATAGCGGCAATCCGCATTGTCTTTAAATCGTTACCGTGCTGCTTTCGCTAACTTTGGGAAGAATGAGACACAATCGGTGAGCTCGTTTCCTGTATTTCATTGTCACGACATGTTGACACACTGAAGCCCTTGGCTGGATTTTTCAATCTGTTGAAACATTGCTGTGCGCAATTTTTAACAATGACTCACTGGGAATTGACGTGGTTGGAGCCGCCGTTGCCGATTACTACTCACACATTTCATTCCAAATCAACGCCGGGAACACTTGAACGCAACGGGTCTCCTTTCGGTTTCGGTGTTTTCTAGTGAGAAAGCACCTTTTGTTTTTTGGTTAATTTGTCTTAACTGCCTATTTTATCGCCTTCACGATGATATTCATCCTATTCGGCTGCTTAATAGCATATGCGGGTAAGATTTCTTTCCCCCTGTCATCTATTTATTCGCTAGTTAGCGTTGGCCGAGACGCATCGTAAACGCTTGTATGTTTTCTAAAGTTTTTTTCTGCGCCAGTTTTTGTTAGTGTGCTTACGAGTGTTAAGAGCAACATTTTGTCATCCGTTGAATACTTTATATTCGTTAAAACTGCGGCACCGGTCACCAGCCGTGTATAGTTTAAAGTACACACCCACTTTAGAAAAAATCTGTTTTCCAAACTTTTTTTTTTCAGCCACCGCACATGTCGTGTTTAACGTTAGAACATTGTCACGGTACAACATGCAACAAAAGTATCCTAAAAAGTATACACAGTACACTGAAATAACAATTTCGACTCGATTTACTCTTTTACTTTCTTTAAGCGTGTGACTGCAATATATGCTTGCGAAGTCGTCCTTTAAGTCTTGCGCAATCTCAAGAGTTTTATCATCTCAAAGCATGACTGTACTAAAGTAAAATACACATGCCAGAAAAATCTACTTAAGTAGTAAAGTAACAAAGTATTTTTAAGTTTTATTTCATACCACTGCCGGGAAGATATGCTGAAGAGGAGAGAAAAAGTAAATTTTTCATTTGTACAATGCATTTACCAATCACACTTGATCGCATTTTTGTGTGTGTGTGTGTGTGTGTGTCCTTCCAGCAAAGCCTGTGAGCAGCTCCTGTCCACTGGAATTGACCCCTGCCAATGTGTTGGTACCTTTCGGTGGCAACTTCTCAGCAGTATGTAAATCCTCATCCAATCAATCGAAGGGAATGGGCTGGGAGTCCCCGTTCGGAGGCACCGGGCTGGTGAAGGGCGTCTCCAAACTCACCTTGCAAATTAATTCGTTGCAACGTTGGCGTGTGCATCCCACCTGCTTTGTCAATCTCAATGGTTCTCAGTGCATGAAGGAATTACCCGTCACCGTTTACAGTACGTATCCTTTTGGGCGGCTTGGTTAAACGTCAACGTTGAACTGCGTGCCTCACTTTGTCACTTCTCCTTGCAGAAATGCCGGACAATGTGTCCATATCGTTGGAGAATCACAGTGGCCCCTTTGAGGAGTGGCAAATCTTTGTCATGCTGTGTGAAGTCAACCAGATTGCGCCAATACGTCATGTCTCTTTGGAATTGTTCAATGGCAATGAAAGATTGGACAATGTGTGGTTCGACGATGTTGGCATCGACGACCCAGTTTCCAAATTGTTCCGCGTCGCACTGTTAGCCAAGAGAGAGTATAACGGAGCGCAGTTCCACTGTGAGGCAAGGATCGACTTTGGGCCATTGGGGCGCCTTCCAGTGACATCTTCGGAGCCGTTGGAGCTGATTGTATACTGTAAGTCGACACCAAATGAGGAAGGATAGCAATTAGTAAAGGACAGGACACGAAAAGTGTGGCATGCAGTGCTACTTTCTGTGAGAAAGTGACAGGAGCTAAAATAGGATTCTACGGGACAGAGGTAGATAGGACAGGAGTAGTGATTCAGGACCGGACGGGAAAGACAGGAGAGAAGTGCGCAGGAATGTAAGATGTGGATAGGACAAGAGCTAGGCCGTGTTATACCCTGTAAGGACAGGACAGGACACGAGAACATCGGATGAGAAAAGTAGCAAATAGAACAGGACTTGACAGGACAGGAGTCTTTTGGACTCGACAAGAAGGGGTCGGAGCAATGAGCTAGGCTGTGCTACACCCTGTAAAGACAGGACAGAAGAAAATTGGATGCAAAACATTACAAACTGGACAGGACAGTGAGCTAAGCAGTTCTACACCCTGTAATGATAGGACAGGACATGACGTGACAGGAGCCCATCAGGGCTGTCCTGTGTGCTGGGAATGGATATCCACTTTCTCTCTGAATGTAATCTTGTATCAACAGATGAGCCGACCCTCAGCCAACCAAAGAGCGAGACTCTGACGCTTCTCAGCGGCAGCCAAATGAGTTTAAATTGCAGCGCCTCAGGAAACCCAGCGCCACAATTCAGCTGGAAGACTCCTTACACGTCCCAAACGCTGACTAGAACGCAAGCCGTCTTCAACTCCACGTTCAAACATCCAGGCGCCTACGAGTGCACCGCCGCCAACTCTCAGGGAGCCGTCACCAAGCGCTTCATGGTCAGCCACGCTCCAAGTAAGCTCTTCTGCATCTTCACGAATTTGGAGGGGATGGCGGGGGTAGTTTTAATTTCTTGACGAGACGATAACGCAAACTCCCGTTTCCCGCAGGGCCTCGAACGACCTTGGCGGCGGTGCTCGGAGTGTTTTTGACCTTGGCAGTCGTGCTCGGCATCCTGGGACTTATTTTTGTCATTGCCAACGGAACTTTTTCTTGCGACAAGCGCGGTTATACTCCCGGAGACACCACGTCAGGACCTGTTTGAGCCGTTTTTTTCACTGCAATTTTACGATGCAAGTGTGGCTCTGCATGTGCTGATGTTGCATTTTTTGTTTGATTGAATTTTTGCTATTTACAGATGGGATGTGTGTGTGTGTGTGTGTGCTTGTGTTGATATACTGTACGTGTGTGGACTGAGCAGCCTGCATAGAAATGCCCGTTTTGGATGAATTTGCCTTCGAGACCAAGTCCGGTCAAAGTCCATTTTTCACTACTTCACGGCAAATTCTGTGTTTCAGACTACACGTCCACATTTTAAGATACGCCGTGGTTGCGGGTTGTGCTCCGTAATTGCATTTTTGTGCCTTTTTATTTAATCATCTGTGAAGCTGTTTGAATAAGTGCATAATTTTCAATCTGTTCTCGTCCACTTCTGTGAAGCTGGATTCGGTTTTGTTCTGTAAACTGACCTGTGAGTTTGCTTCTTCCAAATGTTTCCTCAAGACAATCATCCACGTTGTTGTACTTGACAATGTAAACATTAAAACGGCATGGTTAGTGCCTATGATGTCCAAAAAAAATGTTCTTGCATTTGTTCACGTTTGGATGAAATGAATGTTGAAAACTAAATTGGACCAAAAGTTGAATTTTCAGGAGCTCATCGTATTAAATCCCTGCAATACCTAGAAATTCCTCTAGGTGGTGTGATTGCTCTGGAAATCTCTGTCACGTCTTCAGAAGGTGAGTCGAGTCGTTCTACTGGATTTTACTTTTATTTCTCAGTGGTCAACTTTTTTTTTACGCTTGTTTTCCAGTTAGTAATGCTTACATTACATTTTACTTGGATCAACTTCTTTGCAAAACTAGCTGCCGCTAATGCTAGTTCAATAACCTGAGTAGTTTTTACTCATACAAATGACAAATTGCATAAATGTCTAACTTAAACCATGTCACCGACCCATTTTGACCTCGCTTTTCCATAAAGCAGTTGAAAAATGACATGTGACCTTTTACACTTGGACCTAATTATGTAAACATTCTCAAGCGGAATACTGATTCATTTTAACTGTTTGCATGCCAGCCTTCACCTTACTTCGGCCCCCTCTTGGCCCGCCGTTGCGCTCATTCAGCCGCACGTTGCGAGGCCGCCATACTAATTAGAAGGGAATGTAAAATTCCCCTGACTCCGCTTTGCTCACTTGCAACCTTCGATACGTTCCTTTGTTTGAAGAGCTCAAAGGTGATACATTCCTCATTTCACTGCTTTATTTTGTTGTGTTTTGCAGCTGCTGTCATGTTGTAAATACGCTCCAGAGCATCCAATGGCGCTGCAGTCGTGCAGCATTCTGATCACAGTGTGAGTCTGCGGAACAACAGCAGCGCTCCCGCCTCCTGGCAGGCCAAGAACGCACATGGAAGGGAAAACAATCATTTTCATTCAATATTAGACCACCTAGTATTTTGAAAGTGCGTTAACTTCATGTCTGAAGTGTGACAAGAGTCAGCGGAGATCTGGTGCACCTGTTCAATCCTCCTCTTTCCCTTGTGTACCCCCTCTGCACACACACAAAGACACGCACACACACGCTGAAGTCGGCTGGGATGAAGGGGGCCCTTGTGTCCAACACGCATTGTTCCCGGCAGAGTTTGCCAAGCTTGTGTAACTTGGGATTTTTCTTTTCCAGGACCCCTTCAGCGTCAAGTGAACATGGCCAATGTGGCGTCTCTGCAGTGGATTGTAACGCTGTGCATGTTTTGCTCAGGTAGGATGACGTTTTATCCATTTGTTTGGCTTCGGGGTTTCGCTGCACAATAATGATCGTTGATGTCGTTCAAATGTGTAACGTAAGGTTATGAATGTGCATTCTGCATCTTTGCAACCCGAAACGGGCCGTTGTGTTGAGGCGATGAGGTTTCGTTTTGCTACATAAATTGTCGACACACCTGTATGCTTTTTTTTTTTTTTTACTTTGGGAAATTCCAGTTGACTTTGTGTACTTGTTTTCTTTTTTTTACCCTTTTGGCACATTTTGCTGGAACTCGTGATTGCTTTAAATCCCTCAACGTGGAAACAGCACCCTCAAGTGGTGATTATGTGACATACAGTTGCAACCACGGTGGTACCTGCTCATTTTAGTTTTCATGTTGTAAGTGGTGCCTTGATTTTATTTGAATATTTTTTCACTGTACACGTGCATTTGCAGTTTTTTTTTATTGAATAGGACAAACTGTGAAACACACAAATGCAAAATGAGAGCACTCTCAAGGAGCATTAGGCAGATGTTAGTTTAGCCAGTGACTAAAAAATGTATATATAAAAAAAAGCCACATACAACTTGTAATTTGGGACGCTAAAAAAAAAAAAAAAATCTGTTGAAATGTCAATCAATGTTAGTTAGCACAACAAAGCCAGCAAGTTGTTTGCTCCCAAATAATGAGATGAGTTATTTTTACTTAAATCTTTAAGTTGGGGAACAGAACTTAAAATATTTTGAAGAATTGCACAACTTCAAATGTTGTCAGTTTGTTGCCTTGGAATTTTGAGTTCACTCACAAATGAATACACTTGCAAGGAGCATGGATCCAATTTCCCCCGCCCCTTTTAAAGACACAGATATACCTCTCCCGGAGTTACTTTTGGCTTAACTGCGCTTCACAACAATTCATTTTATGATGTTTTTTTGTCTCTATTTTACAATCGAGTGCTTTTTGTTAACTTTGAGCGATTTGGATTTGAGTTGACGGATTTTTGTTTCAGTTTCCGGCGACGGCTGCGCCCTCATCCTCAAACCCGCCAGGGTGGTGGTGGGCTTCGGGGAGCCGGTGTCGGTGAGTTGCGAGGCGGCCCGGCCGGTGCGCGTGCTGGGCTGGGAGTCGGCTATCAGCGCCGCGCACACGCAGCAGGGCCCGAGCGTCCAGTGGAAGGTGGACAGCCTCATCGACTGGATCGAGGAGCCCATCTGCTACGGGGTGTTCTTCACCGCGCCGCGCCAGTGTGAGGAGAAGCTCAACCTCGTCCTCTACAGTAAGATCAACATTTGACGGCATGTAGATCGCGTCACATGCACGCGATCTGTATTTTGTTTTTATTATTTTGATTTTATTTTGACTTTTTTTTTTTTCATTAGTTTTTTCCGTGTTTTTTTCTCACAGAAATCCCTGACGGCGTCACCATCACGGTGATGAATCATACCGGGCCAATGGTGGCAGGAAAGGAGTACCAGCTGCTGTGTGAGGTCCAGAACGTTGCTCCCGTTCAGTACTTGAACTTGAGGTGGTACAGGGGGCGCAGCGAGGTGTATAACCGCTCCTTTACCGAGATGACTTCTCCTTCGCCGGTGCAAGTCTCCTCGATCCTTGTCATCACGCCCTCCGAGGCCGACGATGGTGCACGGTACAGCTGCGTGGCCGAGCTGGAACTTGGACCGGAGGGACCGCAACCGCCCCCGACGGTCACCTCTGAGCTGTTGAGAGTTTCTGTGCACTGTGAGTTCAAATCCTTGAAATTTTTTTTTTTTTTTACCACTATTTAAGACAGTGTCAAAGTGTTTTAATTGTGAAGCAATATCACCACACAAAAAATCATTTCAGCCCCAAAAAGTTGCTAGATTTTTATGCTTTTAGTAATCGCCGGTAAAACATGGTCTGGTTTGACCAAAAACTTTGGTTTCTGATCAAAAAGCGGACAATGCAGGCTTTTTGGATTGCCGCTTCACCATAACGAATATGTGCAGTAAATATCCAGAGCGGTAAATGAGCTCAAGTGCACAACAGACACCTTTTCAGAAATAGGCAAATAACTAAACATTCACTTTGAAGTATTGACATGTTATTTCCCCCTAATGCAGTTCCTCCGACGTTCCAAAGTCCAGAGGCAGAAAGCGTGGATGTGCCAGAAGGTGACGAAATAACACTAAACTGCACCGCCACGGGGAATCCGGCACCCGTCTACAGCTGGCAACCTGAGTCGGAGCCAAAAAGAGAAGATGACCAAGAAGCCTTGCTCACCTCTTCATCGTTGCTCCCCGGAACCTACACCTGCACCGCCTCCAACGCACTCGGGAAGAAGAGCAAGCAGTTCACTGTCAGAGCCAAGAGCAAAGGTCGACAGAAAGTGTGAACCGACCACCAGGGATTTTTACAACACATCCAGTATTTATGCTAAATGTGTCATGAATTTAACGTAGATAGCTGTCTAGTGAGGTTTACAGAACAGTTAACGTATTTCCTCAAAGTGTCCTTAGCTATGACTGCTAACCTACATGTGTCATACATAATATATGAAATTACCACAACAGTCTGCATCTATAAAGTTGAAATTATTTTGTACATTGTCAGAAAAAGGTGCTAAATTTGTACCTTTAAGGGTCCAATGGCTTTTCACTGGGGAACGACCGTCAAGGGTACACCGATTGTACCCCGAAAACATTGTCAGGGTCCTGATATGTACACTTTGTAGGCAAATAAGAAAGGATACTCATTGTAAACATTTCAGATGAATGTACACAGGGCTGGAGTAGCGCGCACACACACACACACACACACACACCCGCAAACACACCCCCACGCACACAAAATCCCATCATGAAATAAAATACACACATTTCCACAACCTTTTGAATGACACGACTCCAAAGTGCCGGTGGCAACCACGTAGCTTCGCCACTGATGTTGATTGGTTCAATTTTGCCGTCTATATTGTTCAAAGATTAACAGGCTGCTCCCTATTAATTGTGGGCCGCTTTCTGGAAAAAAAACAAATTAAATGGCACCAAAAGTCACCGGCACAAATGGCATCTGTCCTCTATACCAGATGGCCAGTCCAGCCCTAAATGTACAAATGTGTCAGCATTTTTGGAAACCACATGTGCTTATTTTATTTAAAAATAAAATGGAAACAAAGAAGATGTGCTTCCTTTGCAGAGTTTTGTAACCCTTCAATAACCCTGTCCAACAAATTTGTACAATAGCAATAAAATGTGTGCAGTGAATATAATGACTTGAATGTCATATAACTAAATTAACACCAAGAAATAAATGTATTACGATTAAACTGCAAGGCTGCCATACCACCAAGCGTGTACAGGTGTCGCTGTAACACTTGACAAATTACATTGGCTCGCTGTATGTCACGTGATCACAACATTAATCAAGGTGAAACCGGAAGACGTTTTTTTTAGCAATGCCCGCTAACGATCCTTGCAAAAAGCAAGCTTGCGCCATCCAGACGTGTTTACAAGGTACATCGCGGCCGAAAAAGCGACTTGTTTCCAAAGGACGTGTGCACAATGCTAACTTGATTCTATTCCGGCAGCTAACAAGTATGTGGAGAGCATGTGCGCGGATGTGATCGATGACATGCGGCGATGCTGTCGGATTCATGGCGCCAACTCCCTTTGCTGCTCTGGTTTTAAAGACCCCGAACACACGAAGAGGAAACCCAGCACGTAGCGTCCATCGTGGCTTGTGGGACAACACCTTGAAACATCTTTATTCTTCAATAAATATATGAATATATGAAATGGTTGCCACGTGACATTATTCGTACTGATACATTTGTTAATTTCAGTTACTCGTTTACATTATACAAACTAGACGTGATGTGCCTTTAAGAAGGGGAGGAGAAACAAAACGTTCCCCGTGACGTTGACGCACGACGTGTAGCGGGAACAAAGATCTATTTTTTAATGAGATAAATGAATTATTAGTGCGATCATTTCAAATCTTAGTTTGTTTATATTTTATACGATGAAAAATACAATGACTGTTCTGTGTTACCTTCCGGATCAGGTATGCGTCAGCCTTTTCAGCTCCTAACCGTGGTGAGGGCGAACTGACAGGAACCAGCGTGGGAAACATAGACGACGATCACTTCGCTTAGCACAACGGGGTTTATTTTGTGATCATTCATTCTCTCATCTGTCATACAAGCAAGCACACATCCGGGTCCTTCCTCCCGCCTCCCAATGCACGTCACATGCCACCTTGCTGTCCCAGGCTGAGCCTGTAACATCTGTTAAACAAATCAGTTTTTAAAATAACATTTCTTCACAAAATGCAATATTCAGAACTCAATGGGAGAATGTAAAACAAATCTCGGTGCTGCTTCCTCTCTTGAGTGGGATGTGTGAAACACGCATGCGTCATGTGACGTACGACGCACACCGGAAATGTACAGCAGTACTTACTAGAATTTCTCGGCAGGCTAACGCTAGCTCCTTCGTTTTTCTAAATTGTCTTTTCGCTCGTGGCAAAATCGACGGCGCTTTTAAATCCAATTTACTTCAGTTCAGCAGCTTTCCCTCGTTTTATGATTATCAGTTCAACTTAGATTCGTTAGGCCTTCGCTGCTTCAGCGGATCCAATTAGCCCCCCCCAAAAGCTAACGCTACCTACCTTGGAATTCTTCAATCATGTCCAAAATAGACTACAGCGTGTGGGACCACATTGAGGTGTCGGACGACGAAGATGAAACTCATCCAAACATCGACACACCAAGCCTCTTTAGGTGGAGACATCAGGTACCAATTGATGCCAGGATACGACAACATGGTCGATCAGGGATTTATCTTTGATTGATGTCATGGAGTATTTTGAAATCCATGATGCTTCACTCTGGACATTTCATTAGGTACACGAGTGCAAATAGTATGAAAACCAACATTGTTCAATCTTGGTTGACTCCACCAGAGATGTATAGCATGTAGTATTGGACATCTTCATATTATTTGAACAACAATGTTGTACTAGTAATAGATGTTGCTATACCATAACACCCTCATGTCATAAATGCGTCAAAACACGTGACAAAATTCTGATTTGATACCAGAATTACCATGTTTGACACAAACTGCATGTACAAGTTTTTATATGCGTTATCACACTGGCCACAGTCAAATTATTTGCCTTATTTTGCATATCCATTTGAAGGTGTGAGCTTCCACTTTAAATAAAAAAATAATTATTATAAAATGAGTTGTGTCATTAACAACACGGTGTAATTCCAGTCTGAAGCCAACTGTGAATTTGTCATTTCCAGGCCCGCGTGGAACGAATGGAAGAATTCCAGCAAAAAACACAAGACCTAAACAAAGGACTTGTCGAGTGCCGCCGCAAGGTGTCAGAAACACAAAAGAAAATCCAGGAACTGAACCTGTCAGCGACTGATGAAAACAAGGCCGACTTGAGCAAAGCGCAGGTGGAGGAGAAGAAGCTGAAGAAAGAGCAGCGCGACTGGGAGAGGAAGCTTGAAGATCACACACGCGAAGAGAAGAAGATGCCGTGGAACGTAGACACGCTCAGCAAAGAAGGCTTCAACAAGGTAGTACATATACTGCAGTTGTTCTCTAACCTTTCATATTTAGTACCACCCCAAGAAAATATTTGGCTCTCCAAGTAACAATATAATGAGAAACATTAAGATATTGTAGAGAAGTAAGGCCCAAGTGTTTGGAAGCCACTGTGACATTACGCACAGCTTGAGCATTAACGGCACTTGATGATTCAATTCAAATGCTTTGCACATCAGATATATTTAAATAGTTTGAAATTAAACAGTTCCAAAAATTAAATGTAAATGCATTGCATTGAAAAGTTAAATACAAATGCAGTGTACTGGATTAAAAAAAAACCCATTGTAGCACACTTTTAACGTTTCACTCATGAATGCATTTGCTTACCACCAGAGGGAGCTGATGTACCACACTGTGAGAGTCACTGATTTAACATGACATACAAGGGGCACGGTTAATTTTCATATAACATAATTTTCATACCACTCTGGCTCAGGGCCAAGCCACAGGCAGAATATTTAAGTTGAGAAGTATGCATTACCGCAGCAGGAAAATGCACATTAACTATTAAACAGCTTCATTTTGTCCTTTTTTAAGTGTGAATTTAATCCAAATTGATTCATGTCAGATTACATTCTGGCCTGACAAGTCCCTAATAAGACATGTATCATTTTATTGGTGAACATGTTAACACAAGTCATTTAGGCACTGCTGCATCGTGCTTCAATGTGGTTGACATTGCTATTTAATTTTAATGAAGCATTTTTGGGGGCGGGGGAAGAGGGGGTACAAACTGACAACTTTGTGTACTATGCCCATAAGAGTGCTTGAATTAGTTCTCATCTGTGCTTCGTCAGATAAGGCAATAGTGCGATGTGTCTTTTCACTGGAAATTTCCACCGACGGTTGATAAAGTTCTCAAAACCAAACATTTGTGGTTTCCTGATGTATATTTGGGTCTGCTTTTGCAGAGTGTCGTCAACATCAAAACCGACGCGGTGGATGAGTCCGAAGAGGACAAAGAGAAGAAGCATAAGACCTTTGTGGAAAAATATGAGAAGCAGATCAAACACTTTGGTGAGGATTTGGCATCGAGTTGCGTGCTTTGGGCTGAAAAGTGTTCAATTCTCTCTTTGCTTCAGGCATGCTGCGGCGCTGGGTTGACAGCCAGAAGTACTTGTCTGACAACCCTGATCTAGTGTGCGAGGAGATGGCCAACTACTTGGTCATTATGTGCATTGACCTTGAAGTGGAGGAGGTAATGCTCTCGGACTTTTTCATCTTATATATTTGATGAAGATATTTTATACAGACTGAGTTTTCATTTTTGTGTTTTTTTATTTATTTATTTTAGTTTTGCACTTGAGACCCACTGTAACTTTTGCTATAGCTACTTAGCCGACCGACACTCGAATGTCCTTTAAAGCCCAAAACTGCTTTGGCTCCTTTCAACAGAAACACGCATTGATGGAGCAAGTGGCTCATCAGACCATAGTCATTCAGTTCATTCTGGAGTTGGCAAAAAGCCTCAAGGTGGACCCCCGAGGATGCTTTCGTCAGTTTTTTGCCAAGATCAAGGTGGGCCGATGTTCAGCAAGCTGCCCCTGAAAATAGAATTTAAAACAAAAATAAAAAAAAAAAACATGGCGCTCGGTTTCCGCCGCAGACATCAGATCAGCAATATCAGGACGCGTTCAACGACGAGCTGGAGTCATTCAAGGAGCGCGTGCGCGGCAGGGCCAAGATCCGCATCGAGAAGGCCATGAAGGAGTACGAGGAAGAGGAGCGACAGAAGCGCTTAGGACCAGGCGGACTCGACCCTGTTGATGTGTACGAGAGTCTACCACAGGTCAGCACTTTCAATTTCTTGAAATGTTTTACTTTTAAGTGCCTCACTTATTTTTTTAAAAATTTTTTAACAACTGCAGGAGATGCAAACATGCTTTGATGAGAAGGACATCCAAAAGTTACAAGACGTTATTAGCAAGATGGATCCGACGGTAAGCGACGTTCTAGTTGTACTTGATTGGAGCAGGCGACGGTGCGCAATGTGTCAATTTTGTCAATAAATGAATAATTGAATACATTCTAAACTCAAACTTGCGGTGGTGATTCAGGAGGCCAAGGTGCACATGAAGCGCTGCATCGACTCCGGACTTTGGGTGCCCAACTCCAAGCCGGACAACGGCGACGAGAAAGATGAAGATGCGACAAACGAGGACGCTGAAGAGGAGTCGGAAGAAGCCAAAGAGGACTGACCAACAGGGAGATTGTGTGCGACTCTGATGAATTAATCCTGCTGCAAACTCACGGCAACTCCATTAGGTGTGCGGCTAGTTTGCCGTGTGAGAAAAACAATTAGCTAGACGCACATATCGAGCTTACCAGTAATGGATTGGCTGTCACGCAACTCCTCCATGCTTGATGAATCCTGCTTGGGAAATAACCACAGCTTGTTTATTGAGTTTTTTTTTTTTTGACATAATACTTGGACACAAAAATGCTCTGTACACCTAAGTATTATTGTTTACTCTTCATTTCCCCTTCAAACATGTTTGTTTGTTTTTTAGTTGTTCAGCAGTCAGTTTAGTCTGGTTGTATTTTGCCACCAATTTTCTATAAACTTGGTAAACTTTCCCCAAATTCTTGATTCTCTTTTTGCAAAAGCACACTGACACATGTTTTCCAAGCCACAAACAAAATTTTTGAAAGTGAATATATCGGTCGTTGTTAGCGCCTCCTATCGACTGATGACCTCAATTACAACGTGCCTTGCATTGAGTCACTACTAGGGAAGGATGGCACAGGACCGGAAACGCCAGGTGTGTTTGGTTTCACTTTCGATTGAGTTTTCATGTTGACGTGTTACTCTATGTTAGTTCAAATAATGTTAAAACCCGTTTGTAAGAATAGGTCACAAAAAAGCATGATAAGGTTATTCCAGGAAATGTTCTGCGCTGTTTATGGCAGCTATTTTTTAATCTTCGTTATTAGTTGCATCTCAACACAACATAAGTGTTTTTTTCAACGTATTTAGTCATTTAGAGGAAGAAGGCGAGGAAAGTGAGCCACATGACTCATTTGCTATTACATCAAGCTAATTGTGCTGACTAAGGGAAGAACAAATCGGACAAAAAGTCTTCGACCGTGTTCTGCTGTAAATGGGTGCTTGAATAGAATTGATATTTAAATAAAACATTGTCAAGGGTTTATTCAGAAATACTTTTGACATTTATTTTATCAGGTGCCTGACGAGTATGGTTAAGTGTATGGTTGAGCTTGACGAATCGAACTACATGACTGGTTCGCTATTTTTCTATAAAATGCAACAAAATGATTTTTTAAAAATATTTATTTAAAAAAAAAATCAGTACATAGTCCTTTAATTTTAATATTTTTTCATAAATTTCAGTCATCCGTCGTGGGTGGCGGAGGGTTTGCTACGTCACTTCCGGCATTGTTTTGAGGAAGTAAAGTGTTTCGAAGACTTGCTGGGGTCAATGTTGACGAATTTTGATGGAAGTCTTATCAGCGACTTACAAGGTGTGTCAGCAGAAAGCCCTGCAAAAGGTCTCCGTTGAAGGGTAAGCTTTTCGGCTTGATGTCGTTCTGTCCTTTCCGTTATGACGGAGTCACTACAACGACGTTGACGTCAAGTGACGAGCTTTTGCTACTGTACTTAGTCGTCGACATATAACAAAGAGACCGACGAGTTCATTTGTCATTTACGTGTGATCTCACTCATGCTTGCCTCTTTTTTTATGACTGCATTTTTTAATTAGTATTAACAAATTATATATTACTTTGGGTCGTTGATGTGTTAGCTGAATTCGCATGTGTCCTGACGCCAATTGTGGTACTGTACATGTCTAATCAGAAATGTATTATGTGTTCCGTGTTTTTTTTTTATATATGTCTTTTCATCATTTGCTTTTTGTAATAGTTAAATTGCACCCATATTATGTTAATATCCACAAAATGTAAGGTGCACGATTAAGATGGACTGACCACCTGTCTCACAGGACAAATGCTCGGTGGCCGGCGTCTTTTGAGGCTCATGCAGTGTGATTTGATTATTTTCTTGCACTTTACCCCAAGAAACCGGCTCACAATATCGAGAGACCAGGATTTATGTATTTGTCTGGATGGGCAGTTAATTGCGCTGCGCGGTTTTCATTGTCTGTTAGCTCGAAAATGCGTGAGTTAAAAGTACAAAGTACAATATCAGCAAAACAATGGCAAATAGTTGTTTCTGCTTCTATTATAAGTGTCTTGAGCAAGATTTGGAATATCGCGTGCATTTTATTTCACAATGCTCTGATTGTTGATGGTATGAAAAACAATGACTTAATCAGTTGCAAGGGGTGGTGGTAAACGTGCGTAGGTCCCTGCGAAGTTACTGGTCTTGAACTAAGTACGTATTCTTACGTCGCTGTGTGCAAACTAGTTAAAAAAATGCACTTTTGTATATATGGACTTGCTAATCACTTGTCCTCGTGCACGTCCAGATTTTTAATCGTCTTTGTTTGTGTGTGTGTGCGCGCACGCATCAGGATTTGGACGTCATGCCTGTCAGAAGGTGGTCCAAGCTTTCCAAGCGAAGGTCCTCAGAGCAATCCTTGGTAACCCCTCAGGATGATGGCATCCATGTGTACCTCTTTTGGAGCCCCAACGAAGAGCGTTACTTGTCGCACACGGCCGCCAAACAAGTCACCGCGGAGGAGCTGTGCATTTCAGCCGCAGAAGCTGTCGGTGAGAATAATGACAAACGCAGAAGGAAATAAAATGACATCAAATGTAGTTGTGTGCGGTGTGTAACCCAACTATGTGTCTTAAACAGGGATAACGCCTCTCTTCCACGTGTTGTTTGCGCTGTATGACCCCAAGTCATGTTGCTGGTACAGTCCAAATCACGTCTTTCACCCAGAGGAGGGGTCCTCGCTTGTTCTTCATTATCGAATGAGGTATGATGTAATCATCGCACACAACACGGCACCATTGCGTCACTGTGAATGCCTATTTTCATCGTGTGCAGATTCTACTTCCGCAATTGGCACGGCTTTAGTGACAAAGAGCCCGATGTGACTCGTTTTACTGTCAAAAGTGAGACGCATGGCCACGATGACGGGCAACCGGTGCTGGAAATCAAATCAGTGGAGTATTTATTTGCTCAGGTGTGTGTCGGCCTTCTCGCGGCGCGTTGCCTCGCCGGTACCCTGACGGCGGCGTCTCTTCCCGACAGGCGAAATATGACTTTGTGAATGAACTCATTCCGATGGAGAACTTCAACTCAGAGGAGGAGCTAAGTCGCTTTAAAAATGAGAGTTTGGGCATGGCCATGCTCCACCTCGTGCACTTGGCGCTGCAGATGGGCAGCACCTTGCAGCGTGTTGCAAAAAAGACCAGGTAATACATTCGGGACACGTGCACCATCTAATCAACTGTCACCGATGGCCTGCCATCATGAAGGTGATAATGCACATTTTATAGACAGTGTTAGTGTCAATCAAAACTGAGTTTAATTGTAAGTAATAATAAGAGTTGTGGAAAATAAGGTTAATCCGAGTTAGCATAAACTGTATTTTAATACTTGAATGCGTTGAAAAAAAAAAACGTTCCCATCAATATGTGTACTATGTGGTGTCTCTTACAGCTTTGTAAAATGCATCCCGAAGTCTTATGCCCAGCACATATCGGAAGACAAAGTGCTTACAAAGATGAGACTCCGGTGGATGTTTGAGCGCTCCATGCGCACTTACCAGAACAACATTGAAGCCAAGCAGCCGGACGTTAAGGAGATCATCTGCAAGTACGTCTACGCTCTGGAGTGTTTGGCGCCGCGTTTCGGCTCCGAGACCTTCGCCGTGCGCCACCTGAGGCTGAGCGGGGACGACGAAGACGCGAGTCCGGATGCTTCGAGAGGGGACGGCGTGGCCGCCGCCGCACATGAGCTGATGGTATCTGCCAGCGCGGGGCTTCAGTGGAGGGAAACCGCGACGTGCTGTGAGAACAAGGTTTGTCATATTGTTGCAGGAAATGTTGCTACTTCCTGCTCCTTCCTCACTCACCATTTGCTTGTCTTGTTTCCTCCCGCAGGCCAGCAGCATTCTGAGCGGCGACTATGGAAGGAAAGCGAAGCGGCGTTCCCGCCAGCCGAGTACGCCCGCTCCCGTTGAGTGGACGCGTTTCTGTGACTTCCCGGGAATCATTCACATCGGCGTCAGTGAAGCTAATGTTTGCATTAGCACTCAGGACAACCGCTGCTTGGTGAGCGCGCGGCTCGTATTCAACGTTCAAGATTCATCACCATCAGAATTGGTCATCTTGATATTCAGTTTGTTTGAACATACCAGAAATACTCGTGTACCGAAATAATACTGAAAAATGAAGGCCTTGCTTTTTTTTATTAGTAGTATATATATATATGTATATATATTGCAATTCTTTTGCGATTGTTTTGTAATATTTTATGAGTTCATACGAGTGATAGTCAGGTTTAAGAATTGAATTCAATTTAGTTATATCGTCATAACAGCTGCAAATAACGATTATTTTAATAATCACTTAATCTGTCAATTTAGTTAATTTTCTGTGGATTAATCAATGAAGGGGATTTTTAAAAAAAGTTTTGTGTTTTTTTTTACGTTGAAACCAAATTTAAGTAGGATTAAAAAATAAAAGGAAAAATAAATGTTTAAGAATAATTATCTTAATGGAAAAATGTGTTTAATGAACCGATGCCTTTTTGAAAAGTGTTTCTATAAGTCCTTTAGAATCCACGAGGTCGCTGTGCGCTTGAGGCCTTTTTGCGTCTTTGGAATGTGAGTGCGTCCGTAGGTGGCAGCTGTGCTGGTAAGCGCCACTCGTTGTCTTTGTGAATGCGCACGTAGGAGGTTGAGATGAGCTCCAGCCAGGAGGCCCGCTCCTTCATCTCCCTGCTCGACGGGTACTACCGGCTGACTGCGGACGCCCACCACTATCTTTGTCATGAGGTGGCGCCCCCCAGGGTGCTGCTGAGTGAAGCTAATGGACTGCACGGACCAATCCAGTGAGTTTTTCTTTTCACCTCCTCCGTGGTACTCTGTCACTACTGTGCTGTGTTTCCAGTGATGACTTTGTGCTACACAAGCTGAAAAAGGAGGAAGCAGATGAAGAAGCTTGCCTCGTCCGTTGGAGCATTCTCAACTACCACCGACTCGTGCTGGCCGTGCCAAACAAGACGCAGGTGAGTCGCCGCTCCTGTTAAGTCCGAGTGATTGCAAGCTCAGTCGAGGTGACGGTGTTTTTCTAAAAAAAGACTTATCGATGGCCAGCAGAACGGATCGGCGGTGAGCCACAAGCTGTTTTGCATCCAGTACAAAGATTCCGTCTTCTCCTTGGATGGCTGGCAGGAGAAATTCTCCGGTGTGAAGGAGCTCACAAACACCCTGAGGGACTACATCCTCAAGTCCGGCACAGACAGCTACACGATTAAAAAGTGTTGTCGGCCTCGGCAAGGAGGTTCGTGATGAATTCAGTGAAGCTTAATTCGTGTGTAACTTCTAACCTGGCTCCGCAGTCTAGTGCTGACTTAACACGTAACAGAAAATAATTGAGAAGCACTGATTTAGACGTCAAAAACAATTCGTCAATGTGGCTAAGAATTTGCTTTTGTGTGCGTTTACATGCATTATATTTAATCATAAAGAAAAATAGCTAAGAGAAAAAGTGAAGGATTATTTTTTTTTCGCTCAACTGGGCAGCAACAAAATCATTTTGGCTTCACATTCGGAACCAAAACAAGTGCATTGTTTACTCGGCTGACCTGGACATGAAGCGAAAAGTAGCGCTTTGACACTGTAACTGAATTCTCATTTTTCATCCAGGCACGATGAAAAAGAAATTTAGAGACGTGTTATTGCCAGAAAATAAGGAAGTGAGAGATGAGAGGGAATTAGTGACAAGCTATGTTGTACAATGAGGATCTAATATTTTTCTCTATTGTCTGGCAAAATACATTTTGTTGCATGTTTCAATTTTGCGTCTTTATATTTTGTCTGCCGCAGAGCTTTCCAACCTCCTGGTGAACAGACCCGGTGTGGACGGCGGTGCCAACACACGGACTCTATCCCCGAACAAATTGGAGCTGTGCTTCCAGATCAAGTACAAAGACCTGATTCTGGTGAGAAGCCCGCTCGTCGCGCCTTTTGAAGCTTTGCGAGTTCCGTGCCACGCGGCTGAGGCGCCGACTGTTGCCTTTCACGGACAGGGGCAGCATTTAGGTTTTGGCACGAGAACTCACATCTACTCGGCGCATCTGCAAGTCGAGCTTGCGGCCGATGAGCAGGACGACGATTTGAACGGCGAGAAATACAAGAAGATCCAAGTGGTGCTCAAGGTTCTCGAGCAAAGTCATGAAGATATCACATCCGTAAGCGCCCGTCACACTGCCAGCGGTCCGGGAAAGTTTATGGATTTCCATTCACTCCTTTGGCTTACTTTATTCAGGCTTTCTTTGAGATGGCAAGTCTCATGAGTCAGGTGTCGCACAATCACCTGGTGTTTGTCCACGGTTTGTCTGTCAACGGATCTGAAAGTGAGTTTTCAACTTCCCTCTTTGCTACTTTTTCAACACACACACACACAAAATGCTCTTTCTCGACGCTTTGTGATTTGACTTTCGTGCCAAGTGAAGCTTCAACATTGTCCACTCACATTCAGCTCGTACTCTTTTAAAAAAAAAAGAGGGGGGGGGGGGGGGCGCTATTAGATTATTTTTGCAAAAATGAGTAATCTTTGTGGTTGTTTGTGTCTGTATAAATGAAGTTGAGATGAATATTAAAAGTAAAAAGCTCTTGTGCCTTCCCTTTCAGACATCATGGTGGAGGAGTTTGTGGAATTTGGGCCTTTAGACGTTTTCCTTCGCAAAGAAAAAGCCAAATTGACGCCTCGGTGGAAATTTATTGTGACCAAACAACTTGCCAATGCTCTGAATTACCTTGTAAGTTCCGCTTGCTTTGTATGTTCGCAGCCAAGACATGGCATTTTTTTATTTATTTTTTAGCCACATTGTGTTTTTCTTCTTCTGTAACTAAATGCAGCCCAAGTAATCCGAATGAGTGTTGACCGCGTAAGCAGGAGCCGAGAGCTCGCTCGCTCGTGCTCCTCAGCTCACACCTTGTGAGAAATCACATGAGATGCCACGCATGTGCCTCCTGACGCTTGTAAAATTGAACGTGCCTGGCAGGAGGCTAACTCGGACGGGATCTGCTTTCTTGTAGGCCAATAAAGGTGTCACCCACGGAAACGTTTGCGCCAGGAACGTCCTGGTGGCGAGGCCAGGCCTGGGGCAAGACGCGTCTCCTTTTGTCAAGCTGAGTGACCCGGGCATTGCCGTCAATATTCTTTGCCAGGAAGGTCAGTACCGTCGAGTGAGTGAAATGTATTTGAAAATTTTCTCATTTGACATTATTTGAAAGTGTACCACCATCTTGGAGCGTGAACCAACTTTGGTGTCAATGAAGTTGTCGTCATCTTGTAGCATCTTGTGGCCGAATCCACTGCTTTGCCAAAATACATCACCATAAGTAGAATAAAACTTTCATACTTGGTTGCACGTAAATCAAAGCGAGTGTTTTTGTCATTTTGCCTCCTGCTACAGAGCGACTCGAGCGGATCCCCTGGATCGCTCCCGAATGCGTTTACAGCAAAGCGCCGATCGGCAACGGCGCAGACCAGTGGAGCTTCGGCGTCACGTTGCTGGAAATCTGCAACGACGGCCATCTGCCCATGAGCGGCGCCACCTTGCTGGAGGTGGGTTGCCAGAGCCGTCGCCCTGCAGCGTATCGTGGCCGCCAAGAGTCAAATGACCTCCATCGGTCGTCTGTCCACAGAAAGAGCGCTTCTATGAGCAAAAGGGCAAGTTGTTGCAGCCGTCCTCGCAGGAGCTGGCCGTCTTCATCAACAAGTGTCTCTCCTACGAGCCCTTGGAGAGGCCTCTCTTCCGCTCGTTGCTCCGAGACCTCATCGACATCATGAAAAAAAGTGCGCTCTCAAACATCTTCAACTTGACATGGCAATGAGGCTCGGCTTTGAACGTTTTCTCTTTTGCGCAGATCCTGATATATCCCCGAGCGAAACTCTTCCTCAGGCGGAGTCCACCGTCTTTCTCAAGCGCCATCTGAAAAAGAGGATCATCTTAGGAAAGGTGAGTTCATCTCCGAATGGCTTTTTTGTGCAAGCTGAGCTGGTGGCTCACGTCCGTCCGCCTTTAGGGTAACTTCGGAATGGTGACGCTGTACATGTACGACCCCGCCAACGACGGATCAGGAGAGCTCGTGGCCGTCAAGGCTTTGAAGCAAGAGAACGGCTCCTTGCCCAAATATTGGCTGAAGGAGATCGAGACCCTCAAGTCGCTCGATCACACCAACATTGTCAAGTACAAAGGAAGCTGCACTGAAATCGGTGAGTCGAAGTCCCGCATAAACTGGCTATGGAAACAATTTCCCCCTCACAAAAGAAATCAAAAACTCAGTTTTGACACATCTGACTGTCACACAATTGTACAAAGATGATGATGAAAAATTGTTGGTCTAGCTCCAAAACTTGGACTTACACGTCCCATGCGGTTTCTAACTTCCTTAATAGGAGGACAGGTGATACAGCTCATAATGGAGTTCCTTCCGTTGGGCAGCCTGGAAAAATACCTTCAAAAACAAGAGCAGAGTACGTCTCAGTGCCTTCTGTTTGCTCAGCAGATCTGTGAGGTGAGCTGTTCGTTTTACTTAAGTTGGGACAGGGTAACATTTTGAGACGGGGCGATCTCATCCAAAAGAGACCAATGTTGCCATCTGCTGGCCTTCGTTAGTTTTTTTTTTTTATAACTTCGCACTTTTCTCTGCCCATTTCCACACAAAATAAAATGTAGTTGATGTCAATTGACGTTGATAGCTCTCCTCTTTAAGAGTTTCCTTGATGATAGACCGTCTGAACTAAGAGAAGTCATCATATCTGATCTCTTGGGTTTTCCTAGGGGATGGAATATTTGCACTCAAAGCGATACATCCATCGGGACCTCGCTGCACGTAACATCTTAGTGAAAAACGACAGCCTGGTGAAGATCGCAGACTTTGGCCTGTCCAAATATATCCCTGAGAATGACACCTACTACCGCGTGTCCGAAGATGGTGACAGTCCAGTGTTCTGGTGCGTTTGTAATTAACACACATACACAATCAAGACATGGCGTCTCTTCAGAGGGATGGCCATCATTGTGGCGGTTATTTGATGCTTCGTGCCGCGTTCTTTACAGGTATGCCCTCGAGTGCCTAAAACTCAACAAATTTTCTTTTCGATCCGATGTATGGTCCTTTGGCGTGACGTTGTACGAGATCCTGACCCGCTGCGACCCGAGCCAAAGCCCCCCAGTGGTACGCCACCGCTCGCCTCCTGGAGACTGCGTAAAACGCACATTTGCGCGTGACTCGGTTTCAATCGCTCCATGTCGTCTGTTTTGTAGAAATTTGGCAAGATGGCGGGGTTATCCCCGAGAGAGATGAACGTGAATGTGCTCATCGGCTTGTTGGAGCGGTGGCAGCGTTTGCCTTGTCCCACAGACTGCCCGCCTCAGGTAAAGAATATCAGGATATCTATTTTAACGCTTTCATGGGTGTCTAAATACACAATTTTTCTCTGAGAACAGCTGAGGATCATAACCACGCAGTGTTGGGATCAAGATCCTGCCGAAAGGCCGTCGTTCCGTTCCCTCTATGAGCAGCTGGAAGATATTCGCTCACAGCCAAGTGTTGACTTTTTTCAATCTGGCCTTCAATCTACTTGCTTGGATACCACTTAGAATTGCATTTACAATTGTCAGCTTACTCCCTAAATTGTGGTATGGCGTCATTATGATGAGAAAGGAGCATCATGATGAAAAGATCAACATTTGTTTGTTGAATTTTTGTACATTTTACAGAATTTTTAGATTATTTTTAACAAAGCATCCATTTGTTTATTGCCTTAATAAATAATTTTCCACATTCCCTTTTGGGCTGTCCCTTTTTTCACCATTACGTAACAAAATGCACATTCATGGCGGTTGGCACAAGCAGTACATCTGCAGAACAATTTGGACCCTGCTTCTACAATAAATGTTTCCAGAAGGGTCCCTGATGGCGTCAGCGTCTTATCGGCCACTTTGGAATTCTACGAAAGTGGCTTTGAGGCGCTTTTTCTTCTTTGTCTAAGTCCCTGTGTGGTGGAGTACAGACGGGGACATGCTCATTTTTTGCATAATAAGGCTGCTGCTCTGCTTTTTCAACAAGCTGGAAATCAACTCTGAAAGCAAAATGTTACGATCTTTAATTAAAAGTCCCTTTAGTACATCTAGGTATACACAAGAGTTATATTGAAATTTTTTTTTTTTATTGACATTCAAAGCTACCTTCAAACTCTATTCAACCCAGTAAAAAGACTCACAAATATAATTTAAATATGTAATTTAAAAGTAAAGTTATATAAATAGGATAAATGAATAAAAATATTGGTCAGAATTAAAATGGTATTAAAAAATCGGATCTGTGCCCTTGACCATCACTTCCGGTTTGGGCAGGGCACAAACAACCGTAACCCCACCCACTGACGTCACATACCCCTCGTCCAATCACAGACGGCGTTGGGCCCATGTGTGTATTGTTTAAACTGCTCAAACGGGACTGGCTTTTCCAGAGCAACCAAAACTCCCACCGAGTCGAGTGATGGCGGCCGTCGTGTCTGTGAGCTCAAACGCCAGCGAAGAAAGCACAGACACAGCGCTCGGCTTCGTCTCCCGTCCGCTCCACGAAAAGTACGACCTCGCCGCACCCGCCGTCCGCGAAACGTGGCGGCCCGGAGATCGCCGGCATCTGGACTTCGAAGCCGGCGAAGAGGTCGCGACGGTGGGACGAGAGAGTCAGCGGAGGGCCGATGAAGACTTGACACCGCTGAGCCCGCAAGAAATTCAGAGCCGCTTGGAGAGAACTCGGCGAGAGTTTTACAACCGCAGGAAGATCATCATCAAAAATCTGCCGTCTGACGTCAGCAATCAGGTAGGGATTCAAGTTTTAGCCTAAGAAGTGACACAGGTCAGTGTTAAACTAGCACCGCCATGCTACTCTCATTAGCCTTCTGGCTATTAAATACAACAGTAGTTCATTAACTTTAATCAGCTCCCACTTTGCTCATATTGGACCACCCACCTTAAAATTACCTCACTTTCCGTTACAAACAAATTAATTAGTTAGCAAATTTTAATTGGAATTTATTCGTGTTTAATTTAATGAACCTCCAGCTGGTCAGTTAACTGTCAAGTGTGGCCTGAGCCGTCAGTCAGGCCTCGCCAACGTCCACGCCGGGAATTTAAATTAATTAAAATTAATTAGACAACTAGGCCAGTAACAATTATTTGTCAAACCTTGTTTTTATTCCTTTTACGTTGGCACAAAGTCAAATTTAAGCACATCAAATGGTTTAATTAAACCCCTGATGCCACATTACCTCCCCCCTCCTCTACCTGTTTTGGAACGTGCCTGACTCGTGGGGAGCGCTGGGGCCTACGGGCGATACCATTGTTTAGACAAAAAAGGGGGGGTGTCAGTAGTTGGTGGGGTTTCGAGATGCGAGTTGCGTTCTAACAAAAGGTGGAAGGCGTGCGGACAAAACGCTTCAGAAAGTGCTCGACAGCATCGCCGTTTGTTTGGTGATGGACAAACGCAGCGTGGAACAATTTTCTCATCCCAACAAAGAGTCTCTCGTTAGCCTCTGTAGACCCCCCTCTTGCCCCCCAAAGAACCCCACTTTCACCCCCCTGAGTATGATCAGAAAGTAAAGAATAAAACTAAAATGTGTTGTTGCTCTTTCTATTTCAGGAGGTTTATGAGCTGCTGGGAAATTATGACCTGAAGTACTGCTTTGTCGACAAATACAAGGGCACAGGTTGGTAATGTATGTGGTTTAAAATGAACAAAGTCAAATGGTCGCTGCTGATGGAGTGGTACACTTGCCTGACTTGTGTGCAGGTAGCATAAAATGATGAGGTGTGCTAGATCCAGCCCCCAGGCCTTGAGTTTAGTCTATTAAAGCCTAAAAGGTTAATGAACGAGTTCTCATAATAACAATGTGACAAGTGACTGCCATCTTTGGAATTTTTCAATTAAAAAAATAAATAAATAAAATAAACATGGCATGAGCACTTTACACGTTGTGAAAATCCTCTTAAGAAAATTCTGTTGTTATTAGTATTATTATTATTATTATTACTATTAGTGGATATTTGAGCCGAACCTTGAGACACACTCTGAGAAAGGGTTTCTCGAGTAGCAGATGAAAAATACCAAATTGGAAATAGATTTTTTTTTTTTTTAGTTCAATATTAGCTTTGCTCACCAGGCAATTTTTGTGGACCCCCTTCGCCCTGCAGCCTTTGTGACGCTGCTCAACGGCGAACAGGCGCAGAGTGCCATCAAGGAGTTCCATCAGCACACGCTCCGCGATCGGGATATCTCGGTGCAGCTGCAGCCCACCGACGCCCTGCTGTGCATCGCCAACCTGCCGCGCTCATTCACCCAGCAGCAGTTCGAGGAGCTGGTGCGCCCCTTCGGCAACCTGGAGCGCTGCTTCCTGGTTTACCGCGCCTCCAGCGGCCACTCCAAAGGTTACGGCTTTGTGGAGTACATGAAGAAAGACTCGGCGGCCCGGGCCAAGTCGGAGCTACTCGGGAAGCAGCTGGGCTCGCGAATGCTCTACGTGCACTGGACCGAGGTGGGCTCGCTCACGTACCCGCTGCTGCACTCAAGGTGTCTGTGTGTGGACCGCCTGCCTCCGAGTGTTCTGACCGCCCAAGATCTTCGCAATGCACTGGCTGATGCCCACCCACCAGTCTTTTGTCAGGTCAGACTCGCTACGTTGATGCCATATTTAGAACATTTGGAACCCTCTCCCACGCCACAGTGATTAATTTTTCTGGATTTTGATGCGTGTGATTGTGTAGGTGTGACAGATGACAGATGTGGTGTAGTTTATCACCCGGGCTGCTACTTCTCCAGAAGTATTTTTCTTTCAAGCCTTCAGATGCAATCTGGCTTTCATGTTCTTAAACGTATCCATGGGTTGATAAATGCGAGTTAAATCAAAACTACAGGTCAGCACTTAAGTTTCTTTTTCTAGTTAACACGGATGGAAAGAGGAAAGTTGTCGATTCTGTCACCGTCCAACGTTTTTAGTTGACCGTGGAAGTTAAACCTTCCAGAAATGTGCTCCATCACATGGAATTGTTCATCTGCGGCACATGCTTTAGCTATTTGGGGTAATAGCGCCCCCTGCTGCTTTGGCATGCACTTGCTAATGCAGACAAAAAAGTGCGTTTGTCCTGATGGAAGAGGATGGCGGCTTTTCCATTGGTCATCTCTGACTGCCATTCACCTTTAGCCCACATTGCATGTGGCCACCCGGAGCATTGCTGGTCTCCATGGTGACGACCGCCTGACTCCCCCCAGGCGGTGTCATTCAGCAGACGTTTCTGGAATGAGAGAGCGTGTCTCTTTAGCGCACACGTATAGCCGCTCATTTGTTGGTAACTTTTTTGTTTTTTTAAACAATTGCAACAAAAATGGTGGGAAGAGGGTCATTATAGTTTTTTGTCTGGTTTGTTTTTGGTTTTGCAATTGTAACTACCGAGGTACTCGCGTATTCATACACTGATCTCTTGTGTTAAGGTAGGCAGTGCTTCATTGTGCGTGTCACAAAGCTGAACAAAGGCTTACTCACTTTTTTTAAACAAGCACATGTTCAAGGTTGAGTGGTTGCTTGCAGACTTTGTTTTTATATGATCTGTGTTTTTTTTTTTCTTTTTTTCCCCGCAGTTGGCTCAGGGACAAGATGGAAGTTTCCGGCGTTTTGCGGTGCTGGAGTTTGCCACGGCCGAGATGGCCGAGGAGGCTCAGCAGCTGTCAGATGGCCGTTTGCTCGGCGGGACGCACATCAGGGTGTCCTTCTGTGCCCCTGGTCCACCTGGCCGCAGCATGCTCGCCGCTTTGATCGCAGCCCAGACCATGGTCAGCTCACCGGACTCCCTCTTTTAAGAGAGGGACACCTCTAAAGTTGGCTGCAATCGGTTGACTCCAATTCCTAATCAATTCTTCTATGGGAAATAATCCATTGTGAAACATTTTTATTATCCCGACAAAGGTTTAGTTTTTTGTTGTGTGCTCACTGTCGAATGATCCAACCCTCCCAGTCTGTGAACCGGGGCAAGGGTCTCCTCCCGGACCCCACCGCCATGCAGATCCTGTCGGGCCTTAACAACCCGGCCGCCCTCCAGATGCTGCTCAACCCGCTGTCGCAGGGCCACAAACAAGGTGACGAGCGCTTCCTCCCAACTTTGTGTCAGTTTGCGCCGCCGTGCCTGACGTCCTCTCGTGCAGGTCTCCTCGGGGCGGCGCCCTCCTTGCCGCTGCTCGCCAACCCGGCCCTTCCTGCCATGCTGCTCCAGTTGCTTCTACAAAATCAGGCGAAAGCGCAACAGGTGCCAGCCGCCTTTTTTTCTTTTCTGCCCCACCCAAATCTACCCTGAAGCACGGCGAGGTTTTTTGATTCATCCTTCCGACACACTCATGCCCTCCTCTGCTTCCCACTTTGCCATCAGCAAGCCTTTCTGGGAAATCCTCTTCTTTGGGCTCAAGTGCTGTGCGGTCACGAAGGCCCTCTAGTGCCCTGTGTGAGTGCTAATGGCGTTTGTGCCCGACCGTGTGAAGTGCTTTCTTCCTGTTCACACCCGAAAACGCCTTCATGGAACAAACTAGGACACTCGCTCACCGGCTGCTTTCGTACGTCGGCCTGCTCCAATCTAATGAGATCAAAACAAGAGCTGCCGCAAACAAATCTCCTTTATTAAAGATAATGTTGGTTTTAGTTTGGCGCGCCACACTGAATTTTGCGTTGGTCAGTGAGAGGGCGTCGGGGTCGTAAAGCGTGCATGACGTCACTCACCTTTGTTGCAAAAGTAACTGCGGTTTCGAAATGGTCGAAAATTCGTCTACTGATGAGTAGCACACATGCAGGAAAAAAAAAGTGGTTCTGTTCTCCAGACCCAATTTACTCATCGTTCTCAGATCACGCGACGACATCTGCGGGAGGCGCTCTGCTCCGGGGTGACAAAGCTCCTCATGTCGCAGCTCCTCCGGTCGGAAGCGTTCAAGCGAGCAGTCACTAACCGCTGAACCAAAACAGCTGCCGTGGCGCCATTTCGTTTAAGATGACACATTTCTCAACAAAAACAACGCCGTTGCGAACGTACAACCATCAAACGGCGAAATTCTCCGCCATCGAACGTCACGGCCCAAATGGGTTCACACGACGTACAGTCAACACTTCGAGGCAAAAGAATTGAGGGGGAGGGAAACGCAAATTATTTTGGGTTCGGTTTTAGTGATTCTTGCGTTTGCACGTTGACTCTATAACGGGCCACAAAATGGCAGCGGCAACTAAATGCGACGGTTCCGTGTGTTGGTTTGGTGTGCAAGTTGAGCTCTTGACCACATCTGGACCACTTGTGACCTTGCCACTCAGCTTCAACGTTTTCTCTCCGCCGCCCAGCAGGCAGGACTCCTGGCGGAGAATCCTCTGGCCCCACTGCCCGTCCAGCAGGGAATCCATCTGCTCGGAGATCTGCCACAAGGTCCGACACTGCCCCAATGTCACCCGGTGGACTGATTTCGAAAAGGACTTTTTTTTGCGTGATATCACATACAGGTGGCGTCCTCTCGGGTCTGGACGCGCTGACGTCGGCGCCTTTGAGCCGAGCCATGGCGAGGGATCAGGAGTCGCCCAGCTTCCCGCAGACGCCCTCTCCCACTCTGCAGGGTCTGTCTGTGCCGTTGCTGGGCGGCATGATGGGGCCAGACGGCCTCCCGGCGCAAGCGGTGAGGCCCCACCGCAGCCCAGCGCACGAACCGTCGCGCCTCATTTGGATGTTTAATCTTCTGTAATTCCCTCCATGCAGACGCCAGACCACCCGATGTGAATTTGAAAGTTAAAAACGGAAAATAACTCGTGTCGATGTTTTAGTCTACATCCAATGTATTGGTTTTGACTTCTGTTCAGAGTCCAGTTCTTTTATCTGAAATGGAACCCTTTCACGTACAGTGAGCCCCGCCGATTGTCGCTGGTCATGCAGATGATGGACACAATCTGCAATTTTGAGTTTGACAATAAAAGCGAAAAGACGACATAATTAAGTAGCATTCAGAAATGTTAGTCCTCTTAATAATAATTGAGTTTCTCGCCCCACCCCCCCAGGTCTCCCTCCAAGGAGACCCGGCCAAAGATGCGAGTCCTCTTCAGAGTTCCTTCCTCCCCGTCAACAATTCGTTTCCCTCAGGTGCGCATCTCCCGCCGTCTGTCCAAGTGCTCCTTTCCGACTGCAATGTCTCATGGCTACACCCCCCAATCCGTCACAGGAGTCAACTGCAGACCTCACCCGTACCGAAAGCGACCCACGCTAAGCAATGTGTCCAACCAGCACCTCAACATGCACCCCAGCTACAACTTGCGCTACCAGGACTCGTACAACGCGGAATATCCTCCTCTTCACCGAGTAAGTGCCGTTTCAGTCTCAAACGTTGGCATGTAAGCAACTTCCTTCCTGTAAAAGTCATCGAGGTGTTTGTTAGAAGTGACTGTTTCTAGATAAAGCTGATTTATTTTTTGGGAGGGGCATCTTTGAACCAGGAAGTAGCCTGCTTACTTGGTCACAGTTGGCTCAAAAGAATCTTTGCCCAAGAAATTTGCATTCTTTCAAAAAGTCATATCACAGTTGTCAGGTTCTTGTTGTTCAATCAAAAAAAAAAGGATGACCCGTTTTTCTTTTGTCTTTCTCCGTGTATTAAAGTAAATCCAACTGTCATGTTCTTATCTGGAGCCTTTGACGTCCTCCATGTGAGCTCTTTTCTGCAATCATTATCTGAGTGGTCCAATGTGATGTTTGTGGTCAGGATCAGCTGCAGCACTTGTACGAGGAGCAGGAGAATCACCACATGGGTGACTTGACGGGTTTGGGCCGGCAGGTAGCGGCGCACTTTTTAATTATCCGAATGAGATGAAATGGATGGCACCTTGTCACAAGCGTGACAACGCCGCCCCACCTCCCCCCTCGACTTTGCGTTTCTGCTTTCTGCAGCTCTCTCATCCGTCAGACTTGAGCCAGCGCCACTTCACTTTCCCGCCCGGGCCGCCCCCGCCCCCGCCCCCGTCCTCGTATTTCAGCTCGGACGCCTCCGCTAATGGCTGCCTGCCTCCCAGCCAGCTCAACAGGGTGAGTCCGGAGCTCATGTCACTTTCGATTTATTTATTTATTTTAAAGCCTTCGCTTTAATGCAGGACTATTGATTTTTACTTGTCAGTGTGTGTGTGTGTGTGTGTGTGTGTGTTTTGCTGCTTCCATAGCAGCCAAGAAAAAGGCCATTTTGAATCCTCATTGCAGATGTTTGTGTACTAAAGTGCACACAGTCAAAAGTCGCTTTGTTTGTCGTCAGGCTGTGGGGATGCCTCCTGTGGGCCACGCCTCCGGCTATCCTCCGGGACTTGTCAACACAATGAAGGTAACTCACTTTTTTTTCACGCTAATAATAATCAGAATTAAAGAACATAAAAGTCTGTCTCTGCGACACCTTAAAAAAAAAAAAAAAAAAAAAATATATATATATTTTAACATTTTAATCCCGGGTGCACCAAAATTTTCCTTGTTCCGAGCACTCCAAACGTTCGAACAAAATGGTCACATTTGGGGGAGGTATTTTTCCTCCTTTGCCACTTAAACCAAATCCAGAGAAGGTAAAAATGCTGTAACGGCATCCCCGACTGGTTTAATGCCAGCATTGAGCACCCCCAAATTATTATTATTTTTTTTCTGCCGGCAACTGTCTCCCTTCAACGCCTCCGTTCCCCACCCCACTTTAGACCCCCACCGGGAGCCACAAGCGCGTGTTCTCCCGCCTCATCCCGTCACCGGAGCCCAGCCCCGAGGGCGGCTACGTGGGCCAGCACTCCCAAGGCCTGGGCGGCCATTACGCGGACTCCTATCTGAAGCGCAAGCGCATCTTCTAAAAGGGAAAAAAAATGGTTGCGGCGGGATCTCCTGCAGGGACTGGAAGGCCTTCCAATTATCTCCGATTGGAATTCCTCCGTTTTTGTGTTTGTGTATATAATTTTAGTGTGTTAACATTTTTTGTTTTATTTTTTATTTTTTTGTTTTTAAATAGCCTTTTACATTTCTTGTTGGTGATAGTTTATCATGTTTACCAGCAGGGACTTTAAGCTAATCATGTCACATTTTTCTTTTTTTTTTTGTGTGTGTGCGTGCGTGGGAGGGTGTGTGCGTGCGTGCGTGCGTGTGTGTGCGTGGCGTGTAGTTTGGCCGGTATTTTGATGTCACTGAAGTCTGGAACTGATGTCTTCCACACTATTCAGACAAAGGGAGGACTTCATAGTGACTGCCGACCACCCAACTTATGTCTTTTCCTTTCAATACCCCCCCACCTGTTTTATGGTGTCCTACTTTATCGAACTGAAAAAAAAGTCTTCCTACGCTTACTCGATGTCATTTTCTTCTCCTTTGATTGGCACCGGAGTTTTCTTGTCACCCACTTACCACTAGTTGAGTGCATTCGAAGCGCACTGGTTACACTGCGTGTTTGTTTTTTTTTGTTTGTTTTTACACATTCAAGTATGAGCAATTCACGATGTTTTTGTTTTTTTCCTCTTTTAATATTTTATTTAGATTTTTCAAAATTTTCCGGACAAAGTGCAAAAAAAACCCCTGAAAAATAGACAATAACAAATCAATTTAATCCAAGATCCTTTCAGATCATACATCCATTTTTATCTTGGCTCAACATGACATTTTTCAGGTAAATAAGTGTTAATTGAAAATCATTACAAATATGAATTCCCAAATATTTAAACACCTCTGTGCACTTGTTGAAATGTTGTTTTTTCTTTTTTTTAAATCATGTAAACATGTTTTACCGCTAGCTTGTTTATGATGAACCCATTACCTCCTTGCAAGAAGACGACTGATTATCCTGAGCCTTGACGCCGTTACCGCCTCTGTCTTTTTATTTGCTGTGTAAATAGTTTTGAGCCCTTTCTCTCTTTGTTTTCCCGAAATGTTTTGTGTTCCACCACCAGAATATCTTCTGGTCCTGTGCTTATGAATGATTTTGCGGTTTGTTATGAGACACGGTCCGAAACTCTTGATGGTCAATCCAAGCTAATTGACTTGATTGTAACTGCTGTCTGTTCCATGGTCGACTTTGTCATTTGTGTTTGTGAGTGTGAGAGAGAGAGAGAAAGTAAATGTTATTTAAACCCACTCTGCTGTCTTTTGTTGTTTTTTTTTTTCCGTGGCGGTATTGACAACAGAAAAATTGCAACTTTTAAAGTAAATGCATCCAAATGTGCCCTTGAAAAAAGGAAAAAACACTCGCGTTCGGAATGTTCCTGATGAGGGGACCTGGCCTGTTGTTGCCATGGCAACCACAGGACACATGTCCGTAACCAGTTGGCCTACCAGCTAGGTCACCTCACCGTGCTATTGCTCCTACAGCTGGTTCAAAAGTGTTTTGTGTTCCAAATGTTTTTCAAGACTTCGATTAGCCTTGACCCTCTTAGCTTTGTACTTCTTGACATGCTGCAACCTTCACCTTCCACCCCTAGGGGGACCTCTTGTGCAAAACAATTGACAGTGCAAGGGGTCGTTTTGACTTGATTGGCGTTTTTTTGTTACGTTCTGCAGTCCGAAATGACACCACAGAACTGTCAAGTGTGTGTGTGTAAAGTGCATAAGACACTTCTGTGATTGTGTGTAAAAAGTCGAGCCGCTTTAACAGCAAGAGTGCTATGGAAAGAGAGCATCTTAAACAGTGACGTAATGAAGTGGAAGTGAAGCATCTGCGCAGTAAATAAGTTCTCATTGAAGCCAAACATCTGCTGCCTGAGCTTAAGGTGCCCTTGCCCTTGTTCGTGTGCCACGCTTAGTCCCCCTGTTATCAGGCGGGAGGCCCACAGGCGCCTCTAATGGGCCCATTCGTGGCGTGAAACAGCGTCGGGAGGAAGGGGGGGGAGATTTCCATGAATATTTAGCAGCTTGTTGTGGATGAGGGAAGAGTAATTGCCCTCAATACTTGATGACTAGCAGCGTTAAAATGGAAAAAATCAAATAAATGTCGTTTGGCTTCAATTGGAACCGGGATGTGGGATGTAATGGTGGGACTGACCGGAACAGAAATTTAAAAAAAAAACATGATTTTCCCACCACATACAGATACATTTTTGCATTTACTGAGTCATTTGTAAAAGTCATCTGAACGGCTGTATTATATATGCCCCAAGGACTGGATCAACAGCTGCAACATTAAAGGAGGTGCGCCCGAGACACACCTCTGAAACAAAAGGACTGAGACTTTGGTGCAAGAGCACTAAAAGGCACATCTGCCGTTATAATCAGTCATGATGGCCATTGATGTCTGTTTTTCTTTTTAGGTCTGAGATATTTGCATGTTCCTGCTAGTTCTCCCCGGCCCTTGATTCAGTAGTTGGAGGTGTAACAGGAGTTGGCGCTGTAACTGTGCACACCTCCGTTCTTTCTCCTCACAAGTAAAGAGATAAACTTGAAAAAAAACGTTCGTTTTATTGTTGTGCCTGTCTCAATCTGTACAATGTGCAAAAAAAAAAGAATATATATATATATATATATATATATATATATATATATATATATATATAATGAGTAAAATATATGCATCGTTAAATGATGGCGGAAGTGACGTAGCGGCACACAGCGTGGCACCTGCATCCCGCGTGGCGTCAGTTCGAGCTACGAGGATTGGTGAGTCTCATCTCTTTGATAGTCCAACGTATGGATCTTTTCTGCTGCTGTGGTGCGCTCGAGTACTTCAGTTGATTGTTATGAGCACACATCGTTTCCTGTAATGTTGTAAAATTAATGTTTGTCGACTTCTGTTGAATTGATTTGTAAACACTCGTGTGTTTTGCAGAGTGACTATCACGATCTGGTTGCGACTTCACTCTCGCTCTTGCCACGTTGTTTTGCAGGTAATGTGATTCTCTTTTCTGTTTTATTGAATCTTGTTTTTCATGTCGTGTTTTTCATTTTTTTGACTGTATTCGCGCGAGCCCGCAGTTAAGCGCTGCCGCCATTTGCGATATGTGGGAGTCACTTTCCGCTACGTGTGATGCATTCAGGGACACTCTGTGAGTGAGAGTGACTGTTTTCTTTGTCCTTTTATTACTGTAAGTAGTTGTAGAATTGTATTCCCATGAAGGTTGTTTGTAATTCTACATTCTAGTTAAGACACTATACGATCACACTTATAATAAGGACTTTATTTAATTTTATAGAGTCAGATTTAATTTGTTTATGTTATCAGTCAGTAAGCGCTACGAGGATTGCAGAGTGAGTGACTATCATGAGCTGGTTGCGACTTCACTCTCGCTCTTGCCACGTTGTTTTGCACAATTAAATTAAAGAGACTATTCTAAAATCCACCTGAGTGTCCGTGGTGTGTCGGAACGACGGCGCCGTGGTGCTGCAGATCACCACACCACAATTTATTCAAAATAATTTTGTGGACCTGCAAGCTAGATGTGGTGCACCAGTGGGGATCCGGGAGTCACAGTTTGAGAACCAGCTGTACAAAATAGTAAAAATTGCAACATTTTTATTTGTTCCTTCCTCCTCTCTTCCACGCTCCAAATGGGAATGATTTCTTGCGACGCGATGTGCCGCAATCATAAGCAAAATGCTAAAAATGTAAGCAGGTGGCGTATGTGGAGCGCGCGGCGGCTGCTGTTTATAGCCGCATTAGTCAGAAGGAAGCAGCTCACTCCCCCTCGGTGACAAACACTCCATTAAGCTGCACAGCGTGGAAGGTAGCTACCGTGCGCTCTTTCGCGTCGTTGGACTCCATTTGGATCAAGTTTTAATGATGTTACATTTTATTAAATGCCAGGAGGGCACAAATATTATGCTTGCGCGATGTTGTATCAATTCACAAACAAAAGATAAAATAGGGCAAAATAAACTAAATTGTGACTCTCCCAAAGACTTTTTTTCCCCTTTGGCAGAGTGATTGAATTGAATTACTACTCTGTATTCATTATATAATCGTACTGTGTAACCACAGCAAGTACAGTAAACGTAGCAGATCCATTTTCGGGTTAGCATGTCTGCCTCACAGGCCGCTGGCTTCCTTCTGCTCCGCAGTCTCCGCTTGGATGCTGTGCTCCGTTTTCCTGCTTATTTAAAATGACGAACGCACGAGGTAACGTTAGCGTGTCCGTTTTGGCGTGCCGTCGATTTGGACGCGGCACAATTACATGCCAGCGTCTCCACTTTGCTGTCGTGCTCCATTTTTTTTTATTTGTTTATTTTTTTTATTTTGCTCCCCTCAGTCTCCTCTTGAATGCAATCTGTCTCGAATGTTAGCTTACCTTGTTTGCCGTGCCTTACACACATTCATAATACATGAGGGAACAAACCGAATTAAAAACCGACATTTAGAATTGTGAACCGTTTGAGTCATTTTGCTTTTGAACGGACCACCAATCGCCGAATGCAAAATGACATCGTCCGTATCGGACGATGGATCACTGATTGGCTGTCAGCTTGCAAATGAGTGCATGACTCTGAGTTAGTAGTTTACTAGTAGACTAGATCTTTTGACATAGCTTTCCAGTACTTTCCCCGAACGTGCCCTGGTCGAGCTTGTCTTTTTCCGAGAGTTTGAAGCTCCAGAAGATCCTCCAAAGATTCCCCTCTTCGTCATTTGCACTCTTGCCTCGAAACGTAACCGCCTGCTCAAAACGAATCGTCTCCACTCGCGCTCTTTCCTCTCCTTGGCTGCCGCTCGTCTGGCACCTGATCGGCATCTAATGACGAGATATTGTCAAAACATTCGCCGTGTGTGCGAGATTGCTATTTTTGGGACGAAGACTTGTTTTGCTTCTCGACTTTTTGTCTTTCTCCACATTCACGTGGAGGAACTCGTGTGCGGGGCGGACCGCCCGCTTTCAATCTGACGTCACTTTGCTCAAATGCTTCTGAGAGCCGAAAAAATGAGAGTGTCAAATTGTAAATGGTCAACGTCAGATGCGCGTGAATCCTCCTGTTTTCTTTCAACTCTGTTGCCGTCCTGGTCCAAATGCTTCCAGCCCGAATGCTGTCATAGATTTTTGCCAATTTGCTTTTGTGTGCGCGTGAAATGGAGTTTCCTGGTGTCCTGTGTCCGCTAATGGTTTGCAGCGGCTGGAAGGGGAAACGACCGTGCGGTCACTCAGACTCGGGCCTCCCTTCTCGGGTTACTGCTTTTTGTTCCCGACGACGCCATCAGCGCAACTTTGTCGAGGCCGAGGAACGTCCTATTCCCCCGAGCGGGCCTCCTCTCCATTTCAGGGCTGAGCGCCGGAAGAAAATGCAGTGGAAACCTCCGCAGGAAATTTCTTTCGCCACCTTGAAACCTTCAATTATTATTATTTTTTTTCAAAAGGTGTCCAGGGGAAGATGGTAACCCTTTAAGTTTACGTAGAACACATTAAATATGTGCAAAATCTTATATTTCTCTAATATTAGAAAACATTTTAAACTGAGTTAAAATAAGTTATCTGCTGGTAGTATTGTGATACTGCTCTGTTAAAAAAAAAAGTTTGCTGAACTCAAAATTCCAAGGCAGACAAACTTTCATAATATTTCACGTTAGGCAATTCATACTTTCTCTGTAGGGTGCGTGTTCCGTCGCTACGAACAACGAGGCGCTCTAAAACAGTCACACCTGCTGACTATTTGAAGGAAAGGTGTATTTTTGGGAGCATAGCTCATTTTTTGTTTGGAGCATTCTTAGTTGTCGTTGCACTGCTGGCAACCAGTTCTGGGTGTAACTCGCCTCCTGCCCGAACACAGTTGGGATGGGCTCAGATAATGGATGGATGAAGTGTAAAAATATGTTTTGGGGCCTTTTGCTGATTTTGACCACAATGGAGGGAAAAATGCTGAAATTTGGCCCATTTGTCGTGTCGCTGGCTTCAGGTGGAACACACACGCACGCACACGCGCAAGGCAGGGCAACATGAATATTTAATATGGTCTGGTGTGGCCCTCATGGCATCCATTCCCAAAATTCCGTCGCCGAAGCAACTCGAGCGCCTCGAAGGCCAACGTGCACAAATTGTCCAGTTGAAGCCGTATTCACCGTCACACCCTTTCACCCGAAAACCAATCTGACATATGAATGCATTATTCATCGCCACGCCGGGAAGGTTGACTGGAGGGCAACTCAACTTGCAGGTCCACTTAACCCAAGCAAAAAAAAAACAAAAAAAAACACACACAACAGATCTCGCCTCTTCACCTCCCTCCGGCCAAGCCATGACTCACACGACGGAGTCGAATGTCCACCGATATTATTCTTAAGGTAGCGGACAGTGCGGCTCCACAAATACGGAATTCAATTATTGCTGGCCCACGTGCGCACATGACGCATCGCCGAGACATTTTGACGGCCGCAAAGCAAGAGCGACTGTTTTCCTTCAGTGCTGGCGGAAATGAAGTCGAGTGTTATACCGCAAAGACGGTTCCAACAGAACTTTTGGGGAGGTTTCCTTAACTTCAAAGTAGCTCGGTATTAATTGGGAACACTCAGTTGTATGTTTCTTCAACAGTTTTTTTCTTTTTCAACATAACATGCATGATAAGTATTGAATTTAATTTGTGTGGCATGGAATAGATAATTAAAATGTAAATTCATGTATTAAATTGTGAATGAAATAACATTTTAATAACTTTATCTGATGCATGTTGCTTGATTTCGATAAATAAATCAACATAAATAAAAATCTAATGAAATGCATTCATCACAAATATGCACATGACATGTAATGAATAAATAAATACTTCATTACAATTAGAAATAAATAATTAAAATGAACAATCAATGTAGGGATGCAGTTTAATGGATGGATGATTAAAGAAAAATCATGTGTTCATTTTTTTACTCCATTAAATTGTGTTAATGATTTAAAAAAAAAGAAGATTTTCATAAGTGTCATTTCGTATCTGTAGATTCTCTCGTACGATACGCAAATGATTTTTGTTCCCCTCCCCTAATGATGCCGTTTTTCTTTCCACTGACATCCAAATGGCGTTGCATCGATGCTTCTGCTGGCTTCTGCACAAAATAAATACAAATAGTGATTTAATTTTAGCTGGCGGTTGGGGCACATGAGAAGAATGAGAGGGGGACGATCCCTCAGAGTGTCGTTTGTTAGCTGAGGACATTAATTACAGTTTGGAGGCACACGGGACGTAATGGGCATTACACGCTACGACGCTCCGTTGTTGCTCTGCGTAGCGTTTGCAGGAAAAAACACATTTATTCTCACCTGTCATGGAAGGAGGAACAAGAAACAAGTTGTACTTCATTATAAAAAAAAATATTGTTCTGTCAATTATTTTGTGTGTGTATGTTATACTGCTCCCTAGTGGCCAAGATCTGCATACCAGAGGGAGCAGCTCAATGTCCATTGAATCGAAGCAAAAATAATGTTGCAAAAACAATCCTTGCATTCTGTTTCGTCATGTCAATACTGTTTCAGTCAAATTTGATATTTTAATGTGATACTTTTTTGTAATAAAGACAAAAAAAAAATCCGAGGCTGGCCCGGCCCTCAGGAGCCCCTATCGTGCATCTATTAGATGTTTCCTTCCTCCAATACATCTGATTCCAATGAGCGGGATGGTTTTTCTGCAGTGCTTGCTGATCATTTGAATTGGGTTTGATGGAGGGGGGAGACATCTAAAACATGCAGGACAAGGGGCCCTCGAGGACCAGAGTTGGTGACGCCCCCCCAAACTGGTGCCACCGTCATTAATCGGTCTATTAATAAATGAGTCAAGGTTCAGATTGGGCACGTCAATCTTCAATAATTCGTGACGCTTCGGACAATCGTGTGCCTGCAACTTGCAGAAGGTTTTTCACCAAGGCTGTTTTCTGTTTCCACCACACAAAGCACAAATCAATAGTGTGCAATTTTCACCTCATCGCTGTTTTGTCAAAACAACCCTTTTTTGGAGGGGTGGTGGGGCATTTTTGTACAAAATAGCTCAGAGAGTTTGGTCAAATTGACCCAAGTCGCATGTTGGTCCTTTTTTTTTTTTTAACCATAGTTGAGTTATTTTTGAGCCCACAGTTAACATCCAGTTGGGAAAAATGGGTGGGTTGCGCCGAAAAGGGTATCCGGTGTAAAAACGGTGCCAAACAAATCATGCGAGTGACTCGCTGTGGTGACCCCTGAGAGGGCTCCTTCCTTGAACATTTTGGGAATAAAATGATTTTTAACTGAGAACCTATTGACCCATTTTTTGGTAGCGCCAACTTGTCACAGATTAAATTTGATTACATTTTACACTAAAATGGCAATATTTGGTCCCAGTAAACAAAGTATAATTTAAGAGTAAAATATTCAATGTAGAAACACTGTCGAAATAACCCAGAATTGGCTGTCTCACTTTCGGACCAGCGTTGGGTTAGCTGTCTCACCCAATTTGGGTTACTTTGAACCAGCTTTTTTAAGTTAGTAATTTTCTTCTTTGCCAAAACGATTGAGGCCAAAAGTCACATCTGGTCAATTTAGCTGCACTGCCAGGAAAAAAAGACATCCGAATGTCTGTCCTTCGCCCTGACTTTGAGTTTCTTCAATTATTTTTTTAAGCGAACCAAAAAGTGGAAAAACATGCCAGAAGTGATTTTGTGCGACGTATACTTTGGATGTCATGGTGTCTGCGCACCACTCGCGAGGAGGAGGCGGAGGAGGAGGAGGAGGAGGAGGAGGAGGAGGGGGAGGGGGCAGGGTGTGGGGTAAAACAACCACAATGGATGAGCACATAAAAGGTTGAGCTGACAAATCATGGAGGAGAACAGGCAAGCAACCAACCACCACGAAGTGCAGCAGACAGACAGCGAGCGAAAGAGAGAGAGGGAGAGGGAGTGAGTGAGAGAGAGAAGGCAATCCAGTCAGAGAACTCCAGCAGTGAGGATGAGGACGAGGGAGTGATGGAACCACAGTGAAGAAGAACCTCCTTTTTCTCGGGGTGGCTGTGAAGAAAAGCGGCGTCCGGATGCTCAGGACGAAGCAGAATGCGGACGACAGCGCGTTCATCTCCACGTTTGTCCATGGAGCAACCTCGTCAGGCTTCCCCGCGCCGTCGGGGCGCTTCCAGCGGCTCCGCGTCGTAGCTCGCCGGCAATTTGTTGGAATTTCTTTGCCAGAGCAATAACGAGCTTGTGCAATAAGTGGCCGGGGAAAACAAGCAATACGTTCTCCTCTCCTGCAACAAACAACGAGCCCGCTGGCGCGCCATGAAACAAGAGGAGGCGGCAAAGTTGAGGAGAAGCGGCGCCTCCTCACCTGAATGTTGGACCGAGCGAGAGATGACGGATTGAATTCAAACTGACCGCCATGAGATTAATCCGATTGACGCTGATTCTTGGATGATTTGGACTCTCGGACGCCGCTTGAGCACTGTGATCCATTTCTTATTCCTCCCCATGTTCCCATGTTGTCATGTGTGGACGGCGACATGAGACATAGAAAAGAGTCATATTAGCTACGCGTGAAGTTCACAGATCAAATCTTATACGTGACAAAAAAAAAAGATCTCCGATCTCGTTCCTTTATTGATTGCACCATGATGGAAGCGCCCACGCCGTGCTCCAAAAAGAGCCTGTCCCTCTCGCTGCCGGTGCCCCGCGAAGGACAGGCAACCCTGAAGCCCCCGCAGCACCTTTGGAGGCAGCCGCGCACCCCCATCAAGATCAAGCACCGCGGCTACTCCGACACCGACCGACACCACCACCAGCGGCACATGGAGCGCTCGGACGCCGTGGACACCAGCGACCGGCCCGGCCTCAAGAAGTCGCGCATGTCCTGGCCCTCGTCCTTCCACGGCACCACGCACACGTCCGGCGGGAACTGTTTGGCCACCAGACGGTAAGAGGAAAAATATCCCAATGATGGCTCAGCGGACGTTTGCGTAAAACTGCCTAACGAGAAGCAGAAAGAGGAGAGAGAGAGACGGCAGAAGAGGGGGTGGGTGGGCTTTTTTCTTTCTTTTTTTCCTTTTATTTATGTAAATAACGCAGCGAGCCTGCATGGTTAACCGACGTGAGGCGTTTTTTTTTTTTTGTTGTGCGAAGAGGCGGCGGGACGCGTGGGTTTAGGATTTATTTATTTATTTTTACGTTTTTTTGGGGGGGTGATGCGTAATAGTGTCTTTGGATTGTCAGGTGAGATCCGCCCACTCGAAAGAAAAGCTGTGCAACAAATCAAGTTGACGGCACTGAAAACAAAGCGCTAGTGCTCTGTTGACAAATTCATCACACCCCGCCTGAGCTTTTTGTTGAAAAATTTCACTTTGATCTTTTGAGGTATTCGTGAAACGTTCTCATTTACCAATAGATGTCAGCTAAGTCTTGTCTAAATAGGAAAGTAGTACAGCAATTGGTGTCAAGGAAGTTGTGGTGTGCAAAAACTCTGGTTTTCTTTCTTTCTTTTTTTCTTTTTGAACTTTGCCTGTAAATTATCATTGAAAGTGGATACCTGGGGCGGCAACCCCTTTGACCCCCCCCCCCCCCCCCCCAAGCTCTGGACTTTGGGGCGGGGTAATCACCCATTTTTTTGGGGTTTCTTAAGCTGTATTCGGGATATCTGCCTCTCAGTTTTGCAATTCAGGGTTCAAATTTTGACTTCCTGTGTGGCGTTCGCATGATCGCATTGCCCTCGCGTGTGTTTTCATTCCGGTTAGTCCGGCCATATTGTCCGAGCCAGCAAGGAAATGTGTTGAATAAGTTCAATTTTGTGTTCTTCGGTTGTCATGGCACTTTTCCGCATCGCCGGTCCTCTTTAGTTGCGATGTAACTTGATAGGACGCTTTTTTTTTGTGCTAAAAGTTTTTAAATGGTTTATCTTGGTCTTTGTCTAAAATAACGAAATCCAAGCATATGAACAGGGGTGTGTAGACTTTTAATAAGCACTATGGTAGGACAGTTTGTCATCACAACTCCCTACTTTGAGTGGCAAGTCGAGGGACTGAATTTTCCAAGGATCCTGCGAGGCGGCGTCGCTCGAACAGTTTTCGGTTGCGTTCGCAGCCGACCGGAACGCAACCTCGGGCGCGGTTAAACGCACGCGACAAAGTTTAGCGGCAGCAGAGCTTCCGCCGGACTGTCGCGCCAATGCCGCTTTTCTTTCGTCAGCGTGTCACACGGCGGCTGCTCTCGCTCGGGAAGCGACGGGGCCAATCACGGCGCAGCAAGCCCTTCGACCTCCTCCAAAATGGCGTGGCGGCTCACAAAACACAGCGATGGAATTACGCAACGCGTGTTAATCAAGTCGATGAGATTAAGTGCATTTCATCAAGTGTGAGTCATGGAACAATGCGCTTTTTGATACGATGACTTGGCGCTCGCAGCACGACGGCTCCATTTATCCTCTTGATAGCTGCAGCTGCTTCTTTTTGGCCCGGTGGATGAAAACTTGCTTTGCACGGTTGACTTGCAAAGCTGACGTCATTTCACCTTTTGGCCTGCCATCAATGTGACGCTCCCCTTAAAGCTTTTGCTTCTTTGATTTTGTCATGAATCTCTTTCAGCTTTTACGCAAAAGACATTTTACCGCTTCTGGTGTGCCCACCGTGACCACCTGGGGGCAGTATAACACATGCATGCGGTTAGACAAGGAGAGAAGGAAGCCATGCTTGCTCCTCAGCTGTAATATTAGTTCTCCTTCACAAAGGATAAAGAATATGTGCCCTTGTATTATGCATAGGTTGCTCTGCTGTTTGAATTAAAAAAAAAAAAAAGCGGACAAGAGCCTGAATGCGCACATGAACCCCGGTGAGGTTTCGGACATTTCTGTCAGCTCCCTCCTGACAGAAGGTTATCATCCTAAAAATAGCCTTGAGAAAATAGAAACTTGCTGTAAAAATAGCCCCTGCCTTCGTTTCCATCCTGCCAGCTTGCTCCCTCCTCGGAACCAGCGTGATTATTAGCCCGATTACAAATCTCTTCAAGTCTATCTAAAGGGCCATTAGGGCCCATCTTCCGTCTCTGTTATCCTCTCGCGCTCTTTTTTTTTTTCTTTTCTTATTCCCCCGCAATGCCGGCACGCTCCTCGGGCCAGGCCTCCCCAGCGGGAAACAGATTGAGCGAAGAGGCAGAATTGCGTTGGGGGGTCCTCGGGACACGCTCCGGGGTAGTCCAATCTCCCGTCGCCTTCTGTGGGCGGCTCACGGTGAGCGAGATGGACTTCATTTGATTCCTACGAGCGCACTAAACGGACTCCGTTTGTGTGCGTCTGCGCGGGTGTTTGTGCTGCAGGAATACAAGCCGGCACATCAACGTTGGAGTGCTGAGAGTCAGCGTGTGTGTGCGTGTGTGTGTGTTCACGAGTGGGCCGCACACAGGTTAGTGTCTGACCCCTCAGCCCGTTTGGACCGCCGTGCGCCGTGCTTTATCTTTTTTTTTTTTTTAATGTTCGTATCGGTGGGAGGCCAGAGGGATTTCCGTCGTGTTGCTGCGCGATTCATTCTTTTTTTTTTTTTGCACATCTTCCAATGATCGTCTCCGCTCATGTCCACCGAGCGCTGGGAGCCACATGCCTCATCTCTTCATCTCTTTATCGGCAGCTCGGCCCGCGTCGCTCGAGGCGAGCTGGATGGAGAAGCGGCTCCGTGCAAGTCTGCCGGCACTTCTGCTTCAATGGCACTCGGCCTACGGGGACGATGGTGTCATGTCGGAGATGTGGCGGCAGACAAAAATAGAAGGAAATGAATAAAAGCGGAAAAGGGAAGAAATACAGTTCCAGTGTCGTGACCAGATTTCATTTTTTTTTTTTAGGATTTCAGCATTTTAATCTGTTTTATGTGTTGGTAGAAACAGCTCAGATTTACTTTTACGTTAAAAAACATGTTGAAAGCAGTGCCGATTTGGATGTTAGCTAGTTAGCATTAGCATTAAGCTAGCAGACTGAAAGGTGAAGATATTCAATTCTTTTGAATTCACAAAGTGTAATTCTCTTTGTTTGATATTATTTATGACAAACTACATGAAGCCATTTTTTTTGAAGACTATAAATTTCTGCTTGTCAAGTTAGTTGAGTTGCATCATACGGTGCTTGGAACTGGAAGTGAAATTTTATTCAATTCCCAAAAACAGTTGAGAACCTCTGCTATATCTTCCCTCCACACACACACGAGCTTCACCAACACTCACGCGCTAATGCTGGCATGTAAGGATTGTTCTCGTATTACCTCAAGAGCAAACTTGATGAAGTGAGCGCTTGGTGAGAGGAAGGTAATTGCTCTTAAATTGGTCGGCTGCCGATCGACCCGCCCGACGACCTCATTGTTGCTCGAAATGAAGTCCGTTCAATCACTCGGTCGTAGTCCGTCGAGAGCTCGAGAGGATCAATCAGCTTGAGAGGTGCTGATGGGGTCGTTTGGGACAAGTTTGAAGTGTAAAACCAGACCGATAAGCCAGTGGGATTGGGTTATATATATATATATATATATATATATATATATTTATTTTATTTTTTTTGTTTGTTTGTTTGTTAGTTTTACCATTTGTGGGCCAGCCGAGTCCAAATGTTTGACAAAATGGCAGCCCTCCTCCTCCGGCGTCTTTTGTTCGACACTCTCGCCAGAATATGCTAATAGAAGCGCATCAGTCACCGTGTCCCGTGGCCGCCGCCGCCGCGCCGCGGGAACTTCCAAAGGCAAGCGTCAATGACTGACGGCGAACTCAAGTCTTTCCCCGCCATTCTGTTGCCATGGTTACCCCCTTTTTCTGCACTTGTGGAATACATCTCATTGAGCAGCCCCCCCACTCCTTAAAAAAAAAAAAAAAAGTGTCGGTTTGGAAGAGCTTTGTGGGCTCATTCGTCAACGCGTCCCAGTAGAGCGGTGTCGTAAGCTTGCCCGCTTGTAACGGCGAAAAAGTGAATCACAATTTTTCTTGCTTAAAGGAGATTTATTGTGCACTTGTTGGACAATTTAAAACTCTTCACGGATGCCTTAATAGCATTTCTGTTTTATGATTGAGTTAAAAATGGTGAAAAACACCGGTGCCTTCCTTGACATACAAGTTGAATTCATTCCATAACCAAAACACTCGAGAGACTGGAATGGTTTCATGACATTTCTGTTCATTGAATGTGGAAAGACGAGTGATCGAGGCACCGATGTCATCAGAAATATTTGTACACAAACAATTATAAAGTCACTTTTCCGGAACGTGTGCCCTTTAATCAGAACACCGAAGCTCTATTTGCGACGTTTACTCGTCATGAAAGCGCAGCAAGTCTCAACAGTCCTGTTGCTCTTTGCCTGCCTCACGGGCCAGCTGCCATCATCATTTAGCTCATAATGAGCTAAAGTTAATTAGCACGCGCGTGGCATTTCCTTGTTGATTTCGACTTTAAACGACGCCGAGGAGCACGAGTCTCACTGAGAGAGTGTTCAGGAAATACAAGTCATTTGCGAGCGCGCGACCATCTGTTGACGCCGCCGAGTGCGCCGTGCGAATTCCCGCTTTGCGCTAATTAGCTTCCGGAGGGCCGGGAATTCGGCGCTCTGGCACATGGCAGAGACGGCAGGCGCGAGCGAATTGTTTGCCGACCAGGGAGGCGTGCGGCTGGCGTCCAAGGTCCGTCTTTTGTGTTTGCTCTGGGCTCATTGAGCCCGCACGCGTGAGCATTTGGAGCTCAGCCGGTGGCCTTCGTGACGCTCTTTGTAGCCACTCCTGAATTTGGTTCACTCAGTCTGCTCGCGGTGTGTTCGAGAAAACTCGGAATTCTGACGTTTCCAGTGGTGGGAAGTATGGCAGAATACTTCATCAAGTTCAAATCAACATTGCAATGGAGTAGAAAGCAATTTTCAAATCACAAAGGCGGGAGAATCTCTCCACAGCAGAAAGCGTTCACTCCACCTTGTCCAGAACCGCATCAAATGAAGCAAATGACGAATTTTGGCCCACAAATGATTGACTTTGTTGTTTCATTTCAAACTTGATTGCTACTCCAGAGACCAAAACTTCCCCATTTTAGAGCGTCTTTAATGTCATCATAGATTTTTATCGATTTAGCTGTGAAATGGCTCCCCACCCTTTAATTTCATGAGATATTTCAAAGGCGCTGATTTCTGTTTTTTTTTAACTTTAATGCGCTCCCGGCACCGAAATTCCCCGCCGAAAGCAACCTGTTCCTCCGTCACGCTTTCCTGTGGTGTTTGCTTCAGCGTAATAACACCTCCAAACTGTACTACACGCGTTGCCGTGTTCAAAATCCGTCGCGCCACGAGAACTGTCCATTGTGCGACACAACTCTCCAAGAACGCGACTCGACCGGCTCCTTTTATGCTTAAGAAAAAAACGGAGTGGCTGTGATTGCTTGGCTCTTTGTGATCATTCGGAGCGCGGCGTGAGCGACTCGCATTGATTGCGTCTCCTTTCTGCTTTGGCGCCGCCGCCGCCGCCGCATTGTACGTCTCGTCCGCTTGCCTGCTGGGATTCTACCGCTCGAGCTTTGTCCTCGTTCGCGACACCACAACATTAATTACTTCGGAGATCCGTCATCAGCCACTGGCTTGGATGAAACGAGACCTATCAGGCGTTGTTTCTCCGTTTTTAGAAGCTCTCGGGGATAACAAATTATAAAACGCGTTACGGGACACTTGACAAACCTGTCTAGCTGAAATGAGCCCATTTGAGAGGAAGCCCCGCCCCATAGAAAATACCCCTAAACTGGATTTTATTTTCCTTCATGGTGACAGCACTTCAATCGTAATTGATAGGGGAATACAACAGCTATATTTCAAATTTTTAGACTTTAATCATTTGGACAAATAGTCACTGGCAAAGTGACATCGCCCCCTAGTGGCCTGGCATGCATTTTGCAGCACAGCCAGATGTTTTTGTATGGTTGTTTCAACGTTTTATTAGATCCTTTTTTTCGGGTGACGTTATGACTAGCACGTCTGCCTCACACTTGTTCAAATCCCTCCCGTGTATTTCAAACGCCGGCATGCTAGGTTAGCGAAAGACTCCAAATTGTGTTTACATGTGCAGTGTGAATGCTGCCGTTTCTTTTTCCAGCTCCTCTCGCGACTTAGCTCATGAAAAGCAGTCGAAGATGGATGGATGTTGTCGGGCAAACGTAGCCCACGTGTCAAATGTGTCCCACCGAGGGCCAACGTCCCCGACGGAACGCGCTCTGCGTTGCTGTCCGTCTGACTGAGGATGACAAACGTGCAGTGGAGCACACACACTCAAAAATACACACACACACACACACAGAATCAGCGGCGCGGAAAGAACAAACGGCGTACACCTGTCGAGCTTGCGTCCTGTCACACTAATGTGAGCGATGTCACGAGAGAGTCGGGCTGCTTCAAGTCACTCTCGCCAGATGCCGGATGAAAGGACGGAGAGCTTATTGTTAGAAAATATACGGGAAGACGACCTCGGGAAAAATAATTGCGTGATAAATGGTCATCTCAAAAAAAATACCACAAAATTGGAACACAAATGTAACCAAGTGGGCCTCTTAAGATTATCATGTTGTTTTTAATTGAAGTATTAGCATTGAATTGTCAAACTGTCGAATTCCTTAATGTTCAATAAAAGTAAAACGGGAATCTGACTTGTCATATATTCCATTTTGGGAATTGCCTCAGACACGTTTGGCTGTTCACGCACCAGCGTGGATGTCGCGGCGCAAAATGAGCTTGCTGGAGTCTTCAAAGAATGAGCACAGATGGCGCCGATAGTGGCAGACTTCTCTGTGTGTGTGCGTGTGCGTGTTTGTGTGTGTGTGCGTGTTTGTGTGTGTGTTCAGCCCCATCCAATCACGCTCGTCTTTGTCCAGACATTTGTTCATTCCCTGACTGCGACTCTTATTACTTTTGCGTAATTGCATTTATATTTTCATTTGAAAACGGTTCCCCATTGTTGGCGTGTGAAGCAACGCTGCCAACGTTTCGCAATGCGAGCTCGTCGGATTCACTTCGCGGCGTCTTCTGGCTCGGCGGCGATAACGATGCTCCGTTTTGATTGATGCGATCGGACAGGTATTCATTTCACATTTTTGCACCTTCACCGATTGGGATTTAGCGCCTCACTTTGTGTCTGTTCTTTCGGAAATGGCGCCGTCCGCCGATAGAATTATTTGGTGGAACCTTCTTGCGCTCGAGCTTTCTGAGTGAGATATTTTTGGGACGGCTTTGTGATTCCGGACGTTTGCTGGAGCTGGCTCAACATTCCCATACACGTGCAAATATTTCCAGATGTCGCTCTAAAGTGCAAGCTTCCAACACAGAAGGTCGTGGATTCACGCTATGCTGGGCAGTCCCCGTAGATCCATCACACACCTGTTGCGTTACAAACCATTCAACTTGACAAAAGCCACCGCCGCACCATATTGAATCAACTCATAATCGAATGGTTCCCCCGGAGACCCGAGACCTCCGATGATGTCGTTCCCCATGTGTGTCAAGTTACGGAGATGCTTGCCCATAAAAGGCGCGCTTGGAGAAGTTTGGTGCGGAGGAAGTACAAACCAAACACCGGAGCACAGCTGATAAGACAGCAGGCCCAACATCAGCGAGTGCAAGCTGTTCTATGCCGTTACGTTTCTTCCATTTTCACCGTCCCAAAGCTTTTTATTCCACGCGGCGTCAAGACGGAACATATCGCCGACGTTGCAGGAGATGAGCGCAAGTGGAAACGTGTAGGAGGAAATGATGAGGCTGAGGAGGGGGGAGGAGGGGGGGGACGTCACGTCACGGCGGCTCGCAGCTTCATTTCAGGGGAGGTCGGGCTTCCTGCGGCGGAGCATCTGGGAGCCATTGGAGCATGAAATATACGTCAACCTTCGCTACCAAAAACATGCACCTCCTGCTCGGTTGATTCGGCTGCTGTCAAAGCAGAGAAATGTGGAGTTTGGAAGTCAGACGGCTAGGCAAACGGTAGTTATATTTTAGTGGTGCGAAGCCGCTCGAAAAAAACGTGCAAAGTAGAAGCTTTGCCAATGGGACACTTCATTAGGTACACCTGACGAGAGCGGCTTTTAATCGCAAATCTGATGCTGGGATTTAAAAAGCTTGAAGAAAACTTTAGAAAAATAGAAAATAATGGAAAACCAAATGGACACATAGAAACGTCGTCGCCTCGCGCGTGTGCGCAATGGAATAAAAGCCGAAGAATTTTCCACGATGCGCGAAAGGCGCTTGAGGCGAGTGTCAAGGAGGCAAGCGAGCGCTCGCGTCCACGTGTGAGCGCAACCTGTCTCCTTGTAGGTCACACACTCGCGTTCACACATCAGTGCGCCGCATTGACTGGGTCAGAGGGCAGACGGGCCAAATGCGCCGCCCGAGGGGGGTCGGTGGAGCCCCTCGGCCTCTTCTTCTTTTTCTCCTTCATATCCGCTTAGCTCAACATATTAAAACCGAACCGAACTGTTCTGTCAACGCTGAAACGTTTGTCAACTGTTGGATAGAAACCATAACGCTTTTGCCACACAAGTAGCAAGTAACAGTTTTTTTTTTTCAACTAGAAATTGCCAGCTAATCTGGTCAAATTCATCGAACGAATCGGATTGAATTCAATTAATTGCTGATAAATTCGCTCTCTTAATTGGTTTGACATCACAGCTTTGGATCTTTTTTTTATATTTTTAAAATATAAATATTTTAAAAAAATTTAACTCGTATTTATTTTTAAAATAAATTAAAAATAAAATAAAACGACAAATGTTATTTATTTTGACTTAAATGAAATATTTTAATGTACGAATGTGAATGGTAAATAATAAAAATAGTAATGCTGTTTTTTTTGTGTAAAATGAATTATAAATTCAAATATTGTTATGTATACTGTTTTACATTTAGAAAAATCATTTCACGAATTTGTAATTTTCCACTCATTTAAAACAGTGGTCTCCAACCATCGGTCTGCGGTCCAGTACCGGTTCACGGACCATTAGTTACCGGGCCACACATATAGTCTGCAAAAAACAAAAAAAAAATCGCACCAGCTTGTTTTCATGAACTCAGTCAGCCTGCATGACTCCACTTTGTGTACTTTGGTGTTCTCCTTGAACTCCTCAAGGGGGGTGTTGGAGTGATTTTGAAAAAAGAAATCATATTATGACCTCATTCTATAAACATTGTCACTAATAAACACAATAATGGGACCCAAAATAACAAAAAAACAAAACAGAATAGAGGAAATGGCACATAAACAAACCCACGCTGGTGAAAACAGAACCTCCTTGGTGGAGGTAATTAACTCCCCCAGTCTGAGTTCCCTCTCACTCTGCGTGAGTGTGTGTGCTCCCAGAGTGCAACGTGCATGAGTGTGTGTCCCGAGGCTGATTGTGTGATGACTTGTGGGAAATGAGGGCTTTTGTTGTTGCCAGAGGATCAAAATTGAGTCCTCTCTCCCAACATGCGCGGCTTCTTTTTTTTTTTCTCTTTCTGGCAAGGTGACCACTCAAAAGACACATTGCGAAACATCTTACATTTTTTATATTTGCATCCACACTCTTGATTGCGATTTTCCTCCTGGAAGCGCTTGTTTTTACACCTGGTCTTATTTGATTTGATTTCTTCCTCCGTTTGACGCGAGGGCCCCCTGTGTGATTGTCGTCGTCAGTTGCATAAGCAACAGCGACGGCAGCGCACATACGAGGGCCGGCCTTTCTCTTTCTGTCAGGCTGCTATAAATAGGGCCAGAGGAGCCTCGGGTTGTCGGTGTAATGAGATTAACACAACCAGCCTCGCTTCGCACTGTTTCATTGAGCTTCGCATCACTTTCCAGCCTCTGGTTGCCTTACGTCCACACCAAACACGCTTTTTTTTTTTTCCTTCCCGCTGCTTTCGATTTTGGGGGGGGGGGATTTTCCGAAAGGAAGAACGGAAACGAATAATTTGTTTCTAGGTTGAGCAGTCACCATTTAAAGTTTGTTGACTTGCGATGTAAACAGTTTGTGCATCATGATTTAATGCTGCAATCGTGTTGATTGTGCTGCTCCTTGGCCACCAGGAGGCAGTATAATACGCTCCAGCAGACGAATGCTTTTATTTTGTATTATATGAGCACGTGTGCCGACGCGAGTCCAAGCAAGGTAGCGAGCAAGAGCTACGACTTGTTTCTGAAGTGATGCTGACCTATCAACGTTTTTGTTGAATGCATCATAATCAAAATGTCAACCCTGTGGAATTGAGCTGCGTTTGAGAGTGCGGGCCCAAGAAAATGAACTTTCAATCCTCTGTATGTCTCAGACATCTTGCAATAAAAGCACATGGCGCCATTTAAGAACGAGGCTTAGGCAGCGACTTCGCCATCAGTCTGCAACTGATTCCTCATCTTTTCATCCACCGTTGTTATGATTGCACCTGATCTGGAAAAGGCTTCCCCCCCCCGCCCCCGCCTCCCCCCACCCCCGGCTTCAGATGGCTTTGCGGCTGCGGCGCCACCTGTTGCTTTGCCATGCACTGTGCACGTGTTTTCAAGCGGAAAGTTTGAATAAAAGCGTGGAGATTTTTGGAGGAGGGGGGGGTCGAAGTTGTTTACACGGACGTAGCCTGAGGCTGATATAAGAGGGCCGCTTTTGCATGCCAAGCCGAGCGCAGGACAGCAACGTTTGGCCTGTGCAAGTTTTTTTTTTTTTTTATAGAGGAGCTCAGCGAGTGCGTAATGTCTTCACGGTGTGCCTGTAGCCGATGGCACGGCACCGAGACGCGTTGGGCCTTCTGGTGAAATGTTTGTGGCCATTACGCCGCTCAAACTACTGCAGCTCGCTCTGACGTTCCACAACTGCCTTGCATGTGACCATCTGTTGCTGCCGTTGTGCAATCGGAAAACACGCAGCGCATGAGGCGGCTCGTGCGCGTGTGTGTGTGTGTGTGTGCGTGCGTGCAAACGAGAAAGCCCTCACTAATTGCTATATGTTTGTTGTGTTGCCACTTGCTGTCCACTGAAAATGACATCACAGCCCCGAAGGGCTCAGCTTGCGAATGTCACCATGACGATGATCTCCAGCTCGTAGCACTCAAAAGCTGAAAAAAATAATAATAAAAAAAAATTGTAATAGACCGATTATCAGACAGGCAGATTATCGGGGCCGATATTCTATTTTCTAAGCTCTAAAAATCACAAGTTGTTTTATAAACTTGTGGTGAAAGGCATTTGAACTAAGTTTTGGAGTTTTTATTTTTCATGATTTTTTTCGGCTTCAGATATCAGTCATCGGCCTCCATGACTTCTAATCGGTGTCGGTATCGACCCTGAAAAAAAAAAGCATATCGGTCTCTCGCTAAAAAAACTACACCTTTCCCAAATTGATTTAAACATCGTCCTGCTTCATTTGGCGCTGTCGACATTTCCAGGCGTCCCACACAGCAGACGGCCAAAGTGGAAAGAGAAGAGGCACATTTGAATTATGGAACATTTTTTAAAGGAGGGGGGGGGGGTGATTCCGGTGCTTTGAAAGAAACTGAGAAAAGAAATGGAAGCTGTTAAGGGCAGCCGGGCAGTGAGTGACACAAGAGTGAACACGACAGACCGACTGAGTCATCGGACAAACGCGGCTTCATTCACTGGCCCGCTGCAAGGACATTTTTTTTTTTTTTGGAGGACATTCCACGCCGACCGTCCCGCCTTTACCTCGCTCACGGCGCATAATGGCCAGATTATCTGTGATGTTAGTCGACTCCGACTAATGGGATTCTCCTCGCTTTTAAATCTTATGGGAATTGTACTCCAATAGTGGAGTACAGTTATGCTAATTGCTACATTTCATCTCCGGGGAGGCCAGGAAGGATTTGCAACACAGATAGTAATTACGCGGCGCTATTAATTCATGCTAGGCATAACATCAAAACAAGATCATTTAAATTGTGCTTTCATCGAGAGTTTATCAGTTTAATGTCGCAATCGACTTGATATCGTGTAAAGTCCCTTGACACCCCTGCCGATGAGCAGCACGTAGCGTCCCTTTTTACATCATTTTACTTTCTTTATGTACTTCAAATTCATAATCTATAGATCAAACAACTCAAACAATGTTCATCCAGATTCATTTAATTTGAGCCGTTAATGACCTTCAACATCATGTGTTAGCACATAGCTAACACATTTTGAGCCACTGATGTCGTGTTAAAATTGTGAGGTGGAAAAAAGGAAACTTTTCGCAGTCATTGCGAAAAGTGATGTGCGATAGTTAGCGACAACATCGTAAACACGGAGGAGCCTGCGTAAATTTGGGCCAAATGGTGTCTTAATAATACTCACAAGAAAGTTAGCTAAAAGATAATATGTTGCTAACAGGTAATACTGAAGTGTATTGTGAGGTCACCAAGTCAAACGCTAGCGGCTAATTGATGTTTCGCAGTTGCCTTTTTTTTTAAACTTATTTATTTATATATTTACGCGACTGCATTGTGAACACAGTGGAGAATTTTAGGGTGAGAATCGGATAATGTAAATGTTTGCAGTATAGTCAAAAAGACAAGCAGAAAATAAGGAACAAGTCATCTCTATATATGCTCCTGTTAAAAATTGAAGCAAAAAAATGATCTAAATATAACAAGTTTGCATGCTGTCGATGGTTTTGACGATGAACCTCACAACCAAACAAACACGCGAGGAGGCAATCCTTGGCTGTGTTTCCCTGCCTTTGGTTTCGTTCGCCTACGCAGCGAGCAAATGAGAGGACAGTTGCGGGCGTGACGCTTTAAGTGGACCATTTTCACTGTCAAATCAACCTTGAACACTTCTTCACTCGGCCGCATGCTGGGCAAGGCTTATTTGCTCGCCGCGTTACATCACCGCACGTAATTATCCGTTGTTGCAGAGTAATGGTCGGCCCGGCATCGTTGTGCTTCAGATGACGAATTGGATGCAAACGCTGCTTAGTAGAAGGCGTTTTGCTTGTTGATTGGATTCAATGTGGCATGAATTCGTATTAGGAAAGAGGATACGGAGATTGAAGACTGCAGAGATGGATGGATGCGTTTGTTACCTTTTGATTAATGCTAAAATGCACCGCACATCATTATTGTGTGCGTGATAAACTATGGCCTTTTATAGTTTCAACTCCCAAATCTTCACTAGTTAGCTGCTAGGTGGCTAACAAGATGAACGCATTCTTTTGATATGATAAAGATGGCTAGATTAGCTAAAATAGCCAAATAGCTACATTTGCTATGTACTGATAAATAGATAGATACTATAGTTGGATCCTATAGTGAGAAAATTAACTGCTCTCTAAGCGTGCGAGGTAGTTTTGATTTATTCCTTGATTGTTATTTAGAGCGTGCTGTACAAAACAAAAAAAATACTAATGTAATTTATTATCTATAAATTATATTATGTAATAATTTATAAATTAAAAACGATCCAAAAATGTCTAAAATAAGTGTTGATAAATAGGTGGGTACTGTAGATAGATAGTTGGACTTTTTACAATGAGCGATGAAGTCTACAATGTTTCGCTAGCTAGCTGCTACCTTGCTATTTACAGTGCAGTAAATCATCGAACCTAAAATAAATCAGAATCTGACGTGCAAGTTAGGTAGCTAGATGTATCGCGAGTTTCCATTTTTTTGATGTTGTACTAAGCTCCAAAATCTGGAGTTGTTCGCTCATTGGCTAGCTAGCTAGCAAAATAGCCCAATGGCGAGATTTTTGACATTGGGAATGATAGATTGATACTTCTACACATCAATACGTGAATCTAGTGCGGGAGTTAGCCAGACTTGTGATGAATAATCAAACTTACAAATGTTAGCTAGTTAGCCGCTGCCTTTCTAGTAGCCGTGTAGGCTAAAATTGACATTAGCTGGAACTCGAGCGAGCCAGCTAGCTTTATTTCATTGCGGGAACCTCGAAATAGATGAGGAGGAACGCAGCCAGAGTGACACGGTGCTAGCGGTGGATGAGTCACACTCGTCTCTCCTCTCTCTCATTGTGTCTTCGTGTTTTCTTTTCTCGGTGTGCATGAAAAGAAAAGCCTGCAGAGAGGGAGTCACCATCTCCTAAAAATACACGCGTACTTGTGTGGGCTTGTCGGCTGAGAGAGCGAGGCCGCGCTGGCGGTTGTAGAAGTCAGCAGTCCGCCTTCCGTCAAGTCATTTGCTTCACGCGTCAACACACCGCTGACCGTAATTGGCTTGCTAAAAAAGTGCTCTCTTCCGCTTTCCATGAAGGCCGAGTCAGCGCCGCTCAAAATCCGGCTCATTAAATCCGGCGGGAAGCCCGCCTTTACATTCTCCCTTGCGCGTCCCCACACGGACAAAGTCCATGAAACATCAAAAGCGAACGGACGCCGCAGTCACGAGTGTTAGCGTCGCTCGGCTAGTCATTTGTCGGCAAGCGGCGGGAAACTACAAAGGCGTGTCAGACGATCCATCTGTTTTGGAGACGCCGAGGAGGAAAACATACTGAAGGAGGATGCTCATTAAACAAACCTTCGCAATTCCAAATGGCGGGTGTAAACACAGCGGGGGTGCGTGGAATCACGACTCCCGGCAGGCCTTTGGGAATTGACATACGTGAGTGTTTTATTGTGGCACATTTTAATTAAAACGCGATTCAGTTCAAGGTGAGACAGCAGCAGCAGGCGCCGTGGCGCACGTTGGCCCCCGCCGAGCTGCAGTGAGGGAAGTGGATATTCTCAAGATGCACTCAGGTAGCGGGACCTTGATCAATCCGCTTCTCGGGAACAGCCCGTGACATTTTAAAGAGCGAGTCGACAGCTGCGCTGCTGAAAAGCCAAGTCGACTCGTTTGACCTTTTGGAAGCAACGACACTGTTTTTGTGTCACAAAACGGCGTCGTCGCTTCGCTGAATCTCGGAAAATCGATTTGACAAATGCTACTCATTGAAAAAGTGGCCGATTCTCCATTTGAGCGCAACCCGATTCAGTTTAAACGATGGCCGATTATTACTGCGCATTTTATGGTCGCCGTGGCGGGCCGTGCGTTTCACACGTCAGCCTTCAGTGAAGTCGTACTTGAATAAATCCCGCTCACATCGCCATCATTGATGACATCACGGCTGGAGAAATAATGAACAGAAAGACACTTACAAAGTACTGAGTGAGTGTTGGATGACCTCGCTTCTCTTGAAAGGTTCATCTAGAAAACGGCCTCACAAGTTTATCTGCAATTAAATTCCCTCCTTCGGCCATTGTGGTTTAAAAAAGCAAGAATATATTTGAGATTTTCAAGCGGTTGCCAGTGACGACTTTCGGGTGTGTTGATTCCGCAGAGCGCCGCCCCCTCACGAGTGAGTATCCAATCACAAAACGCGTTCATCACCTTCAACCTAAGGCCGGCGAGAAGGCGTTACTGTCATCAACTCGCGATCTGATTGGCTATCGCGACTGTCCATCAACGGTAAAAGCCCCCTTGAGACACAGAACTGACGCCCGCACGACTGTATCTGAAGGCTTCGGACGAAATATACGTGCTTGTGGTGTTGTGAAATCTGCCCGGCAACACGAGCTCGCTGAATTCTGATTGGATAAAAACTCTCACCTAAAAATTCAACCCTAGGATACGACATGACATCAATGTGAAGAATAGTATCAAGATTTCTTGATGCTATTCGGCCCGCAGAGAAGGACTTGAAGGTCTTGACCGCCCACCACGGAATGATCGGCATTAAGACTCATGAAAATAGCAACTCTAAAAAGTAACGTTTGCATAAACTGGATTGTGTACGTGATCTCGCATAAAACAAAGTAAGACTGTCTTTGCTTTCCAATTTCTACGAATGCAGCAAACATGCAAGTGTCCACGTTTGGTCTTTTTCCTCTGGCGTCACATCCACCTGGTGTTCATTTTCCATCATGCATTCATCAGCGTGTCTTGAAGCCATCTGTCATCACGACCCGGCAACCGGGCCTCGTCCAAAGGCCACCTTGGCAACTGCCGCCGCTCGGGGGCGGTTGGACTCGGACCGAGCCGCGGATTCAAGCGCTAAACGCTCGCGTCACAATTCAGGCGCGCTTAAGTTGGCGGCGGCAGTCGAGCGCTATTCGCCGGTATTCGGTGGCCGACAAATACGAGACATTTAACGAAAGAGGCAGGCGGGCCACGAGTGACCTTTTCCGTCATTCCCGATGAAAGGCGGCCGTGTCGTCGGGAAGTGGATGGCTGTCGCCGGCAGTGTTTCAACATGGCAGTCGGGAGCGGCGTTCCACTGAGACGTCGGTCATACTTCAGCGGCGACAAAGACGGACAGAACCATTTCATAAAGTCACAGCAATCATTTTGGTGTCAATCTGCATCAAAAAAACATGACTCCCGATTTTCTTTGAACTATGCAGCAATGAGCTCTTGATTAGCACGTCGGCATCGCGGCCGAGGGGTTCTGGGTTTGAATCTCGGCTCAGCTCACCTAAAGGTACATTTTGCGATTCTCCTCTTTAGAAAGAATCGTAATCGGAGGGTGAGAAGCGAGGGGGGCGGGGTTTATGGATGGAAGCTTATTCGGGTTGAAAGGACAGGCTGCTTGAAATAATACCTTTACCTTTTTTTATTCCTTTTGTACTGGAAATGGCGAGAAAAGTACGGCAAATATCTTCAAAGAATTCAGAGAATTTCAACACTTGCTACCTTCTGCGTTTCCAGTCTGCTCAAATTCGTGCCGAGAGGGCCGCCGACCCACCAGACCCGGCAAATTGTCTTGTGATGCGTGGGAGTTTGTTCATAAAGGAATCCAATGGCACATCGTCATTTTTATTTATTTATTTTATTTTCATTAAATCAGTCCGAGGCAGTCTGATATCTTAAGGATTGTTTGGCCTTGGCCTGCTTATCTTTGTAATTGTAAAAAAAAAAAAAAAGAAAAGATTTTTGGATATAACTGCTGCATTGAATCAAATCCAACGGTAGAAGATAACGTTTGAGGCAGTGCCAAGACTTTGAATTTGGAAATATTCCTTTCGGCCGTAAGAAGATCGTTAGAATCTCGCAACCTGTAACAAAAGGTTGAAAATCTTTTTAACGAGCGGCTTGCCCGTGAGGCCTTCGGGGGCGATTCCCTCCAATAAAAGCCAATTGTGTCTCATGTGGACCGCTCAATCCAGGCGGAGTTTCTCGAGCTTTAATAGATTAAAAGGCGGCGAGGTGGTGGCCGTCCGCCAGCCGTCTTCCGCCTCCGATAATCCCCTCTGGTTTAACACATCAAATAAATCCATTTCCCTCGGAATCGAGCCGTTCTGTAAATTTGGTGACCAACCCTCCGCGCACGAGTCGCCATCCAGCCGGGAAAGATAATCTGACGTAATCTTTGGCTCGGTGAGCGGCAGGGCGAGATTTTACGGATATACGATCTGAGCGGGTGGGGGTTTAGGGCTGGGTTCTTCTGCGTTCGACTCTTCAATGCATGTCTTCCCAAACGGCTTCAAGGGGAAATTTGACGTAAAATTGATTTGATTTCATTTTATTCACATGCTAGTCTGTAAATAGCGTTGTCTTGAGATGCGAGCGACTCAACTTAAGAGTTTTTCCAGATGGACAAAGTGTTTTTGTCACGGAATGAATTAAACTCATTGTATGTTTCCTTGAAGGTCTATCTCCTCCTTGGTGGTACTAAATCTTCCTTCCTGCTCTGAAGATCGACGTAGACGACATTTCTAGAGCTTCCAAATGCAAAGCACGCTGGAACGGAAGAAAATAATATTCTCCGATACTGCCAGGAAATGAACCCAAGGCGGGTCCGGTCGGAGGTTTCTGTTGATTGTTCTCGCTTCTGGGAGGAGCGCGCTAATTCTTTTGCTGACATTAAACAAACGAAACGGTTTGTCTCGACATGTCTACCGAGCGACGCTGCATTAATGTCAACCTGGCGCGCTTCCCAAAAGCCGCTTGCCAAGTGCTGATGCACCGCCGAGCCCCGTCTGTCCCATCTTTGGCCGCGTTGAAGCCTTTGTCTTCATTACGGCTCACTCGGAGCGCCAGTGGCCAGATGCCTTGGCCTTGTCCCCCCCCCCCTCAAAGTTTCTGCTTTTTGTGCATTGCACTGTAAATGCCAACGTTAAAATGCAACCGGGGGGGGGGGGTGCCTCTGTCATTCTTTGTCCTCTTATGATTGCCTGAGAAGCGCAGAAGGGGCAAGCTGAGGCAAGCGGACGCGGACGTGCCGTCGAAGATGTGTCAGTTACGGGCACGTTGCCCCGAAAGCGTGCCCCGGCCTGGGGAGTTTCTGCGGAATAAAAGCGCCTCGCGTTGCGGTTCAGCCGGCGTGATGATACAGGATGGTCAAAGCAATAGCCGCGCCGCCCTTCCCTCCCGGTTGCATTTTGCAATCTCTTGACTCCCACTTCACTGCACTCCCCCACACTTGGAGCAATCAGCCAGGTGCTAAATGCTTGGGTGAGGCACGGCTCACGGGGAGGAGGGGGGAAGGGACGTGAGGGGGATTGCTGCTTGCGCCTGAAAATAAGCATCTGTGCTTGCTTGGCAGAAGACGAAGCGGGGGCGGGAAATAACTGGGGGGGGCGATGGTGACATAGACGGCAGGTTAATCATTAACTTGGTGATCTGAAGAGAATGGAGTGGGGGGGTGACTCCAATATGCATGTTTTTTGTTGTTGTTTTTTTTAAAAGTAGTTTAAGTTGAAGTTTGAAATTTATATGAGAAGGACCAATTTAACTGGTAGAAAAAGTTTTTGCGAACGGATGCCAGCATGGTCAAAACACAACTTGTTAACACTGGCTTGTAAAAATGACAGCTGTAATATGCATGCCAGGTCAGTAGGTGGCGATGTGTTCCTGTAAAAGGTTGCCATTCATTTTCCAAAGCGCTAAACAAGATCAGCATTGCAGTTCCAAACCACTTCTTCTTGTCATTTGTGGCGCAAAACTTATCAAACACGTTTGATAGTCGTTGCTCTCTTTTTGTCCGGCTATCTTCAGTTCCCCTCCTGATCGCCTCTCGGTCTCTCTCATGTCACAATCACGTTGTGCCAACTTGCACACATAAAAAATTGGAACTGGAAATCTTGAACAAGTTGAACTTTCACAATTGTCAGTTGTAATTTATTTATTTTTGACCAGATCATGGTTGAAAAAAATCACCGCAGGATAATCGCTGAGGATAACTTTTCAGAGACATTCGGATGTCTTCAGCAAGTCCAGACGAGAACGACTTGCTTTTGTCCATTTTCAGTGAAAGTCAGGCTTGTGTTGGCGCTCCTTCACTGAGAGGTTTGATTAATGGCTGCGGGTAGCGGGGGAGGCGGGGGAGGCGGGGGACGACACCGCGCGAGACTTTTGGGAAAACGCTGATGTGGCAGGGGACTCGCTTCTTCATCATGAATCCTAATGAATAATCAATGGCAGGAAAAACTGTATGGGGGGGGGGCGGAAACTGGGCAGGGGTCAGCACAGGGATGTCTGCACCCCCCCCCTCACACACACAGAGCCCTCCCCAATTCTTTCGTTGAGTTTTAATCAAACTAATCGTTCCGTGCTGCGCAGCCCTTTGAAGGCTGCTTTATTAATGACACCTAATCCCCCCTCCTCCTTTTTGCGGCATGAATGTGTGCAAAGAGAGAGAAATTGAAAAAAAAAAGAAAAAGTAGCGCAACATTTTCCCGGCTTATTTAGCGCACAAGGACTCGGTGAATGAGGACGCTAATATAATAACCACACGAACGTTGAGACGTGAATGTGCAAAAGCGCATTCTGATTTACACACAAGAAATACATTCGTGCTTTTTGGTTTTGTCGCCAGCCAGTCAGAAGGTAGCATGCAAAACACACATTATGAAAAAATTGTTTAAAATCTTTAACTGTATTTGTGATTTTACGTTATACCTCAAAAAGTAAATAGGTCGAGGCAGCCTCTCAAAATGTCAACACGCTCTCCTTAATTCTCGCCCACTTCCTCTCTTTCTTCCTTGACAATCACGCCATGTTTTTGTGGTTCAATAAAAAAAAAAACAAAAAAAAAAAAAAAAACAGTCCTGTCTGCCGATTACTCGTGCCACCAAATAGCATCTTTTTTTTTTTGGGATAATGTTTATTTGTCGGTATAGACGCATTTCTTTTCAAGTATTTTGGGGTAAAATCTTTCCAATGGATTTATAATGGGTGTAAATTATAAAAAAGAAAAAAAAAAAAGTTTGCCACTCCTGCTCAAGTCTAGTTCAGGTGGCACATTTCCTCGGTTGAAGTCCTGCAGTGTGAATGCGACTTTTACAAGTTCCAAGACAGCGATCGCATCCCGCCGCCACCAATATATGACTTTTTTATTTTATTTTCTATATTTTTTTTTATGAGCATCCGTCACCTCAGGCGACGTCCAGCAGTGAGCGTTAATGTGCGTCTGTGCATCCCAGCGCCGACACTTTTGCTATCTCCTGGAAAAGAAGGAGCAGCTCAACTGGCACAAATCAGCGCCCCGCTGAAGGCCTCTGATCGTCGTGTCGCCACTTGAAATGCTCCTCGCGCGCCCACGGCCGCCGGCTTATCGCCACCTTGCGTCCGGTGCGAGCGTTCGTGTCTGCTGCAGCGTGAGTGAAAACATGAAAAGAGCGCATCATGGGGGTGTTTTTTTTTTGGGTCTTTGCTCCACGGGTATGACTCACTTAGCCAGCTTTCATCAGCTATTATGCAGCCCGGGCTCGCTATTTGACACACGATGGAATAATTGTCAGCTCTCTGCAAATCACAATAGCAGCTGTCATGAACGTGATGATTCCTGACGTTTTTCCCCTCGCAGTTATCTTTTTTTTTTTTTTTTTTTTTTTTTTAAACGTGAGAGTTTTCATAAGCGAGCTTTGCCTAAAGAGGGGTACGCACATACCGATTATTTCTCAGTCATCAAAGCACCAATTGATCCTCAGCGATTATCCAGTGGAGTGGCTTACGAGTCGATTTTTCTTTCCTGATCTGCTTCGAAAATCGGCCCGACAATCGTAAATGTTAAACATGCTCAAGAATTTTGATTGGGAATCCTCGGTGTGATCTGGTGAACTCGTAGTTGGCCTGAGCCGTGGACAGCTGATTTAGAGGGGCACGCGCGGACAGATCATTATTCAGAATTTGAGGCCCGATTATCAATCTCACAAAGAAGATTCTGAACGATTATCCTGTGCTTTGGGGGTTTGGAAGTGCTTTTTTTTTCCTCCTCTCCAATTTGGCTGTAAAATCATTTCAGCTGACAATCGTAAGTGTTAAACCTGTTCAATATTTACGATAGTAAATCCGAATATGTTTTGTCAACTCAGAGTTGGGCAGAAACAGACGCACATACCGATAATAGTGATCATCATTTTTGGCCTTTTTTTATCGCTTGCGATCAAAGCTCCAATTCTGAGCGATTATCCTGTATCGAGAGAGATTTTATAAAAATCTGTCCAATATTGACGATCACAAATGCTAACGTTCTTCTTTTACTGCTACGCTTTCTTCATCTGCAAATTATCTTTCAATCTTGGTGCCCTTCAGAATTATTTTCTCTGTTTTATTACTTCCCGGTGCATTGATCATTTTGAGTAAACCCCTCACGATAAGATGAGAGTCCCCAATTTTTTTTTTCCCTCAACCATTTAAGAAATGTGTCGCAAAATGTTTCCCATTTCGCTTCCTCTCCAAACGTTTTGTTCGGTTCCCTCCAATGAAGCAACCCAACGTGCTCGCGCCGTGTGCAAATGTCGTTCGGGTGCGGCGTGAACGCAATCGATGCGGGCCGCTGTTATTGACGCAACAAATAACAGCTCAGCTCACAAAACACGACAACATAACGCTGCGTTTTAACATCCGTTCATGGAAGTGTGAAAAAAACACAAAAAAAAACACCCCAGGCTGTCGAATATTCCTATCTCAGATGTCATCGCCGGATGAGTTGTGCTTGACCCGCCTGCACCTTTTTAGAAAAAGCTATTTCATGGTCTAATTGTTGCTGGTGGAGATGACGATGAAGTCGACGTTGCGTCTCTTCGCATGAAAATGTCGCTTCCGAGCAAGGATGTTGCTGTCAAAACACTCCAAATGTTTTGGCCGCAAATCCTCGTGCACGGCCTTTAGTGGAACGTGTAAACACTGGCGCAGGGGGGGTCGCCAGTCGACCGTCGCCTTCCAAAACTTTCTTTCTGGGTGGTGCTCTATCTTGCAAATCCTCATTGCTCACACACACACACAAGCGCCGAGCGTTGTTGTGTTGCCTGTGGTCTGTTACTGATCAGCTTTCCTGTTGCTGCAGAGCGACTGTGAGCCGTGAGATAAGGACATTGAGAGCACACGCTCGCGGGGCCCGGAGGGAAAGGAGGTGACTTGCAGACAAACGGAGTCAGAGAGATATTCATTTGAAGGGCGTGAAGTTGATTAATTAGGAAAAAAAAAAAGAAGCAGGAGGGGCTGCGTTGTGGTCGGGGGAGTGGAGTTGAGGTGGTGAAATATTAGGAGTCGATTTCAAGAGGGGGGTTGCCTTGGCTCCTTTTAACCGTCAGACCTGAAACGACCTCGACGCACGGACGGATTAAGGAGACCTGCATAAATCTCGAGAACAAAGTGAGGAGGGGAGGGGAAGGATTTGAAGCGCCCGAGGCCCGAGGATCCGAGCGCGGGATATGCATGTTGATGCACTTTGACTCGACTGGCATGCCGGCGAGCGCGACCGGAGGGAGGATCGGGGTCTTGTTATTTGAGCCGCCGGTGTTGAATTGGAGGCCAGCTCGTGCAGGACGGGACGGACATTTTGAAGCGGATCGTCGGAGCGGCGATGAGTCAGAATCAGAAGAAGCTGACGCGACAGCTGACGTTATGGGACGGTTCCGAGGGGCCTCCTGCGGTCGGCTCGCTCACCTCGCCGGTGTCGCCGGGCGAGCCGTCTCGGGGGCCCGCAGGCTCCGCCTTGTTCCGACGGCTGAAACTGAACCGAAGCATTCAGGAGCGCCGACGTTCGTCTCAGTGTTACGGCAGGTACAATTCGGCATCTGGAGAATGTCTTGACTGGATGAACAAATGGGAAAAAAAAGTCTTTCAAACTTCCAGTGGATTTTCATCTATTCATAAAAAGTTGGAGATAAAATTGTCAGGATGCATTATGAGCCGGAGAGGTGAACTTTCATTGACCTTCTCCAGACTTTTCCAAATGTTGAGTCTTATTGTTCTTTGATATACAGTTATATATATATATATATAAATATATATATTATTGATTTATTTAATTATCTTTGTAAAAGCATGCAGCTGCTGTTTATTGTGAAGATGTACCCAGCCAAGTGTCTTAAGGAGCAGAAATCGTTGGAACGGCGTGTCGTTGCTACGGTGGAGCTGGATTTATGCGTCTAATTTTGCTCGGGGAAAATAATGTGTCAGTAAAGCGTCATTTTCAGCAGCGTTGTGGCGGCGTGCCATCCAACAGCTGCAAGCGGCGCCTGTCACATCTTTTTTCTTCACACGCGCTGACGGACTGCCACGCTTTACCGTGTCGCATCTTGGTGTCACTACAAAAACGGGCTCACATATTCACGTTTCCGTTCTCTTCCGCCAGCTTCGATTCGGAGAATGGCCCGTCGCCGGGACGCAGTCCGATGGATTCGCAGGCGAGTCCTGGCTTGGTGCTGCACCCTTCGTTCCCCCAGAGCCAGCGCAGGGAGTCCTTCCTGTATCGCTCCGACTCCGACTATGACACGTCCCCCAAAACCATGTCACGAAACTCCTCCATCAACAGTGAGGGGTAAGCGCAGAATCCATCACATGAGTCGCCGCGCTCCAACTTTATAACATTCGTCATATGAAATGACGACAACGTGGCCTCGAATCCAGCAGACGCCACGCCCGGATGAATTGATGCGGAACGTTCACTCAAGTTCAAATGCATCTTTGACGTCTAAATCCGTCAATGGCATTGAAGGAGTTTTAATAAGACTGGCTTTGACATCCGAGCAATCTGATTGGATGCTTACTAAGTGCTCTGATCTTCATGCAAAGCCACAAACCATTTTTTTCACACACAGGCATGCCGAAGACATGATTGTCACCCCTTTTGCTCAGGTAGGTTGGCGATTTCCGATTTGTTCAATAGCATGGCAATTTTCAATAAGTTGCAGAGTTGCGGTGGTCTGACCTCTCTTCTCGCACGCATCCTCGTCCTCAGGTGTTGGCCAGCCTACGATCTGTAAGAAGCAACTTCACCATCCTCGCCAATGTCACCACACCCACCAACAAGTCAGTATCGTGTTGCATCATTTCGATCCCCACCCCCAATAATCCAACTCATCAGTATATGTATCCAGTTTTATTTGATGCTTCTCCTTGGCATCGAATGTAATGACATGGTCAATAACGCGAAAAAGGATGCTCTCTTTTTTTGTGATGCAGTCGACGCAAGACGATTCTTTTTTTGGCCGGCCTTCAGCCGCCGCCGCATCAATATGATATATAAAGCAATGCAGCAGAATGATCAGCATTCTATAATTATGCAGCAGTGTCCTGAAAATGCCTCCCGCCTCGCAGCTTAATTAGGAAGGCGATTTGAAGCACAGGTCACACTTTGACTTTTTGGAATATTTCAAGCATAACAATCATTTTTTGATGTGTTTTGGGGCAGAGGAGGAGAGCACATTAAAGCTTTAATCGCCATTCAGCAATTGACTGTTGTTTGACTACATAAAGTTGGAATGAATTACAGACGTGGAAATATTGCAAATCCACGAGAGTGTCGAAAGCATTTATTTTGCACTCATGGTGACGGTCGACAGAGGGCAGCAGCGTGCGGTTCTGATTCTGATGTAATGATTGCTTTTGTCCACAGGAGGTCGCCCGTCACAAGTCAACCCACCGTTCCCCAAGCAACCCTCTCTGGTAAGATTGTTTCGTCAAAAAGAATTCAAAAGTAGTATGAAATAAAGTCACGATAACAATGTCAAAAAAATACATTTGAATAAAACATTATACATCCCATCACTTGAATTGGATGAAATTATCATAACATTACACCGTATTTTAATTCACATTTTTCAAATGTATATTTTTATTTGATTAGATGGTTTTCCAGTTAGCAAAAGTGGGAAAAAATATTGGGCACATTTTGGAAAACTCGGGTGTCGTTACATTGAGAAGGTGTACCTAATGAAGTGTCCCAATAGTTTGCACACTGAAAATCTTGTCTTTGTAAATTTGTAGTTTTCACCTTGAAAAAAAATTGTAAATTCACTTTCAGTTTTTTAATGCAGAAATTAAGAGTTGCTTGGCCTTCTGAAAAGTATCTTCATTTACACGCAGTTATGATTTGGTTAGCTCGACTTTGGCGTGAATTGTGGCCGCATGGAGGCCATCAGCTTTCTGCAATAATCAAATTATTATTGTTATTTTTTTAAATCCTTATTTGTTTAAATGGCTGCGTGCCTATGTTTCTCTGACCCTCTCCCAGAGGAGACATACCAGCAGATGGCTCGGGAGACACTGGAAGAGTTGGACTGGTGTCTGGACCAGCTGGAGACCATTCAGACCCACCGCTCAGTCAGCGAGATGGCGTCCAACAAGGTGCTCGTCTGCACACTCCACGCAAACTTGACACGGCACAAACTTCAAGTACACTTGCGCTGACCAACACAAAGCAAATAATTGACACCTCGGCGCTCACACCTTTTGACTGATTGGTCGTCCATCCTCAATATCCATCGCCAAAATTAAAAATCTGATTTGAAGTACGCTGTAAAAAGCCCAAGGTTGCTGAATTAATATTCACAAAATAAAATCTACGTACCGGTACTTAGAGAAAAATAATAATAAGTAGTTTGTAAGAGTGATATTAATGAATGGGTTACTTTACCTTTTGAGTTGTTTGGCAGCCCAAAATGTTTCCCAATCTTTGTTGAGCCAAGGCACATATTTTACATCTAAATATGATGTGTTACGCACCTTCCGCCATTTAATTGTTCTGCCCGTCACTTTGCATCATCGTGGCTGGGAGTCGCAGCACTTTTGTGCGTGTTGTGCTTCACTACGTCCCCATGACAGTGTGTGGACAAGAACGCGCACACACAGGGCAGCGAGCGGGGACTCGTGATTGACTGTGGGTGCTGAGGACATGTGCGCGTGTGGCGGTGGGGGTGTAGTGGTCCTGATGCTGATGTCGCCGCTGTAACCTTGGTTGCTATCGAACAGCAGCAGGCTCTGCCTCTGCCTTCTCGTCATTGGCTCGCCATTCTGACCGCAAGCCATGTGGTCCGGGCGGGAGCCAATGACAGGGAACGCTCTTGTAGTAGTGTTCCGTCTTAAAGCGACAGGCGCCGTTTCTCCCGGTGAACATCATCCCTTCTGTTGTTCATCTTTTTAACATGCGGAGCTCTGGATGTAAACAATCGGGGTGGAGTGTGCGTGCGTGTGTGCACGTGTGTGTGTGTGTGTGTTAAACGGAGCCTTTGTGCTGCAACCAACCTACCGAGGTCCAACATGGACACACTTGACTTGTGTATTTGCACTCAGTCTCTCACTCTCACACACACACACACACGCGCGTATTCTCGACAGACGTACACGCCGTCTCGCCGCGCAGGCGCACTGAGGCCGCCAGCAGAAGCCAGCGGGCGCAGGCACGCACGTGCATGCGCGTGCAGTCACAGCACCTGATTAGCTTGCGATAGCCGTCTAGAGGCGCCACAGGCGACGGCATCGGAAGAGGAGGAGGCGCGGCTGCCCAAGGAGGCGGAGATCGCTCTCTGGCATCCGGCGGGCTCCGAGTGACACGGAGCGCCTCGTCGCGCGGGCTCGGCTGGAGACGGACGGGGCTGATCCACTGCTACGAGGACTGGGCTGGCCCTCTTGGAGCCGTCCGGTGGGGGAGGGGCGCTCGACGCAGGGAGACGAGTCTGTTTTTCCAGACCGCGGCGAGAAGGAACTGTCCTGGATTTCTTTTATTCGGTCATCTCGCCGTCCTCCTCATGTTCTCGCTGCTCCCTTTGCCTCCTTTTTCGGATACCTGGGTCATCCTGCGACGCTGCTGCCAACACCTGCTCATCTAGCCCGCTTCCGTCGTCTAACTGTCCTATTTTTTTTTTATTTTTGTCAGCCAAACATCCCTCGTCGGTCCGTCTCTGTCGCCTCGGCCTCATCTTCCTCTCCGGGCTCGTCTCGGTGCCCTTCAGACGGTCCCTCTCCGTTTACCTCCATCTTCCAATCTCTCCGCTCGCATCTTCCCTGGACCCTGCGGCGGCTTTTCATTCGGGTCGGCCGGATCACCAAATGGGATGAGATGTAGTCTCCGCAGCTTCCGGATCCAGGGGGGGCTCCTGGGCCCCGCGTCGTTCGTAAGCAAGCGAGGCTGGACTGGAGCCATCTCTGGGCTGAGTGGGTGGGCCGCTTTGGGGTGCTGCATGTAGGCCAGGATCGTCGGCACCCTCCCCTCGCCCCCCACCCCCCGCCCCCGTTCCTTCACCCCCTCTCGGGGCAGCCTTCACTCTGGAGTGCCCTGGTCTCTCCCCACGCACCCTGACGACGCCCTCATGTCAATGGGGCACCTGCAGTGCTCCCACCCCGCTCCACTACCGCACCTCCTGCCTGTGCCACCGGCCCAAGCCCCCCGTCACCCTCAGCATGGGTGTGGTGGAGGCCATTGACCCCACACCGTCCCCCTGTCCCTCACCGGTCCCGGGGGGCTACCGGCTGTCCCGCTCCTCCAGCTACAGCCTGCTGCAGGGGAGGGCCGGGGCAGAGCTGGACCTCGGTGAGGCGGCCGGAGGGGTCCTGGAGGGGGGCGGGACAACGGCGCAGCGCAGGACCCCCTTGGTGGACCTGTTCTGCGAGACCTGCTCCAGGCCCTGGCTCATCGGCTGGTGGGACCAGGTAGGCCTCGCCGAGGGCAAACCAGGCCCGGCAGTGGCCATCTTAGATTGTTTGGATGGTCATGCGTGAGCAACTGCTGTCGTTAGCATTCTGCGTTCCGAGTCGCATGTGAGCGGCGAGACGCTTTCTTTACACAAACATCACTTTGACACGTTTCAGAAATGGCAAGAGTGATGAGAGCGAAAATTCAAATCGAACGTTAAATATCTCAAAGAAATGAAATTGTGTCAGCTAAGCAAGCGATTTCTGTGTTTGGAGAGCTCGATTGTGGCGACCAAATGGCGTGCTTCGGCCTAGACGTATTTGAACAAGAAAAGTTTGCTTGATGCATTAATTCCTTGCAAGTTTTGAGCTATTACTTTATGTCATTGACATTTTGTTACTGATTATGAGTAAGTTTAATTCAAATAAAAAAAAAATGTGGTGTTGGTGAGGAGGTAGTGAGGCTCGCTGTGAACTCTCAAGAAATGTCAAATCAGCATTTAATTTTTTGAATAATTGAAGTAACTTGATGCTGATTTCATTCATCTTTTTTTTTTTTTTTTTTTTTAGGCACTGTTGTATTATTTCAATGGACTCTCAACTGTTCGGGCTCATTCGCGTTTTCGCCCTGCCCCAAATCCGAAGAAAATACAACGTTGAACTACGCGAAACTAAAACTGGCCTGTTGATTGATCCGCTGCCGTTTCCAGTCACACGCGCACGCCGGCGAACCATTTTGTGCCGTCGTCTCATGAGAGGCGAGACACAATGGCCGTGGCTCGTACGTATGTCGCGTTTGGGCACGTGTGCGGCGCTCGCTTCATTAGTCGGTGTCAGAGGAAGTGTTGTTTGTCCTGGCGCCGTGCTCGTGTCGCTTGGCGGCGATGACTCAGCATCGGCGCCAGGGAGAGCGACAGGGGAGGCTCTTTGCGGGCCTTAAGTACCACCACGCGTGGCCTCCCTGATCCCGCCCGACAGCCTGTCAGAGCACCTATTTGTGCGCCCGTGACTGATGGTAAATAAAATGGCAGCGGAGGGGGAGCGGGGGGATGGGGCGGGCTGCTTTTTAGGCCGTCATGGCGTTTTACGACACGAAGGAGAGGACAGGAAGGAAGGAGGGTGTTTTCGGTTGACCTTGCTAAAGGTCAGAGCCACCTGCCTACTCCGGTTTTGAATTGTCACCCAAGCAAGCCGCCGCCGCTCTCACATCAAGCTCAAGTGACTGGCTGTGAGGAAGGAGTTGCCACGGCAACCGCTCGCTCGGGTTGCCTAAGAGATGCTTTTGTGTGAGGGATCGGTCAGTAGGACATCGCATTGTGCCTTCGACATTCAGACATGCGGATTTCACTTTATGAGAATAAATAAAAAAAGAAGCTTGATTTAAGGTATGCAAACGTCTTTAGGGAAAGATGCAACAACAACCACGAAAAAAAAAAAAAGGAAACCAGATGAATGCAGAACATGCGCATCCTAATGCATTGCTTTGTTGTGTGAAAAAAAAAAAGTGTCATGAATCATAATTGCTTGTCTCCCCTTTTGTGAAAAAGGACATAGAGATGATCAGAATGATCATTGAAGGACTCAAAAGAAGGCTGAAATATATCGAAATAAATATATATCGATCCTCAATCCAGACCCAGGACACGAAATCCTGTTTCAAAACGACTTTACCAAGATTGACAATGTTGGTGAATTTCTTAATAATAAAATCAAAACGACCCTTCTGCAGCCCGGTTGGATAATAATCATGAATATTTTGATTGCGATTGAGATCTCGATGAATAAAAACAATTATTCTCTTTTTTTCAAACATAATATTTTTGGAAATAAATTGTTCGCAAATGAAAACAATAATAAATGAAAGTCATCGCACGATTACAATAAAATTTCGATGAATTGTCCAGCCGGCATGTGACTTCTAAATGACATGGGATGCAAATTATGTTGATGTGAGTCAAAACATTCCTTTTCAAAGCTGCGCGTTGGCATGATAACCAGACACCTGCGATGGAACGTTGCGAACCCTGAGAATAAAATCTCACAAATCAGTCAAAGAATTTTAATTGCAATTTGATGTTTGCGTTTAATGGAAGACTTTCTGGCTTTATGTCTCGTTTAGTTTCTCATCAAATCAAATGAACGACGTTTGTCTTTGTTCTCTCTTCAGTTCAAGAGAATGCTCAACAGGGAGTTGTCCCATTTGTCCGAGATGAGTCGCTCAGGGAACCAGGTGTCCGAATACATCTCCACTACCTTTCTCGGTAAGACCGACCTCTCGCCGTCTCGGCCGTCGGCAAAATAAAACGCTCCAATAACGTCCCGGAAACGGCTGCGGCAGATAAGCAGAACGAGGTGGAGATCCCGTCGCCGACCTCGAGGGAGCGAGACAAGCCCATGTGTCACATCAGCGGCGTGAAGAAACTCACGCACAGTTCCAGCCTTTCAAACTCCACCTTGCCTCGCTTCGGCGTCAAGACTGAACACGAGGACGCGTTAGCCAGAGTGAGTGCAAGGAAAGCAACAAACGCTCGCTCATGTCGGGCGGCCGCGTTGTCATATTTCCGCAGCTCCCTTCCCAAAAGTTTTCACTTTTTCATTTCCGGTCCGTGCGGAAAATAGAATTGTGTTTGATCTTCGTGTCCTCAGGAGCTGAATGACTTGAACAAGTGGGGCCTTAATATCTTTCGTGTGGCCGAGTTCTCCAACAACAGACCCCTGAGCTGCATAATGTTTGCCATCTTCCAGGTGAGCAAAAAAAAAAAAAAAAAACGCTCAGCGTTCACTTTTGTGCGTTAAAAGCAGCGGTGGGCTGTCAGAAGCTTCCAGGCTCGCATCAACAATGACCGACATTTACGAGCTCAATTCCAACTTTTGTTACATGAACTTGAATTCATTTTTAGCTGTGCTGCTTTGGCCCAAGTTCCAAATTCGCCGCCGCCGTATTTTTTTCATAGCATTGGTGACTTGCAGACTGCTGGTCTTCTTCATTTCATTATTTTGTATTCATGATCCAGAAGTGTTTTTTAAGCAAATATTTTGCCGGGCATGACGATGGAAGCATAAATGATGTCAAATTTTGACGAGTTGATCGTATAATTATATATGTTAGCGTCGTAAAATTCCGGCGTTTTCAATCCCGTTCCCCCCGAGCTGCTGTCCTGTCCGTTTTCCATCTCTCCCTGCCGCCTTATTGAAATGTTCAAATAATCATCGAGGGCTGCACAAGCTGAGAAACGATCCGAATCGTTTGAATCAGGACGGATGGAAAATAGACAGGACACCGGCCCTCGAGGAACAGGATTGAAGACTCTGTGTTTTTGTACTGTTTGCAGAGATGTGATGTCGTCATTCCGAAATGAATTTTCGTTTCTATCAGTTTCAAACAGCCCACGTGGGGGTGGTTGGCATTTTTTTCCCCCCATTATGGAGCCGTTATGTTTGTTTCCCGGCGGCAGGAACGAGATCTACTGAAGACCTTTCGCATCCCCGTGGATACGTTTGTCACCTACGTGATGACGCTGGAGGACCATTACCATGCCAACGTGGCCTACCACAACAGCCTCCACGCCGCCGATGTCACTCAGTCCACGCACGTGCTGCTGTCTACGCCTGCTCTCGACGTAAATATCACGAAACGGATCACCGGTTGCGAAGTCCGCAATCCGGAGAGGATGCCGATGTGTTGCATCTCTGTTCCTCGGCAGGCCGTGTTCACGGATCTAGAGATTTTGGCTGCGTTATTTGCGGCCGCCATCCACGATGTGGACCATCCGGGAGTGTCCAACCAGTTCCTCATAAATACCAGTGAGTCAAGACGCACGTGCATGACAAGATGAACGGGTCAACTTCCCAAATGAAAATTCAGACTTAATTCGTTTTTAGTGCACGTGTTTTCTTTTAGTTGCACTTTTACTAGTTTAAGAGTTAGTTTTAGTTTTAAATTTATTTGACAAGGGCAAGATTAAATAATAGAAGCGGTCGCCAAGCTTTGTGTAAACTACAATTCTCAAACAACTGACCTTCCTTCTGTCACTATAAAATGAAACACGATATCATGATTTGCTTTTTTAAAAGGAGTGACACCCTCCACTGGAAAGAAAGAAAAATATAAAAGAGGATTTATCTGAAAAACAACAATTGGCTCAACATCATTTATGCTGAATCACTTTCTCCCGTCTTTCTTTCAGTGGCTCGAAATATTTTAGTCATGGTTGCATGTATGTTGAAATTCAAGTTCAGAGAATAATTTAAAATGCTTTGCACCATCAAAGCATTCTTGCGGCAAAATGATGTGTCACGCCCCGCAGACTCCGAGCTTGCTCTGATGTACAACGACGAGTCGGTTCTGGAAAACCATCACCTGGCGGTGGGCTTCAAACTGCTCCACGAGGACAACTGTGACATCTTCCAGAACCTCAGCAAGAGGCAGAGACAGAGCCTGAGGAAACTTGTCATTGATATGGTGACTTTTAGGACGCCCCGCCCCCAATAGATGATCGCCTGGCTAATAATAATGGTCGTCAATGTGTCTGCGCAGGTTTTGGCGACCGACATGTCCAAACACATGAGCCTGCTGGCGGACCTCAAGACGATGGTGGAGACCAAGAAAGTGACGAGCTCGGGTGTTCTGCTGCTGGACCACTACACTGATCGGATACAGGTGAGAACGGAAGGCCGGACGCCGGGGGCGGGACTACCTGCTATGCTCTCCTGTCACACCGCTGGCCACGCCCACATCAAGCGAAAGATTTTGATGGACGCCAATCTGTGTTCCGGACAATACATCATAACGGGGAAATATTTCATTTTTGTCGCGAAGAAAAGTCATCGTAATGAACCCGTGACTGCGGATGTTATAATAAACAACGACTTCTCGCCATTTCGATATTAGTGAAGTCAAAATGGCTGAAATTGAAAAGGAGCCTTTTCGAATGTTTTTAAACCACGAGAGATTGCAGACTGCTGTGAGGTCCTCATCCTTTTCACTTTCTCAATTTGATTTCAATTTGGTCCGTTTGATCCGCTTTGTCAACATATTCCGGGGGCGACACTTTAATGAAAGCCCGAGCGCTCGTTGTGATCGGCGGCGAGCTCGAGGGACGGTGACATCGCAACCTGGAGGCGGCAGGCAGCCATCCGCACACGCGTTTGACTTCGTTTGACTCGCGGCGTCGCGGGAAGATAACGAGGTCACTTCTCAAACGCGAAGAACGAGGCTTTTTATCAGACATCGCCGTCTTCACGCTGGGGTAGATTTTTGACCATTGCGAAAAGTCGGTCAGCAACGGAGTGTTACGTGTGCGCGCTTTACACAATTAGATAGGATTCCGCGAACCCGAGTAGGCCTCGTTTTCCAGGGTGGGTCACGGCAACATGAATCAAAAGGAAGGCTCCAGGTTGCCCCGAAAGGGAGGAAAAAAGAGGAAATGCGCCACGAGGACTTTGCCTCAACCACCAATTAATGGAGAAATCCAATCGTCATAATTGAGCGCTGTTTTTCCGCGCAGGTGTTGAGGAACATGGTGCACTGCGCCGACTTGAGCAATCCCACCAAGCCTCTGGCCGTCTACCGACAATGGACGGAGAGAATCATGCAGGAGTTCTTCCGGCAGGGCGACAAGGAGAGGGAGCGAGGGATGGAGATCAGCCCCATGTGCGACAAGCACACCGCCTCGGTGGAAAAGAGTCAGGTAAGGCATCTCGTCGTGCATCCAGAGCGACCGTACGTGCGCGGGAATGCGTCTCAGCACCACTGGACAGCTGGCAGATGCCGACCATGTTGGGCTGGCTTGCTAAATGTAGAACACGGCGTACCGAGAGTGAGTCGTCATCCTCCTACGTTCTTAATGATAATTTGTTGCGGAGAAGCTTTATTAATTCACAATGGCAGCTAAAAAGTCGCCATCCGCAGTTCCATGCCGAGGCACTAGTGGCGCTATCGAGTTTTTACGATAAAAAGTCATTCCTGAGTTGTTTATAAATGAATGTTTTTGACATCCGTTTGTTCATTCATAGTTAGGGAGCTATTTTGATTTCAGGGTAGCCCGAACCAACCTCTGATGGCAAAGTGACCCCATATAAAGTTGTGAATCTACAGCAGAATGTACTTCCTTGTAGGGCGGGGCGATATGGCCTCGAAATAAATTCTGTGAAATCTTCAAATTGTCTTTATAGTGTGCCTTTAATGAATGTTCACCAATTGATCATAAAATGAGCAAACGGCTTCGCTCGATTGGTCCGCGTTTCAAAGAATTAGCGCCGCTGTCGTCTGCCATTTTCACCGCTCTAAGCCTCGTGTTTCCGCCGTGCGCGCAGGTCGGCTTCATCGACTACATCGTCCATCCTCTGTGGGAGACGTGGGGGGACCTGGTGCACCCCGACGCCCAGGACATCCTGGACACTCTGGAGGACAACAGGGACTGGTACCAGAGTACCATCCCGCAGAGCCCGTCGCCTCCTCCCGTGTGCCAGGACAAGGAGCTCAACGCCTGCGCCGACAAGTTCCAGTTTGAGCTCACCCTCGACGACGGTTCTCAGGCGGCGTGCGACCAGGGCGACTCCGGGGCGTGCCCCAACCACGTGGACCGAGACGGCGACGGGGGAGTCAAGGAGGACGACGAGGAGGACGTCCTGGCAGAAGAGGAGGAGGAGAACGAGGACATCATCGAGGAGGAGGAGGACGATGAGGAGGTGGCGATGGAGGAGGAGGAGGAGCAGGGCGAGGAGCAGAAAGATGAACTGGAAGCCGAGTCGAAGAGGGAGAGACTTTCTGACACCAGTCCTGTAGAGGAAGAGGAGGATTCTTCTTCACAAGCCGACGACACATGAGTGTTGCTCTTGCTTCACGGAGCCGTCCTCACCTGCACATGTGATCCGTTTTCATCCTTTCACGAGGCCAAACCGAGAACAACGTTAATAATGAGACGGGGGTGACAATGCGGACCTTTAAATCTATTTTTCAAAAAAGGGAATCAAGAGGCGTTCATCACACAGCAACTGTAGATGTGAAGTCGTGAGCAGTGGACAAAGATGGCGTAGCACCCGCCACTGGAATGCGCACAAATAAACACGCAACGTCATTTGCAACGCGGCGACGCGTTCCATATATGCAGAATAATCGAGCCTCCGTCACCACCTGGGCTGCCGTTTTCCTGCAAACACACTCGACTGTATGTTTGTATGTGTGCATTTAGACAAACGATCGCAAAGGATGATTGCTTTCTCGTTTTTTTTTTTGGAAAAAGCCATCTCTTAATGGAGTGTTTAGTCGGTTTTAGCAATTCATGTTCAGTCAAATCCCAACAGGAACTGTTCTCCTCAGCAAAGCGAGCGACTTTCTTTTTTTTTTTCCATTTCTGTCGGAAAAGAAAAATAAGGAAGTTGGACGTCTGTGGGGGAATATGGACGTTGGGGGGGCCGTCCGGGTCCCGTACCCCTTTACGAGGAGAGCGCTTAGCTAGAAGATGGCTCTGTGCCTTTCTGACTCACCAGCCTCTCGAATGGAGAGCTGCGGTGAAGCAATGCATTGTGGGACAGGAGTTGCGTGTGTGTGCGTGTGTGTGTTTTTTTTTGTCGTTGTTGTTGTCACTTTTGATTGTCTCAGGTGGAAGCTACTGTCCATGCTTTTGTGGTTTTGTCTGTGGTGACATGTTTGAAGCCGTCAAGTCTTCCTTTTGTTGCTCTTCTGCTGGTATAACAGAGCAATCACCACCACTAATACCGCCGCCACCACTGACCAACTCTCATTTCGTTCCTACAAGAAGCCATGCCATGCGTCGGCGCCAACGTTTTGCCTTTACTTTCTATTTAACAGTGGGAGGAAGTCGGGGCGGGTGGGATCGTTACGCCGTCCGTGGATCAAATTTTGCGCATTGTGTTGATGTCCTCATACAACGATCACCAAAGTTGATGCGTGCAGATTATGGGAAAAGGAATTCAGGAATGTTGGTCTGGAAATCTCTTGTAGATTCTTTTTTAGTTTTTTATTTATATATATTTTTTTCATGTCGAACCACTTGTGCTCTGTGGCTTCAAATAAATGTCCGCTTACCTTCTTCATTAGGGAGAGAAGATAACTCTGGACAGAGGTGGTCATTAACTCATTCACTACCAGCCAAGTGAAAAAAAAAAATAAATGGATCTTTGACGTCTTTAGCCGTCAATGGCAGTCAATGAGTTAAAAAGGTCTATTGTCCTTTTTTTTTTTTTTTGCCTTAATGTCCGAGGCAGGATTCCTACTTGCCGCTATACGTCGCAAAATCTAGCAGATCTGCTACTATATTTGTATGACGTCTGTATGCTTGTTTCAATGCATTGGTCAGTTGTTTAACGTATGCTGTGCTGACCAACTTAAAGAATGTTTTTGTTGAGGTTAAGAATCACAATATTGCACCTACCACGTCGACGGAATAATCATGTTGCATTTAAGCGGGGTACACACGTAACGATAATCGGGCGTGATTCCACTTTTTCAAGTACGCAAAAGTGACATTATTGGATGCCTCCAAAGGATGATGATGATGATGAAGAGGAAATTTTCCTCCCTGATCTTGGAAAATTACAGAGGCAGACGATGGGAAATCTGCAACCTTTTCAATATTAATGATGGCAAATCCATAATTGTGCACAGCGGCCAAAGTGCCACCCGCCAACTACTCTTTGATTTTAAAGTGGGTCGGAACGTTCACTAGTCAATATGCCACCTGAATCGTGTGCAGAGGCCAGATCGGGAGAAGCACTGGACAGTCTTGGTACTAAAACAGAGAGAGACTCGTTTGTCGGAGGAGACATCAATTTTGTGTGTGGTGTGTTGTGTTGGCCATCTTGAGTACAGTCGACCACCAATTTGCATATTCACTGATTTTGTTTTTTTCCTGTATTTTTAATTCCCCCCCCTGAATGTTTTTCCCGACTAGTAACAAAACTTACATTTTTTTTTTTTTTAATAATTTAACTGCGCACCACACACAAAAAAGTAGTACAAACAAAGTGCGATGTCAAAAATCGGCCAGTGTGTACCCTGCTTTTGAACGACTGACTTGTATTTGCTCGTCAGCGTGAGGGGACAAGAAAGCCTAAAATGTTGTTCAATGTATTGTTGCCCTCTTTTTTTATTAGCGTTGTTTTGACAGGGTAAAAAAATGGTAAAAGGTGATGAAGAGAGCAGGTTCTGCAGGTCAGAAACTGAGCTCTTCCTCGTGTGCGCGCGTGTGTGTGTGTGTAAGCACGGGAATATGGAATAGCATCAACACAACATTCCCATATGCACTGGCCTGTTCACATACAGTCAAAGCTATTTTTTTTCTTTTTTGGTGGCTTCTTCTTGTGATGTCATATAGCTATAAGAAAAAAGTTACGATTTAATTGCCATACAAACACGATACTGTAGCAAATTGTTTCTTATCGATAAGATTATTCAGTGGAATGATTGCTGCCATTCTTTTTAAAAATGATGAAAAAGAAAACCACGGGAAGTGTGTTTTCTTTGAACAGTTTGTGTACAGTTTATTTTTATATCATTCTGGTGGCTGGTGGGTGGGGATAAAAAAAAAAAAAGAAAAACAAAGAATCACGTGTGGGTATCGGTGTAAGCATAATCACCCTTGTATATAATGTATATTGCATTGTAAATGATTGAACGATACAAACACACTGCAGGCCACAACCTTCACCTCTTCAGTATGTTCTAGTTTGCCTGTACTGTCACCTCTTTGTTCAAATATACGTGTACCAGCACTTTATTTCACCAGGCTCAGAGGCAAGAGTTTCAAGTCGTGTGTGTGGGTGTGCGTGTGGGTGTGTGGGGGTGTGTGTGTGTGTGTGTGTGTGTGTGGTCTGTGCTTTGGGGGGGTTACCGTTAATGCTGATATTCTACTGGGCCAAATCACAAACCCTCATTGAGCAATGCAGAGTCAAAAGGAGCCATTCGCTTTTGGACCGGCCATGTGAGAATTAATTAATTTGACTTGTGAAGTCAAAACTTGAGCGGCTATATTGTCGTCACGCAGGATGTGACACGTTCAAGGATAATAAGTGTGTCCTTATCTTTCTTGACCATTTCTAGCACTATCACCTCCTCTTGTTTCTTAGTAACTTTAGCCAGTAGCCTGCCTGTCAGGTTGGAGTGATGCAGACTGACTCGCTCTAAAGAGTTTTTTTGTTAGCTTTAATTCACGTGTGCGTGCGTGTGTTTTCACAAAAAGCGGGAGAAATTATACAAGAGGGTAAAACAACATGAAATGATTGTAGTATTTGTAAATGATCTCGCTGTAACGTGTAAAATGTGTCCCATTATTTTTTATTATATTATTTTTATGAAAGTTTTTTCCTCTTAAAAGAGCCGAGGTGTCATTTTGTGAATAAACACATTTAATAAGCAAATACCTATATATATATATATATATATGTATATATATATATGTATATATATATATATATGTATATATATATATGTATATATATATATATATATATATATATTATGATAGTATATCAGTATATATTTTTTTTTATTTCACTGTTATGTACTGTAAAGTGTGTTAGAAATACAATAAAGGTCGATTTTTATATTACATGGTACTTTTGAATATAAGTTTGTTTGGTCTTTCTATGACAAAATACACAACTAATGTAGTACAAATAAGACACTCTATATAAAACTGCATTATGTATTAACATAGCACATTTTATAGTGTGAATATTAAGATCTAAAGACATTAAAATAAGAATAAAGACAGTAGTCATATTTTTTAGAAGATAATTTCAAATTTGATCTTTTGGATTTCATACCCCAGATAAAGCATTTGCTGACACGAGATGGCTGCAGCGACTTGAGTGACATCCCTCTTAGCCAATCGGTATGTGCCTTAAAGACAATTCAATGAAACGTTCAGGAGATTGTCCCAAGTTTGACAAATAACAATAAGCCCTTTGGAAAAAAAAACCCTAACAACAACCAATCATATGCTCAGAAAATAGCAGAGCGGTGCCGTACGAATGCGCAATGCATTATTCCGGAACTGCGGCGCGAGGTCATGCTAAGTGTAGCCATTAGCTTGCCTTTCTCTTGTGGAGCAAAGAAACGACGTCATTTGTACGTTTGTCTTTTCATTTTATTTTTACGCTATAACATTTACGATCGAAGCCGTATGTGTTTTGTCGTTCGTTTGGATTAAATATCGGTATTTATATCTATATTATTTAATCTTTGCACACTTGGCTCCATAGATGCGATGTGATTATTTTTTTTTTCCCTGCTTATTGCGTGACGTCATCCTGTATCGAGCGTCCGTTTTTTCATGAATTCTCCCGTTGTGTTGCAATTGTACGTTTACCTGCTCACTGTGTTCGACAGAAAGCAGAAGCAGAAGCAGGAATATGGCAGTAGCTGGTCAGTGCCTCATCCCTCTGCTGTTGCTGAGTGCGGCTGTCTCAGCCGTGGAAGTGCAGCGCCCCCGCGGTGTCCCGCTATCAAGTAAGAAGCGAGTGTTTGAAATTAACTTTCATGATTGAAATTATTTGAAATGTTTTTATACTTGTAAAATTTATTTGTTATTAAGTTAAATACATAATAAAGGGTAATGTAATGTAAAATTCTACCTTTAATTCATAGCTTTGTAAGTTAAGAACCAAAAGTGCCCGCTTAATTATTCCTTGCATTTTTTCCTGACAATTATTATTATTGGGATCAGGTTAGAACCATAATATTAAAAACAAAACAACAAAGCAAAAAAAAAAATCGATGAAGTGATGGCCCTTGATTGAAAAAGGCTATGTTTGGGCACTCTGTATTTAACACAGCGTCGATCAATGTTAACGCACATTGTGAATCTTTCAGTCTGTCTTCGCTGATAACAATAAAGCACAATATTGCATTTTCCAACAGAAAAGCACTTCTACGTGGAGGGCAAACCGTTCACTTGCTTGGATGGCTCTCGCACGATTCCGTTTGACAGGGTAAATGATGACTACTGTGACTGTCAGGATGGTTCGGATGAGCCAGGTTTGTACATCCGCCAGCCTCCTGCCCTTTCAAATTGGATTTGAGTCATCCATCAGATCCATTTGTTCACTTGCAGGCACTCCGGCTTGCCCCAATGGCAGCTTCCACTGCACTAACGCGGGCCATCGACCAGTCTTCCTGCCATCGTCCCGTGTCAATGATGGTGTATGTGGTAAGATCACTTTTCTTTTTTTATTTTTGGAGTGGGGGGTATTTTTTACTTGAACAACTTGTTTTGAGGATTTATATTCAATGCGAATGTGTCCTTTACAGACTGCTGTGATGCAACAGATGAGTACAACAGCGGTGCCAGCTGCCCAAACACTTGCAAGTAAGTGTGACTACAGTACATTGGTCACATCGGGGTACACCTAAACTCATATTTGATTCCTTACCCACCTTTTTAAAACACCGCATGCTTCACGATATCTCCACCGACTTTCTGCACGATTGTTTTTCGAGCGGAAATATCAATTTGAAGACTTCAGCAGAAATTATTAACACATTTTTTTTGAGTATACTAATTTGCACGAATGCATCATTAAGAAGAAAAAGACATAAGTCTCGGAGTAAAACGGAGTAAAAGTTGCTATTTTGTGGCCGGAAATGTATTTTATCAGACCATAGCTGTTTCCGCAATTTAAAATGCTCTTTTCTCTTCGGAAGGGAGTTGGGGCGCAAGGAGAAGGAGAGTCTACAAAAACTGGCTGAGATTGCAAAGGAAGGCTTTATTCTCAAACAGCAACTCATTCAGGAGGCCAAGAGGGGTCTGGAGGAAAAGAAGGTGTGGATGTAGATTTAAAAGGTCAAATTTGGGAGGAAAGAAAATACATTTAGTATTCATCACTCTGAATTTTGAGTTTGCTGTGACAAAGCTCATAGCTAACACCGTTCTCAATTAGTTTATACATGATCATATTTGAATAAATTCACATATTTGACCCTGGCAGGCCAAAGCATTAGAACTCGAGGCCAGTAAGAAAGAACTGGAGGAGAAGGTGGAGGCCCTGAGAACGGTGAAAGAAGCGGCGGAGGAGCCCGAGAAAGAAGCTAAAGGGCGCCATCTCAAGGCTTGGGAAGGTAAGCAGATCTGTGTCTAGTTGGCAGCTTGGCATTAATTGTCATTATTTATTCATATTGAACGCAATGATTGCTTGTGCAGATGAGAAGGCGGCAGTACGCGCAGAGAAGGACAAGGCTCGAATGGCTGAGGTGTTTCTTGAGCTGGATGACGACGGCGATGGTTTGTGAGTATCGACACACAAATCATAATCACGCATAAAATATTTTAGCTCTACTGCTGCCCCGCACCTATATTATATATGACTTTGTTTTTTTTAAAATTCATGTTTGTTTCAGTGTCTCCTTGACTGAGCTTCAGACCCACAGTGAACTTGACACAGATTCCGATGGTTCTTTCACTGAAACGGAGGCTCAGGTAAGTTTTTAATTTTTTTTTGGGGGGGGGTATGGCGTACTGTAAATGTTCTAGCACAACAATCTACAGACCAAACTTTTCCTTTTGTCATACCAAGACTGACCTGTGAGTGGCAGCATGAAGCCACAAAGATGTCTTTTGTTAGTCCCACAATGGGGAAATTTGAGCAAAGCACCCAAACTGCTTGTTAATGCAAAGAAGAAACTGGATGGCAGAATGTACGCCCCCTAGTGGCAGCAACTACACACTGACAGTTAACGTCATGTTTGTCTTTCAATTTTGCACAGGCCATTTTGGGAGGCGTGGACAAAGCGGACACGGCAGCATTCGAGGCTGTCTGGAAGGACATAAAAGACAAATACATCTCCGAGGTAGGACACCAGCAACCCCTCAATGGCGCACTTTGTCCGTACGAGACTCGGGTCCGGTAACCTGGACCTGACTCGGCCGCAGGCCCGAGCGCCGGTGGAGACGCCGCACGAGGAGACGCCGCACGGGGAGACGAGGGAGCCGCTCACCGACAATGACTCCGAGCATTACGCTGAGGGCGAAATCCCTGAGGAAGACGATGATGATGATCAGGAGGAGGAGGAGGAGGATGAAGAGGAGGAAGATGACGATCTGGACGAAGCAGATTACAATGTACACTTTTGGAGCTTTTGCTGCGCTATGTGAGGAAAGTTGATTCCTCTGACTGAATGTGTGTCCACGTTTAACACACAGAGACCTCCCGTGGTGCAAGAAAAGAAGGATGACGAGGATGAGGGGATGATGCCGCCCTACGATGAAGAAACGCAGAAACTCATTGATGGTAAGTGTGACTTGTGTGCTGTCAGGAATGTTGAAGTATTGCTTAAAATGTGGCATGATGATTTGAAGACCGTTTGAGTCACCCAGCATGGAAATGCCTCTTTGTATGATGCAGTGCTGTTGTGCGTCACAACAAACTATTTGATCGCATTAGATGGCGTGGGCATGCCTAATGTTGTGTGCATTAAATTCCCCATAAAGGCCTCGTAATCGAATCTAGCTTGTTTGCTTTGCCAGCTGCCCAGAAGACGAGAGAGCAGTTTGATGAGGCCGAACGAGCTCTCCGGGAACTGGATGATCAGTTGAAGTAAGTACTGTACTCTGAATGCGCCGGCGTTTCCAGTCATGCCAATTTTTCTTTTGTGACATGGCCGGCTGGTTTTACACTGCAGGTGCTCCATTCCAACTCAATGCCGCTTGCTGATTTTCTTTTTTTTTTGTTCTGTTTGTGTTTACAATTGACCATTGACATAATTTGAATATGGCTTTGTTTATGTTGATGTTAACCATGAAACACCCCTCATGCTGATGCCTTGCTGCATGTAACTAATTCTAAGCGCCAACACCAGTGAACAACACAAAATGGAATAGAAAAAATAATAGAAACATTAAACTATACTTGGTGTTTTAATTAATGAGGCTTCTACATTATTGGCCATCTGCAACTTTTTTTTTTTTTTTTTGCGGGCTTGGGGTGTTTTTGTATTTCGGTGCCATTAAGCTGGCTTTGAATCTGAACTGTATCTCTTGGATTACTTGGTGTAAATGAACCGCGATTCAGCCTCACGCATGCTTTTCTGCAGGAACCTTGAAAAAGAAACCTCCTCTGACTTTGGGCCCAGTGCTGAGTTTGCCTACCTCTACAGCCAGTGCTACGACCTGACTACTAGCGAGTATGTGCTTATGTCATTTTTTTTGTGTGTCTGTTTGCTTTTGAGTGTCTGGTGTTAATAACTTTGTTTTCTCAGGTACATCTACAGGCTCTGCCCATTCAGTCGCGTATCTCAAAAACCCAAGCACGGTGGCTCCGAGACCAGCTTAGGGTAACGCAAAACAGCCTGCGTTGAACGCTTGGTTCGTGTGCTGGCAACTTATAAATGTTTTTGTTTCAAGGACATGGGGTCATTGGGACGGCCCCGAGGGGAACGTCTACGCCGTGATGAAGTATGAGAATGGAATGGGATGCTGGCAAGGTCCCAACAGATCCACCACGGTCCGTCTTTGGACACCTTCACAAATGGGGCGGGGAGAGGAAAAGAAAACAAAAGAATTGAATCACATTTTTGGTTTTGTCTTGCAGGTCAAGCTAAAGTGCGGGAAGGAGACTGTCGTAATGTCTGCGACGGAACCCAGTCGCTGCGAGTACTTAATGGAGTTTACCACTCCCGCCCTCTGCCAGGACCCCAAGACGCTGGACCTCATGCTGCATGAGCATACCGAACTTTAAACATATTCCACTTGTGAGTCATATTTTTTATTCATTTTTAAATCATTTTCATCCTGTACAATATGCACGTGCAGCGGTGCTTGGCTTTGCACGTTTTGTCATCTTACTAAAAACCAGTTCTTTAAACTTCTTAAGCACGAAGCTCGCTGAATTATAATTAAACGCCGCTGCAGTCGACATGGTCGCGTGACAGTGTAGCGCGTCTCGGCATTTGATGGCGAGGAATCGCGTCCTGTGCCGTTATGGCTTTCTCTTTTGCTGTGTGAAGAACGAGCAGGACCACAGCAGAGGCAAGGTAATGGCATCTTCCTAAAAGTTCATTATGTTAATTGTGGGACAAAAAAAATGAAATGTGACAGTTTAGCAACGCGGTGTCGGAGAGAAGCTTTTGGCAGCTTCTACTTTCTACTAATTTTATGAAATTACTGCATGCATGCATGCATGCTGATTATATTGTTGTTGTAGCATGTCGTATTCTCGCAAGAATTTAGTCGGGAAATGTACAAAAGTCAAGCGCAATTGATAGTTGAAGTTGTTCTACTTGTTCATAATGCGATTAGCGCCACTGCATGCCACACTTACCTACTTCACGGATGAGTATGCCGTTTGCTCATTTGAAAACTCATTTTCCATTTTCACCTTTTCACTCATCACGTGATGTTTTGGACCAAATCCTCACGAGAAACCGGTCCGTCTCATTCATTGATAAAATAAGTGCCTGTTCGCCGTCATTGAATATCGGACTGGATTGTGTTTTTGCCTTGCTTCTGCTGGCGCTGTTGTTGTCCTTATTATTGCGATCGAATACGATATTGTGATGTCTATGCTGACCTTAGACGAGCATCCACATCGGGCCGCTTGCCGGTGCGCGCTTAGTCCTCGGAAAAATTCAAGCCTACGGGGATTTGGCGCCCAACGAAGCGGTTTGAATCCGACAACAAGGAGCGAAGCCAAAGTGAACGTGTTTGTGCTTCTCTTGCAGTGTTCACCAGGGACCATGTCGCCGCGGCAACAGGAAGTTGTGAGGAGCCACCGCACTCCTATTTCACTGTGTTGAATAAATAAATGAGTGCTTTTACGTGCGTTTATGCTCAAACTTTGAACGTTGGTCAATGATGTGAAATGTAATATAGCGTCGAGGTTCAGTTGTCTGGAAATGAACGTTTGTCAATGCCGGTGAAAACCTCAAATCTTGTAATTGAGAAAATGACAAAATGGGGCCCACTCATATTTGTAACTTTTATTTTTTTTCTGGCATGTAAAGTACAAATAATTAAACAACTCCATGAAAAAGTCTTCAAGCGTCTTCAGCTGAAATCCCAGTAGTAAATATTCTAGACTAAACTGAAAGGTTTTACTTGTATATTTTTTTTGTTTGTTTCTCATTGCTCATTTGGTCATGTCTGGAAGTATGTGTCAGTGTTTGTGTTCCACTACTTTGATCGTTTTCACCTTTTTTTTTTTATTATTATTTTTGTTCTACCGTTCCAGGAAAAATGTAAGAAAAACATCACTAATAATATACTGCGTCCCCTCTTCTAAATAAATAGACACAAAATACAGTTGGTTGAGAAACAGAAGAACCGCTCGCCCCTTCGAACAACAAGACCTTCGTGCTGCTTGCAATTGATCAACGGTAAGCTCTTGACCAAAATTCCTTGCTCATTTTTGGCTCAAAACAAACATTCTCCTTGCACGAAATAATCGAGGTGCTCTTTAAGAACACTCGCTAACGTCCCTTTTTAGACGAGCGTGAACAGGAAAGCATCTTGTGAGGGACAACCCCGCCTCCTCCTTCCGGATGGATGCCCCGAGTGAAATGAGAGGGCTGGTGGGTGGGGCGGGGGGGGGTTGTCCCGTGTCTCGGGGTTTACTGAGCGGTTGAAAAAAAACAAAACAAAACAAAAAAAAAAAACAAGACTGTGATTAGGTTAAATAATTAAAAGATTTTTCATTGAACAAGACAAACAGAACACAGGCAGTAAAGGCATAACATCTAGCACACAGCATGTATGTTTATACAGTTCAATTCGTTAAATATAGCAGTGCATTCTTTGACTATGGAGAACGTTTTCCAAATCGAACTTCTAAAGCTGTTTTTCTAGTTGTCCCCCTGATTTTTTTTTTTCCTTTCCCCGAAAAAAAACGAAATGGTGTAACCACAATTTTGGCAAAAAACTTAAAAATCTTTGAACCTTGCAAATATAACAAAATAAACCATAAATATACACAAAACATACTTTATACGAGGCAATAATAATAATCATAATAAATAGTTTTTAAGTTAACAATAAGTTAAAACTACAAGCTTAAAGTCGCCCAAATAATACAAGTTTGTTGGCGCTATTTTGAATTTTTTCTGTTTAAATTATTTTTATGTTGCAACAAAAGCTACCACAGACTTTTACAAACACAATCGAACACAGTTTGATTGAACAAAAAGAATCTAACTAAGTCTAAAATCGGCAAACACTTTAAAAAACTGCAACTAATCAGATAATGGAGGGAAAAAAAAAAAAAGAACAAACCGTACCCAAACATAATCTGGTGTGTTCTCTATGGCAACATCAACAACACAAATACACTCAGTAAACAAGTGAGTCCTGATATGCAATTGAAATCAATAAATTACAAGAGGAAAAAAAGAAAATGAGATTCAGTCGACATGGGCTAAAAAACTGATAGTATTCCTTTCAAGGTCACTGAAGATTGCTCTGTTCGGTCGGAGCGTTTTGAGTTTGCATGGTCAGAGCACAAATTACGAGGGGGGGGGGCGAGGAGGTCGTTATGGAAATTTACAGATCAGAGCTCTCGTTTGATTTCTCCTAACGAGCCGGCTCGTCCGAGCGCCGTCGCTCGTCTGATCTCGTTGTACTTGTTTGTTCCTTTCGCTATTCCGCAAACCTTTTCAGTGTGACGTTTAATTTCTTTTTTAAAAAATATATATCATTTGTTCTCAGTCAATATAAAAACAAAGCACATTGCACTTACTGTTCCATAGGAAAGTTTTTTTGTCTTTTTTTGTCTTTTTTTGAAACATGATTATTGTTGTCGCTCGAGCGGTGTGTGTGTGTGGTACTGTTTCCTGTTGCTCTGCTCTCTTCGGTACATTACGAGTGGAAGGTGGTCTTTGAGTTGACTGCGATCGGAAGTTCATTCCGGGTTTTGTGGGTGGACTGCGATGCGCGAGACGGCTCCAATCGCCGCCTCCCAAAAAGCCAACCTACTCGGTATTCGGGCGCTCATGCCCGACCGAAAATAGCCGCAGTCCTTCACTGCCAAATGAATGACCTTTTTTGTCGTCTATATCCGTCAATGGCAGTGAACGAGTTAAACAACAGCAGTGAGATCGACAGATGCGAGGGTGCAGTGATTTTATGGATCAAATTGTTTGCGCCATAAAGCATTGATCGAAATGTCGGGGGAGGTCTCCTGTATCCAATGGCTGCCTTTATGGAGAGGTGATATGATTCATGGCTCTTTTCTGATATGCCTTTTGAGCAGTCGGTGTCTGCGTGAAATGTGTGCAAATGGGATTTGTTCGCTGCTGTGATGTATCAGCGCTTTGGAGCTCGGTGGGTTTTAGGAACCACAAATGATATGCGCGGCGGAGATGTTCAAAAGAAAGAACTCAAATTGTGGAGAGGGTCCTTAAAGACACCATAAATAACAAATTTGTACAGCAATTAATCGGGGCGGGGCGGGGGGGGGGGGGGTGATAGGGGGTGTTCTACTAAAGATTCATTGACTTGCAAAGCAAACTCTTTGGCAAAGAAAATCAACTCTCAGGAATCGTGCTCAGTGGTCCCCACAAGGCCGCATTGTCATTTCAAATCTGCGCATATCCTTTTTTTTGTTTGCGTTGCAAGTAGCGAGTGCGCCTTCTGTTTTTTTTTCCTTTCCATCTGGGATTTACAAGTCAAAGAACCAACATGAAGCAACAATGTCCACAAGTTCAGCACAAGAGTGTCTGAGCACTCAAAAGTATCGATGCGTCATCGCCCAAACGGTTCAGCTTGACCTATTTCTTTCCGTCAAATTCGCTTCTGTTTTTCTTCTTAACTGTCAAGTTAGTCTCCAAAAAGTTCGCCATGGTCGAGCGCTTTAAGTTGGCGTGCGCGACGGTGTTCCTTTGCCCCTTACCTCGATCCCCACCCGTACACCGCATGCTTGTTTCCCTTCCCTCTCACGCTGCAAACGTCAGAGGGTGTAAAATAAAGCCATGCAATGTCCCAATTTTTTTTTCCCAAGCTTAACAATCTGTAAAAATTCAGCACAAGTTCTTGTTCCTTTGTATGTATAAAAATAGATTTATCTTTAATGTAATCCTTTCAAAGAGATCGTCCTCTTTGGCTAACACAGCGTCATTTAGAAAAGCAAAAAGCAAACATGTCTTGAATATAGTGGAGCCTATTTCATCTACGATCGTGTGCAGATATCGAAAGACGTTAGCCCCTCCCCATGGTAGAGCTCACGTCTGCTCTTTGACAGACGCTTCAGATAAGATGGACAAGGTTTAAAAGTTCCATCTCGGGCGCCAGTAACAAATTCCACGCCACTGACTTGGAGATATTTCGCAAATCAATGAAATAGCGTCCTCTGTTGTCGACAGAAGTGCAAGTATGCCACTTTTTTTGTTGTCTTGATGTTGCTCAGTTGTCTTGTGAGGGGCGGGATTTGAGCGTTTTATTTAGGAAGCTACCGACTTGTTGGAAAGGAATCAAACGGAGAAGCATTGGTCAAAGCTTCAGGGATGAGGAATTTCAAACGTTGAGAGACAGTCTTGCTAACGACTCTCGCAGTCAAGGTTTGGTTTAATTTGAAGCTGTGCTTCTCAGTTGCTGTTTGAACTGAGAAGACTAAACGTGATTTTGGAGGATTCTGTCTGGGGATGAGACTGAGGAATAATACCGGGGTTTTGCAAGTGCGTTATCGCTCTCGGTTTGCAGTCGAGTGTGAAGCGATTGCGATGAAAATCGACACCTCCAAATTTGAGACTCTGGTCCTCAGTTGGAAAAGGGCGGAGTGCCCTCTCCAGGTCAGGGATGAGATCCTGCCCCGAATGGAGAAGTTTAAAGTCTTGTTGACGAGCGAGGGTAAGATGGAGCGTGAGATCGACAGGCGGATCGTTGCAGTGTCTGTTTTGATGCAGACTCTGTTTCTCTCCGTCAGCAAAAGGCAAAGCTCTTGATTTACCGGTCAATGTACGTTCCGACCCTCACCTATGGTCACAAACTATGTATTGTGACCAAAAAAACAAGATCCCGGATACAAGCCGCCGAAATGAGTTAAGGTGAGAAGCTCGGTCATCTGGGAGGGCCTCGGAATCGAGTGACTGCTCCTCCGTTTTGAGAGGAGCCGGATGAGGTGGCTCGGGCATCTGGTTCGGATGCCTCCCAGGTGAGGTGTTCGGGGCATGTCCCACCGTCAGGAAACCCCGGGGACGACCCAGGACACGGCGGAGAGATTATGTCTCCCGGCTGGCCTGGGCACGCCTTGGGATCCCTCCGGAGGACTTGGAAGACGAGGCTGGCAAGAGGGAAGTCTGGGTTTCCCCTGCTGCCTCCGCGACCCAACCCCGAATTAGCGGTAGATAAATGATGGATGGATGGATGGATGTTATCTCGCTGCAGATCTGCCAAGCTGATATAAATGTATTATTTCTCAGCCATGACCACGTGGGCTGTCTCGTGTGTGGTAGCGCGCCTGCAAGAACCATCGTGTCAGGTGTGTGGTTTAGGTTTGTTTTTTTAAAATGTTTTGGTCGCCTGAAGCATCTCATGGCACATTATGCACAGATGCAGTTAAAGCAAAAAAGCTTAACGTCATTTTCTGCCGCGCTGACAATCAATCCCTAATGTACCCCCTCTTCACTCAGCGTCGAGTTTACAGACAATCGGTTTTTGTTTATTCCACCCTGAGGATAGATTTGGAATCATTTTGTCTTAGGTGTACTATCTTGTCGTTTGGAGTGACTCTGTGAGATGGGGGAGGGTTGATTGTGGCCTTCAGACGAGTTTTTAATTCCAGTTCCCAGATTCACAAGCTAACTTAAACGGCATTGGGTCAGAGCGAGCAAGCTCACATGGGGTAGAGAATCCGCCTTTACGCTCGGCGCTGCCTAAAGCAGGTCAGGAAACAGTTGTCAAGGTTCTTAGAAAATGCTTACATATACGGCTATTATTACCACCTTATACCTGTATATTGAATATATAGTTATATTTTTGATAGACGTATATAAGAGAACACTGTGTCTTAATTTCATTTTCTTTGATCTTAAAAAAGTCACTGATTCAAAATGCCCGAGTGTAAAAAACTAAACCAAAAAAAACAAAAACAACAAAACAAGTGACTACATCATCTCCAGCACGACACTGGCAGCGATTATAGGGGTAAACGTTTGGGGTAAATTGCACATATTCGCTAAAAAATTTGATCGCTCTTCTTTTTTTTTCTTTTGTTCATCACTTGCCATCATTTGCCTGAATTCAATCAAAGCACACAGTACACATTCGTTGTCACATTCATTAGACTGTCTCCTAAATAGATAGCTCTTAACTCCTCACCCAACAAACCAGCAACGTACCCCTTCGAATTCAATCCAGGCAAAGACAGGAAAGGTCTAGCATGTTGTGGAAAGAGAACAGAAAAACTCCACGAGTGTGTTGGTTTGCAACTCTGACTTGTGGATGCTTGCCTATGAATAGTTTTGGTCATGTGTGTCGGTATCTGTGTTTGCACGTGTCTGTGTGTTTTGCGACTATATATTGTGGATTTGTGTGCGAAAGCGTCAGAGAGAGACTCAGTCCAGGCCCATATATAAAGTGAAGGCACGGGGGTCTCAGGTCGCCCCCGTGCAGGTCAAAGGTGCTGGCGCCAATGGCCTCTCTCTCAGGCCTTGTGCTGCTTGCTGGTCTTGAAGGAAACCTGCAGCACGCGGTCGCCCAGGCGGTAGCCGTTAAGGCTGGCGATGGCCATGGCCGCCTCGTCGTAGTTGGTCATGGTGACAAAACCGAAGCCCTTACATTTGTTGGTGGTAAAGTCACGGATGACCTTGACGTTGGTGACGGCGCCGAACGGCCCGAAGAGCTGCCACAGGACGCTCTCGTCCGCCTCGGGGGACAGGTTGTACACAAAGATGCACCAGCCGGCTCCGGTCGGACCGGTCAGGTTGACGCCGGCGAGGCTGGTCATGCTGTCGATGGTGATGGGCGAGAATCTGGGGAAGAGAGTGGGAGAACTACCATGGGTGTCATTCTGAAGTTCCACAAAACATTCACTGCTCTACGCTATCTCTGATGGCCATTTGTCTTAAAGTTAGTCGATGGGTAAGGAGTCGCAGGACCCCCCATCGCCATCTTATCCGGATGTGTCTCCAAACTACCTGCTTTTTGTCACAAAATCCCTCAAGAAACAGACAGCCACTCATTGTGCTTATTCAAAACCTTCTGCAAGAATCGAACGTACATGAATCACAATGTTCAACTGAAACCACAGTGTTGAACGAAACACAGAAACCTAGAGAGGGATGAAAAGCAAATTAAGAGTCAAATCATACAAAAACTGGAGCAAACAGACGCAAAAACGGAATCTGGTATGTCCATGCTGGTGAAAAAAAGGGGACATTAAAGCAACTCAAAGGACAATGTTAGTTGGTAAATAAAGACGGAACTCATTTCCATCGAGAAAATAAAACCAAAAGAAAACAAAATAAGGTTTAAACAAAGCCATGCCAGAATACCCTGCTGCGATGGGGCCACGTGTTTGCCGTTAAAAGCTCTTGTCTAATTTCCAAATCAGCAGATGGTATTCCGGGCACTTTGTTTGCCATTTAATTTTAGCATGGATGCTTTTGAAAGTGCACCTTTTGGCATTTACCTCTTGACTCCGTAGCTGGCGTTTAGTAAATTGTCGAGTCTGCAACGCAAGAGGGAGAGTAAAGGGATGGACAAGTTAGTTGGGAGCTCTCCAAGGCAGGGCCGACGTTTCCGTCGAGATGCCGGCTGGCCTCCAGAGGGCATCCTTCATTGCCGTGTCGTGCCAAACCGTCCTAGCACATTCATTGGCCTCGGACAATTTTGTTCAATTGCCATTACTGACATTTCAAGCATACCTTGTATCAATTAATCGGAACAAAAAAATCGTACTGTTAAAAACAGCGATCCAATCTTAGACCGCCTCATAGACTCCCTTTAAAAGTCATCTTAAATATGAAGAATATTCTGCAGTGGAGGCAGTTTAATCCAGTGAATTACAATCCCAGTGACGTGTTAGCAAAGTTTGAAGGGTCAGCATGTATGGCAGTGATTATGAAAGTTGTGTTTTTAGGGTAGAAATCTGGTCTCTTACATTGGTTTTGAGCTGATATTTGGATCTGGTCCCTTTCCGAGAGAAGGGATCACGCTGCAGTTTAAAAGAAAGTCAGAGAAAAAGATATTGCTTTTAGGATATGCACACTTGAATTTTACGACCACACAATTCCCTTCATTGAAGGAAAATTGTGAATTGTGTGTCTGGTTTTTTTAGAACATGGTCTGGACTACAAATACTATTGCGATGTGCTACTTGATATTTATCTGGACACGGCCAAAGTCGGAATAAAATAAATGTTAGTTGATGGCTGATCATTGTCTAAAACTCAGTTACCAAATAATGGCTTGAGTTTGCTCTCCCACTTTCACTTTGTCAAACTCATAATGAAAGGACCCAAATCAGAATCAGACTACATCTTGGGCTCCTCCTAGAGCCGCAAACGGGTTCATTAAACCTGTTCGTAGGCCCGCCAGTTGTTTCAGGGACAATGGTGTCATGTATTCATTCAGTTCACTTCCTCGTTAAGCAGACGCAGACAAACGATGGCCTGAAAACATCTTTCTCTATTGGTTAGTCATGGTCCCGCGGGCGATGTGATGATGTCCAATTTTCAGTACCTGAAACGCTGCGTCTGGTGGTGCAGGGGCCCCGTGTAGCGTCGGGCGGCGGTCTGGTACAGCTGAGTCAGCAAGGCCTGTCCCGTCTTCTGGCTGGGGTTGTTGGCAAACTTGACCGTGATGGGCTCGGCCGCGCCCAGAGGCTTCTGTCCATTCAGACCCTTGATGGCCTCCTCGGCTTCGTTGCGTTTGTCAAACCGGATGAAGCCCACTCCTCGTGATATGCCTGCTCCGAATAAGAAGACACGCCAATGTCACTACCTTGGCATCCAGGACGCATGCCTGTGGAAGAACCCTCGGAAAATGTGCGTGCAGATGATGCTAATGTGAAATAAGGCTATACCTGTGACTTGGTCCACGAGAATGCGAGACGTGATGATACGACCGTATTGAGAGAAGAGCTGTTCCATGTCCTTCTGGCTCATGGTCTTGGGGAGTCCGCTGACGTAAAGGTTTGCGTCACGGATAGAAGCAGAGCTCGGCCGTGCATATGATACCTAAAAATCACACAAAGCTCAACCAATCAGGAACTATAGATTTCTGACTCAAAGTGACGCACTGTGACCATCACAGCCAACTTGAAAGATCTCGTCCACAACAAGCTTAGAAGTCAATTGATTTAATAATCCGAACCAGCACGGCAATAAACCCGCAGTGTTTTGTTACGAAATTCTATCTCTGGTGCATCTGTCCTTCTACCCCAAACACTTTCCATCCCTTCTGTTGGTTTGCTTTCGTTTCAGCGAGAGACGTCTGATTGTAAAAACAACAAAAAAAAAAACAATCTGTTCTTGTGTGCAAGCACGGGCGAGAGATAGCCCAGCTCAGCACGTCGTTGTGCTTGTCGTGCGTTGGAGACAGAGTGCGTGTTGTCCGAGATAGGCTGAGCTGCCCTTCCGCCTCTCTTCCTTTGTCTCGCTCCTCCGAGGGAGGGGGGGGGGGACGGCCCTCACTGGCATAGAGCAAACACCGTAAACGTATCACAAGACCCGCAGGATCCTCAACAAGCCTTTAAACTCAAAACTCAAGCGCGTTACGCTCGCAAACTCAACTTTTATGATTAGCTAAAACGCCGGTGAGCGTTCTGTATCGTTTTCCAACTCCAACAGCTCGATTGATATCTTTGGCAATGAATTTAGGTGTTCACCGAACGCCAAGTGTCTATTGTGCGCACTGTGTAAGCAGGGGGGTTGTGCTTCGCCGTGATTAGGGTGCTCTGGACGAGCCGAGTGGGGGGAGGGGGGGGCGATGGGCCGCTACATTAGGGGAGCAGCGGCCGCCCTATAATTAACCCTCTCCCTTCCCTGCCTCTCCCGCAGTACAGATGGTGCCAGAGGCCCATATGGCCTCTAATCCTGTCAGCTCTACCCCCTACCCCTCGACTGCTGCCCCCATATTTCTTGCCCCCCCCCCCCATGGCTATTCATGCCTCATGTAATCTAAGCACAGAAACTGTCATCGTATCATCAAGGGACCCAAACTTTAAAACCAAACTCATATCTTGAGTATTGAAGCATCGCCGTCCGACACCGAACCAACCCAATTTCATCGGTTGTCCCACGTGGAATTTTCTCTTGCAGCTGCGGTCCGAATTAATACCTCATTCTTCGGCAGCTGTTGGACAATCACCTGCTCTGCTCAGCAGGAGATTTGATTTCTTATAGTGGTGCACTTTGCCCCAATAATCTTTGAACTCAAGCAGAAGGGGGCGGACTATGGGATGGCGGCGATTAATAACATGCTGCCTTTTTCCCCTCATCTAATTTGGGGACAAAAAAAAAAAAGCTCTAATTAGCCGCGATTGGAGGCAGATGGGGGTAACCTGGCCTGACCCCTCGTGTGCCGCCGCAGCGAGGCTTCCTAATTACATTTCCATCACAAAAAGCTCGCCGTGCTTTCTGACCTGCGCTGGCTGCGTCCCTTTTCACCCCTTTCTCCCACTTGTCTTTGTTCTCCTCGCCGCTGCCTTCTGCCTCCTCCCTCCCCCACCCCTCCCTGCTGCCATGTCTGTCGTCACCTCCCTCAAGACCCTTGATGAAAATCGGCACTTCCTCTCTTTTTTTTTTTTGTCTGCCGTGGATTTCTTTTTCTTAACCCATGCTCCTTAGTGGAAATGCTCTCACCTTGATTGTTTTTGTCTGTAGTTTGAGCCCATTGAGCGTGTTGATGGCCTTGTCTGCGTCGTTCGGATCCACGTAGTTGACAAAGCCGTAGCCCAAACTCTGACCTGAGGAAAAAGCGCTTTTAGCGATGATCGCAAGCGTCCGAAATAATCGGATGCGTGACGAAAGAAGGCCGACCTGTTATCTTGTCCCGGACCAGCTTGCAGGACTCGATCTCCCCGATGCTACCGAACAAACTCTTGAACTCTTCCTGCGTCATGTTCTGGGGCAGGTAGTTGACAATCAGGTTGGTTTTGCTGTCGTCCGTGGCGCCGTTGGTGCTGATGACTGGGCCGTTGGGCAGACTGGTTCCGCTCGGACCGTTGGACACCTGGGTTTCCATGGTGCTGATTATCTGCCGAGGGAGACTGCGGCGTCAGATTGGCTGACATTTTGGTTGGCGCACAAAATGCTGATGGTAACCATACAGATAAGCGCGCACACACACACACACGCGCGCAAAGAGTGGTTTCCATCTTTGTCCTTGTCTCAGGGAAAGGTCAGGAATCAGCATTGCTAAAATGGAGATGGATGCTCAGGCTGCTTTAATATACCACCCCCCCCCCCTCCCCCTTCTTCTCTCCTGCCTGTGGTCCTGCAGATGTCACGGTCCCTTTTCCCCTTTCTCCGCCCCCCCCGCTCTCTTCTGGGGTCAAACACCATTACATCACAACACAAGGATGCACGGTGGCGATAGCGCACGAGGGTAGCGACACCTCGCGCGGCTCACGACCGACATCCCCGACTAAAGAAGAGCAATATTTTGCAGCGTGCAGGTGGAGTGAGCCTTCTTGAGCTGGTCTCGTTTGTTTGTTTGTGCGTTGCCCCGCGCCGCATTGTGTTGCTTAATTTGTTCCACGGGGGATTCTCACGTACCAGCTGTGTGGTCAGAAACCAAACTTCCTGCTCCACTTTTTGTGTTTTTTTTTCTCTCCCCCTCCCCTCCTTTGCTCGCTCACGCTCCTGTCTTTGTCTCGTTATTTCCCAGCGCAAAAAAGCCTGCTGCCAACACCACGTTGCCACGTTTCCTGTGGCGCGCGCTTGTTGTGTATATAAATATAAAAAGCGGGAGACAATCCTCCAAGTCTCTTGGCGCGGTGTGACCTCAAATTGCAACCTGAAAACATCAATCCAAATTCTCGCCATCATAATCTCACCGTATATTTTAGATGAACTCAATTTGATGCTATTTCAGATGACTTCCCGCATGAACATTGCATTTTATGCACATTTTCCAGCAGTACTTGAGTCGAATTTTTAAAACGAAAAGACTACCATTGGAGTCAATGTTTACAGAATCCGAACCGAAGACGATGATGGTGCCAATGCGAGTTTCCTGAGCACGTACGTTCAAGCGTGTGCGATGTTCTCACATCTCCTCCAGCATCTATGAATAGCTTCATCTCACCTGCCTCTTTCCCTCATCATTGCAACCTGCAGCCTTCCTCGCAGCCTCACCTCCCCTCAGGTTGCCCGGGCAACCGCCCCTCAAAGACTGCATTGTGTCTAACGCCTGCCTTGCGTGCCTTTTTTTTCCTTACTCCAAGCTTGCGTTCGCTTCTATCACGGCGAACACAAGCCCGCTAAAATCTTTTTCTCCTTTGCGGACGCTAACGTTGCACTTTTTGCACAGACATGCAAGACAAATCAAAGATGACAGAGAAATCGCGACGTGGTGACCGTTTGGTTGTCCTAAAAATAAAAACACTGTGCGGCAATCTGTCACGTCGAGATGCTGATGCCCACTCGTTGTCGTTCTTGTGCTTCGATTACTTCTGAAACACGTCCATGAGAATTGGGCTGGTACTTGCTGCGATTCGAGTCCTTTTGTGTCTTTATGTGATGCGACGCGGCCTACTAACAGGAATCTGAGCAACGGCGTGTGTCCCAAATATGACAAAAGCATTCCAAGTGGGGTGGGGACGGAACATATTCGGGCAGTGAAAAGAGTGAAATTATAGAATTCGCAACCGTGCGAGGAGCTGGCCTCCGAGATTAGCCGTCGCAGCCAGCACTGCAGATTAACATTTCCATCTCGAGGATGCTTTGCTCCTTTAATAAGCCTTTTGGGGGATTATTTTATCTGTGAAGAATCAGGAATGATGGTGAGTTTGCTTTGCAGCAACACCCTCGTGTCCGTTTTATAATTGTACGAAAAAGCTCAAATAAGAATATAAATGTTCCCTTTGGTACTGGGAAGCTCCGTTTTGATTTGGCGCTGCTTTTTCTGCCATCCATCAAAACATATCCCATTTGCTAACTCGTAAAAAAAAAAAAAAAAAAAGCCTTAAAAGGATCACTTACAAACCCTCTTTTAAGATTTTTAATGAATTCAATTTGTTATGCTAGTGCTGTGTGGCCTACACCACCGCTGCGCTTCAACCCCCCACCACCACCCCCCTTCTTCTATTTTGGGGTTCTGTGAGATCTCCCTTAATATTTAATCTACTGCATCAGCATCGCCTACACATGCTCCCAGACTCGCACGCAAACACGAGGCCAGCCTCCTCTTGCACACCCAGCCAGACTCGCACGCAAACACAAGAGTCCTCCTCCTCCTCCTGCCTCGCTCGCTGCCAAGCTCACACTCGGAGATCACCCCCCCCAAAATATAATAATAATAATAATAATAACAACAACCGAAAAAAAGTGAGGCGCTGCATGACTACGCCTAAAAGCAGACTTGTTTTTGGTCTGCGCTTGGCTCCTTTCCTTTTGAGTCGCATGTAAACAGGCCTGCCAATTCACTTCTGCTCCAAATGCAGCGCAGCACTGCAGGCGATGCGATGTACACTGGAAGTCATCACACGTTATGCTCACTGTGAGAATCACTCGAAACTAAATGAAACTGAGATGTCAAGCCAAGGAAAAGCGTGGAGTGGCCATCAGGAATAGTCAACTTTTTTTCTTTTTTTAAACTAAATCAAAACTGACACCCCCAAAAAAAAAAAGTATTGCATTTTCTTGATATTTTCAGGTTGCATTTTCACAAAAATAGCCACCTGGCCAAATTATTTGACTAGAAATAACAATTGAACATAAAACTACATTTCATTTGTACTTTTAATGTCATAAAATGTATTATTATGCGTATCACAGATGCCAACATGAAATAAATAAAATAATATTCCTTCCAATGACTTTAAAGGCAAAGTCTGACCTTGAAAATGGGCTGTTCATATCAATCAACTTGTCCACCTTATTCTATCACATTTGCCTCTTTTGTCAACTCAAACGCATGCTCGGCCGAAGTGTAAATGAGCCGTCTAAATAACACAGATTACGGGATTATCCCGAACAAAGGGCATTAGGCACACTCTCCGCACTTTTAGGGGATTATTGTGGCAGCTGTTAAAAAAAAAAAAAAAAAAGGCGACAGGAGTCACAGCTCATGTCAGCGGCCATCACGCTTTTTACTCTAAAAAGAAAAAGCTGATTTTTTTTTTTTTTTTTAAACAAAAATCAAAACAAAAGCTAGCAGTCAAAGTGTTGCTTTCATCAAACGGCAGCTCACTGAAATACGGACCAGCCGGAGCGCTGTCCAGCGTGCTGAAAAAAAAAAAAAAAAGGGAGTGGCCATTTGACATCTTCATCTCCTGCTCTGTCCTTTTATTAAATATGTAAAAAGTACCATTTTTTTCCCTCTGCGTCCTCCCTGTCAGGCCTCCATGTGCCTCATCCCTCCCTGCGAGCTCTGCAGGCATTCGCCGCGCGAGTCTTTTTGCTGAATAAACGTATTGACAGGCCCAAACAAAAGAGCCACCCGTTCCTCCTCTTCTCCCTCTTGCACAGGCCGCGGCGGCACTATGAATATTAATGGCAACAGTGGCGCTTTGTGCATGTGCGTGGCGGCTAGGCGGGGGTCTGCGGGACAATGACTCTTACAGTCAAGTCCAAGAAAAATCAAGCCGATATTTATTTGGGGATTCGTTTAATGCCGTTTTTTTTTTTTTCTCATTTTTTGTTAAAAAGTGTCAGCAGTGTGAGATGTACAAGCAGCAAAATGTTAACCTTTAGCCTCCTCGTTATGTTTGCCTGATCATTGTACAATAATCTAATCAGCAGCAACTCAGCGCTTATATAACATAATTACGCATCTTGTGCATGCCTCCTCACTTGGAAAGAAAAAAAAAAAAAAGAAGAAATTCAATTGTAATGAACATGGCTTTTCACTCATCAAGCAAAATTTTCTGAATGTATTTGAAACCAAATAGCCATCGAGACTGTTACGGTGGCACGGTGGCCTCGGCTCGTCCTTGTCCTTGAATTGTGTAAGAGCCTCGGGAAGGTTGTCTGACTCAACGCTTTTTTAGTCGCTTTGGCACTGCGGTAGCGGCGTTGGAGGAGGGCTGCGGCCCGTGTGTGTGCATTTGGGGGGGGTGAGGGAGGGGCAGTGGGGTAGAGTCGGGTAAAAGGGGGGTGGGGGCACACACTCTGTAGAATAAGTCTGTCCATGTGTGACAGGTAATGAGATAAAAGAAATGGGGATGATTGTTCGAAAAGGCTCCAATTTAGTTATCTTGTACCTGAATTTGTATAATTTAAAAAAAAAAATAATTGTCCTGGCACTTGTGTCCTTCAATTCAATGAATTGCGTACCAACAGGCCAAGCTGGGCTTAAAGGCCTGGGTGTCCATCATGAGACACGCCCAAAAAAAAAAACACGGACCACAGGCCACGGAGCCGAGCCAATTCCTCCCTGCATCTCTCCATTTTTTTAATTTTTTTTTTTTACAACCGGGCATGGCCGCCATGTGTTGTATTTGAGGGAAGGAAAATGGAGACGGCTTAACTCTCTTTGCTCACTCGCACGCTTCTGTCGTAATTTTGCAATGATTCCTTTTGACAAAAAGCAAAGGCAAAGGATGTGTAACGTCTCTCCTCCCCCAACATGGAGTGACTCAACCTTTTTTTTCTTTCTTTGCATGGATGGAGCAGCCTCCGAGGCATCGCGTTTTGTCTCCGGCATCCTTGTGATGCTTGCGCCAGGCCAACAAAACCAACTACCCGCCCTTCTCCTCGCCTCTCCTCCCAAATCAACGCATTTCATTCCTTGCGTGGAATTCCATCTTGCTATTAATGGACTCGACGCGGAGAGAGTCAAATCAAAAATGGAAGAATAGGTACGACTACGGAACCCTTCTCATGATATCCTAAAACATGCAAAAATTGCAGCTGATCCATTTCGACCGACAAGTCAAGTTTTGCCATTTCACCTTTTAAATTGCGACTGCGCGATGGCCGCATCACATGTGCACGCGCGATGCCAGCGCAGCACACACATTCACACAAAGAGACACAACATGCAGTCCCAGCATCCCCCCGCAGCCGACGTAGAGACAGAAGACATACGTACAGTAACCATTCTTGACGTGCAACCACAAGGAAATCTAGGTCCTTCTTTTCGGCGGCGCTCTTTCGGTGCTCTGCTCGCACGGCCCCCCTCGCTGGAGTTGCAAAAAATCAAAAGGAAAAAAAAAAAAGAGAAAAAAAATACAAACTGGGACCTGGCGGAGGGTCTCAGCCTGCGGAGGTCGTATGGGGGGGTCCTCTATAGGATGAAAAGGAGGAGGAGAAAAAGGGGGTTCTCTGCAGGACGATGGAGGAGGAAGAGAGGAGCGTTCTCTCCGATGCTGGAGTGTGATATAAAAAAAAAATAGTAGAGCGGAGAAGCAGTGATCCTCGGCAGGGTGTGTCCAAAGATGGGAGGAGGAAGATGAGGAGGAGGAGGAGGAGGAGGAGGGGGGCCCTTCTGCTTCGGAGTGTGTGTGTGTTTTTTTTTTGTTATGTTTTTTTCCGCGTGTGTTCGATTCCCTGCTCGCCTCGCAGTCTCCTTCTGCGCCTCTGCTGCAATGTTCTTCTTTTATGTGCGCTTCTGGCCGCCCGAGCCGAGCGCTGATTGGCTAATTGTGCAGGGAGGGTACTACACGGCGGCCATTGCGATGCGCTCCTCGCCCATTATCCCCTTCAGGAGAGAGAGATCACCGAAAGCCCCCACCCTCCACCCGCCCACCGCCGCCACACTCCAAACACCCCCCCCCCCCCACTCCTCGCTCACTCGCTTCCCTCCCTGCCCTTCCATCACTCCACTCCCTGCTTCTCAATGCCCTTCCTTTCTTCCTGGCCCCCACCCCCTACCTCTTCACACACACACACGAATATATACAGATACATAGAACGGAGTGAATAGGACTCCACCTGCACTGGCGGAACAGATGGGTGCAGCACTTGTCCCCCCCCCCCGCATCCTCCATTTCAACCTCACTCCTCAGGCTCAGCAAAGACACTTTTTCGGCTAAAAGGAAAACGCATGGCAAGGCTGCGCAAAATGTGTCCATGTGTGAACGCCAGCTGAAAACAAAAGCATGGTAAAGTTGCGATGCGGCAGGCAGATGGCGAGCCATCGGGGGAAGGGGGGGGGGTGGTCAGGTGCAGACGTGGGAATACCAAATTGGAACCCCCATCACGTCCCCTTCACAATGTGTTCAACGTCCAAAATGTCGTCTTGAGATGGCTCTGGCAGTGATTTTGGTGTTTACTTTAACGGCGTCCCGACGTGGTCCTTCCGGCGGGAGTTGTGGCGGCAGGTCGGCCCAGCTCTCAACGCCGTCCCGGCCGAGTGCTCGCCGAGACGTGCTGTTTGGGCTCATCTATAATGCAGGCCTCTGCCCCGAGACATCATGTGTGACAAATGACCTATTTCTGCGCAGACCCCCAAAGGGCTCCGACCTGGGGGGGCGGGCGGCTACCAGTGCGTAAATCACTGTTTGTTTGTTTGTTTGTTTTTCAGAACTTCTGCCAAGGTTACCTTTTAGCGCTGTTTTGTGGTATGTTAATTAGCACTGATAACTTCTGAGTGGTACGTTCCATTTTGGTGCAGGATTTTTAATAGAGAATTTGATCGGATTCATAATGAAGTACAGTCATACGCAGGCGGTGGGTAACTGTACAGTTTGCTGCCGATTCTTGGAACTTGTACTTATTGGAAATGTAAATGGGTTCAAACACTTCAGGTTTAAACAACGTGCCAAAAGATTTTTTTCCGTAGTTCACTTGAAAAAGTGAACTTCATCCCGACGTCAGATGAGCACAAATGTAGCTGGATTTTGGGCTGAGTGACGTAGATTTGGCGTCGTCTTGACGCATCGCTGCCCGTTAGTGTGACAGACTCAACGATTGGTCGTTTGGTATTTTGGCTGCTTCTCGACCACCACCGCAAAATCTGGCGTGTTTGAAATTTTGTGCGTCCTGACGCTTAGTGTGACATGTCCCACGTCATCCTTCGATTGGTTGTTGGGCGTTGACCAGTAGGAAGCGAGTGCCAAGAGACTGGACATGGCGCACAAATACAGTCAAAATGGTAGAAGAAAAAAGGAAAAAGGAATATGTGTGTCGCCCTTCAACTCATGTTTGATGATTAGCAAATTTCTAACCTGAAGTTCTTTTTGGACTGCCCTCTCCTCACCATACAAGAATGCCTCCGCTGTCCCTTTTTTAAAATTTTATTTTATTTATTTTTCCATTTCCGAGCAGAGAACAAACACACTTCCCCATAATACGTCCGTCGAAATGTATATTTGCCCCAATTTTTTAACGTTGATAAAAAAATCTTCATTTTATTTTATGTATTTTTTTGTCAACTGCGAGGAATTGGACTTTTTTTTGTCTTGCTTTATTTCTCAGCCACTAAATAGTCTTCGGGAGTTTTTAATGATTTTGGTGCGGATTGCCTGGCACATTTTAAATGCTGATTTCCATGAAACTTCATAAAGGGCGACGAGAGCAACTTTTTGTAAATATTTTTGGTTGAGACTTTTCCACAGACATGATTCAGCGCCATTCTCCCAGTTTGCCTTGTGTTGTTGCTCGCTCCTCAGCTCTCCCGACGTGACCTTGACGAGTCCTCAGATGTCTGGCTGTGAGCGACGACGGCGCAAAAGCAGCAAGCTTGTTTACATCCCTGGCCCCTCGCCCGGTATGGATCTTGGTGTGCAGACGCGCGTTTGTCGACGTATGGCGCAGGAAACGCAAAGACGCCGGTTTCCTCCCACTCCGCGTGTCCGTTATTCCATCCCACGCCCGCCCGGTCGCTCGTTCCCGGCTTCCCGTCGCCGTCCTTCCCGGTTGCTTCCCAACACGGGCCCTGGCCCGGTGGTTTACATAATTGCCTTACATAAGTAGCGAGCTCGGCTTCGGAGCTGGGGCGATATTAGCGGCGATGAATATTGCATGAGGAAAGCACTCGTTAATAAGAGGATGGAGATGGAGCCCCGCTGTCAGTCTGTCTTAACCCCGCCCCCACAGTCCTGTTGAGCAGTGACTCAACTCAGCCTGCATGCGTTGGAGCCTTTGAGTCACTTTGTCAGCAAGAGAGCGAGTGCGCATGTGTGTGCGTGTGCACGTGCGCGTGCGCGTCAGAGGAGAGAAGACAGGCGTCTGTCATTAGGTGCTTGTGTTTTTTTTCCCCCGTCTTTGTTGGCGGTATAAAAGCGGCCCTTATCGCACAAAAGGCGGCCAAGTCGGTGCAGTGACTGCGAGCCCACTTACAGTTCACGCTTCATGCCAATAAATGGGCCTAATTGTGGCCCCTCATTAGAGGGCCGGTTAGCAGCACGCCAGCTGAATCCTTCACATGACTAAAGAGAGCATTTCAAGCACCCATTGGATGCTCTTGAATTGCAGGTTCAAGCAGGTTTTTTTTGGAGGGGGGGCGCGTAAAAGCGTTATTGTTATTCTGGCCGCTTATTGTCTTATTGTTTGACGCCTCCTTTTGCCACACGCGATTAGGAGCTTTTGCGTTTCTGTTGGATTAGCGAGAAATGCTCAGGGATAAATGCAGTTTAACCGGGAGTAAATATTCCCATGCACGTTCGTCATCGGGATAAATATTCATTCTGTTATCGACACGGAACATAGCGGGGATGAAATTGGATATTTTCGAGAGTAAAGTCGGAATATTATCGACATTGTAGTTTTGTTCGGTCAATGAAAACTTTTTTTATCATTTCATTATATTACAAGAATGAAGTCATGTATTTTTTTTTAGATAGTTTTGTTTTTTTCAAAATTAAAGTCATGATCCAAAATAATGCTGTAGTCATTGAGAGAGAGGGATATTTTGCGATTAAAAAAAATCTTATTTTCATGAATTGCTTGTCCTTCTAATTTGTTGGTTTTTTTAGATTATCGTAACAAAATCTCAATAACATCTAACATGTTTTTTTTAGATTTAGATTTGGATTTTTGAATTACTATTTTCAAGAGTAAAATTATTAGAATAAATCACAGATTTTTTTTAATAGTCCTTACATTAGAAAATTAAAATCCAACAAAAATTATTTCAAAAAAAGTAATTTATTTATTTATTTATTTTTAGATTTGGGTGTTTTTAGACTTGGATTTTGTTGTATTTTTATTCTTAACTAAAGAAAAAGACATTTTGTTGTATTTTTATTCTTAACTAAAGAAAAAGAAAAGAAAATCATAAAATTGCCAGAAAATATTGAAACAATTTTTGTAGATTCGTATGTTGCATATTTTCAAGATTCTGATTGCATCAACTGCACTTAAACCATCAAATTAAATCCAACGTACTTAAATTAGCTTCAAAACATTTCTTAAAGCATAAATGCAAATGTATCCAACTGCAAAGTTAAATACAACTGAACTGTGCTGCTTTTTGTGTAGCACACGTTGAGAAACGACACGTTTGGCCATGATGCCTTCCTGTATTCCGAATTTGTGTCTGTACATTTGCATTGTTTGTGCGTGTGTGGGCAGCAGAATCAGCAGTGCGGCGGCCCATTAAAGGCCCAAGCATAAATGCGGGACGCCACATTGACGACGGCATCTTTCTGCGTGCATTTGCCAAATGTTCTTTAACGTGCGGGCTCCCTCGTGGGCTCACCTTGCACTTTTCCCCTCCCAAATCTTCCTTTTTTCTGCCGTTGTCTCTGGGCTATTATTAGAGTCGACAAGCTGGTGGGAGGAAGTCTCTGAAGTAGACGCTCCTGTCATCTTTTTATTTATGGATTTATTGTTTGCAACCCCCCCACCCTGCGCCTCCTAATTCTTCTAATTCTGCGCGTGTACAGTCGGTTTACGCGCAGAGCAGGATGCAAGATTGCTTCAATCATGCCGCTAGTGGATGAAAGGAAAGTCCCGATGACGTAGATAATTGTGGGATGATGCGGCTCCAGCGTGCACGTGAATGGCTCTGAGCTGGCGTGAACTAGGACTGACCCCCGCTTCCGCAGACACCCTGTTTTACTCCAAAGCGTTTTCAAATATAAAGCTGGCGTTTATGAATCTTTCAGTGGCCGCTGTCTGATTGGGTATCTCGGGAGAGCCCTTAAATACACACAGCTCTTAGACATTCTCTTTGTTTTTGCCTTCTCCTTCCGCCATTCCTGAAGTGACAAGACGCAAAAAGGCAGCTCCCGTTTAGCCGTGCCTGTTTTTAGCTCGGCAAATACTTTCTGATCGCGTCAATAATGCAGAAATACCCGAAAGGTTGTCATGTACTGTCAATTTGGTTGCGCGTTTAGTCGACGAGACGAGACGAGCCGTTTAGTCGCTGCGCACCTCCTCATGTATTCTTTCCATTTGTTTTAGGATTTGAATTTCATGATATGACTTTATTCGTTTAAGAATTGATTATTTTTCTCTTTACTCGTGAGTCACATGACCTGGCTTGAGTCCGACTTGAGTCGCCAATTTTAGGACTTTGCGACCTGCACGGTGAGTCCCATTTGAAAATCGGAATTTTTATTTTTGCAAAGAACATTTTTTTTTTTTTTGTCTCACGTGCCACAAACCTGGCAACTGCACCAGCATGCAACGAGACAAGTGCTGAAGCCGCCTCATTAAGCGCGCAGCCCGCAGGCAGTGCCACAGATAATTACATTTGGACTCCAGGATTATGTTTTTGATCAAATCGGGGAGAAAAGACAACGGCAACATGAAAGGTTTACGACTCATAGATAAGAGACACGACCATGACGTGACGTCCATCTTCATTTGTCATTTCTGTGAAAGCCACAAATGCAGGTCAGCAACTAGCGTCGTTAGCTTCATAGTTTAGCTCACCAGGACCAGGTTTAAACATTAGCCACATTTTAAGTCAGCGATGCTCGTTGGCGTCATCCTTTTCATGGAACACAAAGAATACATGCCTGTGAGTATTATCTATCTACATGTGTTGCTTCACCATTTGTGTTTAATTAGCCGTTGATTAAAGCACACGAATGAGCTCTCATGATTATATAATTCTTTTTAATCATTTGATGTTTGCACCTTTGTTGGATTGATAATATTACGACTCTACATTAAGTCATATTGTGATTTTCTTTCAGTTGAGTTATTGCTCTCAATCTTCCTTCTCTCTCACTCACTGCAGTCCAGCATAGCCTTCCCCCGCCACGCCCCCCTTGTGCCCCCATGTGCCCACAACCACTCTGCCCCTCCTCCTCTTTTCAGTAATAGGAGAATTGAAATCAATAGCGCATTAGTCTAGCCCGGAAACTCTTGTGGAATTAAATATGAATGACTGAGATTGCAGCTCTACCTGCTGCTCACATGATGGCCCTCGGGAATACGGACGCATCTTTCCTGCTCCCCGTAAACAGGCCATTTTGTGCTCTTCTTAGCTTGGCTTGTTTGTTTAGCAATCAAACGCCAGACACCGTGTCGGGGCTCGGCGACGTCATTTGATGATGTCAACATGAGACCGTACATCGTAAAGCGCTGCAAAATCAAGGGCACCGCATTTGAAACATTCTGCTGATTAGCCAATTGCATTTTTGCATTTTTTTTTTCTCCACAGTGAAATTATGCTTTTACATGCAAATGACGTTACATGATCTCATCCATTTTTCGAAAGGGGGGGTTTGGCCCTTGAATTAAATGAAATGACATTTTATATATATTTATATATATACCATACATTTTACACCCCTCATATATATGCACACATGTATGTCTTAATATCCAATTTTTTTCTGGTGTGGCATTATTACATCTTGTGGGGGAGAAATCATATCCACGCTGTTTATCTTAAAGTGTGATCTCAAAGGCGGTTGGCGAGTTCTCGCTGGTGGGTGTTCGGTAATATGATCCAAGACGCCGCTCGCTATACTGTCCTGCTTCTGGGAGTTGCAGTAAGCTAATACGTGCAGATGATATAGAGGTGGATGTACTTGCCAGCTATATTTCATTCCGTCTGAGATGAAACGCTCCGTGACAGATGGAGTGATATTGTTCCCCCACGAGCGTGGCCCCTCCTGCGTTCCCTCCCTGACAGATGTAGGGGGAGGACCGCCGTGCACTCTTCTTTCTTTCAATTGATTTGGGTGCTCGCGCCCTTAGGGACCAGAAGATGCTGGTGTGGTGGTGCTAGTGGGGTGGGGGAGGGCAGCTAAAGTGATTGAGAAGAAGGGGGGGGGGCCTTAGTCATTTCCTGCAGCCAAGGTGGCCTGCAAAATGTCCAGAATGAATACTGTAACCAAGCTGTAAATACATTCTTTGCGTACATCTGCTTGGATTTCAACTTTTAGCATGCTCATGCTAACTCAGTGCGCACTGAGGGGGACGTTTCCGTAAATGTTGCTAAGTGAGTGATGCTTTTGCGTGTCATGTAGGCGCAGTCCAAAGTGTGGCTGCTTACATTTGCGGGCGGGAGAAAAGCTTCATGTGTTTTTATTCGTCTATGTGAAGGCACGCAGGTTAATCATTTCTTAGGTATTAACAATTTACCTTGGTAGCAAACACATGAATAGCCACACGCCAACTCTATTTCTATAAATCTCTGCAAGTTTTTACATTCACACATGTTAACGTCTACACGATTCCTAGGAAATCACAATGTTACTGGTCAGCTATTTTTAGAACAAACTCCTCATGTTGGCCAACCCCCTGTGAGTGATTCAGCCGTGGATTACTGACCAAGATGTTTATTGCATTATTAGGAGAATAGAGACTTTTTTGTTGTTGTTGTTGCTAGCTTGTGTGTTGAATATTAGTGACCAAGAAAATTAGCGTCATGACACGCGTCCTTTGAGCCCTCCGGCTCCACTCCGACCGCTTCGCTGTCGGATAGATATTTGGAGCGCGAACAGCTGTGAATGAGCAGATGTATTCTCTTGCCGGATCACCTCAATGGCCGTGCCCGGAGGGCAAAGGTTGAGACGAGGTTTGAGGCTGATGCCGCAAACAACTCCTGAAGATGCTGACAAAAAAAAAAAAAAAATTTGCATCTGCCTTTTGGCCCTTGGAGTGCTGCGCTGCCGCAAGCGAGGGAGGCAGATTAATATTAGCATTATTGATTAGATCAATCGGCGTCAAACTGATTGTCAGGAGCACAACATGTGTCGCTGGTCAATTTTAATGTACTCGAATACATTTTTTTTTTTTTTAAATCAACAATCAAACTCTGATTTTTCGATAGTATGAGAAAAATATCTGTATTTTACTCGAAAAAAAGTAAAGTAGAAATTCATGATGAGAATCAAGGCACATTTACTGAGTACTTTTTTGGGGAGGAGGGTCCAAGACTATTCTTATAAACAAACTGCATTTTTGTTTTTAAAAATATGACCAAAATCTGTCAGATTTTTTTATTATTTTCCCATTAAAACTCATTATAATAAAAGACACTAGTTGAGAATTATTTGTAGTTTTTTTTAATCTTGTGAAAAAGAATTGAGTCACTTATTTGCAAGGTCATACTTATGACAATAGAATTATATATTTTTTTTAAGTCATAATACGAGAACAGCCCCTTTTAACGACAAAGTCAGATTTTGTCCTGGATAAAACAAGAATAAAAAATATTCCATTTCAAGATGCAGTCAGATTTTACTGAAAGAAGTTTTAATATTTTACAAATTAAAAACTTCTTTTACTTAAGCGCCCTAAGGGCTCAGGTGACGACCAATCACAGCTAACTTGATTTCTGGGTTTGATCATGTGACCTTCTCAAGCTGTGACGTCATTTTCAGTTGTCAGCAAGTGGCAAAATGGATAAAAACAGCTAACGTTTCCTGTTTAATTCCTGTTCCACAAATTAATTAGAATACCGTCTTTAGACGAGTGGATCTGCATTGAAAATATTACTGTAAAGAAAATTTTGGACTAGACTTCTTGATAACTTTTTTTTAAAAATTTTAAATAAAGCTTTTTAACTCATTTTTATCTATTATCTAATTTGGGAGCCCTCTTAAAATCCTGAAAGCAGTCACTCAGTACAAAAAAAGTGTTTAATGATTTTAATAGTAGTCCCTAGTGGAGTGGGATGGTGGGGGCCAGGGTTGGGGGGGGGGCGTACGCTGGCCATGGACGCGTGGCGGCAGAGCAGGTGGATGACGGGCAGCTGAGTTGTGGGCTCTCGGGGCGGAGGGGTCCATTTTGGAGGACTCTTGGGGTTGAGAGAAACCTTGTTTAAAAAAAAAGGAAAAGAAAAAGACGTGAACCCCATCTGGAAGTGAGGTGGGGGCCGTTGAGTGAAAGAGATCTAGTGGGTGGTGTCTGACACTCTCTCTTTTGTTCTTCGCTTGCACAGCAGTGGCGGCGGCTGTGGTGGGAGGAGGAGGGGTGGGTGTGTGTGTGTGTGTGTGTGTGTGTGTGTGGGCGGGGGTTTGCCGTCGTGGGGGCTGGGCACTGGAACAATGGTGCCGGTTGAGGAATTGAAAGACGGCGAGGCAAGGAAGGTGCAGGAGGAAAAGGGAAAAACGGCGGAGGCTGGCTCAGAGGAGGAGGTGGGGCGTGCAACTCTACTCAGGCAGGCAAGGACGCTGCAATGTCACACAAACACTGCAAGTCGCATTCGGATGCTCGAGCAACAACGTTAAGGCTGAGGAAAGCAATTACATCGCAGAATAGCTGAGAGTAACAGTCGACGCGCCGCACGACTTAACTTTGACCCTTTTACTGGATATGCACAGAGACGGCGAAATTGTCACGCTTGTGTTTTCCTGTGGCCAGCCCATACCAATCTTGTGTAAAAAAAAAAAAATAAAAAAGAGAGAAAATCTATCTCATGTTGTCCTCCTCCTTAAAAAAAGTACCCATTTACATTTATGAATCCAATGTCCTCTACTAGCAGCTTACCACAAGTTTAAATTACCTCCTGTATGCTGTATTTTTTTCTTTTTGGTTTAATGTGAAGCACTTTGCTACAACTGCAGTAAATATGTATTGTAAAAGTCCTACAGAAATGTATTTAGTTTAAAAAAGTTATATATTTTTATATATATTATATGAACAGATTATCATTGTTTCAAGATAAAACGTTTTCATTTTTCAGTGAGAAACCAAAAACTCAAAATAGTTTGATAATGTTTTTTTGTGTGTGGATAGATAAGATATTTTTTTAATTCAATCCAATTATAATGGGTGTATTTTCACTATTCGCGGGCCGGTTCCGTCCCTACCACTGTACTGTAATTCGATGACATTAGCAGCGTGTCATGCGTTAGACGTCACCGCCCTGTCCTGACAGCTTCCTGCCTCTGATGTGCTCGCAGCGCGTTGGTTGAGTCTGTCAAGAAAAGCAAGACAAGGAGAAAAAGGCTTAAGAAAATGCCCGTTTTTGGAAGCTTTTCTCTCCGCTGTCGTCTTCTACTACGCCATTCATGCATCCGCCTCACAGGGGACAGCTCGGGTACCTGCAGACGCTCTCCAGGGTGCTGAATATGGGCTGAGGAGGGAGGAAGGAGGGCTGCAGCGTGCCTGCATTCATTCTTAATAGGCAGCTGTTGGTAGGTGTGTGTGTGTGTGGGGGGGGGGGGGGGGGGGTATGGAATGAGTTCATCTGGGGATGAGGGACCATTACAATGCCCTGACAGCTCACCCATTAGTCTGTGTCATTCATTATTTGCATGAAAATACATACGTTTAGACTCTGAATTGTCCATCGGTGAGAATGGTTGTTTGTCTACATGTGCCAAGTGATTGTCTGGTAATAAAAAATCTAATAAAGAATACTTAATTGCACTGTATGTCCTGTAGAGGTCAAATATGACAAACGGTTGTTTTTTTTCCCTCCCTGCTTGTGGTCTAAAGCGCCACCTGCAGGAGTTGTCTCGCTAGAGCACCATGAGATGATGCTGCCAGCCTCGACGTCCTCGATAGGTGTCGCTATTGTTCAGCCACACAGCGTGACGTGACAACAAAGAACTACTGTACAGTTGTCTTTTAAGCTTTTATGGTTTTATATTGTTGGACTTGTTGATTTTTCAGCCATTTTTTAACATTTACTTTTAAAGCACGTGTTGGAGCTTTGAAATTACCCTATATAATAAGTATGTTATATGAATATTGTGTTTTTGCCTGCACGCGCACGTGTGTCCGCGTGTGTGCGCGCGCGCGCGCGCGTGTGTTGTGTGTGTGTGTGTGCGCGCGTGTTTGTGTCAGTATTTATTTGAATTTTACAGGCAATTCCAGGTGCTTCAAACCGGTCAGGTGAGTTCCTTGGGGTATGCAGGTACTACGGCGCCCGAGAGGCCTCTTTATAACCTGCGAGTAGACCGGAAATACAAATAAAAATGACAGCTAAAGTCCACGGATTTGACATAGTCATACGTCAATTGAATGAATATTAATTTTGCATTTGGCGACAATTTTGAAATTGTACAGCCAAGTCGGTTCAGGGAACATTACGATAAAGCAATTTCCTCATACGCCAAATTAAAGGATAAGACGTATTTTATTTTCAAGCAGCACCGGAAGTGTACGTATTCGTCACATCAGCCTTGACCTTGGCTCGCCTCCCGGCCACTAGGAGGAACAAGGGATCCCGGCCAGGTTCCCAGCGTGGACTCGGAGGAAGCGCTCTCTCTCTGGTTCTCTTTCCCTTTCGCTCTCTTCGCCACAAAAAAAAAAAAAAACCCACAACATCGGACGGGACGCGAGTGAAAGTACGAGAGTCCCCCTCACCCCACGCTCGTCCTCGACGAGTTACTGTTACATGGGGACACGCCATGACGTCCACAGCGAGCGAAAGGCGGGCGTTTGCTCACAAAATCAACCGGTGAGAAGTTATTGTTCAGCTGTGGTGCCTCCGTGGAAATGCGCTTGTGTAAGGTGTAGCTCAGCTCATTCATTACTTGAATGGGGCAGTGTTTGGAGCGTTAATTTAAAAAGATCGAATAGACCGTTAAATTGTGATGAGTGGTGTCTCGTGCGAGTGTCATCCTAACTGTACAACTAAAGCTAAACCGCTAGTGTGACGTCATTTGCTAGTAGCTAATTGTGACAGCGGTCTGTTTTCCACTCGTATGCATAGCTAGGCATGACATGGAGCGATCTAGGTGTCAACAAAAACACCATAGTAGTGAATGTGTGTGTGCGTGTGCGTGTGTTAAGCTATTTACTGCGCCAGCTTTCCGTTTGCCAACCTGTGATTGAGGGCTTTACCTGCAAATCAACTTATCCTCATTCTTAATTGAAGGGTTTGTCTCAGGGCCCCAGCTTCAACTTACAGCCTTTCCACACAACCAAACAGGAAGAGTCAGTATTGATCTCGCCACTCATTGCTGAGGTGTGTTTATCATTATTGGCCCTCATCACTTGAATGCATTTTGTCGAGCACTCTGCATAGCAGCACAAAGTGATGTTCCAGTCAGTGTATTGTTTCCCAGAACTTCGTCTCTCCTCGACTGGACTATTGTGTCTTGCCGGATGCAGGAAAGGGTGGGAAGTTATGTGCTGGCCATTGCCCCTGCGCTTGATAGCTTTTCCCATATCCTGTTTGACCATGGAGACCGAACTGCAGAAGTTTTGGGTTTTTTTTGCACATCTTTTAAGGCTGGTATTGCACTACTTGGTGTGATTCTTGTCTGTGTACAGTATGACAATCGGCCACAAGAACACAGTAGATGGTTATCACATTTGCCCCACAGTTGGGAAGTGTGGGAATTGCATGTGTGGCGCTTGCATGTACTCGTGGGCTTCCTCCCACGTCCCCAAAACATACACGTTGGGTTCAGTGAAGACTCTAAATAGCCAATAGATGCACAAGTGAGTGTGAATGCTTGTTTGTCCTCTTTAATTGGCTTGTGACAAGTCCAGGGTTTATCCTTGTTCTTGCCCAAAGTCGGCTGAGGTAGGCTTTAGCTCACCTTTGATATGAAAGAGCACCATACTGAAAAAATGTGAATGGAATCATGGATTTGTCATGCCAAATAATAAAAACTCAAGAAATTTAAATGGTGGGAAAAGATTGCTTAACTTATGAATTGCATTGCGTTGCCATTGCAGCTGTCCCCGTGACACAAACTGCTATTTGATGACTTTCTAGTAGCAGCTGCTTGCCGTCTCATTGAAAGGATTGTGGTGGGGTTGTTTTTTCTCCCCCACTTTTAAAGCCTCTCATTTGCCGTTACTCCGTCAAAGCTCTGGCTCCGCGCCCGTAAACTAGCTCGCCTCCTTTTTTTTGTTTTGTTTGTGAGTTCCTGTCCATTGAGAACAGCTGTTGGCTGAGCATCATCTCGTCAAAGCTGACAGCAGAACGCACAGGAAACACATCATCAAAGCTTTCAGGAGAAAGAATTGGAAGGGTCCCTTGGATTAGAATTTTCAGACAAGTCGTCCCAACTTTTGGGGCCATGGAACATAAAATAATGCCGTGATCATGTGTGAGGCAAGGGAAAATATTATATTGCTTAAAATGGTGGCGTCCGCTCGCATAGACGCGATGCCATGGCACAAGACACGCTCAGATACCGCCATACTTCATCTTTTTTTATTTGAGTGTCTCAAACAGATACGTAGCGTAATTACGACATAATTGCTGTATTTGTGTAGGTTAGCGATAGACAACAGCAGTCCAACATGAGTGGCGAAGCAGGATGACAAAAGTTGCATCATCACACCGCTGCAATAGCACAGAGCGTAACTCACCACTCAACTAAACATTTTGGAAATTACAATCATGGAATAACCTCCTAGTGCACATTAGACAATCGTCGTTGCGGTCTATTCTCAGCTTAAAATGAAATTTTATTGTTTGGCTTTCAACATTTAGTTTTTATTTATGTTCAGCACTTTGTTTCAGCTGCGGTTGTGTTATGTCAAGTTTCATCAGTTCTGTTTCTCCTTTCACAGGACCGTCGCCGCAGAGGTTCGGAAGCAAGTGTCCAGAGAGTACGGCTCGCCCCTAATGTCCAAAAAGCGAGGGACCGTGTACCATCCCGTGAGTCAGCCCGTATTTAACTTGGTTTACCTCCGCCTTGAAAGCGGCAATTGGTGAGTCAGCAGATGAAGCTTTGTGAACCTGCTTCAAAGAGAAAGACTAAAAATATGTTGCGCCCTTTTGTCAAGTTCGTTTTTTTTCTTTCATTTTTTTTCTTCGAGAGGATATGCCTGCACGAGCCTTGTTATTTGATAAGCTTTCCAAATGCGCAGATGCATGTCGGGATAACGTTGAGTGAGGGAACTTACATAAGATGCTGCGTTTACAGAAATATCGTAAATGCCCTGACGGAAGGGTGACAAATTTTTTAAATGAACTCAACGTTAGTGGGTGCGCACATCAGACATAGTTTGCGGAATAGACGTGGCGGCTTCATCACAGTCTGCAAACAAAAATAAGATCACCTGTTAACATTAACTGTGTTCATGGACGTTTTGCTGTCCTCTTATCTCCTCTGCGCTGCAGCTCCCCCTGACTGAGGTGGTGGAGCCGGTGGATTTTGAGGAATATGTGAGCAGTCACGCTCCCGGGGTGGAGCCGGGCCCCCTCAGGCAGCTCATGGATTTCCCCCAGGATGACTTGGAGCTCCACCACATGGACAAAGAGTGTTCCACGCTGGAGCCTCCGCAGCCTGAGGAGGAAGAGTAAGCACAAAATCCTTCACGCTGGACCACTTTGCACGTATTGACGGAGGTTATTTTATTGTCGTTGGCGGGGGGACAAATGCGACGTCGATATTGGAACAAAGCATTTTTGTCTGTGACATTGAAGTGAGCATAAATATTAAAGGCATAGTCTTGCTTAATTATTCATGTGTTTTTCTGAACTCAGTGCTCTGGATCCCAGAGTGAGAGATGCCTTGGCTGTCTACACAGATGACTGGCTTGTCATTCAGAGAAAGTAAGTGCCAGACGCACGGGAACCAGTTGAATCCTGTGTTTTCATTGCCCGCAGTGCTTATTCACCTCCTGTTCAGTTGTCACCAGTGTAATCTTTGCTTCTGCTAACCTCCCCCCTGTTAGATATCAGCACTATAGCACCACACACAGCCCGCACAGCTCCGAGCGACAGCGGGAGAGGCAGCGAGGCCTGCTCAAACAGAACTTTGAACTGGATGACAGCGCCACCGCCGAGCGCCAAGACGACCAGGTAGCGGATGGCTGCCCGTTAGCACACAGAAGCAACGGCGCTTCAGACTCACACCTGCCACTTCATTAGGCACACTTGCACAATCTAATGAGGTTGAGCATTCTCCGTTTTGAATCAGGCATATTATTCACCCATGTTTTTCGTATCTTGAAGAATTGACAGAAGGGGGGATATTTGAGGGCACCTCATTGGATGGTGCAAGTGTACCTAATGATGTGACATCCGATACTAATACTAAGTCCTGGTCACATGCGTTGACGTAAGTCTGGATGAACAAAGCAAATGAAAACGGAGCCCAAGCACATTGTTCAGCTCATCTTTCAACAACAATCTGCAGCGAGTTCTTGAGCAGAAAGGATAACACATGATGTCACCTCTCACGTCAGGACGACGCAAAGCGGCGGTCCACTTCCATGGACGAGACGCCGCGGGGAAGCTGGGCGTCCAGTATCTTTGACCTGAAGAACTCGGCCTCTGACGTGCTCCTGCCGTCCGTGCTGGAGCGCACGGGGCCCGAGGACATGGACTGCCACAATACCGATGCCCGCCTGCAGGGGCGCCATAGTGACTTGTTGGGTCTCTACCCGCCCCCTGACGAGGTTTGTGTCATTGCTGACTTTTGGATCCAGTGATCTTGAGGAACACGTTTTTCAAAGTAATTTTGCCAACACAAAATGTTTAAGCATGGCAGACTGGATACAATTAAACGGCAACAATTTGCTGCCAGTGCTCTTCAAATTCGGATGATGGCGTTTGCAAGAGCAAGAACCTTTTTGATTTTGAATGCCCGAGATAGTTGCAGTAGCGGCAGATTGTTCCATGTCATCCAAGAGTGTTGTTAACAAACTGGCCAAATTTGAATTGAAGAAAATTCAATAAAAATTGCCATGTATGTGAAATGAGAATTTACAATCGGTAAAAATAAAGCTGCCCTCGGCGCTAAATGCGCTGAAACCACAGAACAAAAAAGTTTTTCTTTTGCCTATGCATAACTACGCCTTAAGACTTTTGGCCTTCTGAAAAGTCATTGAAGAGTCATTTGGATCGGCTGACTTAAACTAAACTACTGAAATAAGTGAACTTCTCCACGCTATTCTAATTTATTCCATGTTTTTGTATCTGTTGCTCATATTCCAATTTTAAACATCCTCACCCCATCTCGTATTTGCTTTCCACTGTGTTCTTTTTTGTTCATTTCAACCACTCTCTCCTTTTCTTTCCGTGCGTGTTGCCTTGACACGTTGCTAAGATGCCTTTTTGTGTGCGTAAATGTGCGGGCGTGTTTTTTTTTTTTTTTTTTTCCCAGGACGAAGCCGTGGAGCGATGCTCTGTCCCTGAAGTGCCCAATGAACATTGTGGCCAGAGGATCATGGTCAAGTGTCTTTCTCTCAAGTGAGTGACATTTGCAGTCCAGCAGCTCCCCCGTTGTCGTTTATTAAAGAGGCTAACCGTCATATTTACGTTTTCAGATTTGAGATTGAAATTGAACCAATATTTGGATCGCTCGCCCTGTATGATGTCAAGGAAAAGAAAAAGGTTTTAATCCTATTTTGTCAGTTGAATTGCATTAATTTGGTAAAACACTGAGCTCATGCTCGCCTTATTGAATTAGGCCCTGCCTTCAAATGTCTTAAGTGACCTTGTGGTTTAAGACAGAACTCAATTACAGCTCCTCAATGTGCATTTTCATTCCCGTCCCCCCTCCTCAACCATTCCCGTATCTCTCGATCCCTTCTTCCCCTGACAGATTTCCGAAAATTTCTACTTTGACCTGAACTCTGATCAGATGAAAAGCCTGCTGAAGCCCCACACGCCTCACATCGCCATTTCCACTCTGGCGCGCTCGGCCATTTTTTCCATCACATACCCGTCCGCTGATATCTTCTTGGTCATTAAGGTAAAGGGGAGAAAGAAATATCGTCATGGGAACTAATGGTGCCAGTTCTCTCGTTGGCTCACGAATGAGCTCATCTGCCCTTTCATGCGCCGTTTGATGCGTCTCCATTGACATCGACTTTGAGTGCTGAATACGAATTCTTTTTCTGTTGCAGCTTGAGAAGGTTCTTCAGCAAGGAGACATCGGAGAGTGCTGCGAACCCTACATGGTCATGAAAGAATCCGACTCCTCTAAGGTAACGTATGCGCCACCAAGGTCATGACCTGCAGCCGCTATGCACGTGGGATGCTTTTTCTGTCCAATTGCTCAATTCTGTCTGTCTGCGTGCAATATTTACCAACCGACTGGCCTTCGCAAATACTCGAGGCTAATTTTTGGCTCTCTTTCAACCAACGTATCATGATGTAATGACTTCTTCTTTCTGCATACAGCACAAGGAGAAGCTGGAGAAATTGCGTCTGCAGGCAGAGCAGTCTTGCAATCGTCTCGGCTGCTTCCGCATGCCTTTTGCGTGGACGGCCATTCACCTTCTCAACATCGTCAGTAGTGTGGGAAGTCTGGACCGCTTGGACCCCGACTCCGACTCTGGTACTGCACCAGCCATTGCGTGATGGGCTCAAATATCCAACATGCACTTTCTTGCATCATCAAGCGTCCCTCCCTCCTGCCAGAGCGCAAAGGTCACGGCACGTGGAACGAGAGGAAGAAGAGGGGATTTGAGCGGATGAGCGTCGGCGACGACGTTTGTAACTTTGCCACTTTCCGTCCAGCGACGCTGACCGTCACCAACTTCTTCAAACAGGTTCATTCATTTGATTGGATGACACGTACTGTGATGTAACAGTCATGCCGGACTTGTTTTGTTTAGTTTTTTTTCACTGGGAGGGCCAGAGTTCAGTTCAGACATTCAAGTTATGAATGTCATGCAGCATAATTAATGTGCCGTAACAAGAAAGCACACTTCATAATATTTTCTGTTTGTGACGTGTTGTTTTTCATGCACATACTATATTTTGAGGTGCATGCAATGAACTGGTTTGTGCAGCGGCTTAAGCATTTGTTCACATCACAAAGCATTGCTCAGTTGCTGCTGTGCTTGCTGTTTTTCATTTGAATGTTTTTTCGCGTACAAATATTTATTACTTTCTGGATTACCGTAAGTAAAGCGATTGTGGTTGGAAAGGGGTGGTCACATGAGTATAATTATTTTTGATATGTCATAAGCACACCGCCATGGAAATTACATAGCTCTCCTTGCCCACTTGCGAGGGCATCACAAAACCCTCACATGCATTTTTTTTAGTTGCTGAAATATATTTTGGTCCTGTTAGTAATATAGTAATAGATTACTGATCTCTCCGACTAATATCCATATTCAGAACCGAACTCTGTCGGAAACTGAGGGCCTCAATATTGAGCCACTTGTGGATCTCCGTTTTTGAGACGTTACGGTAAACAAAAAAATAGAAACGTGTCATCATGTTAATAATAGGAATGAGTAAATACAGTATTTGTCAATAAAACGTCTTTCTTGTCCTTGCTCCGTTCTGAGTCCGAATTGTGGTTCTTAATAAAGGAAGGGGACAGGCTGAGTGATGAAGATTTATACAAGTTTCTGGCAGACATGCGGAGGCCGTCCTCTGTCCTGCGGCGACTCAGGCCTGTCACAGGTGAACTTTAAAGTCGCTTTCATGCAATTATTGTCCTAATTTATTCAGTGAACGAGGTCTCATTTCTCTTTGGCTCTCTTTTTTTTTTTTTTTGCACACAGCTCAGTTGAAAATCGACATCTCCCCGGCGCCGGACTCGCCTCATTACTGCCTGTCACCTGAGCTGCTCCACGTCAAGCCCTACCCGGACCTGCGGGTTCGCCCCACCAAAGAAGTGCTGGAATTTCCGGCTCGCTACGTATATACTCCGCATACCTCGTACAGGTGAGCAAAGAAGCCACACCACATTCCACTCAATCACTTTGTTGAATTAGTTAGTTGGGTTTTGTGTGTGTGTGAGAGAGAAGAAGATGGTCGGTTTGACATGTTTTTTTGAAATCATCTTTTTGTAACAAATAGTTTAAATATAAAGTTTTAATTAAACTGTCACAGTACAGCAAGCAAAATGATACGGTTGTGCTGCTCGACAAATGACAAACATACAACATTGATCATTGTTGCACTGGTGAAAGGGAGTGCTGTGGGTGTTCAGTGCTGATGATGTCGATCATCCTTTGAAATTTCAGAACGCTTCGCTCTGGAAAACGAGAAACAAAAACAAAATGAGCCCAACTGAAGACTAATGACAAATTCTATTCAGCCCGCGCTTGCGTTGTGACTCGCCATCATTTGCAGTTCGGAGAGCTTCTCGGCGTGCTTGTCAATCTTCTGCTTTTGAAACTGGGTCAAATGCTGCAGACCTTTCAAGATACTGGCGTTAAAGGCAGCTCGCTCCTAAAATCAGTGAAGCCAGTAAAGATAAGCCTTGCGGTGGGACCCGCCCCGCTTACAAAAAAAAAAAAGAAAAACGCTGTCTGGCAAGTGTGAAGGGAAAAGCTGAGCTTACCTGCAGCTCTTTGATGCTGGTGGGGACGGTGCTGTTTAGGTAGGCCTCTATGCTCTTCACTTTCGTCCAAAGCGCCGCTTCTTCCCGCTCGATGTCGGCCAACCGACCTTCAGTTATCTTAGTCTGAGTCTCTTGCTCGTCTGTCTGCTCCTGCCAAAAGAACATCTGCACGTATTATCTTCAATCGCCACAAATGGTCCGTGAAGCCGACCCACAAAGTGATCATTGGAATTGGAATTCAAAATAATTGTTCCTAATATCTCGCCCCTTTCATGTCGTTGAATCATGTCAATCCAGTTGGCGGTGAGCTGGAGCCTCTCCCAGCTAACCTTGACTTGATTATCACAATTTGTCAGCCAATCGCAAGTCTTTTATATGAATTATTAGAATGTTCTCTCTGTATGATGAGCTGCAGCTCTACACCACAGACTGACCATTAACATCTACGTATTGTTTTCGATCTCATTAAACTGCTTTGGGATCATTTAATGAAGTGACTGCTGAGCTATTTTGTTCCATTTGAGATTAAAAAGCTCAGTTGCCAAAACACAAGTTCAAGAGGCGGTGAAGCGACTTTGTTGCGTCTGCTCGGTTGTCAGATTGGTCCATGATATGTTTTATCTGGAGCAACATGCTGCTGCGCCTTGTCCAACGTGATAGCGATCTTTTACTGTAATAGCTTGCGCCCAATCTTGTTACTCCTTACCTGCAGCAGCTGTATCACCCCCTTAATCTGTTTCTCCACCTCGCCAGCCTGCGCCGTCTGCTCCGTGAGCCGCCCGAGAGCGCCCTCGTGCTCCTTCAACGTCAGCAGGATGTTCGCCACCTTGCCCTCGGTGCGTTCGTACACATTGTTGAGGGATTCACGCAGCTGAATGATGCCAAACGCGAGCACCTTGACGTCCTCCCCGTGGGCGACTCTGTCCGCTGTCTTGCCCGGCGGCTTGAGGGGGCCCGCGCGAACGGCTCCGAGCCCCCCGGCCAAATAAAGCAAGCATAGGCTCCAGATCATCCCGGTTGATAGCAGACGCCTGCAGATTCTTTATCTTCTCTTTCGCCTTGTCACTCAAAAGGCGGCGGCTTTTCTCCCAACTACAATCCAGTCGCTAAGAGACAATGTTCTGATTTCAAAGTCAGACAACCAGTACTATAAACCATTGAGCATTAGTAGATTTACTGGGATACTGACTGCAAGGTGAAGCACGAACGCCGCTGACGCTCCTTTTATTTGATGTGTACATGCAAGAATTGGTAAAACATTAGCTCAGTTGTGGTTCGATCCCAGTTCTTGACCTTGGTCTTAGTGACCTTCCTTAAAAAGCGACCTATGACATACTACAAATGTGACATATTTTCATGTTTATTTATTTATTTGTGGACTCACAAGAGGAGGTTTTACATATCTAATATTATTTTAATGTGCAAGTGGTGGATGCGTAAACACGTTGGTGGGTGGGTGGCCTGAAGTGACCTTTTTAATGTTTGAAGTGGCCCAGCGTAGGTCACGTTCTCCAAGCGTAGTCAATTCTAGGTCACGCTTGTGCACTGTGTTCTGCTGAATGTTGTTCTGCGTTTTCAAACTTTTCTTTGTTCAAAATTTTAAATCAATTCAGTCTTTGCCATCTGCCTTATCTCTGCCCGTCAGGAACCTGCTCTACGTTTACCCGCAGAGTCTCAACTTCAGCAGCCGCCAGGGCTCTGTGAGGAACATCACCGTGAAAGTTCAGTTCATGGCGGCAGAGGACCCCAGCCAAGCTTTGCCGGTGAGTCACCGCCTTCCTCTGCCACGTGAGAAAGCGTAATTCCCATGGCAAAGAACAGCCGCAGGGCGGTGAAATATTATATAGACGTCTTCAAAGTGGGGGGGGAAATGAGGGCGGGATGAAGGAAAGTTTAGTGACATTTTGTGAGCTCTGTGAAGATGGATTAGTTAACTTGACGCATCCACTTTAGTTTGAAGCCCCTATATGTAAGAGGAGCTATGTCCCTTCCATACCTGGGTAAGAAACTATCGTATTTTCCGGACTATAAGCCGCTACTCTTTTTCCTTGACTTTGAACCATGCGGCCAATACAACGGTGCAGCTTTTCTGTGAATTTTTCTTTCACCTGTGGAGGCGCTTTCTAGTTCAGAAAATACGTTAAATAAATCTCACTTTTTTTTTTCTCTTGAGTCTCTTCTGTTTTAATTAGCAAAAAAGAGTTGCTGCTTATATACACATGCACCTTATCGTCCGGAAAGTATTGTCACTAGAAACGCGACCTCAATGTGTTGCATTGCCGGTGAACGAGTCCCACAAAATGAAACGCATTTCAACTTGTTCAACAGGAAGTAAAACTGGGACACGCAGTATTAAGCTGTTTGGCCGATGACGTCGCCTAATGTGTGCCATCGATTGATCTTTGAACGTATCCGACTGTTGTTGTGTTCTTGTAGGTCATTTTTGGGAAGTCCAGTTGTGCAGAGTTCACGAAAGAGGCATTCACCCCCATCATCTACCACAACAAGTACAATTCCCTTCCTTCCCGTTTCTTGAGCTTCTTCCCTCTTTCCGCCTGCTCAATTCCCTTCGGAGTTCCCCTGCTAAGCTGAGTATTTAACTCTTGCCCCTCCTCCCTCAGGTCTCCTGAGTTCTACGAGGAGATTAAGCTGAAAATTCCTGCCAACCTCACAGACAACCACCATCTCCTCTTTACCTTCTACCACATCAGCTGCCAAAGCAAACAGAACACTCCTCTGGAGACTCCCGTGGGCTACACTGTGAGAAAGCGCAACCCACACTCAGCGTGCTGTTTGATAGCTCCCTCTGTAGCTTGGCCGTCAGTAAGACACGGCTCTCCTTCTCGTTCCACCCGCAGTGGATCCCGCTCATGCAGCACGGCCGACTGCGCACGGGCTCCTTCAGCTTGCCCGTCTCTGTGGAGAAGCCCCCGCCTAGCTACTCGGTGCTCACCCCCGACGTGAGTGGCTTTGATTAGAAGGACGACTATCGCTGCAGAAGCGCCGTCTATGCAGGTTGACTTGAGTTAAATGGGTCACGCGTCACCCCGGCAGGTTCAGCTGCCAGGCATGAAGTGGGTGGATAATCACAAAGGCGTGTTCAACGTGGAGGTGGCAGCAACGTCCTCAGTGCACACGCAGGTACAACATGCATGCCAGTGTGCTGCCAATATTGCCTATTTGAGTGTTGCGTTTGTTTTTTTTCCTCGGCCTGTGAGCATGAAACATGCGTGAGGTTTCAAGTCAGCACTTTGGTGGGAAGTTGGCAGCAGAGTTAAGCGTGACTCCTCTTTCTTCTCTGGTATGAAGTTATGACGCCTGCTTATTGTCAGTAAATGAGCGTGGGTGTCACAATTTCCCTTTGTTTATTCAAAATGGATCAAAAGGAGCATTTGCGTTGAGAATCCTAATGCTCATGATGTTTTGTTCCTCCGCTTGTCGCCTCCTACGTGAAATATGAAATGACAGGTTGGCGTAGAAATTAAACTTGCCACATAAAGTACATGTGAGGCATCTGGAAATCATCAAGCTATTTGCCATTCTCCGTAATAGCTTTTGTAAATTGAAGATCAAGCGCTAAACTTAATGATGTGGTCCCTAATATGACAGGTTCCTATTGTGTATTGTCATGCAAAATGTTGTTGAGTGCTGTTGCTCAACCGAGTGGAGACTACAGCCTATTTGAGGATATGATCCAGCCCGCCATCCATTTCTAAAAATAACTCGCGCAAGTGCGGTGAGAACAAGAAAACCAAACGCTGACTCAAGCCAAAATTTGAACCCTTTTAAGTTGCCGAAACCTCAACGATGAGACGCTCGTCGGGGATGCTGCTTCTGCCACAAAATTCACACGCAAAAGAAACCAAAGTTCCCTCTGTGCATTTGCCAGTTTTTTTTTTTTAGAGTGCCGTAAGAGTGTTTTTTTATGTTTCAACACATAAAGCTTTACAAATCCAAATATGTAAATGTGTGTCTTCTAAAAAGAGTAATGTACCCCTCAGGACCCCCACCTGGACAAGTTCTTTACGTTAGTGTACGTGCTGGAGGAATACTCCTTCCCTTTCCGCCTCAAAGACGTTATCATCACGGAGGCCAACATGGAGGGCGAGCTGAAGGCCAGCATGGCTGCACTGAAGGGGGCGTTGCTGGACACCTGCATCAGGTTCCTGCACCAGCTGCTCAACAAACTCATTCAACTCATCGTCTACCCTCCGGTCATCGCAGGTCAAATTGGTGAGCTGATGTTAACGTTGAACTCTGGTTCGACCGATTTAGAGGACTCGTGCTGCCTCGTGAGTCATGCTTGCAATTTATCACTCTGCCACGTTCAATATTGTTCTTGGCTCGTTCGCAGTAAATCTTGGCCGCGCTGCCTTTGAAGCCATGGCTCTTTTGGTGAACCAGATCCACAAAAATCTGGAGGGCAACCAGGACCAGCACGGGCGCAACAACCTGCTGGCGTCCTACATTCATTACTGCTTCCGACTGCCGACTTCTGAGCCTGCAATATCGCCGCCAAGTAAGCTGTTAAATCCAAAGGAAGAAAAAGAAACAAAAAAATGGCGTCATGTCATCGGACACAATTTGCTGCTCGTTGGCAACAGTCCAGTGACGCGTCTTTTCCCGCCACTTCTGCCAGCCGCTGGCACGCTCTCGTATGAGATGCCGTTGCAGTACGCCACCTTCTCCAGAGCGACGGGCCGTCCGAGCAGCCTTAACTTGTCTCGCTCTAAAAGTATCAGCAACTCGGACCCCGACTTGGCCACCACTCCGGTTTCTCCTGATGAAGAAGTGCAACGGATCATCAGCAGCAAGGTACCTCACTTTTCTTTGGTCAGTCCATCTTGAGACTCATTTGAAGACGTATTTTTCCACGTATTGACTAATTGTCACTTTTATTTTATGTCTTCTAGTTTGTTTTGTTTGTCTATGACTCATTTCTTCGTTGTCACACCGTATTTGTTTATATATTGAAAGGGAAACAGATCCATTTTATGTTTGCGTCAGGTTCTCAGTCCCTGTTTTGTGGAATTATTCGTCTGTTATGCTGCAATTACGCTTCTGTTTTGCCTCAATTCTTTCTAGCAGAGCCACTTGGCAATTATGTTGAATTATGTAATTTATTGTCATTTACACTTTGTGCTTTTGTGGCGCTTCAGTCTTTGTTTCCCCGCCTTCCTTACTTTGGGTTGCTACGTTCGTCTCCCCAATTTTTGCTTTTATGGCGATGAGCAAACGATTATTCGCTGTGTCCTTGCCTCCTGCCACACTGTCTTCGTGTGTCTGCGCGTGTGTATTCTTGTCAGGGCATTGATCGCTCCCACTCCTGGGTAAACTCTGCTTGTGCCCCCGGGGGCTCCAGATCTGTGCTACGTCGGAACCCCAACTCAAGCTGTGAGCTCAAGCAGGTGCAGAAGCCCTCTCAACCTTCCCGCTCGCTTCCATCGGGGTTTAGAGCTGCACGACTCTGGGATTTAAGATCATCTTGTAGAACCACGTCAACTATGATGTATGGCGTGTGCACATCCAGCATTAATGCTCCCTCATGACCTGCCCTTTAGCCAATTGTTGGCAGAGCGATAAAGAGGATTTAGACGTGCTTTCTCTCTCTCGCCCATACAGTTTGACAAAACAAACGAGTGATCTTATTTAGATTTTTCGTGCAGCCCTTAATCTGGTGGATTATCTCTCAGCAGTCCTTTCCTATCTCTGTGCTCCACAGGTTGCTTCTAACTCCGCATGCCGCACCCCACCTGCCTTTCTCAACATTTGTGTCGCTAACCGAACCGCTTATTGAGTTCTTGCATGACACGTGTAGTTCCATTTGTCACACCCACGTTGTCCTCATCTGTATGTGTGTGTGTGTCTGTGTGTATACATATATATGTGCGTGCGTGCTCACCTCACCATCACGCCAAGTTAGGCAAACGACCACAGCAACAATCGCATGTCTGCCTTTTTGGACAGCGTGGCCTCATTTTCGGTCCCCACGAGGCAGATTATGAAAAAGGTAAAAGACACGTCGAGCAAACTAATTCATCAAGTCTTTGTGTTTCATCAACTCTTTGTGTGATTTACAATCGTCATTATCATTCTTTACACGCCTATTCTAATGAATTGAAAATTGATTTGGTTGGCATGAATGGCAGCTCATCAACTTTTTATAATCTAATACTCGCTGTGTCTCGGTGCGCGTCTAGCTGCTCCACGAAGAGCTGGCTTTGCAGTGGGTGGTCAGCACGAGTAATGTGAGGGAGGCGGCGCTGCAGCAGGCCTGGTTCTTCTTTCAGCTCATGGTTGGCAAACATTTGGGATCGTTTTCCTCCCACAGAGGGAAGGTGACAATATCGCTTAGCTTTTGTTGTTTGCAGGTCAAAAGCATAGCCCAACATTTGTTCCTCACCTCCAAATTGGAAATTCCCCGACGTCAGCGCTTCCCGGACCGCTTTGTGGACGACATTGCTGCGCTTGTTTGTGCCATCAGTGCTGACATTGCCAGCAGATACCACAAGGTAGATGGCGCGGAGGGAATCGAGACAAATGAATTGACGACAGAATTATTTTTTTTTTTTTTTAATCTTTTGTTTTTTAATCTGTCGGCCCTCTTTTTAAGGATGTGGAGCTTGTGGAGAGGTTAAATAGCATTCTGGCCTTCTTCCTCAACGATCTGTTGTCTCTCATGGACAGAGGCTTCGTGTTCAACCTCATCCGCTCCTACTACAAACAGGTGACCCCCTCCCCTCGTTGCACTCCAGATGTTCCCGCCCGTGCCTTTCGGCATTCCGCTTTTGAAACAACCTTGATTCTCAGATTGGCAACAAGTTCCACATGACGCCGAACCCGAGCTCTCTGAACGCTCTGCGGATGGACTTCATACGGATCGTTTGCAGTCACGAGCACTACGTCGTCCTCAACCTGCCCTGCTCCACTCTCAGCCCTCCAGCGTCACCTTCCCCTTCTACGTCCTCCACCACATCACAGGTATTTGAATTAAAAAAAAAAAAAAAACCTCCTCAAAACTGAGGCGGGAGTGCAAACCACCGACTTAAATGATAATCTGTCACGTTTGCTCCCCTCTCCGCCTTGCTTTGGTTTTGCATGTGTAGAGTTCAGCATTTTCCAGCGTGGCCCAAGACCAAGGCGTGGCAACTATGTTTGAGCTCTCTGTCCCATTTCGGCAACAGCACTTCCTATCTGGCCTGCTCCTCACCGAGCTGGCGCTCATACTTGATCCGGAAGGAGAAGGGTAGCCTGTGATTTTCGGCCTCTACAAGAGCAATTATTGTTTATGTTCAGTTTGAGTCTTACGTATGTTGTTTTTACCCCTGCAGAGTTTTTTTCCTTCATAAAAAAGCAATCAGCGCCGTTCACTCCCTGCTGTGCAGCCACGATTGCGATCCACGCTACAACGACCCTCAAGTCCGAGCCCATGTCGCTCAGCTGTACTTGCCCCTCCTCTCCATCGTCACGGAGGCCCTGTATCAGCTTCATGACTTTTCAGGTCAGCAATCTCCTTTTTGCAGATGCGTTCAAAACGTCCACCTCCTCAAGATTCACGAGCTTTATTGTCGGCTCAACGGCACCTGAGAGAGCATCTCTTATTTCTTTGCAGACTCCGCGCCGTCTCGCGTCCGCCATGCCCACGCCGACATCGCTGACCTAGACGGTAGCAGCACGATCAGTCAGTCTGTTGCCATGGCAATTGCCGGCTCCCCGTTGCCGCATGCCAAGGTTAACCCGTTCGCAATTCCCACAGTGGTGAGGCCATACCACAGACATCGCTTGTAAAACCACAATTGCACTTCTTTTCCTTTCTCGTGCTTCTTTGTTATCGTCTCTACTCCCGATTTTCACATCAGGCCGGTCGCCAGGGCAGCTCTCTGTCCGCCGAGTGCAGCCGAACTCTGCTGGTGTGCTTCCTGTGGGTGCTGAAGAACGCCGACGCCTCTCTCCTGGAGCGCTGGGTGTCAGATCTGTCTGTGCAGCAAATCAACCGCCTGCTCGATCTGCTGCATCTCTGCATCTCGTGTTTTGAATACAAGGTTATAAAAAAGCAGATCTCAATGCAACCACGTCACGACACGCATATGTCTTCATTTCTCCGATGACGTGTGCGTGCAGGGCAAGAAGGCGCTGGAGAGGATCAACAGCCTGACGTTTAAGAAGTCTCAGGACATGAAGGCCCGTCTGGAGGAGGCCATTCTCGGGACCATTGGCGCTCGTCAGGAGATGGTGCGCCGTTGCCGAGGTAAACGATCGAGCGGAGTTATGCGTATGGGTCAGGAGTGTTTATGAAGTGTGTTCAGGGAAACGTGTTTACATATCTAGAGAGGAGTCCCTATGGCAGTCAGGAGAACGTGAGGTGGAGAAAGAACGTCACTCACTGGAGACAAAACACAGACAGAGTCGACAAGTATGTTTGTTCCTCTTTTCATCCTTTAATGACAAATTACATTTGTGGTTCGGCATTCGTACGTTTGTACATTTTCTGAGGGAACCTATCGTCCCTTGTTTTTTGTGCTTAGGTTAGAAGCAGGTTACTGTTTTTATACCAAGCAAATTGTAAACATTTTCCAAGGACTAATCATTTGTAACTATAACTCAAACCAGGACGAAGGCTGAGGTGGAGCAGGAGTCAGTCGTGGATGGAAACCTTTCCACCGAGGCATCTCTGGTGGTACTGGATACACTAGAGATAGTTGTCAAGGTAAATTGGCCTTCAGTTATTAGATTTCATTTCACGTGATATGATTGTGTTAATGTCTTTTATTTCTTTTTTCTAGACCGTGGTGGCATCAGAGCTGAAGGAAAGCGTGTTAGGCGGCGTGCTCAGAGTTCTACTCCACAGCATGGCAGGCAACCAGAGCGCCCTCTTCCTGCAGCACTGCTTCACTACACAGAGAGCTCTTGTCTTCAAAGTATGTTCAGCATGAAATCTATGTCGTTAATTAAAGCAATTAATTAGTCTCTGGCTGCAGGCGAACAGATAATAAATCTAAGCAAAAGGGGTTTTGGGTTGTGTTCAGTTTCCAGAGATGCTGTTTGAAGAGGACACTGAGCTTTGTGCCGACCTGTGCCTTCGTCTGCTGCGCCACTGCAGCAGTAGCATCGCCTCCGTCAGAAGTCACGCCTCTGCCTCGCTTTACCTACTCATGAGGCAAAATTTTGAGATAGGAAATGTAAGGATACATGTTGACACCTCGAAGCTGATAAAGCAACCGTTTTTGCAGAGATAATTTTTGCGAAAATGTTTCTTTTCTATTTCTGCGGCAGAATTTTGCCCGAGTGAAGATGCAGGTGACAATGTCGTTATCCTCGTTGGTGGGAACTTCTCAGACCTTTAATGAGGAACATCTACGCCGGTCTCTCAAGACCATCCTGACTTACGCCGAGGAGGATGTGGAGTTGCGTGACACCCCCTTTCCTGAACAGGTATGTATACAAAGTGCTGCTTGGTGACACCCCCCCGATAAAGAACGCATCGCATTGATGGTGCTCGTTTTTGCAGGTTCAGGATCTGGTGTTCAACCTGCACATGATTCTCACCGACACCGTGAAGATGAAGGAGCATCAGCAGGATCCTGAAATGCTCATTGACCTCATGTACAGGTAATGTGATCTACTTGACATCCTACACAAACTTTTTTTTTTCAATGTGCTAATTGTGCTCTCGATCACTCCAGGATTGCAAAGGGCTACCAAAACTCCCCAGACTTGCGCCTCACGTGGCTTCAGAACATGGCGGGCAAACACTCTGAGAGAGGGAACCACGCCGAGGCGGCCCACTGTCTCGTCCACAGCGCTGCGTTGGTGGCGGAATACCTCAACATGTTGGAGGATTGCCGCTACCTGCCGATTGGCTGCGTCACCTTTCAAGTCAGTGCTTACAAAGTGAGATAATTGTGCCACAACGAAGCAAAGCTCATTCTGATTTCATGTCCCTCCCCCTCCTCCTCCCACACAGAATATTTCCTCAAACGTGCTGGAGGAGTCGGCCGTATCAGATGATGTCCTATCACCAGAGGAGGAGGGTATTTGTGCTGGAAAATACTTCAGTGAATCCGGCCTGGTGGGCCTCCTGGAGCAAGCAGCTGCCTCTTTTAACATGGTGCGAGCAGCATTCTCAAAGGACAGGCTGCCCGGCCAGGCTGTTTGTTAACGCAACACATGGTTGCTTTCGTACGGCCAAAGGGTGGCATGTGTGCAACCGTGAACCTCCTTTTATGCTTTAACGGCAGGCCGCCATGTACGAGGCCATAAATGAGGTGTACAAGATTCTTCTGCCCATCCATGAAGCCAACCGAGACTTCAAAAAGCTGGCTACGGTCCACGGGAAGCTGCAGGATGCCTTCAACAAAGTCTACAACCAAGTAAATTGTTGCATCACTTGAAAAAAGTCCTCTTTTTTTTTTCTCCTGCATGTGTTCTCATTATTTTTCTCTTTCTCTTGCAGAGTTCAGGATGGGAGGTAATGGCTTTATTTAAAACTTAGTTGTGTACAGAATATATCTAACAATTTAAAAAAATATATAAGTAATGAATTTTCTATTCACATTATTTTCTGTATTTGTCATTGCTTGATGTTGCTCTGACGACTGCGTGATTGACGGGTAAGTGTCATAAGATGCTTTAATGGTTGTTTTTTTTTTTTTCATATGATAGTTACATAATGTACTCATGATTCATTGCCCTCCTAACCTGCCAGTGTTCAGAGAATGTTCGGCACCTACTTCCGGGTGGGTTTCTATGGCTCTCGATTTGGGGACTTGGATGAGCAGGAATTTGTCTACAAAGAGCCGTCGATTACCAAGCTGGCTGAAATCTCGCATAGACTCGAGGCACGTCTATCAATCATATATGAAACCAAACGAAACGATGTGTAGATGCTCACGATTAATTTCCTTTGCACGCAGGAATTCTACTCGGAGTGTTACGGGGATGAGGTGGTCGAAATTATCAAAGACTCCAACCCAGTGGACAAAAACAAACTGGATGCCAACAAGGTAACATGGACTCGTCCGAGAGGACACCTTTTTAAAAACAAAAAAGGACCTTTGATTCTTTATCTTTCTGTAAAATTATAAAACTACACATTAGTTTGAACATTGTATTCTTTTTTTCATACACTTAGTATGGAGGAAAAAAACTGAAATGGACCTAAATTGAAAAAAAAAGAAGCACCCCACCCATGTGTGAGCCTGCATCATGTGTGGGTTGTCTGAGCACTGAAATTATTCCATTGTATTTTTTATCCCATTGGAATGACTAATATGTTATATTCGCCATCTCCCAAAAAAGTGAATCTTACATAAGAAATCCACAAAGGCTGACTTGACTGGACTTAAGTCCAGTTGCCTCAATCCAACCTTTGTGGATTTTCATGACCTAGATGACTAAAAGTTTACACAGACATTACATAAGAAACAATTAAAGAGATTTTATTTTAGAGAGAAATTAGGCAGGAATTGCCCTTCTAAAAATATTTTTCCTGTTTTTATCGAATCTGTATGAGGCTCCCTTATTTTAATTGAATAACTGAAATAAACTTTTCTTAAATATTCTAATATATTGAGATGCAACCTTCATGTAAGTCGGGGTGTACTAAAATTCCTCTAAAGGGTATAGAAAATATCACTGCCATAGTTTAAAACGCTGCTGCAGATAATAGTGTAAAAAAAAAAAAAAGTTTAGTCAGTGAAATGTTTGGCCATGCTCACGCTGTGCATTGAGAAATTGTCTAAACGTTTGCTGGGTCAAAGAGTTTGAGTTTCTCAAACTTTGCATTTTCTATATTGCTTGTCCTTAGTGTGCTTGTCACGTGTGAGCTCGAGACCCCCCCCTTGCTTGAACTAGAGGCGGTGTGCACCCTGGACTGGAAGCCAGCCAATAAATAGCAGGCCACATGTAGACAAACATTCACACTCAAATTGCATAGATGGTCAAATTTAAAGAACTTCAAATGAATTCAACTGAACTATTTTACGGCCATTCAGCTGTCAAATGGAGAATGTTTTCCGCTAAACGGGTTTAACTTGTGCTGTCAAACACGCGCCACCAGGCCTACCTCCAGATCACCTACGTCGAGCCTTTCTTCGACACGTACGAGCTGAAGGAAAGAATCACCTACTTTGACAAGAACTACAACCTGCGCACCTTCATGTACTGCACGCCCTTCACGCTGGACGGCCGCGCTCACGGAGACCTGCACGAGCAATACAAGCGCAAAAGCATCCTGACGGCGTCGCACGCGTTCCCGTACATCAAGACGCGCGTCAACGTCACTCACAAGGAGGAGGTAGGTCCCGGTTCGTGGACACGCGCTGCCGTACTCTAGATTCTACGGTTAGGGGGTCTTGGACCTTCTTCACATTGAATGGGCCAGTGAGCCTTTCATTGCTAATTTTGTTTGTGAAACAAAAGTCGTTTTTGTGCTCCCGTTTTGGCTCGTACTTGCGTGACTGCATGCCTACCGCTGCCTTTTTTTTTTACATCCTCCAATATTTTGTTTTTCAAGATCATCCTAGTGCCCATCGAGGTTGCAATTGAGGACATGCAGAAGAAGACGCAGGAGCTCGCCTTCGCCACGAACCAGGACCCGGCCGACTCCAAGATGCTCCAAATGGTGCTGCAGGGCTCCGTGGGCACCACCGTCAACCAGGTAAGCCGTCACTGCCTATTGTGTGAATTAAAATTGTCACATGGCCTGCATCTCTCTGGAATGTAAATCCCCCTTTTCTCTTTTGCATTCCTTCGCATCTATGTAACCTTCTCCCTCCTCCTTTTTCACAGGGCCCCCTGGAGGTGGCGCAGGTCTTTCTCACGGACATTCCCGACGACCCCAAGCTTTTTCGCCATCACAACAAATTGCGTCTATGCTTCAAAGACTTTGCCAAGAGGTGACGACGTGCTCCGTATCCTGTGTTCTGCGCCTTGTAAATCACAAACCCGTGCCTATTCTCCTGTGCATGCAGGTGCGAGGATGCCCTGAGGAAGAACAAGGCTCTGATTGGGCCCGATCAGCGGGAGTACCACAGAGAGCTGGAGAGGAACTACAATAAACTCAAAGAAGCGCTGGGTCCTCTCATCAACCGCAAGATCCCGCAACTGTACAGGACGCTGCCGGCTCCGGCTACACAAACACAGCGGTAACATGAGACATTAAACACACGTGCACTGTCACGCCTCCGCACACACACACACACGCAATAACCTCATGCTGCTTTTCCAACGCCATCAAACCGACACTTGAGAAGGAGAGCCCGAATGTATAAACGGCAGGAAATTAAAATTCACATGATGTAAAAATGTTCCAAAGAGTCCAGAGGAGTTGTTCTAGCTTATGGGAAGTACTGCCATTTTTGTTTTTTCTTCCGCTTTTATCAGCTTGTTTAAAATGGAATGGAAAAAAAGGCGACACTGAGCAGTGTCTGTCAGACCGCCACAAGACTAAACTGCAAGTTTATGTTTCGTTATCAAGCACAAAATGTTCATATCTCCAACAAGTTACTGACCGGTGACGTGATATAAACGCACTTCATCCTCGTCGCTCTTTGAAAGTTGACACCCTTCTGGCAGCGAACTACAACATTATTATTCGCAGGGCCTCTTTCATGGCCTGCATCGGTCCTCTCTTGCAAAAGTTCTTTACAATAACGGCGCTATTTCCCCACCAAAAGAACCGTTATAGGGGTAGGCATTTACAATCATGAAAAAAACACTCTCAAATAAAGACACCTCCATTTTGTGATCAGGAAGAAAAGAGGGTAAAATTGAATTGTGTCAGTTCATAAACAGGACAACAGCAGCGCCTACCGAAGCATGTAACGGTGATCCTCACTTACGTTGAGCAGACTCCCACGTGCTCGCTGCACGCTGTTGCCGAAGTTGATGTTTACGTTTTGAGAAGCTCGGTGACTTGTTTGAGCTTGAGCTTCACAGATGCCATGTCTGCTCTGCAGGCGGTGTGTTTGATGACATCAACTGCGACGCCAGAAGGAAAAGCGCACCAAGTGTAATTAAACCAGTTCATAAACGTTATTGTTGACACACAAACTGCTCTTCATGACTAACCAAAACCTCCCCCAAGCATCGTAATGGTGATATGAAGTCACCTTTTGAGTTTACACACTCACTGCGCAATGTTTACCGTCCGGGACTTATTAGTTGAGCTTCAGCTTTACAGCCGCCATGCCGTGTCGGCTCTGTAGGTGGCGGGTGCGATGAGGTGAGTAATTGCAGCCACGTTTGGGGTCTTGTTTACACTGAGGCTGAATTCAATGTGGCTTGCTGTCCCCTCTTTGGGAATTCACGTATTCATTTTTTTCAGTACCTATCTTCATTTATTTGATGGAAACTTCACATTCTCTTTGGTGTTGTTGCATGGTGCAGATACAACGGAATGCCAGCAGAAGCCTTTCTGTAAATTGTAGGTCATATTGCAGAAAAAAAAAAACACTGCTTGTCGCTCTCTCCCTTTCAGAAACTCCTACAGTCGCTCGAGCCTGCGAAGAGTCGAGGGCTGAGGCCAACCGGACGGCTTCGCCACCTGCCCTGCACGACAGGCACACGCCGCGCCCATGTTTTACTACACGCCCACTCGCACCCTGTCGTGTTTTTATCCCCCCGAATCATCATTATCGTCCCACCCACACACACACACATCATCACTCCTCGCCCCCGCTCTCCTTGCCTCCAGTCTCACACCTCAGCTGTTTATACAGGAAGGTTATCTGCACTGCAAACATTTTTCTTTTTTTTAAAGAGGCCCTCAGCGACTGTGTTCTCACGCATCTACATGCGCCTGCACAGGGACAAAAAAAAGATGTCTAACAGAATGCTTTGGACAAAATCTGAACAGAACCGATTTTATTGTTGGATCTCGACAAGTGTTTGGACTTTAAGCTGTTTGGCTTACTCTTCTTCCCCCGCCCACTCTCTTCTCTTTATTTGACGGCCTTGTTGAGACTTTTTGGCGAAGCGCCGCTGGTGGCCAAAGACTTTCCAATCAAAACTTTCCCATGCTGTCAACACACCAAATAACTGACATTCCGCCGTCCTTGAATTTGCACTGTAAATCGGAGGTGCGTTAGTTTGAGGCGTCAGGTCTCCGCTCCAACTCCCGTAGGGATTAATGATGTCAAAAGTCGGACGCCCTGCTTTGGAATGTACTACGCTGCCTCGCCAAATCTGTCCAAACTGTGACTGTGACTTTGACCAGCTCCCTGCATTCAGTCAAGATGCGCTCTGTGATGTCACAGCATGTGAGCTCCTCTCAATGAACTCCTGAAGGGTGACGCTGTTAACTTACTACTGTCCCAAATCATCCTGCACTGTTGTAAACTAACACTGTTGTAGCAATATTAGTGCTTTTCTTGTTTGTTTTTTTTATCTCTTCAATAAGTTTAATTTATTTACATGCTCTTTTTCTACTACTGCCTTCTATTAAATTACTTTTTCCTACAATTTAAGGATTTATTTTGGTTGATTGTTCCAAAGTGAGTTTATCTTTGCTTTTCTTTTTGCACTTGTGTGCGCATTTGGGTTCATTTATAGTTTTATATTCTCCGTATCGTTCTTTATTGGGTAGCCAAAATGAAAGTTTTACACAGACATCAGTGCACAGTGAGTCATGAAAATACTCTTGTAAAATAAACAATCCCAGGTAGGAGGGAACCAAGCTCATCGCTTTTCTCCATAAAACGTAATTTTCTTCATTGGGGAAAAGGGACAAAGGCATTTGGAATGAATAATATAGCAACTTCCCCACTGACTGTGAAGCAAACGAGTGTTGTTTTTATGTGATGAAGATAAGGCTGAACTGCAATTTACCCAATTGATCCGATTGTTTTGTGTTTTCAGGGCCATAATCCTGCTAGATTGAAGTCAAAACGTCACGGCGCTGTTGCAACCGGATTATTTTATTTTAAATGGCAAATTAAAATGTTGTCCTATCTGAATGCCGCACAATTCTCATATTTCCTTAATGACATTCTTGAAGAAAGTCAAGGAGTCACGGTTGCTCGCAGAGTAACGTGCTGACTGAGCCTTTCATTGAAAGCCCAATCCTTTGTGGATCAGGAAGATCATCATAAAGGGTTTGCCCTTTCAATCCGGAGGTCTCTGCCACCTCAATCGGCCTTTGAAGGAAGGCCCCCCTCCTGTTGTTTTTGTTCAAATAGAAGTGTGTCTCCTTCTTAGAATGAAAAGATGATTTGATTCTTCTCCTCTGACTCTGGAGGTCGATTGGGGTCTGGTGATGTCATCTTGCGAGCCTTTTCTGCAGTGTTTCATTCTTGTTTGTTACTGAGGGTTTCTCCAAATCAGTCTGGAAAATGCATGCTCTATTGGGTTAAGGTCCGGTGATTGTCTTGGTCAGTCTGAGACCTTCCACTTTTCCCCCCCGATGAAGTCCTTTGGTGTTGTAATTTATCTTTGTATTTCTTCACAGCTCTGAGAATGTCTCTGTCAACTACTGTTGATACCCTTGGCCGACCAGTTTGATATCGGTTGCTCAGTACACCTGTGGTATTTATTTTTCAGGACATTCCAAATTGTTCTATGGGCTATGCTTAATATTTGTGCATTAGCGCTGATCGATTTTCCCACTTCTCTTTGGTTTGCCTTTCTCCCATAGATGGCTCTCTGTTTTTCATGTTTGCTTAACAGCACATTTTGGCTTTTTCAAGTGAGACATAAAGTTAAAAACAAGCTCTAATGTTTAAGGAATCGACCTTACAGGCAACACCTGCTCAACTAGAAACACCCATCAGTCCAATTCCTTTTTGCTCAAATGAGAAGTCCTGCGAGGTTAAGCACAAATTGGAAATACAATGTGGGATTGTAAACTTTTGTCCGATGTTCATCTTTTGATCTGAAACCCAGTATTGAGTCAAAAAAAGAAATTGTCTTTGCCTTTTGGAGTGGACAGGATGCAAAATGGGCGCTGCTGGCCCTTTAAGACGAGCGGGAGGAGGCGCGCTGAGCATCCTGGCTGCGGTGTTTTTGTCTGTCTGTCAGTGAGCGCTCCCGGGGCCGAGGCGGCTGGAAGGATTTACCCAAACGCGGGACAGGTAAGAACAACTTTTACGTGCCAATTAATTTGTTATTTGAAAAACGAATGAGGTGGAAAAAAACGGGTTTTTATTTTTCATTTGGTTGGTCAGGCACGTGCCGCGCGCGAGCTGCTAGCTTACTTTGACCCCCCCCCCTCCCCGAGCAGTCTGTCCAATTTGCTATTTTTCTAAAAAGCATCGTCAATATTAAGCTTTTAAATGTCATCTAGGATTTTATTTGACTGTTTAAAGGTGTTTTATTTGACGTCCTTTTGCCATGCGATGAATGAGGCTCGTGCGCTCAAGCTAGCGAGATTTGCCTTCCATCCATAATATTACAAAAAAAAAAAAATCTGTCAAAATGGTCGTCTTTGAAACATTTGTTTCTATGTTTTGATCCCGTTTAATTTTGTCCGTCCCTCTTGTGCGTTCACACCATCACATATTGCATTGTTCTAAAAGGCTCCTGGGGGGGTGGGGGTCCCAAATGTGAATGTGTTTGTGTGCAATAGGTGCTAATCACAACTTTTTGGGTTGAAAAAAAGCGTCAGCATTACAGCATAACACATGACGCCCCCCCCCCTCCCTGCCCGCCCACCATCCTTGCCTAAGGCCAGTCAATTTTTTACAGTGCCATTACTTTTTTTTTTTTTCTTCTTCAATGTGAATGTCCATGCAGCTGCTCAAGGGAGGGGGTGGGTCTGCGCTTTCTTTTCTGGTCCTCATTACTTCCAGATGTTGTTCCAGATTTTTTTTTTTTGCTCTCACCCTCAAAATGTGCTTGTCTGGTCGGGTTGGAGCTGTCCGGCGGTCGCCCGAAGGTCTGGTGAGGGTCCTCAAAAGGTGGATGGAGGGCGATGGACCCGGAATGCGAATTCTGGATACAATGTCATTTAGCAGATTTTGGGCAGTCCCTGTCGAGTTGATTAAACCGACTGATTACTTGATTAATCAAAATATTTTTGCATTAAAGTTTAGTGCAAAAGTATATATTTTTTTAAGCGTTCATCGTTGCTTTATGACGAAACAAAAACAAACAACACTCAATCGAACCGAATTGAATCCTTCGTATCTCACCCCGTTTCTCAAGATACCTTTGGAATCATTTCTCTAAGTGTAAGGTCGCACATAAACGCAGACTGACGACATACAAACATTTTAAAACTCCAAAACAAGTTGAAGCTGCTCATTATTTCTGCATCCATTTTTGTGGCAGGCTCTTTCATAATAAGCTCAGTTGTTGTCTGCTTTCTCCAGTGAACTGCTGTCACATGTTGTGCGGACCGTGGCAGGATGCGGGGGTGTGGTCAAAGGCCCGGCTGGTACGCAGCATGTATCAGTCGTCAATATGGCACTTTATGTACGGCGGGTCGTATTCAGTGCCAGCGGTCTGCCCTTCGCATGGGCTCCGTCCCGCCAAGTGCTCTGCGGCTCCCTCTGCTTGTGTCACACTCGGTGAAGTGAGTGAACCCAACCAAATGCTTCGAAACCACCCAATGGAACCATTTTGTAACGGCGGTAACTTGACCCTTCGCGGAATCGCAACCAAACAAAACTTGTTTCCACATTGTTTTGGACTCCCGAGGATCCGGCAGAATCTCGTCGCTGGAATGCGACGCATCTAACGTTGGGGGCTGCGATGGAATGCGGGGGTTCTAAACCCCATTTGTACACCGGGCCACATGCCGACCGGACTAATGAAATGACACCCCGGAACCTGCATGACGTTGTCGACTGTCTACTGATTAGCTGCCGAGCGCACGGCTGGAGAATGAAGCATCTGTTCTTGTGCAACAAGACACAGTGTTGCTCAAATGTGGAAAGTTTTGTGATGAAAGGACGCTTTTTTTTTTTCGTTGTTTTACATGCAATCAAAGTGTCTTCAGAGAGCGCATGGTGGAGAAAAGTAGACGACTGTCTTAATGGACCTTCACTGATGACTGAAACACTTCATTTGTGAGGTCAGAATAGAATAAAAACCCGAAAGCAAAACATTTTCAAAGTTGTACAACTCTGAATTCGAATCAGCCTTTTTCTGAGACTTTTTAGGCAGATTGATGATTAGTAATCGTCTTCAAAATTAGTACCAACCACGCCGTCAAAGTTAAAGGGGACTTTGTCCTTTTTAGCTTCAATTTCCACAACTTACAAAACATCATTCAGCATTCAGGCTTCCAAAAAAACATTTTAAGTTCTTTGAAGACTCTAAATTGTCCATTAGTGTGTAGTCTCGTTTATCTAGAAGCGCTACAATCGGATGGATGGTTGTTTTCTTTTTTTTTTTTTTTTATACCGTACAAGTTCCCCAGTATTAACCCGTATTTCACAGCAAACGCATGATCTCATCTGATTGATGATGGAACAGATGTATTCGCTAAGAAATGTCTGCCTTTAAATCATGATTAGAGCAACTGAGTCAAAAGGTTTCATATGTTCCAAAAAAGACGCCGACACCGAGCGCGATGCTTTCCAAGTGCCGCTCCCACTCGAGCAACACAAACGCGGCTGCGAACAGAGACGGCCGGTGCTCAGGCATCTGCCTCGCCTCAAACTTGCTGCGCTGAGTTTCCTGCTGTTGCCGATCCAACTGTCCTATCCCGTCGAGATCTGATTTTGAAAAGTGTTTGTTTTTTTTTAAGGCAGGACTTTAAACAAATACGCCATAACCCTTCCACATCTTAAATTTCCCTCCCAGAACGCGATCCTAATTTTCGTTCGCCAAATTTCGGCCCCTGAAATTTGAGACACTGCAAGTCAACTTTTCATCTCTCCACACTCTTACTGTGCGACCAGACGGACTGTGATTTTCAGTTTCGCCGCTATCGTTTCAGGCTTATTAAATCGGAAAAGGAAGCGACAAGATCTGAGGACTAAAATGACTTCCGGTGCTGTGGCGTCCAATCTAGACTGGACCAGAACTTTCCACCCCATCTCCGCTTTGAACAAGCATCTTCCTTCCGTCTGGTCTTCATCTTCCTCCCCTGACGACCCCCGCCATCGCGCCCTCTGCTCGCCATCACTCTTAATCCTCCCCCTCCATTAAGGCATTTTCTCCCAACTCCCTCCTCGCCTCCCCCCAACCTGCTTTTTCTTCTTTTTTGGCTTGTTTCTTTCCCGTGCCTCTCCCTTGCTCAGTTTCCTGTTGGGATGACCCAAAAGCCGGGCCGCCGGTCCGCCGGGCGTTTACTCTGCTCCAGGAGTAATGCGAGCCACCCAGCCCCTCCCTTTTAAGGCCAGCGCCAGACCGCTCAGCACGTCGCCATCCTCATGCTCGCTCCTCCGACCCGCTCTGCTCTTTAATGCAAGGAGCAGGGATTTTAAAAAAAAATTTTTTTCCCGGTGGCGACGTCCCATTGGCCCGTTACGACTTCACCGTGTTGCCATCCGCGTCACGGGCTCACCAGATCCCAGAAGTCGAAGGTCTCCTTCTGTTAACAATCTGCTTGTTATACTGTATACATTTTGCTGACGTCTTCTATACGTCTGTTTTGCACATGCGGCCGAGAGACGCACGCGGACGTCTCGGCGAATCCACTCGGCCCTGCTCTTGTGTAACTGCTCCGTGCGTCTCGATTAAGATTCGTGGCCCCCGAGGAAAGAAACGTCTTGACCATAAATGAGCTTCTGTCGCCAGAGATAAAGTGCTGCCTCTGCTCCTCATGAGCGCGCTCTTTTGTCCGAGTATTTTTAGACCTGGAATGCAGAAATCATAGTGATCCCCGGGGCCGAGACATTTTAAATTACATATTGACTTTTTGTGAGTTGTTCTTGTGATCTTCTTCGTGTGTGCGTGTGAGCCCTTCTGGGACTTGACTGTGTGCTGAATTTGCCGTGATTCACACTGGTGGGCAAAAGTTTCCGTTAAGAAAAAAAAAAAATTCACTTTTCTTTCACGTCATCCCGTCTGGTTTATTTTCTGTTTTCCTGTGTTGGGAGGAAGTGACCCGCTTGTTACCGGGCCCTTGGGGGTTTCTCCCTTTCCTGTAAACCTCTCCTCCATTGGACCTCAACGCATTAGCGCCAATTAGCTGGGAAATGTCATCGCAAATGTTGCTCCTGACAAATTCCAAGAAGCTAAAGCCCAGCTCTCGCGTCATCCGTGTCTTTACCTGCCTAGCTGTCGGCTTTGGACGCTGTCGGAGTGTTTCGTGGTCCGTTCCCTGGAAATCAAGACATCAAAACCACTTGAGTGTCAGCTTGCAGGTCCCAAACAACACTTGAGCCGCTATTTGTTTGTTTTGGGGGGGGGGGGCCTCGATTGCCAAACACTCGCGCACATGCTGCCCCGTCTTCCTCGGAGATGCCCCTCCCTCTTCATATTAGAACCAGCTGTGGAACCGGGGGCCCCGCATGAATGGCTCTTTGTGATTTGCAGTCCGGCAAAACTTTTTGTTTGCGACTCGAGCCACTCCGCCCTCTTAGCGCCGCGCCTCTGACGTGACACAATGAGCTCAGCGGCAGCAACGACCACCACAACAAAGCTTGTTTTGATCCTTCGAAAAGGTCACTCAAATCTGGCTTGGAAAAACGTCACTGCGAGCAAGCCCGAGTGAAAGTTTGACAATCAGCGGACGGCGTCACGCTACTCATCCGCAGCACTCCCTACACAGCAAAGGAATGGAAAGACTTGATAACAACAAACTGTGCGTTCGGCTCCAGTTTGATGCGATCCACCATCTTCTTTGTTTTTCCACTGAAGTTGGCGCTCAGCCAAAACTATGACAAAAAACGGCATCAAGATTGTGTCGCATTGGGAAGTTTATGCATCCCTGGTTCCATAATTAATGACACCCCAGTTGTAGTTTTCTCAATAAAAATAATTCTTATTTAAATACGAGACATCTTTGTTTTGGAAATGTCGCCAGTGCTAACGCTAACAGTCAATGTAAAATCCCATTGACAGGCTAGTAGAACATTAGCATCGAGTGGCGGGAATGAAATTCTTCAAATAATAAACATTTACTCTGCAGTTACGAGTCAATTAACTCATTTACTGGCTAAAGATGTCCAAGATCCATCTTTTTTTTTTAATACTTGGCTTGGCAATTGAGAAAATTGGCAGTTCGACTTCCTGCATCTAAATCTTACAAATATTGCAGCAAACCAGGAAAAATCGCCTGGCACTGTCGCGCGGTTACGATGTCACACTTTTGCCGTCACACCCCGCGGTGGTCGGATTTATCGTCCGAAGCGGTGACAAACTGAATTTGCAGGGCTTGGTGGCAACCCGGCTCGCGCTTTGCGGCTCATGGTCTCCGCTTGCCGTCTGAAGGTGACCTGCAGCTGTTCCGAGAAAACATTTCGCAATCACACGACAGGGAGGCTCCCGGCCCGATGAGACGCTCGCTCGGCTTCAACCGACCGACCGCGCCGCAAGCGGGTCAAACTGTGACGGGTGTCTCGCTGGGGCTTTATTGTTCACATCGGCGGTGTCTCGCAGAACGACTGGAATGTTTTTGCTGGCATTGCAAGCGGCGTTTTAGGGGGTTGCGGGGGCCGGCCTCTTCCACCCTGACTTAAGTCTGTTTTTATCTCTGAGTCAACAACTTTAATGGCGCTGCGAACGACGACTCTGATGAGCACTTGCCACAATCCTACCGACCAGCTTCCTTCCTGAATTTAGCTTTTTTTTTTTTTTGACGGGTGATGATTGTTGGACACAGTCTAAGCCTTCTTGCTTGTTTCCTCCCAGGTGCTGGCCTAAAAAAAAAAAAACGAAACGAGGACGGCAGCGGAAGGAGGACGGCGACGAGCGAGCCCCGCCGTTGCTGGTAAGAAATGGAAACTATGCTCTTCTCTTGTTAATTCAAAAACCATCCTCAGCTTTGGGAATCTTAGTGGAAAAAAAACCCCTTCCTCGAAGTTTCTCTTTCTGACTTTGCAATTCTGTGATTTAATCCTTTGTAATGGCAACAGCAGCGAGGTGACTCAGTTTGCGTGGAAGCGAGCGCTGGCTTTGATACACTCGGAGGCGTCGCAACCGCGGGAATCTGAACTGACTCTTCGTGGTGGTCCCGAGCTTTTGAAATGAATACCGTCAATCATCGATTTGCGGCCGTGGGAGGTCAAACGTGTGAAAATCGAGCAGGACATTCCGCACATGTGCATTGAGTGCACGCTGACCTGCATTTTCACCACGCCAGGCTTTGAATCTTAAAGGCAGACGGAGGCGGAGTTAACCTCCTTTACACGGGAAGGAATCTCAGCACCAAGAGGAGGAGCTGAGCTGCACTTTTTGTCCTCCGTGAGATTACTCGGAGAAAGTCACGTGACCAACGGCGCTACGGGCGCTGAAGACGAGCGGTGGATTACACGTCCTGCGTCGATGAAGCACATCATCGAGTTTGAATTCATCTGCAGGAGCTGCTCGAGTTCTGCCTGCATTTTTATGTCATTTGATAACCGCTTGAAATAAGACTCCAAATTGTCCGGTGTTTCACGATCACCCAAATGATTCCATACGACTGACAAGAATTATTAACGCGGAATCAAGAAATGAATTTGGAGACTTACTTTCCGGTGAAAGAAAATTCTATGAAAAGTGAATTTTTTCCTCGTCGCAACTACGCTCGTAGTCTCGTCACCAGCCTCCAATGTTGTGCAGCACTCTTCTTTTCTTCCGGCTTCAGTTCTGGCCGTCGTTCCTTTTCGTGTCGCGATGACATTTCCGTTCAAATTTGGCGTGTTGTACGCACGTTAAGGATTTGTGAGCGGAGTTGTCGTGTCTAATTGTTCGTCCGACTTTTTTCAGAGATCGATGAGGAAAAAGCACTCTTCTCACACTTCACGTCACAGAAAAACGGCTCGACGGGATTATTTAAAAATACTCGACAAGCTGTCCTTTGCAGTTTTTTTTTTTTTTTTAAATAAGAATGGGATTTCAATTTCTGCCCAATTATTGCCATGTGTGTCGTCCATTTAAGCAAGCGCCTTGTTTGTATGTTGCAGTTAAAATGTTCCCCTCCTGCTCCATAGGTGGTGGTAGTGAGCATTGTACAGTGAATAAGAAAAAGCCATGCCCACTGTTTTATTCCTAAAAAATGTCTATACATCCACGCTATAATTTGCACCATACTTTATAGCAGTATTCTTTTGACACTTTTTGGAAGACAGGTTCAGTAAAATTCTGAGTTGAAAAAGCAAACATGCGGACAAGGTTTTTATTTCATCATAAATGACTACATTTTTTTGTCTTACAAAATCAATGAGAACAGGCCGTCTCTGTTAACTTGTCATCTCAATGGAACTCTCAGTGTGCAACGTGCACACGGGGGGGTGTTGCTGCCTGTCAGACACATGCGGAGGAGGGCTTTTTTTTTTTTTTTTTCAGGCGCTGATGTGGGAAAAAGATGAAAAGTTTTTGTGTCTCCAAGTTGAATGGAGCCTCAGCCAGCAGTCGGCCGGGTTGAGGATGTTTGGTTGCGTAGCTGCACGCTCTAATTATATCTCATCAACTGTCCCCCGTCGGCTCCGCCCCTCCACACGCACACGCTGTCCTGCTCTGGGACAACACCAAACATCAATGTGACACTTTAATTCCACCCTGGAGATAAACGGAGCCACAAGCGCCTCGCTTTCATTCTTGATTGTGATTCTTCCACATCACTATTTTGTCTTCATGTATTTCCCATCATCATTTTCCCGTCTCCATAAATCCCGCTTGTGAAAAGTCATCCAAACGACTTGCTGGAAAGACAAATTCCCCTCTGAAAGTGTGCGCCAACACACTTGGCCAACATTTCCAATTCAAAGTGTCTCCGGCTTCAAGTGCGGCACGCGTCACGTTGCGCCTCAATGTCAAAATGGCGGCGCTGGTTTGTGCGGCGGGTGACGAAGGGCACAGATAAGCCGCACATTCAACGGACTGTGCGACTTCAAACATACCGAGTGCATTTCGTCAGCGTTTCCAAGCGGCCTACTTTTCACCAGCGAGCCGTGCAGTCTCAAAAAAAAAAAAAAAAAAAACGTCCTTAAACTAGAAAAGTCGTCTTCAAGTGACGTGAGCTGACACACGGCGGACACGCTCTCACGTTCCGTCCTAATTATGTAGAAAGAAGCGAAAGTATGACATCACTTGAATTGATTGACAGCCCTCACAAATTGTAAAATGAGCTTAAACCAACTTTTCTTTGGATTTATTTGAAACCCATTCACAAAACGGAAGGGCAACCTTTCCCTCTCAGTCTCAGTGATCTCAACGTGCAGCAGAATTTGTGAACTCAAAATCACTGTTAGTCAGATTCTAATGGGCGAATCATGAAAATGTTGCTCGTAATGTCGTACATTTACTCTCTGACAGCAGAAGCTGTCATGTGTTTACTTTTTGAGACGCATTCCCATCACGACATTTCATGTGTCGCATTCAGGTTAAATATTAGCCCCTCGATGACCGAGGAAGTTAATTTTTTTCCAAGTGGGCAAACGGGACGAGCTTGTGGCTTTCACGGGAGGGAAGGAACAAGCAGTCGTGTGTTTGAGGGGAAATGCATGACGGTCCTGCGCAATTAAAGCGCCGAGCGCAGGGAGGCCTGCTGAGAACTGCTGATCATCAGCTGACGTTTGGCCAAACGCTGGAGAAAGCAGCTGAAAAGAAACGGGGAGGGGTGGAAAAAAAAAAGGGAGGAAAAGTTGCGTGCGTGCGTGTGTGCGTAAACTTTTTGCGAGGCAGAAGTTCGCGTGTGCAGACGATTCCTAATAAGGCTGCAAAGTCTCAAAGCTCTGTCCTGGAATTGGCTGCCAGGAAACTTTTCCCCCCCGTAACTCGTCTTCGGCGCAGACTAAGAAGAGAAACAAACACGCCCAGGCAACTGTGACCCGCCGCGCTCAAAAAATGGACGGATAGAATTAGCCAGAAGGGGGGGGGGCGATGGGAGGAGGGGGGGGGGGCTTAAGCAAACCGGCGCGTAATAACAATGTGCTGAAAAAGTGAAAGTGAGGACTCGCATGTACGTGCGCAGCGCCACACGTCACATTCACTTTTTGATTTTCTCTCGGAGCTTTTGATTTGAACATGTTGATCAAGAAGTATTTTCAAGTATTTGTCAAAGTTCAAATGTGATTTGATTTTATTGAGAAATAAATGAGGTAATCCAGTGTCGCCGTGGACACAACAGCGATGCAATTGAAATGATGTCACTTTTAACTTTTTTTTCAGGAACTGCAGAATTGAATGAATCAATTGGTGGTAAAGGTTGACGTAAATTGAAATGTTTTTGCCCCCCCAGGTGAGAGTGAGTGGGTGACAATCTGAGAGCAGCCTCCTGCCAAAAATGGCTCAAGTGCTGCACATGGACCCCGGCTTCCCAGGTATCGTAATCCTTCTTCTAAAGCTCTCTTGCTAACTGTTGCGCAACGACAAAATAAATAGTCATTTGAGTGACGTTGTTCGAAGGGAGGACCTTCAAATCACATTCCGTCTCGTTCTCCAACCAGCGTACGCAAATTTGATCCCATTTTCTAAAGTCTGAGCCCAAGATTAGACGCAGATTTCCGTTTGTTTCAAGTTGATTTTCTTCCGCTGCAGGGAAGCTCAGCTCGCCAGCTCCTCCCTCCCTGCACGGCAAGGAGCAGGAGGCGCCCTACTCGGTGGAGACCCCGTATGGCTACCGTCTGGACCTGGACTTCCTCAAATATGTCAACGACATCGAGAAGGGCAACACCATCAAGCGGGTGCCCATTCAACGGCGGCCGCGCTACGGCTCGCTGCCCCGCGGCGGCTACGGTTACACCGGCTCCTGGTGGACCTCCACCGAGTCGCTCTGCTCCAACGCCAGCGCGGACAGTCGCCACTCGTCCTTCTCCTACTGCGCGCCGGGCTACCACACCGCACACCGGCCCAACTTCAGCACCGCCCGCGTGGAGAAGACCTTGCTGGATGCGCGGCGGAAGCTGGAGGAGGAGAAAGAAGGAAGGAGGTTCTCCAACCTGGGGAGCATGCACAGCAGCGTGGTGGGCTCCAACACCTCCATCAGCAGCGCGCACAGCTTCAACCGGGCTCACGGCGGCGGCGGCGGAACTTTCACTCCTGTGAACTCTGGACTGTCCACCCCGGTGACGCCCACGCCGGCTCACCTGCAGCACGTCCGCGAGCAGATGGCGGCCGCCCTCCGGAAGATCCGAGACCTGGAGGAGCAGGTGAAGACCATACCCGTGCTCCAGGTGAAGATCTCCGTGCTGCAGGAAGAGAAGCGACAGCTCAGCGTCCAACTGAAGAGCCAAAAGTTTCTGGGCCACACCATGGGCTTCAACCGAGGGCGGAGCCGAGGGGAGCTGTACATCGACATCCCGGAAGAGGAGGCGAGCGCGGGAGCGAAGGGCGCCAACAAGGCGTCAGGGCCGATGTCTCCCACCACACCGGAAGGCTCCAAACAAGACTCGGGATGCGAGATCGAGGACACCGTCATCGTGGCCGGGGCCCGACCGGATGCGAAACGGGAGCTGCGCACCGTCGGCGTGGGGCCGGAAGGCGACACGAGCGGTCGGCAGGTGGGGGTGGGCGTTCGCGAGGAGGATCTGGGGCTGCTCCCCGAAGCCGAGGCTCTGAAGAACCAAGTGGTTCATCTGGCGGCTCAGCTGAAAAGAATGATGGAGGAGCTTCACGCCGCTCAGCAGCGAGCGACGTGCGCCCACAAGGACGAGGGCCCGCGGGCCGAGCGCCCGCTGATGGCGACCACGATGGGCTGGCAGGAGATGCAAGACGGCAACTTGCAGACGGTGGTCAGCTTCGTGCAGCAGTCGCCGCACAAGCAACAGAGAACTGTCGGCATCCAAGTGTACACGCTGGAGCAGCCCACCGTGGTGGAGGTGGGCACTCTGCTGCGAGCCGTCAGCTGCGAGTCGCCCTCGGCGCTTTCCGAGGGCCACCGCAGAGGACACTCGGACGACTCGGCGGGTACGCGATATTGATTATCGGCTGAACTTTCAGGATGAGACGAAAATGCACATTTCCAGCTCAACTTTAGTAAAACAATCAAAACATTTGAACGTTTCCCAACTTTTATATCATTTTCACTTTCTGTAGAAGCGGCGGTGGGTTTGCCTCTTGCCGTCAGCTCCAAGCAAGTGCGCGACATCCTCAAGAGCGAGTTGTCCACATCCGTGCCCGTCTCCAATTCCGCCATCGTCGTCGATCAGATTGCCGCCGCGTACGTGAAAGAGGAGGAAGTCGGCGCGGAGACGCTTCAAGACGGCCACGCCGCAGGTGAGCTGTTGTCCGAGACGCATCGTTTCCACCTCCGTTCCGCCCTGCTTAAAATTGGAACTTTTTGCAGACTCGTCTCCTCAATCGTCTCTGAGGTCCATCATGAAGCGGAAAGCAGAGGGGGAACCTGGCTCGCCATCCACCAAGAAAAACCTACAATTTATCGGTGTTAATGGAGGGTAGGTGACATTTTTAAAAACAAAAATATTTCTCTTGTGTTCCAAAAAAATATGAATGAAAAAAATACCCAATTATCAGCCACTGATGGACAAAAATACCCAGATATTTGATGAATATATTTGTATCTTTCTCAAAATATCCAGCGTATCTTTTAACTATTGTCGTGATTGAGCGAGTTGTTGTTTTCCCGCAGTTACGAGTCGACGTCGTCCGATGACAGCAGCAGCTCGGACGAAGAAAGCGACTCCAGCGAGTATCACGAAGCTAGGGAAAAACTGCCCGAGACCACCAGCGACCACCTGCAATTCTCCCGGCCTCTAGAGGGCGACCTACCTCGGCAGACGACCATCCATTCGGCGGCCGAGCGCTCCCGCTCCCCGCCTTCAACCGAGGACAATTCGCAACCGTCACCGGCGACCGAGGCTGCGGCTCCAGAATGTTCCCGCCAGACATCAACGCCTGGCGCCGGCCCGCCTCCCTCGTGTCCAGAAAACGGTTCCGCCTGCCAGGAGCCTGTCGGCCCGACATCAGCCACCGGCGCTGAATCCACGTCGCCCGTTCCCTCCTCAGCAGCCCCTCAATGTGCCGCTCAAAGTTCCGAGGTTGCCAGGCAGCAGGCGTCTGTCAGCGTCCCCACAAAACAAGTCAGGTAAGCCCACAAGTGATTTGTGGACCGGCCAAACGTCACCATGACAACTCGTCAGCAGCCGACTTTGTCGCCATCTCAGGTTGGAGCTAAGCGACAGCCTGATGTCGGCTCTTCATGACCTTCAGAAGGCCCTCGGAGAGCCCAACGCCTTCAGCCAGCAAGGAGCGGTACGATCATCAACTTTTCCCAAAGCAGCGTTGTGTCCAAAGGCTTCTTTGCACCAATCCGACGTCGTTCGTTGGGGCATCGGGGGGGGGGGGGGGGGGCGTGTTCAGCCGATTTAATGAGCCGTCAGGTTGGCTGGTAGCTAGCGAATCAGTGAGCTCTTTCATTTCACCCTTGATGGCTGTCCACGCACTTTGACACCCGACTATATCCAAGCATTGAAAATTCCATTTTCCGTCATCTGAACGCGTCGTCTGCGTCTCCTCGCAGAGGGAGGCGTACACCGGCGTGCTGCAGGAGTGGCTGCGCGTGTCCTGTCACAAAGCGGCGGACGTGGAGGCGGTCCGAGCCTACATGGACGCTTTCGCCGCCATCTCGCCTCAGTTGCTGCAGTTCGTCATCAACATGGCGGACGGCAACGGCAACACGGCGCTGCACTACACCGTCTCGCACTCCAACTTCCCGGTGGTGAAACTGCTGCTCGACACCGGTGAGTCGTGTCCATTTGAGAGCCACGAAAAAAAAGAGCATTTCATGACATTTTTTACAGACGGCATAAATGATGTCCACACTGCCTGTGGGGCCTTCTGCTCCGGTTGCCAAGGAAACCGCATAGTCAGACTGATGTTGGACACTTTTTTTTCCAACTGCTAATTCTGCTTAGCAACAAGTAGTTTAAATGTATCCATCAGAGCACTTTGCTTTGCGTTTGACCTCATTAGTCGCGTGGCAAATCTTGTATGACAAACAAACATCCGCATGACTATTGGCAGTTTTGAGTTACCAAATCATTTTCTATTATTTCAATTAATATTAATATTTCTATTTTTTAGTAAGTTGCAGTGTGTTCTTGAAAGTTAGGCAGATGTGCTAACGCGCTAAAACTTATCTTGTGATGAAACTTTTTTTTTTTTTTAATTATTTGTACTAATGTCGACACTTTTTTTTTTTTTTCCTCGCCAGGTCTATGTAACGCCAACAAGCAGAACAAGGCGGGCTACACTGCCATCATGCTGACCGCTCTGGCTGCCTTCCACTCAGACGGTGACCTTCAAGCTGTCTTGCAGCTGCTGCGCACTGGCGACGTCAACGCCAAGGCCAGCCAGGTGCGCCCTCTATTGCCCGCTTACTGTTACTGCAAGATGATACGGTTGCCTTACCGGGATTTTCAACTTTTTCGGAAAACAAAAGTTTCAGAACCGTGTCCTCTTTCTTTGAAGGATTCAAAGAAACTAACGTTTTTCAACGTGCGTCTCCCAGGCTGGTCAGACGGCGCTGATGCTGGCGGTCAGCCACGGCCGGGGGGACATGGTGCGAGCTCTCCTGTCGTGCGGGGCCCAGGTCAACATCCGCGACGAAGACGGCTCCACGGCGCTCATGTGCGCCTGCGAGCACGGTCACGTGGACATTGTGCGACAGCTACTGTCGGTGCCCGGCTGTGACGCCACCCTCACTGATAATGTGAGTGCGTTATCTTCATATATTGCCCAACCCTTTGATTTTTAAGGTTGGCAATTTTTTGGGTCAAAATTAAAAAATTATGGTTCAATTCTTATTTATTTTTTTAATCTGGTCCTTTGAGTGTTTTTGTTATATCAAATCTCGTCACGTTTGATGCATTCATTAAGCCCTAAAATGCAAAATATTACAAAAGAAACAAAAATAAACAAAATGATGTGATTTATTATATTAAAAAAATATTACAATTGAAATATTAGAATTCTTTTTTTCTTTGTTTTGTGTGTTTTTTGTCCTTCTTTTTACCTCACCAACATATGGCGTAGTGCTTTATTGATTGATTTATTTTTAAACAAATTAGACACTTTAACAATGTTTGCCCAAAGTTGGGCCAGTTTAAATTTCTGTGCAACAGAGGGGTTCCAAATTTAAATTGAAGCGTCAGAGAACAAAAAAATACTTGGTTGTTTAACTTCCCACTCCAGAGAGCCAGCGATTTGTCACCAAACCATTACAAATTCCATTTCTCATACTGTTCCCCGTTTAAAATGGTGTCTTCTGCTTCAGGATGGCAGCACCGCGCTCTCCATCGCTCTGGAGGCCAGCCAGAACGACATCGCCGTGCTTCTCTATGCTCACCTCAACTTTGCAAAGCCCCCTTCGCCCGTAAGTGAATTCCCAAAGATATATTCATCCACCCAAACAAATGCCACGTCCACAGGCAGTCAAAATTAAATTAATAGTTTGACTCCTGTCATGAAAGCATATTTCCTTCAGAATGGAATGCTTTTTTCTTCCATCTTTTAGGTTTCTCCAAAATCTCCTCTGCTGGGCTCCTCCCCCCCCTGCCCGTGATTTAAAGCACAAGACGGTCGGTCACATGACCCACCGACGCCTCCGCGTTCACCCGCCCGTCTCTCACTGCCGTGTTTTTGTTTGTTGTTGTGTATTCTGAGCAACTGAACTCCACCAACTAACATGAGTGTTTGGAAGAACATGATGTCATCCATGTGGAATAACAATTGCTAAGAGCCACCCTCTCGCGTTTGACGAAGTGTCCTTGATCGGTTGCGTCCACTTTCTCACCACCGCAATCGTTTTATCCGTATTTATACACCAAATGTTATGTATTCTATTTTTGATAGTTTTTCCTTCCTAAATCTGATTTTACCTCAGGACCTCGGTGGATGACTATTTTTTATTTTATTCACACCAGCCAACAAATTTCTAAGTTTGATAAGGTACTACAGTGTTTATGTTTTCATACACGAGGGTTGATGGCCGAAAGGAAGGATTGAACTAATTGTACGTGTTCAGCGGGAGAAAGCACCAAGCTGAGCTGTCTGCTGGGGTCACAAATGAAGGAAGAGAAACAGAAAGTGAATGATGAGAATGAACTGTGTAAGTTATATGGAAATAATATATGTCCCTTGCAACTGGTAGCTATCACACGGAAAATCCAAAAGCTGCTGATGTCAACGTTTTCAAGATTTTTGAAGGCCCACTTAAACTTTCATATTCACTTTGGAGCAAGTCACGTTTTATAAAGGTGTTTAATTTAAGCATCGATCATTTTTATACGCATTGAGTTTTTAAGCTCACACCTGTTTTATGTAACTGCACAGCTCTTAATTAAAACTCATTTCTTATGAAGGGTTCTGTACAATTTTTAAACCGTGTTTCTTCTATTACTTGTGCATTTTTTGGAAGAACTATTAATAAATAAGAACCTCACTGACACTGGTATTAATTCGGTGCGACTCTTGTTAAAGCACGGTACTTTTATTAATACCTTCGGCGTTGTTATGTTGGCAAGTGTCCACCAGAGGGCGCCACATTGCCGACTAAATACTTGTCAATTAATTCCGAACTCTGATAAAGGTTTCATATGGAGGACTGTAAGTGCCAAAATTAAATAAATAAATACTACAATGAAATGTTTAATTAATATTGTCAATTAATTAATTGTATCATTCATCAATTCAAGGCAAATCAATTCCAGAATATTGGATTGGTGCCAACCGAATGTCTCGTGAAAATACTCCGATATGTTGAGTGACGCTTTGAATCATCAAGCAAAACAACTAAATGCATGCATCGAGCGCTCAATCAAGGGAGCTCATGAAAGTCCTCCATCATCGGAGCCGCTAAATAAAGCAAGATGCCTTAGCCTCGACACAAAATAAAAAATTCAAATTTAAAAAAAGTCTGGAAAAATGTATGGACTCACCCAGCAGTCATGTAATTTCACAATTCATTGTTTATTGTCCAACAAAAAAAATACAAAATGAGCCAAGTGTATTTTTATGTCAAGTTCAAGGTGGGAAGTGACGAACGACAGCGGCATTAATATAAAAGTGAACAAAAAACGAGCAACACAAACAGCATACAGAAATTATGCATGACAATATGTTGACTTGTACTAGTATAGTAAATACTTTCCATCAACTGGTGTCTGTCCAAACTGGTCAACTCCGTAAATGACCAGCAGACGGCGTTGCAGTTCAACTTTTGCCCCCCCTGCGGTCATTATTGATTCTTTTTGTGGTCCACATAAGAAGCTACTCAACAAACCAATATGTCGCCATTATTGACGATTTAAAGGCGGACTTAATTTGACCTTTAAACTCTTGAATGCACATGTCCTTTTTGCAACAAGGTCCAGAAGGACAAATTTGACAACATTTCCAAAGACGTCCACTTGTTTGCCTTTCAGTGATTATTCCAGTCTCCGCGATCCCCTAAAGCAGCTGGTAAGTGTCCAGGAAGTCTGCGGAGAAGACGCCCTCGGCCGCCGACACGCTCAGGTCCAGCCAGTCCATGCCGTGGAGATTGGACTCGGCGTCCAAGCCGTCGTCCAGCTCCATCTCCATCTCCATAGCGAACAGCGGTAGAGGAAGCTCCTCGGCAGGCATGTGCGCCACATGGACGCGGGGCGGCGGGCGCGACAGGACCGTGTTGACGGGCAGGAGGGTGACGCTGGGCGTGACGGGGACACGCTTGTTGGCGTCAGGCGGGTCGGGTTTGAGGAAGGGAGACATCTCTGTGCCCAAAGTGGGAAGAGACATCGTGTTGATGTGAAACGACATCCGTGTCCTCATTTGGGATGCTGGTGTGCGTCTTTTTCACAAATTGATATGTTGGTGTGCCCCTTTATCGCTTTTTTTTTTTTTTTTTTTCCCCTTTTTGTTTATTTCACCGTTTCGACAGCTCATCGCGTCATTTATCGCATCACTCGTGGCTCTTTTGGAGAGAGCTTGAAGAAAATGATTTAAGCAGAAGCCGTTAGCTTTTCTGACGTATCAAAAGCGTGAGCGCAGACTTATGATGGCTCATGTTGGTCATTTTAATCAATAAACGTGAATTTGTGATTTTATTTTAGGCTTCTTAAATTGATGGTGATTTTGGGGGTGGTTTATTGTTGGTGTGCGGTACAAAATATCAAAAAGCATTATGCAAACAACTGAAACGGTTTCACATTTGATCATTTGGTTCAATTGCGTCGCTCGGTTTGCATTTTGCCTAACGTGAACATTTTTGGAACGTTCTCGAGCTTATCGCGAAGGATTCATTCTTACCGCCGCTTTCGATGAGAATGTCAAACAGGTCATCCATCTGCTGGCTCGCTGCACACAAACCCTGCGAGGAAACATTTGCGACGTTTTCATTGCGGGAAATTGTTTTGATTGATCAACATTCCGAGGATCGTGTCTTAAAGTATTCAAATTGATTCCACGTAACCTAAATGTGCTCCAAAAGTTTGTCACCTGGATAGCAGGAAGCATGCGCGTGTGTTTCACGGCGTCTTCATAGCGAGGAGGTTCTCGGAGGATTTTACATTTAAGCGGCGGCATGAAGGCTGGCGAATGTCCACCGTGGGAAGCCTAGCGGAGGCAAACGACGATCGACATGCTTCATGACGTCAAGTATCAGAAATGACGGAAGCATGTTGTCCTACCTCCCTCGTGGGCGCTTTTGTGGCGCCGGACGGAAATGGGTCGAGTACATTGTGTGCTGTTCTCCGGCCCGTCCACGTCTGCACACGAAAATGGAAAAAAAAACATGAGGCTGATTTTCGCAAATGAATTTCCTCCTCTCACCTTGCTCACAGGTGCAGCGTGGTCTACTTTTGCGGCAGGAGGCGTTGAGAGGCTCGTCTCCGTGTCCTCCTGTTTGATCTCCACGCGTTTCTCCTCGAGGGGCGACGGAGGAGCGGGGCCGGGTGGCGAGGGCTCGCCCGGCTGCTGACTCCTCTTCTCCACCTCCAGCTGCTGCTTGAGCTCCTCCACCAGCCTCTGCTCGCGCTCCAGCCTCCTCTTCAGCTCCTCGATCTGACGCTCCTTCTCGTGGAGGCGGCGGTCCTTTTCGTGGAAGCCGGTCTCGCCCGCAGGGGGCGCCGCGGGACCGTCCGCCCCGCCGGACACTTTGGGGGATCGCGGTGGGCTGTTTTCGAGAGCTTTCGTCTCCGTGCCGACGAGAGTTTCGTGATACGACTTGAGCCGCTCGAGCAGATCCATCTTGGTTCCCGAGACGGGAAGCGAGCGCAGTTTGAGCTCCACTTTCAGCTCAGACACCTGCAAGCGCAAACACAACAGGACACGTCGCTGTCAATTTTGCATTTGGGGCAAAGTAGGAGGGGCTCAAATAATTATGCCCAATGAATCCTGCTCAGCAATCAGCCTAAAGTGTTTCGTAATTTTCATCAAAAATAAAACATCACCTTCATCTCGTCCACATTGGCCGGCAACTGATCTGGCTTGCAGTTTTCGTTCGAAATGTTGGCAGAACAGCTGGTTTGGAAATTGCCCGTTGAACTGCCGGAAGGAAATGGAAAGGGAAAGAGAGTCGGAGTCAGCGTCATTCTTCAATTTCAACGCCGGGAAGAATGACGAGGGCGGTAGAAGAAAAGTACGGTTTGAGACGCATGGCAGATTTTGACACAAAAGATACTTGAGCGCCACCTGGTGGCCAAAGTGCAAATTGCAACAACGAAAAAGAATAGGAGTGAGTTAGTCGGAAAGCCTAACCCTAGTTTTAATTAATTAAATAACAATTGTGCGCAAATGATCGAATAAATGAAGTCGAAGATGATGCGCGTACTTGCGTGCCGTCTGCTGTTGGCCAAAATGCTGCTGACCGAGAATCTGAAGCTGCAGAAAGTGCTGCTGCTGTTGCAGGATGCGCACGTAAGCGGCATCCACGCGTGCCGCCGGCGACGGCTTGAGCTCGTGTTTGTGCTGGTCCGGCGGAATGTACTGATGATACTTGAGCTTGCGTATCCTCGGCTTGGCCTCTCGGCTCTTTTTGCCGCGGCTTTTCTCGCCCGGCGGCTTTGGCGAGCTCTGTTGTGGAATCTGAAAGGCACACGCGCGCGCGCGCGCACGGGCACACAGGACAGCAAATGTGAAAGCAGACATTTGGTGGAATGCCAGTTGATGAAAATGTCTGGATGACGAAAAAGGACGTGGAAACGTGACCCTCATTGTTTTAACACCTGCAGGAAGTAAACGGCAGACGAGTGTTGAAAAACAGGACCCGCTGGATGACTAAAAGGTCACAGGTTCAACTGGGATTATGAAGTCCAAGTGGGCTTACCGGGTTAACATTTTGTTACCAATTTATTTGTACTCCTACTCTATTGTGGCAGCATGATAAGGAAGTAAAAGTAAGTCCTCTCAACAACGGATTTGAACCCAAAACCCAAAAACCGTGAGCCAGACCTGCCAGCCGCTCGAACGCAAACGCTGCCCGGATGAAAATGTCATCATTTCTTTCTTTAAATGTGAGAACGTGAGGCTCACCTTTGCACGCACAGCAGCGATTGGCTGAGATGAAGCTGCGAGTCGCTCGCCGGTGGAGGAGAAATCGGATGACGAGTTCGACGGTGACGGCTGCTGAGTGAAGAAGAGCAACAAGGTTTTTTCCGGTGAGTTTCGAGACACTCAAAGCGCTCCCAATGGATCCATTTTTCGGGCATTCGGCCTCACCTGCGCGGAGGAGCTCGAACAGGAAAGAGACGCGGCCTCGACGGAAGCCGGCGAGACCGAGTCGGTGCTTGGAGACGTTTGGCAACGAGTGCGCGGTGACAAAGCGTCATTGTTGTCCTCGCTGAAAGTGTACACATCGACTTTCTCGCCTGGACGACAAACATATTCAAATTGCAATCGAAACATTCAAGACTGTGTCGCCTTCTATTATACAACACGGCAGATTTTTTTTTTTTTTCCTGGGACGACTTCTTGTTTTATATTGAAAAGGGCTTTTTCCCCCCATATTTGTGTCTTACGGCTTTTTCTCGGGCTTGCTTCTTCAATAATGTGAATTTGCTTTGGTTGCTTTCCTCAGATTGCAAACTCCGCTGAGGTTGAAGTACAACAAAAACAAAAGAAAAAAAATAACAATAAAGATAAGAAATGAAAAGGAATGTGTATTGCGCATCTATTTTTGTATTTCTGCAACTTGGGGTCAGAAGAGTTGAAGCACCGTCGCTGTTGCCGTCCGATGAAATAATGCGTGAAAAATGTATTTTTATCCGGCAAGCTGAGAAAAGTCATCATTTTTGTTTCGACAGCGACTTCCTGTTTGGAGCTCGACTACGACACTTACTGCGTTCTACAAAATGCTGAGAAAGGTTTGGGATTTGCGCCTTGTTGAGATCACCTTCCACCCCGAAATGAAAACGAGCATCTACCGTCATGGTCGTCGAGGAGCTCCCCGTCCACGGCCGGGATGTTCTTGTCCACCGGCTCCACGGGTCCGGGCCGGCGGGCGATCTTCTGGTTGAGCTCGTCGGCCAGCCGGGCCCGCTTCAGTTTGAGCTGAGCGTCGGCCTCGCTTTCTGCGTGAGGAAGTCGCCGTCAGTTAGCCTCTTTTACACCAACTGAGAGAACAGACGCTTAAGCACCTTGTAGGATGTGCATGCGGACCAGCTCCGAGCGAGCGGGTCTGCGGCAAAGCTGGTGCTTCAGTAAGTTCCCCGTCTGATAAGAGAATTAAAAAAAAAATAAAAATAAAAATAGCAGGCAGGTGAGATGAATGACAAATGGACTGATTAAGAGCATTTATACGTAATCGGTCTTTTTTTTTTTTTTACCCTTGTTCGGTCCAGATTGCAAATCTGCTCGTGGAAGGCAGCAGGAGATTTAAGAGCTGAAAAAAAAATGGAATATTTAAAAATGGATTATAAATAGCTGGGCCTCGGGAGTCATCAAGTGTGAAAATAAACAATCATTGATTATTGTTTATTTCCGAAAACGTGTCTGTGAGCACGGTGCTTTGCACGATAACCGTTTTAAAATGCCAATAAAATAAATAAAATCGCACAATTTCTCATTGACTCAATTTTGCCCTTTTGCAGGATCGGAAAAGTAAAGTGACAAGCCAGATGACTCTCACGCGGCCTGGGTCGGAGTTCACGGATGACAGAATCACCTCGGCTCTGCCCGACGGCGTTTGATTTATTGGACACGTGAGGCAGGAGGAAAGCAAAAAAGTCGACAAAGCCCGGCCGGGTTAGGCGCTTGCTGAGACGGGCCTGGGGGAGGTTTTGTTTGAGTCCAGCGGGGTGAGTGACCTCCAGCAAAGGCCCAGCCTGTGACTCATGAAGCGATGTGGAGCCAGGGAGGAGCTCGCTCGCTCGCTCGCTCAGTGGGGTGGGGGGGGGAATTGTACTTCTCCGCAGAGACAGCAACAAATAAATTTGCTCAGCGACTAGAATGGTGGTAAAACCAAAAAGGTCGCTTAATGTTAGCCTAGCGTGGCAAAGTCAGCGTGAGGCGCGTACTCACGGGGCATGATGCCTTGCTCCACAAGTTGCTCTCGGCTTCGTCGGTGCTGCAGGAGAAGCTGAAGAGCTGCGGGAGTGCACACACGCACACACACACACACACACACACACACGCAAGCCAGTTGAACAATTTCAATTGAAAAGACATCAAGGCGAAACAGCTCAAGAGAATTTTTTTTTGCCCGCTGTCATGTTTTGTAATAAACACGGAAGGTTAAAGAAGTAGACTTCACTTCCTGTGCTCAGCCATAAAGGAAGTGGGGGGGGGGGGGGGGGAACCGCACGTGGGACGTGAGCGGCGATGGCGCTGAACAAGTCCCGCCGGCCAAAGTCAACAGAATTCGAACGAGGCGAAAGCTTGTTAATGAGTAAATCTGCCGTCAGACGGGACGCCGGCGAGAGCAGCGTGACTCACGTCTGCATCATAAGTTCTTCATGCGGCGCTTTGGACGGGATTCAGCGGACAAAAGTATCGGGACACCTGGCCAAGCAAAAATGGAAGAAGAGTTGCCAGACTTTCTACAAGATGGCGACATGTCCGCTTTTCACTTCATCCCAAATTTGTTATCATTGACATTTTTCGGACTTTGCCAAACTTCCCACGCATTTGAGAGCCCGCAATTGTCCCTCAGATGAAAAATCATCTTGGAGGCGGACCGAGGAGGTCAAGCACGACTCTCGATTAAAAGGCGTGTCCTGATACGTTCTTTGAAATCACATCTGGTGCAATAAAAAGTCACCGTTGCTCCAGGAAAAATCGTTGGATTTATTGAGAGGTGCGTCTCAACACGGCAGCCCAGCGGCCGATTGTCAGAACGAGCGCTGGTCCGAACTTGAACGGCGTCCTGCGTGAGCCCACACTTTAACTTTACATCTGTTTTAGACGTCAAACCGCTCATCTCGGTCATGTGAGACGGGAAGTCAAAAGTAAGCCCGCAAGCTAGCAAAGCCTAGCAAGAAAAAAAACCAAAACTAATTGGAGCGCTTTTTAGAAAGGAGAAACAGTCAAATGATTAGACAGACGCATAGCTTACATCCTCCATGAAAAACAGAAACAAAATATCGGCAGTCTTACTTAAAAAACAGCTTCGTCAATCAATATGTGCTGACAGGCGTGCCTTGAAAAAGGCAAAAAAAAAAAAATCGGAATTTTCGGATTGAAAACAAAAATGGACTGAAGTCAATTTTTTTAATTGCGTCTATTGAAGGCCGCAACTTTTGAGTGTTTTGAAAGTCGATCGGCGACGTTGCAGACGCTCGGATGTTCACCTCGGCAACGGCGTAACATTCGCTCGACTACAAGTACGGAGCGGCACACAGGAAACAAATCCTCTGCCGTTCACATCCACACAAGGCAGACCTGCACAGCTCTCCCGGGAAAAGCGTCCGACAGGCCCTCCGTGACTCAAGCGAGCAAAAATAAACGGGGCGGCTGTGAGAACGAGAGGCCTGGGAACCGTTTTCAGCGGAATGACGCCACCGATCGAGTCGGGAATGGCGCAAACGAGGGCTGCCGCTGTCAAAGGACACTCGGAGGTGTTGCCGCGTTCTCATTAAGCGAGCAGACGGCGAGATTCGGAAAGTGTTTATAGTAGATGTGACCTGGAAAGAATGCGTCGAGCGATAAAACCGATGCGTGCCGATCGATAAACATTGAATGTAAGAGGCCACAATCCGCGCCCTGGGGTGCTCCTGACAGTTTGCGCTGAACTTTGGCTAACCTCGCCGTCATGTCAAGCAGAAGCAGAAGTTGCGCATGCGACGTCATCTCCAATCGTCCCACGGCAAAGCTCACGTTTTGATTCCCATTTGATTGGATTCTTCGAGGAACAGAACAAAAAGTTTGCGCGTCGTTGCCAAGACAAAGAGCAATGCGCTTTCGAAAGGCGGATGACGCAGATTTATGTTGACTTTATTGGTTGGGAATATCCAAAGATGGCTTTGGATGCACTCCGATTGGAGCAAAGATGCACCGTATGGAGACGAGCCGCCATTCCAGACGCATTTTTCTTCACTTAAACGGTCGATGTGACGTCAAGCGGCGTTTTTTTTGGCACCTGAAACGCGGAATTCCATTTCATTTCGGCAGCAGGTTTGAACATGGGCCTCGCAGTCTGGAGCGCTAATTCTCAAACATTGACACCAAGTACCACCTTCAAAAGCACAACCGCGAAAAAAAAAAATTGTTTGCTCGCCAAGTGTCACCGGCGTGACCAAAATAAAAATCCAAGAAAGAAGCATGCTTAACGCTTTGTCAAAAAGGAGACAGAGGTTCTTGTTCTAGTAAGCCACAAAAACATTCCGCACAATTTAAACATTAACACATAAATCCGGGAAAAAAATCCAATCGGACACTCGCACTGAAGCAGATGGTTCACCTAAAATGTCATCCACGTAAAATGTCTAAAAGCTTAAAAGACAATCGTGTGTTTAAAATAAAAAGCGTTCTCTAGTCAAGTGAAATACAACTGAAATGTTCCAGAGATTCTTTCACGTTCCACTAGAGGGCGCATGCACGCAGAACGTCACGTTAGTCGTAAGAAAAACAGATTTGCTCAAATCCTGTTTGGATTTGGCAGGTGTGGGCCAGGTTTGAATCCAGTCTCAAAAACAAAAACATTTTGACTGAATATGTCAAAAGTGCGAATTGTTTGTCTACATTGGACCTGCAATGGGCTGGCGACCAGTCCAGGGTGTACTCTGCTTCTTATCTCGGCTCCGTCTCAGCCACGACCTCAATGACGACAAACATTACAGAAAATGGATGGAAATTTGCATCAAATGTATCATCAAGGAACTGGAATGGAAACTGAAATGCGGCGCCGATGTGGTGAGATTAGCGCACATGATTTTGTGACTTTGGAGCAGAATACGCCGCGATACGAGACATCGGTTTTTATCATCAATATGGATTTTATGTGGGAAGGGGTTAACTTCTTTTTACACTTGTGTGCCAGTTGCCAAGTCGTTCGGTTAATAAAGTTATTTTCTTTCTTTTATGAACACGGACTGCTGAAATGTTCCTGAAACTCACCTTCGACGAATGCGTACAGGACGTACAAATAAAGAATCGCATTTGTCTTGCATCCCACCACAGCGGTGATGTCGGCCGCGCGTCAGCCCAAATATGAACAAGTAAGTAGCAGGACGTACCTGATTTGAATTTGCCCGTGCAGATGGAGGGGGTCTCCACGTGGAGGCAGGCCATCATGGAGGGTTCTGTGCTGGGGGGCCACCTCTGGAGTCCCATGGAGCGACCGCGCCGGCGGTCCGGGAGAGTCGAGACTCAGCGCTGAGTCCAGGACGGCTGGGGGCTCGCGGCGACCCCCCCTCGTCTGTGGCTCGGCTGTGGAAGTGTGTGTTCACAGTGTGTGTGCGTGTTAAGATCAGTGGGCGGGATCAGCGTGGCTCGTGTTAACCCTCTCAAGGCGGCTTTGCAGAACTTTAGGACATAAACACGAGTGGGCTTGAACTTGACACTTAGATAAAAATGCAAAATGAAAAAAGTTTCAAGGAACATGAAACAATAAAGGGGTAATAATACTTTGGGATTTTTTCATGATGCTTAGTTTTTTTTAATTGAGTTAGTTTTAATCATTTTTATAGAGCAAAGAAAATTCTCTTTTTTAGTTTTTTTATATATGAAGACTTTGAGTGTAATGTAAAAAAAACTAACACTAAAACTAAAAATGAACACACTAAAAGCTTTAAAGTTAGTTTTATAAACCTATTTTTCTACATATACAATTCATTAAGGAATATATTTTTGTTGTAATAATGACGCAGACCAACTGTGCGGTCAAAGTCAATCCATTTGCAAACTTGGACACAAAATGAATTCAAGTGTTCACGGCTGTCCTTTCCATGAGAAGTCTTTTGTTTTCTCTAGACGGAGTCCTAAATAACAAAGACACGAAGCCCTCGGGGACACGCAAGCTTATCTTCGAACATGTTCTCGCTAATTTATGTCGCATGTTTTATTATTGGCTCGTGCTATTGAACTGCTGTCAGCACTCAGCACAGGGAAGTTAACTCAAACGGGTCAGTGTGAGGGGGGTATGGTAATGATGGTGCTAAACAGGAAGTAAGATTGAAAAAAAAAAACTAATTAGCGTGAGTTCCGACAATCTGAGAGGAACCAGGAAGGCTGCAAGGCCACTTTCTCACCGGCTGCTACAAAAATGGCATTTTTGTCGTCGCTGTTCCGTCTGAACGGTACGACCAACTTTTTTGTATCGCACTTGTCGTCTTTAGACCTTCGCTGACTTCGGGCAAGAGGCTCAAACGTTTTCACGGTGACATAGAATGTGCAGAACCGACAGTGTCAGCTGAGAAGGAAATGCTGATATGATTCACTTGTTAGATAACGAACCGCAGGAAGGATTTCAGGAAATAGGAGAATTTGTGAAATACACACTTTTTCGTTTGGGATAAAGATGAAAAATAAACTCCACAAAGAACTGAGAGGAAAGCGTGCTTAACAAAATGTGAACTTTCGGAGAATTCTCGACGGAGGAGGTCAAGGAGAATTTTTGATCAAAATAGCGGTTTCAATTTAGAATTCTCGCCTGGTGAGTCGCAGTGCGCTGCTTGTTCCTGTGATGTGTGAAAACGGGACAACACATGCCGGGCCAGCGCCGACCGACGACTTCAGGACAAATGACGTCGGCTTTCAGGAAACGTGCACGGCCCCGCAAGTCAACGAGATTAGGGGAAGCATGAGCGCTCCCGATTTACATGAAATAATGGTTAACAACCCCCAGCGCCGCGGGGGGGGGCAACAGGAATGTGGAAAAACATGTCCTACTATTCAGCACGGGGAACAAAAAACTCGATGACTGTCTTTGAATACCTGTAGAGCCCCCCCCCCCTCCTCAAAAAAAAAACCAAACCTCTGTCATGCTTTTGCCAAGCCAACTTTCTTCCTCAGTCATTATTTGATCGTCGCCTCTGGCTTGAATTAAGACCCAAAGAATAAACGAGGGAACAAAGCACTGCGATGACGGTGACGTGACAGAATTTTTAATCTGCGATTGCAACAAGTCATTGTCAAACGTTTGATGATGACAACACGCTTTGGCTTCTTGAATTCACGCGCATGACGGCAGGCCAGCTGTTTTCACTAAGGCACAACGTTTGCGGCAGCGAAAACACTCAGTGACGCGCAACAGTGCTGATGCGTTGCGGTTTCACAACAAACAAAGATATTTACAAGCAGCCGTCTACGAGAAGGCCAAACATGACATCAGCTAAAGGGAAGTTGCGGCGCAAACGCTCACGTAGCACAACCGCTGCGAAGATGAATATTCTTGAAATATGAACATCCGCATGCTTATTGCACAGTTTTTTTTTTCCCGTTTTCATTTTGTGAAAAACTCAATTATTTTGTGCATTACGCGCTGGGATGCCACAAGATGGCTAACAGGAAAGACGTAATCGGTGTCAAGGAAGAATTTGAAGGTCATGCATCTCGACTCGGACTCACGATCTTTAAAGCATTCATCTTTAATGTTGTACGATTTTTATGGAATACTTACGGTTTGAAAGGCTACTGTGAAATTGGTTGGGGCGTTAATTACTTCACAAATTCGTATTAAGTGCATCTTATTTCATACAAAGCTGCCGTGTTATCCGCACTCGACAATATCTTTTCTTGCCCGCCGTGAATATGCCAGCAATTCTTGCCGGTTCGCAGGAGTATAGAACAAAATTAAAGTAGAACTTTAAAAGTCGTCGCTCCAAAACACCATTGGCCAGCCGGCCCTTAAAGCCAACATTTAAAAGCTTGAGCCGCCGTTTCGTGATTGGCACACGGTAATCGTCTACAGGTGCACCGTAATCAAAGAGGCCGTCCACGCGGCACTCTTAAGCTCACGTTCAAAATAAAAGCCAGACAGGCAAATTCCTTCTGGATTTTGACTGTGTTCATTCCAAAGGTGGATCCTTGAGAAGGTTCCGAAGATTCACATTCGAAGAGCGCGAGCATCCGTCTTGGGCGGTTGTTGAATTTGCTAAATGAGATATTAGATTAAGATTGGCTTGTGCCTTCCTGACTGACGGGTCATAAAACATGTAACATGCAACATGTCATGCATCGCTGCAGGTAGTAAAATGTTTGGGTCCGAGCCATGGCATGGGAAGCATCAAAAAGCACCTGCATGGAATTTGGGTTGAAGATACGGAACCAAATGTGCCCGAGTGGAAACTAACATTCCATTTTAAGGCAATAATACATCATTTCTGATCAAAGTTAACTTTGACTGTTTGTTGGCTTTCTATTTGCATTATTTTTCCAAAGGGGGGAAAGTGTTTGGAATGACGACGTATCTCAGTTCGACCCGAATGTTCCAATGGATCGTGTGCACCCTTGGAGGTCCGACTGAATTCGTCATTACAAAAGATGAAATATATCCAAACAAGGCGACCAAAAGACTATTAACGGACGCGAGGGGAGATTTAGGCTTGAAAGAATCTGCAACATATTTTTTTTTTTTTTTTTATAGCCGCCGAGTCTTCGCACTCAACTCCCATTGCATCTCATGTAAACCCGTGCAAATGGTGGGAAAGCCAAAAGAAAATCCCCATGGGCCCTACAGCGTGCTTTGAAGCGGCGTTCCACGCAGCTGCGTGCGGTTCATCTCACTACTACCAACAAGTTTAGATGAGATAACATAACTTCACACTATAAAGAGCCACTTCGTACAAACGAGTGCGGCTCCGTTTCGTTGTGAAGGGTACCAAATAATATTTTTTCAGTGAAATCATCTGAAAAAAAATAGTCAATTATGACTAATACTAAAACTAAAATGGTTTTGAAAAAAACTAAAACAAATAAATCAACGAAAAATCAAAGCGGCCCTGAAACGAATTAAAACTTTAAAACATTTCATTTAAAAAAATAAAACTCAAAACAAAATAAAAACTTACTATGATTAAAGTTCCCAAACTCTATTAACCCCGTTCTGTAGTTTAAACACAAAGAGCCACTTGAAGTAGCAAAACAAAGTGTTCCTCATGAAGCGTCTTTAGCAGGATGCGCAACAAAAATCCATGCTCGGCAACAAACAAGACGTTTTCTTTTCTTTTTTTTTTGTGTGGCTTACAGGCAAGTTGAGCGTGCTGAAGTCATCTTCCAAAATTCATTTCCCAGATGCGCAAGTGCCAAAGCGGAGCCGCTTTGACAGACAGAAGCTCGAGCACAACCTGATCCTCAAGTTCAAACTACTGTTGGGAAAACCGGAGCCAGGGCCGCCTTCGGGGTTTCCACGTCAGATGGACGGCAAAGTACGCATCTGTCAACAAAGTTTGAAGAACATGAAATTGTCGTCATTAACCAACATTGGAGGCTTTGTGGAGAAGAGAATGAAAAGAAAAAGAATGATGTCTTCAGTTTGACAATTTTGGTCAATGCAAGATGCAAGACAACACACACTGGATCTTTTGTCCTTTAGGTCACTATTAAGTGACGTCAAGTCGGGTTAGCATGAACCGATCATTTTGCAACATCGTGGAATGTTACTGCGGCATAAAAAAAAAACAAATGACATCATGGCAAAAGCGAGGAACTTGAGCCTTTTAACACTCACACACTATGACTAAATAGCCACAAAGCAGCGGCAATTATTTTAAGACTTAATCACCCCCCCCCCCCGCACACTCTTACTAACCCTTTCCATTCCGTAACAGGCCTGGGGCTATCGGATATTTTCAGAATTCGAATATGTACCGATCATCTCATCGACTCACGTCAACATTTATTCTGCATAATAGCCACACAAAATATGCACGTGAGGCGCAGGTGTTATTTCTGACCTCCTCATATGCTACACTGTATTATCTGTGACCTCGAATGTGCGCAGCTTCAAAAGAAGCACATGGCTTGTGCACATGCAGCGAGTATATAAATGTGCTTGCTCAAGTTGTTTTTTTCATTGTGAAATGATCCCAAACTTTGCAAACATTTATGAACTCCTGTTGCTACGTGAGCCTGCAGTAACGTCAGTCTGGAAAACCACAAATTCTTGCCCGTTAGCAAAATGAAACTACATTGCAAAAAAAATTAAATAAATTGCTGATACATGGCTACAACAAAAAGAAAACGAGCTTTTGCGCGTGTCCGCCATGCAATCAGTCGGCAAATTAACCGATGATGGCGCGGGTGACTCCTTCACACTTGTCCAACATTCCCGGATTTCAACAGGCTGTATCTTTCCCACAGCCCTAATTAACCCTCGAGTGGCCCTGACTCACAACACGGGCTTGCAATCAAATAAATAACCTCATGTGCAAGCTGGCATCGTTTTTGTCGCCGGCTTGAAAATCAGCGAGAGGAGAAGATGGACGTAATAAAATGCCAAGTGAGCTTTATAGACGAGCGAGCAGTTTTGGACTTGACGTAAAAGATAGAATTGTGCTGACTCAAGAGGAAGGTTTACATAAGGCCAGGGCCGGTTCTGATGTTTCATTCGAAGTACCGTGTGTGTTTTGCAGTCGCGGAGGTTTGAAAAAATAAATAAAGGAGTGTTTCCAGGCCAGCACACAAAGTGTCCATTTGAAATATCCATTTTTCAAGCTCACAAATCTTAAAGGCGAGATAATTATGGTGTAAAAAAAGCTGTTGGAGCGTATAATTAGGGGCTAAATGTTATTTCAACCCATATTTCTATTCAGGCAGAGGAAAAAGATGGTATCGCTACGAGATGGAAAACTGCATTAACTCAGCAACGTCAATCCGGCGAGCCGTCATCGTAATAACGGCAAATGAGCACGTCTCACCTCAGCCAAACGAACAGCTGACGACAAAATGATGCATTCGAAAGTCATTGCAAATAATCGCAACGGGAGGATGTGAATCTCGGTACACACGAAACAACAATCGGACGGAAGAAAAATTTGAGCAATGGCTCCATTGTCATACGTCGCTGAAAGATTTTCCACGCCGCTTATTCTGTGTGGAGTGATTTTTCTTCTTCAGCTAAAACGCTTTCTCATTGATTATATTTTTTGGCAGTCTGCCCGCCGCATATTCGCACATTTTTGGGGGAGACCAAGGCGACCATGTTAGTCGTAAGAAATCCACATTTGCGTATGCTGGGGCAAATAATTTGGCTCTTTAAAAAAGGCAGGCTATAATGCAGCTTTAGGCTCTCGGGGGGAGATGTTTCGAACCCCCACATGGGAACTAACCATGACAATAGAATAGTGGAAATAGAACATGTTTCAGGACGATACTTGGCCACTTTTAATACGCTGTCATCTCTCTGCTGCCAACCCACTCCCTGAGCCCGCGATGGGAAAGCGTCAAAGTTCCCCCGATTACAGACATTTCCTTCCTGCGCCATACGCAGCCATGCCAGGAATGGCTGCGCTATTTACTCAGGCCCGAAGCGAGCCCAGTCCAGATCCCACACCCACATGGCATTTGCATCACGACGTGCAAAGGCCACAAGCTTTCCTTGGGGGAGAATTCCCTCCCTGTCCACACACAGAAGAAAAAAAACAAAAAACCCCAACATGATTCTTCTTCTGCTTGGTCAAGATGCACTCAGATGACTCAAGTATGTTATGTCATACGAGTTGGGGAAATGTGCGGGAGCCCTCGGATCCAGATATATCTCTTTAATTATGAAAATATATGAGCCTCAAAATGCGAACTGAGCGACGTAAAGATAAAGATAAAGATAAAGATGTCCTTTATTAGTCCCACAATGGGGAAATTTGAGGTGTTACAGCAGGTTTGCATACCAGGCGAATGTTCTCGTCGCCAAAAAACAACAACTTAAAACACAGCTTTCATTTAAGAATAAAAAAGAAAAGTGTTTGACCCTTGAACCGATTATTTCATTGGAAACATTGGAGATTTGAAAGCAAACACTGTTGCTTTGAAAACTATTTTGGATGTAATGGGAACATTTTTGTTTGAAAAAGCCTCAATGTGATGTTTCCAGGCGCTAATATATCACCACGTCGCAAAATAACCCCAAACATCATCAATATGACACATACAGAAGCCCTTCTAATGTGGTTTAGAATATGTAAACCAAAAAAAAAAAAAAAAAGGATCTTTAGTTCCAACCCTGAACATTTATTTTGGGAGCTGCGTGAGGCGCTAATAAGAGATGTGACGAAGCCAAAATCCAACAACACATCCATCACCGTGGAGGATTAAGTGATAAAAAGGCTCTCGGAGTAAAGAGCGGTTCCAAGTTTGCTTTTCACAACACTCATATAACAAAGTCAGAACGGGACTCTGCTGCCCTCTACTGAGCATCTTCAGCCACTGAAATCTTCTTGCAGAGATGTGGAAAAATTCTAACAGCTGAGTTTGTTGCAAATACTTAAATAAGAAACCGCGAAAAGGTCGATTGGGTAGGATTTTACATTTGGCCCTGCATTGCACTGTGTTATTTATTTATCTAATTTATATATTTGTCTGTATTATTGTTGTATTGCACTGGAGAGGGGAGCCCTCTAATCTCGTTGCACACTTGAGTACAATGACAATAAAGGGATTTCTATTCTATTCTATTCTAGTTTTGATTTCAACTGATCAAAAGCTAACATTGGAACAGTTGGCATGCTAACAAACAGCAAGATAGCGGCGGAAGTATGGCAGGCTTGAATTGGTTTATATACTTCCATGGGTATGAAATGCCAAAGTTCAAATTCATTTGGGACGCTTTCTATTGGAAATGTGGACTCTTTGAAGATTCCTTTTGGGAAAGTAAAAACAAAGTTCCCACGATGTGACAAGTGGAAGAAGTCGGTTGAATTTGTAAAACCGCTCTTCAGCATTCACTTCACACTAAAGACGACTTTGAGAACCCGAGCCCATCTATTTCCTCTCTTGTGCGTGTCGTTAAAGTCTATCTGAGTCGACGCCTTTTTAGTTGACTTTTTCTCTGTCCCAAATATAAAAAAGATTTTATGAAGCCATCAGAGCCAGATAATTTGATTTTACCCAGCAATTGTCAAACGTGAAACTATCAAGATGTTCTTACATTCTCCAACCACGTTATTAGAAAAGGCCATAAAAAGGTTTGCCTCCATTTAAATTCATATATGCGGTACTCGTGAAAAGGCTTGGACATTAAAGTTGATACGAAATTGAATTATTAGGAAGCATCAGCACTCATCTAATCTATGCAAAAGTCGGACTTTAGAAAGCAAATAATGCTTAGAAAGCCAATGATCACTTTTGATACAATCTAAAAGATGTACTGTGAATAAAAAAATAATAATAATATATATACACACACACACACACATATACATAAATTAAAATTTTTACGCACCCTGTGAGATTTTTTTACCCTCTCTCGTAAAATGCAATATGTGGTTCTCATTTCTCATTTGCAGTGTGTGTTTGTGTGCGCGTGCGTGTGTGTGTGCTTGGCACAAGCGCCCGATTGAAAATCTCATTAATTCATTCCAAATGTGCTCATTGGGCGGCTTGTGCATCTGCATGTTTTCCGATTCCATTCGGAGGTGATGATGGAAACACCTGCGACTACCCCCCTCCAGCTCTCATTTAGCCATCCTACGTGTGTGTGTGTGTGTGGAGCTGCCAAAATTGCGCTCCTGTGCTTGTCAGACAGATCAGCTTTGCTCCAGTCGAAAAAAAAAAGTGTGGTCTGAAAATAGGCCTAATCGAAGCGGCGCGTTTCACATTACATCGCACAGTCTTGAGACCTCTGCGTTCAAGGTCAAGTCACATTTCGATCGCTTCATCGGCATTGTTTGGGATGCTTTAGCTTTGATTTGCTACATTTTGCAGGGTTTTTTTTCTTGTGTTCTACAATAATTGTTGAGAAAAAAGTCATAGCCAGTATTTTTTTTTTTGTAAATGTATCTTATTTGCAAGGCAAAAAATTATTTTCACAAAAAAGTAAACATTAATAAAAATGTTTTGTGGAGAATGTTTTAGATATATTTTTACATGTTTTTTTACATTACAGTTGTAGTAATATAAGAATAATGTTTTTTTATTTTCAAGTCATATTTGAATTTTTTTTAGATTAAAATTGTAATCCTACGAGAATAAATATGTTTGTTTTTTAAGTAAAAAGTCCACATTTATTTTTCAGAATAAAAGTTGTATATTTCAAGATAAAAAGTAGCACATTTTTGAGATTCAAGAGGAAAAAATTAAAAGAGGAAATTGTCTTTTCTAATTCTTAATTTCGGCATTGCGCCTACTTTGTTGAAAGATCTCCCATCAACAACAGAAATGCGTTCAAATTTCCTCCTGGTTAGACAATTTAGTGACAGGAAAGATAAATGAAACGTCCGCCCAGCAAATCCACCAGTGACCTTTGAAACCACACCGGTCCGTACCTTCTGCGAGTCGTCCACCTCATCGTAATGATGCTCAGCTGTGAGAACAGATCACGGAGGATCAGGCCCGCCTCGGTTCCCGCGGTCATCGCGGCTGATTCTTCTGTTACCATGGCGACGTTTCCCCTGCACTCTACTGCCTCTTTGATTGCGTGCCATCTGAAGAGGAAGACAAAAGGGAAAAATGTCAGCGCGCGTAGTGTCGCCATGTTTCACGTTCACTTCTCATCTATCTGTACTCACTTTTTAAAGGGCACATGTCGCGGATATTTCATTTGGAACAGCTTGTATACAAAAAGTTGCGAGTGAAATTAACAATCAAGTAAATCTTTTATCTGCCCATTTCTGAAAATACAACTTTGAGAAAACCCTCCTGAACTTGTGTCCACTGGGGCTAATTGACATTTTAAGCAATCCCACATGCCAGTTACGAAAAGGTAAGAAGAGCTGCAGTTTTCAAGGAGATGACCATTAGAGAATAGCTAACTGGCGCTCTATGTTGCGTATGTATTATTAATAAACTTGGGAACTATTTAAAATTGTGAGAGAGAAAAGAGAGATATTGTGTCCTTTTGTGACAAACAACAAATACAAACAAGTCGTCACATTTTATGTAAGTAAGTAGCTTGAGTAACTCAACAGCTGTCCATCAAGCGCCCCAGATACCCTTTGAAAGTAGGATAATGGATCACGATGCAACGCAATGGACAGTGACATTTAAAAAGGGAAGTGTCGGCGTGACGACGGCGTAACCGACCTCTCCAGACAGGAAATTACACTTTGAATATTTTGCTCAAAAACTGGATTTGCTTTCAATGGGATCCTCCAAATCGGTGCCGTATGTTTCCACATTTGCACAAATTTCAATATTAAAGAACAGTGTTTCCTAACTTTTAATGAGCTAACGCACTTATTCAACCCTGGAAAAATCTCAAGGCACACCACTAAACACGATTGCGACAACAACAAAAAAAAAGCATACATATGGAAATAACGATGAGATTGAAATTGAAGAAAGACACACAAAGATCTTAAATAATCATTTCTGGACCAATTAAGTCAATTTTCCTCAGCACACCTGCTGTCGACACGATAATGTGCATCACAAAAATGCATCACTATTTGCTATCAATTCAGTTTGTACAAAATGCAACTAAGTGTTTGGGGGCAGCACGGCGGCTCACTGGTGAGCACGTTCACCTCCCACTTTGGAGGTCGGTGGTTCAAATTCTGGGTTTGACCTTCCTGTGTCCAGTTTGTTCCAAAGACATTTCATGACTCGAAGTTGTACAATGATCGGCTGTTTGGTGAATGTGCCTCATTGCCTTCCACCCCAAGTCAGCAGGGAGGCAGCTGGCCAATAGAGGGCGCTGCACCATCGCTCCCCAATAAGAAATAAGAAAAAAAAAAAAAAATTTCAATGAAATATTTATGAAATGTAGGTATGTACATGGGAAGTGGCTTTTACTTACGACATAAAAGTCATCTTCACGGACTCCATTTACACCGCATGTTCCATGTCCAATGATTTCCTGTTGATCGTCTCTGTGTGACTGATTTACATCGTGCTAAAAATAATACGTAAAACCGCTACCCTAATTAGGACTCGCATTATAGCTAAATGTGTTGATGGATGTTTCCGGGGTTTGTGAGAATGTAAGTGCTCGACACATGAAGGAATCAGGCGGTAATTTTGGGAGCGGATGTGTATAATAGTGCCTATTGTGACCCTATTCTGTAAATGAAGTCTTTTCAAGTCCTGCTTCCTGTCAAACTTTTCTCTTCGCCGATATTAAAAGTGTCCGTTTTCAAAGAAGAGATAAATTTAGCGATCCAAATGAGCAGAATTAGATTAGACCGGCTTTGAACGGAAGCAGACTCCAGCGTGGATCACAGAAAGTTATGAATATTCCGCATGTCCAAAGTCTTTCGGAGAGTGTCACACCGGGGGTGTCGCGCAGAGGTTGAACGTTCATATTATGCACCTTACCTTGTCTATACAGCCTTAATTTACTCCACCGTTGTGAACTGTGCTCCATGTTCACGTGCGGTAACGCTTTTTTTGCGCAGAGTCAAAGATGAGGCCCGAGTGGGATTCATTCAATGGAAAGTCATTGCATGAAAATCTCCACACATTTAATTACGCTCACTCTCGCTCTCAGTGTCACAGAAGAATTACAGCACCCCGGTCGGCCCACCTGATCCCAAGGCAACGGACGTCGCAGCAGGCACATTTCACGCAGCTGTCATGCTCTCACGGCATTTGAGAAGGAAATTGTACAAGAACAAAAAAAAAAAAAAGCACTGCGCAGGATGATGTAAGCCAAATTAGGATGTTAGTTGGAGCGCGCTGTCGTTTCTCACTAAGTGACTCGCAAGGCTAATGCAGTAGCAGTCATAATTACAGAAAATACTTTGTAAAAAAAAAATTGAGGCGATACTTTTATAACAAATCAAATGAAAAAAAATAATACTGAGCATGACTTGACGTATAAGTGGCACAGGTTTTTTTTATATATTTTTTTTTATTGACCAGGTGGCCGTTTCGCAGTCGGGAGCGGTCTTCCTAACTGAAGCCGTGCTGTTCGCACTTGAAAGCAACTCAAAAAGTTGTCCTCCTTCAGGGAGTAAAACTATTAATAGGAGACGTACGAGATGAAACAAGCCAAAAGTCCCCCGGTGGCCAATTGTAAATAAAAGTAGCCTCCCACCGCTAAGATGATTCAACTTCAAATAACGCAGAAACAAAAAAGAGATTTCTCAAGCGGCAGATGGCAAGCATCCTCTCTCCGATCAGGAAAAAAAAAACTAAAAATAAACGGCTGAATAGTTGTTTCTTTTTTAGCAGATACATAAGTGTCAGAATCGTTTTTTCTTAAAGATCACACGGTCACCGTTGATCAAAAGTGTCAGTTTCATGATAGGACTTGATCAAGTCGTGTAACTGACAAAATGCACACGCTCCCAATCCTGAATCGTCATCCTCGGCAACGCAATAGAAGATGAGAGTTCTACAAAGATTTGGAGAGTAGTATTTGACAAGAGATACAAATCTGCCCCGAGATGCAATCATCATGAAATCATATTCCGCCATGGAAATGAATGGCAATTAATCTGCTAATCTGTTTGAGCTGCACCCCACCCAAAAAAAATAAATAAATTGGAAAGCACATGACAGATGTTACTAACATATCCCGTGATTGTTTTACTAAATGCAACCACAAGGAGTGAAGGTGACATTTTGCAATTTATCAGCTACTATTAAATATTTTTATAGTTTTATCAAAACAACAAATGGTGCATTCAAGGATTCATTTCGTTATCGCCTTTCTTGCACACTTTCAACGTGCGGCAATTCTCACATCTCTTCGGACACACCCATGTCTAAACTGTGGGGCAGGCACGACGCTAACGTTCCACTGCAAACAAAAAAAAACTTTGAATTAATCTAAAAATCTTATTTGTGAGGAAGATCCAGAAAATTGAACAACCAAACGGGCTCCAATATGAAAGAAGTATCAACAATTTTGCTTTAATTAAGATAACGGTGTGGGTTGCCTTTTGGTAAAAATATCTCTCTCTCTCTCTCTCTCTAACCCCCCCCCCCCCCCCCACACACACACACACACACCCCCACCCCACACACACAGACTCCACCTCTCTCCTCTGCATCTTCCCACACCCAACTTGTCTGCCACTCAGTGCTGGAGAGAAGAAGCCTGCAGGAGGCTGACGACCTCCAGCAAGGCCAAAGTAAGAGCTCACCACCGCTTCGTCTGCATCCTGCTTAGTCACTCGCGAGCTGGAACTAACAGATTGCATTGCATACAGGAATACCGCTGCACACTCGGTGCCTTGGATTGGCGCATGGCAAGTTGCACTCAAACCACTTTTACGCACGGCGCTCCGCGCAGAGGATGTGAGCGCATCCACGCGCAGAAAAAACAAGTGAGCGAAGATGCGCGGTGCTGAGCTGCTGCTCGCGTACGTCCTGGCCAAAGTGACGCTACACCACGCGGAATGCCAAAGGGAGCGCGTGGCGGACGACTTGGTGCTGGTGAGCGGATACAATGAGTCCGCGGAGTACACGACGAGCAGCGTGACGGAGAGCCCGCACACGGAGGACACATGCCGCGGCTACTACGACGTGATGGGCCAATGGGACCCGCCGTTCGTGTGTCAGACGGGCAACTACCTGTACTGTTGCGGCACGTGCGGCTTCAGGTTCTGCTGCGCCTTCCGCCGCTCCCGGCTGGACCAGACCACCTGTAAGAATTACGACACGCCGCCGTGGATGATGACCGGCCGACCGCCGTCCAAAGTGGACGTGGCGCAGGACTCGGCCAAGGACAAGACCAACATGATCGTCTATGTCATCTGCGGTCTGGTGGCCATCGTGGCACTGATTGGCATTTTCACCAAGCTCGGCCTGGAGAAGACGCGGCGGCCCGATCGAGAGAACATGCAACAGTAGGATTTTATATGCACATGATCACAATTTCCCCCAGTATAAAACCTCTCTCCACATTGAAAATGCCTTCCTGCACTGTGAAGTGTATACCAAAGCAACAGGTGGCGCTATTGCCCCAAGTGAGGAGTCATCTAAGCCAACCAAACCAAACCAAGCAAAGTCTTTTCCAAGAAAAAAGCAGATTATAATCAACAAAAATCAATAACTACAGCCTTGATTTTCCCGTTTGCATCCTTTCGAATGTGTTTGCATATTTATTTTGTCTTTGCAGAGCTTTGGCACATGTGACCCGTCATCCTGCCTCAGAACATACAGACGAGATGAGCCTGGGCCTGCACTATGAGAACATGCAGACAAGAGTCGCAATCAACAGTCTACGTAAGTGTCAGGAGCAACGCGCGTATTAATCTTCTTCTCAAACGGACTTCAAAAATAATTTGGACATAGTATGAAATACTGTAGGACGACTAAAAAAAATGTGGTAAGATGTATGTGGTTGTAGCATCCCGGAGAAAACGATATCTCCAGCAACAATGACAAGCATATTCCCGCAAACCATGGATGTTGTAGTACCAAGACTGACCTGTGAGGGGCATCATGACGCCACAGGGCACGGACAAAGAAAAAGAAGTTGTAACAGCCAGTCGTCGCGTCATCAGTTCCATGACATCACCATCATATCAGAATCATTGACCCCGCACACAAGAATTTATATTGAAAACATTTAGTTTTTAGGATGGATACTTTTCCGAGCAGATTAGAACGTAAGAATTGCTCAGGATTGTTGACTTTGATCAGACGTGGGGCTAAACAATGGTTCTGATTTTCAATCTATGTTTACCGCGGTTAACATTCGGTTGAAGGTGAGCAAAGCAGCTTAATTATACCGACAACAGCATTTGTTCCCATGGCGACAGTCTTGGGGAGTTTTTTCGGAGCAAGTCGATATTTTTGTCTCGTGGATCTGTCAGGTTCGGTTGCTACTAAAGTTGTGCGAAGCAACGATTGTTTCCTAAAGTGTTCAAATGGCTTTTCACCATGGAACATTTGGGCAAGCGCAAAATGAAATAGTGCGCCAATATGACTCGGACGTACAGACATTCAGAGATGAGGAGAGTTTCGTCGGGAATATGACAGACGCAATGCCCGGATAGTAGCTTAGCTTCCATATCTGTTAGCGTTAGCTTAGATGAAGTTGCCCAAAAATAGTTGCACCGTGTAACTCTATCTCACCTGAGAATAAAATACTCCACGTCCCTTGGAGGTGTCGATCAACCTTACAATGCAGCAGCGGCCTACTTTTTGACGTGAAAGCTGCAACTCTGACAGCACTCTGTCAACGCATTCAAAGAAGACAAACAACTAGACGTGCCGTTCAGAATTGAGGGAAAAGAAAATATGTATCGGATGTCAATGAAAGCCCTTGTGATGCGGGAAGGTGTTGAAGAGTTTTCCCTCACTGATTTGGAAAACGCTCATGGCCGACAACCGTACGTGTGAAATGTGATCAAAAGAGATCGTTATGTGTGGCGTGCACCGCACACTCCAAGACCAGTAAGCATCATGTGGGCTGTTGCTCACACTTAAAAAAAAAAATGTTTATAGAAGAAGTCAAGTCATGTGCATGGCAGCAGAAACCAGAAAATGACTTTGGCCCACTTACGCTTTAATTGTATGAAAGTGAAGCAGGTCAACAAGTGGAGCGATTTGCCTGACGAAGCAATGTTGTGTCGGCTCACGACGGCCCAGCCTGGGATTGGCCGAAGGTCGCCACTTTGATCGCCAGCGCCTCTCTTATCCCGGGCCGGAGTAACGGTCATCGAGGTGACAAAATGCGCGTCGGATCATCGGTAGCATAGATGTACTGGGTCTCCTTTGTCTTGAAAGGCCTGCAGGCCTGTTTTTCTCACGACCGCCCCACCTCCCACCATGTGCAAGTCTTGACTTTTGTTCGAAATGACTTTTGTGTATACATGTGATGATTTTTTTTTCCCCCAGATTCATGCTGTGCCCCACTTATTTTTCCTTTTCACATCTACTGTAATCACTCAAGGCGCTGCGAATCGAAGGGCCTTGCCGTTCTGTCGCCCTCTGTTGGTCATTGTTTTTCATGTTTCTTGGACTGGTTGTGCCGGTTTTAAGTTTTGTGTGCGATGACAATAAAGAGCCATTCCTTCATCCATTCATTCATTCATTCATTCTAGTCGTACTGGTGATTGGTCAGTCGTAGGAAAAACGGTAAGCGACCATTCAAACAATTCGATGTAATCATGGAATATGCATTTTGTTGAGGAAGGTGTAGTCTGAATCCTCATTGTTTTGCTGTTTCGACATGTTGAAGTAAAAAGCAATCGTCAAAGGCATCCTCTGCATCATAAGGCGAGACAGTGCCGGCGATTTGAGACTTCTTCGGCATTAATTAGCACAGTAATAAAGTCTCTTGCTGACCAGTGGGGAATAAGAGGCTCATTAACCTCATTCTGGATTAATGATCTGTTTTTCCACAGAAATCCGAGAGCAAGGAACGACCGACTCAAGTCGGTAAATCTCAAACAGAATCTTACATGAAGACGTGAGACACTTGATTGATTAGGCTTATGAGTCAATTATAACAAATGCTTGATTAAATCACGATTAATCATCACACCTCTGATTGTAGTGCTTAGTGTGAAAAGTAATTGACTGTTTTGTTTTTTTATAGTCACATAAAAAACAAAACATTGAATGAATGTTAAGGAAAAGGCGTTTTTTAAGACCTGTGAAATGACTGCAATGGCAAAATGTGGCAACCAAAAGACTGAAAAAGAAGTATTATTCCAATTCTATCGTTATCGTCATACTATCCTATTTCAAACACTGCGACTCTTGTGGTGGCAACGCTCACGAAAAAGCCAAAGAAAAAGCCTCCATACACTTGTGAAGCTTTCCAGAAAACTTAAACCCGATAGCCCGAAACGCTTGAAATAATGGCAAACCATATCATTTGGACACAACTTTCCACTACATTTTCTCCTTCATATCTAAAATACGGAAAGAGACGTGCGGAATTATCAAGCAGGCCTTACTTTGCCGCTCCAATCTAATGGCGACTTTCCCAACATCTGTTATGCCGGGCCACAGCGCGGGGGGGGGGGCGGCTCAGGCTATGTACTGCACAGCCATTAATTAAGCAGATGTCTTGTGTAGGATTTGGAGAGCAGCCACAAATCTCCAGCAGCTTCCCAAAGAAAGACGCACGACTGTACAGGTTCGTCTTGGTACTACGACAGATTATTTGACATGAGGACACGACGGTTAACTCGAGTACACCAAACGCTACAAAACAAGAAGCTCAGTTAGTTATATTTTTGCCCGACCCGATTTCCACTTTTTCAGACAGCCCCCAGATGAACAACGCGACGCTTGCATCGCCTCTGCTCACCGAGCCATACGCGCCGCTAGAGCCGATCAGCAGCCCTTACGAGCCGCAAACGTCGGTCAAGGACCTCAACAAATACGCCACGCTCAAGGCTATCGGTAAGAACGCAAAGAAAACTTGAAAGTAAAAATATGATGTCTTTTTTTTTTAAGGAGTTCGCACAACAAAAAAAAGTTGTTGTTTTTGTCAATAAATTTGTTTTTTTTTTAACGAGAGTTTTAAGTTTTCAAAGTTGCTCCAAATATCTAGAAGTCTTCCTTCCCTCACATTTAATCAAGAGGCCGTCAAGGTCCGTAGGGACAGGAAGCAAAAGGTATTTATAGGATATATTTGTTGATCGTTTCAAATAATCATTTTGGAACTGATCCAGCGTAAGTCATCATTTGATAGAAGACGCAATTGTCTCGACAAAAACCTTAAAGCGCACCAAAAATAGAAGCACTTCCCCAGCTGGCGCTAAAAAAGAAACTGTACGTCAATATTGATAGACATCCTGAAGCACAACAGCTTGCCTTTTTGAGCAATCTCTCAGGGGGACGGTTTTGGACTACGCAGCTGAAGCTCCTCCGACACCACGGAAGTGCGCATCAAGCCAACAGATAATTAGGCACGATGAAAAAATAGAGCCGATCTTAGTTAATGAGCTTGAGGACAGGAAGCAATCAAGAGAACTCAAAACGCAACACAGCCGCGCAGTACAGTAACAAGCTTGACAAGTGGAAAGTGTTTGGACTTTGTTGCTGGAAAGGAGGTACAGTGGAAGCTCAGACATGACCCAACACAATTCTGGATTTTGAAACAGTCCTTCCGCTGTTAATAATGATTTGCGTACTCACACGAGTCTTCAATGACATCATAAAGACTGGAGGCAGCCCACTTTCTGGTGTGTGTCGGTTTCTTGGTCGTTATCGTTGACGTCTCCGCACTCCGGGAATAATGAAAGATACCGTTTAATGCAAACGATCACGTGAGGCAGTTCAATTAACTCGTTCACTCTCAGCAGAGTTAAAAAAAAAAAAAACGATCTTTGACGTCTTTAGCCGTCAATGGCAGTAAATGATTTAAAATTAGACGGAGCCGAAAGTTTGAGAACTCCTCGGTTCATAAGTGTCGCCGTTGTCCATATGTCAGCAGAAAAAGCAAACGACAGCTTCTACACCAACCGCCGCCAAGCGCTGAGCGGAATAACGGCGAGGGGCAGCCTTCCAATGGAGCACGTGGACACGGAGCCGGAGCCCCGCAACCCTTACAGCCCGCCCAGACAGATGTCAAGCGTGCAGAACGCACGCAAGCTGAAGAACCCGAGAAGCCACAGCTCGCAGTCGCTGTCCTTTGGCTCTTTCTCCAACCCGGCCACGCCGAGACCTTGGGAGAGCAACGACGTGCTGGGCCTGAGGCAGTGCTTCGGCCCGACCAAACTCTGCGTCGGCGAGAGGGAACTTCAGAACGCTCGCTTCCTGCCCCCGCAGCCCTACTTGGTCACCAACAGCAAGACGGAGGTGACCGTATGAGGGCAAAAACAGGTACAGAAAGTGCTTCTGCCAAATGTGGCTGTGGACTGTTCAACGTGCGCTCGCATTCGCGACAAAAGCTTCAATTCAAACGAACGTTATCCAACAACAATTATGCTCATTAAATCCTATACACTCAAACACGACGCACTATTATTTACTCGCTCTTCTGTATTTATCATAATAAATACGTATCGTATCTCCCATTTTTGCCGGAAAGTCAAAGCAAAAGCTAACTCTCAAGGCACCGCTGAAATTTTGTTTCGTGTAAATTCCAAGAACAAAAACAAAAAAGGGCAGAAATGACACCGACTGTAATGTTTAGTGCATCCCAGTCACAGATCAGCCGTATCTAAAGGACACGCAATTGTGTGCACGACCAGTGAAATGATCAAATTCTAAGTGTTTGCATTGTTCACATTTTACCATTTCAATCACTGAATGTTGTGAGTACACACGTTACATTTTTAGCTTGGACAAAAAGAGGTTGACATTGCTGTTATTATGGAGAACTACACATTCAAACTTTTCTGGTTTTTGGTTGTCTTCATATCAGGAATGTCCATTATTTCACGCAACTCCATTTCTATGTTTTGGAGTCAAAAAAATGATATAACACGTTGGCCGATAGTAAGGAAAACGCCATAATACTGATTTTGGACGATTATAGATTTTAGATGTCGTTACTTCACTTTTGAAGATATGGACTGGACATAGGAATGAACGAGCTTTTGAAGTTAGTAGACGAGCAAAACATCCGTTTGGATGATCGATTTGAAATCGTTTAAAATCAAATGTTTTCATTCATTCAATAATTTAACAGGTTGCTAGTTCACTCATTCACAGTAACAAGGACCAAATATGCACCATGTCATGTTATGAAATGGAATTACTGTTCAAATTATTTGGCATTATGGATTGTTAAAAAAAAGGGGGTGGGGGATATTTTTAATTCACCATCCATATAGTTGTATAGCGTGACTTTGTATTTCAATGTACAAAAAAGTCATGATTTTATTTGTTTTGCTATTAAAATATTTTTATTAATAGCAGACTGCCTTTTGTTATTTTATGTACAAGACAGCCAAACATTTGTTTTCCGCAAAACAAAATATAATTGCTCTGTCTCAAATCATTTGTCAAAAGAAGAGAAAACTGAACTTTTACTTCCCGTTAAAAAAAATATTTATTGACTGGTACTCGATTGTTTGATTAATATAAAAATACACACAAGCATCCGGCGCATTATTTGTTGCTCAAGGTCTCCAGTCAATGTTTGTGGGGAATTGTTAGTGGAGGCTGAGACGCAACGAAACCTTAGCCGCCCGCGGGTAATTCCAAGTGCGAGTTCAAGGGCAGACTGAGAAAAAGTCGAGTTGTCTGAGATGATGGAAGGAACTGTGACACTGGCAGTGTTTGCGCTTCTATGTTTACACACAGACTGACATTGTGCCAGGATGGCAAGATGAAAATATCGCAAAATATTCTTAGATGAATGCTGTTCTTATATCGGCTCACACTTTTGTAATGAGATGAACGAGGCAGACAACAAAACATGAACCGGAAAATATTTGCGATAGGGTTATATGTAATGTCGATACGAGCGTTTTGTTTTGGGAGCTATTTTGCTAGATTTACTGCCAAATAAATAAATAAATAACCCAATTTGGGTCAAGTTAGTTAAGTTAACCAACATTTTTGGATTTTTGTTGTTGTTTTTATAAAACAAAACGACAGGAAAAATAATGCATTAAAATTAGGTCGTTATTGTCTAAAACAACCCACAAAAATGAAGTTGCTCTGGACATAACAACCTCAAAATTGGGTTGCTTTTTTATTTTTTTTTTCCCGCTCTACCACTGAATCATGGTAATCAAAGTCCCCCCATCACACCACCAGCCCCCCCAAAAAGTGCTTTTTCAACCAGTGTGTGATGTCTCGTCGGTTTAATTCTACCGAGACCTTGTTTATATGCAGTACTTCAACCCCTGTCCAGAAAAATAGACCTAAAATATTTCAATCATCCCAAAGGCGGAGTTTTTTTCCCCTTCCCTTGCTCCCTTCTTATTGACCTACACTTCCGTCTATATTTATTCACTCCACTACCCTCAATTTGGAACAGGAGCCCTGGGCAACTGACTGTTAACACTCATCATAATATTCTCATCACCTTCCAATGACATACTTTTTTTTTTTTTTTTTTTTTACCTCACCTGCTTATTTGTGACCAACTTGCAACTTGTCACAAGTGGGTCATTTCCGAACTCTCGGCCAAATGCGAGCATGTCATATGATGATTGAAGAACACTTGCGGAGATCTAACAAAAGAGATGAGGGATAGTCTTAGGAATGGAGCATGATCGGTGCATGAAGTCACAAATAGTACAGTTGCGCTCCCTAGTGGTGATGCTGGTGAATAACAGTTCACAAAAAAAAATAAAACATGCAGTTCACTGGCAGTGCAATTAAATGTTCTTCCACTAGATGGCGCATTGTGCAACTAAACAGTGAACCACACGTTGCCATTCATATAAGAGAATATTTCTTTCCCGATGAGATTTCACGCCGAGTTTCAATATGTGGAAACACTGGATTAGATCATTTGAAATTTCAAGGATAAAAGGTAACAACTAAGATCAGCGCATGGCATTTGTCGTCAATACTTGTTTGTTTAGAGTATTTACACGCTATGGGGAAATGTTGCATGGTTTCAAAGGTGATTTAGCTCTTAGCAAGATGTACTTGGATAACAGCCTAAACTCATAAATGCAAAACAAACAAAAAGAGAGTGCAGGCATAGCGAGCTTGTTTTCAGGCTAGAATGGAAAAATCAAGAACTGAGTAGGGAGTTGGACAAAGTTGAGCACGTTGTTTCATCCACAACTCACATAGACGACATTCCCCGCAGTGTCAATCAATCAATGGAGTTAATGTGCCTCAAACGCAAGCGCGCACGTTATCTAAATTTGGTTGTCTTGTCCTCAAGAGCATCACCGGTTCATGGCTGTCTAAAACAAGCCCAGATACAGAGGAAAAGAGCAAACAAAAAGTTAGCCATTAGGATCACAGATTAGGAAATGGACCTCTGGACCTCCACTGTCAGCTTGTCTCTTGTGGAAAGAAAAAAAAAAAAAGAGAAAGAATATGCTCTCCATTATGAATTAACGTCAGAGAGTTGTTTTTTTTTTGTGACTGGACAATGGATACAATGTTGTTTGAGTTACTGTCGTGCGACAGGGATGATCTGATGTCTTGTCTACTTAACAATGAACAGTAAACGCACTCAGTGACAGCACTTTAGTAAACACCAAAAGCCGCCGATTGGGTGGAATCTTCTTTTTTTTTTTTTTAGGGGAGATTGTGGTTTTGAAGGGGTTAGTCACTAAGACCAGATGGAAGGAATTGGGTTAACTGGACACATCCGTTTGAAAAAAAAAAAAAAAAAAAAAATGGTCGGGGCTTGCCTTTGAAATCAGTCAGCATACAAACGATTGCATAAGGTTGAGTCCAACTGCGGCTCGAGCTCCTGCAAGCGAGACGTTCCAGGTTTGAGGTAAGCCATTTCTGTGACTCCTTTCAGGAACGATTCCACATGGTGTCGTTAACCAGACGCTCTGTCCACAGCTGGGATGCAAACCTTTGCGTTGTTCTCCTTGTGGGTACTGGGGACATCTGCGGTGTTGCCGGACCCCAGCCCGACAACAGAAGAACCCGTTCCGTGCTCCAAGGGATGCGCCTGTCTCTACGATGACTACAGTCTGGAACTCAACATGTACTGCAGCGCACGCAACTTTACTCAAGTCCCGAAGGACATGCCGCGTGCAACGCACTCTCTCTGGCTGGATGGCAACCTTTTCACCGCGTTGCCGGCGGCTTCGTTCAAGGATATCAGCAATCTGGACTTCTTGAATTTGCAGAGCGGCCAGCTAGCGACCGTGGACGCTCAGGCTTTCCGAGGGCTTCGGTCGCTGGCTCACATTCACCTCGAGCGCAACCGCCTGCGCACGTTGCCAGCTACCGTCTTCCAGAGCACGCCGAACCTCGCTTCCATCAGTCTGCACAACAATCAGCTCGCTCGCATCGAGGAGAGACTCTTTTCCGGACTCTTGCACATGTGGCTTCTCAACTTGGGCTGGAACTCCATAGCGGTCTTGCCCGAGAACATTTTCCAAGACCTGCAGGGTCTGAGAGAATTGGTCCTCGCGGGAAACCGACTCGCCTACCTGCAGCCGCAGCTCTTCCAAAATCTGGGTGAGCTTAAAGAATTGGATCTAACAGGAAATTTCCTCAAAGTCATCAAGGCGAATGTGTTTGTGAAACTTGTTAAACTGCGGAAACTCTACCTGGCACGGAATCAGATTGTGACAGTGGCGCCGAGAGCCTTTGTGGGCATGAGAGCTCTCAGATGGCTGGACCTCACAAACAACAAGCTGACCACCCTCCATGATGACACCTTCTTGGGCTTGCACAATCTTCTTGTGCTGCGTCTTTCCAACAACACCATCACCGGAATTAGGCCCAGGACGTTTCGTGATCTGCAGTTCTTGGAGGAACTGCGTCTCAGCTACAACAGAATCCGCGCCCTGGGCGAAAGGATTTTCGAAGGCCTTGGACATCTGGAGGTTCTCGAGCTCGAGCACAACCAAGTTCAGGAAGCACAAGCGGGTAGCTTTGCGGGACTCTCCCACGTGGCCGTCATCAACCTGTCGGGAAGCTGCTTCCAAAGTCTCCCCAATCAGATTTTCAAAGGTCTGTCAAAGCTGCACAGCCTTCATCTGGACAAAGGCTGCCTGACCAAAATCACAAGTCAAGCATTCACAGGGCTTTCAAGTCTACGAAGACTTTTCCTGCAGCACAACAACATTTCCATTGTGGAACGCCAGAGCTTTGCAAACCTGGCGGGGTTGCTGGGATTGGACTTGAGTTTCAACAAGTTAGACGTTCTCACCAGCTACACATTTTCCGGTCTTAAGAATCTGGAGTACTTGCTGCTGTCCAACAACGAATGCCACCAGTTTCCGCACAACAGCACCAAGCATGTCCTCCCGAGGCTGCGCTACCTCGACCTGAGAGCAAACGCCTTGACGAGCCTGATCTCGGATTTTTCAGAGAACATGGAGAAGCTTCTGTTGTCTGGAAACCGCTGGAAATGCGACTGCGGCGCCACTTCACTGAGGACCTACATCTTGAGGAATCCGAACGTGGTGCCTCGGCGAGTCGAGACGCACGCCGAGGGCGAAGAGCCCGACAGCACCATCACCATTTACAACAACATAACGTGTGCTAGCCCCGCACGTCTAGCAGGTCAGGACCTGCGAGATATTGACGCTGAACTCTTCCAAACGTGCAGAGCAGCCGTACATTGAAGTAGCAAGCGTCCTTCGAAAAAGTAAACCAAATCCCTTTGAAAAGAAAAACAAAACACAAAAAGTCCATTTGTTTAGTCATCTTGATGACAATCCTGAGGACAAAAAAAAAAAGGCTGTTTGATGACAAATAATGCCATAGGCATGTAGATATGAGTGAAAATGTGTTTACCTTGAAATTGTTTCTGCTGTAAGAGCTGGCGTGTGCAATAAATGCATCAAAAACTGTACTTTCACCCTTTTTTGTCTTAAGACCACCGCCAACTTTGGTTTTCGGTCCCAAGCAATGGTGATAGCAAGGCAAGCTAATTAAAGTGGCAGTTAAAAAACAGAACTCGCTGGGGTAATGTAGTGAGATAAATTGTGTTTGTGAGGACTACCTGGGCCGCGTTCGTCTGCTTCAAGTTCGAACTATTGTAGAAATTTGGAGGGGAAAAAAATTCAACCAAACAATTCTTCGACATCGACTGGACTTTTCCAATCACACTGACTGCGGCGTTTACGGTGAGTTGTTCCTTTCAAGATTCAGGTGACGTCGGTCACGCTGTAAACGAACTCGTTACTTTAAAATACGCCTTTGGAGTTTTCTGTGCAGAGTGCATCGATAAGGTAAGACATAAAACAAATGTACAATACACACAAAAATATGTATATTAAAGCCAATTTTCGAAAATGAGATTAAGCTAATTGTTTCTCTGATGGTCTTTAAATGCATCGTGAAAGACTGGTTAGTGAAGTACATCAACGATAAGCATGATTGACGACTGGTTGCCATCTGGTGGGACGCCAAAATGCTGATTTGTGACAAACTGAAAAGAGTTTAAAACATTTCTTTATATTGTGTAATCCGGAAATGCAACGTGGTATACTTGTTTTTTTTTTTTTTTAAATATATACGATCATATCATTGTGGCAGAGCAACAATAGGCACATTTTAAAAAGTGTGTTGCATAATTACATTTCCCTTGGAAGGCCTATATTTAGGACTTCAATTAAATTGAAATAAAGATAAACACACGTAGCAGATGAAAAATTTGTTTATTTGTCAAGATGATAAAAAATAATCTTGTGAACTCTGTAAACCATTACAACACTGTAGTGTAACAATTTAACAAGTGTTAACAAACTAGGTATACACTATAGAAAATATGCAGTACACAATCTTTAATGTAGAAATAAAAAATAAGAACATAAAAAGAAAATCTGGTAGCACTCTAAAACTTGCACCTATACGGTATGTTTGTGTTCACAACACAGAACCGAGATACCGACAGTAAAATTCTTGTGATTATCAGCTTGACTTCCTACATATCACGAAAAAAAAAAATTCTAATATTCAAACCCACTGACAGGAATAATCCCAATGAATCCAGTTTTCATTCAAGCACTGCATTAACCAGGAAAAAATACCATTAGTTTAATGCTAATACATTTGTTTTTATTGAATAGCAGTTTACAACTTGATGCTACATCAAAATGAATGGACTGAGCTCCGTAGTAATCATTTCCAGTGACCTCTTCATTGAATATCTAATTTAGAACAATACATTCAATATTTCAGGGCTTCAAAATGTTGATAATAATAATAATAATAATAATAATAATAACAACAACATGTCTACAGTACATGGAACATCCGGTTCCACATTCAGATTCTTTTACTTTCTACAACAATCACACGAGTAAAGTCTTTTTCAATTCCAACATCACACTCAATGTCATTACATGTGTACAAGATTGCATAAATCTTCAGGCTCGCGTGTTCATATCTTTCAAAGGACGACAAACACAACAACTAGAATGTAAAACAGATTCAAAAGTATGCCGTGTACAGTTCATTTACAAGACTCTTCGTGTTGGGTGCGTTTTGATTCGAACATTTGGCGCCGGATGAATTTAAATTGTGTCCTTAATGACTGAATATTGCGGTCTTTTTAAGTTCTTGTCTTGAATGGGATGGCAAAATACAGACTGTGACGGAAAAATAGACCCTTCCCACACTTAGCCTGGTTAAAGAGAAGTCTCGGTTTTTATGCTTTTAACAGATTCATGTTGTAGGACCTGTTTCGGCACGCTTCTTTGTAAGGGCTTAGCAGGGTTCGCCAGCCGGTCCCAAAACACATATCCATAGTTGTCATTTTCTTCTTTAATGGAGAGCGGATCAACAGCGCCCCTGCTGGTTGGTTTTCATATTGAAGCAATAAAAAGCTCTACGAGCTGCCACTTTTAAAAAGGGTCTACAATCCGCCACTTTTCAAACTTTTTGCATAATTGGCCCAAATAAAAAGAAAAGTTCTGATCGTCATCCACTTGGCTCCTGTAAGGCACTCGATTTTTGGATCCTAATTCGGGGAAGTTTGACCATTTTCTCTCTCGGGATAACAAATCCGGTCATAATAAACTGCTGTGCTTAAAAATGGGACTTTTTGCATGGTTTTGTTGGGATGAATTAAGTCTGTATCTGCCACAGATGAACTCGCTTTCCGGACGCTGAATCAAAAGCACCGTACAGAATCATCAACAGAACATAAACGAATAAACCGTCCACTTAATAAACTATTTAGAGGAAAGAAAACTTCAGAAACGTGAAGCCGGCATGACCACTTCGGGGCCACATTTGATTCCTTCACCATCCTTAACGGAACCCTTTAGTCGTCCGTAAAAACACAATTTTCCGGGATTTGTCCGTATTTTGATGTCAACTCAGAAATGGATTCTTTAAGGTAGTAGGTGATTATTTTCCATAGCCGTCTGATACTAAAAGAAAAACTTAAAACGGAGAGTACGCAGTACAGGTCTTTGGTAACACTGCAACAAACACGGGCTCAAGTGCGTTAGAAGCAAAGTCCTGTTATTTAGCCGCTCAGTGAAATAATAAAGGCCCTCAAAAAAAAAAAAAAAAAGAAAATTCCGTGTCTCGCCAGGCCTTTCTCCAGCGACACGCGGAGTTCCGTTTTAGAAAAAGGGAAAATCTTTTGGAATATGTGGACAGCAACCGGAAACATCACTTTGGTTCTCTTCTCTAAATTTTGCATGAGACGTCGTTATTTATTTTATTTTACAGGCATAATAATGAAGACTAAAAGACCCTGTCAAACTTAAAAGGTAAAAAAAAAAAAAGAAAAAGAAAAAAAACGAATAAAAACACGTAAAACTTTTGAGAATTTACAGCAGTACAGGTGTGCGACATCATTGCAGGGGCGGTTACAAAAATCGCAAATATTACAAATGTCATTTCAATTATTTAAAAGCAAAAAGTAGTTGTGAACAAACCACGTGAATACTTCTAAGAGTAGTCTTTAGTAAGCTTTTTTTAACGACATCAAAGGAGTCCACTAAAATGCAGTGCGGCAGTTGGAAACAATTACAGAAAATTATGATGATTATTTTTCATTTTCATTTGGCTCGACAAAAAAAGAAGGTAAAGATTCAGCTTTGCGTTCGAGGCTGCTGGGAAGTCGGAAAGATACCAATGCCTAATTTGGGTCTTCAAGTCAAAGCGTACTGTTGAAAAATAAACAAAATCGGGTCACGATACGGCGTATGAAAATAATATCACCAAACGTGGTGTATCGGCGACCCGATAAATAACGAGTACGACATCGCGGCGAAGGAGAGATCCTTCGAACTGCAAAATGTCCGACTTCCCAGTTTTTCCTGAAGGCTGCAAAGCAGTGGCTCGTCCCAATTGTCGGGATTTGTGATCGACAAGATTGCTGGCCTTCGACTTCAACTGGGTACACACGGACCGACAGATCACAAGTGGTCAGGGGATGATCGTTGTTTAAAAAAATAACTAAATAATGAATTAAAAAATTGGCTTCACATGTTGAAATGAGTTTGTGTGTACCCCGCTTCTGCTGTTCCGTATTGAATCCTTTCGGCCACAGCCGCTTCTTTCACTCTGCAAACGTCTTTTGCAATATTTTGACCGCGGCGCTGCTTTACTGTCACGTCGGGGAATGTCAACTAAGAAGTAGCTTAATCATTTGTACCTGGAGACACACTTCCTACGGCTTTTTAAAGCGAGAGCGATTCATTAACACAGTAGAAGGTCATTTTAGACGACGGACTACATTACGTTCATCACGGAAATTGTCCTAAGAGCTTTTTTTTTTCTGAACAAATGCACATGCCCTTTGTTTGCATACAGCCAGGAAAGGAAAGAAGAAAAAAAAAAAAAAAAAGATAATCTCTTAAAGAGCAAAGCTGCACAGGAAGAGCACCGCGGCCAACAACAAGGACGCAGGCACTGGTAATGTTACAATTAAAAAAAAACAATAAGAATGAAACTAGGTCAAATATAATATATGTTTTCATCATTTTTTTTTTTTTACACATTTCACCAAAAACGAGCTTTTCTGCTTCTACAATTTGAGTTTAAGGCACTTTAGAGCTGGAGGCCGATATGTTCTAGAGGCTAGTTTCCTACTCAAAAAAAAAAGACAATACATGCTCCTCCTTCTTATAAATCTTTACAAAAAAAAAGAAACTAAGTGATTGAACAATGTGTAGCGTGTGTGTGTGGGTGTGTGTGCGCTTTCCACATGTTACAGCTGCTGGTTATGCCTAAAATGCATCATAAATGTGCACTTATTTGATTGATTTTCTTCCCTCGTTTATTCATAAACCTAACTACGAAAGTAGAAACTATTAAACACTTTGAATTTTCCTATTAAATCTGAATATGTAGACTCATGCGATGATTTAACAACAGGAAACATGAAATGTTCCATTTATGTTTCACAGTACACACAAAAAAAGCATTATCTTATATATATTTATGTTTATAGGTCTATTTAGAAAAAGTAGGACTAGTTTAAAAAAAAAAAAAAAACCTATAAAGCAACTTTAACAAAATGTCTACATCCCCTTTTAATAGTCCCATGTCAACAAAGTGCTTTAATTAAGAAATCTTCCGGAAATTGGTCAGAATAATTGCTTGACTGGCTGCATTCATATCAACTAAAATCTTTTTTTTTTTTTATACTCAAAAAGGAACATTCAGCGCTAATACCTGAAAACACTCGATGATACAAATACGTGTTCTGTTTTTGTTCCACGTCAATGATTCACTCTGCATAGTGTTGAATTTTGTACGTTCTCCCAAAATACAAGTGAATGTTTGACAAGTTCCTCTTTCACGAAAAAGGAAACGGGGATGTCGAAAAGTTGCTCCTTCCACTCATTTGGCCTCCTCGTGCTGCAGCGGTCCTTTTTCTCTTTTTTTTTCTTTTTTCAGAGTAACGCTCAATAAAATATGGTGATGATCTCGTCATGGGGTCTCCCGCGTCAGTGAAATTGTGCATTTTTGTTAACTGACGTTGGCCGCGTAAAATGAGCAAAATCTAAACATCCGAATCTCCGGTACATGATTCAACACTTTTTATACGCGTCATTGTTGAATGAACTATCCAAAATTTGATAGTAGTTTTCCTAGGTGGTACCTCTCGCGTGTGAGCTTGCATCACCACTTGAGTATTTTTGTTCGACAGTAGGGACATTCGGTTTTGCTGGGCGCGCAGCTCTCGCATAGAACGTAATGTTGGCACGGCTGCAGCACAATGCATCGGTCGTGCTTTTGGCAAACTACACATTTCTTTGACTGAAGCAGATATATCACCTGTTGGGGGAAAGGAGACACATGTGACATGCGTGCGTTACCACCGCACTTCAGTGGGAGTTGTTTTTTTTTTTTTTCTTACCCCGTCTATAATGTCGAGGTCGTTGCGCAGCTGGTTCTTGAGCGAGTGCAACTTGGACAGCGGCAGCTGGTCCAGCTCGCCGTAGCTGCGCAGGAGCGGCATGCCGGGCGCCCGGCACAGAGCGTCAAAGTCCCCCCGGAGTTCCTTCAGCTTGCGCTCCGCCTCGTCCCGTTTCTGCTCAGCCAGCTGCCGCTCCGCCTCGGCCGCTTTGGCTTGTTCCTTGGCGTCGTGGGCGTCTTTCTGGCATGTGTCGCACGCCTACGCACACATTGATAGCATGTTGATGCTGGCTATTGTAACGGTCAAATTCCATTTCTCCAAAAAACGCTGCAGTTGGAGAACCAGTGCGGACTGATAATTCTTCCACTGGATGACGAGCGGTACTTCATGGGGTTTCTCAAGCGTACCTGTTTGACCTGATGCCAGGCCTCCTCCCACTGTTTGATCTTCCTCTTGGCCTCATCCAGTTCCCGAAAGAGACGTGAAACGTCGCCGCCGCCCGCCGTCGTCGTCAGGCTGCTGAAGACCGGAGACGGACTCGGCGAGAAGCTGCCGCTCACAAAGTCCCAAATGCTGCTGGCGCCGTTCAAGCCTGGAGCGGGTCCAAAAGGGCAACAAACATCATTCAAGCGTGTTTTTTCAATCACGATTTCGATAATCCCAATGGTTAAAAATATGGAAAGCCTTCAGTTGATATCCATGGGAATCAGGATAATTCTATGGAGTAAATATGAAGTCCAAGGGAAATTCCAGCACCATCTCTTCATTTTATTTTCATTCTTTACAATAATAATCAACTTTCATCAAATTTCCTTTCCACAACCTAAAGTGCTGTGAACAAGCAATTCGTCCCCTTTAACACACGTTCGATGTTTCGGTTCGTCAATTTTAATATCTCACAAAGAACAACCCAAGTTGAAAATTAAGTTTGTTTGTTTTTCACCAAGGGAAGAAAAATCAAGCTTGATTGGGTTGCAAGAGCCCCACAAATTCCCTTCAATCTGCCCCTTGAAGGTGACGCGCCATCATCCCATTTGGAAGCGGACACCTACTTGCTTTATTTCTACTGACCTAAAGAGTTCTGCGAAGACGACGAGGGCGTTCCCAGCAGGCCGTGCTCCTGCCTGGCCAGCATGCTGGCGGTGTGGTTGTGATGCGACATCACGCCCGACAGCAGCGACTGCGACTGCGACAGCGAGCTCAGCGGCGAGGTGGACAGCGACGACGAGGAGTTGAAGGAGGACGAGCGCGCCAGCGAGCCGGGGATGTTGACCGGGGCCGAGCCGCCGAGTATTCTTTGACCTGAGGCCGTGCGATGCGATTAAGTGGTCATTTTGGAGTGAGTCGACTCATTTTGATGTAAGTCGTAGACATGACATGGGGGTAAAAAATGTTTTTTTTTTAAATTAAATAAACATTCATGGGTGTCTCATCAATACGATGAACAAGTTAGAAGTCTAGGAAGGATCCGGCACGCATATTTGTGACTGCAAAATGTGACGTCCTTCAGGTTGTGCCTCTGCTGATGAAGCTTGCGGTCATCAACTTATCATCCATCTACTTTGCTTTTTGAGTGCGTATTATTTTTATATTCTTGCCAATTTATTTGTTTTACCCAAGCCAAGTCATGTCTGCGGCTTCATACTTTTTTCATTGCCTCGTCCTTACTTTCAAGTCCAACATTATTGTCTTGTTCTTCCAACTCCTTATCAAGCGACGCAACGTTGATGTCACTGAAGTTGAGGTCTAGAGCAGATCCTGAGTGAGGGGGAAAATATGTTTAAAAGGAGTTAAAACATACTAAATAAATAAATAAATGTTGCGCATCCTCATACCTATGACCGACTCCACCGTGTTGCTCCCGGGATAGAAGGGCGTGGCTTTTGCGTTCATGGTGGACAAGGTGGTCGGGGAGGAGCTGTCCGAGCCGATGCTGGAGGCCAAGCTGGACGTGATGCTGGAGGTGAAGCTCGACGCCAGGGGGTTGACGGCGCAGAAGACGCTGTTTTGCGTCTGGATGGGGCCGAGGGGGGACACACAGACCGCGTTTTCATCTCCCGTGCATTTCATTTTGTTGTTCACGCCGACACAAGTGCATGTAATTGCTTTGCCTGCCATCATTTGGAGTTCCGCACTCACGCCGAAAGTGAGCACTGCCGTCTGTTAAGATTGCACAGACTTGAATAATGAGCTTTAAAGCAGAAAATTTAAATTGACCAGTTTGAAAATTTCATCAGATCAAGATGAGAACGCCACTCTCGGGACATTTTTTATAGATTCTCCACACCCACTTCATTGAAGGCAGACCTACACAAAAATAATCACCCTTGGTGTAAATGGATTGCATCACATATAAAGCTTACTTAAAACTTAAACTTCCACGTCAACGGCCGATGTAGATCTGGCAAATAGAAAGTACATACACTCGCCACTTGTCCGTTGCTGGTGCTGGAACTGCCGGCCGTCGTCCACTCGCCGACCGGGCACTCGGAATACTGGCCCGGCTGCGAATGCGAGCTGGAATGTATGGCCGTTAGCAACGAGCTCATCGTGTCCTCGGCGGACGGGATTCCTGAGGGGAGACACGGCGGAATGAGACAGGCCCCCGAGCTCAGCCGACTGAAGGCGTGGCAACTCTCTCGATTGTCGCCAGCTAATTTCAGCCCCCGCCCCCAAAAAAGGGCACTCATTTCATTTTTCATTTTCACGCCTCATTCTCCCTGAAACTGGAATTCCCTCACAGCTCCCAAGGACAAAAACAACATTTTGTTTTGTTTTGTTCACATTTTGACCTCAACTGAGTGCCATGTCAGTAACTGTTTGTTCTAACTTTTATCATAGTTGATGAAAATGTGTCTCCTTGTATGACTTGTCTGCAAAAGCGTTTTGAATGACTCACTTTCGACGTGTGCAAAAGCACAAAAGGGCCCCCGGGGACAGTAGCCGGTTTGCCGCATGTCGTTGCACTTGGTGGATTTGTAAATCTATGAGTTGGGAGAGAGAGAAGCAAAGTCAGATGCTAACGTCAGACTTGTGTGTCGCGTTGATAAAAGATCAACTTGGTATCCACCTCGGGATGAAACTGCTGCTCCGTGCGTGAGTGACAATACTGGCAAGTGTCGGCACTTTCACACTTGGAAGGCTCGCCCCATTCGTCGCCGTGTTTCACGCTTGGGCACGGAGTCGACCTGTTGCGTAATATTGCAAAGAAAAACAATTGCCTTTCACATCTAGTTTGCATTCGAATGATATCAGGCAAAGCTGAATTTATTTCAGTAGTTAAACTCAAAAATGTAATTCAGATTAACCACACAGTGAAATGTCATCATCACCAACTATATCTTACTGCAAAGAAAACTTCTCTCTAGCTTCCTCTCACATTCCAAAAAGATTTATTGATGACTCTAATTTGTCTATCCCCCCCCACAAATCAATAGTATTCGTCATACAGGAGATGGTGTTCACATTCATCGCCGCCCATTTTATTGCATCACGCACTCTCTGAGACCTTTTGAAATAGATTTGGGGAAGATGACGAAACCACAGTCGTTAGGATTTGTCGACAACTAAAGCCTCATGGTTTAGGTTTAGTACTTTTTTTTTTTTGTCTCTTAATCATTGCTCACCGGTACTTGTATTTGCGTGGATTGCGTCTGCGGTCTCGACTGTTGTGGTAGTGCGGACAAGCGTAGCCTTGTCTGCACAATCTGGGCGGCTTCGTGCACTGCTCCGTTTTGTAGTTTGCTAAAACAAAGTTGGTGTCTGCAAAAGAAAAAAAAGAAAGCATCATGTTACGTTCTCATTAAATGTGATTTCAAAGTTAACTGCTTGAAATGAAGTAGCGTCTTTCACCTTGCCACCTGGGGTCCTCCATCAGGGTCTTCTCAATCATGGCTTGGCTGGCTAAAACGCCGGGCTGCAGGTCGGGGATACCTTCGCCGGAGCCCAGCTGTCCATTCTGGAGCGCCTCTTGTGCTTGGATCTCTCTGTTGGCACATTTCAGTATTTTTTTTTTTGCATGATTGCACCTCATTCAGGACCCCATGGGAAACCTGTCTACTTCAAAATAATGAACCAAGCAGTGAACTACATCAAGTTGTAATAATGAAGAAAAATGACTCAAAGAAATTGACTAAAATAATTAAAAATTATAATTTAAAGAAAAAACATCTAACAAATTGTCTAAAAAGTGGAAAACAATAAATTAAGAAATTCTTTTTGTTTAAATCAAAGCAATTTTTTCTATAGTCAAAAAGATTAAGTATAAAAAATCCATTCTAAAATAAAAAGTACGACATAAAAAAGTTAAACAGTTGAAAAAATTATTTTGAAAACTAAAAACAATTTCAATATAATTTTCACCTGCTATCATAGACGGGCGGTCTGAGATCATGCGGGCCGTGGGCAAACGCGCAGTGGAGGCCGTTCTTCACGCAGTGCCCCCGGGCGTCCGTCTCGTGGATGCACGTGCCCGTCTTGTAATAGCGGAGGTGGTACTTGCGCTCCGTGTCGCCCGTGGTCCGGTGTAAATAAGGACAACTGAGGGAGGTGGGGACAAAACATGTTTTTTTTTTTTTTTAAATACACAAAATGGGAAAAAAAAGACATAAAAGACGTCCACTGTGAGCTCACTAACAAATATAGTGCATTTTTAACTTCTTGCATGCACCGACTTCCCCATCTATCCTGAGTAGCAACAGTTGCTATGGCAACAGGTAAGTTATAAAAATAGCTGCCATTGTCAGGGGCGGCATAGTGATGGTCAAAGCTTGTTTTTTGTTTTTTTCGAAACACTCCTGCACTGAATCTGTTGTAGTGGTGAACAAATAACTGAAAGGATGGCTGCACGAATGAATGAATGAATGAACAGTGACAAAGGCGTGAGCAAGACATTTTTACTTACAACCCCACAAAAAATATCTTTCATGAATAAATTTGACGAACAAACTATTACCACATTATTTTCAAACTGTCTTTAACTTTTAACGTTATTTTATATAAAACAGTAGCTTTGGTTGAAAAACTGTACGATAGATTTTTTTTTGCCTGCTACAATTATTAATTTCATTTCATAATGACTTTCTTTCAGCAGGATAATTATAAAACATTATATATGCTTCTTCAAAGTAACGCCAGCACGCAAACGAGCATCCCAACTGTGGACCTACTCGTCTCCATCGGGGCAGATGCCTGTGGTCTCGTCGTATTTGGTGCAGTAGACGTCGGGGCTGTAGTTGAAGGTGCCGTCCCTCCGGCGGATGGGTCTCCTCCGCCTCTGGTTGAGAAAGTGCCAGTGGAAGCACGTAAACGGTCTGTGCTGTGTGCACTTGTGCTGCAAGAACAGCGGGCACTGCTCGGTCCTGAACTCCTTCAAGTAGCTGAAAGGGTAGAAAAAGAAGAAAGAAAAAAAGTATACAGCACACTATCAATCACAGATTTTGCACAAAATATGAAATATCTGCAGAACATTTAGTTTTATGTCTGATTACTGAGGACAGTCGAATAAATGGAATTGTAATCTTGATTACGATTTTGTCTGCCACAAATAAATTAACTGATTTGCTGATGATAATTATATGTAAATTGTGGATTTCTGCATATCAAATCAAGCACGTTCTCAACTGGACTGCAGAGGAACCTGAAGTCTCCCTGCGGACTGATGAGAGCGAAAGTATGCCAAGTCAACGGGAGGGATTCGGCTTTCTTTTATTAACTCACTCGCTGCACTGGACATTTAAATTTACAATTGGAATCCAACTCGTTTACTGCCACTGACGAATATATTTGTCAAATTTTTCAAGAGTAGCCACTGAAAATTTGTGTCCATCTTATTTGTGAAATTCAAGTTCTTGGGTAACTGTAATGACAAACAGATGCCAGGAAATGGCAGCGTTGCAACATTTTGGATGGAAGATCAGAGTAAGCGATAAAAGAGTGTGAATCTCAGCTTGTCATATTGTCTATGAGGGAGAGAATTGCCAACACGTTGGAGGTCAGTTTTAGGCACCTCACGCTCAAAGAGAGTGAACTACTTTGGGATGAACAGAGTATAAATTGTGGTTGGTAGTCGAAAAATGTATAGCTTGATTGGAAGACAAGCAGGCGGCGCTCATGTAATGAATGGTGAACACAATCAAATTATTGTATCGCTTGACTTTGTTATTGTCAAGAAAGCTTTTTTTCCCGCTTTGTAGTCGACATCTGGCTTTTGGGGTGAATCCATATTCTACTGTGGATTAATAAAGAACAGAAAAAGTTTGAAACAACTTTTTTTCTATAGAAACATGAAGTTTCATTCTTTTGGTAGGCAGTTTTGCATTACACAAAATTCTAAATGAGAAAATCTGCCTTGAAAACGGCTTCAAAAAGTTCAAAGCCATCAAAGTTTTAATGTATGAGGGACATCAAGGAGAAATTAACGGCAAGGCATCTTTGGTCATCACTCATATTGATTTGACATTTTTCTTTTGTAAAACGCGAGCCTGGGCTCGATTTATGTCGGGAAAGACGAGCGCTTGTTGTATTTTGGGTCACAGGCGTCAGCCCGCTATTCACGTAGCAGAATGCGCGCGTGTTCCGACGCAACCCAAGCGGGAATTCCGTGAGCGTACGTCAATTAAAGCACGTAGCGAGAAGCGAGCCAGCGAGGGGAACACAAACATAAAGGCCGAGCTGTTGACAAGCAGACGGGGGGGTAGCGACCTAGCAGCTTTTGGCTCAACTACGATTAGCTTGTAAAGTTGACGGCGTCAAAGAGCACGTCGACTGTGTTTTCTTTTATTTCTTTTCTTAAACTATCCCGCCAAGGGCCGCCATGTCAGGGAAACATTAAAGAGCTGTCGAGTCGCAGTTTTTTGGGGGCCAGTCACAAAGCAGCATTCGTAAAACGACGCACACACGCAAAGAGTTGGAACAAAGCGAGTGCGACGAACACGTCGCGCAGCACGCGGCGGCGAAACGCGGCGGCGATGCTGTACTCACGTATAGTGGGTCGGTTTCTCGGTTTGAGGAGACGCATTGGCCGCCGTTTTCGAAACCGACGGCATTTTCAGTCAAAACAATCATGTGCGCATGCGCGTGGATCTGTTGCTCCACCACGGCGTATGCATATCCCTGACGAAGCGCGCCACCCAGTGGTGATCAGAAGATATACATCCACTTCAAAGAAATGCGGAGAGGGGGGGCTTTGTTTGGTTGTTTTTTGGTCATTGTTTTAAATTTTTGTTTTTCAAAGTAATTCTTTTATGTTTTATGGAATATCCCCTACCCCATTTAAGGATTTTTCTGAAATAAATTTGATAAATCTATGACATTAATTTACTGATATGGCTTTTTCTTGTAATAGTCCAACTTTATTCTCTTCATATTGCATTTTATTATCATATTTGGAGGGAAATATTTTTACTTTATTCCTGTGATTGTGACTTTAGTGTTGTACTTGATTTTTTTTATAGTCTATAGCTACATGTTTTATTTTACGAATTTGTACTTGCAACTTTTTATTTTAGAAAGCTGACTTTATTCTTTGAAAATTATAACTTCCCTATTCAAGCACAACTAACCCCCCCCACCATCCCAAAGTTACATCAACTGCTTAATATTCAAAATTGTGGCTTTGACGTTGTATCGTGTTAGTCTCATTAACTCAGTGACCCCCCCATATTTTCATTTAATTTCTGCAAAATATGGATTGCCCCCTGGTGAAACTTTTGTCATATAAACTAAAATTACAACTTGACTCTTATAAGATCACAAATTTCTTCTCCTAAAAATAGGACTTGTTAATCATAAAACCAAAAGACATAAAGATGTATTCAATCATCATCTTCTCCCTTTGACATCACTACACGGTTTCCTTGACTTATTTTTCCTTTCCCTTCCTGTAATTCTATTTGTTTCCTTTTCCCTGCCCTCATAAGAGATTTAAATTTACAAATGCAATTATGCTTTGAATCCATTATTCAGTCGCTGAGGTGCGCCTTGGAATTATGCATCAGACCACCACTCGGCTCCTGTAATTGCTTTGGCATGCCCCGCCCCCGCCACAGCAAACACACACATCACAAAATGTTGAATTCTGTTGTTCTGTTACTTATGTGGAATAAGTTTTGCTTTTTGCAAATTCCCTTTTCTTTTTGCATGCCAATTATTGCGCAATAGTGCCAAGCATTTATGTCATGTAGCCACATTACGCTCACGTTTTCAAATGACAATACAAACAAATGTTGTGCTCTGTTGTTTTTTTTTCAGTGCAAACTTTGTTGAGTGCTTTGATGCTATGACTACCTGTTTAAAAATGTTGCTAACCATAATATTCACCACAGACGTCCACGGAGCGCAGTCTGCCTCTGCCTGGATCAAATCTACCAAAATTGTATCGCGCCACAACTTGGACCGGCTTTTTACTGGTCGAAATTCTACTTTTTAATCACCAAATCTCCGGGCGAGTAAAAGAAAATATCCCGACTCAATGCTGACTCAACTTTTAACCTTCCCCAATAATCCCAGTTTGTCAATGCATCTTTGTGTTTGCAAAATGTCTTTTCTGCTCTGTTAGGCAAAGACGAAAACATTACGTAGAGGAGCAGAATCAATGTTTTTTTTTTTTTTTTGCAACCCTCTTAATGAAAACGAGTAAAAACAGTATCCCTGTGCGTTACTTTCCCAGGGCTTCTGGTCCGCTTACAGCTGCAACAACAGTTTTGTGGTTTGTACACAAACATTCATCTCAGGATGCTTGTCATACAAACATGTGAACTGTCCGCAAGCCGGTAATGCTCTCATTTAATACCGTCGGAATGTCCCGCGTCATTTTTTTTTAACACATCACAATGCTTCAAAATGTGGAAAAAGTGCAAAAGTTGTCTTTATTTCCCCAAATAAAACAAAAAGAGTTGAAGTTGTCACCAAAAGTCACAATGAGGCCGCTTTGTCACGTAATATTTTGTCATTTCGACTGCAGTTAATTCAAATTACAATTAAAATGTGCGTTATTTCACTTTGAGTCAGAATGGTCTTGAAGTTCATCAGGTTCGGCAAACTTGAGTGTTCAAGGGTCAAATTTGTTTTTTAGCATGGGCAGATGGGCCAAGTAATTTATGATGAGGTTAAAAAAAAAATAAAAAAGGAAATGAATAATTTCAACAATTCAATAATGTAAATTATTTTGAAAATCAAATTATTTGGCTAAATAATTAATCAATCATTAATGTGGATGTTCTATTTTTTAACCCATATTAATTTATATTATCCACAATAAATTAACTAATTCTATACTTATATTTTATTTTTTTGAAGAGGACTCCCGATAACGCAACTGGCTCGATTAAATATCGAATGTGTTTTTTTGTGTCCCGTGGGTCATAGTAGCCCCCCCCCCCCCACATTGCTGTACTGTGTATGTGATGCTGACAGTTGGATTACAAGCACTTGAAAGGTACATGAAACATAAAATTGTGTTGTTTATGTGACAGATTCCCCTTTGAACCGTGAAAAGAAGCTAAGCTAACATGTGGGTCAACATCAAAAGCGGAAAAAATGATTAGGCGAAAGAAACGAGATTTATTCAATTTTTTTTTTTTTGCGGCGTTTAGGCAAGGGAAAAATTTGGTGAGGATCCAAAATATTTCTTTGTGTCACGATGGGAACACGCCACAGAAAGCCACAGGAGACGATGGAAAAACCCCAAACTCGGATAAATGTTACAGTTGCGTCATGGAGAGCATCCGTCATATAGCAAAAACTCCTGCGAAATTGCCACGTCAGAGCCGGAACAGTCAGTCCGACATTTTTGGAGTTGGCTTTGGTGGCATCTGATGCGACATTTTGAATACTTGACTGACATTGCTTGCAACACTCCAAACGGGAGAAGTAAGTGAAGGCTGTCACACAGGCGTCGTCCGTCTGTCTCTCTTACGGCTCCGATTATTACCTCTGTAGGAGGTAGACGGCTTGCTCGATGTCGCCTTTTCCCTATTCTGTTTTACAGGCGGCGCAAAAGCGGCTCAGGCAAAGCGAAGGATGCAAGGAACAGCCTGATTCTGGCGACACCCATGGGGCAAAGCCAAAAAACAAGCAGTTTTATTACGGCTTTTCGAGGCGGAGAATCGCTGGGTGAATATCGGCACCTCGTTCTGTGTTAAAGGCGCTTAAGCAAAGCAGATCATGCAAGAAAAAAAAAAAGCATGAATCCCCGTGGCGCCCCCCAAGGGGCCTAAGCCCAAAAACATGAACAGTTTTGGCCTTGGAGGAGGTCTCTGAGTTCTCGTTCCACCTTTGTTACAGCTCTTCTATGTCTGTCGGTCGGAAATTCCTCGCCTGACGTCCTGTTGACGAAGTGTTAAAAGAGGCTTGAGGAAATTCATAAATCCATTCATCCATTTTCTAATCCGTTTTGGGTCGCAGTTGAGGTGGATCTTATCTTCGTTGACTTTGGACGTGAGAAGCGGGGGAAACCTGGCCTGAGCGTTTCATTTCACAGCGACGGACGAGATAGTCTTTCGATTTGTTTTGGGAATGTGCGAGGAAGCGGCAGGACCAGGAGAACATCAACACAAGCAAAAGGAGAACATGCAAACGCCAATCGAGAAGGCCAGAGCGAAGATTTGAGCTGTGAAGGAGATGCGCGAACCGTCTGAACAAGCAAGCAAATCATGTCAAGGAAAGTTTGAGTCTTTCTCTGAACGCTAGAATGATTATACAAGAATAACACTACAGTAATCCTCCAACGTGGATTCCGGGTTCTCCTTTTGCTCTTCCGTAGAGTTTTTGTAACCCGATTTTGATGTGACTTCCGTTTATTTTGGGTGTAATTCCACTGTTGACCACTCGATGGTGGCACACTATTTAGTATCGCACCAAATTGCAAAGAAGAATGGAAACAAGAAGTATTTTTGCCGAAAATAACTAAAGTCAAATCCTGCTTTTTATGCCTACCGAACGTAACGGCTGTTGAACATCTCGGGGGCTGATTATGCAGTGGGTGTTCTGGAACGTATCCCCGACGATGGAGATCGGGGGGGATTACTGTCGTTTGTAATAATATGTTACAGAGTCTGACTTTGGGGCTTTTTGTTCATACAGTTTGCAGGTTAGCGAAGGTATGAGGCAAAAGTCCTTAAACTTCCGACACCTCAGTCCTGACCGAAGGTCCCAAATGGAAGCCGACGGCCGACCAGCTGGCCTTCTGCTTGACAAAGAGCTTCAATTTGTCCCGGAAGGTCTCCCCCAGAAAGCTGTAGATGATGGGGTTGAGGCAGCTGTTGGAGAAGGCGGCCAGGTTGACGATGTGGCCCGCCAGCGGGTAGTCGTGCCACAGCGTGGCGGTGGTCCTGCGAGCCGGGTCGGTGGTGCCCTGCAGCAGCTGAATGCTGATGAAGACGTTCTCCGGCAGCCAGCAGATGAAGAAGACCGTCACCACCACCACAATCATGCGCAGCGCCTTCTGCCGCCTCGGCCACAGACCGCGGTGTTTCTGCGCCCGCATGAGGAGCCGCACGATCAGGGAGTAGCACAGGCCGATGACGGAGAAGGGCACCAGGAAGCCGATGGTCACCTCCAGCCACTGGATCTCAAAGACGTTGGCGAAGCAGAAGTGGAGCTCGCCGCGATGCTGCGTCTGCACAATGGTGAACGGCAGAAGCGTGGCCAGGATGGACGCCATCCAGATGAGGCCGCAGCTGAGCTTGGCGTGGCGCATGGTCCTCAGCGGGCTGCAGCCCACCGAGCCGGCCAGCGCCACGTAGCGGTCGAAGCTCATCCACGTGAGGAAGAAGATGCTGCTGTACATGTTGACCTGCAGGAAGAGCGACATGAAGGTGCACAGCACGGCGTAGTCGTAGTACTTGTCGTTCAGGTTGAACACCTCGATGAGCGAGTCGGCCACCAGGATCAGGTCGGCCACCGCCAGGTTGACAAAGTACAGGTCGGGGATGGACATTTTCTCGCGGTGGTTCAGGTTGACCACCAGGATCAGGATGTTGCCGATGAAGCCGATGGGGAAGAGGAGGATGGTGTAGAGGCAGGACAGGAAGAGGGCGATGGTGTAAGACTTCTCCGAGCTCTCCGTGGAGTTGAACTCTTCGGAAGCGTTGAGCGTGACGTTAACGTAAATCCACGCCGGCGAGGTGGTCTGCACTTCCATGGTGGCTGCCGTGGGAGCGTTTGGGATCACCTGACGCCGCTACATGGTCGGAGCCCGTCGGCTGGGCGGGCCCGCTCATCGGCGCCGACGTCGGAAAGCCAACGTCGCGGGGGACCGACTCCTGACGCGACGCAGGACGACCTCCATGCCACCTTTGGGCTGAGCGCACCTGAGATTGATTTGATGCGTCACTGGCCGCCGTTTTCCTCCCGCCGCTCCATCTATATTCAGCGGACCTCGGCCGGAGACGACGCCTATGTGACACCTGAGCTAAGGAGGGAAGAGAAGATTAGAACCAACTCGACACAAATGGCAATTTGTTCGCAAGTGGAAAAAAAAAATATTAAGTTCATTTCCGTTCTTGACTCAAAGGTTCACCAAGTCTTAAGTCGTTGTTCTAAAAAATCTATCCTTGTTGTTTTTTTGCGTCCTGACGGCATTGGCGACAAATAAGTGCCATCATTAAAATTCAAGCCGCAGGCTTAAGCAGATGCATTGAAATTCCTCCTTCAAAATCCTTTTGGCCAATTGTGGCCGTCGCGTCGTCCATATGGCGAGCTGAAAACGTTTTGGGCGTTTATCCCACGATGATTAAGTCCACCATCGCGCCACGTATATAATTACATGACTGTTTTTTTTTAATTATGCACTTTAACGTCAACTGCCTTTGCTTGTCAGATGCTCCCCAGAGGAAGAATTCCTGATATCTGTTTGGCCAACATGACCTTTAACAAACATTCCCAGCTCGCAGGCTTTTCCCTGCACCAGAGGAAACGCTCTGCAAAATTAATGCACTCTTATTAAGAGTATTGACTTGTTAAGCGCAGCGCCATGCACGCACACATTTTTTTTTTTTGGGGGGGGGGGTACATTTAGTTTTAAGAGCTAAGTGAAATAACGCGTCCTTATTAAAAGGACACTTAAGCGCATTATTATGTGTAAACATTTGTGCAAAAAAAAAACATAAATTTGACAAATACAAATTTTATACATTTTATATATGATACATTTTAATCCTAACTCCTGTTTGTCTGGAAAAAAAACAGTTACAACACAATTGAAAAGTATTACATAACTTTGATTGACACATTATTAAGTAAAATAGATCATGAAAATGACCCGATACTCAAAGAAACTTTACAAATGCACCCCCCAAATATTAAGACGTCGTTTTGGTTATATCACCCAAAAATAAAATAAAAGTTTAAGATGAGTTCATTAAAATCAGCATATTATGAGATCTGCTCTAATAGAATAATCAACAAAATAAAAATAAAACAGGAACAACAAATTTGGAGGGAAAAGTGATCTGAAATGAAAACTAACAAATTGGTAAAAGTTTTTTCTTTTGCATTGAATTCAATAGATTGCAAAATTAAATACCCCCTGGGTGCCAAGGGCCTTCCAAACAACCCCCCAAAAATCTCAATTATGGATCCAAAATGTCCACTTACTTGTCCCCAAATTTGGTTCTCCTTATCCTGAGCTCAAGTCAGACAAGTGGAGATTATCAAATCGCATGTCCGTGATCCTCTGTCGCGCCACCTGCTGTGTGTGCCCCCCCCCCCCTCCTCGCCACCCCCTTTTCGGAGAGGGGAGGGGGCGGGCCGGAGAAGATGTCACTTGGACTTTTGACGTGACCACTCTTCCTCCTCCTTTTATTTTTTTCTTTTCCCTTAAAAGTGAAATAAGTTGACTGATTTTAAATGGCAACATCTAGCTCAGATGCATTTTTAAAGATGTTATTTTTATGCATTTACTCGTATTGCGTCATAGCCAGTTGTGACTATTTACTGAGTCTGACATTTACAGTAGATAAGGATTTTAATAACATGCGAATAATTGGACGCCTGTCGACTTCAATGAGGTGGACACGGAGCAGTACATTTGCCCCTGGAAACATGAATGCAGACTGAATCCGAATAATTCCATTAGAATAAATTAAATTAAATACATTTATGCAACTGACCATACACCTACTGACACTTTAAAGAATATTTTTTTAAAAAGTTGCGTGAATTCAAAGAGCAAATTTGGATAACGTTTGAAGTTGGGAAATTAAACAAAAGTGAAATTTGGCTTTCGGAAACACTCAGGATACTTGGCATCACCGTAACCAGACACGTCAATGACGTCATCCTCATCTGCGTGATTAGCGTCAGAGCGCTTCCTGCTGACGTAAACAAAGCCAATGAAGATGGCCAAAATTGTGACAACGCAAAAGCGAATGGCAGCCATTGGCAGACATTCACATATACAGTAAATCCAAAATCAGGTCTGATTTCCAATGACGTCATGTTTCAGTCCAGTGGGGGCCCTTAATCAATGACGGTGGATATGGCGCAATCACACTAAAGACTTTCTGTGATCTAGTTAGCCTTCAGGCACACGTGAAAACGCGATGAGCCGATATCTAATTTGGTGCCTTGACTGGGTTTGGGGGCCTGACGATTGACTGCTTTCGTGCCTCAGGCCAGGAAGGAAAAAAAAGGAAGGAAGGAAGGTTGTTCATGCAATAGTCAAGGCACGTTGTCTGCAGACTGCACTTCTACTTGAAAGCCACGAGAGGGCGCTCTAGTATAAACAGTATTTAAGACTGTGGTTGGTGGCTAAACGTTAAAAATTAAATCAAATAAATCATATCTACACTTTAATATTTACATTACATCCCAAAAGGCATTCAAAGCGTGTTACTTTTACCACATTTTGTTGGCATAGAACAATTTTCTCATAAAATTGCATACACAACACTTTGAACATTTATATGATTTCTTATTTTTAATACACTTTTTTAATGCACTTTTCTCATTTTGTGGTGTGGTGTGAACTCGATTTAAAACTCAATTTTATTCTTTGACACCTGACTTGATTTTGGTTTTACTGTTTCTTTGTGCCTTTTACTGCATTCATTATTTGTTAATCATATGTGAATTTTGGTAGAGGAGTAGTGGAAGTCGATTCTACAGTTAATAAATTATTTTGAAAGAATGGTCCATCTTCTGATCGGATCGGTGATCCGTCATTGTTTTTTTATTTTATTTTATTATTATTTCTAAACAAGCTGATCAGTGATTGGTTCCAAAATCCTAATCCCGTAAAACCTACTCTGAATATCATCACTTTAGCCACAGTTATACTGCACCTAATAAATGATCCAATGAGTTTAAACTGACTGCAATAAGCTTCGACGTGACAGTTGAAGGCGAGTTGAGGGATTCAGGGTTGTGTGGTGATGAGGGTGGGAGGTCTCCGCGAGGGAGGGGCCAACCAGCCTCATCTGCCTCTATTTATGCATCTGGAAGCAAATGATGACATCTCAACATCTCTGAGAGCCGCAAACCACACACAAAAAAGTCGATCTCTTAACTGGGTTTCTTGTGGCCTTAGCAACAAGGAAAATCAACAAAGGAACATTGACAAGGGTGTGGAAGGTGGCGTTTTCTTCTCTCAGCGATGAGTGATGCAAAGGGACGAAAGGCTAAAAACGAGCTTGTCACAATCATTTGCAGTCTTTGTTCATGAAAACACGCATGAGTTTCTTTAAGGACTAATTGTCTTAAGTGCTTTTGAAAACAGGTAAAGTGGGTTTGTGTAGGACAAACTGTTATGAATCGCATTTATTGTGGTTGTAATTCCATTTGTGACCACGAGAGGGGAGCACAAAACCAAATGAGATGGTGGAATTTTGAAAAAAGAAATGAGCAAAGAATAAACCTCACAATTCATTGTATAGGCCAGTTTTTCTTGAAAAATATTTAATGTGACTCCCCAATGAATAACTTGACAATCTTTATCTTTTATGTTTCCGAAAAACTAGTTTTTCTGAACTTTAAATAGCCTGACCTTTACGAAAACATTTGTTGTATAAATAAAGTTATATTGGGCTCGATAAAGACCACATCATGTTTGACGTTAACAAAAAAAACCAAACTAAATAAGCTTCATTTGAATTAATCGTCTCAATGTTAATGAAAGCACATCCGCTTGTTTTTTTTTTTGCTGAAGACTCAAAAATATTTCTTACGTCAACAGAAGTCTGTGAATCTTGGCCTTCGGTAAAATTATCCAAGACGACTCAAAGACTTAAAAGAGCTTGGTCAAGTCACTTTGCCGGCCAAACCAAACACTTAAAACCAGGGTCCAAATGTTCTAACGAGGTGGTCCTGACCTCTGTGAATGTTTCTGAGCCTCTGCTCACTTTTAACTCTGCAACAAGCGTCCTAATGAGGGGAAAAGCATCAAGAAAAACAAGTCCAACGTGTGCAATGTCATTGTCACCTTTTCCCCGACTGATGCTTGTTAAGACCTTTTTGTGATTTCAAAACTCGGTTAAATTGAAGAGGAAACGTGCCTTTTATGCCACTTCGTTGGAACGCAACAGGAAATGAAGACAAACGATCAATATGTCACATTATAGATTAACATGATTACATCAGTGCAGAGAAATCCTCAAAACTGCCACACGCACTCGGGTTTGTGATAAAAAACAATCCGTCATCCAGAATATCGACGGGTTCTCGGCCCAAATATAAAAGGATTAGCTCGGTTTGGCTGGCTGTCCGGTTGCTAGGCAACAGCTCAGTCCAGTTAGACACGAAGCTTGACCTGAAGCTGGCTTCAATATAATACCGTGTCATTACGTTGAATATTTTCAATAATGACCTGATGTTCTTCAACAGGGAAAAAGGTTATTGTTCAAAATTTGACTTTCTCAAGAGAGGACTTTTGAATGAATAAATTACACAAGGAAAGGCGCTCAAAGTTAGTTTAGGGTTTATTCAGTCTTTGACTCACATGACAGTAGATTACTTAGAGAATCTAGATAAATCTCTGGCAAAAAAAAATAAAATACTGTACGTGTTGAAAGAGCACCAAACAGTACAGTATATCTCTCGCTCACAATATATACACATTCATTTTTGCATCATATTCACTCATTTCATACGCAGGGGGGTGGGGGGGTGGGGGCATAACTGGACTCGTTTGGACCTGATGAGGTTTTGCTGTTGAGAGTAAGAACATTGCATCATGATATAACTGAGAACTTGGAGTCTATTTGCGATGAATAAAACGATAGCCTTGCAGCCAGAATTCCAAATGATAGTAAGCATTTGTCCAGCAGGTGGCGCTGCGGCGACACGGTGAGGAAAAAGAAAACCAAAGAAAAAAAAAATCATCCAGACTGACAGCAGTTGGTCAAGATTCGAAAGGGGCGTTGACCTCATCAATCAATATGACGTAATCATGTCAGATCATATGGCAGGATTTTTTTTTTTCATGGTCATGTTTAAAAAAAATATCCCACAGTCAAAATGTACAGTTTAGTGTACTCTAAGAATAGCCGTCATGGACTTTGAGCAGCTAATGATTAACGGATGGGACATATTTGTGTTTTATAGGCGATGAGAGTTTCTAAACGGGATGCCATGCGGGTAGACGGATTAAAAACAAATCAAATTTCAAACAAGTTTGAACCTTTCTTGACTTAGGGTGGAACCTTCCGAAAAGCACGCTATTTTTTTGGTGAAAATGACAGAGAAAGGCAAGGAAGGAAAAGCATGTCAAAAGCTACATTTCTTAATTTTAGGGGAAAAAATTCTAAAACGATATCAGATCTTTTCAATTCATTTGCGACGGCCGTCTTGGATGTTTGCAAATCACAGAGCACATTTCTGCACACAAAAACACGGACATGTCGTTGAGACAATACATGAAATTGTCTGCAGTGGGCGCAAAACGTTGTGAGGTTTGTTGAACGTTCCAAATTAGGGACGTAAACACGCCTTAGCTCGTTCCCGTTGCGTGCAGTTTTTGCGCTTTAACTTATTCATGTGTATGATGCAGAGTGCTCGACTCGACCGGTGCCTACGTTTTCCACTTTTACGTACTTCTAGGTTGTGATATCAATTGTATTTTTTCCTCAGATTTGATCTTTTAACCATTTACTGAAAATAGTCATATTTTTTTCTCATTTTAAAAAGGGGGGGAATAAATAAATAAATATTCAACGGCTGATATAAAATGCTTCCAATGAGATCATTTTTTTCAGTCGTCTTCTCCAACCTCAAAGTGTCACGCTTAGTCTTTGCATTTTTTAAAATGTATTCCGGCTGAATCCGAAATCAGAGTGAGTTGTTAAGTCAAATGTTACTTGAAACAGGTTCCGCTGCATTTCTGGACATGCGATATGAAACGAAACAAAAAAAAAAAAAAGTGCTCATCTTGGGAAAAAAAGAAAAGAAAATAAACTTCAGCAAGTGTATACTTTTGTAAATTAGCAGCCTTGGTAGCAAATTGCGAGCTGAACAAATTTGTGGTCTGGATTTGATGAGTCGCTGGCTAATGAGGTAAAGCGGTCAGGTGTGGATCCCGAACAACAACGAGGAAGTCGGGTTCGCTGTGCGGAGGTGAAGGCATCCTTAAAACCAAACCAAATTCTAGGTTGCAATGTCGCAATTCAAAAAACTGCCATTAGGGGGCATTTCAACAATTCTTGGCATTGTCGAAAAAGATCCACGAAACAACGAGCTGACTATAAATATGACATACAGATGAAATTGAGAAGGGTGTTGATGCGTTTCCACCCTTTATGAAGAGAGTACAGCGGCCTACGCATGCTGTACATCTTTTTTTTTTCTCCAATGCCAACGTTTATTTCGGATGCCAAAAGTTAATAGCCGTGTTCTGCCACCACAACAATTGGAATTCTGGCAGCCGAGTAAGAAAATGGCATCCGAGATGAGACCTTGACGTTGGAGTTCATTGAAAGGGCGAGCAGCTTGTCTTTTGTGATACGTAGCGAGCCAATGTTCTCCTTGCGCAATGACTTCATTTCATTTGTTGAACTCCAAGCGGCACCTCGGGGAAGAGCTTCGTGACTGCACGCTGACATTCGCACGTTCATCACATCGCCAGGATGGCAGACCACTGCGATGGGGAGGAGCGAAGAGCTGAGGATGCAGCCAAAGTGACTTAGTGGAGAGCTTCCCTTGGTCTCACACACACACACACACACACACACAAAATGGCAGCACTTAGTGGTTTCTTGGATCCGTCGGCTCGCGCTCCGGAAGGGGACAGGAAATTCCACAGTTTGCTATGTCGCGCTTTAACGCAGTCCAAAGCGGCGGCAAGATACTGGCTCTGGAGGGACGTGAAATAAGTGCTGGGGAGGGACAACGTGGCGGCCGGGGGGGGGGGGGGAGCGTCACGTGACCACGCGCTGCACTGTGGAGCGTTCGTGCGGACACGAGCGGTCGCGGCAGTGCAGCCTGGTCAGCAGCCGCCGCAGCTTGTTGGAGAAGTTCTTGTTCATCTGCCGGTACATGAGCGGCATGGCGAAGCTGCTGGAGAACGCCAGCAGCTTGGACACGCAGCGCAGGAAGTAGTAGGTGGGCAGGTAGCGCGAGCCGCCCACGTAGCCGGGCGCGCCGGCCACCGTGTGCACCAGGAGTGTCACGTAATACGGAGTCCACAGCGCAAACTGCACGCACACGGAGGCCAGCAGCAGCCGGTGGACGGACGGGTCCAAGCGGGCCGAGTCCTGGTCCAGCGGCGTGGACTCCTTGCGGATGCGCAGGATGAGCGCAAAGGCGTAGAGCACCGCCACGGCCGGCACCACGTAGCCGATGAACATCATGATGGCGTCGGCCGCCTCCTTGTTCTGCATCTTGGAGCACTCCACCATCTTGGTGGAGATGTGGTTGCAGACGTAGAAGAGCAGCGAGGAGAAGCTGGTGAGCACGGCGCCGCCCCAGATGAAGCCGCAAACGTGCTTGGTGTTGTACACGCTGGACATGTAGGTGCGCGGCAGCGCACGCTCGATGTAGTAGTCCAGACTGAGCAGCGTGGTGGAGTACATGATGACCAGCGAGGAGATGTTGAAGAGGATGAGCAGCGTGATGTACACCTCGTTGGTGTACTCCCACGCGTGCCAGCGGGTGAAGGTGGAGCTGAGCAGCTCCGCGGGCGCCACCGCGTTTAGCACCAGGCCCGCGATGGCCATGTTGACGAAGTAGACGTCGGGCATGGTCATGGATACCTTGTTGGAGAGGTTGACGGCCACCAGCAGCATGTTGTAGCACAGGCCCAGCGGGAAGCACACCAGCAGGTAGACCAGCGACAGCACCGACAGGATCAGGCCAAAGTCCTGGCACAGGCGGAAGTCCACGCTGGTTTCCGTCTCGTTGTAAACCATGCAGATCCACATGGCGGGACCCCGGAGATGCTGGACTGCAATCACAATCACATTCAACTTGAGAAAGATGTTTTGTGGTGACGTTGTGTTGCCTAAGCACAAGAAAGGTCGCTCATTTACAGCCAAACTTGGTTTTTCTGATTGTAGCCTCAAAGTATCATACAAATATTGTCACCAAACGGTACATCACCAAAAAGACGTTTGGTAAATATTCCAGTTACTCCAAGGACAGCTTCCGCTTCGTGTCGACATCCAGTAAACGAGCTAGCGGCCAAACACGCCGGCACCAACTACCGATAAACGCGGCGTAACACACTTGACGCCACTCGTCTGACTGAGTGAATATGAACATCTCAGGCGAGCCGCAACAAACCAGGAAGGCCTTGTTGCGGTGGCGCCACACAAAACTCAATTGTTTGACGCCTCTGCGAGCTTCTTTCCCACCTCGCCGTCTGTCACATGGTCACGCGCAGGCCCGCTGCTTTTCCCACGGCTCGACCCGAGACAATGGCGGCTAAGTCCCGCTGGCAATTGTTCCCATCGTGCATTTACCGCAGCGGGACAAAAGCAAAAGTTAGCAGCTCGCCAACTCTATACGCAAATTTGCTGACACCCAAGTCACTCACCAGCCGAAGCCCGTCCTTTGAAAGTCGTCTTGGAAGCGGACATGCGAGTCAAGACTGCGAGGAATCCCGCATTGACAACACAGGCTGATATATGCGAGCAATCTTTGGCAACTGAGCGTGAAGAGCTTTTGAATCTTCTTCCTGACACACGGCGACGACGAGATTTATAAAGAGTGAAATGCGAAGCAGGCTGCGCCGAAGAAGCCACTCCGAGCATCTGGGAGTTCAAGATGAGGTCAAGGAAAAGGACCGGGAGCGTCGGGGATCAAGCCAGCGTTTGCTTTGTTTATTTTCACTGGGCTTCATTTGGCCTCCTTACAAAGACGCCGTTCCGTGATGATGAGTAAATAAACTCGGAAGCAAAAACATACGCTAATCTGCGGGAAAGCCGCTCGTTTCCAGTAAAAAGGGGAAGCATTCTTCTTCCTGGACTTGCGTAAGAGCCACGACTGAGGCGGAGACGTCACTCCGTCTCTTTACTACGCCAACTTGCTCTAATGAGGCGGTGGCGGAGACTGGGAGTCAAAGCGGTCGGACTGGAAACGGGGTCAGCAGGAAGAGCGTCTCCAGTTACTCCCGACAAAAGTCTGTTTTCACCCGCAGCAGCGCCGCTCGGCCCGCATGCAAACACCGCCGGGTGAATCATTTACAAGCACTTCCCTTGCGGAACGCTCGCGGAGAAATTAGGCCTGCTAATAGTTTGCTCCCCGAGGACAAACTTGCGTTGTGCAAAGTGTCGTCGAGTGGATAAGGACAACATCGGCATTGCCGTTGAGTTCATTGACGGTATTAAATATTGGGAAGTGGGATCCTTTAACACGAAATCAAAAAGGGGAATTGGTCAATAGAATTAGCAAAAATTAAAAAGGACGTTTAAAACTCTTGATTTGCTTCTTTAACATGCACCGAAGTCTTTTAAGGTTTATAATTACTGCAGCATCCATGCTCATTTTCATACGTCCGTCTATGGCGTTTTGTCATAAAACTCGTCAGCTTTTATTGTTGCGTGTGTTGTTTTTATAGTGAGGCACAGACGAACACGTGAAAAAAACTCGCACCAAAAAGACAGAATGCGACCATTTTTGACTTTCTTTCAAGCACGCGACACTCATCTCTTTCGATCACAGTCAGCAAATGGCCGATTGTCGGACCGCTACCTGCGGCGTGAGCGTTTTTTTGTCCCTCCTCCCTAATCAGTCGGGCCTGCAATGATAAATGTTAAACGACTTCTATATTTGCGATCCTTATGCATGTGTTCAACACCGCAAGCTGCGTGACTGCGACACGGAAAGACGGCCAATTAGGGAAGCTTGCGCTTTTGCCACACACAAAAAGAGGAACAAGTGGTTGGCACGGAAATGTTTGCAGAAAGTGTCACCACGAGACAAAGCGAAAAGTTGGAAACCGCAGTTGTGCTTAAATCACTCGTTTCTGGATGCCGTACGTCGCCATCGCTTCGTCGAAATTATCGGAATCGCGAGGGCTTTCATTTGTCATCAAAAACTGTTCCACAATCTTAAATGTTTTCAGTCAACAACGAATGAAGCGTCTTTCAAAACGCCGAAAGTCCTTTCTGCTCCTTCATTGGCGCATTTGCGCTTCGGACCTCCGAGTGCCGAAAGCTTTGCGTAGTGACTGACACGAAAAGCTTACGCGGTTCTCGAGTCTTGGCAATAACAACATCTTGCTTTGGTTCTCCTCGCACGAAACGCCAGTCCAGCCCGGTCGGAACTTTTTGTACAACTTTGCGTCAGGAGCGGCGGAATGAAATATTTCCCAGATGGCGAGGGCCCCCACCAAACATGATGTCGTCAGAGTGACCCCCATGTGCTCCGTGTGTGACACGCCCCGCAGTACGTGCTTATTGGAATTTGTAGCGCCTTCGGAGAAATGACTGGATTATGTCACATGATTGCATGCGTGCACCGGGGCAGGGCGACGACCCAAATTGGAAGCACAGGCACAAAAAAAAAAGCCAAAACAAACAAAAAACATTCACAAACGTTGCGGCTGGACGGCGGTGGCGGGAGTCGAGGGAGACTCGGCGACACGCAGCGCTCATCGCGGTGCATAATTTACAGCAAAAGAACGGCAAAAACTACTTCTGAAAAATCCCCAAGTTGTGTTTTTCAAACGTTCCCAAAGCTGCTCCGTCCCACTCGCTAAGCCGCTAATAATTCTTGGTAGCGAAATAATGAGGCATATGATTGGAGGCTAATACTGCATCGTGTGTTGCTGATTAAAATGAGTCACTTGTCAGGAAGTACAACTGCTATCATTTGGCCGATAACATCCCTCCCGTTCACCATTTCTGTGCTGCACGTCACACCGGACATTTGCGGTTTTGAGATTATGAACAGCACGCTAAAAACTAGCTCAATTACCACCGTACTGTTTTTTTATTCTTCTTTTCTTACGGGTTGGTCCATAAAGTAATTACAATTTCTTAAGCAGCCGTGACTGTCCTCAACCACTCACAGGATTTTAAAAAGGTGGGAGGAGTGAAACTATATCCAATGTGATGTCTCTCACCGACTGCAGGTGGATTTACGATAATCGGGAACCTTGAAATCCAAGGCCTTCCTGTGGTCCTTTAATGCCACCCAGAACGTCTTGCACTTGTGGTTTAGCTCCGAATAAGCAAATATCGATTTTAGCTACATGATAATGATCCCAATTTTTAATCACGCCATCACGGCACCAAGCGGCAGTCACGTTTCCCTGACAGCTTTCAAGTGACTCGTCTCCGGCCGTCAACTGGAGTCAAAGTTCAGCGGTCAGCACAAAGCAGGCTTAAGAGCACTTAAGCCACGGCCCCCGCACGCCCCATGTCGCCTTTGGTCACGTGGATGAAGTTGACGACGACAAGCGTGGCCAGGCCGGACAGGCAGGTGGCGAGGGGCCTTAAATCTCTGGCGGCGTTTAATGTTCTGAGCGGGATGATTACGGCCCAAGTATTTGGTCAAACTGCAGCTTTCACTTTCAATGGCGCTCATCTGTTTCCTTTTGCGACATTTCCACTGCTGCGGTTTGTTCATGTATGACAATTATTTGAATTGAGTTGCAGCAGCGGTCTCAAACTCGAGGCCCGTGGGCCATTTGATACTATTTTGCGGCCTCCACCTTTTTTGCTGTTGTAGTTGACCAAGGCTGCGATTGGTTGGCAACCAGTTCAGGGTGTACCCCGCCTACTGCCCGAAGACAGCTGGGACAGGTTGCAGCGCCCCCCCCCGCGACCCCCGCGACCCTAGCGAGGAGAAGCGGTACAGATAATGGATGGATGGATAGTTGTCCTTGGCATTTTGTGTGTGAGTGCGCGAGTTTGTTTTAAATCACTTATGGGATACCGTAGCGCAGGCTCATTCGGGAATAATTTAGAAGTGAAAGATATCTTGTCACCCAGTTCCAGTCATGTCTTTCACAATCTGCTTTGAAGAGGAGAGGTTGGTGACGAGAACAGACAATTTCAAGAAAAACAGGAGTCAATATTCGTTGTTGTTGAGCACGGGGGCACATGTTACGCAGGTCAAGAAATCCGACGTCATTACTAAACGAGACATCCTGAGGACGATGCAAAGTAGCAGGGAGATGAAACCACTCTTGTTCACCTTCTGACGGACTGTTAACACTGAAATGTTAATCATAAAAATTGAGATTGGATTAAGGTCTAACGCCGCGTATCTGTAAAGTTTGTTTCACACCCCCACGGGTGAAGAAGAAGAACTTAAAATACATTCACCGGCCACAAAATTAGGTACACCTGCATTCTATTCTGCCATTGCAAACACATCTTCGTGTTTTCATTATTCGTGTAAAAAGAGTAGTGAGAGCAATTTCTAATATTTTCTGTCTTTACATCAAGGTTTGGCAGCTCAAGACCTTACTGGACTTATGTCCTGGCCAACAACATATGGTATGCTTAAATTGAATGTAATAGACGTGAAACTACAACATTTAGTGCAACAGACATGGAAGAAAATTTGACTGAAACTAAATAAGTGCAAGAATTAGAAACAGTTGAAGTAGGATGAGCGTTTTGGTGTGTCAATCAAAACTGAGCATCAGCATCAGAATTGAATAACATGTTGGATTTTGTGACTAGATATGTATGCTTAAAAGGCGTTGTCGTTATTTTTTTTTCTAGTGTGTAAAACTGTTATTGGATTACATTTGACAGTTCAAATGCAATAAAACGGTGACCAGTTCTTTTAAACTGGCTTCACAACACACAATGAAATTCTTCGAACTTACTCACATTAGAAACACCCACGTCGTTCAAAATCATGTAAATGTTGTTTTAAAATTGCTGTTTTGCACGTTTTTACAAAACACGGCACAAAAACAGAACATCGTTGTGACCTCCATCGCACTTGACGCCTCAGCTCAAATCGTTGCTAGCTGTCACGGTTTAGTCAGCATTTTCTCCAACGTTCCCAAATTACTGCTTATCGCGTTTAAAACATTCCCAAATGGAATAAATTTGCCTTTTTTAAGTGTGGGAACTTTGGAGGCAAAACATATCACAAAGTGGAAAAGGGAAGAGAGGAGGAGGGGGGGTTGCTCACCAGAGTCGTTTGAGACTTGGCTCTCGGTCGGCGCAAACTACGGAGGCATCGGGTCAAGATGTCGCATTTCCACAGGCATTTCTCAATCGCTTCATTTGGAGGAGACACGTCCCGAAAAACACCAAAGTTGTGTTCCTTAATTCCTTCAGAGAAGCCAACAACAAGCAGCGTTGTACTCCATTCGCGGCCCCTCAACTATCAACTTTTGGGACGAGGTTTGGACTATTAAAAAAAAATAAAAAAATAAAAAAAATAGGGGCGGTCCTCTGGAGACGCTACGAGAGCTACAATGTGTACACACGTGACCCTCCCCCACAGGCCGCCCCGCCTCGCCCCTCCTTCTCCCCCCCCTCCCCTCATGTCCGCTCGCGAGCCACGGGAGGACGTCCTAGATTCTGATTGGGTGGTTGCTTCCAAGAGGGCGGAGCGTTCTGAGGAGGAACTGCAGACACACGCATACATTGGACCCCCGTATATTCGCGGATTTAAGTATTTGTCGGATTTCTTTCTTAATTTTTTAGTTTAGGTTTGTTTTATGTTTGAGAAGAGTAAATAATGGAGGGGGTTCATTTCTCATATTTCAAAATTTGTTTTAATTGAATGTATTAAATGATTTTTAAAGGGACAGTGTGTAAACATTTTTGACACTTTTATTTTTCAAATTCAAAACTTAAATTTGCTAGATTAGCAAAGTTATATAATTCAGTTTTACAGTTGAAGGCCACATCAACAAACATTTTTAATAAAAAAAATCAAATCATTGTAATAAAAGAATTTACATGGGTCGCACCTCACTTTAAAAGAGGCTGATCTTTTTGCAACAGCTACTCAAAGGAGACAAATCACCCAATCACAAATCTGCTGGATCAATAGAGAGAGACTATAAAGAAATAAACAGGTTATATAAAGTAAAATTAATTACTGTACGTTGAGATAAGCCGCCGGCGCCGGCGCAACACTTAAGGAGCACAGCGCTGGCATCTGCTCAACTCATAAAAAGTCTCATTCCCACTAAACAGCGGTTGCAGAAAAATCCATGATCGTGCTATCATTGTGGTTACATCAACAAGATTTAAAAAAAATAATTTGTAATTTTTTGAACAACAGCGACGACGGGTGACATCGCCACTCTTCTGCACTATTGCGTAAGCGTGACCACACTAAGTCAGCACTTTTGGTGCCCATAATTGTGAAAGATGTTGAAAATATTTTTTAAAGTTAGTGTGCTTGTGAAAAAGGAAGCTCTCCTCACTAAGGAGATTAGCACAGTGGCCCTATAAGTTGTTTTTGCCGTTAGCAAATAATAGGACTGCGACATTGTGCCGAGCGGATGGTGAAGATCTGCTAGATTATCTTCATGATCCCTCGCTCGTAACAGCAAACTTGTCATCATTCGCAACCTATTTCTTTGACGGCAGGAGGATGCTAAAGCTTTCATTCGTCAATCTTCTTATCTGGAGGATTAATGGAGCTGTATTATGCGTCGGCGTGGATTTCATCGCAAGCTCGCGTGACACTCGCCGCAAGTCGGCCAGGTGGTTAACTCATTGAACGGTGATTAAACATACAGTCCGCACTCATGTGATGAGCAAGACACTTACAGGGCTTATCTCGGTGACGCTGTGTCATCAGTTTGTTAAGAGTAGACGAGATGACATCATCAACATACCTTGCTTTCGTTCACGATGATAGGAGGAGAATACTCGGCGTTATCATTATTGGAAAAGTGATGAGGATAAGCGGGATGGAAAATGGATGGATGTAGCTTTACCGTCATCTTACAGTATAATGAAGCCATACTCAAAAGATTTTGGCTGCATCACTTGGGAAAATATTGTCTCCAGACTTAAACCCAATAGAGTAAACATTTTACCTGCTCTCCCCTAACAAGAGACTCAAACACATAACCACCTCGACCACCCACCCAAAGATTTTTTTTTCCAGTCTTCAGTTCCAAACAATTCTCGGCCGGCGTTCGTCGGCATTGACTACCAAACTTTTACGGCCAAATGACCACACGCCGCTTGTTTACAAATTGAAATGGATGCACGTCAGGTGTTAGCGTAATCACTTTGGCACCAGATGGTCACAAACACGTCAGTCGAGTCGAGTGTCTCGACTGACGTGTTTGTGACCACAATGCACTTGACAGATTAGCACTTCCGAGACGATTCCAGTAGAAAGTCACGGAATGTTGCCAACAAGATCAGCGGACGCACATTCTTGCGACTTGTGACTTTTAATAAGAAAGGGGGTAAGACGAAGAAGCAGAGTAACGCAGCACACCGCACATGCCTTTAAGCTCAGAGGCCGGGGCAATGCGCAGTAAGCTCATTAAGTCTGTGATGGAGATTATGGTGCGTTTAGGGACCAGACACCGACGTCCACTGCCTGGCCCGGGGGCGTGTCAGATTGCGGCTAAAAGAAGCAGTTGTTATTGAGTTAGCTTGACCACCGAAAACGGTTGGTGCTGCTTACGGATGCTACAATTGCGCTTCTCCTTCATGCCACAAATTAGCTTGTGTCTGATTCGACAACAGGTTGTACAGTCTTACTCAAAGAAGCCAGGGTGCGCCCGGCCCGCTTGACTGCGGGATGTGTTAAAGGCCAACACTTGATGATGATGACAGAATAGAAACAATATTAAGAACATTTTCAAAAAATAGCCCCTTTAAAATGATGACTTCAAGAAAATGTTTTTAGGATATAGAAAGTAGGCTATATTTTATGACGTGTTTTTTTAAATTTTCTTTTAATTTTTGAAAAAGTATTTTTCCATTTTTTAAATTTATTTTTTAAATTATTTTTCAATTTTTTTGATTTATTTATTTATTTATGGATTTTTTAAAAAATAAAATTGATTTATTTATTTAATGAATTTTTTAATTTTTTCATTTAATTATTTTTTTTTTATTATTCCGACTTAAAATGTCCTCACCAGACCCGCCAGATCTGCACGGCCCGACAACAGTGCGTGCTTGCCGTTGTGGTCTTCTGCATTTCTGTGTCTACTACCTTTACCAAAGACTTATTCTGCAATGGGCAAGAATCAAGATAATTCCGCCGTGTGGTTCCCCCCCGACCGACGCATGGATGGCGTCCGGGTGCCGGCGAGCAGATCTAAGCGGGATTAGCAGGCCGTTTTGGTGGATGGACTGGAACGGCAGGAGGCTGTCCATACACAGCTGTGTTCTTGGGTCTTTCATAATGCTCCGGCCTCTCTGCCCCCCCCCCGCGCCGTCTTTGGCTCGGACCCCCCCACCCAACTGACCTCACAGTTCACAAAGCTCGCCGGCTGCAGACAGCAGGAAGCGGGACGGTTTTCTTCTGCCGCTCCATGCTGGCCTTGGAGCACGACTCCACTCCTGAATGGGCCTGAAATGAGGAACATATAACAGAACAAATCTGTTCGATGTTTTTTTGTTTTTTGACTGAGTTTTATTTTGTATTTGGCATCTCGTGGCAATGATTTTGAGGCATCTCACAAAGTCGAGTGAGTGAATAAATGCATGCCACTTATGCCGTCAGACGTGTCTGGTCTTGTTTTTTCATTCTTTCATTTTTTCGTATCCTTTCATTCTTTACCAAGAGTGAATTTGATGGCTCCAATGAGATAACGCAGGTGGGCCAAATGTTACAGTTGGTGAGAGGGTATAAATACTGTTCATGCTGCTACAACCGTGCCGGACTTGTCTCGTCTTGTTTTTTTTTTCCTGTCAGTTTTTCTACTTGCTCTTTTTCTTCTCCAGAAATATACTCCATTCCAGATTTGGCTCATTTTGCTTTATTTTTTTTTTTCTTTTCTTTGTCTTTTATTGCATTGAAAATGGACTGCAGAATATTTAGAGAGAGATTTTAACAACAGTGGATTATCACATTGAAAGTTTTTTTTTGTTGTACATGGTCAAACGTTCTCAGCGTGTGACCGATTGTCTTTTCCTGCCAAACAAGCCCTAAAGTACTGCTTGGAAATGTCCAAGGTTTTATTCATCAAATAGCCTGGCACGAGCTCAGCGCCATCACGCGATTCACGAGCTTTGGAAAGCGGCTTCATCCATCATGCGTCACGTTGGGAACATTTGTCACTTTTGTGGCAGAAGATGTGGAACCGTTGACATTTCAGCTTTTAAGCATGTTTGAGACAACTTGCGGACATCTGATGCTAATCTAAGGAAGTGTACCATTTAGTGTTCTCCACAGACAATCCATTGAATGGCGCTCATTAGATTGAAAGGTGAAAACAATGTCACAGTCCAGTTTCGTTTTTTTTTTTGACTTAGTTTGTGTCCTGGCAGTAAAGTTGAGAGTTGGTAGAAAAGTGCAACCTTTCCAAATGCCTCATAGCCCCACACCCGCAGCGCACACATTGGACAGTGTGTCTCTCTTTTCTTTGCAGTCTGTTTGATGTTGCGGTTGAGGCCGCCCTCCTAAAAAAAAAAAAAAAAAAAAAAAAAAGTGCTTGGCTGTCAGTGCACTGTGCTCAAGCGAGTCCACAGCAGCGTTTGTGTGTTTGTGTACGTACAGGTTGGCCTGCATTTCTATTGCAGCCTCCATATAAATGCGAAAAAAAACGTGTTTAGTCTGGAAACAGAGGTGATCCGGAAAGGAGAGAGCGGCCAACAAACACTTTGAGTCATGTGATGTTTTCCAGCTCCTCCATTAGATGATATGATTATTTTTTTTAAAAGTAACCTCACGTGCTCGCTCAAGGACGGCCGGAGTAGCGAACAAGCTCATTACTTTTGCATGACGTCCGTCGTCTTTAATCAACGTCACAAAGTTACTTTCCACAGAAACTCACTTCCCGACCCCAACTCGGAGCTTTATCTCGTTAAAAGTCTTTTTGCTTGCACTCTGTCAGATTAGATACAGTATGCTGAACAACTTCCGCATCTTCAAGTAACAAAAAAAAAAAAAAAAAAAAAAAGAGACGCCAGCCCCATTTTTTGAATGGATGGATTTTTAGGTTAGAGTTTTGATCCAATCAGAATTCAGCTAGCTCGTGTTGCCAGGCAGATTTCCCAACACCAGTAGCACACACTATTCCTTCCGAGACCCCTTCAGATACAATCGTGCGGGCGTCTGTTCTGTCAAAGTCAATGGACTTGCAGATTTGATGGACAGTTGCGATAGCCAATCAGATCGCGAGTTGATGACAGTAACGCCTTCTCGCCGGCCTTACGTTGAAGGTGATGAACGCGTTTTGTGATTGGATACTCACTCGTGAGGGGGCGGCGCTCTGCGGAATCAACACACCCAAAAGTCGTAACTGGCAACCGCTTGAAAATCTCAAATATATTCTTGCTTCATTTACATCATGACCGAAGGAGGGAATTTAATTGCAGATACACTTGCGAGGCCATTTTCAAGTTAGACCTTTCAAGAGAAGCGACGTCATCCGACACTCAGACTTCACTGAAGGCCTACGTATGAAATGCACGAGCTGCCACTGCCAGGATGTCAAAAATCAGGTTACAACAATTGTGATTAACATTTAGCCACACAAAGACTCGATTAATACAACAATCTTTATGGGCAATAAAAATATATATATAAATATATATATTTTATATAAATATATAAAAATATCGCAAACTATGATCCCAAAACACTTCACTATCATTACAAACTCGTTTTACAACATTACTCTCAAAAATACATTTGGAAAAAAAAACACACAAACGTGTGTGCGTGTAGAAAAACTCCATCCATCCTTCCATTCTTGAGTCAAAAATGCGAAATGTCGCTAGAAAGTCCCACACTCCCCCTCAAATAACAAAAAGCCAAAAACGTTTAATGTTTACTGGAATGTTTTTTTTTTTTAAACAATGTAAAAAGCCCCAGCAATTATTAGCGAATAAAAACGCAAGCCACTCGCCAAGCAGTCGATTGTGTGCTTCTGCTTTTTTGCCAGAACGCTTCGGATCCCGTTGCATAAAGATAAAAGAACATCTGATAAAGCCAATCGACTTAATACGCCGCAAAAAGCTTTTATGGTGACCAACGAGCAAGGGGGTAACTGCAGCGTGAAACGTTTCAAATCTACGCAACTTGTGCCGTGATGATGAACACTTAACCATACTTGATGTGTTTCAGAACCTTTTACGGTAAAGACGGCACAAAAACAAGACTAGATGTTTCTGGAGATTTGGTCATATGAAACAAATGACTCATATTATTAACGTTAATAATCTCTTCGGATAATAAATCTCGTACGTGACCAAAATAGGATTTTGCGGCACTCCATATGCGGCCCACATGTACGCTGATCAAAATTGGCCCCTTTTTTTTTTTTTTTGTGGCCGCGGTCCATGTTGTCGACGTGCCACCAGATCTGGCTAAGAACCGCACTTTCTCCGAGATTTATCTTTCCACACCCTTGCGGTGTACCCAAAGCTCACCAGCGAGGCAAATCCAGATGGCAAAGCGCACAACGTTTCAAGCACACGTTTCACATATCGTGCAAGGTAACACGCTGGTCCGTTGACGCTCCGATCGCGTTTTCAGGAATTTGTGAGGGACTGCAAGTACCGTAAATGCATTAACATGATTACGTTTCGTGGGGAGTGCACAAGTGAACGCAGGCAGCTGATTGGCCGAGGACAGATTGAACAGGGGGAGTGATGATGAAGGTTTGAGAGGGAAACAAAATGAAATGAAATAAAGCATACAATTTGAATGTTAAAAATAAACAAATAAAATAGGCACTTATTTAGTTCACATTTAGCCACCTAAAACTAACAAACTAAACTAAAATTGAAAAAAAAAAAAAAGATCTTTTTGGGGTTTTAAAAAATATTTCAGAATTGCTTTACCGCCGTCGCTACAGAAGGACGTCTCTGCATGTTTTGTTTTTAATTAATTTATTTATTTTATTATGCACAAATCAAATATTCTAAACATTAAAAAAAAAACTAAAACTAATCCTGAAACCAATGAACAACTAAAATGGAAGAAAAAATAAAATGGGATCAACTTGCTTTTAAAAAGTAATTAAAAGTAACAAAAAAAAAAAAAAAACGCTCATTCCAGTCAACACTGGAAACATTTGCAGTTTGATGTTTGTCTCCATTGGCAGTAAGTCACACATTTTATCATTCCCATCTGGTCTCCGCTCGCTAGAAACCTCTCAGCCTACCTGCCCCCCCCCCCTTGCACGCTCTCCTGTCCTCCACCACCTGCTTCCTACCAACGTGACCTCCATTCAGGGTTTCGGTTCAATTTCGGACACCGCATGCTCAACGTCGCATTTTTCAACGCAGGTTGGGATGATGCACAAACAAAAGAAGTGTTGTGCACTTTTCAGAGTGGTCGAGTCAGCACGCAAGCGGGGAGGTGCGCCTCCCGCCACCGCTCCACTGTGGGAGCCTTTCAGTCGCCCCCTTTCTGGGCCCCCTTTTTTTTTTTTTAACCCTCCGTCCAGAACAAAATCCTCCTGCTTTCTATTGTTCTTGTGCGCTCTTATCAGCTGTGCAGGCTCCAGACTTCCGCACCACAAACATCTTTCGGCCTTGCTCTCTGGAAATACGAACGTCAACACCAGAAATGTTGCATATTTATGAAAGTACGTGGATCCTGGTGAAAATAAATACATTTTAGGAGTCCTAAATAGGTCTGAAATTGAACAGGAAGTCAGCCATTTGGATTTTAATTATTTTTTTTTTCACTCTTTAGTGACACCTGTAATGTTGTAAAAAAAATAAATAAATAAATAAAAATGAAACCCGCATGGAAAAAAAAAAAATCAAAAGGACCCACGTGAGGAAGTCAGCCGTTTTGTTTGAAATTTGCCCTTTATAAAAAAAGCAGAAAGCGAAGAAACGGAGGCGACAGTAAATATACTTTAAAAACAGTTTATTTCTTGACATTCTTTTTGTTCTGATGTTCATCCCCAGAATAGTTTTATTAAAACCGCACCGATTTCAATTTATTTCAATGGAGAAAATTGATTTACGAGCTTGGTCACGACGCAAAGAAAACTTTGAAGTCAAGGTACCGCGACGTCAACGCAGGTTGTCGTTTTTATTCACTTTATCTTAAATTGCTCCAAAATCATCTCCCATGACCAATGCCGAGTTGCAAAAGCGGGATTTTGCATGTTTTGTCCAAGAAAGACTGAATAAATGAAAACGGGCTTCGCTCGGCCTTGAGGGATCAGATAAGCGTTAAAGTCCAGGGAGGGCGTATGAACTCCTTCAGAGGCGTTCTCATACACACGAGCTTTTGTTTTCTTACCGTATCGTTGGCCTTCGTTCAAGAGCAATGATGTTTATTAGCCCCTCGTTGCCAGAAAATTTTTTAAAAAAAAAAAATCACACCCAGCGATGATGTGATGTGAGCCTATGGCTGCAATATTTCCCATCTGACGTATATGACGACAAAATAAATACAACAGGCCACCCGTGCGACTTGGGGGAGCACAAGTGTGTTTACTTTTGCGTAATCTCACATTTTGATGTCAAACGATTTGGCAGTGTGAGGCTCTGTAATAAAAGCAAGATGATTATCTCCACTGGGGCACGCAGAAAGAAAAGCTATCATTAGATCGACGCAAGGCGAGCTCCCCTCGGGCCGTGAACGCCATCTGTAAACGTGCTCAAAGCAAATATGCGGCGCAATTAAATGGGACAGAAAGTGCTTTGACTGAAAGTGTTAATTAGCAACAAGTTTTGGAATTTACTTTCTTTTTTGAAGAATTTGAATCCTCCCAAAGAAAACTATGCACAAGCCCCCTGACATCTCTTTAGGAACGCGACAGTAAGAGAAGAAAAAACAAACAAACATCAAAACCGGTAACATTTCGTTTTGGGCGGTACGCCATGATAAATAAGTTATGGTAGAAATGCAGCAGCCGCGACGTCTTGCCTTACACGTGCGTTGGTGTACTGGGCGGCGGTCGAGGAATGAAGTGAGGCGACATTCAATCAATCCACCAAGCCAATCATAGCTCAGCGTCAGAAAACGGGCGAGTCGCATAGATCATATTGTGAATATTTGGGCGGTTTGACTTCCCCTTTAAGGTGCAGTGAGTCCCAAAGCAAAATCCCAGTGAATCGCAATCCAAATGACTCAGTCTGTGCGGAATCTCAACGTGCGTCATTCAATATTTGTCAGGTTTCACCCATGCGATCATCTCGGCGAGTCGTCTCCGTTGCACCGGAGCCCCCGTTGGGCGGAGGCGGGACCGCCGGTTCGCTCGGCGCTGCCAAAAAGCAAGCGGGCATCCGGATTGAGTTTCACTCGGCAGATGGCGTTCGCCAAACGAGAGATCGTGCCGATTAGAAGCAGAAGGGCCGAACAAGGACGACCTCATCATTTAGCAAACGAGTTTTAGCGACAAGAAAAAAGAGAAAATGACAAGGAAAAGTTGCAATATTACAAGAACTGCAATAAAAAAAAAGGCTTTATTTTTTTCTAATCTACTGCTAGATTGAAAATAGTCAAATTACCAAAATGAAGGAATCATTTCTAGAGAAAATTACTTGGAAAAAAATGTATATTATGAGGAAAATGTAATCCAAGACTTTTTTACAATTATTTTGATATTTTGAGAATAAAGTGCTAATATTACAAAAAAATAATACATTTATTACAAAATAAAGTTGTAATATTTCAAGAAGGTAGCGGAAATGTTATGAGAAGATTACACAATTTTTCAAGAAAATAATCCCAATTTACAATTTTACGAAACTTCATTTGGAGACCAAATGTATATCACCACCAGAAAGATTTAATAAAACTTTATTACCAAGAATTTTGAATCCTCGGCGCAGTAATCAACAATATCCGCTCTTGCCCACATGCCGTCTTCACCATCGAATCTACTTTCAGGGCCTCTTATTCCCACTGTGGGGGATTCCTAGAACTCATTCCTAAATCTGAAAAGTCAAAAGGAAGCCCCCCCCCCGCCAACTGCATACAGTATGTGCGCACCTCCCACTTCAGCTGGGACTTTGTGCAAACATGTTCTCTCACATTCATTAAGCGCGCATGAAAAGAGAAAGCACATTATGTTCTGTACAATGCACCACTTAAACGTCGAGTCGTTAATGCACCGCCTCAAAGGTGGGGGGGGCACCAGACCCTCCGTGTGAAGTGTCTGGAAAGGGTCCAAGTCCAAGTTTGGCTCGGAAAGTCAGACTTAGACAGTCCGGTGAGCAAAAAAAAAGGTCAATTGAAAAATGCTCTATTATGCAAAGATGACATTTTGAAGTGTTTGGAGACAAATGAGGGCCCAAACCTTAACCCTAGCCTCGATATTGTACGAGATATGAAATATAAGGAAATGTTAAATACTTTCACTGTATATAAATAATGAAAAGTGAACTTCCAATTAGTTTTGAACAACGAAATAAGATTTTTGTTGAAGGAGACACACCGAGTAGGACAGGACTCCATGAAACTAATTTCATCCGTTGCCAAGACGACAGATCCGAAATATGTTGGCCACACGTGTGAAACATGCACTGACCTTACAAGGAATCCTGCCACCCCCCCGCCACCCCGGCGTCCGTGGCTACAGGTGTCTTTGTTCCACTTCAAAGAAGGCACCGACCGCGACCGCTCGGTAGCTCCTCCATCGAGTGACCACTCGACCCGCCGTCGTCTGAGACAGCAAAATGACTTTGGTGGATTACTCGGCTCGCAATCGAGCAAGGGGATCCATCAATTAGCAACAAAGAGAGGAGCTGACAATGATGGCGGTCTTTTTGTTTCGGCACCAGCGCCACTTTGAAGGATTTTTGGCCCGGCAAGTCATTACCTTGGAAAAGGGCAACCGTGACGCAAAATAAACAACATGGCCCGGTCAAAATGTCACAGCGGAAGCCTCCGGGACTGTGAAGGCTGCTAGGTCGAATGAAACGATGGAAAATAATACATTTTTAAAATGGACACATGCTGTGCTGAATTTTTTTTTTTTTGGGGGGGGGCATAAAACAATAAATAAATAAATAAATAAATAAATAAATAAATAAATAAACATTCAAGTATGGCACAAAACTGCTGAACAAAAAACAACAACTCCCGCAATATTTTAATATTATTGAGGTAGTGTATTTGTCCAGCAATGTCATTCCAAATCTGAAAAAAATTAAAAAATTATCTACAGAAGTATAAGTCTCAGTGCAAGCTCAACCAAGTTATGTATGCCATCTAGCAGTGAACGGCAATATTGCAACTTAAAACTACAATACACCCCCCCCTTAGGCAACTTTTTTGAATGTTTATAATTTCAGTTAGCCCATCTATGACATTTCACATAATATAATAGTGTTAAGATAGCCTAAGCCGAACCTCGAGCGCTCTATTGAACATTAAACAACAAGGAGGCCATTTCCCCCGCCTCAGTGATCTTATCCCGGCGCGGCGTGATGACAGCGCACATTCATGCCTTTTTGATCTTTCATGAAAAGCCATTTTCAGGTTTTAAGCCCCCCCCCCCCTTTAATTCAGCTCAACTTCTCCTTGCTTGAGGAAACACACTGTATGCTTTAGCCAATTAGTTTTAGAATGTTCCGGGATCGTACGAAAAGTGCATTCATCTGGCACAAACTCCGAGCCAAAGGATTGTTTGAATTTCTGCTTGAATTTCCATGTTTGCAGAAATACAAACAGCCTTCCCAAAACCAGTGGGGCGTTTCACAAGCGACATTCATTTGCAGTTTGGAGGTGAACTAGCATACTCAGCTTGGAGAGGGAAAAAAAAATAAAAATAATGCAGCTCCAACATTGCTATGCTAGCATTAGCGCACATGCTACATTGCTAGCATGACTTTTGTAGTTGAAAGTTACTACAATGCAACATGTTATCAGTTGGGTGATTTATTTTTTTAGATGTCAAGTCAATTAAAAGTCAAAGAGTTGATAAACTTACCTGTTGAGCAGAATCATCAGCGGCTCGACGTCCTTTCACTCTACTCAGTGGTGGGCGGTCAAGGCCTTCAAGGCCTTCTCTGCTAGCGTAATATTATTAAGAAAAAAAAAGATCATATTCTTCTCTTTGGTGTCATATATTTGTTTCCCCGTATTGAAAACTCTTCAATTACATGCCATAACGACGTCATTTTTCATTGTTACGATGACCAGTCCTAAAGGTCAAAAGAAGTCAACGAGCCATGTGTCTATTTTCAACACAACTGATTGTTTGTCCCAGAACATGATAGTGGTTCTATCTAATCACACAAAACAAACACGAGGTTGTTTTCATTCTAAGGACATTCAGTGCAACAGCTAAACAAGCCTCCGAGCTCTCTTGTGAGGCCGCACAACGTGTACTGTGTGTACCCATGACTGGATTGATAGTAGGGAGTCGTCGGGACGCTTCAGGGACGGCGGCCCTGATACAAACTCGCGCTGAGAGGGAGGCTGGCGGAGGGAGCAAGTGAACGCCATTCCAGTTCACATTCCTCTGATGCACACTGTCCAATTTTGTCCGCTCCCTCGGACACGCACAAGACACAAAGGAGCTGCTGTGTCGGGGCACCCCTCGGGGGGCCCCCGGGGGGCCTCATTACAGGTGTTTACTGTACTGGGTCAAAATATTAGGCACACCTGCACTGCAAAGTGATTAACAGATGATATGTGGGAGGCAGGGTATTTATTTTTTTTACTTCAGGTCTTCATATAAAAAATAAAGACTTGTCCAAATTAAGTGAATAATAAACAAATAAGACATCGGGGTAGTCAATATTTAATTACTGTATTTAAAAGAAAAAAAACAATTTGAAATAAAAATGTCAACTACTGTCGATCGAAAATAAGTTTCCGGTTTTGGAGTGATTAAAGTTGGCACGTCGCATTGTTGTGGGATTAAAGTGAGTTTACGACGACACCTGCTGGATAAAAGCAGAAATGCCCAATGGGGAAAAAAAAAAAAAAAGGGAGTGCAATACATGCAACTGTTGCCCTTGCCTGCAGTTAGAGATAGAGATAAAATGAGAATCAGCCAATTTAGATCATTCTGACTAATCTTTAAAGGCTCACAGAATATTTCTTTTTAAGGCAATGAAAATGTGATTTTGATGAAAATTTATTTACCAATGTAACAATGTCACATTTGACAAACGTTGCAAACTAACTGAATGCGATTGTTATGGACGGGATCAGCACGCAGATGCGAGTGTTTGAGAGCTGTGACACAGGCTTTATTCAAACCATTGATTTGAACTACAACACCGCAAAACGTTGTCGCAAGAGTAAAACAAGTTTGCACTAACACAGAATTGTGGACGAGAACTAAGGGATGCAAAAGGCTATTTACAAAAACGAAACAGAAAGTGTCCAAGAGCACTTAAAAGAAAATAACACATTAAGTACTCTTGGTATGCTAGCTAGTTTTGTACCAAAAATAAAGTAGAACTTAATTCAACCAACCTTAAATTACGACTGGCGGGAAGACAAATTGAGACAACTTCAGAAAGCGCAGAATTTGGCAAGCAGCAGGAGCACATGCAAAGCAATACTTTGGCCGTTTGGTTTGTTCGTTGCTGAACCAAAATATTACAGACTGCCGATTAACACCAGGTGATTGGAATTGCTTCCCTTCTGTGACTCCGCCCACTACTCCACCAGGATGGTCTGTGGGCGGAGAGAACATGTTAGCAACAAAAACAACACAGGACAAGACAGCTATTTAGGAGTAGTAGTAGTATTTAGTAGTGTGTGTGCGTGTGCGTGTGTGTGTGTGTGTGTGTGTGTGTACGTGCATCGCATATTTAAATACACTGCATTATCCTTTCTCTCTTTAGTGACACACTTTGTCGGAGATTAAGAGTGTCAAACACTTTGATTAATCACAGATGTTTGTAATGGTCGTATTATTGCAGTGGTGACCAAAAGAGACCCAATGCTGCCCTCTGCTGGCCATAATCAACGTGCTCTTTTTTATCCGCAGCTTAATTACCACACCAGAGTTGGCCAAGATTTTCCTCTGCACATTCCCGTAAAAAAAATGTGTTGACCGCAATTGATGTAGATGCTGTTTCAAAGAATGAATTATTTGAACATGTGGCACGATGATAAATGTGCAACGGGGACCTCAAATGGCCCCTAGGTGGGACTTAGGACACCATTGGTCTGCATTTCGTGAGGAGATGACAAGATCCTCATAGTGCAACACCTGCCAGTCGCGACTGCACCTACAAAAAGCTGCTTGAAGAATTCACCAAGCGGCATCCAGAAGACGGCGGCGGTTCCTGCAGACACGCCAAAGTGTCTTGAGGCTCTCAGGGTCCTCGACTTGCACGTTGTCATGTTTGCTTTTAGTGTGTGTGCGTGTGTCTCTCCTGCGGGGCTGCTGTGGCATTACAGCAAGAATTTGATGCCATGCAGGGGAGAAGAAGAGGGGTGCGGTGGGCGTTATTAAAGGTCACTATATGGAGGCAGCAGATTTGCTGTCACAGTGCGTGCTGCAAAATGAAACATTTTACATAGGTTAAGTTCAAATTTAAAAAAAGTGAGCTAATGTGGTTGCAAAAGTCTACACATCCCCTTGCACATGGAAAAATGACTGTGTTCGGAATTAATTAAATTCAAACTCATTAAAAAATAAATGTGTGTGTGTGTGTGTGTGTGCGCGTGTATATATATACATATGGGAACTGTTTCAATTTGTGGAAAGATAAAACATCATCACCACTCTTTGAAATGTAAACACCATTTTATTTGCAGTCCATTGACAGATCTCAAATGTTTGTATTATCTAATAAACAGCAACACCGTCTTTTACACATTCAAGGACAAAGAATTCACTGCAACGATAACAAGGTGCTTTACCCACAAGACGCCTTCGAAGCCACCTGAATGCCACTTCACGTTATTTGTTGTACCATTAGAAATGGTGTCCTCAGAAATACCCCCCCCCCCCCCCCTCCCCAATCACAGAAATTAAAAACCCCAAAAACGACGCAAGATTACACGAGAAGCTACTGTAAGAGTTTACAACACCATCAAAAATGCTGTCGGTGCAATTTTTGTTTTTGTTTACCTGCTACACTTTTCCTCTCCCTTCTCGTCCTCCTCATTGCACATCCTTAATCTTGTAAGTGAGGTGATCTTGTAAATGCTTTTTAGAAATGTTTTTGGTATTTATTCGCATGAAACCTGATGTGTGTTTTCGAGGCCATGATTTGTTTTGCGGTGAAGGTGCCCGGGGGCGTTTTGCACCTTCACCGATAGAAAATGATGAAATGATTTTTAGTAGGAGATTGTACAAAAGGTAAGCCCCATCTCGCAGTAAAATTATCTTTTTTTTTTTCCTTTTGTGCGCTTGGTGCAGAGTTGCCACAAGATGGCACTAAAATTCACATTTTTGTGTGTAAATGAAGCTCCTGAATTCACTTCCTAAAAGTTTCTTGGCACAATTGTGGCTGAAAAAAGAAGCTCCTCAATTGACTTCAACGTCATTGCAAAGAAATGCAGGATAGATTTCGGGAAAAAAACAAAGCTTGGATTCTGATCGATCGGATTCCACTCACTTTTGCACACAAAATGCTCACAAGAACATGCACAACATTAAAAAAAAAAAAAAGTTTATTGGATTTTTTTCCTTTAGGTATCAGATTGTTTTTACGCAAGGTTTTAGTTGCGATTGTGAGAATTTAGTAGGAAATGGGACAAATTGTCACCAGATGGACATGCGGTGCTTCAACTTTTAGAATCAACACAAGCTAGATTTGGACACGTTTTGCTTTTTCTATGCATTCCGAAAGCTTTAGAAAGGAAAAATAGTCATGACTGTATTTAATATATATTTTTTTTTTTACGTTTGCTGAATATTTGCTTATTACATTCGCTTATTATCTGCACTTAGCTTGCTTTCTCCTCCTAAATGAGGCTTTTGTGCCCATGTTGCCATTCAGGGTGAAATTTGATTCTTTTCAGCTTGCGCAACACGAAGCAGTGACTCATCATTATTTCCACACAGCCGATTAAAAATTCACTTTGACTCACTATTTTTCTTTTTTTTTTGCCGTGTTTGACACGATGAAATGAGCAAGTCCATCTTAAATAAAAAAAAAAAAAAGATAATCACAAAACTAGTCAAGACAGAGATTCTGTCTGGTCATAGACACCCCCGTGAAAACATTCAAGTAAAACTTGAAATAAATTAAAATGATACAAACTCAACATGTGTTGATGCAGTACAATCTTTTTTTGTTTTTAACTATTTGATGTATTTTTGTAAATAGTATATTCATTATCAAATACATTAAAAGTATGCAATAAAAGTCTTGAAATGATGAAAAATACTGAACGATAAAATATGCAACAAGTCACGGCAATTTCAAAATTGCACAAAATGGCAAAAGGAGGACACATTTCAAAGATTTCAAAGAATTTTGGATTAGATTGACAAATAATTTCATTCAAAAAATTTGCCCATGAACAAAATTATTTTGTAATTATTTCTTACCTTTGGTACAAAATCCTACTAAATTCTCATAACGAGTCCAGTTGCCATTTACAAGATACATTTTATGATTTTGTAAACAAATTCACTTTTAGTTTTTTTTTTTAAATACTGAACATCAAAACGCAGAAAGTGCATCTATGTCTGATACGCTAGCCTTAAAAATACAACATTTTCTTACAAATGTGGTGTGAATTATTGAATATTAACCAATAAAGAATACAATGCAGAACAGTCATCCATTAAAAAAAAAAATGAAGAATTTGCCAAAAATGTACGGAGTAAATTGTTTTTTTTTCTCATTAATTTCTCCTAACAGGCTCTTCACTAGTTGACTGTTGACATCCATTAAAGTCTTTTTCAATTTCGTACACGAATGAATCCAATCCATTTGAATTAATAGAAGAGCTACAAATACGACTCAAAGTTGAAAAATTCAATTGAGTTTCCGCAAGTTTTGTACCCTGAGCATCCTCCCATAAACCATCCAACGCCCACCAAAAACACACGTGAGGTAAAGATTCAGACTTGGACTGAGTGCTACTTCCACAAAATAGTTTGGAATTCTATCATATCAAATATACCACAAAGAGAACGTTACAAAAAAATAGTCACATGGAATTTTTCCTAAAATGGAGTTGAACTGAGACAGCATCGGGTTGCACAGTGACTCCCTGGTAATTTGTCATTTTGGTATAGATACGAAACGGAGAACGAAGAACTTGGAATATTGTAGAAAAAATAAATAAATAAAAATTAACAACAACAACAACAACCCAAAAATTGTAAACATGGTACCGGTACAAGAGCACAGGTGGCGACACGTGGTCAGAGGACACTGAAACGCGTTGACCCAGGGCGTTTTTGTTTTTTTTACTCCTCCTCCATGGACTTCTCAATTTCCTTCAGCCTGCGGACAAACTCCTGAGCCTCCCTGTCGCCCGCCCGAGCGTCCAGCATCCGCATGATCGGCTTCTCTGCAGGACGGGAAGCAAAAAAAATGAATCCATGATCCCATCACGACCTTTGACAGCAAATTTATAAAGTGGAACATTGAACAAGTGAGGAAAACATTTGAAGGAAAATCACGATTGGATGAAAAAAAAAAAATATCCACAATTGGACAAATTTGCAAATGTCAAACTGATAATCCGTCCGTGTTAACAATCGTGCCGTGCCCCCTTCTTTCTGTGTTCAAACTGAAACTGCAGGAACGAGTACCGCTGGGTTTGCTGCGCGACAGGTGGAGGATGAAGGGCTGCACGCTCTTGCCGGCCGCCGTGGCGTTGGGCCTCCCCGGCCAGCAGAAGTCGCTGAGCGGCGCCACGGCATCGCCGGCAAAGTCGTTGGTGGACAGCCAGTCGTAGTCCATCACGGTGAAGGTCAAGCAGGCGAATCGGTGCCGGTACTGCTCGGGACTCACGTGGCTGTGCCGCAAGGATGGCGATTATTTATTCAGCGATGGATTCAACGGCACTTTTTCACATATGGAACTTGTTACGAGACAGCAAAAGTGAATTATCATCACAAATGTTTTTTGATGCAGTCCCTGATAACAGGACAAAATGACTTCAATGCAGATTTCTGTTTTTAATTACTTTCAAAATAACTCCTCCTCAATTATTGATTTTTTTTGCGTTAAATCCGACATAATCCAACGAGTGCCGGAACGTTGCTAATAAAAGGCGGTGTGGAAGCGTAGGACGGGGGCGACCTTTGCGAAGAGCAAAGCAATAACAGTCGGAAAGCACATAAGCCGCCCTGGCGTGACCTTTAAATGACACCGGCGGAAACAAGCACTCACAAGTAGAAGAGCTCGTCGAACACGGGGTGCAGCGTCTTCAGCTTCACCTGCGTGCGCTGGCTCTTGGCCAGCGGGAAGAGGTGGTGGGGGCACAGCTCCACGATGACAAACGGGTCGCTCAGACCTGACATCCGGATCGGGAGGAATGACAATTCAAACCACACAAAGCACTTCTTGTTTGGAAAAAAAAAAGACTCCGAACACACCGCAAACCTCAAGATAATCGTACGGAAAATCTTCTTGAACCTGAACAGAATGTTGCCGTGTGCGTAGCCATCTTAAAACAACGCTGTTTTTTTTTTTACCGTTGGCATCCAGTGCCATGATGTCGGCGGCGTGCAGGATCTCCACGGTCAGCCTCTGCTCGGGAGCGTCATAGTAGCACTTGACGCTGATCCGACCGAAGCGTGTGTGTTTGAGAGTTTTCTGGAACGCACACATACGCATTGCCTCAGCGCCGCATCAGAGCATCGCAGTCGCAAAAATTGTCATTGACTTTTTATAGTTTGAGTATGAGATTTAGTTTTATTTATAAACATACACCGCTTACTTGGAAAAGCACCGTAAAGATCTGGATCGACAATTTTTTTTTCTTTTTTTCCCCATTTGCCAACGACGACATCAAAACCACAGTGGCGTGCAACGAGAACAAACGTCTGGCGAGGCGGAACGCACCTGCAGGGAGATCTTTTCCAGGTAGTACTGTTCGATCAGCTCGAAAGAGGAACACTTGTTCATCTTCAGCTCCTCCTCCAGTGCCTTGAGGCGGCCATGTTGGCGAGGGAGGAGAAAAACGTTATTATTGTTTATTTACAATCACCGGCAAAACTGACAAAGAGGCTAAAAAAATCCTGTCACAATGATATTTTTGTTCGGTTTATTTTAACTTGACTACCAGTCAATGGAAATGTTTATTTTTTGTTGTTGTTTACATTTGCCACAATAACAAAAAACTTGGATGACCTTGTAGTCTCCACTCTTCATATCTTCAAGTAACAGACCGTTTCCTTGGAGGAATTGCAATAAGGTCTACGAACGCATAAAAACAAGGAGAAATTGAGGGACACAAAAGGCGTCAGACATCTGGCGGGAAAACTCCCGATGTGTGCGACAAGAGGCAGCGGTCACCTCGACAGTGTACTGGAAGCGGTTGTAGAACTCCACCTGAACGCCTCGGTTCTCGGTGACGGAGTCCAGGATCATGCGCACGAGCAGCTCCCACAAGCTCTGCAGAACCCTAAAAAGTCCAAAACATGAAGAGATCCAATAACGGCACAAAACGCTACGAATGTCCAAAAAAGGGTTTCAAGCTCCGCCCCCAGTCATCAAGATAAAGAATGCCCTAGTCTACATTAGCATTAAGACACAAAGGCGCACCCAAAACGGAGAAAGTTTGCTGTAATTATTTTCCCTTTGTGTAATTTGACAGGAGAATGTCAGTAAGATTGAATTGAATGATGAAGAACATGCATAAAATGTCTCTTTTAAATCCGATTTTGCATTCTCATCGTGCGGTTTTAGGATTCAGTGCTACCTTTGCAAATCATTGGCAGCACACACACCCACACACACGCACCGGGGAAAAGCAATTAGGCAGAAGGTATAATTATAAATCATAATGGTTATGCAAATCACACATTGTCCCCGTTGTGACAAAAATATTTTGAGAAAGGAGGAGGCAAGAGGCAGTCATTACCGGGTAAGGTTGTCCTTCACCAACGTGTCCGTGAGGATGACCACGGTGTCCTGCAGGTACTTCATGAGCGGGGCCACGGCCTGGTCGCCACCACGTCAACGCACACGAGTTACACGTGCTTACATTGCAAGAAAAGTGACGTGAGGCCTTACGTCGTCGTTGTTGATGGAGTCCGGAGACAAGCTGATGTGCTGGATATATCGTCGAAGCTCAGGCACCATCTGCGCATCGACAACCAAATGTGTGAATACTAAATAATACACACACAAATCCGTAAGGAAGGCAAGAAAGAAATGATATTTAATGTACAAACTGCTCAACTTGATTGTTTTCTTTGCATATTTACTTATACACCACTTAACCGTCACACATTTGAAATGTGGGCTCGTCAGACCACAGCCCACTTTTACACTTTGCGTCAGCCCATCTCAGATTAGCCCAAGGCTGTCTGGAATGCGCCGCATGCAGCAAATTCAAAGAATATTTGCAGAAAAAAAACAATAATCCGTTTGACTAAATATCATTTCCCAAAAGGCTTGAAGTTGTACCTTGTCCGTAAGCAGCGTGATAAGCCGCTTGGCTTCCCTCTGCAAGTCCAGGTCCATGTTGAAGAGCTGCCCGTTGAGGGCCTTGAACACCTGCTCCTTGCCCTCGGCGCCGCATGACTCCTCCATGGCGCGCTCCACGCCCGACCAGTCCAGGTCGCTGGGCAGGTGACCCAGGAAGACGCGGACGTGTTCGACGTCGTTGAGGGCCACGCACAGCTAAGCGGGAAGCAAGGAGGAGGAGCGGAGAAGGAGAACCAGAGAGAGAGAGAGAGAGAGAGAGAGATAGGGCCGAGGTGCAGAGAAGGTTGAAAGCAGGGCTACAAAGAGGGCAGGGTGCCGCTGTGAATGACCGACAGGCAAAAACTTGCTTTTTTTTTTTTTCTCTCGTCGTCCTGCTGGGATGGCGCACAAGGGGCCCTCGCTGCCATTTAACGCACACGTCAATGCGCCTCGCTACGGGCGTTACCTGAACTATGAAGCTCTTGTGGTCCCGGCCCAGCTGGCTCCTCTCAATCTTTCGTGTCAGCATCTCCGAGTAGTACACAGCCTCACTGCAAAAGTTCTAAGACAAGAACATCGTTGAAATATTTTTTTTTACATGAATATGAATGGGGAAAATGTATTGGAAATTAAAAAAATAAATAAATAAATGTAACATATTCATTGAGAGACATAAATATTTTATATAAAAATTCTATTTTTAAAAAAGATCTAAAAGCTAAGCTGCACGTTATGGAGCACGCGGAACTTACGTCGGTCAAGCGAGTGACAAAGATAAAGGCGCCCGCGGAGTCCGGCCAGGCCAGCTGCAGCCAGATGTCTCGGACTTGTCGGAAGCAGGACGTCACTTCCGGCGCCGAAGAGCTGTGCTTGGCCTGCTGCACCGCTTCCATCTGAAATCCACATGAAGTGTCATCATCAAAAAGACGCATTACAGGAAGTTGTTCATTTCAAAAAGTGTGATGATGACTTTTTGTCAACATTACAAAAGAGAAAATGCTGAAGCTATTCTTAATTTTTTTACGAGACGGACAAAATTTTTACTAAATTCATGCTACAGCTAGCTATGACCTGTCCACGTACATAATCTGGTGAACGGGATTTGTATTGTAAATTCATTTCTAATAATAATAAAGGCTGTAATTAACCTAATTATTTTTTTAAATATGCATCAGTTTAAAAAAAAGTAATTTCCATGCATTCACTAATTTCAATTATAGGTATAATTATTCTGCTTTAAAATATATTGAATAAATTCCAATATTGTTTATTAACATATGAAATAACTTTCCATTAAATATCACATTTTATTTATTTTTATTGTCACAGTTGTAATATATCAAATAAATTCCCAATTATTGACATATTTAAAAAAGAAAGTTCCAATTATTTCCAATATCTAGTCCAACTTGAAATTGTTGTACTTTTCACATAAATATATGACAACTTCAATAAACTTATGCCGATCATGTGCTCCTTTTTACCTTTGACCTCAATCACTGCAAATATCATATCTGTGAAAAACAACTGGGATGTTGCTTTGAGGTGAGGCAATACCGCATGTTTGCAGAAGAATCAGTCGAAAATTTGTTTCCTGGACGAGCAGGGAAAACGAAAAAAAAAAAAAAAAATGTCCATTTCTTGGTCAGAGAGAAGCAATCACTAAATGTGACCCCAATGGAGCAGATGATGTGGCGCCGCATCGCCATGGTTACCACACTTGAGGCCCAAGCGCCAAATTAGGGCCAGGGCGTCTTACCTTGTCCGTCTCCACCGCTTTGCAAATCCTGTCACATGACCTGTCGTGAACAACCTGCAGGAACTTGTGAATGGACGACTTGAACCAGTTGTGAAATCCCGCCAAGGCCAACATCTTTGCATCCCTGCAGAGGAGGATGACGGAGAGAACACGACAAGCGAACAAAAGCATGAGTCATCTCACGATCGGACAAAAGCATTGGGACACGGGCCAAGGGAAGAAGTATGCGAGTTGCGACTGTGACGGACTTGAGAGGAAGAAACTCCCGGAAGCCTTTGAGGCTCTTCAGGGACACGAAAAGCTCAAAGACGGTCTCGCCCATCGACTGCGTCAGTCTGGAACTTTCCTGCTCCAGGGTGCCGCAAAGCCTCTCCATGGCCACGTTGGCGTCATCGGCCACCTGTAAAAAAATATACAAAGGAACTTTGAAATAGTTTGTATTGTGTATTGTTTTGCGCAACCTGTTTAGAATTTTAACTTCATATGTCTCCTTGAAAAGAGCCGCAGTTGTGGAGACCTACCAGCTTCTCCAGCTGCCTGTAGGACACGCTGAAGAAATCCACTTTGACCGCACTGCAGGGACAAAAAAAAAAAGTGAATATTAATGTGAGTCAACATCAGCAAAAAGTTCCACCTTCGGACGCACCTGTAGAAGAGTTTGTTGTAGATATTCTGAGCTCTCTGCATGTCTGCGCAGACAGCGTCCACCACCACAATGAGTTTTTTCAGGTGCTCCTCCAGCGACTGCAGCCAAAACACAAAGAAATTTTCGAGGTCCTAATGGATATAATGGAAATAATAAAATAATGCTGAGAAGTTTGCCTTTCGCATGCACATACCCCATCCTCCGGCTTGTGCTGCGCGATTAGGCTCTCGTACCACTCGGCGTTGCCTTTCTGTGGAGAAGGTGAAGTGATTGAACGTAGCGGGTCGTTAAAATCAAACTCAAACTCATTAGAAGGACTCCGGAGGCACGATTGGTTACCTTCACGGCGGATGTGATGTCCAAGTGCAGCTCGTTACGCAGGGGGCAAACGGTCTTAAACGCCCGCATATTCTGCATGTAGCCGATCCCCCTGGAAGAGGAGGAAGACCGACATTTATTACATAGTATTAGACTTAAGTAGCATCTTATCGTCCAGAAAAGACGGTAATTGCTTTGAAGCAGCAGACTTTTATGAAGATTGGATTTGGGTGAAGCTGGTGGCCATTTTGAACGTAACATTCTGAGGAAATGTTGGTGGTTGTTGGACGGCTCATTTGATAAGGGTCACGTTTCAGAGGCGAGCCAAGCCGGCCGGAGGGTGGCGGCGTCTCGGTGAGAAAATGTCAGACATCTCCCGCCACGGCACGTCATGCCATGCGATGTGATGTGTTGCGATGGCGGCGCGGCAGCGGCGACGGCGACGTTACCTCAGCATGAGCTCGTAGCGCGTAATGGCGGCGGCGCTGGTGCAGGGGAAAACCTGCCGCATGTTCCTCATCAGGCACAGGCAGTGCTCCGTGTACAGCCGGAAGCTGTCTGACAGCTGCCTCTCCTGGACACAGGAAGCGTCCCCGAGTTATGCCGGGAGACATTTTTGGGCTCCACCAAAAACCTAATGAAGCGGACGTTTCCAAATGAAGACCCTGACCCCCCGCCGACCTCCCCTCAAAGGGGCCCCCAGTTGGAGAGCCTACCAGGTCTCCTCTCACACAGGGAGGGTCCCACTCGGCATCGATGGCCCTCAGGAGGCGCAGCAGCAGGGAGTAGCACACACGCTGCGTTCGATGGTGGCCGCTGTAGCACTGCCAGCGTCTGAGGCGGGAAAAGCAAGCTTTTAGCACGGTCGCCGCCATTTTATTTTCACCCCGGAACAATCGAAGCTCACACGATGGCCTGTTGGAGACGGGTGAGGTCCGTCTGCACGGCATGGTGGGTGAGCACCGTCCACGCCGGGGGGCTAACCTGCCCGTTCCAGTTGTACGGCTCACGCTTGACGTGAGCGTGCTCATGCTCGACAATCTGACTCAGCAGTTTTTTGTGGACGGACACGTTGGATTCTCTCTTCGACAGCGTCGTGTCTCTCTGAATCCAAAATGAGAGCGTGAACACCTTTGTCAGAAAAGGAGGCCCAACATGCGGACGCTCGCGTCACACACCTGGCTCGTGAACAGCTGCAGTATCAGGTGACATTCTCCCTGCACTTTGGAGGCACTCGAGCGAGGCTCCAGTTTGAACCAAGTGTCGAAGCCGCCCACGGGAATCTCCTGTCAAAGACCAGCTGAGTGAAAAAAAAAGTCTGAAGGAAATACGTTTTATTTCATCAAACATCTGAGCGTCTCCCACGTTTAAAGAGATGTTGATGCATCCCAAGAAGTCGTCCGCGTTCTCCTCGGAGCCGGATGACGACGACCCGTTGGCACGCAGCGATTTTGCAATTTGCTTAAAATACCTAACAGAGCGGTAGGATTGTCAGGTGAGCTTCTCCACATGGTAGCCTTTTTGTAGTAACAGTAGCGTTAATTTGAACAGCGTTCATTTTTTTTCCAGCCGTACTATTTCAAAGTAAAAAATCAACCAAATCAAACCATCTATATTGTTACTAAAAATACCTTCCCATTCCTCGAAGTCCACTGACTTCATTGAGTTTTTTGCAGGCCTCAGCGACCGAGACGTCGTCATCGTGATCCCTGTCGAAGAAAAAGAGAGTGCCGTCATATTATACTCTGAATTAAATACAATTAAAAAAAAAAAAACAATAATCACACCACATTTTCACAATGCACATCCGGTGATCACTTTGAGGGGAAAAAAAATGAAGCTAAAAAGAATTAACTTCCTGTAAGCCCCCTAATCTTACCAAATGTCCAAATGGAGCAAGTCACTGTGGACGTCATCCACTTCACTGTGAAAACAAAAACAGACGACAAATGCTCACCGTGTGCTCCTCTTGAATATTTGACTGATAAATCATCATAAATCACAATCATCATCATGAGAAAAAGTGTCCAACTCACAAGACAAAGTGCTCGTCCCAGACCGGATTGAGGGTCTCCGGCTTGACCTCGGTCACTTGGATGCACCTGGCCGGCAGCGCCTCTTTGGTGCTGGAGCGTTTCTCCAACTTGTCCTTCCTCTTTCTGAAGCTGAACTTCCGCTCCTTCTTCTCCTCGGGCTCCCGGGGACTCTGGCCCTCCAGGATGCCCAACATGCAGTAAGGGTCGCTGTAGCCTGGACATGAAAGATTACCAAGGAGGTCCGAGAGTTTTCTTTTCAGTGCCCACGTCAGCGCACTGAATATAACGTCAAACTGCTGAAATTTGTCTTTGTGAACCTATTTGTTTATTGTTCCCATTTGATAAATATTTATCGCAACTTATCTCACTCAGACAAGCAGAATTTCCACGGCCCATAAAAAGCTCACAATCAATCAAAAGCAGGCAATTGATGAAAATGACATGCTATTAGCAAATGAGAGGTAAACAACTTGAGTATTGCGCTAAGTGCGCTTCGAAAGCTTTTCAGGGGCATAATGGAGAATATATTAGCTCCGGCCAGAGAGAGGTGATTTCGTATTTGAAGTATCTTACCATTGGCGTCCTTTGCCAGCAGATTCTTGGCTTTCAAGACAGAAGCTCTCAAGGAAAAAGTGGCTCTCTGTGGATGAAACGCACAAGAGCCGCAATAATTGAAACCATGAGGAAGGTTGTTTTTTTTTGTGTGTGTGTATGTTATTATTATTTTTCTTTTGGACAAACATTTGTGGAATTCCGCATCAACGCCAGCGCCGACTCACCTTGGATTCTTGCACTTTCTGGAGGATGATGTCATGCTCCTCTTCGCAGATATCAAACACCTTTTTCCAAGATGAAAATAAAGAAAAAGAATGTTTTTTTATGAGCTCCTGGGAACAGACGAAAGCCGCTCACGGACGTGCACAAAAGAAGCGCGCGCGAGCTGGCGTGACTTGAGAATCGATGTCATATCACAACAGAGGGGGCGGGTTTTTGCCGTCACCCGCCTGCAGAGCCGACGGGGCGTTTTTCCCGCTTTCATTTCACATTTTACACTTTAAGGTGAAATTTCCGTAACAAGAAGTTTGATATGAATGCTTCGAGTGAATTATTAGTGTGTCGCTACCAACATTTCTACGTTTATCTAACCAGCCGTTATCCCAGCTGTCTTCGAACAGTAAAGCGGGTACACCCGGAACTGGTCGCCAGCCAATCACACAAAGACGAATAACCAACCGCGCTCACACTCACAACGAGGGGCAATTTCGAGTGTCCAATCAAGCTGCCGTGCAAGTTTTTGGGAATGTGGGAGGAAACCGGAATACCCGGAGAAAAGCCACGCAGGCACGGGGAGAACGGAGCCGGATTCGAACCCACGACCTCTGCGCTGTGAGGCCATCGTGCTCACCAGTCCACCACCGTGCCGATGGCTTCATTACGAAGGAATCCGAAAGCATCGTGATTCATTGCGATACCTTGAGGAGGTAGGCAAAAATGTCCTCGTCGCTCGTCACATGCTCGGATGAAGGCACCCCCACTCGGTTGACGACGGTGTACACGACCTCCTCATAGAGCGAGTCCAGCTGCAAGGAAAGAAAACTCTCCATGGCGACACTCACATTCGTACGTAGCATTTTTATTCTTCCCGTCATCGCATTTCCAAGTAATGAAACGGCGGAGCAAACAAACCTCCGTCCTGCTGATTCTGTCCTGGATGAAAGCCTGGTCCACATGTTCTTGTGGCGGCGGCACGGTGCAGGCGCCTCTTTGGCACTGCGATGGGAACAGTCAAACAAGTCTCAAATTTGGCTTTCTATGACATGAAAAGTCACCATTTCATTTTTTTGGGGATGAACTGCAACAACAATGACAGCACGTTTGGGTGATGACAAACTCTTTGTCAAGATGCGAATAAGTCATCAATGCGCTGTTAAGACTGGAGGCGAAACTGAACCAGCTCGTCATTGATGGACTTCCAAAACAAAACGCTGTTCGCGGACGTCACGGCGGCGCGGCCCACTCGCAACTTGCTCGCTTGTGTGTTGTGGGCCAGCCAGCAGATGGAAAGTTGCGAGTCGGGTGGGAGGTTACCTCAGCCTGGGCGGCTTGCAGCATGTTCTCCTCTTTCTGCAGAATGCTATTCATACGCTCAAAGAACTCCATGCTCTCCTCGGAGATCCTGCCAAGAAAACGGGAAAAAAACAAGATGCTTGATTTTTTTTTACTCAAGTTTGGGTTAATTGTTTTGGCTGAGCATATTGGGCTGAACATTAGAGTTGTGCACTCGGGACATCCGCGTGGATTCAACTTTACTTCCTGACATGCTCCTCAGCGCGTGTGTCCATTTTAGTCCACTGAATTGTTTGTTTTTTTTCATTGGCCATGTCGTCAAACCATCTGATTTGACTCAGGCATCAGTCAATGTCTGCTGCTCGTTGTTCAATTCTCGTGCTGTTTTGGGTTTGAGCACTTCAAAGTCTTTGTATGCCTGTGAAGTGCTAACAGCAAAACAACAATCTCGCCTAATTGGTTTTGCCTTGATCTCTGCTGAAGACGAAGATTATATTTTTACAGGCATGCCAGCAAGTCCCGCAATGATCGGAGGACTGGTTCCGAGCGCCTCGGTTCACAAACACTGCCTTGTAAGACTTTCAAAAGAGATTTGGGCAACTTGGATCAAGTCCTAAATTTGCTTAACATTCACTATCAGCCGAGTAAAAAAAAAAAAAAAAGATCTTTGACGTCTTAAGCCATCAATGGCAGTAAACGAGTTAAACTATTTACATTTATTGCAATACAGTTTAAAGTATTGGTCTCATAAATATCTAGTGTACGAAATGTCATCTGCGATTATCATGGACTCCGTTGATTTGCTCCGCCATGGCTGTTCTCTGGGATCTATTTCAAACAAATGAGCACAGCTGTGTGCGGAAATGCAAATCTTTTTTTTTTTTTCCCAGTTTGCGAGAATTCCCGTTGTCCCTCCAGCCTCACGGTTGTCATGGCGACGTTTAGAGTGCTGATGGGGTGCGGGAAATGGATTGAGTAGGAAGCTCCCCGGACCTTGGGAATCCCACTCGCAAAGCCGCGCGGCTTTTCAGCACCCGCCGACCTGGATGGAAATCACCTCTGATGTGAGCAGCGGCGGAACGGTGGGGATCAGCCGCTAGCCAAATTCCCTCGCCACCCACCCGTTTCACCATTCCTTCGTCACGTGACGCGGCGGCGAGGCCCCCGTCACGCACTCTTTTACGGGCGTCATCGCATCGCAGCGGGCGTGTGGCAGCCCATCCACGTCGCCACCCGCCGATTCTCGCCGCGGCGAGGGAGCAGATGGTAAACCCCTGAGGTATTGATGACGGCTAATGGCAGCCATGCTGGGAGAGATGGTTGAGCTCCAACTGCTTGGCTTAAAAAAACTTGTTGGGCTAAAACCTGCTGAAATATTTGACTGTTAAGATGCATGGAAATCTAAATACTGCCAGAAATGGATTCTGGTTTTGTGCCAGTGCAGTTCAATTGAGTCTTACAAAAGGATTGCTAGAGCGGTATTCCACTTTTTGAGGGTTTTGTTTTCGCGCAAGCAATACAAATAAGCTCCACTCCATCCGCATCCTTGCGCTTTGAGACCCTCAATTCCCTCCACATCCGTTCTTAATTGTCGTGGGCATTGTAGTGAGCACAAATCTCTTCAGTCTTCTGTCAGTCTTATTGCCGCAGGGATTTGGCTAAACATTGTCGGATCTTTTGTTCTCAGCTTTTGGAAAAGTACTTTTTTTTTTTTTTTTTTAAATGATGTCTGATCTAACACAATGAAATAAACACAACACACTTGACAATCCGTCTTGCCCACGTCACCAGAATGAGAAAAGCGGCTTGATGTTGCTCGGAAACAGGTTCTCATGTTGTTTTCACTCAAATCTATTTTCCTGAATTCATTCCAATGCTTCAATTACAAAACCCTCGCCCCTGACGCGTAGATCCAAACATGAAGACGGCTCACTGAAAAAGTGGAGGTGACAAGCGGCCGCTCCTTTTCAAACTTCAACATCATGTGGCAGCACGTACACAGCAATTACTCGTGCACGCATCACTTTCGGTGACGGCCCCAAAGACCACGTGATGCCTTACGATCAAACACCATGCTTGTTTTGTTTTTTTTTTGCTTAAGAAATCTGAATGTCACACGCTTGTCACTTGCGTCGTATTAGCTCAGCAGCTCTTATCGCCGCTGGAGGATGTGCGTGACAAGAACTAACACCCAACCCCCACTGATTTCGACACTCTTGATTAGGCAAGAAGGAGCCAGTGCTCACCGACAAGATAGAATCGCTATTTTTTATTTTTTTTCCCATGGTGGCGCGAGCCAAAATGCCACCATGGAGTGGACACACGGCAGCGTCAGACGTGCACACGGGACATGACCCCTAAAATAATGAGGACTAACTTGGCATTGAATCTTAAACTGCTTTAGTCGGGGGCGTGGTGGGGGGGGCTTCCTCCCCTCTATGGAGGTCCGCGCTCCCAGTGTGGTGGTCTTCTGTGCGGGCACTGATTTAAAAAGCAGTGACACAGAGACGACAAACCCGCTAATGAGATCCCGGCGAAGCAGAAATGCAAAGTGCAAAGTTCACGTCTGAAAGTGATTGTCGCCTCCCAATGCAATTAGTGCGCACGCACACACACACACACACACGCACAAAACGAAATTTCCCAAAAAGAAATGATGGACCATTGTCAATTAAAGCCACGGCGCAGGTGCGTCTTCAGTGGCGTGAATGTCGAACAGAGATCAACAGCCTGCCTCTAATGATGAGCTCTCAGCATACGAGCGTGGTGGGGGGGGCTCATCGGGGGAAGGGGAGGGGGGGGGCTTAAACATCAGGGAGCCCGCATGGGAAATGAGGAATGACATGGACCGTAGTGACAGTTCAGACGACTATTTAAAGGAACGAGACGACGACAACAACAACAAAAAAAGATTCCTAACGGAGACGATTGGATTTTGCATTTATTAAAATATTTAATCAGCGTGATACACGAGGAGATAAACAGGTTCGGTGCGGCACCAGAGGTCGTCCTCCGTGTTAAAAATAAACTCGGGCGTCATTACGAAGGAAGTTCACGTCGAGACAGCAAAGCCTGGGTTTTGGTTGCTATGGTAACCCCAGGTTCATACTATTAGTTGTTGTGTTTTTTTTTTTTTGCTGCAGATGAGGCTTCAAAACAAGACTGAGCTGGTGGTGGGGACATGTGGGGGGGCGGTTCGGGGAGGGGGGGGGATTTCACCAGTGTCGCTTGCTTTGTTGCTACGAGACAAGCACATGGCCAACTTACATTGAATCAAAAAGGCAAGACAAACGAACTGCGACATGTTGTGTGGAATTTACAAAACGCAACAGGCACGGCACAGACTAACCGTTAATGTAGCAAACTATTTCTTTAATCTCATGAGAATATTATAATATTAATTCTAATGTTGGACTTTTGTCTACGACCGGACACAGCAACCCATCGGAGAGAAGCGGCATTTATTTAAGGTGCAACATTAATTAGGGTTGAGGCGTTCATCGATGCAGAGAACACAATATTTGTATTTCATAATGTAGACATCCGATTTGTATTTTACTGTCTCAGTACGACTTGTTTCTGCATCAAACCCGAGACTTCAAATCAGTGTCGTGACAAATTCAAGGGAGGCAACGATAACAGTGAGTCATCGCTAACAAATTTCAGATCGTGTTTACGGTTACTGGACGCAACACAACACCCAAATGGAAAGCCACAAATTGATGCGCAACACATCGACACAAAGGATATTTCGAAACAGCAGTGGGCTCGCCCCACCTCCGAACCGCATGACGTTAAGTGATATACAGTACAGGAAGGCATTTGTGAGGCCGCTGGAGCTCGGCGCTGCATTGTGATGTTTTGCGTGATGAACGCACGGCCAGTCCGAAGATTCAGAATGAACACCAGTTGCGCTTAAGGAATAAGATGTGAGAAAGTGTTTGGAAACAAATCGGAGGAAGATTGTTGTGTTGTGTTGTATTGTGTCCAACACACATATGTACAAAATTGTCAGTAGCACAAAGTATCACAGATGGAAAAATTTTTTTTTTTTTTAGTGCCTGTGAGTGAAAGGTTTGAACTTTTTCATTTTGCAAGCAGACTAAATGAATGAAAACAACCAACCCAAATAGTGGCGTTTGTGCGCATCCGCTCTTGACTCACCTTCGGGTTAAGGGCTCCGGGCAGTGGCTGAGGGGGCTGCCGGCGGCGGGTGGCGACTCCCTGCGGCTCCTCAACGACTGGCTCCTTTGCACCTGCCGCAAGACGCTACTCTTCAGGTCCAGCAGCGTCGTCATGGCTCTTTGCTGTCGGGCCCCAAAAGAAAAGGAATAGGTCATGAGATTCAGCGGGTTGGTCTTTTTTTATTTTTATTTTTTTATTTAGCTTCCCTAACTTTGCAATGATTCATTCTTGAGCTTTGAGAACCTGGCGACTCTCAACACACAAGATTGACGCACATTATAAGCGCCGTCGTGCTTTCAAAACAAAAGGGCCACGGGCAGTGACGGTCCGTTCCGCCTCTCGATACCACCTTGGAAAACGACAAATTTGTGGGACCACTTCAACAGCTTAAGTGGCAAACATATAGGCCAGCAAGGCGTGAAAAAAATGGCCAATGTGTCTCATTAGTCAGTTGTGATTGCCATGGCAACCTGCAACTGCGGTTGAACCGCTTCCCTCTTTGCAAGATCCCACGTCAGACCGTGAACGTCCGTCGGAGGCGTTGGCCGAGCGCTTGATTGATATTCATGCTCATTTAGGTTATCGCTGAAATAAATTTCTCGGGGACACTCGGAGGAGGGACAAGTTTCAACACAATCCCACGAGAACACTTGAGGCGCGACAGGTCGCTGAAACATTCTTGACTTTTGCTCAATTTAAATCCACACGAGTGACAACAAAAAGATTTTGGAGGCACAGCAACTACTCCAAAGTACAGGACCGTCAAACTCGCAGTCACGTGGGACAGGACACAAACTTAACAGTTAACTTTCTGTCACAGTCGACTTTCTTGTAAAGTGAGTGTGAATTTAAAATGAGACATTTCAGAGCAAAGTGACTTTTTAATTGCTTGTATACAAACAGTCGAGTCTCTGGAGTGAGCTGCCCACCTATCAAGTGGGAAAGGAAACAACCAAGAAACTCATTTGGGGCTGAAAATGCGCCTGTGAGCGAGCCTGTGCCATAAATTGGCTCGTGTAAATTCGACGCCTTGGGGATGAAGTACTGCCGCCATGTGTGAAAATACGCCTCCTTTTTTTTTTCCTCTTTTCTTGATCCCGGAGATAACATACACGTAACTTACAAAAGGCAGAGGTTGATGCCAGTCACTCGTCACATCCTTCATTTTCATTTCCACTTTCAGGTTGTCTTTCAAGACTAACAGAGTTACGTAACCTTCATAACATGACAGCTCTCTGCAGAGAAGATTCAAATAAAGTCAGATGGATTTAATGAAGCCGAGCGGCGCAAGACGGCGAGCGCGGGGCAGCGTTTCCTTGCAATATCAACAAATGATATTTCATAAATCAGCTCTCATTGGCCCAAGTCAAAACCTTTTCCGTTTACCATAAATGATAATGTATAATCCCGGGGCTACTTTATGGAATGATCCAAGCAGATCCTCATTTTATTACCATTTGATCATTTTGATCTCAACAGAAGGTTGGGGGTCTATAAATACCGGCAGCGTACATCCCACTTTCGGCAACGGAGCTGATAAATGTTCACATTTACTGTAACGAATGCTCACATTTGCTTCGTTCATTCATTCAATTCATTTGTCATAAATCCATTAATAATAATCTACTGTAAATATCACAGGAATTTATTTCAGTCTTTCCAAAGCTGGATTTACATCACAAGTTTGCAAGTGCCACATTTGTGGTTACATTTTTTTTTTTTTTAATATTGCTTTCAAGTTGTACAATTGAGAAGTGAGTCATGGCAGCACAAAGGGGAGGAGAGGGGGGCGGGGGGGGCGACGCGTTCTGTAACACGCGTCCTCCAATAAAAATCGGTTTTCTGTCAATGTGTGTGCTGCAGCGGAAATGCTAAAATTGGAAAAGCATGGCCGTCAATACACCATGTCGAGTTACACTTACTGGAAAGATTGGAGGATGTAAATAAGATGCAACTTCAGATGACTTGATTATCAAATAAGAAAAACAAAAATTATTCTGATGGCAGCCAGTGGAGTGATGTGGTTACACTCAAACGAGGGGGGAACAATGAATCAAATGGCAATGTATATTCAGAGTAGAATGTAATTTTCAAATTGCAATGGTTGCAATGTTGAAAAAAAAAAAAAAAACACCTTTCAAAAATTTTGGACTAAATTATTTTTAATATTGCCCAGAAGAGCTTTGGTGCTTAAGTAGTGCAGTTATTGTGGTAATCTCATTTTTTACTGATTTACGCTTGGTTACATTGTGTTCATTGTCATACAGATTCATTTAGGGCTAGCGTTTGTTAAAAAAGTACAGCAGATGAAGACTTTGCAAATAAAAATAAAATCAACAATTACGATAAATCACAATCGCAATATTGAATAAATGTCACATTTAAATAGACATTCAGAAAAAAAAATTTGGAATGGGAATTGGGCGTTAGGCCCTGCGGTGTAAATCCGGCTCAAGTGCGTTTTTGCTACACCCGCACATCTCGCGAAGCCCTTTGTGTGAGGTTGCAAATCGAGAGAGGTGAGGAAGAGCCGGCTCACAAAAGACGGCTGACAAGATGCACAAGAGAGCGCCAGTGATTGATGGAGACGTCGTTCCACACAGTCGGCCCGACTCGGTCGAACACGCTTTTAAAAAGTTGACAGCTTGCTGAGGCGGAGGGGCCTCGGGCGGGGGCGCTTCAAGCAGAACAATGGCGGCTGCTATTAGCCAAAGAATAATCAAGGACAATTAGCGGAATGGGAGTCTGAGTGGACGGCGTTTTGAATTAATATCATTAACCAGATCGCTTTCATCCGATTCGGATTAAATGGAAGTCATTCTCCAACTCAAAAGGCGACAGAGACAAACGCAATTGACATTCGTCATGACCAGAGTCGGCGGCCTCGATTCACATGAGGAGTCAGAATCCAGTCATCAATTTAAGGAATTGCAACTTGCTAGGCTCAAACTTACGGAGGATTCCGGAATTTATTTATTCATTTAATTGTTATATTTTGCGATGATGAAGTGCCCCACAATACACACAGATTGTTTGCGCTCCAGTCGAATTAACTCCCCGTCTTGGACCAAGTCAGACGTGAGGAAGTGCGAGTTGCCTCGACGGCCGCGGCCTTATCGATCCGTGACGCTGACATCCGGCACCCTCGCGGAGCATCCACTCCATTAGCCTCAAGTGTCTTGTCTCCTCTGCCACATATCATCAATGGGTCATTTCAAATGAATCCCGCTGAGGAAAAGTGGTGAAGAATTCCTACGGTTCTGGTGAAAAGTGATAGAATTTAAACTCTTCAGAAATGTTACGGCATTGTACGGGGAAATTATTTTTAATTAGTGTCGTTTACAGGTTGGTAGTATGAAAACATTTTGCTCACAGCAACAATTTAAACATTTGAGTTTGTGAGTAATGCGGCATCCAAGTGCAAGTCCATTTGCTGCCACTCCGAGTGAAAAATGATGAGATGTCTTAATGCTCCGCTGCGCCTACGTCGTGATCGGCAGCTCCCTTGACGGCATTTCCCAGAGACCTCCCGAAGCGAATCGTTGCAAGTGAAAATGTTTTCTCGGCTGCGCCGAGGGTGGGGTCGCACACTCCTGCGGGAAGCGGCACGTCATTTGCAGCGTGGCCCGTGTTGACAGGCAACAGCGGCAAGCAGCTGCCTCCCAGGTGAACTCATTTCAATTACAGCCGTGGACCTCTCGCCAACAGCATTTCACTCTGTGGTGACAAAACGGGTCTCACTGGTCACGATCGGGAAGAGTGGAGAGGGGTGGGGTGTTACGTGGGGGCGAGGGGGTGAGGGGGGCGTTCAAGCAGCTGCCGGAGAAACGCAGTCAAGGCCAAGTAAATGCCTTTCTCCCGAAATCGGTGGCGACGGCATGCCAGGGAAACGCTCGCTCACCAGTGTCCAACGAGCCCGGCAGCCAAAGGCGCCTTGCTGAGTGTCTCTATGGTAACGGCAGAGGGAAGGGAGCGAGTAAATACAGGTAAATGGAATTTAACAAAAGGCCGGCAGAGGAGCTTTGATGTCCTAATGGGCTCGCCGTAACGCAACTCAACGTACACCCAGCTGGACATGTGGCTGCCCTCTTGACGCTTTGGAAGATGAAAGCGATACAAGAAGAGAGACCCACGGAGGATACTTTTTTATGCCTGGGTAGTTTCAAGTAGATGCTAAACACTTTTGAAGGAGCCATCAATAGTGCAGTGGTTCAAATTGGATAAAGACTCAGTCACTGACTCATTCGCAGTTTTCCTGCGATTGACAGGCGACCACTCCAGTGGGTCAACATCCGGTCTCTGGAGATTCCCATTCACAAATCGTACACTAAAATTGTCCAGTCAGTAGTCCATATTTCATCCGAATTCAGCAGAAAAAAATCATCACCAACGACAACCCTAACTTGGATGCTTAGGGACACTCACGGGGCCAACCTTTGTCGAGATTCGCTAACAGCAAGACAGAGCTTGAGGTTTCTACATCTGTAAAAAAAAAAAAAAAAAAAGGGCCTCTGCCGAATTCCCCTTTCATGCAAAGTGGAGAACTTGTGACAAGTAAATAAGACTCGCACACACATAAAAAGCTTGTCCCTGTAGAAATCAGCAAATCGTAATGATTTGTCAAAATTTCCGAGACCACACGCATAATTACTCATTGAACATTTTAAGAGAATTTTGGACTTGACTTCCCCTTTAAGATTTGAGCAGGAGAAAAAAGAGAAAGTCAGTCAGTCACTCTATTCCCAAAAGCACCTGGTGGCTGTTGTCAAAGCACCTAAAAGCCGATTTGCCCTGGCCATTGATCCGGCGCGGAAAATCCAGTGGAATTGAGAGCTTTTACATGCCATGGCTGCATCTTCGCCGAGCAGGCAGACATCCTCTCGCTTGTGCAACAAGGCCTTAGTTCACCTCACACACTCGCTCACTCCAAACACTTTAGAAATAACTCAGCGTTTTGCATTCCAAGAAAAGGAGACAAAGGCAATCACGCATGCTGTAATTAAAGGCGTATGAGCAATGTTATGTTGCCGCTTTGAGTGCCAGCGAGAAAAAAACACTATCCGCCAGTATAAATGACACTGATGCACAATATGATAAAAAGGTCGACGGTGATTAATTCACAACTAAATGCTGCGTGGAGATGAGTCTAAAGCGGAGTCAGCCGGCTTCTGAAGAAAGAGGACAAAGTTACACATAGGAGGATATTTTTAGGTATGGAGATTTCAGACGTTTGCACATACGTTGCTCTGAACCGTTGCTTCCACTCACTCTGAGGCTCGCTTTGAGCCTATCAACGCATCTGACATCACATGATTTCAACCTGTATTCTGTAATTATTGGCCACACTGTTGCAGGTTTTGTGTCAGGAAAAAAAAGCTGCTCAGACCTCCCTTGACTAAATAATATCACGTCTCCCATGGCAACTTGGATCATATAATATGCACCTGTATCTAAATTCTAAAAATATAATGACTGTGGAATACGGCTTTATATTGCTCAAATCTGAATACATGAAGGCCATACATGCAGATAAAGATTGTACTCCTGTTTTGATAAAACAGCAAAAAATAAATCATGGCAGCTTTTCCACTATCATCTCAGACTGTCTAAATTGAAATAAATATTAACGTGTAAAAAATATGTATATATTCCCAGTAGTAAGGTTTGAACTTTCTTTCTCTTGTCAAACATATGCATTCATATGTTGCCATAATCTGAACTTTATCCCCCTTTTAATTCATGGATGTTAATTTGAAATAGCTCAACAGGTGTCAATTGAAAAAGCTCGTAAGTGATAGTCATGTTAGTCAGAAGAAGAGAAAAAACATATTTTAACAAATGTTTTGGCATAAATGCTAAGGAAAGCATTTGATAGTGCTCTTAATTAAAGACGAAACGAGACGTCCAGCTCGACTTACCTGTGTGTCTCCTCCGGGCAGTTGTCCTCTCTCAAATGTTTTGTCGCCGCGGCTCAGAGTTGCTCTCCGCGGAACCACGACTCGGTTCTGGCGTGTGTTCAACTTGCCAGTGAAGATTTGGCTGTTTTTCTTGTGACAGGCAACAGAGAAAAGATCATTTTTAGACCTTCGAGACGCTTTGGCAAGCTCACGTTTTCCCCAGATGAGCGACCAAATATGGGCAAAGGAAGCGACGTGGTGTGTTTAGGTCACTCAAAGAGTGTGGGAAATATCACAATTCTAATCGATCCGTAAAATAAGATTTATAAAAACTACTGTTGAAAAACTATAGTCAAATAAACAGTTTTTAACATGTTTGTGTATATGTTTTAAACCACATATTCAAACGTTGCCATTCTGTTTTTGGCTTTATACACACTGATTTTTTTGTTTGTTTGTTTGTTTGTTTCAATTTGATTTTCTTTCTCAAATTATCACAAGATGTGATTTCTGTGTTGCGTGCAAATGTGATGGGCAAAGAAACAAAACAACAACAACAAAAAAAAACAATCACTCGATTAAAACCCTAAATTACGCCACCAACATCTTGCACTTGAACACATCTCTCGGCTGTTGCTGAGGGATGCTCTGAGAGGATTTTTCTCCTCACAGAAGACAGCAAGTGCAGGTCTTGGACATCAGTCACAGTGGCTTTCATGTGCTTTAACTTTCTTCTGTCCCTTAACTCTTCCAACCACTTTAGGCATAAAAATACTCTTTTTTTTTTGCCAGGAGTCTAATTAGGACTAAAAAAGAAGTCAGGTCTCTGCTCGGCCTTGAAGAACTTGACATTTGTACTCTGTGAAGCCATCTTGAAGTAATTATGATAGAACTTTGTCATGTTAACTTTGCCTTTTTTTGTAGCAAATCTTGTGTCAATGTGACTGCACAGCATATGCCAATCCAGCAAAGCAGATGGCGTGCACACGCATAACGGAACATACAAGGCACATTTATCACCTTGCTGCGTATAAAAACACACAAGCTTGTGCGGAAAAGCTTTAAATAGATACAGCGATGTAATTATATGCCAGTAGGCAAGAGATGTCTCTCTTCTTGCACAAAATATCATTCCTCACATGCTCTTTCATTGCAGTTTAAAAAAAAAAGCGTGACGCGCGGAGCTATTTTATTGACACGAGAACATGCTTGCTAATACATCATAGCAACCCCGGATGCCATGCAAATTTGGGCAGGATTGGGCATCAGATTAGCGCAATCTGATTGGTCAATCCTTCCTTTCCTCGTGAAATATGTGCGGGGGTCAACCAGAAAAACTGAAAGTTGCCATGATGACACAACGAATTGTCTGGCACTACATGTACTTTAAAATCTAAAATAATGAAATTCCTGAAAATAACTATCAACAGCATTAATGTACTGGACACCTGCATGTGACGGACAAAACAATATAAGAGTGTTCAGTGCACAGTCAAGGGGATAATGGGGCCTGTTGACAATTTCAAATGAATTCACCCCCAGTCACCTCATTTAATGAAACCAAAAACCATCATTGGTTGCATGTTGTGTTTAAGGACCTCCTCGACCATACGGCACTTCCAAGCCATGGCAAAGCCAGCCTGAGCTCGGACTGACAAGCAGCCCCTTCGGGGTAGAACCACCCGAGGACTCATTTAGCTGGAAAACAAAACGATTGACTTTCCATTTTAATGTTGTCCCATTTTGACATTATCCCAGGCAAAATAAAAACCACAACCCCCCCTGGACTCCCCCCCACCCCTGCCTTGTTTCCATGGACACGTCATGAGAGAAGTTCCCCAGCTGGCTCCTTCTGCCTGCTTGAATAGCAAGTGAAGAGGTTATTTATATGACCTGTTCTCATGTGCACGCTCTTTAATTGCTCACCACTAATTAATTTATTAATCCGTTACGGTTTGATTGATAGCAACCTGATGGATGCTGCACCATTATGTCACCATATAATGACTCGGTACCATTTTCGCAATGGTGTAACGATCCAACACTACGCATCCATTCTTATACAGCCTATCATCAATAGGGTGAGTTGGAGCCTATTTTAGCTGACTTTATGCGAACCAATCGCATAGCTCATACAAACAAGCAACCATTCACACTCACAGTCACACCTACGGACATCGACTTAAAACAATAAATATGAAGTTGATTGGAAAATCTCTACTTTTGGGGTAAGACTTGTAGAAGAAGCATTGTAATGTCAGTAATGAAATGCACAAAAGTTGGCATATTTATTTATTTATTTTTTTCTTTCTATCTTTATTCAGAGCCATATGGACGTAATACATTCACTATTGACTCCCAGAAGGTTGGAGCTGAGAAACAATTGTTTTGTTTTGTTTAATGTATAAATAGTAATTGTGAAGGTATTTTAGTATATACTATTAGCTCAGTGATTGGCTTGCAATTAGATAATTGCTCTCGTACCTAAGGCCAATACTTCTCAAAAAGGTGGCCGATATATAGTTTTTAACGTGTGTGGTTGTTGCGCCACCCACAGGCATAAAAGCGAACTACAAAATTGAATTTTCTGTCGCTGGTATTTTTCCCCCCGAGCAATAAGGGGCGATACTTTGCCGTCTAATTCCTTACCACTCGTCTCACAAAACAAACAACGAGAAGAAGAATCAGAAGGCATTCTGCTATTTGGCACCCATCTACGAACGTGCCTTCCAAATATGCCAACAATGTTCAAATAATTGCACATTTGACACGCTCTCTACATGGAATGTCACCCCGCGCTCGCCATGGCGGACTATCGTTCCTTTTTGGACCTGGACGTCTCGGCTGAACACGACCGGCGCCCTTTTTTCGGCTCCTGTTTATGTAGCTAGCGTTAGCCACCTCGGCTAACACCAGCGCTCTGTGACCGAAAGGCAAGCCGGAGTTGGTGCGTCGCTATGCGGCATTCGAGCGCAAAGTGAGCCGACTCCGGACGGAGAACACAGTCGCCACCCAAGACGGACCGAGTGAGCGTGCCCGTTGTTTTAAAAATCCCCAGAAGGGTCTCATAGTTCTCGGTATGTTATTTCAAAAGTGTAGCGAGAAACCGTAGTAACAATGTTATTATGCCTGGTGATGGGTTAGTTAATTCCGCTAGGGGTTGATCGAGCGATGGAGCGCCGCTGAAGTTCTCCCTTGACTCGGGCTAGGGGGCGAAGGTGAGGGGACAATCATGTCGTGTAAAGCCGCCACCAAGGACAAGAAGACGAGCTTCGGCAAGAAGCTGTTCAGGCGAGGCTCGGTGCGCTCCGTGGGCAGTTTTATGAGCAGAGTCCTGAGGACACTCACAGCCTTGTCCCACTTTGGATCCGAAGTGCAAACCGACGACGACAAGGATGACGGAGGCTTCTCCGCCTTTCACTCCGGACTTAAAGACGCACCCTTGGACGACGGGGACCTCGGGCTGTACCTCTCCGGCGACAGGATACCTGGCGTGGCCGGCCTGAAGAACCACGGCAATACCTGCTTCATGAATGCTATTCTGCAGTGCCTCAGCAACACCGAGCTGTTTGCCGAGTATCTGGTCCTGGAGCACTACAGGGAAGACGAAGCGAACCAGGAGGACAAACCAAAGACAAATGGCGTCCATCTGCAGAAGAAAAGTCCCACGACCAAGGGGGAAGTGACGGAGCAATTGTCTGGACTTGTTCGGGCTTTATGGACTTTTGAGTACACACCCCAGCACAGTCGAGACTTTAAGGTAAGGTTGAAATTAGCCAATTGGCTGATTTATTTTAAATGATCAACATTTATAAACTTGTCAATCAATGTAATAAATAATGTAAATTGAGTGAATACATATCAGATGCTAAAATAATCTGATCCTTACTTTCTTCCATCTGATATGAAATTAGATTTTTTTTTGCCAGTCATCTGTATTTTTTTTTGTATTGTTCCTCATATTTTTGGGTACACTGAGCAGTGTGAATCCAAACAAGACTAAACGCACCCCAAACGTCTGTTGCAGAACGCAGTGTCCAAGAACGCCACGCAGTTTAAAGGGAATGCTCAGCACGATGCCCAAGAGTTCCTGCTTTGGCTGCTGGACCGAGTGCACGAGGACCTCAACACCGTCAATCCCATCGGCAGGCCAACATTGAGGGTGAGGTTATGACACGGTAATATACCGTGTCCATTCATGTCAGTACAACAGCCCAAAAGAAACTTGAATGGGACATACGAGAATGTTTGCCTGCCACGCCTGCGGTATTTATGACTTTCGGTTTTGCCCTCATCGAAAACACGCTTGTGCTTGTTCAGCCACCCATCGACGAAGATGACCAAACCACGGAAGGACCCTCCCCGCCTCTTTCCGCTGGCTCCTTTGTGCAGGAGCTCTTCCAGGCTCAGTACAGGTAAAATGTCGGTCACGTTCCTCGTCATGCGTCTACAATGTGAGTTGACTTGTTTTTTTTTGTTTTTGTTTTTTTTAAGGTCTTCCCTCACCTGCCCCCATTGCCAAAAACAGAGTAATACATTTGACCCCTTCCTGTGCATCTCCTTGCCCATCCCACTGCCACACACGCGGTAAGTATACAAATGCAGGTGGGAAAGTTGTGGACCCCACAATACATCTTGGGAAAAATAGTGACAATAGTCGCTTGGCAAGCAAAATATCCCACGACGTTTTGCTCCGATACAGGAAAACCAAAGTGGCCAAAATGGCATCAATCTTTCTGTGGACCATATTTGATATTTTAAATACCACTGCTGCATATGGTTCACTTTCTGAAAATGCTAAATAGTGAATAGTGTTGGCAACGAGTGGCTTACTGTAATTCTAACTTTACTATTGCGCGAGGTTTGTGAAGCGTGACGATGGTGTGTTCAGACTTTCGTACAAATTAGGGCTTATGTCGTCGGAACAGAACCCCCTTAAAATAAATGAACCCGTTTTGTTTTCCAGGCCGCTCTACGTCACAGTGGTCTACCAGGGGAAGTACTCTCACTGTCTGCGGATCGGAGTGGCCGTGCCCCTCAACAGTACCGTGTACCGCCTCCGAGATGCCGTGTCGCGTGAGACCAAGATGCCAATGGACCAGGTGTGACTTCTGCTTCCCGACCGCCAAATGTGACCGGCCGGCTTGGACTCGCGCGCACACTTACTTGCTCGCTTGTTGTAGTTCATTCTGACCGAGATGTACTACGACGGCTTTCATCGTTCCTTTTGCGACGACGACGACGACCTGGACATCATCCAAGAAAGCGACTCCATCTTTGCCTTCGAGACGCCGGAGACATTTAAATTGGAGAACCTACGCACAAAAAGAGGCAACTCCTTTTTTTTTTCTTTTCTTATCTCACACAGATCAACACTTGGGTTCATTCATATTGCATGTTTCAAGTGAAACCATTTTGACTTTTTCTTCCGATATGCGTCACGGCGGCAGAAAAAAAAACCTACAATTGACTTTCTACAGGAAGTCTTCTGGCCAACCTGAATCACAATAACCTGAAGTACGGCGTGGAAAACGGTCGCACGCCGTCTTTCATGCAGGGGGCCTTGACTCCTTTAGCGTCCCCAAATAAGAAGTTGGCTCCGGAGAAAATGATCCTCCTGGTGTGCAACAGAGCCTGCACCGGCCACCAAGCAAAAAGGTAAACCGAGCATCTGTGCTGTGACGCAACCTTGACAAAAGAAGTGTCGTTTTTTGTTTGTTTTGTTTTTTTTACTCGATTTTGGGTTTAAAAGTATCCAAATAACGCTTGACCGAGAACTACGATATCTTAGGATGAAGAGTTACGGCATCACTAACGGCTGATGATGTTGATTTTTGTTGCTTCAGATTTGGTTTGCCTTTTGTACTGTACATGGAGCGGACAGCCACCTGGGACACCTTGCAGAAGGAGATTCTGGAGAAAATGCGACATCTTTTGCGACCTGGGGTCTTCATTCAAGTAGGAAATGAATTATTTTTTTTTTTTTTGTGGATTGGATGCATTGCGGAGCTTTGTGAAACAATCTCCACACACAGGTGGGGCCTTTCAGTCTCCGTGTGGTCGGTGTGGTCGGGATCACATACCTCCTCCCTCAAGACGAGCGACCGCTTTGTCACCCCACAGTGGACAGGTGAGTTCTACAATTTGCCGTCTCCAATTTCACGTCAAGGAAAACACTCATATCATCAATCACTCCCGCAAAAAAAAAAAAGTTCTCGTCTCGCATCACGGTTCAGTGGCATGCCCGAGCGTGCCTGTTGAAATCCCAGTTTAACCAGTTTTTTTTTTTCTTCCTGCACTAAAGCAAGCTAAAACACAACTCAAGCGCAAATATGCAGCAGTCAAAAGCATCGTTGAATATTTGTCCTGAGGGGAGATGTCATGATAAATTCCGTGAACTTTGAACACATGCCTCTGTTGCTTCGTCAAACGCACGGCTTTGCACACACTTAAATCATTTAACCATCCATTAATTAGTGGTGTTGTTTTGTTGGTGGGGGTTTCAGAGCGTACAAATCCTGTGGACAGGGTGGGCCGCCCCACGTCAAGATTGTGGTGGAGTGGGACAAAGAGACCAAAGACTAGTAAGTGGAGTCTTGTTTTGTCATCCACATGATGAAAGTTACAACTAACACAATAAGAGAACATTTTCCCGGAGCTACTTTGATAAGTGCACACTAAAAAATTGCGGCCAAGAGGTCAAATATGTCCGCTACTCTGAGACATTTGAATATGTTAACAGACTGGCATAACGAAAGGACATTTATCTTTGGCGGAAAGCGGCCTTGGAATCAAGCAAAGATGAATTGGCCTCGGCCAGCTTTTGTCATATTTAAACTTAATTAAACACAGAAGACCACGAGCAAATTGATTATTTATTTTTTTTTAACCGCAGTCTGTTCGGACACACGGAGGAGGAGTACATCCCTGACGCCGAGAGCGTGTACCTGCACCGAGAACAGCACCACCAGCCGCAGGCCTGCACGCTGGCTCAGTGTTTCCAGCTCTACACTAAAGAGGAGCAGGTAAAGCCTCAGGATAGGCGCAATAAATCATTCGTTGGCACTTGGATGAGGCCAAATGCGATCACTCAAGCATTGACCAGAACTTTGTGGCAATCGAAAGTTAGCAGGAAGACAGCCCAAGTTTTCATGTGAGAACATTATTAACGACGAAGTGACGGCTTTTCGTACCTTTGACAATTCTGCGCAACACCGACGACAAATAAACGGAACGTTTGTTCGCCACAGCGGCGGGTGCCCCTTTGGAGGCATACATTTAGCTGGAATTTGACGTTAGTTTGTGACATTTCTTTAGTTGGAAGCTTTACCACCACAGTCTTATCTGCTTGTATGCCTTGAATTTGAACAAGTCGGAGTAATCCTGAGAATAATTTACTTGGAAATACTTCATAATGAGAAATACTTTGTGTTGTGTTATAAAGTTATCCAATGGAATACAGTTCCTATGGCTCTTTAGATCGGAGCACGCCAACGGGGAGATTTTCTCCATGTTTATCTCGCTGCTCATTGTGACAATAATAACAATTTGACTCCTAATAGCACGTTAGGACGAACGTAGACACGAGAAGCGACGACCGACATAAACATTGTGGCTTCACTCGCCGCTGCTCGAAAGGAATGCAGCGGGGTTAGAAAGAGAGAAAAGGCCAGCAATTTTTTTTTTTAAACCAGCTCGTCCTTGATGGCTGACGCTCGAGTTCTTGTGTGTTTCAGCTGGCCCCGGACGACGCCTGGCGCTGCCCTCATTGCAAAGAGCTGCAACAGGGCCGCATCAAGCTCAGCCTGTGGACGCTGCCTGATGTGCTCATATTGCACCTCAAGAGGTTCAGACAGGTGAACTTTGGACTGTACGCTTATTTACAGAATTCTCCTGATCTCAGGAGCTTCACACTTTACTAGATCACACCAGTGCGCTTTTGTCCTCATCGATTTTGCAGCGCATCCTCACCTCTCTCGCTTCGTTTGCTCGTAGGAGGGCGAGCGCAGGGTGAAGATGCAGAACATGGTGAGATTCCCTCTCATGGGCATGGACATGGCGCCTCACGTGGTGAAGAGAAGCCAGAGCAGCTGGAGCCTCCCCTCGCATTGGTCACCGTGGCGACGACCTTACGGCCTGGGGAGGAACCCCGACGACTTCCTGTATGACCTCTACGCCGTGTGTAACCATCACGGGAGCATGCACGGAGGCCACTACACGGGTAACGCTGACATCGCAGCCTGGGAGTCCGACAACCGGATGGTCGACATCATGTCTTTCTTTTTTTTTAAAAAACATTTCTTGGGTGCGCTCGCAGCCTACTGCAAGAACTCCGTTGACGGTCAGTGGTACTGCTTTGATGACAGCGAGGTCGCACCGGTGGCCGACGACGACGTGTGTCAGCAGACGGCTTACATACTCTTCTACCAACGCAGGACCGCCATTCCCTCTTGGTCGGCCAACAGCTCCGTTGCAGGTCAGTCTGTGGCAGATTATTTGTTGGGGAGAGCGTTCGCAAAGTATTCACAGCACTTGATTCATCCATTTTAGAATTAATCTGTTCAATAATGCGCGGTGAATCCTTCCCTGGATGCACTGAGCTTTGACTTTGACAAAGTGACTCTTGATGATCCGTCTGACAGGCTCTACCAGTTCTTCTTTGTGCGACCACTGGATCAACAGGCTACCCGGAAGCAGACCAGCTAGTCTAGCGTCCGGCGCCTCATCGAGACGCACCTCACTGGCTTCGCTGGCGGAGTCGGTGGAGTTCACTGGAGAGCGTAGTGAAGACGACGGTGAGGTCAAGCTCGGTTTCCCTTTGTTGAGTTTCTGTATTTCTTGATCCTTGGGGTATTTTCACAAAAGAATGTCAAAGACATGTTCTTCAGACACGGGATCGATTCTAAAGCGAGCGTCCAAAACACTAGTTTTGGACTTCAACTCGTGTCAAGATACACTTTTTTTTTATAACGCGTCATATTTCATGAACGTGGTCTCTTCCAATACCAACATTGCTGTAAGAATCAAAAGAAACAGTCATCTCAACCGTATTAAGTCTTTCTCATTACCTTTGGATTGCATTTTTATCATTTTCTTTTGGTCTAAAGACAAAAACAAAGCAATATCCTGTGTCATGATGGACTGCAATGAAGGGCAACGCGATGTGGTTCTCCGCTCTGGCAAAACTCTGCTGCCGTGTCAAACTGAAACAGATGTGAGCAGGGCTTGCTGTTTGCGGCTCACATAATGAGGGGCTCGCGCTGCAGACTGCTGCCTCAGCATATGTCCTTCCCGGGAACGTGTGGCCAGCGCACACACAACCTTATGTCATTTACTATTACCCGTGTTTGGCAACACGCTTACTGCCGTTCTAGTTTTTGACGCAGATATATGAGCTGGAACATGCTGACGCCGTCCATTCAGGGCTGTGCTGTATGTAGCTATTATTTTCTCATATATTTAAAATCGCTATCGAAGTATCTCATTTCTTGTCTTTCTGACATTGTCTCTGTTGCACACAAAGAACAAACACACACACGCAGACATGCTAGGAGCAACATCTGAGTGAGGCGGTTGTGCAATGAGTGCTGTTGAATAAAGGGCTGGGGGGGGGGAGTGCCTTGCTCAAGGGCACCTCAAAAGCTGTCTAGCATTTACCAACAATTCACATTTGTCCATTGCGGGACTCGAAACTTGGCCAAAAGGTCAAGTCCTTTCATATGAGACACACCAGCGCTTGAAAGTGGCTCGGGATCTTCAACCAGCCTTTCTAATCATGTCATAGGTGGGGAAATCCTAAGTGCTACGTAAATTAACCTCCTATTGTTGTAAAGATTTTCTTAGTTGTTTACATTTAATGGAAATGGGCGGGCAGGCCCAACTATTTGTAAGCGAGCCCTTAAAAAGTATTTTTTGCTTTGTAGGTGGTTTCTCCGTTCGACCCTTCGTGAGGAGCATCCAGCGGCAGAGCGTGACCTCCAGGTCGTCCGTAGCCAGCCCGTTAGCGTTCAGCGACAGCGGCGTCAAACCCTCGTGGTCACTCTCGGCCAAGCTCCAAATGCGCTCCAACTCGCCCTCGCGCTTCTCCCTGGACTCGCGTTGCTCGCCGCCCCTTGAGAGAATCGGCGAGTCCTGCGACGACCGCGTGTCCACTTCCTGCTTCGGCAGCTACAGCCGGCATGAGCGCTACTTCGGCAGCAGGACGCCGCTGTCGTCGGTGGAGAGCAACTACGACGAGCAGGACAACAACAAAAGATTCCTGGACATGATGTACTGCCGCGCTCCCACGCCCGTGGAGAAGACGACGGAAAACAACAACCAGATTACAGCCGTAGACCAAAACATTCAAAATGCTCCCTCGAAAGATCAGAAGCGGAAAAGCAGCGTTGGCGGTTTTGCGTCCAAGGCAGAAAGCGCCGGCGCCTCCAAAACCACCAAAGCGGAGCCAGCAAAAACCTCCAAGAAGCGCCTGTGCTCCACCCACAAGCCGTCGCCTTCCGAGACGCCCGCTAGCACACCTGTGAAAGGCAAAAAGACGAGCGCCGCTAAAGAGAAGAGTGACAAGAAAAGCACGTCCACTCCCAGCGGGACACCTTCCAAAACCAAGGAGTCGCTCGCGCCCACGGGCTCCACGCCGCAACATCGGCCGTGCATGCGCTCCACGCCTCAATCGTCAGCGTCGCCCTCTCCGACCGCCAAGAAGAACCTCGGCCTCCATGCGAAAAACCCAGAGAACGCTCGTAAGCGTCAGGTGGAGAGGAGCTACAGTCGGGATTCCGTGGCCAGCGCTCAGCGAGGAAGCGTCACGACGCGCTCTTCCGTCCCCAAGACGACGGACGGCAGCCGGCTAGAGCGGCGGTCCGTGCGCAGCTCCAGCAGCAGCTCCTCCGTCACCAGCCTGCGCTCGCCTAGCGTCTCCAGCAGAGACCCGCAGCGCGCCACTAAGTCAGAGGAGAAAGGCTTGTCCTTCTTCAAAAGCGCCCTGCGACAACGGGAAAGCCGCCGGTCGGCCGACTTGGGCAAGAGCACGCTGCTCTTCAAAAAGGCCTCGGAGAGGACGTGCAAGCAGAACGGACGCGCCAAGGAGGCTGGCGTGGAACAAGCCAAAGCGGCGGACACTGCGGCTTTCCCGCCGCCCGCAGACGTTCCAAAATCGGAGCCCATCAAGCCCGCGGGCTCACTCGGTCGCTCCCTGCTGCACGTCGGCAAGTCCAAGTCTTCCGCCGCCGATGTGAGTCTCAAGTCTCCCGCTCATGGCAAGAAGCCCCTCGAAAGGAAGACGTCTTCCCGGAAGCTGTCGTTGGGCACGCAGTCGCCCGTGCGGGCTACGCAGCGGCCTAAGTGACGCAGCTAACGTACGTAATCCTCTCCCTAAATGCAGCTACTGTACATTCTTTGTGCCTACCTTCTACTCATAGCGATAAATATTCAAACTTAACACATTCACACACCAAAAAAAACATTTGACCCTTTAGAGGAATTCAAATCATCCTCAAGTCTGGATTTACACTGCAGGTCATGTGCTCAAGTCCCAACACATAGATTGCTTCGCGCCCATCTTGGCTGCAAGGAACTAAGATTAAGTCAATTGAGGATCTTCTGCTTCATTTGATATTGTTATCCTGGCAGCACCGTTTGCCCCAAATGTACCGTGCTCAACGCGGCTCACGTTTTGGGCAAACGGTTCGCTAGGCCGCTCTTGAAGCATGCGGTGTAAACCCAGACTTAATGAATGTCTCTCTCCTCCACCACATCTCAAACATTCACAAAAAAAAGCGTTTCATCCCGAGCCGCTTTTTTTTCCCTCATGAATTGAGTAACCAATCAAAATGAACCTTCGTGCGAAAATCTGGAAGAAAAGTGCTTTGAAAAAAAAAAAAAAACATGAAAATCCAACGTAAAATTAAATTTCAAATACCTAACAGCTATTTTTGTTGAAATTTTATGATGGAACTGTCTTTTATAAGATTTTTTTTTTCCTTAAAAGAAGATGAGTTTTGGAACGACACCCTTAAAAAAAACAAAAAAACAAATGCGTCTGTATAAAAAGTAGTCGTGTTTTTATGTCTTTCCAAATGGAAAATGATCTTAAGCGCCTTTTCAACACTCATAACGCAAACTAGTCTACTACTGTATGCATCACGGAGTAGTCATGTTGTATTGTTCTGCACTTTGAGTAGATGACTAGTTTCCTCTCCTCCAGTAACTCACGTAGCGATAACACTAGAAACGTATACATCGTAAGCTTTTTGCGCGTCTTCCCAGCATTGTGTACTTTCATGCCTTCGACTTGCGACTAGAATAAAAGGGTACTTCCGTGTCGCGCGGCTCGACGGCCCTCCACACCTGGTGCTGATAACGGGACGCCGCTCCAATCGGACTGATCGAAGTAAAAGCAGAACGCGGTAGCGCCTCGTCTGCAGCAGATTTCCTAACCTGTCGTACCTCGATCTTTATGTACTTTTGAAATCTTCATCTGCCTGAAAATGTATCCAAAGTGTTCTCATCACATATTTGCTACTTTTAGACTGTGACGTGTGTCCGTATCATATCGCAAATTCACATCAACTATTTTACGTGACTCTTCCTCCGTCCTCGTCAACGTATGGCTCTTTCAAAACTGCAATAAATTTGCCTTTCGGTCGTCTTCAAGTAGCATCGTAACAAATTGCATCGCTAGTAATAATAGTTGCGATTCGTAGCGATGTACGGAAGGGACGCATGTACAGTAAACGCTCAAGCATGCTCGTCATCAACTATGCAAGTCTCTCGTGCTCGAGCATGTCTCAGAATATCACACAGCTTCATTTGCACACGTCACGCACATTATCGTCATTCTATATCATCACATTGTTTACTTTGTGCTCTCCGGGTGCTCCGATACTTAAAATTAAAAAACAAAAAAAATGACAGTTGTACACCAGCAACACTGCGGCTCTGATGTTTTGTTTCTAAAAATGTTGACCACCCCCTAACGAGCATTGTGTATTCATGTGACGCAATCAATAGTTCATTAGTAGTTTATGCAGCGAAATGCAATAACGACAGTAATACATTTCTAGTTTTGTACTATAGTATGACATTCAACCGTGTGGAAATGATGGACGTATGACCGTATTTCACACACTGAATGACAAAAGACCTGCTGGTAATAAATAAAGAAATTGATAACGCTCTTTTTTTCTTTTTAAACTTGCAGTGCTTATATAGTATATATTATATATCGAAAGCCTTGGAAAAGTATCAAATATACTGAATGTTCTGAGAAGCCTTATTTGGGAGAAAATAAGGAGCTGTAGAAGTAATTGAATGTCATTTTGTTTCCGTCAACTGGAATACATTTTCCTTGTTTTTATTATTGTTTTTTTTTTTTAAATAATAAACTGACTTTAATTAAGGACACTAAAATGCTGAATGAAAGCACAGCACGTCTGTAAGTTTTACTCACTTTATTAATAGATTGTACAATCCAGTTTTTAGCATTTTTATTTTGTCCTGCTAGTTTATTACGGACAGCCTTGCAATCTGCCATAATTCCCCTTCCCCTCACCAAGAGTGTCGGAATTTTTTTCAAACCTAAGAAAATCCCGGCAGGTTTTGTAAGGCTGTTTTTTTGTTTATACTTTCATATGAATCAATGAAAAAAAACGTCATTTTAAACATCACTCAAGTCTTCTGTGTTAATTTATTTCTCTTTTTATTATCATGTATGCACTTTTTTATTTTTGTTATTTCTTCAAATGGACAATTGTGTACATATGTTGCTGGTTTATCTAAGTAAAATAAAAAAAAATAAAAAGCTGGAAAATTACGTCACTTTTGAATGATTTTTTTCCCACCAACACTAGAGGTCGCTGTTTCCTAACTAATGTGCATCAACGTGACAACACACATAAAGCCCCCCCACACTTGAATTAATTTAACACTAAACACTGCACTACTCATACCCTGTTACGGTATTTTTAGTCACCATTCCACTTCTTTTCCTGCCTCCTCCTGTTCTGCATTGTATGACCAGAAATCGATTGCCATTGATGGCAGAGGTGCAGGAAAAAGAAACAGCTAAAGGTTGCGCACATGAACGGTGTCTTACTATGCATGAACTGAAATCGGTAGAAATGCCTTAGAAGCACAAGCTGAGAAGGTGAGTATTGTTGGAAGATAGCAGTTACATTTGATTTCTATCACAGGACACACGACAGGACAAAACAAACTGAGAGGAAGGAGCATTTGATTTCTGTCACAGAAAAAGAGGAGATGATAGGACTGACAGGAAGGAAAGTGTCATTTATTGTTAGAGATAGTTGAGTTTTGTTTTTTTTCATTACGCTTTTTGTCATTACAATCACAACTGAGAGGAAGTGAAATTTACAGAATCCAAAAGGGGGGGGAAGCGTTTGATTTCTATCACAGGACAGGATAAGATCAGACAGGACAGTCTGAATTTTAACAGAACAGATGCATAAGGACTGTGAGAAAGGAGCGTTTGATTTCCATCACAGGACATGATCAGACAGGACAATTATATCACAGGACAATTTCGCATGAATTGTTGTGTAAGGAGTGTTTGATTTCTACCACAGGACAGGCAAACACAGGAAGGTGTGTTTGCTTTCTATCACAGAAAAAACCACAACGGAGAGGAAAGAGTATTTGATTTCCATAACTGGACAGGACAGACAAAAAATAAATAGAAAGGAAGGAGCGCTTGATTTTAGTCAAAGGACATGACAAGATGGGTCAGGACAGACGCAGATATGGTGACGAAGGACCGTTTGCTTTCGATCATGTGACAGGACAAGATACAGAAAGAGGAAGAAGCGTTTGATAAGCATCACAGGACAAGACAGAGAGAGGAAGAAGCCTTTGATATCTTGAGTACGTCGAGGTCAATGCCGCTGACAGCTTTTGAAGACTCGGTTGATGTTTTCCCCAAGTACGCGCAAAAAAAAAAAAAAAGGAAGCGAGACCGACACAACCAGCGCTGAGGCACAGAACCAAACTGGAGCATTTTTGTAACACTTGGCTTATTTCTTCTTGTCTGTCGGGAGTCAAAAAGTCTGACTATTTTTCTTCCTTTTCCTGATTGTTTGCTAAGATACATGGACCACCATTTTGTGACTTTAGAAAGAATCTTATATATTTTCAACGCCATCAAACAAGATAGCTGTTATTATGGACCCAGCAGAATTTTAATATTTGATACTGGATGACTCAAACGTTCAGGAAATTGTGTTCTAAATTGAAGCGTAAATATTTTGAATGATAGCCAATACAAGCTCGTGATTATTATTGTTTCAGGAATTTCGAATTCGACAGAGGTTTTAAAAGTTTTACTCCAAGGAACACCTAAAAAAATACTTGACTCTCCTCGCACTATTTGACATGTTACCGATCAAACCAGTAACTCAATCGTAATTTGTCAATTTAAATAATTTAATTAATTTTTTTTTAAAAACTCAAATAAATCGAAAAAAACGATTATCGGTTTTTGTAATAATATTTAGTTGGTGCCCAAATGAAACTGTTCTTACCAAATGTACTGTACTGGATTTAAAAAAAAAACAAATGCTGAACGCCCGTCAACTAATTATAAGCAGCTGGTCATTGGCTCTAATATGATTTATTTAAGGTGAACTCCCGATAAAAAAGACGTTACGCGTTTGTCACCCTTATGACACGGCCACAGCGTAAAGCGAAACAATTGATCATGTCGTTTTTATTTCCCGGTGAATCTTTTAAAAAGACCAATTGTGACAGCAAGCTCTTATAAGCGCAGAAATGATTGCGCTATTACCGTTCGGACTCGCTACATTATATACAAAGAAGAATGAAAATTGGATGAGGCTTGTCAAAGAGTTAAGTGTTATTTATTGCAACGGTACGAGGTCCTCGCTGGGCTGTGCGTCCTTTTACTGTGCACCAACCGTATAACGTCTCTTAATGAGCGCCGTATACGTTTGCCCGCCCGTATTTTCATCATAACACCAGCTCCATTTATCACCACTTGTGCTGCAGCGCTTATATAGAGCTCAAATGAAAAACTCTCTGTTGTAGCATCGGACAAAATATTGTAAAACAGTCAAATGTTTTCCTGGAAGGAACCCAAAAGAATGAAGTTCTTTTATTTATTATACATTTTTCTAAAATGAATCGGCCGATTAACTCATTCACTGCCATTGACGGCAAAAGACGTCAAATATCCATTTTATTTACCTGGCTGTTAATTGGTTATCAGCATTCTATTAATATTCTTCCAAATATCGAAATCTGCCTTGAAAAAAAAAAACGAGATCAGTCGGGCACAAACTAATAAACTAAAAATAATGATGTTAATTGACTTTGTTTTGTTCCCGTGTTGAATAAAATAAATATATGTATAAGAAACATTTTTTTTTTTTTTTTTTTTTAATAAGAACGGTACCTAGCGGGGCTGCTGTCGTTAAACACGCGCAAAAGCTAAACGGTCCTTTAGCATGTGAAGCATGTGACGCTCTGCCCTCTTGTACACACACGGGCAGCGTTCCCATGACACCAGCGTGTCATTAACTACTCGTTTTATTCCAGCTTTACCGGCGAAAGACAGCGCTCGCCGCCACCTAATGGCCTCGTGTCATGCTCGTGGCAGCTCGGGAAAAAAAAGAAGAAATCCATCGTATCTGCTCGACTAATTAACAGGATGGAGAGACCCCCGTCACATTCCGAGCATAACAATGAAGCCCGGCGGCGTGAATTAGCAGTGAGCGCCTCGCTCCGAGGGGCAAAACGACCACTTTAGAAGGCCAGTCGTCCATTTTAAAGAAACTTTTCAATGTGACTAATGAGTCGTCTCCGGTTTGACGACTTCAACCCCCTGCCAGCTCAGGTCAGGCCCGCTGGAGCGGTCAGTCCAAACAGTCTAACGGGTGCCAACGGTTTCGGGACTTTTACACATTTTTGAGCAATCTAAAGTGTTGAAAATGGATTGCGCTCTTTGACAAAATCATATTAATTACGTTTTATGGGGCTTCTGAAAAGTGAAGAATTTGGTGGTTTAGCCATTTCGCCCAAAATCAGCGATTTGTGTGCGTGTTTTGTTTTCCTTTTTTGGTGATGATGCAAAAATCATCTGGGACCTAACAAGCATCTTCTTCACCTCTCTTTTACAGTTAAGATGAGCTCTTTGAGAGACGCTCCCCGGGGAAATGTCGGCTGTGACTCGAAGGCAAGCTCTTTAAGTCCACAGCTATAATTATGATGTAAGGAAACACGGCGATGAATAAAACATAACATGGGGGGCCTTGACTGTGTGAAGTTTGCAGCAGCCTTAAAAGTCTCCTTTCATGCATTTTTAATTGCCGGCTAAAAAAAAAAAAAAAAAAAAAAAAAGGGATGTATAAAGAAAACAGAGTTCACGTGGCGTCCAATGCCAAATACCACTTGAATGAAATCATCATGAGAATTTTAAAAAGAAAAAAAATGAAATGTTTTTAATAAAGTTAGAATATTATAAGAAAAAAACAAGTAGTTTGCACAGTTGTAATGTTGGCTTTTCTTGAAAAAAAAAGTTTGAATAAATCAGAATGAAGTTGTGTCATGTTTGGAGACTAAGGTAGTATTACAGGAGGCCGGGGGGGGGGGGCTGTTATTAAATAATGTGAACGCAGTTGCGATATCTTGAGAAAGATGTCTTATTTACATGAGTGGTTGTAAGATTGTCTTTCCTTGTGCGGACATTACTTGTAACATATCCCAATTTTTTTGTCAGTCTACCTGAGCTGCTGCATTGCAGAAGCTAACCTCAAATTTTGATTCGCAGTACAAAAAGAAAAATCAATAAATTTTTGCAAATCACTCTTAAGTCCACTGCACCACTGCATTCCGAGACTGTCACCTTCATCGGAATCTGCGACTAACGTCAGCAGGTTCTTTCTTAAAGCCCAAATCTCTAACAAATTAATTTGAGTTGAACGCAAAGGCAATTTGTAGCGAGCGAAGAGCAATGGTGCTTCGGCGCCTCTTTTATTTTCATGTAGGCTCGTGTACGTCAGTAATGAATCACAGTTAAGAGCAGACTGCCATGTAAGCTTGCACTTTATTAAACAGCCTCATTGCCAGTGCATGAATATCATAAATTATCTCCAACTCATCTTTTTTTTTTTCTTTCCTGCGGTAATCTCATCGGAAAACAACAAAAAGGAAGTAGGGAAAAAATGAAATCAAATATGAATGTGGCGACCTTGGCAACTTTTACCCCCCCTGAGTCTTGACTTTCTGTGTCCGAAGGCAAGAGTTTCATCCCGCTTCCTCTTTCCAGCTACAACAGGTTTAATCTTTGTTGGTGGGTGGACTCGTGAGCTATTTGACCAACTAGCATGACAGAGCAAAAGCACATTTGAAGGCGACGTTTTGTGCCGTTATTACGCAAGGGCGATTTGTTCATTAGTTGAACACGATTTTCCAAACATTTGCGTTCCGCTTGGAATAAATTAGCACGTTTCACATTGTTGGGCGTGTGAAAGCATTTGCAGCCGCCAGCTGCCCGTCGCTGTTGCCACCCGCGGTACGAGCACGGAGGCAGTCCTGCGCACCACCATGCTTCGCACATCACAAGAGCGAGCGTGGCCGTTACGGTTCATTACGCAATGTGACAGGTGGCGCTTCCCGGTGGCGGACAGTCAAGGCAAGCAAGGCCAGAGCATGATTAGAAGTACTGACCTTCGTTTACAACTTCAATTCTCCTACTTGTTACATGAAATTGTATTTTATTTTATAGCTCAGGACCGGATCATTTAAATCAAATGTGTTTGAGGAGGGAAACATCTAAAACAGGCAGGACCAGAGTTTGACGCCGGTGATTTCGATGAAACCAGTAGTGGTGTTCTTGTTCCTAAACAAGTGAACATTTGCTAATGGTATAAACTTATAACAATTTGTAGTGCCATAAATAACAGTCGTTCACAAGGTGCTTTTTCTTTTTATTGGTCCTATTTTACATTTCACTAGAGCTGGCGAGCTAACGTATTCATTTGGCGCAGTCATCTTTACCTTCGACATGCATTACTGCCAACTGAAATGTTGCCTTTGGGTGTTTTATAATGGCATATATATTTGCATATATATTTGATGAACTTGATCAAATGTGACCACGCTAAAAATCACAAAACAAACATGATGAATCACAAGTGGCTAACTGGAATGACATTTTCAGATTTAAGTCACATTTTTGAGAATAACGAAAATTAAGACTGGACAATAATAGTTCATTTAAAATGAAGAATAATAATAGATAGACCGATAGAAGTCACATTTTTTTTAGAATAAAGTCTAAACACGAAGCAAATTTTGGATGACGTCGTAACTGACAAATTGGGAAAATTATAATATTAGAAGAAAAATATTTAGTAGCAATATTACCAACAAAAAAAGTGGACATTTTCTCATAAAAAAAATAAAAATAAAAAAAATAAAAAATCGCAACATCACAAGACAGTTTTTTGGGCTTCCAGAAATGTGAAAGGTGCCTCAGTAACTCAGATGGAGCGACTTTAAGAAGTTCCTAGGAGCGCATCATTTCCCGTCTCAACACACCGAGCGGCTCCGTAATTAATCCCCATTTAGTCACAGGAGGTGGCTCAGGGAATTGGGACCGTAACTCCACTGATGGATCTTCTGTCAGCCCGGACGGCCACCGTGTTGATTTAATAAAGAAGAAAAGAGCGCGGCGGTCAACGTGGGCTTTCCTCATGATATATAGTATCTTTTGGGAGATTCAAAAGCATATGAATTTGGGAATTTAAAGACATGGTCCTCGCTCTGGAGCGCCACATGAAAGCCTCATTTTGGCTTGTTTGGCGAGCGTTTTATAGAATCATAAATCACTTCCATTTTCATGTGCACCCACAAAATAAGGAAGTTTTTCAAAAATGCATTGAAATGCTCATGTGGGCTGTTCATTTTTAGCCACAAATTACAATGCACCTTCTATCTAGCTAACATCCCATCAACCATCTAACAAAGCTGCTAGGAAGCTAGCTAACTACCAAGCAACAAACTAATAATGTTGGGTAGGCGTCAGGACTCGTGCGTGTAAGGGCTAACTGTAAATCTGTAACTGTATCTTTTACTGAACTTGTCTTGCAAGCAAACAAACATTGATGCACAAATAAGATTGATTGATTGATAGAGTATGTAAATAAACAAGGGAAAAATGAATTAGTTACTACTTCCAATATTGTAAATAATATTCAGAATATATTCAGTGTCTAAACATGAGCGTCCCAACTATATGAATGTAAACAAATGAATCAGCGAAACAACAGTACAACAGCACCATCTAGGGGCCACACAAAGAACAACATTCCGAGACGATGAGGAAAGAACGACACATATGCAGTGCGGATTAATCACTCCTTCGTCAATGTAGCAAGGTGGCGGCAACCGTCGCGACACTCGGAGACAACGCATCATCCGATATCAGAGGAATTCATGCGCCTCAAGGTGCGCGAACGGGCGAAGCCTCATGCTAGCGGGCTAATGTGGCTAACTGATTCACGAACATACAAACCATAATTAACTAAACAATACGACTAAACCCAAATGTACTTACATTTTTGTCATCAACTCAGGGCTTAAATCAGCATCAATGAGGTGAGGAAAAGGACTAATTTGCCAGTAGGCTAATATTGAGCTGGACTGTAAAGGATGCGCCTGACTTAACAGGAACAGGAAAATGCATACAACAACGCGAGAGAACAATGCGCGAACGTGATCTCACGAGAACTAATTAGAGAGAAAACTGAGCCTTTACTACAAATAAACCTGCTACCTATCTGGCTAATTAGACAACAACTAATAAACCAGCTGGATAGCAAACAAAGTAACAAATTACCATTTTAGCTAACTAACTTCTGAATCAACTCAAACAAGGCAATCAACACAAAACTGTGATGACGGCTACATTTCTTCGTGGAGTCATGTTGCTTAGTTGTCAAAATGAACGTTCTAATCATTGCGTTGTTGCCACGAGCTGACAAGCCGCTAGCATTTGAACTACAAATCCAGAGGTGAATCTTCAAGCTATTTTCTCATGCAAAAACATAAACAAAGCTAACATAAAATATGACTCGGGGGAGCCAGGAAGGCCAGTTCAAAGTGGTTTATGTTTAATTGCGGCTATTTATTTACACAAGTCTGTCAGGCAGAGCACAAAGGGCTAAAAGATTACCGTTAGCATGCTAATAAGCTCCCAAGCGCGAGGAGCACAAATGAATGCTAATGAGGCCGCGACGATAAACGCGGCGAAATGACTTTAAACGATTTGCACATTTTAAATGCAGTCGCCACGGCCTCGCACAATCTGGGGAATTCAGTAACAACGACATGCTGCGTTTTGGATTTTGTTCAATATTAACCACAAAGGGTCAAAGGAGCTAATGAAATATCAGCCTTTGCATTTGTGTGCTTAAAGTTTTATGAATTCATTCAATTAGTTTTTGCTGCACTTTATTGGAATTTTTGCAATACAGGGGTCTCGAACACGAAACACCAATGTTTGCTCAGTTGCACACCGTGAGCAGTAAGAGAAAAAAATAATAATAATTGCACAAGCTACTTTCACGTCCCATGGCATACTGGTGGCCGTGGCAACCCGGATTGCCAGGTTTGCAGCGTGCACGAAACAAAAAAAAAAAAATTATTTCAAATACCATTTTGAAAATGTAGATGTTTAGAATGTAAAAGAACAAACTTGTCAGGTCAAGCAAGTCCAAAGTCCAAAAATTGGCAGTCACACACGTGACTCGAGCCCCCCCACCTTTAATATTAGTTATCAAAGTCTTCACAGACAGCGACGATGATTAGTGGCCAATCAATCAAGCACGGCTTATCATCTGCAAAAAAAAAAAAAAAAGAAGACTAGGCTATTGTGAACATGAAAAAGCTGCTTCATGCTTTGTAATATATTATTAATAAGACATGATGACGATGATCCGCTTGGACACGTCGGCTCAAAGAAATGTGCTGCGATCACCCAAGTGCTCATGTCATGTAATTAGACAGAAACTTTTGATGGAAAAAAAAATGTGTGAAAGTGCAAAGTAGGTCTGCGTTTAAAAAAAAAAAAAGATCTTTAGTAATTTGGTAACTATCGGTCTGTCATGAGTAGATCAACAAAAAGGCCTCGAGACTCCTTGCCTGAAAAGCAGCTTGAAGAATCAACATTTTTTTTCAAAGAATCGTTGACTAATTGTAATTGCGAAACTATGAAACTTCAAAAAAATCAACTTCACAAGGTCGGCGCTCGATCGGCGAGATGTCGCTCCTGTCACTCTCATTTCCTACCTCAAAACATTTCATTCCAGTGAGACGTGTAGACGAGTGATTGGTGCAAAGACCGAAATCAACCATAAAGACTGCTGAAATCTTTTCTATCGCCGCCCTCTAAATTCACCGGCGCGGCTTTGTGTTCGTGCACTGCGGCGGTCACGCGACGTTTGAAGGAATCAGCAGTGTTTGAAAAGGAACAGCTTTCAGCCGCGGCTCAAAAGCCAGCCGGCGTGGCGTTAAGCGCCGTCGTTCCTCATCTCCGGAGACGCGTTGATCTGCGCCGTTCAAAGAACATTTGGGCTTTGGGCTGCGCTTAGAAGCGTTTCAAACAACCTGCCCGACGTGTGCTTGTAATATCAATGCTGGGAAATCAAGTCAATAGCGCGCCGCTTTTGGAGTGGACGACGCCGTGAAGCAGCCGCGCTTGTTTGCGGTTGCGAGACCCGGTGGGTCAAATTGAAAAACTGGGATTTTTTTTTTTTTTTTTCAACCCTTTAAGAGGGTCACTGATGGTGTAAGAGCCTGTTCTTACTTTATTTTATTTATAAAGATGAATATTTATTGGTTGTAGGTAAACTATGGGATTTAGATTTTTTAGTATTTAGCGTGTTGTAAATAATGTTGTCGTTATTTGGATTATTCTAATTTGTGATTGACTGCGCATGCGCGTGCGACGAGACGACCGTTCTCGTAGCGTTCCCATTGTCCAAGTCGATGTTATCCATTCGTTGCACTGAACGACATTACTCCCTGTACTGGATTGTGAAACGTTTAATACAAGAAGACTTTGCGAGTACTTAAATGAAAATGAAAGTTGTGCTTATAATGATGTGCCGCGACGGACGAGTCAGAACCACCTTGGACTGCCGGCACTGATCAACGAAGCTGACGAGAAAACTGACTTCCTGCCGTTACCGCGAGAGTTATTTCAATGAATTTCAAACGGTAATCAAATGGGAAAGACTGACATTTGAGAGCATTTCACGCTTTTCTAATCATTTGAGAAGCGGCGCAATCAAAAGAAGAAGACAAGGACCGGCGGGGCGTCTTTTCTCGATGCGCACGTAACGTGAGCACAAAACGACTCAGTGAAACCAATTAAAGTGCATTTTACACGCACATGAAAAAAAACTAAAGAAAAGTGTGATCACAATCCCAATTATGTTTGTGTTGTTGGCGTAATTATTGCTCATTATGGTGAGTGTCTGCTGCGGGCAAAAGGGGACGAGTTCAACTGGAACACAGCTCATTAGTCGAAACGACAGCTGGGAGATTTCGCCTTTGTCTCCGTGTGTGCTAAATAACGGGACTTCGTGCTCATTTTCTAACAATACCACGGAATTTTTTTTGGGGTGTTTTTGCCAATTCTTCAAATTTGATGGCACTCGCCCATTTGATGGAATTGCGCGTTATTTCACTAAAATTGTTGTCATTTTGGTGTGATGTGCTGCGATCAATATCGTTTGGTGTTTTGTGAAGCTAAATAACACTTTGTCAACAGCACATGATGAGCGACGTCCGTTCATATTTTTCTTTAGCTGAGTGATTGCATTTCCAGCTTGAAAACGCAAATATGTTGGCCTTGTCTTCCCCGTTAACTTACAAACTCAACTCTCGCAACTTTACAGTCGATATATTATATCCTCGGCCAGCGCAAAAACTATTTTCTTGTGTAATCCGGCTAACGAGAAAAGCAACCAACCAGCCAGCGGTGTCACCTTCACATATCTCATTCCGAATGTCACCGATGAACATCAATACAATAAAGAGAGTCTTCATCAAAACAAAAGTCTCGCATCGAAAGGCATCTTCCAAAGAGTCAAGGTTATTTTCAGATGGCGCTCCGCTCGTCCCCGCAAGGCTCTGCGTGACCTTTTCCGTGATGAACCACGTCGGGCTGAAGTTCTGACATATCGTTCTGTCTCGGGCGCGTTGGCCGAAGATGCGGCGCGGCCAAGAACGCGTGACGGAATTTGGGCGGCGGGATTGGGAAAGGCCACTGTGGCTTTTCAGAACATTTAACAAGTTGGCTCGGCCCCATGAATCATCTCCTTTCGCCCTCGATGCGCACCTTTATTTTCTTTAATGTCTTCTTAGCTGGAAGGAAGAGAAACATTTTTTTGCCATCAACGCCTGGCTTGGATTTAATGCTTCTTGTCGCCGCTTTATACGACAATGTTAAGGTCTGTTTGCGATTCACCTTTTCACATTATTGTCAATATTCAAACGGCCGTATGCAACATTCCAAAAGAGGATGAGGATGTCTGCTTCTTTTGCATTCCAGAAACATTTTTCACCATGGGAGCAAAGTCTCTCTTCATGAACGCATGCTTGAAAAACATTTAGCAACTGTGTTGAATGAAAAAGGTTAAGAAGGTGCTTCTTGACAAGCTACAAATACAGCAGGAGGTCGAGCTCGAAAGAATTTATCGTCCACAAAAGCCTGCCGGTGAAAGACGGAGACCTGATCGTGGTGAAATTCCAACATTTTAAAGACAGAACAACCATGTACAGAAATGAGGATAACTCTGAATCTGTCGGACTAAAAAAAAAAAAAGAAGCGCCTGATGCCGGAGTTGAAAGCTGGGAAATAGCCTACTTGCAAGATGACAAATCGCTAATCCACCCTCAGTACTCGGAAAGCGCACAGAGAGCTTTAAACAACACAATCACAACAGGCAGTCGGTTCAAAGTTATTTCACAGGAAGAGGATGGTGAACAGATCAGAAAAACTTTGCATTGCTTGTGGTGTCCCCCAGGGGTCTTGATTGGGGCCACAACGATTTAATGCGTGCATGAATTATATCTTTAAAATGATCGCAATCCTTAAAATGAATACTCTTGGCTGATGATACAAATGATATTTTATGAACGGAGGTAAGGCTCTGCCCAAAAATTCTTAAACAGATGAATTTGCAAATACTTGTCGTGAGAAAAATAAGTAAGCCTCTCGTGTCATCGAGGCAAACTAAAATAAAGTAAAACTACTCACATTGCAATGACGACAGACAGGTTTGAAGGTGAGGGGGAGTCTTTCCAAAGATGAGTCAAGTTTGCATCTTCTTAGCTGTCATACAAGAGTAGACGGAGGTTCAAATTTTGTCACCAAGACAAATAAAACTAAAATAAAGTAAAACTACTCACCCTTTGATGGCGGTAATCGACGGTTAGCATAAAGGCAGGTGGAAAAGGGGAAGCTTGTAGAAGGTAAGGCAACTTTGCAAATTCTGACATGTTAGTCAAATGTTAGATGATTAAGTTGAAGTAAACAGAAAAGTAAATCCACTCACCCTTTGATGACAAACGATGGACAGAAAACTCAAAGAGAGAGTTGACTTTGTCGGTCCCGTCCAGCCCGTTTTCTGAAGCGCAGAGACTTGAAAAGAAGTCACCTTTTGGTTGAATTAAAAAAATGTTGTTCCATTGGCAAATGCCACAAATTTGCTATTATGGCATTTTTGAAACTCTCCAGCAAAAAAAAACCTTGACTTGACTTTATCAAAGCAAAGCCAACGCATCGAAAAACAGCTCTTCAAAAGCCGTCCAGAAGTTTTTCCCCAAGTGCCGACGCTACTTGATGTCTCTTTCTTTGGAGTAACTTTCGCGATGAAAATGAATAAAGCGGCAGAACACGTTGCGGCGACACGCTATAAGCGCCGCTGTGTTGGCTCGGCCCACTGAATCATCGTCTTTCATCTCAGTGAGCGGCAACGCGTTCATACTTGGACAGCACAATAGTGCTGATTGAACTCAGCTGCGAGCGGCCATGAACGAACCCTTGCGCCACTCTTTTCAAGGTGAAACCTCCAAATAATTAACTCATTCACTGCCAGCCCAGGTTAGGTCAATTTTTTGGGGCGTCTATATCCGTCAATGGCAACGAATGAGTTAAATCTTTAAAATGTTATGAAATGCTTTATTGTAATCATCTTTGACACTACTGGAGCTGACTTGAAGTCCCATCGATGTCAGCAGACATGAATAATCCGCTTACATTTCAGGCAAAGCGCTGCACAACTTGTCATGGGTTTCGCTCGCGTCTTTTTTGCTGCTGTCGCGTCGTCTCTGCTGAGCGCATGACGGAACGCGCAGGACTTTTCTCTCTTGTTGTTTTTTTTTTTCTTCTTTGGCTTTTTTTTTTTTTTTTTTTTTTGCTGCCGTTTGAAGCGTGCCAAGTTGTCGGAAATGTAAGGAGTTCAAACAGGAGGTGAGCTTGCTCTAATTCGGCAAGACGACGTCAAGCATCAAAATGAGGCTCTCTCAGCACGCGCTATATAATATATAGCGCCGTATACATTATAATCAGTCACGCTTTCAAGTTTAAAAAAAATGTGAGGACGTTATCTGCACACCCCCGCAGCCTCGCGTTGACCTTGGGCTTCAGAAGCTTTGCTGAAACTATTGCGGAATATTGAGGAAATTTAAAAAAATATAAGTCTTTCTCCCAGTGGAGCAGCCGTGGCTAACGCTAATGCTAACTCAGTTGTTGTTGAACCTGGATGTGTGTTTGCGATTATTTCTCACGACTACACATTTTCATTTTCATATGCCTCATATGAATGATCATGATTTAGAATCGTGCTCCAGCACATCAGCGAGTAAGCTAGGCTACATTCAAATCTCGCTAGCAGCAATTCTACACCCCTTGCAAACGGAGAGCATAATCATAAACATTTCTAATACATTCCTGACATTGCATTTCATTAGCTTAGATGTGATTTTTCAGCAGCAATAATTCCACAAGGAAGTCGCCAAACATGAATATGTTAATTCCGAGGTCAACGCTGACAGACGGGAAATGGGGACGCCGGCGGAATTGAACCCATTTTCTCTGGAAGAAGAAGAAGAAGGGAAAAAAAAAAAAGCCATAATGGAAATGCTAAACCTGGGCGGACGCCATGACAAGTTGGACTATCATCTCACTGATCGCCTTCGCTTGGAGCGGCCATCGCAGCGGCTCGGCATTCATTACCAGTCGGCCGCTCTCACTTTGACTGAAGTATCCGGAACATCCATTACTTCTGTGATTGCGTGCATATTTGTGACAAACTCAGGCCGGCGTTCGTAAGCAAATGAACACGAGCGCGAGATCGGATATAAGAAGATTCCCCCCAAAATTGTTGCGCCGAGCAGGTTTTTATCACTTGTCAAATGGAAAGTATCTCATCAGCCAAACTTTGCGGCTTGTAATGTCATAAAGCCTCCAGCTTTCTGAGGTTGGCAGGAAGGGAGAGGTGAAAAAAAATATAATTAACCGAGGCGAGATAAAGTTGCCAAACACGTCGCGTCTGCCGCTTACGGGTGGGCGAGACACAGACGGCGAACGCGATTGACCTGTCAATCAAAATTTCAAAGAAGTCAAATCATAAATAGCAGTCACAATGTGAGATCACGTTTATCTTTGTTTGCTCGATGCGTTTTGTGTTTAAAAACCGAAAGATGAGCTACCCAGCTTTTGTGTCGGATGCCAAAAAATATTTTCTTGTTTTGACATTGGACACTAACAAAAACCCTAAAAATAAATAAATTAATTAATAAATAAATAAAATGGGAAAATAAAAAGAATATGAATGTAAAAAAAAAATTAAAATCAATAGCATCCCAAGGAAAAAAATCCATGATCTGGGAAAAAAAAAATCTTGCGGGTTCTTGCTTTGACATACGATTTCTTTTCAGGATGTGATAAGGTGACGGGTCTTGATGTGAACTTTGACCTTGGATTACTTGTTCACATTGTGTCAGATGCTCAAAATCAATAATGTTCTTGCTTTGACATTGGACAATAAAGAGAGCGTATGGGATGAATTTACATGGGTTGTTCCGTCGGAAAAGTGAAGAGAACATGGACCGATTTGGACGATTGGCAGAAAAAAAAAAAAAAATCAATCGGGTGGACAACCATGTGGGAAGATAATCCGAAAATCAGTACAGTGGCTGTCTCGCGTTGAGATCGGCGTTCATGAACATTTTCGATTAGCTCGTTCACTACCATTGACGGCTATAGACGCCAAAAATAAATTAAAAAAAAGAAATTCTTTTTACCTGGTTTGGCAGTGAATGAGTTAATCAAGAAACTATTTTTAAACTTTTGACATTGAGCTGGATGTCGACAGTCTGATATGTTAAAAAAAAAAAATCAATATTGTGCTGAAGCCTGACAGTCGGCAAACAATTGAGAAAATAATTCGGATTCCTGCTTTTGGAGAAGTTCACGTACGCTGACGATCAGCCCAAAAACTTTCTCCTACAAAAAGCCCATTTTTTGTTTCAACTTTGACGTTAACGAGCTTGCCCATCTTTTCCTCGGCTATCAAAATCAATAATGTTCTTGTTTTGACAGTAGCCAATTAGCCGAGAGCGTGAAGATCACGCCGGGAACACGTATTGATTCGCTAAGCTCGCCTCACCTCACTTTGTGTCACATCGTCAAAATCGGTTGATATCGGCGGCATACCTCGCGATAAAAACGGAAAACGTCGACAGTTGAGGCATCAAGCAGGAATACAAAGAATTGACGTCCGGTAAACAGCAAACATTTCTTTATTTCTTTTTTTGTGTTTCATTTTCGCCACTTTGACAAATTTATGAATTGACAAAGTTGTTGTTTTTTTGGGGCGGTCCAACGTCCACGCGGAGAACTCACCAGCAGGAAAAGCACGGGCGTATTCCGAGCGCGTCGGAAAGCAATCGGAGCCTATGAATATTAAAGTGGCGCCGTTGGCATGGGCGTGAGGCGCTAACACGACAGAGGCCTTGAAGAATTAATGCAGCTCGTGCGCTAATTTATTCATGTGATTTACAAGCGAGAAGCAGCTACACTTTGATTTTTAGATCTTTTATTTATTTATTTTTATTTTTTTTTCAGAGATAATCAGCACCTTGCGCCATATTTTCACCAGTTCGGTTCGACTCACTGTTATCACTTTACCGATGGATGGAATGCGTTGCGTGTCGCTCCGCCCATTTTGGGGGTAGTAGAATGCGCTTCAGTCATTTTGGTAGCCCATGCCAAGAATCCAACCAAGCTTCCATAAAGATTTCAGTCGTGTTTCTTCGTGACACGTCTTCCATAAATATTCAGAGTCTTATTATATTTATCAATTTTTTTTTTAGCTTCCAGTTTGTGTGCGTCCTGGTTTGACGTCTGACTTTGTTTTGTCGGTTTGAACAGGTCTGGAGGCAAAGTATCGGGACTTGCCCGAGTAGAAGTTTGCGTTCAATCCCACTTGAAGTCCTGTCCGACCGTTTCAAAGAACTTGACGTTGAAGGGTCTATAAAACTCCCGCAGCTGCTCGATGACCTCCCGCTCGATTTGCACGTGAGTCCTGCCCTTGGACTTCCCCAAGCAGCGAGGCTGCCCGCTGCTCTCCGGCTTCTTCAGACAAGGGAAGCCCTTGGTCCTGTTGAAGTAGAAGTGCTTGTCCGAGATGATCCGCTTGAGTCCCAAAAAGTCCTGAATGCGGCCCATCTCGCCCGCCGGGTCGGTGATGAGCCGTTCGCCGCTGACAAAGTGCATCTGCGACAGGCGGAAGTAGCGCATCCAGTTCTCCAGGTGCAGGATGTACATGCCGATGCGGATGGCGTTCCACGAGGCGTCGACGACGCCCTGGCTCCGGTTCTTGAAGGCCAGCTCCTCAAAGGTGGGGATGTCGGGCTTCTTGGACAGAGTCTGCGTGTAGTCCGAGATGGCTCGGGTGACTGGGTTGCGCACCACCACGATCAGCTTGGTCTGTTGGGACATGCTGGAGATGCGGCGCGGCGCCTCCCTCGTGACAAAGTAGCTGGGGGTCTTCTCCAGCGTGATCTGACTGTCCAGTGTTCGTGGCATGAGGCCCCTTCAGGGAGAAAAAAAAAAACGGAATAAAAGTTGACTGACAACCGCTTTTAACCGATAGCTACAGTCTAGGTCTTTATTTTATCCCACCTCGGAGGTCCCAAAAACAAAAAAAACCTCATGATTATTCCCAAAGGACTACAAATTATCTTTGTGATGCACATTTGGTGTGATTTTATTTTTTGTAGCTCCGAGATGGACTAAAACAAAAAAAAATACGGAACTGAAAGTTAACGTGACAAGCGTGAACGACAACAGGAAGTAAACTCTGTTTCTTCCACCAGAAAGTGTCAACAAATTGTTTTGCAATTCCTCACGGGGACTGCGCTTCCTTCCGCGTGCGGATGATTAAAGATGACATTTCTTCATTATGAGTGTTGGGCCGGCTTCGATTAAAAGCTAACCTTTCCAACTCCAGCCATAGGTTACCTCGAAAGTCTCACCGCTATCGATCCGTTTTGCTTTATTCATCCCGAGTCGTCGGGGGCCCCGGAGCCTCGGGGGCCGGCCGGAGAGCAAACAATTAATATTTCATGAGAACGCCGCCGCCTTTTTCCCGAGCAAACGGCAACTCGCGGGCATTTTTCTCAGGATTTGTGCGTACGTTTGTGGTGACGATTGCAGCCGTGTTGCGGAAGGTGTCTGCTGCAAGCTGTCAAAGCGCACACAAAAGGGCTGAAAGTGTGAAAGGTCACAGATGGTGCGTCTTTAAATAGTACAAGACTGACAGGTAACTTCGAAACACACGCGAGCAGATTCTACCGCACGGTCTGCATTTCTTGACTTTGTACCGTGAACGGAAGACAAGTGAGGTTCGTCACAAGAGCTGCATTCAAATGAAAGGAGACCAATTGAGTAACTCGGTTCCAAATGAACGAACCGACTCGCAGACAGGTGAGGCAAACACTCAGATCATTGACCTAGCAACTGACTGATTGACTGACAGACAAAAAGACCGACTAACCAACTAGACAACTCCAAATTAAATATTTCTCATCTGTTGCTAATTAGGCATCTTCCAAAATATTGTTTCCCTTAGTGGCTATTGTGAAAATATCCAAACAAATCTGCATCAAAATATTACATTTTGTTCCACATAAACCAAACTAATTGAATGACCAACCACATTATGGGAGTATTTAAAAATACACAATAAATAAATAAATCGTCTATCGTGATTTCGTATGAGAAGATACAACGTCAAAGTTCAGAATGAATTTTTCCGATTTTTCAAAAAGCAAAGGTGAAACTACCGCTTCTCTCCAGCAGATGGCAGCGCGGAGCCAATTTGTTGTGCTGAGTCAGCAAACATTCAGCCGAGTTACGTCATCTAAATGAGACACTCGATGTGATCGGCCCGCAAGGTTGCATCGGGGCCTGCTTATGACGTCACGCTTTAATAATATATTTTTTTCATATATTTCGGTGGAATAATAATAATAATAAAGTATATTTATTTACTTACTACGTAAGAATATGCAAATAAGACGGCCAGGGGTAAAAAAAAAAAAACAGAGGCAAATAAATATATTCCAGAAATAGGTGATTAAAGCGTGAGATCCTCAGAATGTGCGCAGGCCACCGAAGGAGCCCGATACAATCTTGGAAACAAATGTGTTATGAATGTTTTAATAGAAGAACACAATCTACTGTTTGAGAAAAATGGCAATAACCGGTACTGAGAAGAAGAATCACATATTTTATAAAAGGCCTCCATCTTTATCTTCGATTCTGCGCACACACACGTACATTGAGTTGTCGGTGAATTAAAGTTTAAGTCAAGATGCATTAGGAGGCTTGGCGGTGACATTTTAATGACTCGGTGAAAATGAACCCCGAGCGAGGCGAGGACAATGCGTTCGATACCGTTAACGCCGAGACTTGGCTGCTGCTCCAAAATGCTTGAATGCTGCAGTAATTGCGCACCGTGTACTCACCTGCTTGACAACTTTAATTAGTGCTGAATTGTTAATGACATATACAATTCTACGTCCGGCATTTTTAATAATTAATAGTTTCCAATGGGTGAGCCATTAGACGGGACGGTTGTTAATAGCCGCATTATTATTTCATTATGTCATACGTAGTCACGATGTGCATCGCATTTAATGAGCGGGAGACAATCCGTTAGAAAAGTCTGCGTGTTTATTTTACAGCATACGGGACACGTCGTCAGGCGCACAATCTACATTCATTCACCCTCTCGGATTGGATGCAATTAGATCACGTCGGTTAACTCGCGTGCGCGAATCGACACTTTAGTGCACGAAGGATCTCTTTGACCTTGAGAGTTCTTGTTAAGAAAAAACACAATCCGACATATTCTGTCCTCCGAAATAGTGGCGCTACGTTAGTCTCTCGGCCGCTCGAATCTAAATTCAGTGCAGTGTTCCAATTTAGGAGACATGGTACGGCGTCTTATCTGCTTATCCTGCGCAGGCGGCGCCGGCGCTCACCTGAGCCAACACGAGGCGAGAGGCCCTGCAGCCGTGAGGGCGGCACATTGAAGACCTGAAATCCTGCTTACGTTCACTCCTCCAGGAAATGTCCCGTCTCCAATTAACCGAACTTGATTGTTGTTTTTGTGCTGCGGGAAAAAAGGAAAAACCTAAACGCAGTCATTTGCTTCAAACGTAGCAGCAATGCTAACTTTTGTAGATGCGGCAAAGTCGAAAAAAAAATAATCCTCTTGGTCATTTTGGGCTAGGCTGAGTTCATTTGGTACAATTCTAACAACTCTGGAGACCTTATAATTATAACGACTCCTTGCGAACTCTGCCTAGCAACAAATGAGTGTGAGAAAAGTGGCTGTCCAATCCCTGCTCTGTATTTCATATAAAATACATATTTTGTCATTCAAAGGGGGTGGGGGGGGGACCAGGACCTGGCGTGTGCCCCCGACCCTCCAAAACGGGCTGACAGCGCTTATGAATAAGCCTGGAGGGTCGAGGCCGGAAGGGTGCCGAAATCGCGGCAACGATTTCGTCTACATGAACATCCCGCAAGCAAAATGCCAAGATAAAAGCCACAAAATGAAGGAATGTCGGCTAGAACGATGGAATATTTCAAATTTAGCATCTCCGCGTGGACCAGCCGAGGCGAGCAACGCCTTGTCGGCCCAACTTTTCCCCTTTGTGATGCATAATGATGTGTGAAAAGGAGCAAACAACAACACGTGTCCTTGGAGACGGCTCCTCCACAGGTACTTTGGGTCAAGAGCGGAACACAACGCGCCCGCTGCGCCTCGGCATAATGAGCGCTCACTACTAAAGCGACCTCCAAGAGCGCCCAGCGGCGCTCGCTGCACGATTTATCTGGCTGCTGCAGCGCGCCGGGAAAGCGCTCACCCTCACTTCCCTGTGGGACACCACGACATCGTTATGGAGGAAGACGACGCCCATGTTTTTAATTCAAAGAAGCGAGGACTTCCTCGTATGCTCCGAGATCGCCGCAGCGGCCAGCGCCGCTCGGACGACGAGCGACTCGCACCGCAACGACGTGGTGACTGTGTTTTTTTTGTCTAATTAGTACACACACTGTGTAGACAAAAGTATTGGGACACCCAAAGCGTCGGATGAACTTTTGGCCCCGTGGCGTCGGCAACAGCCGGTCGGGGTCGAGAACGCACGTACGACGTCACGCGTAAGACGCCACGCAGCCAAATAAAAAGGGGGGGGGGGTAAAAAAATTGGGGGCGGGGTGCTGAAAATGATTTCAGATTTCCGCAAGAGTGAGACTGTGGGGGATTGAATTAATATGTGACTCTTTATCTCACCTGCGGCTCGAGCGAGGAAAAGAAATCCGATTGTAGCTCGAGACGCATCGCCGCTACTTTGCCGTACACATCTTGATGTCTGAAGACAAGTTTTTAGCGAGCACGGGGAAAAAAAGAAAACAAAGTCAGATGCCGTCTGGGGACCAGCGCAAAGAGTAAAAAGGTCATTTTTGACTCATCTCCTCGGCAACAATCAATGAACTCTGAATGAATGGCCGCCACTTGACGAGGCCTTGAAGTGAAAAGTGCGCCGCGTATTCATCTCACTTCATATTTGCAGCCAGAGCACCGCGGAACCGACCAAGCCAGAAAGGCAACCGAGGCGATCAGACGGCTTTTGGGAAAGTTGGAGTCAGAACACGGCGGCCGCGACGAGACCGACTCATTGGGCCGGAGTGAAACAAGGATTCATATTTGAACAAGTGTGACCTGAATCTCGCAGCAGATATTTCAGTTTCAGGACAAAAAAAAACGACATTTACAGTAATCCAATGCTTCTCAAATCGTGGGGCGATGTTGAGGGGGGGGGCGTGACCCAGGGGAACATACTTTTTTTCTGCCGTACTACAATAAAGTGTAATTGCACCTCCACTCCAGTAGTTGGCAGTGGCGCTCTCCTGTGCTCAGCGAGTATTAACGCCACGGTGCCGGTTTGTTTTGCAACAAAAATGCGATTATGGGTGCGGGGGGGGGGGCGCGAATTGTTTTCTTCTTGTTCGGGGGGGCGTGACGGGAAATAATTGAGAAGCACTGCAGAAATCCCATCTGTCGAGTACACGCGGTTCAAATTTGGGTCTTTTTTTTTTGTGGATCGACTCACGATGGACAAGACCACCTTTTTTTTATTTCACGTTTTAAGACTTTAGATTGGTCGACAACACAAATTGATGGGCTCAGCCTTTTTGTCTGGACTCAAACATGGATTTCAACACTAATACTGATAAATGCTGGTTTAACTGGAAAGCGTAACAATTTAGGGCGAAAAAAAAAAAAAAAGGAGACGAATGGTGAGGCTGTTCGCAAAACATGTGTGGGCAAATTGTCCCTGAAATCTTTTTTTTATCAAAACAGAAGGAATGGCCTTTGTCTCTTTCTGGACAACAACCATCTGTCTTTGAAAGGAATAATAATGACGCTTATTAAATAATATGCAGCCCGGCCGCTCCAAAAATCAAGGCTGTCCGCTCTCGCGCGATCTTCGCCTAAATGGTCCAATTTAGGGCAAGGTCTTAAAGGGGATGTCATTGAATTTTTTTTTTGTCACTGGTACCACGGCAACCAAAAACTGCTGAAGACCAAGAAAATGCAGGTGTCACATTCGTAGCAGTCCAAATGGAGTTGTCGCCACACTTTAGAAAACCAACTTGCGCAGGAGGAATCATGCCCCATTTGTCCCGAAATGCCCCGAAAAGCTGACAAAAGTTAAGCTTGAACGCGGAGGGAAAATGTCTTCAACTTGAGTGATTCTCATAAAGTCTCAGTTGCTGCACCTCACAAAAACAAAAAAAAAGACCAAAAAAAAATAAAAAAAAGCGTCTTCCTCTTTTCTCTCTTCTCGATATGACAGATAGAACGTCGAGAGCTGCTCCATTATTTAAGTATCGCTCTAAAATTAGAGCTGTAAAGACGTCCGGTCATGAATCAAATGCGAGACGTTCCTACTGTGGAGGGTTCAGCGGCGATATAAAAAGTGAGAAATGCAAGTTCAAAGAGAAAGACTCGTTTTGCCACACCAAAAAAAAAAGCTGCATACCACACTTGACCTTGAAACGCTCGTTGTTCAACCGGAGGCCCCCGACGTCGGAATAACAATTATTCATGGTTTGCAGCGCGGAGGGAAATGACTGACATTTGCTCTCCTTGACTCGGAATCGAAACCATTTTAAGGGCTGTCGCATTCACAGCTCGCACGAAGAAAAAAACAAATCAGTCCAACGTCGTGACGAGGCTTGGGTGGCCTGAAAGGGACGTTCGGCGTCAAATCTCAACGGGACGACAGAGTCACGCTCATGAAAATCAAAAAGTCACATTTGGTCACGTTTTACTTGCAATTTGTCCAAAAACTTCCTTGGCATGGGCCTCGACACTTTTTTTTTTGTGGGTCTACTCATGAACGACGACCAAATTTCCTGTTGCTCATCCAAACTGTTTTGGCCGAGTTCAATTTTCCAAACATTCCGGCAAGGCCGCGACTGAGCCAACACGATCCAAGCTGCATCTTTATCATTTCAATCTTGACCATCGTAAATCTTGAACGGAGCAAACGGCAGCAGCAAATTTGGATGCGTGCTGCAAAGTTTATTTACCGTCCGGCCTCCAGCAACGAGACGGTCAAGGAGATTTTGTAGGTCATCTTGTTGTTGGCCGTGTGAAAAAGATGCCGAGACACACGAGGAAGACTTCAGGCAAGATTTGAACCTGGTGGACATGTCGGTTTAACAACGAGGAAGAGGAGGCGGCTAGTAAAAAAAAAAATGTTGGGATGGCGTTATCGTCTCGATGTCGGATTTGGATTATTTGTTGTCGGAGCACGGCAGATAAGAACCAATGACGAACTCACTAGATGATACCATACTGATTGTATCACACCACATTGGGGACACGAGCTCTCGCGACCAGCCGCGTAAAAAAAAATAAAAAATGGGATCATTGACGTCTTTAGCCGTCAATGGTAGTGAATGAGCTCAAAGCAAAAATATTTTTTAAAAAGTCGCAAATGTTCAAATAATGGAGAAAAATTGCACAAATAGTGGATGACCCCCCCAAAAATATAGAAATAAAATGCAGTAATCAGACAGAATTATAGATTTCAAATCGCACTCAAGCCCCCCCACCCAAAAAAATGATTAAGATAAGATAAGATAAGATGTCCTTTATTAGTCCCACAATGGGGAAATTTGAGGTGTTACAGCAGCAGATTAAACGCTGAACTTAGACGAGAGAAAAGGAAAGTTAAAAAAATAATAGATTTTGCCGGTTATTCGGTTAAGTCTGTTGCACAACGCCAAACCGCAAAATCGTGTCTCCATCACGCCTCTGCCTCCTGCACCCTAAAAAGATCAAACTACAACTCGCAGACTTTAAAGGGCATCTCTCGCTCGCTCTCTCTCTCAGCTCTATTGATTTCACTCAATTCAGATGCATTTCCTCTGGAGAGAAAAAAAAACGTTGGAAGTTATGTGTGCCCGGACCGCGGCAACAAATCCTCACCGGGTCGGCGTTAATTGGCTCGGGGAGGCAGGGAGCTGCGGCGGGGGACTCGTCAGAAAAAGCTTGACGAGGACAGAAAGTGAGATGGTTCTCGTTTAAGTGAAGAGAAGTGCACGTTACGGCGTGAGTCTGCATTATTAACCGGAGCGCTGAGCAAAAGGAGAAGTCGCTGTAATCAAAGACATGCCGCTCTTGTTATATCGGAAATGGATCGAATCGCATCATATGAGTGGAGGGAATTCAAATCGAATTTCACATCACGCGACTGTTTCGTAAAAAGTGAATCATCTTTGATCGGAATTGGAGTGACTCGTATTTTATCGTAAGCGTCTTGAATCGTATCGTTGATCGATTGAATTGGAGTGAACCGGATCACTATGGCAATGAATCGGATCACTCTTGAACTTAATCGTTTCATTATCGTGTTCACAGGGAATCATATCGCGATTGATTGTGAATTGCGTCGTCACTGGACTGAATCGTATCGTAATGCGATGAGCGAATCGTATCGCGTTGTCATTGCGTCATAATGGCAGCGAATCGAATGGGAATCAGAGTGAATTGACGTGTAATTGGAGTGAATCGTATTTTGAGTAAATGATATTTTGACGGCAGTGAAATATGATTGCACTCAACCACGTCATCATAGAAGTGAGTTGTATCATGGATGTGATGGATGTGTTTTGCGCGAGTGCAACGGATCCGGAGGTCAAGAATGAAATCAAATTAAAAATACATGGATAAGAAATTACACTCGAGAGAAAATCAATGGCTGACATTTTTGGTAATTGATTATGCGAGTCATTCATCAAACGGAGACGCCAGGAGGGGCTGAAATTGAAGTGTCAATTAAACCGATTTGAGTAAAGGCGACGCCGTCAAACCATAAACGCGTTGCTTGTCAAACGATTCATTTTGACTCCTGATGGCTGTCACGCAATTTATTTTATTTTTTTGCAGAAACATTCACCGCTCAGCTTTCAACACTCTGCTTGTTCATGTTGCACTGTGGTGCATTTTCCAGAAGACTGGCTGGCTGGCGGGCGGGCGGGCGGGCACGCTTTGCAGCATCAAATATAATGAAACATGAGCGCCGTCGTTTGTAGTCTGTGCACTCGTTTTCGCCTAACGCCCTTTATTTGGACTTGAATACATGCTCGACGAGTGACTACACACAAAACTGTGATCAAGTAAAGATTGGGTTGATATGTTGTTCCCACAACCAGAGAGAATATATTACTGAGGGAATTTTTGTATGTTCTGCTCTTATGTGTTGCTGCTCCGCATGTAAAGTAAAAGTCGTTTGAAGGTTATTAGCCAACGGAAGATCTTGGCGAATTTCTACTACTTTTCTCATGATACAGTACGTTAGGATTAAGCTAGCAGACTTATGCCAGACAAAATAAGGTTTGGTGTTAAAATGTGTTTAGAACATGTAGGAGGAGTACTTTTATTAAAAAATACATCATTTTAAAAGTAATTTATGTTTTTTTTAAATGGTCTCTCTATATCACAGATTTTAAGACGCTAGATTTGACCATTGACATTTCAATCTATATCTGGCGTCTGAATCGACGGGAGAGGGGCTGCCACCTCCTCCTCCTTTGTGCGCTCCTGTACTTAAGTGTCACTGAGTTTTCTGATTTCCCAGTTTCACAAAACGCAGCTTTGCCCCTTTATAAGGCTAAGACAAAAGTTTCAAAGTAACTCGGCGAGGAAGACAAAATGACACGTTTGTTTGTACACGATTGTGTAATTTCTGAGGTGTTAAATATTAGTTATCTTCCAGCATACGAAAGGTTGACATCACAAATTAGATTTGCACTTTTGAGGCTTTGCCCTGCGAAAAAAAATCGGATTCCCCCAGTTTGCTTGAATACAGCATGAATGCTAATTTAGACTACAACAAAAAGCCACAATCCAATTTGTGAATTAATTGACGTTTTACATAAATGTGGGTTTAACGTCACTTACGGACTAGTCAAAAACAAATTTACGTTGTGGGACTTTTGCAATTTCCCAGGTTTGGCAAATGCAGCAACAACTTCAGGGGCGTTGGACTTTTGAAAATCCACAGTGGCGTACGTCGTTGAACTAATTATTTCATGAAACTTTTAGACACATTCTTATATTATTATTATTATAAACATTATTCCACCGTGCCTTTCTGCTATGCAAATTGCATAATTTATGGGTTTGCTCGTACTGGTATAGTCTTTGTATTCCATTTTAGTTTCGTTATATCTGCAGCGTACAATTTTCTACATTTTATTCTAGTCGATTCTATTCTGCCTGTAAAGTGACGTCAGGTCATTCTTGGCACTGCATTCCAACCCACCGAAATGTCGACTTTAAGTGTCACTTTATCAATCCCCAAAAGCAGCGTTACAGCGGAACAAAAGAACGCACATTTCATGCAAATGTGAGATGAACCAAAGATGAAAAGTTGGCTTCATTTTGCCCACCTGTACCAGTCCAGTCCTCGCTCGTAGTTGCGGTCGAAAAAATGCGGCTCGGTTCCGAGCGCGCGCACATCTGGATGGATCCGAATGAACTCCAGAACCGCCCTGGTTCCTCCTTTCTTCACTCCGACTATTAAGACGCCTGGCAGTTTTTTATTGCCGTACCTTTGCGCCAAACTTGAGTTTCTCACCCAGCGAGACGGTGGCGAGGGATGAAGAGGAGGAGGAGATCCGACAGAGCCGAGCGGGTTTCCCGTGTCGGCGTCGTCGGCGGCGGTTCGGACCCCCCGCAGCCGGGCACACTGCTCGGACTGGGCGAGAAGTTTCTTCCCAGCCGCGTTGGGGCTCGGCGGGCATCGGCTGCCCTCGTACGCCCGACCCGAGATGACGGTGGTTCGGCCGAAGATGATCGTGTAGCACAAGTAGGTGCACGACAACGAGACGGTCAGCATGAAGGCGGACGAGAGGAACCGCTGTGCCATGTCTCCATGGGGGCTCAAGGTTCTGCATGGCGCTCCATTGGACCCGTCCTCCGACACCTCCTCTTCATCATCATCACCCTCCTCCTCCTCCTCCTCCTCGTCTACTGTGCCGCAAAAGTGGGGTCCACTGGACTCGTCTTAAAAGGAATCCCAGAAAAACTGAAAGCTCCTAGTCCACAAAAGTGCATCTTCCTCCTCCATCGTGGACGTGGAATTGGTTCTTCTGGTGATGCGCACTCACTTGGGCATACTTCAACAAGCCTCTGACGTCATCAGAGGGCTCCTAATTGGTGGGTTGCATTCATGGAATGCAATTATGTTTTGGGGTCAAGCAATTTTCAGCGACGATATTCCGCATTTTGACAGATGTTTAAAAAAAAAAATCTGAGCCGCAGTAAGAGATTCATTTAAAGCTGTTAGGTAACGTTTTATTTGTGGGAACGTTTTTTTATTCTTTGGTGGGGGGATTGGAGCTAATATAAGTAAAAGTTTAACATTCCCGTTACTTAGAAATTTGGGAAAACGATTCACTGTAGAAAATTGTAGTGAGCCAATGAGTTGTTTAAGTTTTCATTTCATGACATGTCGCTAAACTTTGTGTTAGAATTTTAAAGCACAGATGTCTAGTATAAAAGATTAAAAAAAAATAAAATAAAGTTCAACATTTTTCAAATCCGGAGAGTTTTGAAATGTATGCTTCAAGTCATTTCAATCAAGTTGACAGTTGGAGGTTTGAATTTTTATTTATTTATTTTTTAAACGTGGAATGCCCATAAAATTTTGGCACCAAATATCGGTTATTGATCTCTGAGATTTTTTTTTGCAAGGACAATCCAATTTGTGCATTTTGTCGCTCCCTTTCTTGACCCATTTAGAAATGGTGTTGTTTTTAGAATCAGCATTATTTTATTTTTTTTTGTGCTTGCAAATATTTGAAGCTTGCGCGCATGTTTCCGCATTTGTGAGCGTTGCTCGCTCGGAGTTGGTCAAGCTTAAATAAAACAAGTCGTCTCAATAATGGACCAGCACCAAACAATTAACAGCCGGGGGACTTGCCGAAGCTGAAGAGCAATTATGTGCATATTGATGAGCGGGTGTTGCTCCAGAAGCACTTGCAAGCCTGTCTTCGCACTTCCTGCCATTTTCTCGCCGCATTCAAACGCGCGCCGGCTTCTTTGTTCTGCTCTTATGCAAATGGAAAAAACGCCTTACTGTACGTCCACCAGCCTCAAAATCCATCTTGTTCTGCTTGCATTTTGGCGGTGAAACCGCCAGCTGTTTCCAGAGACGACAGTCCCTTGCTGATTCACAAGAAATCCGTCCTCTTTAAATTCAAATCAACCGCCGCCACTCGGCAACCTTGCCAGGCCCCGGTGGAAATGAAACACCTTCAAGGATAGCTTGAAACTTTCTTACGATGGCGGAGATTAGAAGATCTCGGCATGGCCCGCGACACGGAGAGCTGACAGCGTTTTTCTGCACACTCTGCAAAAAAAAATAAAAATAAATAAAAAAACGGTGACATTATACAACTAAATTATGTGTCGCCCCGGCGGCGGCGCTTCTGCACTGATCCTTCTCCGCGTCTGACAGATGATGAGGCTCGAAAATACGAGTTTACAGTCGAAACGTGACAACGCACACCCGAGTGTTTTCAGGGAAATCGCAGCTGTCGAGAGGCAGTACCCGCTGCTCATCTTTTGCCACCCAATCTTACTTCACAAATAAATAAAAAAAAATACACTTGAAGGAGTTACAACTTTTATCTCATTAAAGGCCAAGAACAACTTAAGTCATCCATTAGAATTAAAAAAATATATTATTAGTCGGTCTGATTGTCCTATGAGGAGTTGCAACGAGCCAAACGGCCAGTAGAGGGCAGCATTTTCTAATGAAAATCCTCTCTGTTTGCCAACTGTTTACAGCGGGACTTTATTGTGCTATCGGGCTTGGCGACAGTCGGCAGACGTTTCCTCGGACAATCCGAAGCCTAAATTTGAACTGTTAACATATTTATGCATGGATACCACAGAATATGTCTTACGATAGCCAGCAGTAAAATCTACATGAAAAAGGTCGAACGAGGATCTTGGAAAAATGATGATGACAACGACGAGGTTGTCGCATGAACAACGGCTGACGGAGCCATCCTGGTGAATTGGCGTCACTCCAAAATAGATGATTATTTTCCAATCAAAATCCCCTCCCAAATGCTGCAGATGAATTTCTTAGAATTGACTGTACCAAAATTATTTTGCCGATTATGGAAGAATGGAAAAAGGTCGAAACTATCTTACATCTGGTGAAAGTTGTTTCTTTTATTTCGTCGATTGGATGTAAACAAATCATAGAACAGTCTTTGATGCTTCTTGAAAAATGTGCAAATATGGCGTCAAATTGTTATAAGAGCCCTAAAAATTGCCGTTGCAGTTTTTTGATGTCCACAAAGAATTTCCATTATTTCCAATATTTGAAATGTCTTTCAAACGAGACTTCCTTCAAAGGGAAAGTCACCGTTAAAAACGGTTCCCATAATGGATCATAAGTCATTTTTCTTTGACAACTTTTTTTTTCTTGAATGTAGCGTTGTGGACATTTATGACACGCCACTGACTCTAAAATTGCCTCATCGAGAAAGCCAATTCATCGAGTCCTGACAGAGTTATTTCTCCGTCGCAAAATGCGACGCAGTCGCAGAGGACACGATTTCATAACGAGAGTTTTTCGATCCATTTTCAGCGTTGTGAAGAAAACGGAAGAGGATTTCATGTTGATCGGAGTTCCTTCCGTTCCCTCACGAGACTTGAAACAAAAGACGGGACATGCTGACTCCAAACGACCAAATGATTTCATTCATGGTCGACGGCGACCGTCTGACATTTGCGCGAGGAGAGAAGACGCAAAAGGAGTCGCTTTGCAAATGAGCAGCGGCGTGACGGCGCGCTCAACTAAATTAACTTTTCGCTAAGTCCTGCGGAGAACACCACTACCACCACGGCGCTTTCCTGTAATCACGCAGCTCGTGGGATTAATTTGAAATGAAGCATTTGTATAAGCCGCTGCTGCCGCTTTGTTGCACGTGTAGTCGCGTCCCGATTCAAGACACAAAAAGAAAAACCTTGCGGGTGCCGGAACATGATTTTCTTAAAAGGAGCAGTCAAAGGAAATTGACTTTCTTATTATCAAATTAAATTATTAAAATTAAGTATTTACGCTCAGTGGCATTTTTTTCTTAACCAAGGATTTTTATTTAGGGAAATTGTTTTTAATTGTTGGTCCAGTAAATCATCGTTAGCAAATTCACATTTCTTTTTTGGAACCTCTCCTTTTTTTGTTGACATTGGCATTTGATGATTGATATCTTGTTATCTGCATTTAAGATGTTCTGTTTTAATTGCGAAGGAACAGTAAAAATGCAAGTGAAAATGAGCTTTTTTTTTTATTTTCGCTAAATGCCGCTACGTACAACTCATGTAGTTTGCTAAACGGCTCGCCTCCCCATGAACCTGCGATGGTGGATTGTTTTAAATAATCTAATCACTAAATGAAGTTACTAGTGTAACATGGGTCCATGATTGTGTACATTCCAGATTCGGGATGCTGATTATTTTCTTTGCCATCGCAGAGCACGGTGAATAAATGAATTTGAACAGAGTAAAACTTGCCATTTGAAGTTCTTTGCTGCCACCTAGTGGTATCCTCAGGCTATTCATGGCAAGGTTCAGTCCAAATTTCCTGCAAATATCAGCGCAAATTAGTAAGCTAGTTGACATAATAACCACAAGTCCACTCTACTGCCTGTGTTGGTAACAAAAAATAAAAATTCGGGACTAATAATACTGAAACCAAATAGTTCTTACTACTTTTTTTCTTGATCTTGTTCTTGTGTATGCAACAAGTACAAAAAGTCAAGCGCCCCTCAAAGGCCACCGAAACAGCAGGCGACCTCGCTACCTTACTGTTAGCTAATTGCCGCTGACATTTAGCCTGAGCTGTTTAAATCAAAAGAGCTTCTTTCGCATCGCTTACTTTTGTCTCCTCGCAATGGGGGGGGGGGGCAGGCCGGGCAAATAGCATCGCTCGCCGCTGTCCGCTGAGCATCTCAATGTCTGGACACACAAAAAAAAAAAAATCTGCAATTATCCTGCTGTTTGCCTTGACAGCACTTTCCAAATGGTCTCTCCGGAGTGAAGGTTAAGGCCCCGCCCCCATTCCAAATCTCCAGGTGAAAGGGGTTTTTTGCTCCAACCGCTTTGGACTTCTTAAGCAGCCCTCAAACTCATTAGCAAGCCCTCAGGATGACATTACCTTATCAGCTTATCGATTGCATGTTTTCATGGCTAGCTGGCGCTCTTGCAACTAGTTTGGCGGAGAGTCCGGAAGACTAAATTACAAAAGGCCTGTCAGCTTGGGCTCTTGGCAGTAACGAGGATCATTTAGCAAAGCGTAGGCGCCGAATAAATCAACATTGAGCATGTAGAACGGGAGTGTACAGATACGACCACTGCGGGAAAAATCAACATCTCGTCAAAATACAAGTTACCAAACTGCAGAAATCACAGAGGTAATTACTGTAAAAATGGAGGCAGGTAAAATGAAATAATAAATTAATTAAAAAGTACCCAGACTGGAAATTAAATTTTAAAAAAAATCCAGACACGCTTACAGCAGCTAGACAAGCAGAATTAGCAACAGAAAGAGTCCGAAATCTGCTTTGCCACCACAGATGGACAGCAGGTGCGCAACGAGGAGACTCCGCCCAAGGCAGCAGATTTGATCATGTGATCTTTCACGACAAAATATACATTCGCAAGCAATATGTAGCCCGTGACACTATTAAAAGAATGGAAAACAATTTAAAAAATATTTGCCACAACTTTTTGCTTCAATTCAGTGGACAATGTGTTGCTTTTTCGCGCGTGTGTGTGAATGTTCGCCACCAGAGGGCAGCATAACACTGACGCCTGCATATGCAGCTGCTTTCAGCTCCTCCGTGATCTGAAGGAATATTAATCATTCTTCACAGAAAATAAAGAATACATACCTGTGAGTAGTATCTTATATTGTCAGTCTACGTGTTTCTCCAACTTTTGATTCAAATATCCGCTGCGAAAAGGGACTTTCACCCTGCGACACAGATGCTATTTTCTTTTAGCCTGTCTATGACTTGTCCCATTATGTGTTAGCATTAAGCTAGTGGACTTTCTGGCAAAGTTCTGTGCTTGCTTTTAAATACACGGGGGGTATGTAATTTGTTGATCGTTTCTCTCCCGTCCAAATTGCGGATACGACACATTTGAAAAGTTTTTAAAAGTTTGCATCTCCAGCGGGGATGCTGCGCAGTGAGGAGCACAGGGACACTTCCTGACGCATTCGTAATGAAGGCTCCTGAATAATTAACTTGCTAAGTATGCTGTTTAGATGCTGCGTGATGATGATGATGAGATTTCGCGTGGCGAGCTGGTTCCCACTCAAGGTTAATTACTGGAGAATGTATCTCTTTATTAACGAGATTATTTTACAAAAGATAAATGCTAATCCTGCAAGCCAATTGATTATTGAAGCATAAGAGAGATTTTTTTTTTTATGGGGTGCTTTGAATTTTCCCCGCATTCATAATTTACATTTAAATCCTTCCCAGTGCTGCAATATTTTCTTTTTTTAATTGACTGTCACCCGCACGGTGGTAATCCCGCAGGAATCGAGTATCAATGGATGTTCTGATCTGGGATATGATAGGAGGGGTTGCTTGGCCGTCGCCATGGCAACACACGGAAAAAAATGTATCAGAAGCGTCTTTTTTTTTTTTAAAGATTGAGATCATGCTATGTCTGCCGCTTCTCCCGCAACCATGGCAACAGCGCTCGGGTTGTAACATGGTATTCTGACAAATTGATCGTTCAATTTTCTGCGTTGCGACAAAGGCGATATCCGTCGAAACACTTCCTACGAAGATGGGGCGGGTTTGGGGGGGGCTTCAATCATTCATCACACTGCCTTGCATCATACTCAGACCCTCCACCCGAAACACAAAGGCATGTTTCCACTTTCTCTTAATGCAACCTAAACAGACTTATTGCATATCAGGCGTAAAGAAATGTGAAACACAGCAGGGGGGGGGCGGCGGGGCGCAGGACCTCCCGCCCGTCAAGAAAATTCTTTTGATAGCCAGCAAATTATATTTTGCTGGACAATGTAGCAGACGCATCAAACCGAAAATTTTTCTTGCTGTACTTGTGTTTCATGATGTGTCATCTGCATGCGCCACATGCTCAGATCTGCTACACGTTGTAAAAAAAGAGCAATCGGGCAGCTTGGTCATTAGGTTCTTCATCCACAAGTAAAAATAGAATCGAATCAATATCGGTGCTTGATTTATACGTGGGGATATGGAAGGGTGTTATTGAACGATAGAGCGGAAAACAGTCTTTTTCTTGTCTCAAAACATTTTCAATAAGGTCGGGGCGGGCTTTGGCTCCAGCACCCCCTCGGCCGTAATGAGAATAAACGTTAATGAAGAAGGATGGATGGATGGTGAAGGTGAGGATGCTTCCCCCATTCAGTGGCCAAATCATCCGGAGGCCTCAGTGCCACAATAAACAACATACGAAGAGACGAAGGAAATGGAGAACGTGTGAAGTCCACACTAAGAGGAAAACAAATCCTCTCGTGATGGCTTGAAACATCCTAGCGAGAGAAGCTCAACTTCATGCCGCCGTGCCGTTTGAAGCCACTTGAAAGACGTCGACTCGGTGCGCTTCCTCATCCCTGACCCAGCGCAGTGCTAATGAGAAATGTCGCTTTTTTTTATTTTTTGTTTATTTATTCCACTCCAGAAAAAGCCCAGAGACATGCAAATTGATGTTTTCGGCACACTTGAAAAGTGTAATATTTTAATATAAATACACATTGAATTATTTGTTGAGGTGATTTTCTTTTTTGAACTTGAAAAGCTTTGTCAGGAGCGCTTATTTCTTGAGTATTGTTATGGGTAGCAATTTGTTTCAATATTATTCATACAAATATATGCGCAATTTTCACGCATTTTTCAGATCCATAAATATGTCGCCCATTTAAATGCTTTTTTGTTTTGTTTATTGATGTTTGGTGAGATTTTATTATGACTTGTGAATTGTTGAATGCGCATTTGTGGCTCAGCGGACATTTATTTTTGTGGCAATCATCAAACAGTTTTCAAAATAGTCACGCAAACGTTTCAAACAGTCAACCCGCTTGCGTCCACTAGAGGGCAGTGTTGCTGCCTGCGCCTTTGTCCATATTTACACTCGCATACTGATAAAGTGCTGATCGATGACTCAAGCACTTTTCCAGAGGAGTCCATTGTTGGAGTCCCGTCTTCATTTACTGGCGTTTTTTTTTTTTTTTTTGCTCTATAGCAGAATCAACCTCGCCACTCGCTCCCAAAAAGGTCGCAAAACACACCAGCACCCACAAAGGAAGCCAGCCAGCTTTCCCCTTTCATGTTCCTTGACGTATGCGTGTGGGAGACAAATAGGCGGCCGCATCTCCCGTGAGCCCACCAGAGCCATCTCGATGATAGCATTTAATGCACACCCCCCTCGGAAGCACACATTGTCCAGCTCGGATGCTCGCCTGAGCCATTTCGGAGAGAAAGAATCTCATTGCGGGAACGGATTGCCGAGCGGTTCCAGCGGGCCTATAAATCATTGTTTAATCAGGGCGAGCGCCCCGAGTGAGCTTCCACACGTAGAGTTCGCGTTAGCGCCGCCATCCCGCCGCTGTCAATGGCGCCACCGCCACACTCATCCCTCCTGACTCCCACCTTTACGCCGTCATTTCTTTTTTTTTTTCACGTCCTTAGCACATTTGCACGCAACGCGATGACTCATGAGACCTCAGTTTAGCAAGCAAAGGAATGACTTGGCGCTCGTTTTGAAAAACTTATTCCGAATGCTTCTCAAATAGTGGCGCGATAAAGAGAGATAAAGAGCGAATTCACAAAAGTGAAAATATTTTAATTGAAAACACTTGTTGCTCTGATTATCCAAGTCAAAGTGTTAACGTGACAAAAATCAAGTTAGCACGCTCATTAAAACTAACGGCCTCTCAAAAAAATAATCATTTTGTCATTTAACTCCAATTTGACCTGAAATTCACAATTTACCAACATCGGCTTGACAAAAAAAAAATCTGCTGCGGATGCCTCGGGAGGCAAGTGCAGGCTTGTGCTCCTTCCTGTAGCCGCGACAAGCAAAGCAACACCAGGGGCAGCAAAAAGGTCATCAGGGGACAGCCCATCGTTGATGATTCAGGGAAACAAAGTCAAAGGAAGGTGGAATGACTTTTTTGTTTGTGAAACCAGCGCCGCCGTTTGAAAAGTAGAGCTCTGTTCTGTGACAGCTCCTCATTGGCTCTTTTTTAGTCCAAGCACGTTGAAGGATAGAGCTGAATGACCCCGAAGGAGCGTGACTAAGACGTGTCTTCCACCTAGTGGACATTGGTGGTATAACAACCTTATGCCACAGTCGTCCCGCCTTTTTCTTTCTCAATATGTGGTGAAAGTCTCAGGTGAAAACAGTCATCAATCAGTGTGTGCACGTGATGTTGCTTGATTGTGGGCGGAGTCTGCGGCTATTAAAGGCCCTTGTCAACCTAAAGCAGAGCAAACCTCCTGTTGTGACACAGCTGAGTACTGGCGCTGCTGCTGACTCGTTTGTGTTTGGGCCCATTCAAGAATCAAAGATGAGCTGGAAGAACTTTGTGCTCCCCCTGGTGCTGCTGTGCTTGTGGGGGATCCATGAGAAAGGAACACAAGCCTGTAGCTGCTTCCGGATGCATCCGCAGCAGTTGTATTGCCAAACGAGTGTTGTTGGTGAGTTGAACGGAACTCCACTTCATTTTTATTTGAAATGTATATTTTATAGTATGCAACATAATCAAGTTGATTTTGTTTGCATATGATAGCACATCTGAATCAATGGATAATTGTTTTGTCCCGGAAGAAAAAAAAATTCTTCCCTTCGCCCCCACAAAATGATCTCACACAGGACATTTTAGTGTTCATTTTACTATATTGGCAAATTTTTTGTTTGGGTTTAGTCATCAAGGCGAGGGTGGTTGGAGTGACGCCTGGCGCTCCAGGTGTTGGAAGATTCACCAAGTATGCCATCAAGCACACCAAGGTGAGATGCTTCTCATAAATTCCTTGTCATGGACGTGCTTTTATCGTTTTCGTTTTATTCTCTTCCTCCCTCAGACATTCAAGGGTGTCAACGAGTTATTTGGTGCCATCTACACTGCTCCCAACGCTGCCTTTTGTGGAGTCAATCTGACCAAGGGCACGGAATATCTACTCATGGGTAGAAAAATCTTTTTTTTTTTTCTCCCATATGGAAGGTGGCCCATCACCTTTCTGTTTTTTCTGTTCCAACAGGCCGCTTGCATCCTGACGGCTCTCTGCATGTCCACCTGTGCGACTTCCATCAGCCGTGGGAAACTTTGAGCCTCATGCAAAAGCGTCTGATCACTCGCTATGGCGAGGGCTGCGATTGCACGGTAGCAAATTGTTTTGTAGCCGCCCCGCATGGTCCATGTTGTCCACTTTACATGTTTCAATCTCGTCCCCCCACAGATCACGTCCTGCGTCTCCTTCCCGTGCTGCATGACCAGCCCGATGGAGTGCTTGTGGACTGACTTCCTGCCGGGCAAGATGGGCAATCGTGACCAGGCCAAAAATTATGCTTGTCTTAAGAAAAGCAACGGTCGTTGTGCTTGGGACATGGCGGCAAATAATCCCCAAATTGGATAACTTGACATATAAATAAAAATTCTGAAATCAATTAAGTGGCTATTTTCCTTTTTGTAATGAGTCTTTACTTGAAAGTACCTCTGATTTCTCATCAACGCTTGGCAGATAACTTCACTTTTTTTGCAAACATTCCAGACTGGGATTTTTTTTTTTTTGTCTGAAAATGTTGGTGACGAGCACTGTAAGCTTCCACTCAATATGAATGACACAAACTTATCAAGAATTTCAGAGAATTGCCAGAGCAAAAAACTTTGCTCCATATATCATAGCACAATTGTCTGCTTAGGTGTTGGTTCTGATGTCAAAGGTCAGTCTTGCAATAATTTGGAGAACTTGACCAATATTACTGACAAAATGAAACTTATTTTCACTGCACAAATTAAAGTCCAATAACTGAAGTTTACAAATTTGGTTAAATTTCACAAAAAAGTTCCATAATTTAGTTTTTTTCTGGTCTTTCTGAACTTTTGACAAGCTTAATTGACTAGTTTAAGAGGCATCAAATAGAAGTCAGTTTGGAAAATAAATTTCTTTGAGCAAAATCTTGTGCTAAGAAGTTTGGAACTTCCTTGGCACCAAAAGGTGTTGCCGTGATTCTTACAGGACCACTCGTGAACATTTATACAATCAGAAACTTTTGTTTTAACCCAACAAAAACTGGTGCACAACTTTTGCAGAGGAACCTTTTCCACTTTTAGGGTCAAGTCCACCTTCAGGGTAAATAAAACCTGCAGTGTCAAAGCTTCAATGTTTCCAATTGCATCACTAACAATTAGGCAACCAGCATTAATAAGCACAGGTACTCTCAAATCAGCCAACCAAGAATCAAGGGCGGGGGAAAAAAAGAATTCATTTGATAGTTTTTATTTGTTATTATTCTCGCATGAGCGGGTATCCTTTTTTGGGATAGCGAGCCAGCATGTCCCAGGCACAACCGGTACTTTTCTTGACGCAAGCATAATTTTTGGCCTGGTCGCCCATCTTGCCCGGGAGAACGTCGGTCCACAAGCACTCCGTCGGGCTGGTCACGCAACACGGGAAGGAGACGCAGGACGTGATCTGTTGGGTGACGAGATTGAAACACATTCACGCGCCAAGTAGACCGGAATGCTCAGAAACCAGCTTGCGCAATTATTTAAAGCGGACAACGTGGACGAGGAAGGGCCGCTACAGAAAAGCAAACAATTTCCTACCGTGCAACTGCAGCCCTTGCCGTAGCGGTACAACAAGTGCTTTTGCATGATGCTCAACGGGTCCCACGGCTGATGGAAGTCGCACAGGTGGACCTGCAGAGAGCCGTCAGACTGCAACCTGCCTGTTAGAGAACGCACAAGGAAATACGTAAATGGGCCACCTTTCATTGGAAAACAAAATAAAATGTATTTTTATACCCATGAGTAGATATTCAGTGCCCTTTGTCAGAGTAACACCACAGGCAGCAGAGTTGGGGGCAGTGTAGACGGCACTAAAGTACTTTTTGACACCCTTGAAGGTCTGGGGGGCGTGGTTAGAGGAAAAAAAAACAAAATCATATATAAAACATACAAGGATGCCTTTATGTAATAAGCGCCTCACCTTCATGTGCTTGATGTCATACTTGGCGAGTCTTCCTTCACCTTGCACACCAGGCATCACACCGATAACCTTTGCCTTGATGACTAGAAAGAAAAGAAAAATCAGAAGATGAATTGAAACCAAAAGTGCATGCATGTTGGTGGATTTGAGGCCCTGATGACACCACAATAAAAAAAAAAATCTTTAAAGTCCACTCAACTGTTGACAGTCAAGAACCATTTAAAAAAAAAAGAATTTTTGCCAAAGTAACAGAGCTGCAGACCTGGAAGGAAGTGGGAAGAATTTTGAAGAAAAAAAACAAAAAAAACAGGATTGCAGACTGAAAGTGGCGTTGCGTTCAACTTACCGACGACATCCATTTGGCAATATAACTGCTGCGGATGTATGGGGAAGCAGCTACAGGCTTGGGCTCCTTCCTCGTGGAGCCCCCACAAGCACAGCAGAACCAGCGGCAGAATAAAGTTCTTCCAGCTCATCATTGATCCTTCAGGGGCACAAAAACCGAACTCGCCCGTTGCACAACTGGCCCACAGTCTCCGAACAATTGCACCGAAGTGTCACAACAAGAGGTTCAACTCTGACAGGGTTCTGGCAAACCAGGGCCTTTTTGAAGCTGCAGACTCCGCCCACAATTAAGCAACACCACCTGCACACACTGAGTGTTGATTAGTTTGCACCTGAGACTTTCATCAGCAACATCATTGAAGAGCTTGCATATAAAACGATTTTCCATACATGCAGTTTTTAACCGCAGCGTTTTGAGGAAGATGATAATTGCATTTTTTGTGTTGAGGTCAGATTAAATAAATAAAAACAAAAGAATCTGACTATAAAATGAGTTTTAAAAATTTCCTTTGAACTTTATTTTGGATCAGAAAACATTTGTCCTCATATTTTTTTAAATATAAATTAATGGAATAAATGGAGGAAGAAAAAAATGAAAATGATCTTTGTTTCATGTCTTTTATCTCACTTAACTTTCCTGGAGTGTGATGTTAATTTTGTTGGAGTTCTACACTATTGCATTCAAGTTTTTTTGTGTGAATTGGTTGAATTAAAAAAAAAATGTCGACACACAATTTGGTGAGTGACTTCAATCACACAACTAGCACCGATTTCAAATGCATGCTTGTAATTTTCTTGTATCAAGTGCAGTGCATCCATGGACCAAATGCACCCGTTCACCAAAAGTTCAGCTCAAAAACAGACAAGTCGGTTATTCCGATCCAGTGACCGTGCCAGACACCATATTATTTTCTGAATCCCTTTTCAGTGAACAAGCTCCAAAATCTTTATAGCTTTTTCTTTGGACCAATTATGACTCACGGGGCTGAGCGATTAACGCTTAATTAGTGGACAAAGGGTGTGATGGCAAGTGTCTAGGAAATAAAAGTTCCCACACCCTTTCTGTTTACGTGATGCCATTCGTGTTCGTCACTCTGAAAATGCACGCGAATAGAGTGCAGTTTCTATTTTCAACCGCAGGGGGCAGTAGCGAAACGTCAAATTAAAATGAACTACCGCTGAGCGCCGCTTTCTAATTGCAACAAACAAAAACACATGCATTGGTTTGATCCATTTTATTTTGAGTTATTAGCCTTAAGGCCGTGTGCGACTATCCCCGAATGGGGCGCCAGATAGGTGCCTGGTACCAGTCGCAACGGCCATCCCTTTGCTTGATGCAAGCTGAGTTTTGGGCCTGATTGCCTTTGCCCTGCTTGACCGGCAGCAAGTCCGTCCACAGGCACTCCTTCAAGCTGTTTATGCAGCACGGGAAGGAGAAGCAGGAATTGATCTGAGGGAATTTCACAAACATGATCACACAGAACATTGTGAAAAACTGTATTCAAGTTTCTCCTTTACTTCAAATGTACTGAAGGCATCATTAAAGCAGCTCGCACTTGTTAATAGTCAAGGTGGACATTTATATATTATAAAGAAAAAATTCCACCTTTAGGAGTTCCTACCTTGCATTCACAGCCCCATCTGTAGCGATACAGCACGTGCTTTTGCGCATAGCTCAAGTCCTTCCACGCTCGATGGAAGTCACACGAGGAGATCCGCAGCGAGCCATCAGACTGCCGTCTGGCTGTTATAGCAGAAGACCAAAAAATAAATAAAAGAGAATATTCCCAAAACTGTCAAATGTTTACATTCTGGGGTATAGGGAAGAATATTGGATTTTGATTGATTAGATTCTTTTGATACCCATGAGAATATAGTCAAAGCCCGTGGTCAGAGTGACTCCACAAGCTGCAGAACTGGGAGCAGTGTAGACTGCACGAAAAGACCTTTCATAACTCTTTAAGTTCTGGAAAGATGGGAGAAAAAAAAGGTGAGAAGTTGTCCATTTTGCAACCATGAACGCGCCACCTCACCTCGAGTTGAATGATGTCATACTTTGTGAGTTGGTTTAGCACATGTGTGCCAGGCGTCACTCCAATAACCCTTGCCTTGATGACTTGAAACAAGTTTTGAAAAGACACAATTAACAACATGGGCAAAAAAAAAATGGATACAACTTCACAACTGCTGGAGCTGTGACAAAGCGCTTTTCATATGTGATGTGAACACTTAAACAAAAACCTTTTTCACATGATGGCCCCACTTTGCAATATTGTTGGTAAGTGGAGTACCGTATTTAAAAAAAAAAAAAATTTTCAAGCCGCAATAGGCTATAAGACGGTGACAAGAACAATTTTAGACTGTCAATGCACATCAAGGTACATAAACAGATTGTTAAAACAGTGCCTTTTAAAACGGCAACAACTTTGCTCATTAAAACAGAACAGACTCAAGAGAAAAAAAAAATTGTGTATTAGTGTATTTTCTGAACTATAGAGCGCCCCTACTGGTGAAAGAAAAATCCACAGAAAAGCCGCAACCTTGTATTTGCCGCATAGTTCAAAATCTGGGGGAAAAGTAGCGGATTATCGTCCGGAAAATACGGTACCTTATTTCTTTTTAATTTTGTTAATTTCAGCCGCAATTCCTACAGAATAAACCTATTTTAGTATACTGAAATTCCAAATTAAAAAAAAAGTGGCTTACCGACGACATCACGTTGGCAAAACACCTGCTGTGGATGGATAGGAAAACAGGAGCAAGCTTGCACAACTTCCTCCTGCAGTCCCCACATGCATAGAAGCACCACGGGGAGCACAAAGTTCTGCCAACGTACCATCGCTCGCTCAGGGCAAAAAAAAAAAGAAGAGTCAAAAGGGAAAACACGCAGCTTTCAGGTGCACAAAATAAAATCTAAGAAGGGCTGGTCCAGCTTGCTTTTATAGCTGAAGAGCTGCTCATGGGTGAAGTCACCTGCATTCTCTAATAATTGTCCTCATTTGATTTGCCACATTAAGCACAATTAAACAAATATGACTGCACTAAGGTGCCGTCCCATTCCGAGCCAAGAGGCCAAGAATTTTTTGTTGTTTGTTTTACTTTTTTTATTTCAACAACGTACAACAATTTTTTTTAATCAAATAATAATAATATTCCCCTTATTAGTCCCACAATGGGGAAATTCAAGATTCGAACCCAGGCCTCCTGGGGAGACTGGGTCCTGAACGTGGCACCTTAGACCACTCGGCCATCCTGGCAGCCAAATATGAGCATGCATTAGCCAACCAACAATTATCAAAATATACGTCACCAATAAATACAATTTTAACTAAAATAAACTTCATATAAAAACCATTTTTGTAATTTATTTGGAAATACAATAAAGGTTTAAAGATACGTGCTGAAAACGTATAGTGACTGAGAACAATTTGGCACTGAATTGTTGCGCAATAGCCTTCAAATCGTTTTCACCTTCTCTTTGGACTAAAACGGCATACCTGGCGTAAGTCTGCCCATATTCAAAAACTGCTGAAAAAAAGTCTCTTCCTTGAAGTGTTTTGTGTTTTGTATTATTCAGGCTGGAGCTAGCTAGCTAACAGGCTAGCTCGCTTGCTAGCAGTCACAACTCCAGGATTTTTATTCTTTCTCGGGGCTAAACAGGGGGCTGAGAAAATATTTTGTAAATATATTTTACAATACCAAATAAAATTCTGAGGGGCTTAACTGGTGCTATGCCGATTTCACTGACTGCTAAAATGATTTGTTGTGGTTTCATGTTCTTGTGGATGCTTTTTTCCGCAACACTGAATCAGCGTGAAAGGGCAACAAAAAAAGTGTAGTAAATTCCCAAAATCTTCCAGGTGGGCTTTTACTGTAAACAGTGGAAAATTTCTCCGGAAGAACTCAAAGTCAAAGAATGAGAGGCTGGGCATTAGCGGTGGTCTTGATGAAGGGTGAGAGCAGCTCTCCATATGAGTCACACACTCGTTCCTTAGCGATTATGTTTTCACCACACATCTCATGCCTTAGGAACATGCCTGGGCGCGTTGGCGATGAGACGTATGTCTCCAGATTACAACAAGCCCAAAAATTACTCTGCCCGTCTCTCATGGGTCAGTGTTGCTGATTCATGGACCAAGCACTGATATTTCCTCACATAATTGACTTGTTTATCTATGAATAATATCCGAGTGTATTCTACTCACTGGGCCCCCATAAGTCACGACATCATGACAAAAAAAAAAAATGGTAGTTGAATAAACATAGTGAAGAAAAGTTCATTTTGTTGACAAAGAAGTTGTAAAAACAAGAACAATGTTAGTCAACATGCTAACAAAAAGAATAAAGAAGGGTAATTATGAGAAAAAAAGTCGCATTATTATTATAGAGGGAAAGAAAAATGTCGTAACGGAACGTTTACGCAATATGGCGGTTGCAAAAGTCCTAATATTGCGAGAATTAAATTGTACAGTGACGTGTATGCGTTTCGGAGAAAACAAATGTGAATGGATTAGGAACGCTCCAATTGACATAATAAAATAAGACAAATTTTAAAAGGAGTTTTGGCCAAGAGGCCGCAAAAAATTAATTTCAGCACAATTAAAATAACATACTGTTCGTGGCAACACAAGGTAACAGTTTCAAAACAATGTAAGATGAATAAAAAAAATTAAAATAAATAAAAATCTGATAAAACAGTGACAACTTTAGTCGGCTGTCTCAGGTGCTCTAAGTTTGCATTTAAAATCATTCCATGAGATAAATTTGGTTCATTCCCAGGCCTTTTGTAATCATGTTCAGAGAGAAGGGATGAGAAGACAAAAGCCTTTTGTCCCCGCAAGCGCTTGTGGGCAATTGAAACAGTTAGCAACAAAATGTTTTGTTTCTTCAACACAAACTGTAAGAATGACTCATGCACCCGGTGACAATGCAGTCCTGAAGGAGTGACCTTGGTGACCTTGACATGGGAACACCAATACAACATGTCACAATGGCTTGTTTCCATGGACACAAACACAAACTGCAAAAGTGGCAAAACTCAAATGACGCAAATGGAGGAAGTAACTCTTCTTCTTCCTGATTCCGGGTGGGTTGAAAAGATCAAGATGCGATCTGTTGCTCAACCCGACGCACTGTCGCCGGGGTCACCGTGGACATTCGCTGACTAACGATAATGAACAATGACATGGCACAAGATGTCATATCGTTTTTTGCGGGCTGGAGGGGATGTCTTGAGGGTTTCCAATGATTCCGTAGTAAGAAAATTTGAACGATTCATTGCCTGTCCGTCACCTGTGAACAACTAACGATGAGTGGAAAATGATGAACTTGTTTTCATCACTTGCCCTCAGGGTGGGTGGAAGGAGTGGATCTATAATTGCTGGAGGTGTAAAGGTACGCCAAAAATGATTTGGTCTCAGTCAGTGCTTCTCAAATAGTGGGGTGGGCCCCCTTAAAGTGTAACTGCACATCCACTCCAGTAGTTGGCAGTGGAACTCTACGGTGTAGGTTTGTCTAGCTAGGGGGGGACGTAACAGAAAATAATTGAGAAGCACTGTTATAAGTTATTCAATTTCCCTCAATCATCCTCTTTCAGAACTATTATTTAAAAGGTGAATCATCTCAACGCTTTTACCATAATTGATATGAACATGAATTAACATGTAATTTCCACTGCTTTAATAATTGAATTTTCCCGATCCAAAATTGTCACTCTCCACTTCATTTCTATTGCAGTCTGTGTGTGACAGAAACTGGCAAGAACTCAGTCCTCTTGATGTTTGCAACATTCAGAGTCGCCTTTTGTTGTTTGGATCAAAAACCGTTTGTTTTCCTCTTGACTTCAGTGGCCACAGATGAAAAAAATTATGCTAATTTCTCGGTCCCATTATGCTAATATTAAACACACAAGCTAGCAAAATGAGTAGCGATAGCACGTTCGAAGTCGGCTCGTCGTAGAGCGGCAAGCGCCAACTACAAACACAACCCGCCGATCTATACGCAGCGGGGGGGAAAAGTTGGAGATCATTTCACTACTTTACCTGGATAATGATTTCATTTTCCTCACAGAGCGCCAACAAGTAAGTTTTGCTACTCTCATCTTGAATCAAGTCTGCGCATGCGCAGGAACAAAATAGAAACGGATCTCAACGCCGGAGGTTTTTTTTTTTTTTGTGGGTTCAGGCGATGAATACTCTGAAGCTGAGCACATGTCCGGAATGGGTCACACCTTTGGTCAATTTGGAGGTTTCGGGCATTCCTCTGACTCCACTGCATAGTTTGACTCTTTTATTTTTCATGATGCCTCATTTCCTCCTATTTTTTTTTTTTTTTGCATCCAACATCTGGTAAATTCCACTTGACCGACGAGTCATGGCGTCTTACAACATTTCCAATGCGTATGCAAACTTTCCCTTCTCTCGACGACATCCCTGCGCTGGCTTTTTGTCGTTGTGACTGCATCGAACGTGATGTCTCCTTTTCTGTTTTTCATATTATGCCAAACAACGCTGCTCATATGCTCTTCTGTGGAAAATAGTGGAAGTGTTTAACACTGGGTGGCCAGAAACCAGAAACCAGTCAGTAGCCAAGTATGATGTCAGGAAGCAAGTGGGCCGAGTTCAACAGACTCCTCGTCTTATTTATACATAGTCAGCTTTATGTATCGAATGTTCAAAGGCTACACAACAACCTGAAACCAACGACAATGTTTTTTCCTTCACATTGGAGAAAAATCAAAACCTCAAAAAGTCGATGTAATACGAATGCCAAGCCAATTGGCAAAAACGACGTACCAACTGCTGAGAGTCCAAAATACTCGAAACACTCCTAGTATGATCGAACAGACAGTAGTTATTAAAACAGTCGTACTCTCTTCCCTCCCTTGTTTGCAGGATTTTCAAAAAAGACCAAGTTCCTTTAAAAATAAACACATAAATAAAATAAAATAGGTCAAATTTATCGGGAGATGCATTTTATTTTATGGGAATAAACTCATGTTATTATGATGAGTATGTTCGAGATTTATGGGAATGGAGTCGTGGCATTCCGGGAATAGAAGTCAATGTGGCGAGAATGAATTTGGAAGGGTAAACGTCGCCATTTCAGAATGATACAAGAAGTAAAGTCAGAATGTTACAAGAATAATGAAACATTAAAGATACATTCAACTTTGAAAAGAATTTTGGAAGGTCACGGGAAAAAAAAGTTGGGGAGGAATTGGAAAAGAATCATAACCTTACCAGAATAAAGTCATACTTTAATTAGAGCAAGACTTAAGTTGTTGTTTGGGTTTTTTTTGTTGGCAATAAAGTCATCGTATAATTTGATGACATTTGGTAAATTATGGGAATTAAGTCATTAGGTCAATGGAGTAAAGTCGTACAATATTAAGTGTTGTTGCAAAGCTACACAAAAAAGTCATCATGTTTCAGGAATAAAATGATAACAATTAAGTCACCAGGCAAATATAAATAAATATAAAGTACAGTAAAAAGTTGACGTGTTAGATGATAAATTTGTAATATGTGAAGAAATGTGCCAAGTGACTGGTGAAAATATGCTCGGAGGCAGGTTAGACCGGGTGTTGGTCATTTTAAGATGTGCACAAGGAGTCTAATTTAAAAAATTACAGTTTGCGCTGTTCTGGGTGTGAACGTAGTTGACTACAAATGCCGCAAATTAAGGAGACTCTCCTCATTCCATTTAATGTGGCACACTCACGCAGCGATACGCGCGGGACCAGCCACTGCATTTGCCAACAAACTCGCCGCCCAACTATGTCGGGACATTTTTTACTTTTTCCAATTTTAGACTTAAAAAAAAAAAAAAAGTCAAGTTTCCAACAAAAGGCCAATTAGTTGACATGAGTAAGTGAAGAATGTGACTTTGCGTCTTTCACAGACTGGGCCCAAGGTTCGGGGGAATCGCCCCCACATTGAATCTATTAAACTGGTACGATGATGTCATTTGGCTCCTCCCAGTCCCCCATCTGTGTTTTGCCGGTGGTGTTTTCATGACTGCGACTGACCACATCAAGCCCTTGAAGACAACTTGACTCAACGCGTGTAACAGTCATACACGTATGTTGCTCCATCGGAGTTTCTATATTGTTGCTGTGATTTATCACTTCCATTACAGCGAATTCGGTTGATTGTTTACGCTACATCATGCTTTTTTTTTGTTTTTTTATGGCAATGATGTCACATCTGCACATGTAATTATGGATTATCACCATTTAGTGACGTAAATGGGCTTCTCACCACCGCGTCACTTAATTTCCCGGTATTATGGTCATTTTTCGGAAGATCCTATTTACAGGGCGGTGTCAAGGTGTGAATGCAACACAAAATAAAAAAAAAAGTGGAAAATTAAGGAGAGGATAGGGATGGATAAATTACGCCCACTTAGATTGATGCTGTCCTTCCCGGTGAAGACATGCTCTCAAAAAGTTGTTTTTGAAGCGTCTATTACGGTAATGTTGGGACTAACACGTACACGCGAAGCCAACATGAGCTGGACTGCTAACTTTAGCTCATTACTGTGAAGATGCCTCACAAACATGTCGGACTAACGGGACATGTTTGTTTCTTAAGAAAATAATTAACAAGTTTTTTCCCTGTTGACTTGTCTAATTAATTCAAATAAAATACAAGCAGTGACTCAGTTTTCCTTTTCCTTTTCCAGCTGAACAACCTGTAGGTTCAAAGTCAGGCCTTGGGCGACGCGGCACTGCAAAAAGAAAAGAACATTTGGAATTCAATTCCTTTTATACCGTAACAATTGACCTCAAGATATAACTCGGTGAGCCCAGTTTGAGAATCACAGGCTGATATAAGGTCATATGACCAAAAAAAAAAAAAAATGGCCCCACTTTTTTTTTTCTGTTCAGTCTTACATCGCGACGGAAAGAGAAGCACGGTCGCTTTTCTCTAATTTCTTTGTATGTACATTTTTATTTTACTTTTATTTTATCAATTGTTTATTATTTATTCCTAAGTATTTGCGCTAACTTTAAAAAAACAAAAACGTCACAAACAGGCACGCGTGCGTGCGCGTGTATGCACGCGTGCTTTGTGAGAAAGTGCTTAAAAAAATAAAAAAAGGGAAGAAAAAGCAATCGCACGGTGCAAGTGACGTCACTTGTGGGCGGATCCTGCAGCCATAAAAAGGCCCCTCGTGAACGTGGACTCAAGCAGAACAAGAACAGAGCTTCCATTCAGGCCATTCAGACAATTCATCGTGTGACCAACTGGAAGCTTTTCTTGCTTAATTTTTGTAACTTTTTGGGGTGTTTTTTTTATTGTTACTTTGTGATCAACGATGAGCTATACGGCGAAGAGCTTCGTGCTGGCTCTGGTGCTGGTTTGCTTGTGGTTTTTGCAGGACGCACAAGCCTGCAGCTGCGGCGCGGGGCATCCGCAGCAGGCGTTTTGCTACGCAGACGTCGGTAAGTTGGACTCAGCTCCTTATTAAGTCGTCATTACAATTATTAGTTTGTTTTCATTCTCATGCACTGCAGTAGCCTTGGCGTGGTTTGATCGTAATTATCCGTGCTTTGATGTGGCGTGTTTCGCTTCTTTTGATGTTTTGTTTTCGAAGTCTCATGCGAGACAAGTTTGAGTCAAAGGCGGAGCAACAGGGGTGGGAAAACTTTGTCATTCTGTGCCCCCCCCCCTGGCCAATCAGATAGCAAGGGGTAAATCTGGGTTTTGTTTTCTGCCATTTTTGCATCGATGCAATATTCTTAGACCCCTTGATACTATGCCACAATATGTGTAAAGAATAAAGGTAAAATGTATACTATGCCACAATATGTGTAAAGAATAAAGGTAAAATGTATACTATGCCACAATATGTGTAAAGAATAAAGGTAAAATGTATCTAACCTGGACCACATGACCGACGCACGCACGCACGGCCACCCCCCACTGAGGTGTTGTGACCCTAACCACCCCACCGAAAATGTTCTCAGACCCTGAATCAAATGTATGATTTGCGGCAATTTTTGCATCGATGACGTTCACAACTTACATTTTTTTGTGTGAAGCGACCGTTAAGAAGGGGAAGCGAGGGACGTCTGTTTTTGCTAATGACATAGTGAAGACTAATGTTTACATTGACGCCAGTTTAATTAGGCAGTCTACTTTGTAAAATACTTGAAGGAAGCCTCTAGCGTTAAGTTCACATGTAACTTGACTTGAATCAAACCTGGCACTCTTTGAAGTTTCTGCTCATGATCAACAAACTGCTTCCACGGCATTGACTGTCATTTCGCCCATTTCTTCGGACTTGATGCGATGTGCTGACAGTCTGCAACCCAATTTTTCATTTGGCTTCTTCCCACCCATCATATATTTGACTTAAGACCAGCAGAGCGACATTTGTGTGCGATTCTGCAAAGTCAGGCCAGCAGGATTACCGCAAATTGTAGCCAGAGGAGTTGGGAGACTTTCTCAGCAGCATCAGCACTGTTCTCTCCATTTGTCCACTTCTCTTGTCTTCCCTTTTTTTTTTTTTTTTTGGGAAGTCAGCTTTGCTGCACATTTCCTTAAAAGGAGATACTGTATCCTGGAAGCATGTATTGTCATCGTATCATGATAAATACAAGAAAATGATCTTGTTTGCTTTGGAAAAAACGAAATGTGGATTGTCTGTTCAGAAGCGTATGAGTCACCTGCATTGGCTTGATGATCGGGTGATCCTCGACTCGCCTGGCATATGATCATCCTTTGGAGACACATTGAGCTTCTATTTTTGTTTGAGCACTTGGCTGCACTCGAGCTGAAAAGGCACATCTGTGAAGCCTTAATCACAATTTTCCACTTGAAGTTTTCTTTCTATTCCACCCCCTCACACACTCAAAGCTCTCAATCAGGAAGTTGGAAAGTAAAAGTGATTTCCCCATCCCCAGTTCTGTTTTTTTTTTCTAATACAAACAGGCAGGCTGTGATGGTTTTAAGAGGATTATCGTTGTTTAATTCTAGTCTTCAAAGTGCTGACTGGCTTCCTCCGTGTGTTTTGAATCGCCGCTGTGCACACGCATTCTTCAGGCTGCAGCTGATGAAATATCCGAATCTTTAAACCTTTGGCCCCTTTTTGTTTTTAATGGAGCGTCCTCCTTAAACTTGCTCTGTCTTTTTAGTCATCAAGGCTAAGGTCGTTGGAGTGAAGGCTGCGGATGACCTTTTCACACCCATAAAGTATAACATCAAGCAGACCAAGGTAGAAGACTTTCTATTTTTGTATCCTGCATGAATGCAAATTCAACGTGGATCTAATGTGTGTTTTTTTTTGTTTTTCCCAGATGTTTAAGGGCCCTAACAAGGTTTTTGATGCCATCTACACAGCACCGTCCTCATCATTATGTGGAGTCACTCTGGCTAAAGGCGTAGAGTATCTAATCACAGGTATCTTTATTAGGGTCAAACTATGCACATAAAAAAATGGGGAAAGTGCTTCTTTTTTTCAGCCGTACAACTGTAGTGTAATTGCACATCCACTCCAGTAGTTGGCAGTGGCGTATTAATTCTACGGTGTTGTTTTGTTTTGCAATGAAATTGGCTCATTTATAATTGCGGCGAAGAGTGGGTGTGGGGGGGGGCGCGAATTTAAATTTGCATCGTGCATATGAGAACGTTATTACACATTTGTAAGCAATATGCAACACTGCGAAAATTTTCCAATACGTCCTTGAAATTCCGTTCTCCCTGTCGTTTCATTTCCTCTCCTCTTGTCTTTTTTTTGCATTTGCAGGCAGCCTGAGGTCCAACTCGTCGCTGCACGTCACCCTGTGCAGCTTCCTTGAACCGTGGGAGAAGTTGACCTCCACGCAAAGGAATAGCCTGGTGCAGCGCTACGAAATGGGCTGCAATTGCAAGGTGAGGAAGGCAAAGGATGGATTTCACAGTTTGCATTTGTGCTTTTTACTGCTCGCTCGTTTCGATATTGCCAACCAAAACAGCTTTCTGTCCTTGTTTGCCCGTAGATCACCCGCTGCACGTCCGTGCCCTGCACCATCAGCAGCCCCGCAGAGTGCTTGTGGACGGACTATCTGACGGAGAAGATAACCTACGGCAAGCAGGCCCGACACTTTGCTTGCATCGAGAGAAACGACGGCTCTTGCGCCTGGTACAGGGGGGCTGAATCGCCCAAAAAGAAATTCATGGATATCGAAGACCCTTAACTCCAATTTCAAATGAAAAATCATTGCAGTGTGGTTATTTTTCCCCCCCATTGTGACAATTCAGCACTTTGTGACTCCAAAGCACTTCTGTCCAAACGACTGCTTCAGCAGAAACGCAGTCCACATAAGTCAGTATTTAGCTTCACTGCAATGTTATTACTGTTTTCGACATGTATTTTTTTTTCCTCCTTGGTAGGCCAAATATATTTAAGTAAACATTGATGAGGTGAGCGTGCAAAGAGGGTTGATCCCTCTTGTGTTTTATATGCTGATATGTGTAAGATGTTACTTTGAAGGGAACAATTTTGTATACAGGTTTGTGTAGTCGTAAATCATTTCAGAGTGGTGTTTGGAAAACTATTATACCTTTTTTTTAAAAGTGTTTATTAAAATAAATGACAAAACGTATGCAGTGTGAAGTGGTTACTTTGAATATGCTGCTCTCTAGTGGTTATGAGTTGATGATATATTGTACTCTTGTAATGCACAGTGGGGTACACGTGTATTTAAAAAGCCCTAACACAAAATAATACAACTTTATTTGTATAGTGCATTTCTCAGCTGCTGCAGCAGTAACAACATTTTACATAAGAGTATTACATAAAATACCAATAAATGAATAAGTGAAATCAGTCAATTAAAATACAAATTAATGACATAGGAGAACAAACAACCGTCTCCACTACAGCATGTAGAAGTTGTACATTGTTAAGGAATGTATAGATTGCAGAAAGATGCATAAAATAATACAGGGATATATTCTTTATCCTCTGCATGAAGAATGATAAACCACATTACTGCTTCACCTACTGTTGATGAGTGAAACTCTTGGTATGATTGTGTTATATTGCTGCCATGTCTCCCACATCAGAATTCATCTGAGTGTGCCTCTATTGGAGCTGTCATTCATTTTCTGTTGATAGAGGGGCAGATTTATTTTTTTTTTTTTACTTTTTATTTATTTTTTTTACTTTTATCCGCCCCCTTTAATTTCTTTTAGGATTAAGAAAATGGAAAAAACAAGTTTTATCCAGTTTAATTCATTTGAATCAAATCAATTGTATTTTTAATGCATACAAATGCAACTCCAAAGTGCTGTGCAATTAAAATGTAATTTCCATCTATTCAAAAGAGAACGAGTGTTTTTAAGTTATGAGCGTGGTGATGGAGCGAATTAATCACGTATCTCAAGACACCGCTGTATTACGTAACCAAAAGCGCATTGGGAAGAAATCAATGCATCTATTTTACATAATCAATTTACGATCAAATTTGACCACCACTACTAATCTTTACAGATTTTCTTCTTGATTTTAGGCTTTCTATATATGTATTTTTTATGGAGACTTATCATTTGCTTGACATTATTGCAGCTCTCCAGTAGTTGATCATTGAAAATGGTAAACAGCGCAGCCCGCACGTCACGTGTCACTTCCCTTGACAGTGTAATGACTATGTAGCCGCTGATTGGCTCAACCTTGCCACGAAGGCGGTATCTGTTTGTGATTGGTCTTTGTTAGGTGCCCATCATTTTCGTAACCGCCCTCTCATAATGCAGCATGGGCGAAAATACCAGCAGACCGAGAAGCAACATCCGAAGAGCGGATTTCTCCCTTTTCGAGGATTTGAAAGGTGAGGCCATTTAGAGATATTTTACATTTAAATATATTTTTTCCGTTTTCGCTCGAGCGATGTCATTCGGCATTATTGGGCGCGAGGACTCTTAACCCCATTGCAGCAAGTGAGGGCGAATCGACACCTCTCCGCCACGTTAAGTTAGCCGACTAGCTATTTAGCCACCGCCGTCCTTACCCTTTAAGACACGCTACATGGCTCGACTTCACAAAATATCCGACATAAAAAATACACAACGTGGCTCTCGTTAACACGGACGTAATGACATCGCCTCGTCGCCCTTCTGACGCCGTGTGACGTCGACATTTGGTTCTTGGTTGAGGTTAGCGATTTAGCATGCTAATACCACGCTTAGTGGCCCGAAACGTCGCGGCCATAAACACCGACGAGGTGAAAATGGGTAAACCCCTGTAAAAATATAAATTCATATTTTTAAAATGGTGTAAATTATTTATTACTGTGTAATAACATAAATGTACTCCAGCATCATTTGGCCGGAGTCCCGGTATTATCGTTCAATTGGCTTCCAGATTAATTGACACCCGATTCCAGATGTGGCCGTTCGCAATGTCAATACAGTAATTATGTATTTTATGTCTGCAGATTCGTCACGAGCTACATGGAAATTGTTCGGCTACCTACTCGTTCAATTAAAAAAACGTGAAAGAAAACGTCTCGTTTACATCACCCGACTGCCTGCGAGAAATCCTAAACAGAATAAAAACTGATAATATAAAGATAGAGGGCGGTATTAGAACCCATGACGTAAAAGGGAGGATGATGCCCCTTCTGAACTAGCACCCTACCCATTACGCCATCAGGTAGAACGCGTTTATTGGCGCATATTTTGTATCTGGAGATCTAAATAAATTACTCAGCAAGGGCACAAATGAATCTGGTGCTCATTGTATACACCATGCGAACTGGGTTTATGAGATGCAACCTGACATGGTTGCCATCATTTTGTTTTCACCATAATTAAAGTTCATACCTGACACTCCTACAGACTCATATCGGTCGAAAGGGAATAACTTGGTGTCAATGTTTTTATTTATTTATTTTTGTGGCGAGTAGAGATTATTTGCCTTTATTTCCTGGTCTCGTTATGATGTCAATGACTCTCTTTAATCTTTGGATTCATTCTTGGGAAAAAGAAAACAACTTTTTATGCCTGTTTGAAAAATAGCCCCCGGAGGAGTCGGAAAATCACTGAGTTGGCAACACAGACTAGATTGTGCTTTTGTTGGCATACTTTTCACTGATGGCCGCCATGTTAGTGTAAACTGCGAGGACACGCGGTGAACTGCAGAAACAAAAAAATAATTTTCATCCTGGTTGGAAAATGAAACTTTTATCATATATGTGTTCATGGGCTATTCGCCCAAATATTCAGTAATGTGTTGGTAAGTAAGCATAAGATAATAGCGGTTTGTGATTTTTTTTAAGCTTAATTCTAAACAATTGCATGATGTAATATTGTTTTTATGAACCGGAGAGTCTGATGTATTGAAAATTATTCTATTCAGTGACTTTGTACTTTTAATTTTTCATTCCTTTTGCAGCCCTTTGAACAACCAATTAGTTTCAATTTAAGGGGCGATAACAAAGTCCCTGTTGTTGCACACTTGGGCTGCGTGTCATCCTTTGTACGGCGGCACGTGAAGGTCGCAGTGTCCTTGTGCATATGTTCGGGCCTGCTTCTTCACCACCACCCCCACTACGGTGACATCACCGTCCTTTGTGATATCTTTCCAGGCGCTACATAACGTCGTGGGGTGATGAGGGAAAAGTGGATAGACATTTGCCGTCGAGCACAATCGTGACAGGCTTTAGGATTATTAGATGACTGGTCGATGTTTGTTGTGGTCAAGCACACGTACGCTAAGCTTTTAGTGTATTTGTCTACACTGTATTTAAAGGGACAGTAGCCTTTCTTTAACCAAGGGATGGGCAATTAATTTTAATTAACCAGAACTCACAAAATGCCTTTAGTGCCACAGAAGCTGATAGGGGAACAAAAAAAACCACACATCACTAAATTAACATTGACCCAACCATTTTGTCACAGCCAAGTAGTTTTCCATTTATTTATTTTTTCCCTTTTGCATTGCACACAATAAACTGCTCCCTTCCTTTTCAGTGATGTTTCAAAAATGCCGATTGTGGACAAACTCAAGGAGGCGCTAAAGCCCAGTCGAAAGGAGTCGGGCGATGACGGCGACCTGAACAAGTTGCTGGCCTCCTCGGCCAAGAAGGTCCTCTTGCAGAAGATCGAATTTGAGCCCGCCAGCAAAGGTTTCTCCTACCAGCTGGACAGCCTGAAGAACAAGTACGTGATCCTCAATCCCAGGAATGAGGGCGCCCCTGGGCAGAAGGCGGCCGAGCCCCTCCACATCAAGAGGCAAGGTAACCAAACGGAGCTCCAGTGTACTGATAAAATGTGCCATGCAGATGCGTCTCATGATATTATCTTCATTCTGAATTTGATTGCGTCTTGTTTCAGAGAATATCGCCGGCGGCCAAGCGGACGGCATTGCCGCGCCACAGAAAATGCTCTTCCCGGCGAACAAGCTGACCCTCAAGTGGGAGCAGGTGTACAGGGTGGGGGCCGGCCTCCACAACCTGGGCAACACCTGCTTCCTCAACTCCACCGTGCAGTGTCTCACCTACACGCCGCCACTCGCCAACTACTTGCTCTCCAAGGAGCACAGCCGCGTCTGTGAGTCTTTAATCCCGATTTGCACCGTGCACACGTTTCGTTCTCCATAGACGTTGTGACGATGCGAGCGACTTCTTGTGGGTGAGGTGCCCTGAGCATAGGGGGAACAAGAAACTGTTAAGAGGATAAGTGTTTTCCAATGACAAAAAAAAACATCCATGCTCTAATTCGCACCTGCGATCTTGTTTTAATTGTTGTAGTAGAATCCCACGTAGAATCAACTAAAGACTCTATGTAATGTTAAAAACTGAATTTTTAGTTGGTGTCACTAGTACCTAAAACACAAAAAATGTCTCAATCCGACAGTGTGACAAATTTGCACTCAATGATCCCTTTTTGTGCTCTTTTAGGCCACCAGTCGGGCTTCTGTATGATCTGCGTCATGCAAAACCACATCATCCAGACGTTTGCCAACACGGGCAACGCCATTAAGCCCGTGTCCTTCATCAGAGACTTAAAAAGTAAGCCCAGCGCATTCAGTCAAATTTGTTTTGGGTTGACGCCGTGACGTCACACTGCAGTACATTAGACGAGCACAAGCCGGGGAAGGAATGAATGGTACGGCGTACGGGGAGAGGGGGAGGTGAGGCGTGAGTTTAGGTGCTGGAGTCCCAAAGAACCCCCGCCCCTTTCCAACGACACTCCCTCCTTCACTACCTGCTTACTGCTGCAGTCTCCATAACCACCGCCTGCCCCCCACCACCATCTTTCCCTCTAGTGCCCTCCCCGTATCCTTGTGACTGCAGGCTTGGTTGCTCGAGCTCCAAAATACTCCTGAAAAGACTGGAGGGAAGGGAAAAAAAACCAACATAATGTCATCACAATTGAATTATAAGAAGGGGGAAAAAAAACAATTTTAAATTTACACCCGCCGGACGTGACTTTTTGGTGTTTGTGTGAAAGGACGCTTTGCTGGGAATGCAGCGATGAGCGCATTAAATATCGACCAGCTTCATGGTGCCCCCCCCCCTTTTTTTTTCTTGTGCCTCCAGGAAGGGCTCTCAGCTTTCTGAGCTACATTAGCGCTAATGCCATGAGTCTGTTAGAACTCGCTAAGTGACCGTTAATGTTTCATTATGTTTTTTTCCGAACGTGCAGGTTGCAAAGACATCGTGGGCGGGTTACTCAGAAAAGGGTGCCCCCATATCTGCTTTGAAGTGTGTTGTCGTGACATTCTAGAAAGATTAACTGCGCTCTTTTGGCAGTCATTAACGAATGACCATTCTGAAAGAACACACTCGTGCCATCGCTTAATGCCATAATGAGAGCTTGCAGTTCAGAAGATGTCATTTTCGTGATTTATGAACTGCTCATTCAAAACGTGCTGTTTTTGCGCAGAAATCGCCCGACATTTCCGCTTCGGTAGCCAGGAGGATGCGCACGAGTTCCTGCGGTACACCATCGACGCCATGCAGAAAGCCTGTCTCAACGGCTACCCAAAGTAAGAGCTTTCTTCTTTTCTTTTTTTATACAAAGAACAATATTGATCGAAAGATTTTTTTTTTTTGTGTGTGTAGGCTCGACAGGCAGACGCAGGCCACAACACTCGTGCACCAAATCTTTGGAGGTTACCTGCGATCGAGAGGTATCGAGTGTGTTCACGACAAAAAAAATATCCCCTAAGACCATTCATGGATTGATCCATTTATTGCTTTTTTTTCTGTCTTTGCAGTAAAATGTTCCATTTGCAAAAGTGTGTCAGACACGTACGATCCTTACCTGGACATTGCTGTGGAGATACGGGTAAGCATACGGTCACACCTCACTTGTGGAATCCGTTCTTGTTGGCTTTGGATTGTAATTTACGATGAGTCAACTTTACGATACCCTGCGTTGAGCTTGAAGTCAACGAACAGCTCATCACGTCTACTCGGCATCTCGTCGACCAATTGTCTCGCATGTGAAGGCAAAATGATCCCAATAATTCCAACAATTTACAATGTAACGGTGAGTTGTGTTATTGTGTGTGTGTTTTTTTTTTTTATTTCTAGCAAGCTGTCAACATTGTGCGAGCCTTGGAGCTTTTTGTTAAACCGGATGTTTTGAGTGGAGAGAATGCCTACTTGTGTGCCAAGTAAGTCCAAACCAAACCCGGCGTATACTGCATGTGGCCTCATCGCATTTAAGATGAGTTGAAGAGCCCCCCCGCACCTTTCCTCCTGTAGATGCAAAAAGAAAGTGCCAGCGACAAAGCGTTTCACCGTCCATCGAACATCAAATGTGCTGACGCTTTCCCTCAAGAGATTTGCCAACTTCAGTGGAGGGAAAATAACAAAGGTTGGACAAATAATTCCCCACGTTTGAAGGACCGCTTCTGTTTCTCCAGAGCTCATATTTCTTTCTTTTCCTTTAGGATGTTGGCTATCCAGAGTTCCTCAACATCCGCCCGTACATGTCTCAGAGCTCAGGCAATCCCGTCATGTATGGCCTCTACGCCGTCCTGGTTCACTCTGGCTACAGCTGTCACGCCGGACACTACTATTGCTACGTGAAGGTGCGACCATGACAGCAACAAAAGACCTCTCTGCAGGCAACACTTTGGCGTTAACACTCCTGTTAAATTCGTTACCTTTAATGATCATTTTGGAGCGTTTGAAACTTTAAAAGGGTTACAACGGAATCTTAGATCAGAGCATGCGTCTCTGATTGCAGCACGCTGATCTCTGCTGGTGAGTCCAAACGCCGGCTAGGCAGTCCAAACCGGCAACATATCTGAATAAAAAAATAACAAAATAAACCTCCCCCTGTCGCGTCCCATCTGAAAATTACACAAAGCTTTTTCTTAAAAACAATTGCCAGTGTTCAAATAATTCCTGATGACACCCATCCTTTTTGTATGTCTTGTGTGAATGTAGGCGAGCAACGGACAATGGTACCAAATGAACGACTCCATGGTGCACTCCAGTAACATCAAGGTGGTCTTGAACCAGCAGGCTTACGTGCTTTTCTACCTGAGGTGAGAGTCTGCACATCTACAAGCCTCAAAAACATTTTAATGTCAACTCATTGTTGTCCTGTTTATTGAAGGATCCCCGAAACGAAGAAGAATGCCGACGGACACACCGGCAAACAGGGAATGCTGCATTCTGGGAAGAACAGCGCTTCCTCTGAGCAAATAAAGCGGGTCAATCTGAATGGACGTCTCTCCTCACCGCAGGTCACAAAGGTACATTTCTATCCTTATATAACCATTTTTTTAAGGACGTATTGATTCATCTGAAGCACAACACGAATGTATTGGAGGTGTGGCCTTGCCTCTCTTCAAGTAAATTTGGTTTCATGTCCATTCACAGAAACTTGAGCCAGCACAACTGCGTAAAATCCAGTCCATGGACGTCGGTTTGGGCCTGCCGGTCGCCCGAAACGGCGTGAGCACGCCGCCGCAGCCTCGTCTTTCCGGCTGGACGTCGTCCTCCAACGGCGCCACCAAGCTGCCCGGCGGGCCCACGGTTATCGAGGAGCCCTTCAAGAAGCTGAAGAAGCCTTCTCCTCAGAGCCAGTCGCGGTGCGCCACGCCGACGCCGTCTAACGGCAGCAACGGCGTCGGCAGGACGGATGGAGAAAAAAAGCAAGACGGCGGCAGAGGCCTCACTGCGTCTACCTCATTCAAGTCTCTGTCTGACTCCTCCTCTGCCGACACCACTGAGTCAAAGGTTAGTCTGCCTTTACGCCGTTTCTTTTCAAGCAGCTACACCACAAGTGCTAAAGGGCCATGTTTGATATATTTTTTTAAATGGACAGCTGAGTCAGGCCGTTCATACTACATACATACATACTATAAATATCGTGAAATTGTCCTTCATTTGAGTTTTTGTCAATATTCTTTTCATACATAATGTTTTATGATGGGATATCGAAGAACTGCGGCCAAACATTCATTGGCAATTGTAGTTCACTTTATTACACAATACTTGGCGCTTATTTACACTCAACATATACTCCATATGCAGTATACTAAAATAAAACTAATACTCAAACTAAACCTACCAACACTAAAATAAATCCTTTTTGACAAAATACAAACTAACAAGTAAGTCATTAAACCTAACTATATTGGCATACGCGAGGTCCAAAGTTTCACCCCTGACCTACAACTTCTGGATAAAATTGTGCTGTCATCCGCCGTGTGCAAACTAATCCCAGTTTGAATGGGCATATTTGTTGATGGTTCTGTCAAGCAGGACATTGCAGGTCCAAAGAGTGCGCCAGCGGGAGGTGCTCCCTCGACCCCTCGCAAAGCGTCCGGCAGCACGTCATCTCCGGCCAAGAGCGTGGAGCGCTCTCACAGCGCAGAGGAGCCGAAGAGCGTGAAAATGAAACCCCCGGCCCTCTGCAACATCTCGTCGGAAGCCAGCGGCAGCACCATGTCGCCGCCACCCGCCAAGAAGCTGGCGCTGTCGGCCAAGAAGGTGAACGACTTTCCCATACGTGTGCTGTTGCAGTCAAAGTCAAACTTTTTTATACTTTAGTTTTTTATATTGTTGGAATCAATTTCGCATTATGAACAGTTTGAAAGTCGAAACATAGACTCCACTTTGAGTACTTTTCTGTTCGGGAGCGTTTGCAGCATATTTGATGTGGCTGGGCCCCCACGTAAACTAATGCGAGTCTACTTCACAAAGCGACGGTCTCCAAAGCGTGCAAAGTTAATGACTCTCGTTATCGCATTTATACACTCAAAATAGGAAACAGATTGGCACCGTGAACAATATATGTTGACTTTAAATCTAATGATAATACATGCTTACTCCCACGTTCAACATTTATCAACAGTGTGAGACTAATACAAACATTAAATTTAAAAAAAAATCGATCATACATTTTTAAAAATTATTTAAACGTGTACATTAATTTTATACTTTTTTTTTTTTAAATGTAAATGTTAATTCAATTTTTAGAGATAATGTTCTTTTTTGTGTTATGACCAGTGAAAAAAAATTATCACTCTATCATAATTGTGACTGAGCAAAATTTTATGACTTGCTTGAACCAAGTAATCACTTCGAACAATTCCAAGCACCCTCAATTTGAATATTGTCGCATTAACATATCCTTCCTTGTCAATGTAAAAGTCTAATCAACCACACAGTCTATGGTTTGTCTTCTTTTCCTTTTTTATCTTCTTTTTTTCTAACCATTTCTAATTGTTCTCTGCCACGCCCCCCTTCCTCTTTGCCCCTCCATCTTTTCCTGCCATTCCTTTATTTAATTTAACTCTCTCCTTTTTTTTTTGTCACATTCATGGCTACTTTTTTCTTTTAGACCACCAAGTTTTTATTTTTGTCGATAACTGCAGGCTCGCAGCCGGAGTCCGAGCAGCATTGATGCTCTGCGACGACTGTCCGGCGGCCCCCCTCATCCAAATCATCCGAACCACCTCGCTGCCACGCCTAACAATCACAGGTATGGGACTTTGGATGTTTTCGTTTATTTGGTGTGGAAACATTTAAGGATGGTAAAATTGAGTTCCCTTGTAAAAATTATAGTCTATTTTAGGTTCATGTTGACATTTCACCCTGAAGACCATAATTAGCCTCAACTTTTTGAACAGTGTAAATTGGGCGGGTCGCTCCAAAAAAATTTAATAAAAACACCAAAAAAAAGTGACCTTGTGACTCTTTTCCCAGAGCTCCATCCCACTCCCCGAAAAATCACTCATCACCTTTAAAACGCTCCCCTCTCGTCACGTCGCCCACGCCGCACGCCAACCCCTCTCTGAACGGCTTCCAAAGTCCTGCGCAAAAGAGCCCCAAGTCCTCCCACAAGCCCCAAGAAGAACCAAACGGCCCCCCGACTCAAAACGTCAACCAAAGGAAGAGGAGGCGAAAGAAGCGGCGCCACTCCGAGGTGGAAGTCGACGCGGGCGCTCTTGCGGATGTGCCGTCCATCCCCACCGGCAAAAAGAAGAAGCGAAAGAAGGAGCAAGAAGACGGCACCAAGACGGCGACAAGAGTAAGCGTCCCGTCCCATCTGGATCCGACGAAGCCGGAAGAGGAGGACTGGTGCCAGGGCGGCATGTGGAGTCTCTCCCACCGTCACGAAGCTGACGAGCTCAAACAGAAGCGAGACTCCCCCGTCGAGGTGACGTGTCAGACCAACGGGAAAGAACACAAGGTGGACTGCGTGTTGTTAAAGAAGAAGAAGAAAAAGAAGAAGAAGAAAAAGATCATGCTTGAGACTCCGCAGGACACAAATTCACCGCGAGTAGCTTTAGAAAGGTGAGAGAAGTTATAGAATTGAAACCATTTCAAGCGTGTACACCGACGTGCTACTCGGATAACAAAGAGCAAAAGCAATTTCAAAATTCATTTTTCAATATTATCCCCCATTGAACCGCAGCTGTACAGAGACCGCTGCCGATACGAGCGACGAAACGGTCCTCACAAAGAAGGTGAAAGTGAGAAAGAAGAAAAGGAGGCTGAAAGCAGAAGCGAGGCAGGAGGAAGCAGAAAGTCGGCGTTGCTCGGACGGGCGGAACGGTGACGCAGCCGAGCCCCCGGCCAAAAAGAATGCGGCAGGGGGGGAAAAGCCACGCAAGCTGAGCTCTGGTATGCCCATCCTCGCAAAAAAAAAAAAAAAGGTGTGGTTGGGGAGCAAAAACATAAATCCTGTTTGTGTCATTTGCAGCCTCAGTGGTGATTTGGGACAGCCAGGTCAAGGACGGCTACAAGCGTTGCCAGGCACCTGCGAGCGATGCGTCCGGAACAACCCCGGCCTGCGCCGTCACTGGCGTGTCCTGGGACGGCAAAAAGAGCAGCGATGTGGTGGAGCAGCTGACGCGGAACGCCTCGGACAAAGCCTACGGCGCTTGCGGTGAGATAGGTTCTGTGGAAACTCGGGGGCGGGGGGGTGAACAATTTTGGAAACTAATTGAATTATGTCGGCTCTAGTCCTCAGTTGGGACGGCGAGGTCTCCGCTGTCAGTCGCGACGCCATCCAAGACGTCCGCCTCGCCAACACTGACACTGTGATTGACGAGTGGGACGAAGACTTTGACAGCGGGAAGGTGAGCGAGCGAGAGGAGCTTGTTTTTTGGCTTTGGTTTGATGCCATAAAAGTCAGATTTATCAAGGCCGTTTAATGGAGGAAGAAATCCGGAAGAGCTTTTCAAACGTGATTTCGTGCTGACTTTTCACCAGGTGAAGAAAACAAAAAGCTTGAAGAGGGAAAAGTGGCGAGATGGCGGCAGCAGCATTTTCCAGCAGATCCAGGACCGCCGCAACAAGTGGTCCGTGACGCCCGGCGCCAAGCGAGCCTTTGTCGGCCGTCGCTGACACCTTTTGACTGGAAATGGAGACGACGGCAAAAAAGATTCCACTTTTTTTTTGTTGTTGTTGTTGTTTGTTGCCACTTGTGAATAACAAGCCAACCACAAACAATCGGACTGATGGACCATCATTTTGTATCATCCGCTTCAGGCGTCTCGTCATGCCTTTTTGTCCTGTTTTGAACACCTCTGTGCCACTGAATCTCCTTCTATGAAATGGAATCAGATGCATTTATAGATTTGAGTTTTCTTTTTTTTATTTTAAATTCAGGAACACAATTTTTGGAGCATCAAACTTGACTTGGTTGGGGGGCGATTTCAATTCTGGCCACATTAAATTGCCCCCACATTTGTAATTTTTTTTCTTTTATTTATGAATCACAATTTCATATTCACTGAAACGCTAAAACCCCCTGTTCGGATTGTTCACAGTATTTGCAGAGTGGGAGGGGTGTTTTTAATCTCTCAGCTCAACGTTGCGCTTGTTCTTCCCCACGTCAGTTGAAATAATTAATGATATGCCTCTATGCAATTTTTTTCCTCGCTGCTGGTCACCTCCACAAACTGGACGGAGACTCAGGAAGCCATCGCCATGTGACCACAATTGTTTTCTAGATGTAAGACGTGTGGCGGGGGATGTCAGCTGGCACCGGACCACTAACTTAAGATACGTACTGTACAAATACCACAAAAATGGCCCGCCACTCATTTTTGGGTCCCGACTTAGTATTGGCGACCAACACCCCCCTCCTGCACGACCGTCATGACATCAAATGCATTTGAGTGTACAGTCCTCCCAATGCTGTAAAGATTTACCCCATCGTTCCAGTCTAGAGATTTTGCCTTAAATTGGCTATATATATCTGTTGGGAAAAATGTTAGAAATATATCGGAAAGGTATCTATAATGGATCAGTTGGTGGGTGTTCACCTGCCCACGTGCTTTGTCGACGCCGCGTGGCCCCCGAAATGGATGCGCCGCACTTGTGTTTGCACCATGTTTGAAAAATACATTTTTAAAAATAGGTGCAATAAAGATGTGACTTTTTTGTTGATTTTTTTTTTGTCCTGTGTTCAATGTTTGTTGAAAAAAATTGTTAGAAGCGGATAGTCCCGACCAAGCCCGACCTTTCATTTCAGAAATTCAAAGCTGGGTTTCCAAAGGTGGTCGTTTCTTCTTTCCCACTTTCCTTCATTCCTTTCATGCGTCCTTTATTCCTTCTTCCTGCTCGTTTCATTTCTCATAGCATATGTAAAACACCAATAATGGGGGGGAAATATGCGCCCAACTTTCGACACAGGTGAAGTTGTTGGGTGACGTCACGACGGCGAGTAGGCGGGGCTTGCGCGTACGTGCGCCGAGCGGCGGCGTCAGAAGTACAGTTGCCCTCGTTCGACAACACGTACACAAACCTTTAGTTTGTGTGTTTTTTTTTTTTTTTGTCAAGTCCAAGTTCAAAGTGGCGAGGCCCCGGATACGAGCGAGGAAGGAGGAGGACCCAAAATAGAGAGAGAGAGAAAGCGGAAGGAGGTTTCCGCCTTGCTCCGGGCGGTTCGGTGACAGGCTCGCTGCTGCCTTCCCGCCTCCCAACTCCGGCCACTGAGACTCCCTCACGCCGCCAGAGGAGCACCAGGATGGAGGGAGACACTCCAGGTTCGTCCCTAACAACTCTTCCTTCCTCACGCCTATCATGTGTCTAGCGAGATGTCTTTAAAGAAAAAAAAATGTGTTATGTGTATTGTGAAGCGTCACACTGCAGATATGACGGCACGCTGCTGTCGTCCTGATCAACTCATACAATTTTATCAAAGGTGGAATTGATACAAGATGATTGATCATGATGCGCTGAGGTTGGCGAGGCAATGACAGGGAGGATTTGGTATCAATAATGCATCACTTGAGTATTCTGTGTGCTTGCAGTGCATCTCAAAATAGAGCAGCAGTAAGCACTGGCCTCATTGCAACGTTTGCAACGAATAGAATCCAAATGTGTTATGAAATGAATGGTTATTTTATATATCAGAAGCAGTTGTGTATGTTATGTTTTTACATTTTTTTTTAATTCACACGTTTTTAATATTTGTTTCATCGTGTTTAGGGTACAGTATTTGAAGTTCATTTAATTGACATAAAGAAAATATATTTATTAAAATATAGTTTCAACTTTTAAATTATGGATAGCATTTTAATTTAATGTTTATTTAAAAAATATATATATTTTCATAAAAAACATTTTAGCGTAGATTTACAGCAAAACCTTGATATTTATGTTTACGTATCCATACTTTACTTTCGTCAAGATTTTGTTAAACAGTCTTTTACATTTTTTTATTTTATTTTATGGTATTTGTTTACATATCTATTTTCACTACTCATATATAGGGATGGGCGAGTGCCAATACCAGGTATTGGTATCGGGCTGATACTGGCCTTATTATAAAGTACTGGGTTCTTGTGGTAGCTGCAGATACTAGCCACAGATACCTAAAGCAAAAAACAAATCGTGTAAATCCTCCTTGCCAGTAGTTGGCGCTATACTGAGGCGTTGTGACTCATCATGTGTTTTTGATTTTTCTTTGGCTTCTTTAACACGGAAGGGTCTTGTGATGATGATAACCATAGAATAGAAAATGTCACTGACATAAAGAAGGGCCTGGCTGCTTGGTACAGTGTTTTGCGTCATCTTTGGCTTTTTTTTTCTCTCTCTCTGGACTTTGACCTCCACAGATGTGTTCCTCTTGCAGTTAAACTGAGACAGCTTGTTGTGGTCATGTTGTTGAGCCCTCCCTCCATTCTGAATGACTCGTGCGCAACTCATGCACACAGAACTTGTCATGAACAAAGCACAGTGAGAAGCGAGGAGCTGTCAAAAGTAAGCAGCAAAGCAGCCAAATCACAGGGGACCCATGATGTGGATGCTAATAAGAAAAAAGAAAAAAAAAAAAAAAGTAAAAGGCAAAAGCGTCTCATTAAAATGCACCGAATATGACCATTGCAAGTTTTTACGATGACAGTTTGATGCTGTGATAAGCACATCAAGTCTATATTTAGTGTTCCGCTCCAGCTTGTCGCTGGGGAAGATGCTAACGTTAGCGTTTTTATGCACGGTTGACAGCCTTGCATCACGGTACTCCGTTCAACTCAGGTTCTGGGTTTGAATCCAAATTTTCGGGGGTAATTGATGAATCATTTAGTGGCATTTTTTTAGATTCAAAACTGTCCAAATGCTCAGAATTTCATCTTCACATATTTACTATGGAAAACAATGATCAATACTTTTTTTTTTAACAAATATGCAAATTTGCAATTTACAAGCCATTAAAAACTCCCGTGTCCATAAAATACCCGCTTTAATTTGTTTGAGTAGACACAACGCTTGCAGTTGCACACTGCCCCCACCGTGTGGCTCGCTTAGCTTTCAACTTTCAACTTCCCTTTCAGTTCAGTCCAATATGACAGCGCACTAAAAAAGTAGCCATGAGAGTGCTGACTCCGCTGCCGCATTTTCGCCCGAGGATGACCGACGTCGCAGTTCACTCGCGGGTCAACTCGTGTGGCCTGGCAGCCCCGATGAGGCGGGGCCTGATGTCACATGGGACCATGTGGGGAAAACCTTATGATGCCATGTCATGGTAACCGTTGGCAGAGAAAAGTAATCGCTAAACTCTGCTAAAGGAGACTTGAATTGCGTGACAAAGTTGCTATTAACCCCAATAAAAATATACAGATAGAAATGTGTCAAGGCACATAAGTGAAAATATTTCTAACTCAAATCATCTTTCCCCATTGAAATGAATGTAAATGGCATTAATCCATCCCGGCAGCTTGGATGGAGCCTCTTTTTGGGAACAATTGATATGCCCAACTGCTGCTTGTCGTGAAGTGAGCTGAGCTCAGTTCTCTGCCACTCTAGTCAAAGCAAAAAATTGTCTGAATGATGCATCAAAAAAAAAAAATCAATTTATCTTTAAAAGTGGCTGTTGTGATTGCTGGAAAAAATGACATCTTTGTGCCATCGAGCATGCTTTTGGAGAGCGAGGCTGATGGAGAAATACTGAGACAGCAACACAAAAAGAGGAACCGGGCGAAAGCGGAAGCAGTTGCCGTCTTGGAAAACAAGCCGCGCCTTCTAACAGGCGCGCGACATCAAGTGAATCCGGCGATGTTCTTCCGACTATCCTGGATTAGCCCCAAAACCTCTCAGTGGAATACCGGCTTCTTAGTTATATATCTTCAGTGTGAAAAGCGTCTTTGAGTCTCAAGAAAAGTCTTTTACAAATTACGTCTTTGCCTCTTATGAATTATAATTTAGCCATGGGGACGGTGGGCGAACTTTGCGTGTCGAGCCTTCACTCGTTTTTGTGTCCGGCCGTGGAGGCGGTCCAGCAATCTGCAGGTAACCTTTTTAATTTTTGGCACCATTCTTGGAGTCAGTTAAAGGCGCACGTATCAAAAATAATATTTGTCCCACATTTTACTATTTAACTGAGAGTGTGACCAAAAAAAAATTACCAAAAAAAGTATGATTGGACAATTTTTGCAAATTTGAGGCAGTGTGGTGACGTCATTGAGACACATTGCGGAAAATATTTGATAACAAATACTGCAAGAAAACTCGATATCTTCATCACCACAAGGAAAACTACACGCAGAATAAAATTTGTGTAACTACTTTCACATTTTGAGATAAAAATAACTCTAATTAGAATTAGGGTGAATGCTTGACTCCGAATTCACACATAAAAAAATATTTTTTTTTTATGTCCAGCAGCGTTATTGGAAGTGAGGTCATTCCGGTCGACAGTGTTGTTGACATGACTCGACGGGTTGCGGCAAATCAGCTGCTGACGATGTGCGACGCAAAGGGAAGTGTCGCTGATTTCCAAACGTCTGAATCAGCATTGCGCTTGTGTGCGTGCGTGAATGCGTGTAAAGCGACGACGTGGCTGCTCGATGGGGAAGTCCATTGGCGTTGGTTGTGGTGTGGCAATGCGGTGACAGCTCAATCTCACTCGCTGCTGTCACGCAACCTCAAGTCACCCCTGAAGGCCTCACCAATATCTATCGTGCTGTCTCACAATGATGATCCGTTTCCGACGGATTTTGGGGGGGTCTCACATTACCCTCCAAAACTCATTCAGTGCCGCGCTTTAGAACGTAGGAAATAATATTCCCATTCCAGAAGCTCTTATTTGGCTAGAGGGCAGGAAAATTAACATGCAAGCAGCCACAGGGGCGGCGTTCAAATCACGCCCGTCAATCATTCAGGCCTATTTCTGCCAGACAATTACAGGTTGGGTTTTCCGTCGATCGTCGAAAGGTGTCATTCATGCACTGTGCACCAGCAGAAGGAAAACGGCCGCTTTCAAAATCAAACCTACAAGTGTACAACTCAATGATTGCGGCTGAGATCATATTTTATTCAATTTAGCCTTTAATTGCGTCAATTTAACAATCTTTGCGCTAAAATTGGTTAGTTTAAATATTTGCCTTTCATTTTTAAATTAAAATAATTTTCTGTTACTTCTATGTTTTTGCTTTGTTCTTTTTTGTATTTGTTTATTTTTTTTTTTTGCCCACAATTTATTGTTTTATACTGTTCTGTAAAATAAATAGTTGCGTTAGATTCGACTATGCAATCAACTATTTCACATATAAATTACAAATATTTTAAATACGTTTTTAAATTATTACAATTAAATGAATTATAAACACATTTTCATAGGATGATGTTTTTCTTTTTCAATATTTCTTTTCGATGTCCGGCAAACTTGAAATAGTTCCAGTTCGTCTTGCTTGTAGTTCTCAGAAATAACCGACAGAGGTCACTGTTGACTGGATTTACTGAGCACTGATCAGTACATTTCTTCACTTGAATGGAGCACTCAAAAGAAGGCTCTGATTTGCCCATCAGTCGTAACATTCTAAACGTTCACCTCAACACTGGCTGCATTGTTGTGCGGACGCTTGAACACAAGTGAGGCTTTCACACACGGCGCAATGTTCGTCATAAATGAACTGCCGTCCTGATCTTTCCGAAGAACAATGCCATGTTTGACGAGTGGCGATTACCTGACACCACTGCGTGGAATTCGCACATTTTGCGCATATGAGGCGGGGGTTGTTTTCACAAGTCATAGAGCAGGATTCCTGCCCCCCCCTAAAAAGACAAAAACAATCCTTATGCTTTCATGAGCAAGCAGCAGCAGGCTGGGCTCTCTCTCGAGTTGCTCCTCGTTAAATGATGTTTTCATGCTCAGTCCAAAACAATAAAAGTATTACTTTGGCCCCTCCTGGTGAGCTTTCGGTTTTTAGTTCATTACTGAAGTTTAGTATGCTAGCGTATACTATTGATGAGCGTCATGTGAAGGAATTGCATAATCAACATATACCTGTGTGTGTTACGTATGTTTCACCGCACATGCAACAGGTTATTTTCATTGTTTTTCGAGAAGCACAAGCGGATGTGGCCAATTTAAAAAAGAAAAGTAGCAAAAAAAATGCAGCAGAAGTGGTGAATACTGCTGTATGTGTCACTCAAGTTACCCGCCCCCACGCGGCCCAGCTGTCCCGTCCCCTTGCGTGTGTGCGTGTGTGAGACGGTGCACCAAAAAAAACAAAAAAACACGGTGGGAGTGGTGGGCCCCAAACGCGTCATCAGGCCCTTTGGCTGCACCTTTCGCCCGACTAATGTCAAAATCAAAGGACACTACCCGGATATGTCATGTGTATTTTTTCAAAATAAGAGTATTTCATATCACAAATTAATGCTGTTCTGTTTTTAGTATAACCCGCAGTTCCCCATGTGACTGGTTGTCTTAACTCGTGCATCCTTACTTGTATTTAATGAATTTCCGCTGTAGACGCTTGCCCAGCACGGTTCAGATGCTTTATTGTGAAAATTTTGATCGGAAATGGCTGGTTGTACTTCTGGCCATCTTGACAGACAGTTGCGCGTACTCGCACAGTAAAGAGAGGACAAGTGTGGACTTTTTGCTTGGAGCTTTACAATTTCAAACTGCTCCCTTTACTGGCTGCAACTGTTCTTATACCGAGATAACACAAATCTAGTTGTTAGTTGAAAAAACGGGGAAATAAAGACCGAGGAAATTCACTTCGGGCGATTTAAAAAACTCGTCGAACTTCAGCGCTCAGAAAGCAGCCGTAAGAAGGCAAAACAGACCGACAACATGGTGTTAAAGTCCGAAGACGGCGTCGGTGAGTCAAACTCTTTTAGTTCGTCACATTTATCAAAATGTAATCGAAACAATAGTATAACATCTTCACTCAGACTCAACTGTGGAGTTTGTGTAAAACGTTGGCATTTGAGGAGGCTCCGGAAGTCATTGTTGTTGGAATTTAATTTCAGTCTGTTACAGTTCTTTTTCTTCTAAAAGTTGAGTTTAAAATATTTTTTTTTCTTCTTAAAAGCCACTTGTTCTTATTTATTTATTAGTTTTAATTATCTCAAGTGTTATATTAATTTAATCCAAAAACAATGTATACATTTAGTCAGTCATTTATAATTGACTCTAAAAACAGTTGGATGAAACAGGAAGAGAAGAATTGCTACTTGACCCAACTTTTTAGGTCGTTTTGTGCAACAACAACCCAAGTCTTGGGCTAGATTTGCACAAAGTTGGGTCAAATTGACCCAAATATTGGGCGGTCCTTTTTTAATGGTCAATTTTGTGTTTTGTTCGACCTAACTTTTCTTAAGAGTGATACAATTAGCAACCTTGGGCATGTGGGCCCTGCCCATGGGCAGCTCCAGGAAACATTACCCGGGACTGGTTACCTGTCCCAAGGCAACAATAAACAACTATTGGGACAGGTATTTTCACCTTCGCAAACTGGAGATGCAGAAAACAACGATCAAAATGTCCCGTCTGATTTTGAGTGTGATGCGGTGTACCGCATGGACTGGTTGCGGGCCCATCGAAGGGCACAGATAGACAAATAACCGCTGGACTATTTTGAGTTAGAATAATCTTTCCTTGGAGCCGTCAGGCTCCTTTCTCCTAAGTGTCAGCGAAAACTCTCTAGGACCTTCTTTTTATGTGACGTTGTCTGAAGAGTTTTGCAAATTAAGCTTTATGACATTGTCTGGGTTTGCGTGGAGCCTTGTGTTTGATGTAAAAGGAAACCGTTTACGCACTTAAAAACGGCGGCTTGTTTTAAACTATTTGTAACTCTTTATCAAAAAAAAAAAAAATGTCAACGCAATTGCAGACTGAACTGTCATCTTGCTAACTTACGTGATCTTTTCTTCGATATGCATGTTTGAATAGCTTCTTTGAATAATGAAGTGCCGCATCTTAAATCAGAATCATTTCAATCGGACTGACAAAAAGAAAAAAAAAGCCCAACATGATTACTCAAGAGAACATGTTATATACATGTCGGTTAAACATCACGTCTAGCGCACGCTCAACAGTAACAGTTGCGGAGCGCGGCCACGCCGTGCTCACGTTACCCGTCCTTTTGAATGTTTTGTAATCCCAAAGAAGCGTGCTACCAACGCGCGCCGGGTTCAACAGTACGCTTCTGTCGCAGGCGGCGTTAATTAGCCCTCGCCGACTGCGTGAGCGCTAATCGTATTAGCGTTGGTCTCGCTGACTGATCCTGTTATGTGCTGCCGTTGCTCCTTTGTGACGCTCACGATAAGTCGGAGAAGAGCCTCCACGCGGGCCACGCAACTGCTTTGTTGTCCGTTTGTCTGCCGCGTGGTGGTGGGTGGGCGGGCTTGTGACGAATGGCTGCACCGCAAGTTCCTGGCGCTCACGCTCCGGTGGTTTGATAACCCGCGCCGTCTCGCCATAATCGGGTTTTTCTCAAGTTTTTGCGTTGGTGGGCGCCCCTCGTTTTCCTCTCAACTCAGCGTTTTCAGATGTAATCCAGTTAGATAATTGTGTTTTCATACTGGGCTCGTGTTATTTAAGTCATTTGTGTAGGGATGAATGCCAAATAACGTGTGAGACGTCAAAAGTTGGGAATCCCCAACATCTTGCCGTTTCAAAAGAAAAAAAGTTTCCCCCCGAAATAGAAAATATATATTTCAGGGTTCACTCTGACACTACAGAGTGGGCCTGATAAATTTGTATTCATTTTTTTTGCAGCAAATTCAGATTCCAAGATTTATAATTAATCGTTGGATTAATTAAAAAAATAAGAAAATAAATAATTCTTTGTCCCTTTGTCAAAATTGTCAATGAACCGAGAGAAAAAGTGGCAAAAATTAAAAAAAAATATATTTTCATGCTTGTTTTCTGCATTCTATGATTTAAAAAAAAACACATTAGCCTGTGACGTATTTTTATATTCTAAAGTCTACAAATCTTCCGTAGCAAGAGAATCATTTTACTTTTGCCTAGAAAATGTTGAGTAGCTTTTCAATAGCTGAGCTGCCGTGTCAATTCTTTGAAGGCACGTGTGCAGCAAGCACAAACATGCCCGCAGACGCGTTTCCCTCGCTGCAAAATGGCGGCTCAGCTCCGCAGGTACAACTTGGGAGTGTCACGGAAAGCAGGAGTGCAACCGAATATGAAATGCTTTTGTTGGCGCTCTGCAAATACACAAAGCGAATCCACTTCACCCGTATCGTGACGATGTGAACTAGACAGAAAAGAAAGCGTTCCCAAAGGATGGGCGTGCTCAACTTTCACTCACTCTGCGATGTGTGTGCGTGTGTGAGAAAGACCAATAAACAGGAAGCTTGGCGTTTGAAAATACGACACTCGGGAAGTGGCGTCTTTCTGTGTTTGACTTGCGATAATGTGATTTTAAAGGAGGCAAATACTCTTTAAAGAATCCGAGAATTCACAAGATCAGAGGTGGTCAAAGTACTCGCACGCTGTACTTTGGTGCAAGTACAGATACTTTTTGTTTTGAAAAAAAAAAAAAAAATAGGCCGCTAAAAGTATAGGTATTTAAAAAAAAGAGTAAAAATGTAAAATTTTTCATGTAGGGGTTATTCCAGAAACGTACACAAGTCCCGCCACCGAGTATTTTGTGACCTTCCACCACTGCACGAGAGTCACAAACTCGTCTGGATGTGTTGTCGTTGCCGAGAGGATGTTGATAATTGGACGGCCACGATAAGAATCAAGGCTAGTTTTGCCGTCAGAGCACAAAGGCGCGCATTGTCGGTCCAAATGGTTCTTCCGCTTCCAAAGGGCCCCGAGAAGCGTTGGCATCGCCGTGGATTATTGAAAGAACACAGCATGATTAGCATCCATGACGATGGATTACGCGCGTGTTGATTTTTGCGAGTGCAGCTGCGGGATGTTTGTGTTTTTGTCCGTGTGTTTGCTTTGACACCCAAGCCGAGGTGGCCCCCGCTAGACATTCCCTTCGACATTCCTTCACTAAGCTAACCGTCGAACTAAAAGCAAACGTTCCTGTTAGATTTTGTTGCGGATGTAAATTGTTTCAAGTGAGTTTCATTATTTTATTTGATGTGTTTCTGTTTTGATCTCGCTACGGTGCCACTTTTGGAGGCTGCGCTGTATTTTTAAACGCACTCGTGTTCAAATCCAAACTGTCTGTCAACTCGACTGGCTGCAAAATTGACCACAAAGCTCCTCATCGTTTCGCGGCGACGACATGCCAGGCGGGGACGAAACTTTCAATCAAACGAAACCGGCGTGCGATGGCTAATGAACTCATTTAGTGCCATTGACGGCTAAAGACGTCAAAGATCCTTTTTTTTTTTTTTTTTTTTTAATACTCGGCTGGTAGTGAATGAGTTAACTGACTCATTACACTCGGCGCAGACATGCGGTCACAAGCACACGCCATGAACAGAACGCACACACGCAATCACACACACACACACACACACACACACGGGATACAACAAGCCATAATCTCGCACAATGTCTCGGTATGTGTCGCTGAAATAATCACACTCTCCTGTGTAGAGAAATGATTGTCCCGAGCATAGATGCGCATTTGTCAAGCAGGTAGGCGTTAATCAGTAAGACGAGTCGCATGACTTGTCAGGAGAGAGAGCGAGACTGTCCCGGCGTTAAGGGCTGAGTCATGTCTGCTCGTGTTAGTTGGAGCGCATGGCTTCTCCAGAGATGACCGCATACTCACGAATCCCATAAAACATTGTTTTTTCATCATATCATAATTCACTAGCTCAATAGTTGGGTTTTGTTCTGTCCTGGTACTGATGATGCTTTTGACCCAAAATGTAGAAAAATATGACAATGTATAAAGTCGTCACGGAAATAAAATTCACTTTTCATTCGCTTCTGTTCACTAATATCAAGGAAACAATATCTGGTGTATGTGTTGTTATTTTTCTGCCCATTGCTCCTCCCTAATTGTGTTTGTACGAGAGGAGGAGGAGGAGGAGGCAGAGTAAGGAATGGCCACAGGGTGGAGCCTCCACGTTTCAAGCAAGTGAAGGCCAAATCGAGAAAAGGGATGGAGACGGGGGAGGAGGGAGGCTGTTTCCCACGTGTCTGGCGCTGAAAGCCGGCAGGGAGCCGCTCACTCCGCTGTGCGGCTGGAAAACACTCCGTTGCATCGATTTTTGACTCACGACTATTGACGCCTTGTTCAGCAGGAACTGACAATCGTCTTTATTTTAAGTTCCTGTGTCGTCAAGGAAGGTCTTGGACTTGAGAAAAGAGCAAGAACTTGACAACCTTGGAGTGTTGGCTCGTTCAGGTGAGTGGTCGGGTTGTCGTCATGCGGGACTTCTCCGCTAATCAGGATCATCTCCAACAGTCATGCATTGGACGTCTTGTTTTATTGTCTCGTAAGGTCCGTTGACGTCTGACTGGGGCTGATGTTGCTTGTCAGAGTGGGGCGGGTGAGCTTTGAAAGAGAGAGAGATTTATTGAACTGGCCAAGATCGTAAAATCCCGCGAAAGTGCAGAAGTTCATCCTGAAGGGAAACGCCTTCAAGAACCACGACTTTAACGTTAGGAACAATTTGGATGTCACGACACCGGGACTGAACATGAGGAATTCTCCTGATCCCACTTCAACTCACCCTCCGACTCGGTTTCTATCCCACGCGTCACGACGACATAACGTTCCTTCTCTTCGGACGTCACCTCCCACAGTCCAGGTCAGATGCTTTGGGGATTTATGATTCATAACTGGTGGTCCGCTGGCTCCCGCTTGTATCGTGTCCATGTGTGCAGCACTAAAAAGTCAGGAGGTCACTGGTGAGCACGTTTTTTTGGAACGGTGCCATTCCTTTTTAAACCCCCGCTCGTCTTTGTTCCAAGTGTGTGCGGTCTCACGGCATTCCCAGTGGGACTTGTCGTGATGACATTCTGCCTGCTTATGAATCTTACATCGCCTTTTGATGCTGGAAGCGCAGCATTCATACGGGGACGCCTAATGGGCAATGGTGTACGCGGACGTCCGTGCGTTGGCGGCCAACTCGAGTGATTGATTGTCCGTGTGGCTCATCGTGAAGTAAGCTGCCGTTTGTTACAGCCGGCGCTTTTCTTGGCTTCGGCTTGGGATCGATTGATTAGCCTTGGGGGTGGAAGAGCAACTTCATGTAAGGATGGCCCGACATCCAAATCAAAATGTGGCATACTGTACATGAACGACGTCACGCAGGCGAGGCGGTCGAGGCAATTCCGCCCAATGAAGCGTGTCTTCGGACCAGGTGGATTCTGTTGCTTCGATTAGAAGTGTTGCAGTCATGCGACGGTGGAAGCACCAAAATAAACCTTGACCTTAAAAGTTGTGGACCTCGTTTGTTGCGAAATAAATTGGGTCACCTCTGCAGGGAGTCGGACTGAGTGATCCTAATTTCCTTCTTTTGCCAACGAGAGCCCTTTTGAGATCTGGCTGGAAATGAGATGTCTGCGTGGCAATCTGCATGGGTATTAGCGGACTCGAGCGCCGCGGGAGAGCGAGCTATAATTGTTTCTCCTTTGATGCGTCACCTCCCGGGCCCCGCTTCGACAATCTAGAAAGTCTGCTGTCCGAACCCGTGCCTCGAGAGAATCGATGTCGTCCGAATGGATCCAGATACTTGAGTTTGCACTCCGATAACAATCGAGACCGTCTGTCTCTTTCTGGATGAGGACATTTGATCACGCCGGTCCGCCTCTGTCACGTTGCTACGAGGGTCGTATGCGTTGGTTCCACCTTCATCACTTGCACTTTTCGCTTCTTCTCTCCATCCCGTGGCCTCTCTCTCGCTCTCGCTCTCTTTTTTTTTCTCCCTTTCCAATGACTGCCTCCTTTCTTTGGACCAGGCCAGGCCCGACGTTGGCTGACTCACGGCCAAGCGGCGACTCTCAGACAAGACGGCAAACATGCAACTCTCAGCATTTAATTGAAGTGGAAGGTTTCCTGCCGGCGGCGCCGGATTGTGTTCTGGGAAATGACACACGTTTGGTCCCAACCTGGATTTGGCCTCTTTTTGTCCTCCTCCACGCGACTCTGGACCTTGTTGAGAGCGCTTTGCATGGATACGCAACTTTAGGAGCGATGATGCAAATTAGCTTGTGATGCTTTACGTTAATGGTGGTCAATCATCAGTCGACATTTTGGTCATTTCATTTTCTATTGCAGCATAAGGGAATTTATACGTCCCTGGTAATTAAACGTGAAGTCTTGCGGTTCTTTCTCTATGCGTCAGCATTGCCACCGCTCAAAACTTTGAATCCTGCTACTGATGTAAAGAGGTTGAGGAGAGGAGAGGTCACAGGGGGAGCGTCATCAATTATGAACCGCAAATTAGTTGATCATTTATGATTATTATTATTATTATGAAGTGTGCTTGTGATTTTTGATATGAAGGAATTTTGTTGAGTCTTCTGTGCTCATCCACCGTTTCTTCCTAGTGCCGGACGACCTTACTCCGGAGGAGCAGCAGGAGCTGGAGAACATCCGGCGACGCAAGCTGGAGCTGCTGGAGGACATTCAGGTACCGTCAAGTTCAAAGACTGCCGTGGTTAAATATTTTCCCGCTGGATCTCTAGTGTTGTTGTTGGCATCAACTACACATTTTGGATGTGCGTTCTGCAAGACTTGCGAAGGAACGATTACCACAACTACTATTTTGAAAACTTTTGCTTCGGTTTGTGAGCCCCGCCAAACAACGTAAACATATTTGCTTCGACTCATTCGTCCACCCCCGCCCCTCCACTTCTTCTGCAAATTCCCCCGGCACACATTTCAACCCAAGTGGAATGTCGGGTATTTCCTACCCAGATCTCTTTTCGCCAGCAAAACATTTGTGCTCGTGGTTGAGCCATTCAGACGAAGATCGCGCTACATGACTGATTTGAAACGCATTCAGATAAAATATGCTCCCTTCATGGCGGTGACAATTGACAGATTGAGAATCGACTTCCAACTGTCGCCGCAGACAAAACGCTGCCGGCGGACACCCGCGCTTTCATGAGCCTTGACGGGCATGGCCGCCCGAAAACACGCCTCGGTCACCCTCCCCTATTCGTATTTGCTGACCGCCCCACGCCCCTCGTCCACTCCCACGCCCTCCTCCGCCCGGCCTGCGGGTCAAGGCCTCTTGTGTGCGCCCGGCCATTGTTTGCGGAGGCAAGCATTTGAGGAATGCGTCGGGATTGCGCAGCTCTGGACGACACAGATGTTGCCTTTGTGGTGCGCCGCCTGGAATAAATAGTGATGCATGGGAAATGGATGCGAATCCAAGCGCTTTATTTGGCTTGTGACTTTAAGACTCAATAGAGCAAAACTTTGATATGATGTTTAGCTTGACTGTTCAAGAAAATGATTTTCTTGGGTCTCCCGCCCCCAGAACTGTCCTTCAAAATAGGAAGACTTTTGTTTTGGAGACAAAGATGGCCGTTACTTTGTATTAATGAGCCAAGTCAACCATCTTCTTTGACGTTTCAGGCAAATGATGATACATGAAAAGACTGTTTTGTTTCCCACAGCGGCTGAAGGATGAGATAGCAGAGGTCACCAACGAGATTGAGAACCTTGGTTCCACCGAGGAGAGGTAAGATGGAGCCTCCTTTCAGAGATCCCGTTAATTATCAGCTTTTTCTATTCAGACCAAACCTAACGAAGGTGGGTATTGTCGCAATTTGCCGGCTTTCACACTTCCTCCCGCAGTCACATTTCCAGGCAGTGAAAACCGGGATAGCCAATCCCTACAAAGATGGCAAACATCACCTTGCCCGTCTCCCAAATCGACGTGTTTGCTTTCTATTTACTGAGCAAATGAAGCCGTCAATTATTGATAGGCGACGGCGATCTCGTCACACCAAATACGCCTCCCACATTGGCTGCGCTTTTAAGGCACTTTAAATGTTTTATCGGGCGCACCCCCTCCGACCCCGCGCACGATGGGAGGCGGCCTCATTGAATAATGCAGACAATGCACGGTCCCGGGGGAAAAGGGGGCGCTCGGGTCGACTACTTTGGTCGGAGAGATCCCATCAACGGCAGATAAATCATGCCGCGCTTTGGCTTTCTTCCCAACGCCATTAAGGGCTGCATCTCCTTGATGCCGTCGCGGCGTCTTATCGCGCCGACGCTCCGTGATCTTGTTTGTCTGTTGTCTGCTGCAGTTTCACTTGAAGGAGCTCAGTGGCAGACAAAAGCCAACAGGAATCCTGGGCGGGAGGGACCAAGAAGGCTTGGGGAAGTCACCGCGGCGACGGGCGTACCTCAAAAGGCCAATTTGAGCCCCCTGAGAGAAGACTTCTTCCCGTAAGCGGGATTAGTCACGGCTGCGAGGGTCAGCGTGAATAGTTGGCAGGAAATATTTTGTAATGCGATTTATGAGTCACATTGGATGAGATGACTCGGCAGTTTGATGCGTGAATCATCGTCGTAGATTGGAGGTGATAAGTGGGGGGGAAAGCTTAAGTCAGGCTGCACGGCAGACTCGTGGTGAGGACATCTGCCTTGCAATTTTGTGGTTTGGGGTTCAATTGACCGTCCAGTGTATGACAAAAAAAAAATAATTGCACTCATCAGAAATGCTGCTTATTAAACGTATTGATTGCTGTGGGCAGAATGCTCCGCTCATGTTTTGCTCATCAAAGTTGGCAAGAACAAGTTTTGCCCTGGCCGACCAATTAGAAGATGAAAAAAATGCTGATTTAATTGAGGGCCAGCGCTCTGGTTCTGCGGGGACGAATTTGAAATCCAGTCTCGTTGCTAATTTAATTTCCGTTACATCAGAAAGCACTTCTGATTCTCCTCATGCGCTCACCTTCCAGGAAAACCATGCAGAGGAACAAACAGGTGGCCATGGGCCGTAAGAAATTCAACATGGACCCCAAAAAGGTAGGCGAGTGATTACGAGGATGTTGAGATGTGACTGAGGAAAAACCCGCGTGTCCCCTGCCGCTCTTCCAGGGAATTCAGTTCCTCATTGAGAATGACTTGCTGAAGAACACGAGCGATGACATCGCGCAGTTCCTTTGCAAGGGGGAGGGGCTAAACAAAACAGCCATTGGGGATTACCTCGGCGAAAGGTAAGGACAAACGTGCACAAGTGCATAGTTTGCGTGTTGCTCACTTTCCCCGCCCATTGCTTCCCAAAAATACTTGACTCGTCCCACATTGTCTGCTCCTCGCTGATCTCCATCTGCTTTCGATTGTCTTAGTCACTCTTAAGTGACGCGCTCAAGACACCGCCGGTCTCATTTAAGGGAAATTGAAGATTGGACTCCAGATCCTTGCGTTGCTGAACGCCTGCGTGGGGAAATGTTTTTCGGTATGCGGGGATTACGGGTCAGACAGTCGCGCATAGAGGGCGGGGTCCGGGAGCGGCGATTTTGTTTTTTTTTTCTCTTTGCACGCTTCGAGGCGATCGCCACGGTTGCTGGTCCGCTGGGAGTGATGCGGCGTGAGCTCACGGGGAAGATCATTTACTCCGAAGGGTATTCGGGTCGCGGGATGATGTCATCATCCAGATGAGAGGATAAATGAATTAGTAAAGGGCCGAGACTGTCACACCGCCCGATGGGAGCGCAATCCCTTTACGACCGGCGCGTCTTCAATCAGGCCCTTTTTTTTGCTTCAATTGTATTTCCATGGTTGCCTTGTAGGGATGAATTCAACATCCAAGTCCTCCACGCTTTTGTCGAACTTCATGAATTCACAGACCTCAACCTGGTGCAGGCGCTCAGGTAAGCTACGTGAAAAAACCCATCCCTGCCCCCCCACCACCCACCACCCGCCAAACGCTTTTCATCAGCGCATCCTGACCGCCACCTTTGCCCTCACAGACAGTTCCTGTGGAGTTTTCGGCTCCCGGGAGAAGCCCAGAAGATCGACCGCATGATGGAGGCCTTCGCTCAGCGCTACTGCCAGTGCAACCCCGGCGTTTTCCAATCCACAGGTGCCAGCTAAGAACATTTTCAATTTGGCTTCCTCATAATCGCGATTGACAGTTTGATATTTGCCATTATTCCGGTCGAGGAGGGCCTAATGGCGTGCCGAGCTACTTCCTTTCTTGAGCAGACACCAAGTCTGCCGAGCTTGTCTTTTAGGCGTTGGCTGCCTTTTGGGAATCATGCACGTAGATGAGCGGCCCGATCACGGATGCAGACGGACGTGCATAATGCATGGAGGCTGCTTAACAGCCCTGCACGAACGATAAAGTGCCGCATGCTCGGGCGTTCAATAGACCGACCTGAAACATCGATAAAAGTAGAGAAAGCAAAAAACTGCAACGTCAAATTCTTAAATAATCTCCAAGAAATGTTTTAGTACCAGTATACATCTTTGACAAGCCGTCTCAGTGTGATCAAGCTGCGACGCGTGTGTTCCAGACACGTGCTACATCCTGTCGTTCGCCATCATCATGCTCAACACCAGCCTCCACAACCCCAACGTGAAGGACAAGCCCACCGTAGAGCGCTTCATCTCCATGAACCGGGGGATCAACGAGGGAGGAGACCTCCCCGAAGACCTGCTCAGGGCGAGTTTGCCACCGAGGCCGCTCTCGTTCGCAATCCGAGCTACCGTGCGTTAACCGCCTCTTTCTCCTACGCAGAATCTTTACGAGAGCATCAAGAACGAGCCTTTTAAAATCCCCGAAGACGACGGCAATGACCTCACGCACACCTTCTTCAACCCGGACAGGGAAGGATGGCTGCTAAAGTTGGGTGAGTAACGAGGAGTTGAAAAAAAAAAAAACACATTTCATCCAAGATGGAATTAATTATCCAGGATAGTCTGTTGTCAGACAAGTCGCAGCACATACGTCAAAGGCCCAAGTGGGTTAAAAATGAGGTCAACAACCTGCGTTCAGACGCCGACGACGCAGTCCGTGTTTTTTATGAATTATGAATGAGGCCTTGAGCTCAAGACCGCCTTATGTGGAGCCTTATAAATGTTTGAAGATGCATACATTGAAGAAAGGAAGTCAATCAAATGTGTGTACTTCGGATAAATGTGAACATACAATTAGTGAAAGGAAAAATATTAAAATAGCGAGCAGGTGTCTTCATGAAAGATCTGTCGTTCCTTGTCTGTATTATTCTGCCCCCAGATGGCCATTGCGCAATCACCAGAAGGTTCAGCAAAATATAACATTGCAAGAACTGTTGCATTAAATTCTGTTTGATTATGTAATTACTTTTTACTTTTTTTCTTAATTTAAAAACATCACATTAGTTGTTGTTTTTTTTTGAGAAGCTGGAACGCATTTTTGACATTTCCATTTATTGCAATGGAGACAAATGATTTGAGATGTTTTGCGTTTTAGCACGGCTACGAATTAAACTTGTCACCTGGGATCACTTTATCGTTATCATTCTTGATCCTTGGGAGTATTTTGACAAAAATATGCCCCAGACATGTTAAGACACCTGAGAAGCCTTTGAAATTGTGTGCAAAATTCCCACATCTCCTTCGGTCTTTTGTTTGTCGCGTTCCAAATGTTCCAGAGGTCAGCAACACAGTGGTGGATTCCCCTCCTTCTGTTTCCTCCTCGTACTGATTCACTCTGATTTGTGAAAAGTCAATCGTGTTAATCGCTGTCAATCTGGACAACTCGTCACTAGTTTGCCGCTTGTTATCCTGATTTAAAAAGGAAAAAGAAGGAAAATCAAGGTGGAGGACAAGATGATTGCTTTTCAGTGTGCACAGCTCCACCATGTGGCGGACCGAAGTGCGACACCCTAAAGCAGCGCATGATAGCCGAATGAACGTCACTGCTGGTGCAATAATTCCTTCTCATTTATTTCAGTTGATGATTTTTTTTTTGTTTGTTTCCTTTTTCCTGTTTGTTTGTTCCCATGATTTTGGCTGTTGTCTTTCCTACCTCAGGAGGTATGTACACCTGCTCTTCCCAAACAAACAAAACAAAAAACAAGCCACGCTCCGTCTCGCTCAGCGCTTTTGGTGGTGCGCTATGATTGCTTTTTTGTTCTCCTCCGACATCCAGTTGGGTTTTTCCGTGTCTGTTTGTCCCTTCCATCGACGCATTTCAATTTCAGATGTTTGTCTGTTCAGCCCGCTCACCGCGCTGGTGTTTTAGTTATTTTTTATTTTGTGTCCTCTCATTTTCTTTTTTATCTCCGTGGGTGGTTGGCGTCCACCCTCGTGGCCTCCTTTGGCTTGATGACCTCGCCCGCTGAGGTCTTCCGATGGTCACTCTCTTTTCATGTGGGTTTTGTTGCGTCCAGAAGCTGCATTATCCCCTTTCCCTCCGTCCAGCGAAGTGGCCGCATAAAGATTTTGCTCACGGTGCACGCTGGGCGGCTGTGCGTGTGTAGAAAGGGAATACTGCAGCTTTTCAACTGTGTGGCTCTTCTCTTTGCTATTCAATAGATCAGATGCGTGTGTGCGACTTGACTGGAAGAAGCGATGCGGGTTGCAAAGTGTTTGAGAGGGTTTTAATATGCAATACATGTCATTCAATTGGATACTTTTTTTTTTGTAGATTTTGAAAGTGGAACCTCTAAAATTTTATTACAGTCCAAATTGTCTCCATCATAAAACCTCAAGAGTCATATTTTCATATTTCAAACTGTCACATATAAAGATGATGATGAACGTTGATGGGCAATAAATGCCCCCAAAAAAAACACATGAATCGTCATTTTAAGTTTCAAACAAACACGCATGTATCGTTCTTTTTTATTCCGAGTGACAAGCACAGAAGCTAACCAGGAAGTTGGTTCTAAAATAAATAAATAAATAAAGGCCTCCCGTCTATGAGACCATTATCATATTCCGCTTTGCTTTTGTTTTTTTCCCTCCAGTCTCACTTAATCATTTGTAAAAGACTGGAGACATGATCTTAAACTTATTCCAAAAAATACAGGCTTCCCCCAAAAAGGCGCTGCCTCATGAATACAGGCCTCAAGATGCAAAAAAAATGGCAGCAAAGCACTTCTTTCTTCTTAGACAAGGCTATGGCCTGAGCAAATGCAGCTCCATCTTGCAGATATAGTTCATTTGCACCAAAATGCCACTAGAGGGCACCAAAGCAATGCCTTCATCATGAATACAATACAAGCTTTCTCCTGCCATGCAAAAGAGGACAACTGGATTGTGAACAAAAACCTCCCAAATGAAATTGATAACGACATCAAACATGGATTAACAGAAGAACACATCAAAATCGTCAAAAGGTCAAATTTGACTGGCTTGAAAGTCTCGAGGTTCCACTGAACAAAAGATCCCAAATGAATATCATGGACATCCAAGCTTTTAACCTCCGCCTGCCCCGCATCGCGACACTCCGCTCTCGCCCCCCTCCGTTGACAACAATGTGCCGGGACCGCTAGCCAGCTATTGTTGCACTGGAGGAGGTCGTCTCTTCTTCGTCGGAGTGCGAGAACCCCCTCACCCCAAAAATGGCTTTGGCTGATTCAATTCGAGGGTCTTCAAGCCACACTCAGCTCTGTGTTTGTCGATGCCGCCTGCCTTGTTTGTGGTCAAGATGCCAGCGACTGTGTGTGTCTGTTGATCAGGGGTGGGCAAAGGACGGCACGGTCAGGTAATTTGAAGATGAATTTAAAACATTTTTTTTCATTAAATATGAATTGAATGTGACCGGCCAGCCACACTTTTCCCACTCCTGCTGTAGACGATTTTCGACAATGTTTGACCCGTCATGACGTTTTGGCTCGATTGCCTGCATATGATTCTAAAAGAGTGTGTCTCAACGTGCGGAACCTTTGGACTGCCACTGTAACCCTCAGATGAGTGTCAACTAACATGGTGGTGGGCTCACATAGTCTAGACTTCACTCGTAGTTCTCCAAGAAGCCCCCGACAGGAAATTTGAGCTTTCTGAGTAGCGGAATGTAGCTGCAGGCTCCCGAGCGGGAGCTCGGGTTTCCCCGCACAGGAAACGAGCCTGCCGTGTTTTAAGGTGAGAGGTCGTGCGGGGTCAGTGACGCCCGACTTAATGAAAGCTCCCGTGAGGCCTTTTAACGAGAGACCTGATGATGAAAAGGTTCACGTTGTTTTTATGCAAACGTTTAGTGGAAGGCAAACGGTTGTTAGTGGCTGCCTTTGTCATTCATTTGATACAATTAAACGCCGAGCTCATTTTAAAACTTTAGAACTCCAGTTCTACCTCATCGATTTTTTTTTTTTTTTTTTACGTTGTTTAGCATTTTCAAAACAAAAGGTCTCCCCTCTGATCGATGCCTCCCCGTTTGCAGTTGCGCAATCAAACCCACCTGGCCTGGATGTCCGGCATTTCTATATTTGTATGCAAGTGGCGTCGCGTCCCCGCACCGCGTCTTTATGAGGTGTTTTTATTGGGCCAGGTGAGGCCAGCATCAAGTTCTCAATGACCTCATAAAAGCGGCGCTTTGTCCGTAAACTGCGTTTGTTTCTGCCTGCGGTGGCGGTGGTGGTGGTGGTGAGTGCATGGTGGGACCCGGCGCTCGGTGGGTCGTCGGGAGCTTCCATCTGTCTGTCTGCTCACGTCTGTCCGCCTGCGTGTTGCTAGAGTCGGCGCTGTGTCTTTTATCTTTTTATTTTTGCTTTCTCTTCTCTGATTGCTTTGATTTGCTGCGCAGGAGGCCGAGTCAAGACCTGGAAGAGGAGATGGTTCATCTTAACCGACAACTGCCTCTATTACTTTGAGTACACGACGGTGAGGAACACTTTGAAGTTAGTGCTCCTCCTCCTCCTCTGCCGTGGGTTTCATTGCGTTTGTGTTTCTTTGTGTGTGCAGGACAAGGAACCGCGAGGGATCATCCCACTGGAGAACCTCAGCATCAGGGAGGTGGAGGACAAGAAGCCGGTGAGCACGATGCCCTCTTGTGGCTCATTTTCGCATTGCACAGAGACATGAGCGCTCCTCCCGATCATTTGACTGGCAAAAAACGGCCACTATCTGGAGTTCATTTGTCTGAAGCGCCCGAGGTTCCTCGATAAATTCTTCGTTGCGGGGTAAAATGCTTGTAAAATCACCAAACGCGTATACTGGGGTCAAGTGTCAAGTTCCAGGATAAATTTCCTGCGGTGAAGATTCTGACCAATGTTTTTCGTCGACCCTCCGCCACAGAACTGCTTTGAGCTTTTCATCCCGGACAACAAGGACCAGGTGATCAAAGCGTGCAAGACGGAGGCCGACGGTCGCGTGGTGGAGGGCAACCACACCTTCTACCGCATCTCCGCCCCCACGGCTGAGGAGAAGGACGAATGGATGAACAGCATCAAGTACGTGACCGCGCGCTCGTCTCGTTGGATGCAAATGAGTCCAGTTACCTCAGTTGAACCTTTGCGGAACACCAAAAATTGAGAAAGAAAAACGCATTTTTGAGCAAACACTTTTTTTTTTTCCATTTGTGACAAAAGCACAATAGGTACCCTGTAACTTTTTTTTTTTTTTATCATTTCACATCTCTCAGACCCTCGTTTGAGGACCACTGTAAATAGTGGAAACAATCCCTAATATTTCCAATTTGGATGGCATCTGCAGGGCAGCCATCAGCAGGGACCCCTTTTACGAGATGCTGGCTGCCAGGAAGAAGAAAGTGTCGTCCGTGAAGAGGCACTGAGGAGCCGCTCCGCGCTCGCCGTGTTGCACTTGAACGAGCAGACGGGGGTCCTCCCGGCTTTTTGGACTCAACTGGCCAGGAAACCGACGAGCACCCTGGGTGTTCAGGATGGGGGGGGCCCAAGTAGCCCACTCCTTTCTTTAAAAAAATCCAAACACTCTAATGCAGCCCCTCTCAACACACACTCCTCCCAGCACAATGAACTCCGCAGGTCTGAACGTGTGGCAAGAAAATAACTCCTCATAAGGAAAAGAAAATGTTCTTAAAAGGCTTTAAACATGTTTGGATACGTCTTTTTACAGCTTTACTCCTTTTATTTGTTTTGCTTTTGTATGCAAATGTTGGGGAATGCCAACAATTGGGTGACTTTATAGTGTGGGGGGGGCAAATAGTTTCCCCCTTATTTGGTTTTGTAAAGAGAAATGCTGCTGGTTAGCGATAGTAAATCGGTCCCGTATCCTAAAAATACGACCAAGATCTCGCACAGCTCTCCGGGTTGTTTCTGCACAACGGAAGCTTTCAAAGGCCACCGGTAGATGTTCAACGACGGCTCGTCTCAGGTTTTCAAACCAAAACATGTCCTTTTCATGATTGCGTGCCTGACGTTTCTTTCATGCGCTTCCACTCCTTGTAGAGAATTCAAAGAAAAACAATCATATTGCTAGTCAGTATTGGTTTATTTATCGACTTTGTTGTACATACGTAAATGTATAGTGAGTGTTTGTTTCTCAAGGTTTGTTTTATTATTAGTCGTGCCATCATTGTGGGTTTTTTTTAGACCGTGTTCAAAAATATGTCTATTGTTGCCATTTAATCGAGTTAAAATAAAAAAAATGGATCTGTCTAGAAAGAACATGATTGTTTTATTGTGGCCAGCAGGGGGCGTTATAGAGCTAAGGAATGCAGCCTAAGATTAGAATAAACCATTGACACTTGTTGGATGTTAACCAGCATATGAATGATGTATGTGACGATATTTCAAGCCCAACATCATTTGACAGCTCCGAGAGGGGTTGGCGTGCGATATCTAAGAAAGGTGATGGAGGACACGCAGTCACATGCAACCTTGAAGTTTTGCCTCAACTGTCGTGGATTATGACGATTATGTTGGTCAAATGTTTTTTCTGTGGGTGGGGGCGACCTGTGACTCCCTCGTGAAACCACCAACAGCAGGCACTCCTTTTTTTCGTATTTAGGAAACGTCCTCCATTGAAAATCTGGCGGATTACATAAACCAATCTGAACGGCACAAAAGGTTCCAGGGTTCTAATTTGTGGTTCGACGTTTTGATTCACGCTTCGAATGGAGGAAAATGTAAACATTGAAGATGCAAAGCCGTGTTAACAAAGGTTTGCAATCATTTAAGATAAAAGTGGAGCTGTGTTTTTTATGTCAGGTTTTGTTGCGCTTCACCTGTTTCGGCTAATTTAAGGAACAGTGATTACATAAAGGGCAAGGGCAAATATTTGCCGTTTCAGTTCTTTGGCTCAGTGCAAGAAAACAAAACTGGGATGGGACTTGGGTGTTGAGTACAACGTAATTGATGGGTTCAAATGTTCGACAACAATTCCACCATCACACGATAGCGACAAATGCTTTTTACGGTAGGCGAGCCACATTTGTGCCAAACCGTAAAAGGTGTGACATAATGTCACCTGCACTGATTGAGGGCAGAAGTCGCACCCACAAATTTGAGAAGAAAGAACCGATTCCAGTAATGGTATCAGTGCCTGTATTGTACTTCTGTATTCATACAAATGCTCCGATACTATGACACGACCAGTTGAAGTTATCTGTAAAACTGACACAAAATTAAGAGAAATTCCACATGTGTAGTTGACCAAATATTTAAAAAAAAAAAAAAAAAAGCCTGCGAGATTTAACGATAACACATCATGCTAACCACCATAGATGGGCAAGTGAAATTCAATTTGGCATCAGTGTTCCACACTTTATTATAATAGCGATGGTACCAGTTTAAATTTTAATAAATGTGATGTGTGTATAATTTGAGATGGATTGGACTGAAACCATGTTTGACAAAAATAGCGTTTTTTTTGTGTGTGATTGTTGAATAATATTTGATCAAAATTAAACTCGTCAAAGACAAACTGCTACTGGTGCATTTTCATTTGAATTAATATTTACAAGTGAAGAAGCTTTCCGGGTCACAAATCCAGTTGCATACCTTTGACTTTGGCGGATTACATCAGAAAAACGGAATGGTACGAAATGTCCTGAGGTAAAAATACGCAGGTGCAGAAAACAAAAAAACAAAGGACTGGCATCTCAATGTTGAGACTGATGTACTTGGTATGTTCAATCATAGTCAAATGATTCTTCATCATTTCAGCGAGTGTGGCACCCTCGCTTGACGTTTTGCTGCATTCTTCGAATGAGAGTGATAATATATCGAAACATAAACGACGTTGAAAGTCATCCAATGTTTAATGTTAAATGACTTTATGGGAATTGAAAAAATGTGATTTTTCCAAAGGGATGGGTTCTTTTATATTGTTGTTATTGTCACTCGTAAGGACGAGTGTGTCAGGTTTTGTGTATCTTTGCCAGTTTAGGCTAATTTAAGGAACAAGCAATTACATAAGATTCCACAATTTGGCTCAGAATAAGACAACAAAAGAGTGCTAGAACACTTCATACTTGGCAGGATCAATTCCGGTCCAAAATGCCACGATCACATGAGACGCTTGGAATTTCAGTCAAACAAAAGAGGAACAATGGTGAAATTTTGCTGCGTGGTTTGAATGGGGCAAAGTCGCAACATTCTGGTTGACACGTGTGAATATAAAAATCGAACTGAAACGTTAACATAAAGGACAGTAAAGAGTTAACATAAAACAAAAGAGAATTACATCAAAACATCACACAAGTGCCTCACCAAAGTAGGCTAGCTTGCTGCTAATACACAATGCAAAACATCATAGAGAGGCTAACGAAACTAGCATCATAGTAGAAGTCATAACTTTTTAATAGAACGGTTTATTTAAACACAAACACAGCACCAACACACGCGTACTCATTGCGGCAAGTTCACAATCTGTACATTCTGAAATAGAAATAAAATTCTTCACAGCAAATTATTGAGAAGTGAAACACTTTATGTATAATATATTCTGAAGCAAACAGTTAATTGTTCATAGGTTGTTGATTTACTGTATGTTTTCAAAATGTACAATCCTGTAGAGTGCTTTTTTTAAGTTATTAATACATATTACACTTTGTAACTAGAAAGAAGTGTATCAGGTTTTGTGCACATGAACAATTTTCAACTTTTGGTAAATTAATACCACATCTGCGTGTATTTTCTTTTTATTTATTTTTGGGATCAATTGGAACAAGTGTGTCAGGTTTTATGCAGGTTCGAGTATAAGAGTTTACATTAAAAAAAAAAAAAAAAAACGTCAGGGTTATCAATTTTGGTTGGCAAAAAAAAAGGGGGGGGGGGCAGGGACTTGTCCTCGATGATTGTTATTAATTATCATCATCATCATGTACAAAGCGGACAAGTGTGCAATTCCACAACATCCCTGCTGTGGCGGCCCCCAAGCCAAGAAGCAGAAACCCACTTGGCACTTTCCTGCCAGGCTTTTCACGTGCGTGGGTGGACTGGACGCGTCCCCAGGTGGACAACCGAGAGTGCGAACAGCGGGATCCTCGCGCCTTCTCCTTTCTTTTTTTTCTTTTTCAACTAGTTGTTTAAGTTGAGACACATGAGCCGCTTCCAATTCGGCCCAGACTGCTTCCCAGAAGCGTCTCCCAGCCCGCCCTTCCTCCTCCTGGCCCACGCCAGCGGGAGAACCGAGTGCAGCCCGCAACGGGAGTCCCGGCCTAATGCCTGCCTCTCGTGGAAACGACTCGGCTCGTAAAAATGCCAACGAGTGTGACACAAGCCTGTGAGTGCGCAGCCACACAAACGCATACAATTAAATGTCGTTGACTTATTTCCATTTTTTTCTGCTGACCAGAACTAGCGTGCTAATTGACGATGTAAAATGTTAGCATCGCGTCACCAGCTGGCCCAAGCAACCCGGAAGTAGTACCGGCCCACCGGGACAACGTTTACATTTTGTTTTGTTTTAGTTTTTATTGCTCGATAACAACACAATAGAACACTTTATACGTATAAACTACTCAGAAAATGGGCGGTGGTTTGGGGGACAACCAAAATGTAGGTTGCAAGTTATGTTGTGTTTGCTAGCTTGCTAGCTTTAATTAACCCCCCACCCCGCCCGTCGTTTTTTTATTTTGTAAAACGGTTACAAAACATCAACGCAGGCAATTACTGGAAATGCTTTACAATTGCTAAATAAATAGTCTTCAGGTTATTTACTTACTTGAGAGTTTTAAATAAAATCTTGAAAATAAACCAACCGAATTGCAGGTGTACCTAATGAAGTGTCTGGGGACCGTATGGAACTTTACGAGATCAGCCATGAAGCCTCTCAGTCAAAAAAGTCATCGTAGCACATTTTAGTCGCTTTAGTTGCGAGCAGTATTTGTTTTTACGGAGGAACAATAAATCAGCCGTGCAAATGTGCACGCTGGCTGGAGAGGGACAGTGAACGATTCCAGAGGGTAGAATTTCTCCGAAAGAGGATTAGAAGGCAGCCACAACAAGAAATGCCCTCCCTTTTCCTTCCGATAGCTTGTCACGTTTCATGAGATGGGCATGACTGCACGTTGCAGTTTGGTCTCCTCAACCTTCTGCAGAAGTTCCATTTCTCAAAGGGAAGTAAATTGCAATCTGTTCTGTCACGCTGGTTGAACTTCCAAGTTTTTTGGGGGGTTTCTAAACGCTTCTTGCCCATGAAGAAATATGAAGTGAATATTTCCAGGAAATCATGAAAACTGCCGATAAAGTAGAACTACTTTAACTTCTGTCTCGTTGGATGACACAGAAATGCAGACTTTTATTTTTCTTGTCATTTTAAGTTCATGTTCATGCAGTTATTTCTTGAAAAATACTCTTTTTTTTGTAGGCTGTTGACGCCTTAAAGATCACAACTTTGCTACAATTTTGTTGTAATAAAGAAAAAAATGCAAATATTACATTACGTATATTGCATTTTTGTAATAAAAATAAAAATATGTAAAATTAGCTTTTTAAAAAAATCATAACTGTACTACTGTTTTCTTTTAATATTGAAATTATATTATTGTAAATTATATATTTTTCTTGATTGAATAATGTTCATACTGTCTCTTATTTATATTTGAAGTTGCTGGTTTGACGCTGAAGAAGGCGCAAGACTGAATGACAATTTAATATTCTGTGATAAAAGAACCAACAACGACTTCAAATATTTCTTTTCTTGTAATAACTTAACGATAGGGGAATTCATAATGTAGGTCATGACGAGTTGTCTTTGAAAATGAATATGGCAATACGACAGCTTCATGAACGAATGCACAATTAGTAAATTTTTTCTTGCAAAGTGATGTCTTTAAAAAAAATACAGTCATTTAAACTGCATCTGTCTTTACTGGATGTTGATGCAACCAATTTACGAGCAAGCAGAGGCCGAGATGCTCAGTAATCCTTTAAAAAGTGTGTTTTCATAACCATAAAAGTGTTTTGACAAGTTTGACTGTGTTTCACGTACGCCGCAGCGGTCAAATTTAAATATTTTGCCGATTTTCACCTATTCATCGGTGGGTCTGGAATGTATTCCTTCCAATAAAAGTGGTGTCACTTTCTTCACGTGCATGTCATCGCGTATGTAAATTGCATTTAAAAAAAAAAAAGGTTCAAGCATTTCCCATGTTGCGGTACACTCCATTTCAGGTCTGTAGTTATCTTGTCACACTGGTAATCGTACCCATTTGGACTTCCCAAATGTTGCCTCAGGAGGAAAAGAAAAAAAAAAAAGCGCTTTCCTGGAACTTGTGCATGGAATTGTTTTGTTTCATTTTGCATCTTATCAGTCGACAAGAATGGGACTCGGCCGCGTTTTATGACTTGTAAGTGTGAATATGTGCAGACAATAAAAGGTTTCTGTCAATGATTTGACACGTTAGCAGAAGTCGTTGTAATGTGACCGCCTGGATTGCCAGCATTCATTCTTACACTTACTGGAAGGGATGGACTTTGTTTTTTTGGGGCAGTGGGGTGGGGGCAAGAAAGAAAATGTGGCATTTTGTGCACATTCATTTACTTGTGTGTGTGTGTGTGTGTGGCTTTCATTCTGGGAATTCTCGTTGCCTGTGTGTGTGTGTGTGTGCTTATGTGGTGCCAGCATTATCTCCTGTGGGAGTTTAACAAGTGACCTCACGTCTCATTACGTTGCCCCCCCCCCCCCCCCCTCCAAGCTTGCGGTGCACGTCCATAAACGCCACATTTGAGTGTTTTGGAATGGTGCAAGGTGGTTTGTTTACTCGCCGTTCGGGACTCACTGTACCGGTCCTTCTAGGATTCCTCGCTCGGAAGTGGGAACGTGAAGGGAGGGAGCAAAACAATAATAATAAAAAGGCGAGAAAAAAAAAAGGGAGGCGGTGGTTTTGGAGTTGGTCCAGAAGAATTTCCTGTCTTTGGGGAGCGCCCATTTTGAAGGGAACAAAAGGAAATGGTCTGTTCGAGTGGTCGTGTATCGTTTTAGATTTTCATTTGGTGTGGATTTCAAGCATGACAAAAATTTGGATGGTCCGAAAAACAATGTGGTGTGTGCAGCGAGTAAAGCGCAAAAATGTCGTATGCGTTGAGGGAAGCAAAGCAATCAGCAAGCAGGTGCACGTCACAACGTAGGCGGGACTTTTTCAGGTCAGTACGCCCTGGAAAGTGAATTCAGAGAAGACAAAGTGACTTTCGGGTTTTTCCTGTCGGGGGGGGGGGTCGCCTCGCTTCAGAGTGTCACTGTATGAGACCGAAAGCTGCATCCGTGCTTCTCTTCATATTTGGTCTTTATTTTCTTCATGCAGGACTTTGTTGCGGCCTTCATCCTCTTTTACGTTAGTCTAAGTGCTTCTCAATTATTTTCTCTTACGCCCCCCTAGTAAGAAGAAAACAATTTGCGCCCCCCCCACACACTCTCCACCGCAACTCTAAATAATCGCATTTTTGTTGCAAAACAAACCGACACCGTAGAGTTTATACTCAATGGGCAATGAGAGCGCCACTGCCAACTAGTGGAGTGGATGTGCAATTACACTTCATTGTGGTACGGCGGACAAACAAAGCATGTTTCCCCGGGTCACACGCGCCCCACTATTTGAGGAGCAGTGGGCTAAAAGTTGAATGACAGCAACATGAACATACAATCAGTCATACGCTTAAGAACGCTTCTTACACATCAAAATTCACATGAAACCGTCGCTGTAAGGAGGTCAGGTAGATGTGAGCGTGTTTTTGCGTGTGTGTGGATAAATGTAGAACGATGCTGTCATTTATGAAGTCATACTCCCTAATTAAAGTCGGGGAAGTGTGTCACGCTGGATGATGTCGTCTTGGACACGACGGCGCCAGGCGCGACTCGAAATGTTGAAACCTCATCCGAAATGTATGTCCAATAGGATGAACATTTGCAGCTGATTTGCTTTTTGGCGGTTTTTATTTTTTCCACTTGCAGTCGCTGTCGTCGTTTTTAGTGTGGTAGGTTGCCCACCTGCTTCCCGAACAAAGGCGCCATTGAAGCGTCAAGAATGGGCCCGTAGCACCGCTTGCGCTCGCCTCGTCTGATCTCATTGTATGTGCGAGCGCATTAAACTGTTGAGTCACATGGAAAAATCACTTCCTGATGGCATCACAGAAACGGAGAGGGGAAAAAAAAAAGGCAAGTGGCGTCCTGAACCTTCTGCCGCCAAGTCACCGAGCGAGGAACGCTCGTTCGTTCGAAAGGCCGAAAAATGAAAAGCGCCTGCAACGCTGCACTCTCTTCGGCTACTTTTCTAGCACCAAAGACGACGAGCATTGCGCCATCGCAGTTGAGCAATCAACGCTTCCATTATCCATTCATTCATTCATTCCTTCATCTTTTCATCCGTTCCTCTGCTCATACATCTGCACGTCAATACAGCCAGCTGTTCTTTTGTCCGGACATTTCGACATCCATCCATTGTCAATCGTCCGTCCATCCTCTCGTGCACTCTTCCGCTCATCCGCCTGTCACCCGCGCATCAGCCCTCACCCATCCGTTTTTCTCTCCTCCAGTCTGCGCATCCATCCATCTTTCTTTACTTGCATCCATCCGCGCAGGTGTGTCTACGTGTCATGTTAACTATTACGAAACTTCTCACCGCACTTAGCGGCACCGTGCGGGATCAGATTACAGTCTGTGTTTGCATAGCGTCATGATGCGGACGGACATTTTAACAACCCGTTTTTTTTGCATATGAATAATACGCCGCGTTTGCGTGTCTCTCCATGTGCGCGTGTGCACGTTTAAAAAGCGCAAGCTTCTCAGCTATCTGTTCCAGCGCAGACACATTCATTAGCCTTCTTCCCAATGACATCAGCTTTCTATTTCCAGGCCCGCTGGTGGGAATCAAAGTCCATTCTGAACATCCCCATTATGTCACCGCCTCCTCCGTCTCCCGCCACCCGATCCTGATAAACGGACAGCGGCGGCGGTGCCAGGCAGCCCAGGTCAGATCAATCCTAACACCGCCATGAATAACAAGCACTTATTCTCAGCAAGCATTATTTGCCTCAAAGACATTTTTTCGGTGTGTGTGAGGCAATGACCTCATATTCTTATCGGCGTTGCAAACACATGCTCTTTGTTAGCCGAATATGATAAAAGTAAACGTATAAATAGTGTTGACTGCGAGTATGACTCAAGACAAAGTTGGATTTACAAGAAAATGCTCCCATTATTGCAGGAATTAAAAAAAAAAAAGTTGTCCAAAAAAGAAGACATTTCGCAATCGACACCAAAATCGGATAATTGTGATGACATTTCAACACGCCGTTTTGTTTTTGTTCTGCTGCAGCTCGAATGAAAAGTGAAGGCGGAAAAGCGGAACAATTGGAGTCCCGCAATGCCCTCACATCGTCGGTGCACTTTCAGTCATTTCCAGGAACAGTCGAACAAAAATTTTAAATGATAAACGCGCGCCAGGATCTGCTATCGACCACATCTCACGCTCAGACGCTCACGCGCTAATTTACCGACCGCCTCCAGCTCCTGATGTCACTCGCGAGGTCGCGCCGCTTCAAGGCACGCATGAAGACTATAGTTTGCGACACGTTTGAAAATCTATTTTGAATTTGATAAACTTGAGTTAAATTGAGTGAAAAGCCTTGAATCACACCTCACGTTTGGAATCCTGCGACATCGTTCGTTTCAAATCATTTTCTTGGCGAGACGACGTGGGTGTTCGCGGCAAGAAGACAATTTGAAACATATCTCTATATGTGACGGGTGCAATGTGATTTCAGAACCGTTTATTTGAAACGATTTGATTCGGTTCGATTCAGCGCTGTTACGATTCAATTCGCTATGGTACGTTTTGATTCGGGAGGGTACGATGCCATGGCATTTCCTTTCAAGATGCCGAAAATCTTTCCAATAAAAGAACATCCGATACGTAACTCGATATATTTTAAGTTGGAACGATACACTCCGATCTTTTAAATCAAAACCAATTTTCCCATTGTTTACGTATACATTGACACATTTTCAGAATCGACGACGTTTGTATGAAATTTTCTTCTACCGGAGAGCTAAACGGCCTTTTGTGAAAATACTTCCAAAAAAACCCCAATTCCTCGGAATATCTCTCCTTTGCGTCGTCACGTGTTGAGCTGGCTCGCGTGTGGCGTGGGCTCACATGGAAACGTTGGGCCACGCTTGTTTGGAAAGCTTGGAGAAAACGGGAACAGACGCGAATGTTGTGAAGCAAGCAGGATGGCTTTTTTTTTTTTCTTTCTTTTCAAAGGGACGTTGCGCAAGTCTCTCCCACTCGCAACGTTGTGCAGCATGCAACACGACAACAAAAAAGGCCCGAATGTCGCAACTGAGCTCGGTGGCGCTTCGAATGATTTTCCTGTGCAACGTGACGACACGACGAGGCGTGCGTTTGTCACACTAAGTCAAAGTGGATTGATTAATCACAGCAATCTGTTCTTAATGACACCACGCATCTTTCCCGTAAAAGTTTTGGGACGCATAACAACTGACGACGAGGAAGTTTTTATTACCCTTTATTCATTTTTTTATTTACACACAGCATCATGTGTCGTCATTTTTTTTTTAATTCCTGTAACGAAACAAAGAAAGAAAGTAACCTGTCACCCGTCGGCTATGAGCTCACTGACTGTAAATCCATTTGCGAGCCGTCTTTCCTGCAACCCGTCGGGTATAACGCTTCTGCAACTTGGCCTTTCGCAAAAAAAAAAATGTTCATGTTGCTTTATACTTTGGCCCGAGGTGGCCATCGTCAGTCTTTCACTAAGTTCCGTTGGCCCAGTCGGTACGTATTATTTGTTTTTGCATGTAAATTCTTTTTTTTTTTTTGGGTGTAGTGACGAGCATTCAATTCCATTGTGTTACGAAACAACTTACCGACTGAGTGACTCGTAAGTGTGCCCTTCTGCTGATTGTTCATTGAAACGTTCTGCTTTGGCAAACTCAAGTGCCTTTTTTGGGCATGACTCATACGTACCAGATTTATAATCCACAGTGACTAAAATATGTTAACTATAATTTGGGGTTGGATTGGACTGAAAAACGTGTGCATATTAGAGTTATTGGGATTCCTGACCCCGATGCAAGTGGACTATAAAGACAATTTACCTCAGAATCAACCGCTTTTTCTTACAGTTGTGCTGAATAGTATTGCATAATAATAGTACAGTAATTACATAATTACCGATATGAGCGGAATGGGGAAAAAAAAAGTTCCTTTATCCGGTTCTACTGCTGCCAACCGGAGCTTGATGTCATCGGAGTTTACCAATGGGGCCTTGCCATTGTGTGGACTCCAGAAATACGGAGCGAAGGCGTCATTGGGCCCAGTTATTGTGTGCTTGCTGTATTGTGTTTTTCTCAGAAGACACTTGGGACAGTAACGCTACACGCCACCGCCCGAAATAGCCCTCATGTGATACGCAGGCGGCCCGTGTCAAGCTTCACATGTGCCCTCCAGGCCTTTCCCGTTCGGTCTTGCCTCGTGATGATTTTTTTTTTTTTTGTATTGCAAAACCTGTTGAGTTCTCATCGATGGTCTTTCACTTGTTATAGCGCCTTTCCACCGGTGCTTTAGTACCATCAGGTACCAACTGGGGGTTCAGAATTTATTGTATCGCTCTCTCTCTCTCTCTCTCTCTCTCACTAGCATGCTAACGCTATAGCTAACTTTCTGGGGAAATAATTTAAAATGTTGGGGAAAAAATGCAGACATTGTCAACGTGTCCATCTTGTTAGCTTGGAGTGCTAAAGTTAGCTGAGGCCTGCCGAAAATTGTTGCTAGCTTCTGTCTATCGCTATTTGGCTACAATGCTAACATAGCAAGTTGGCTATCCTGCTGATTCTAAAGTGCTTTCTATTGGTGTCTGTCTTGCCAATTAATGACATCTAGTTGGCAATCGCATGCATTTTTATCTCTGTCATGTATTCTAATTATATTATATATTATAATTTGTTTTGCATTCTGTTCAGAAAGGATAGAAAAAAATGGCATTGGTGTCGTGTATTATTGTAATCGTCTATTTGCCTCTGCGCGCTGCGGAAAAAAATTCCCAGAGATAACAAGCGTATATGCAGTAAAATATTTATTCTGGTTCCCTGAAGGCGACGAGTTTCAAAAGACTGAAAACAAAATGTTCCACAGAGAATTCCTGGAATTCTATGACAGGCACGCTCGCACGCGTGCACGCGCACACGCACGGAGGAGTCCACACACAGCACGTGCTGTTGGCCCATCGGAGTAAGGAATGCGCTCGCTGTAGGGGAGGGAAAAAAAAATGAAGAAAGAAAATAAAGCAAGAACATGCTTCAGGAGAGGCTCAGTGAGCAGGAAGTGATTTTCGTTATCACATCGCGGAGGAGCATGTTGCCCAAGCCGCGTCGCATGAAAGAGGAAGCCAACAGGTAGACACAGGAAGTGAACGCACTCCATCTCCATCTGGTGACGGGAAGCCAGCAGGAAGGATGAGGAGTGCGTTTCGATGCCAGGAAACGGACACCTGCATGCGTGGCACATTGCTGCCCAATTCCATGAAGAGTTACAAAACGTTTTTGCTGAAAAATGATTGATTGGTCACGTCCGTCGTAGGTTTAAAATGTTTCATTAACATTTATAAACAATTCATTTCATAAAGAGAAATTCCAAATAATGTTAAATGGATTTATTTGACCATGTTTTCAATATAATATATATAGATTTATTATTTAGCTATTTTTTCGACATTAAAGAGGATAAGCGGTTCAGCGAGTGGATGGATGGATTTTATATCTGTTTGATATTACGGAACATTTTTATTTAAATAATAATTAAAAAAAATACGTCCACACTTTTTATTTGTGTCAAAATAAAAAGTGAAATACAACTGCAACTATTCGTGATAATAATGATAATAGGTTAATATTAATGTTGATTTTTCATTGAAAATAGAATTGTCTAATATTTTCCGACTTTAAACGCTAGAGAGAGAACTTTTGTCATGTTTTTCTTAAATTAATTCCTACTTTTATTTATATTTTTTATTCTAACATTATAAAAATAATTTTTAAAAAAGCCCACCCTGCAACAATGTTCTCATTTATTAGTTGTATTTATTCAGTACGTTTATTTTAATAATAAAAAAAAAATAAAAAATCGGAGCGGTCTCCAAACATTGCTCCCCTCGCCTCAATCTTGCGAACAAACAAGCAAGCAATGAAAACTTCCCTGGCAGAGGTAACAACTACTTCCTTACTGTAGCGTCGCCCTGACACTCTGCCTGCACGACAAATATTTAGTATGAAAACATTTTTTTCCCTCGTCATTCCAGAGGGAAGACTTCCTGCAAACTTCCCGTGTGTGTCCAGCGGCTTTTTACGGGAATGTTGAGCGAGGCTGTTCCTGAGTCAGTGTGGGAAAAAAAAAAGCAGCTGTTTTTTTTTTTTTTTTTTAAACCAACGACTTGTCATGCACTAGACCTCACTACATAAATATACTGACTGACTTTGCATAATAACGAGGCGGCGGGCTGAAAAGCGCTTGAGTTTGGATTGGAAGGACTTGAAATTTCTTACCGGAACCGATGGAACCGATTAGCTCGGTGGACAAATGCGTTGTCATTTTGAGTCGTTGTTAAACGTTCAAATGGACACGCAGACACTGGCAGTTCTAGAAAGATTTACCAGGGGCGGAAAAGGGTCTGTGTCTAAATATGGCGGGTGGCGTGCTACGTTGTGCTCACATAAAAATCATCACGTTGTGGTGAAGCAGCATGCGACTCTGCAATAAAATGCGCATTATCGATAACAAAGCGAGTCGTTTTGTAGAAGTGCGCCACCAAGTCTGGTGTTTTCCAAATGTGTTTTACTGTAACATGCAAACAGTTCTCGTTTGATGCACTTTTGGCCTTTGAAGGACGACGCTGTACTTAAAGTTCCCTTTCGAGGAAGCGTGTAAATTACAGTGCGTGAGACACGAGTCAGCATGTCCTAACAGCAACCTTGCCCGCGTGCCGTGGAGGCCACTCGAAATATTCTTCGGCTCTTTGTTTTTTTCCCCCTTCCGTGGACTCTTTTCTATCTCGGAGATTGGGGGAGGGAAAGGAAGAGGGTTGGCTGGAGATGGGGGGAGGGGGAGGGAAGCGTGGACGCCAAGTACGTGTCTCACCGCGATGACACAACGGACTTTCTGGAAACAAGTTTCGTCGCTATCTGACCCCCTCCCCCCCCCCCCATCCCGTCCCCCTCTGAATCAGACAACACCTGATTCCTCTGTGGACCCAGCTGGCATTTACCAAAAGACATCAGGCCATCAGGCAGCTACCCACAAGCCCCTCCCCCCTCACCTTACCTCCCCTCAGCTCTCTGCTCACACCAGATAGCGTAGCTCATCTTTGCATGAAGAGCAAAAACTTGACCCCATTGAATATGAATTCCCTCAAGCTCGTTAGACTTAGCAGCTTGAAATCTGGTGGGGACGTCTATCACTCGTAGACCCGCAAAAAAAGTCCCATGTGCACGTCTTCATAGACACAGCAAGGCAATTATTCCAGTTTGAGTCGGCCATTTCTACCAAAAAATGGCTTGATCTCACAACCTCATTCAAGAAGAAAATGAAGCCCACAAAGACAAAATTTGACAGTTTGCAGGTGTGTCAACACTGAGTAGACCCACAAAAAAAAATTCAATAACCCATGCCTGAAAAGTCTCAAGAGGTCTGCTCCCCTTTTGGTCTGACTCATTTCCACAAAAATGGTTGATCACGCACCCTAAATTGTGTTGAAAATTCTTTGGTCAGTCGTTCATCAAAAGACCCACCAAAAATCTCAATCACACATCGCCCGCAAATGCACAGAAAGCCAAACATTTTCTACCCCCAAAAACGTGTCGATGATTTCTTGCCGATGCTCTGTCAGCAGTACTGGCAACTGGTTCTGCAAACTCAAAACCCGGCACTGGAAGATTACCGGAGGCGTCTGCTGCCGATGTTGTCTGTGGCGATCGTGCCTGAGTCAGCAAGACCAAGTCTGACTTGTGTTCAGCATGAGCACCTTCTCAGTCACCAAGAAAATTGCCGTCAAGCTCTGGAATCACCATTGCTCACTCCAGACCTTCCAAAACCGCGTGACCTCCGACCCTTTACGCACTTCTTATCAGTTTTCACATTTCTGTCTGGAGTGCCAAGTGGGTCATTTTGGCTGGCGCCAGCTCCATTGGCAAAGGTGGACCACTGGAGGAGTTCCTCGCTCCACAGATCTTTACTTTGGAACTTTCGGCTGAATTAAGTGTGACGGAAATTTCTCGAGACCGAAAGAAGACTTTGCTGAAGGCATAAAAACTATGCATAATAGTTCTATTGCACGTTGAAACTTTAAAGTATTTATCGAAATTAAACTAATGAAATGTAAACGTTTGAATAATGTCACAATGTGCAAAGTCACAAGATTATTTTCAGCGGCGGGACGCAACTACTTTTCCCGGCTTCTGTACTTACTGTAAGCTGTACCTTTTTTTTTTTTTTGCACGAGGAACAGGAATTGAAAGTACATTTTTCTGGCAGGTGTTTTACAAAAATGTTCTTTCAAGAACAAAGTGTGAGTACGCGTCCAATATGATGTGAATTCTGGCGCCACCTTTGGTCAAACGGCGCGCTCACAAGTTTTTTTTATTTTTTTTTTGTAACCCGCTTACCGAGAATTTCTGTGAAACTGATTACACAACAAACCCTTTCGGCACAGTCCAAGTCATTACCTCATAGCTTGACAATAAAGAGGAACTTCTAGTATGCAAATCCGCAATTACGTACACCATAGCCTGTTTTTTTTTTTTATGTTATTTTTTTTAGGTGTGGTGATAAAGTATCCAAAAGTTGAATAAATAAGAAGACATGGGGGGGGGGCGAGCAAGACAAAAAGAGAGCGAGAGAGAAAGAAGTGAGTTTCCTGTCAATTTGCCAGCGCCTTACTGGAAGGAGGGGGGAGAAGGCGGGGGGAGGGGGCGTGGCCTAGCACACGCAAGCCCAGCAGGAGGATCTCTATAAAGGCGTTCGTGTGCGTCAGTACAGGGTGCAGACGCCTTTCACAACTGCTCCACCGCACTCAACTTTGTGGCAAACTCCCCACAACTGCGTTTTGGGGACAGAAATTTCATCCGCAAGCCAAAATCGGAAGCCGTCTCCACGCTCAGGAACATTTGGACCATTTGGATTTAAACTTTCAAAGGACTTTGGGCAAGAGGTGAGCATCCATCTTTGATCTTTTTTTTATCCACCTCACAACTTTGAAAGCATGCATGTGGATTTGACATCATTGTTCTGGCAAAAAAAATTAACAGACCACAAAAAACCTAAACAAAAAAAACAACAAAAACAAACAATTAACAAAAAAAAAACAAAAAACCACTGGAGCTATTTTGGTGTCATGTAGTGCAACTAAAGCTGCTCCAAATATTTTCAGTCCCTCTAAATCATCAAATGCTGCATCTGTTAATTTTTTCCAGAGCTGTATTTCTGTCTGTGAGCGTGGAAGCGCTTCCCGTGCACATTTCACAATAACTTTACTGGAACTGACCGTGGTGCCTGAGGCGGAGTGTTGCACAAACAAAAAGTACTTACCGGACTTGCACGCGATCATAAATAGGAATGTATGATTCAAACAAGCCAAAACAAACGAGCACTTTTCTCCAGTCGCTCGGCCTCGTCAAACACTGCCAGGAAAAACTCACTCATTTTGTCGACAAGCGGAGTTTTTTTAGGGTCCAGAATTAAGGAAACAAGAACTGTCATATATTTGACAAAAGGCTACTTATGCAATTTAAAGTTGAATTTGGAATTCGGCAAACTGTCGTCTCTAATCTCATCCGCAACATTCATTAGAAAAAGTCATTTCTTTACCTTTACCAGGAGTTCCTCATGAACTATTTTTTAAACCGTTTGAAGTTACCCCCACAGAGCCAAGTCGTCATCAAGTGCTTCTAGGATACCGTCACATTTCTGCTCACTGCTGCTTATTGGACGACTTTTAGTCGAGTCAGAACATTCTAGGGCAATTAAAGGCTTTCATTTGAAACGAGCATTGTCAGAAGAGGAGTTTTTGTGATTTGGGCGATGCGTTATTAGCTGACAGTTTTGTCGTAATGTTGTAATAACAAATTTATTATTATTATTTTTTTTAGAAAATAGGAGATGTCTTTATTGTTTCAAAATATGATTAGATTTGGTGTTTCCCAACATTGAATCGGCCAAACCAAATGTTTGACTTTGCAAGAAAAAAAGAAATAAAAATTCTCACTGCATACGACCAAACAGAAATGTCCCAAAAAAAGTTTCCTAGGTGCTTGGAGTGTGTAATATTTTTCTTGACAACTTGTACGGCAAAAGTGTTGCAAACTAACGCTGGCGTTCCTCCCGCCTCCTCAGGTGTTGCCTCGGCGCCAGGATTATCTTGCTCAGCGGTGCCGCCATCCATCCCCCCCCACCCCCACCCCACCTCCAGCGCCCGCTCACCACATAGCGGCCACAGCGCCATGGTAACTCTCAGCAAGGCCTACTCCGCCATGAGCAGCAGCCACTTGGACTCTCCCAGCATGCGGCTGCCTCAGCGCTACAAGACGTTCACGTCCAAGGCTCAGTACCAGATGGTGCTGGCCACGCTGCGCAAGCTGCAGGAGAGCGGCTTCTACTGGGGCGCCATCACGGGCAAGAACGCCAACAGCCTGCTGGGCGCCGAGAAGGCCGGCACCTTCTTGGTGCGCGACAGCTCCGACAACCGCCACCTGTTCACCCTCAGCGTCAAAACCGCGGCGGGCACCAAGAACCTGCGGGTCCAGTGCGACGCCGCCTCCTTCTACCTGCAGACGGACCCCAAGAACATTCACGCCGTGCCCCACTTTGACTGCATCCTCAAGCTGGTGCACTACTACATGCCGCAGAGCCGAGGCAACGGGAACGGACGCAACGTGGACTACATTCACTCGGGCGGCGAGAAGGTGCCGCTGGAGTTGGTCAAACCGCTGGCGTGTTGCCCGTCCACCTTGCAGCACTTATGCAGGAAGACGGTGAACGGCCATTTGGACATTTCGTCCACCAGGGAACAGCTTCCCCATCCTCTGAGGCAATACATGCAGGATTACGACTCGCCCATTTAGAAGCGCCTTCCAAGTCTGAGCGGAGCCACGAGGGAGGGAAGGACGGCGAGCCCGGAGTGAAGTTCCCGGCCGGCCGAGATGACGCACCGTTTCCCTCCTCTAATGATGCTGCTAACAAATTGCTGCGAGGCCTCAATCAACGCATTTGCGTCCGTCCGGCAGCCCTCCTCGAGTGAATCCCGGGAGGTTTTTTTTTTTACAGGAGCAGTCGCACCGTGTTAAGGGCTGAACTTTTGACTGAATCCTCTGTGACGATAGACTTCCAAGGTCATTTTTGTTTTTTTTGTTTTTGGCACTGACAAGAACGCCACTCGCTCGCCAATGAATGTATTTAAACAAGACGCAACAATGTTGTCGTACTTCACGCCATGTTTACATTTGAAGACAAAATGTTTTATAAAGATGTACTAAAGATGCTTGAAGGTTGACTGGTCGACACGACGATTTGCACTTATTTATATGTGGACGAACATTTCAGTAATTTATAATAAAGAATGTTATTTTTCTACCGAGCTGCATCTCAGCATGTGCTTTGTTTTCCTCCCCGTTGAACGTAATCACATTTAATTTGTGACAAGTACTTCCAATTATTGCGCAGTCGAAAGGAATACAATACAATGCAACTTTATTTATTTTTAGAAATGAAATCTGAAACATTTATCTGGAAATGAATTGATCACCCTAAAAGCGACTTTTATTATTTTTTTTTTTATCAAAAAATACTTTTGTTTTAGTCACAGCACTTCTAGAGCCTCGGGCTGTGCTTCACATGGTTTAAATAAAAAAAACACGAGCAACATTCAGTTTATACAAGAAAAAAAAAACATCAAGTCTTCATGAAACGCATCATTTAGTTTTTCAGCACTTTTTAAAAATGTCCACCCGAGTACATTCCACATTTTGGCTCCAATGGAGTTTGAGGTTCGATGGATGCCCTTTTTTAATTCAATCTTGTGTCTGTAGACAGCAGTTGTCCAACAGAACAACAAAGTGACACCAAATCCACCAAATTCGGAGGAGCCCGACCTCTGAGGGCTCTCTAGGTGTCTGTAAAAATTTCAACTGGATCCTAAAATGAACAGCGAGACAGACCCATTTGTGTGACGTGCCTGAACCAATAAGAGCAAGGCAATGAATTGGATGACCTCAGATTTCCAATCAGGATTAAAATCAAAATACATCCGCGTTTTGAATGAGTTGCCTTCAAATTTTTGGATTCAACCTTTTAAAAGGGAACATGTTGCGCATGAAAATGATGGGCTCTAAAGAGGAGCCTTGAGGAACACCTCAGGAACAGAAAGACCCTTCTTAGCTCTTCTTTTTTCCTCACACGTCACACAAAATTATGATTTCTTACTTTTTACACGGTTTTCTCAATACGGCAAACGAAATGGGAACGTTTGTTCACTGTCGGGGGGAAAAACCCTTTTTGCGTGTGCCCCCTAAAAGAACGATAAATTGTCGTATTGACGTCCACATGCGTGGTGTTTCCCGATTGAAGAAACTTTCCGGGAATTTCTAATAGCGCATTGAAGCTTTTCCTGCTTTAAAGGAGTTCTTGCATGCGTGTGACTCATCAGATCCTATCGCAGCGCCAACTTCTCAGAAATGTCGTCTGTCGTGTACGTTCCCATTTGTGGAATTACTTTCAGCATGTGTAGAATTTGGAGACAAAAGCGTCTTCGTTTGCCTAACGTCATGTGACCGTGTCAGAAATAAATTGATCTCTGGCGGTGACAAAAACTTCTCAGGAATCATTAACATAGTCATTCCAATTAGCCTTCGCTTTTCTTTGGCACGTTATTTCTGGAGAAATTTTCTGTCATCTTCGTACTTTTTGTTTCACTCGTCAATTGCAACCAACAAAACTTCAGAATGTCTCTTCACCAGGCGTGCGCAAACTACGGCCCGGGGGCCACATGCGGCCCGTTAAACGTTTTAATCCGGCCCGCCAAACTTGAAAAAAAAAGGAAATGAACCCATTGTGGCCAACCAATCGAAGAAGTGCTGCTTTTGACGCTAAAATGTTTCAAATGTGGACTAATACACCATTTTTGTGGCAAATTGCAAATTGTATGCTGTATGAAAAAAGAAAAAAACTGTAAATAATGTCATTTGCGATCCCTGGCTTGGTAAATCGCATGGAATGGTCTCTTTGAAGTTCTGTGATGGCAACAAAAATTTGCAGATTTTAACGTTCCTGACTGAAGTCAATGTAGTAAAGAAGCACGAGAGCCAGATGGAGCAGAAAGGCTCGCTATATTTACGGCAACTGCTAAAATGACGGATGAGCGGGAATCCTCGGTAACCTCTCGCGTCGTTACGGGAAAAGCCGCCGGGGCCTCGAGCTGCTTCCACAGCATTTTTCCTCGCAACCATTCTGGACTCTGATTTGTGAACTGTCAGCGAACAATGATGACTTCCTCTCCCGCTTTACCTCTGAAGTGCATTGAGATGAGACGAAATCTAAGGCGCGAGTTGAAGAAAAAAAAAAAAGCAAGCATGTGTATGCCGATGTTGTTTTGTAGCGGCGGCATTTTCAATGACGTCCTCACGTTGTGTGCAAGGCGAGACGGCGGCTGGCCTTTCCAAAGTATGCAAACGAGCAGCTGCAGCCCGCGAGAGATTCTGCGGCGCGCTATTAAAAGCACCACTCTTGCTTGTTGTGTTGCTCGGAGGAAATTCTCTGGTAGGGACGTCACGTGACCGCTGGCGGATACGAAAGATCCGTCACCATAGATACACACTTCCTTTCTGACTCTTGTGTCATTTTTTTTTTTTTGCTTTATGGACACTTAAGGGAAAGCCATGGACTTACTGAGAAATGTTTTTTTTTTTTCTCACTGTTTCTTCAGAATTGCGCATGCAGTGTGTCTCACTTAAGTGTGTTATTTTAAAATGTTGCAATTGGTTTCCGAATGTATGGGGAAAAAAATGGAAATGTGCTGATATTGACAAGAGAACAAACAAAATGGCAGACTTCCATGTGTATTTGCGGGCACGGTTAACGAGACTTTTTTTTGGTGTTTTTTTGCATGCTGGAAATTTATTGCTACTTCAAAACCAAAATGGCAGACTTCCTGTCGCTTGGGTGCAAGAGACTTTTTTGTGTGTCTTTGTGCGATAGATGGACCTACCAAATTTCTTGTTACTAATTGAAACTTGATTTGGGGCAGTGCTTCTGAATTATTTTCTGTTAGTAAAAAAAAAAAATACAAAAAAAAAAAAAATGGTGCCCCCACTCCACCCACTCTCTGCCACAACAATATATCTTCACATTTTCGTTGCAAAACTAACCTACACCGTCGCCACCGCTGCCAACTAGTGGAGTGGAGGTGCAATTACACCCAAAAAAAAAAAAGCATGTTCCCCAGGGTCACACGCGCCCCCCCCCCAGGGGGTCCCGCCCCACTATTTGAGAAGCACTGGTTAGGGGTCTGAATTATGAAATACAAACTAAGTTTGTCTTCTCTCTGATTTGCAATCGACTGTTTACTTCTCCTAAACTTCGCAACAAACAGGAGGGGGCTGCCTCGCACGTCAACATAATTGCATGTGATCCTTTTCACCTCTCTTGCTCCGCGTGACCTCAGCATGTCCAGGCAGCGTTCTTGTGTGCGCGAGCGAGACGGCGCAATCAGCCAAAAGCGGCTTCCCGCTCGTCTCTCCACCGGCTCGGCCTGTTTACAATTCCACAACTGCCGGTTGCCATGGAGCGCGCTCGTCAATGAGCTCCAGATGCCAGATAGCGCGGAGCGGGCCAGAAGCTGTGAGTCATCACGGCCCAGTAAGTCCCGCCCACCCTTGCAGTCCAAAGCGTCTTCTCCGGGCACACTCCTCCTGTTCCTCCATACTTTGAGATTTACTGTTACACAGCCCCCCCCCCCTCCGGCACCCCCGGCTACGTAACTATCCACTTTCATCTTCATCCAAGCATGCAAGCTGACGCTTCATCTGTGTTACAATCTGCGTCACTTTGGATCCCTTCCAGGTGAGAGAGAAAAAAAATGCAAATGAAGTGGGCAAAAAGAAGTTCAACACCGAAAGAAACCCTAAAAAAAACACCGGGATTTGTTCCAGAGTCCAAACTGTCGTCATCGCAAGTGCCGAGCACATGGCAGCGATGCGGGAGAAGCTAAAATAGCGTTCGTTCGACATCATGGCTTGGTGAACGTTACACACAGATGGACTGGAATGGCGTCAGCTTGTCACCAAATCCAAAAAGTTGGACTTTTGAGCAACATTCTACTTGAAGTGACTGGAAGACCATCCCACAGCGGTGTGTGTCGTCCGGCATTTGTGCTCTCTATTGTCGCACAGCAGAAACAGACGCACACAAAAACATTGAGCAACTTTCCGCTTTCACGCGGTAAAATGCCGTCCCACAGCGGTGGGTCTTGAAAAAGGGGCAAAGTCAAAGATATCAATGTGCCATGCGAGTTTTTTTGTTCACGCAAAATTGTTGTTTGTCTTTTCAGCATCTTGTTGCTTTGAGGGAGTCCAATGATATCCCACAGCAGTGTGTGGTGAGGCACGTTGTTTGAATGACCTTCATTTGCAAAAGTGGAAGTCCTGCGTCGAGAAGGATTGTCCGGAATTGAGACATTTAAAAAAAAAAAATGAATCGTTGTCAAAACAGCAACATGAAAGAGTGCTTCCCGGGTAACGGCGTGAAACATGCTTTTTGTGGAGAGTGGGCGGATTGCAACCCGCATTTCGGTCATGACACATTGTGGTTGGGCACCCCCCCCGCGCACTCGGCGGCTTTACGTCAGATTGCAAAAGAAGATGCATGACGCAAAAAAGTTTCTTTGTTTCACTTTTTCTGTGGCCGAGTAAATAAAATCCTTGCATAATTGCTCGCTCCAGTTAGCAGAAGGTCGTCCCACAACCGGGTTTGGGGCAAACGTGTTTGCAAAATGTTTACGATTTGAAAGAAAGTCCTTTTTCGAGAGTAGAGTGATTGCCATTCCAATGATGGAAAATGAGGCTTGAAAATCGTCCAAAAAATCAAATCGTCGGCGCACAACAATGAGGCGCTCTAAAATGGACATGCCGGCCTGAAGCCGCGGGCCACATGCTGGTTGTCGAGTCAGACTCCAGCCACTTCAAATAAAGAAATAAAGAAATCTCGGTGGATCGGAAATGCTCAAAATGTTTAACGCTACATCCCCACAACGGACTATTACACAATTCTTCGTCTTTGCACCTGTTTTCATCAACTATATTCACCCAAAAGCCCCGTCTTTTTCTTTTTCTTTTTTTTTCCCGCCGATTAGTGCGTGTTTGAATCTTTGCCGAATGCTCCAAAACTTCTCCGAATTTTTGGCCGCCATTCCGCTTGCCAGGAGTCCCTGATAGCGTTGTGGATGTTATGTAACTATTGTCACGCAAAGCAAAGCAAACAAAACAAAACAAAAAAAAGTCAGCTGAGCAGAAATCCCGACCAGACTTTCAACGCCGTGTCGGGAAACACCCTGTGAGTCACCAGAACAGACCAAGGCTTGGAGGCTCTCCCGGAGTTAAGCCACGCCCTTCTGGTTAGCAAACGCTCATGTTGCGCAAACAGAGTCCTCGTTAGCTGCGCCATGGCAACCAGAAACACAGCGGCAAAAAAACAAAAGAGCAAATACACGCTTCATTGTACGGTCTAAATTCTCCATTTATAATCATTTATAATGTGTTTAAATAGTTTCATGACTACATTCTTTTTCTTTCAGAGATGCATGAAACTGAAATTACTAAAAAAAAAAAAAAAAAAAAAATAGTTTCTAGGCCTCGATTGTAATTTTCAACTTTTATTTTTAATTAGAAGATAATGTTCTGTTATTCCCCTTAATCTAATAATAAAAAAGCAATAGCCTTTCTTTTTTTTTTAGTTCTCAAACAGCGTCTTACTAAAGACATCAAGCAATTTTCTACTCTTTAGTCTGTGAATTATTGATAACAAGAGCAGACCCACGTGCGAACTGACCAATCGTATCGATTTGTGAATTTTTTTTTTAAATGGAGCAAGTTTGGACGTTTGGGTTTTGCCCCAACTGTGACGCCATACTAAAAATGTTTGTAGTGAACACTTGGACCAACTGTGCTGCTGCGCATGATGGTGATACTTGGACAGGCCAGTATTTCTTTTTTTTAGGTGATTTTTTTTTTTTAATTTATAACCACAGACTCGGATCTATTGACAAACCTGTTGCTATTATATAAGAAGCAGGACTTCGACGAGTACGCTTCTTTGAGCAATTGCCAGCAAAGGACGTCGATGGGGTTTTTGGTGATGTGGCCGCTTGGCCTGATTTCAACTGTGATGTAAGATATCCGAGGAAGTGATTGTCATCATTCCAAGAAATACAAAAGTGACTCGTTTTGGCTTGTGAAAAGAATGATAAAATACAAATATGCAGTTCTAAAATCTTTTATTTTTTTCCCCAACGTCATTTTAATAACATGAATGAATGAATACTCAAATGATATATTTTTTTAAATATCGATTTAATTTGAAATTGATTGATTGAAATTAATATCTACTTTTTTCGCTTTTTAACAATTGTGGACCACGTCAAATCTTTTATTGTGAGATCCAGTCAGTGTTGCTAGCTTCATAGCATGTTGCTAATTGTTGCTAATTTTTTACTTTTACTGTGCCATAGAAATGCCCTTCCTATGTTTTTTTTCTTTCTGACTATGTAGTTGTCCAAAAATGTTAAATCAAGGCAACTGGACTTAATTTCTATTGAATTGCTCTTTTTTTTTTTCTCTTGTTTTACAATAACTCCGAACAATGACTCAGGCAAATACACGAGTAGGCTAACGATATTTGAAGAAAAGCAGCTGGGCAGTGGACTACTTGGAAAAATCCTGGCTTGTAAAATGTCCTGAAATATTGTTATGTAAAGCAGCGTCATAAAACATTCTCAATTGTTGACATTGAGCAGAGAAGCAAAGCCGCCCTTCTGCTGAATGTGTGAATCAGCGGCTCCGGTTTTTCCTCCGAAGGACTCGGCCACTTACGTGGACGAGCGCTTTGTGCTCGCTTGTCATTCAGGGAGCCGCAAGTCACACTGATTCTGGGATGTAATGCTGGTAAAGATAAGATAAGGATGACGGACTTCACGCTGATCCATGTTGTTTGATCTGTGTCCAAACAAGAACATGACACTTATGCATCTGAATGAGAAAATGATGTTTTCCCTCATTTTCTTTTTCTCATATCATGACTTTTTCTCAGAAATTATTTTTTTTTTATATGATTTATTTTTTTAATATGACTTTCCTTGTCAAAATGATAAAAAATACCTCCTATTATCGCTACTTTTCTCTTCCATTAATCTTTATGTATTCTTTTTTCTATGATTATTCTTTATTTTCCTAATATTATCATTTTTTACTTATAAAATTTGCCACATTTTTTCCAATTAAATTTAGATTTTCTTGGTATCAATTTGACTTTATTCCCGTAATTCGTTGACAAACATTGCACCCGCTGGCTCTGGTGCTCCGAAATTGCGTAAAATAGTTGTTGTGCGGAACAATCCGAAATAGTCGGTGTCGTAAAGTGAAGGTGATTATTGAAGTCCATTTCCAGCGAGTCGAGTCACAAAGCCGACACGATGACTGTCGAGCGGGCCATTCATGCGTTCGAGAACACGCTCGCGAATAGCGTGACACACATCCTGCCCGCCTCGTGCGTTTTATCTGGAACTCGGCACGTTTCATCCCGCCCAAGTGTCGACATCGGTCAGGAAACAGGAAAAATCCATCATTGTGAGCTGCCGTCAGAAAAACCTGAGGCAAAAAAAAAATTCTCTCTTTCGACATGTCTCGCAAACCAGAAAACACCCGAGAGTGACAAAAAAAACCCCACAAACTTTTTAGTCAGATATCGCCAACGTCGCATGTGTGATCAAGTCGCTGGAAATGTCAGATTGCGTTCAGGTGAACTTTTTGTTTCCGATGAAAGCGAGTCATGATGATTTGAGTACAGTAGAAGTTATCAACGTGTGATTCGACACCACTTCAACATTGAGATAAGGCCTCCCAAAACTGATAAGACGGAGCAGTCGGCTTCGTCTGACGCCGCGCCAGAATCGTTATGACGCAATCTTCGACACGAGCCCGGACGCCGGGGTTTGATTCGTTCGCAAATCGTTTGATGCGATTTTTTTTCAGAATTTGCCAGGATGAGATGAAAATATTCCACATGCGACAATTTAAATCTATTCATATTGCTGGTGCTTAAAAAAAAGTGTTATCCTTAAAACAATGACTTGTTCAGACACACGCGCACGTTACCACATGACTTGTACCGCAGTCCGAATGTTCTCTTTGTGAAAATTCAAGGAAGTGATTGAGAAGTTTGAGAAGTGTGAGTCACTTGCTGCAGCGCGCCAGGAAACCCTTCGCGTTACTCACGACGCGACACGCCCACGCCTTTCAAGTCAGAATCGCATTTAGATTCCAATTCAGATTTTTTTTTTGCAGTCGATTAATCGATGACGTCATTGATAGCTCGCCCCCCCCCCCCCCCCCCCCACACACACACTTTAGTCCTGCTCAAATATCACGTCGGGAGGAGCACAGGCAGCCGATTCCCACGAATGCAATTATGAGTCATTCATTCATCAGGAACCGCCGTGTGCGTATTCGTTCCAGCCCGCTTTTATTTGGTCCAAATGCATTCTTCCAAGGAAAGCTCGAAGCAAAGCAGACGGGATCAAATTGCGATGAACGAGAGAGATTGCTTCAATCCAATCAAGATTCGTGAAATACGGCCGCGCAATTGAGACGCACAAGCACACTGAGGTCGAATACTTCAATAAAATGAGTTAGAAGACTTGAAAATCTGAAGCAATCAAGTCAACTTTTTATACAACCTTAAAAAAAATTATTTGGATTTTCAGCACCAACATTTTGACCTTGAAGTCCGTAGTTTTGAGCGTGGCGCATTCTGTGCAACGTGGTCGAAACCCGACTCATAGTGGACCATCGCGAAATAAATGTGAAAAAATAAAGAAAGAAAGAACAGTTGGAGGCTTCAGGTTTTTTTTCTGTGCAGTTCCGTCTTTCTTTCTCAAAATCTAAAATGTATTCGCCCAGGTGGAATCAATCAATGGCACGTCAAATCTTTTCAATCGGGGCGGAAGTGAGAGGAATTCACCCGGCCCATGAGGAAACGGAAACAGCCATTCTCTTTGTCTAATAGCTAAATATAATTTACGGAAGTGTCGGGACGCCTGAATCGATGAATCAGCGGTTCGACTAGTTCCCCCTGAATGTGAATTTTTTTTGGACAATCCTACTGTACGCTTTCATTGAGGCCGATGCAACTTTTTTCAGTTAAAACTTCAGATGTGAAAGAAAAACTCTAAAAGTGTCTTTTGCTTTTGCTTTTTAAAGCAAGCTCTGAATTTTCTTTTTTTTTTTTTTTGCAGGACAGTAGCGACCACATGAGATTGATTTACAGACACCCGATAGAGCATCTTTTTTTTTCCCGTGCGCGGTTGAATAATTGTCCGCAAACGGCCGAGAAGTGGAGCTCAATGAACGGGGACGGACGCCATTCGTCCTGGCGTCCGATGTGAGAAACTTAAGCTCCTCCGGTGTGAGGTCATCATCAGCGAGCGCGAGCGGATCGCATGTCGACAGGGGCGACGCTTCCATTTTTAATCTGCACGCACGCCGACACACACGCGCGTCTTTTTCGGGTCTGGCGTTCACACGGACGTCATATGCACTTTGTGTTCTCTCGCGATCACAAAACATTCAATATATTGGCCCGTTTCGGTGATGCATTTTAACCAATAACCTTGAAGACAAAAAGAAAAAAAAAAGTCCCCGCTTAGGAGCTCATTTCAAATTGATTTTGGTTATCTTGACTTTGATGGTGGTGTGCTTTTCATTTGAATTTTGAACAGAATTTCCCTGGAACTGTGGCCACCTGCCAAGGCTACTAATGCGGAATCGTAAGCGTTCTACAATGATTTCCTCTTCCCCAATCATGACAAAGTATAAACAGAACCTGGCGGTTGACCTAAAGATCCTCTGCCCGTCACAAGGTTGATCATTAACGTTCGCCTTGTGAGCTCATTTTGGCCTGTGAGTCAGTCGGTGACTGATGGTGACTTATCACTTAAAAGCGACCACCTCACCCAGTTAACTTTGTCACCGCATTGGCCGACATTTAACACTTGTGTAAGACTGGGTAACTACTACCAGGAAAACCACTTTAAAATTTCTTTCATAATTGTCTCTGTAAAGCGCTCCATTTGCGAAGCACATCTGCCACCGCTGATTTTCACCCACAGTGCCATCTGCTGGATGTGGTGGGGTACTACTCCGCTTGCCCATTTTCCTGAGCGAGGGACAAAAAAAAAAAAGCTGCAGGCTGGTGTTGTGGCATGTTGGGGGGGGGGGGGCTGTTGCTCTGTTTTCAGGCTTTTTCACGATGACCTCATGTTGGCTCTTCCCGTTTTGGCTTTCATTTTGCTTGTCAGGCTTGCCAGTGCGAATTTGTCATGTGAGTTTGCGGCGGTGCGGTTTGCATTGTGTGAACATGCTACTCCACTGTTTGTTTTGCCAGCAGGAGTCGCACTGATGGCGCTGCGGGGAGGTTGCATTCCTCGTTTGTTGGCTATTCTAGAATGAGCTGCAAAAAAAAAATGAAAAATCTTATCATACACTTCGTTCCACCTATTGCATATTAACAACAAAGTCTAGATTGGCCGCTGATATGGTGAACCAAATTGAATTCAAAATAAATGTATCTTCCGGTAAGCGGTTTTGCAGAAATGTGGTTGCCAAGAAATCATGAGTTTTTTTTTTTTTACATTTCGTTTTATTTATTTTGATTTTAAAATTATGTTTGATGTATTTTTGATTGATCAAGAAACAAAATCTGAAGTGCACTTTAACGTCTTATTTTTTATTATCCATGAATTTTCCAAATTCAAAACATTTGGAGAAAGAATGTATGCAATTATTTCTTGAGTAAGCATTCCTACGGAGAAAAATAAATCGCTGGAATGTTACGCAAGGACGATTTCTTGGTTAAACTCAAACGAGTTTGCGTGAAAGCATTTCAATCTTTTATGCATATTTTTGAAAAAATGATTATTGGGAAATGTGAGACGGGTTGAGTGCAGCCAATTCCGGTTCCATTTGAAAATGGCCTTCATCTAAAAGTCGCCCACCATTCTGCTTGCGTAAGAGAAGAAAGAAAATCTCTGACCTCAACGTTCAAGCTGTGCAGAATTATGCAGCGGCCTAAATGTTTTGAAACATTTCGAAACCTTTTTATTTTGCGAGGACATTTGTTTTCAATTAAATCATCATCTCAGTTCAGAATTTTATTTTCCCGTCATAAACGACAGCCGCGTGCGCTAACATTTTTTGGACCCTCTTCCAATCGATCGCAGGACATCAACGTAAGTCCACGAAAGGAAAACAAAGAAAGTTCCCGTCGGAGAAAGTGACCTCGGCTCGCTGTCGCCGAGACTCACAGGATGCCAACCTGAAGAGCAAGGAGAGACGCCGTCGTCTTTTATGTGACCGTTGACACCCAATAAAATAAATACAAGCCAGCGCGGCGTGATGAGAAGATGATAGGACGCTGACACCTAGTGGATTATGGGATGGCGGTCCGGAGCCAGACGATCAATTGAATTGTCGGAGCGTGGCCAACACGATGATGAATGACCACGGCTCGCGGGGCTTCGCTAATGACTTTGCGATTGTGTCATCTCCCGTCCATCGAGAAGAAACCAGGCCGTTCATCTTTAGCGCCGCCTTTAATTCTTCATTTGGCTTGTTTATGGGCCGCCGCCTCGCGCTTTCTTCACACTTGCCTCACTTGTGGCGGTTCAAATACGCTCGGCGTTCCCACAGTGACTCGACTTAAAAAAAAATATATTGTCGTGAAAGCCGCAAAGCTTTTTTTTTTTTTTTTTACGAGGGAGGTCTGTGGAGAGTTTTTGAGGTTTGACTTAATTTGAATTCATGATGGTGTCCTCCGTGAAAATAAATCCCTCACATAACTTTTTTTTTAGCACCTGAGACGACCGTCAACGGACTGTCGCGTGTTTTCCTTTTTTTTTGTAGAACCGCAAAACTGCCGACTTGTACTGCGTTCGTATGTTGTCTCCGAACGACAAATGCTTGGAACCACCGGACGCCGAAGCGCTCGAACCGGATCAGCCGAACGGCACAATTAAGACAAATAGAGAGCGTGCGCGACGCTAACACGTCATCCTGCTTTTCCGGCTTCCTTCTTCCAACGTCACAATGTGACCCGGGATGGATCAAGACAGGCCGGAGGGAACCGCACCAGACACGACCGTCGGCGATAGATTGGCGACCAACTTCACACTCCAAAAGCAGCTGGGATGGAAATTGGATTGATGGCCTGCAGTTTTGCTTCGCGTCCATTTTAATATGCCACGGCCGCTCTCTCCTTCAAATACGAAATAAATGCCTCTGGCTACTACTTATATATATATATTTATTTCTTGAAGAGAATTTTCTAAGCAAGAGTATGAAAGCAATCAAGCGGGTCCACTTTTGACCTGGTCCAAGACAAGATTTTCAAATGAAGTTGAAAAACGCCAAACAACATTGGCGCTGACATTCATCAGACGACATTCCGTGAACTCCGAATGAATGTCGATGAAGCCGCTAACAAGCTGCGCTCCACACACGAAAGGTGCAAATGTCATTGTTGTGCGCCGAGCTCCGTCACTTCGGACCGAACCGACAGCGAGCGCTGGCAGCGGGGGGGTCGGGGTCTCTAATCAAATAAGTGGCCGCGGCGTAGAGTGCCTCGTTGCATTCGGGTGTCAAACGTGCAGCCGACCAGCACGTGATGATATGCTCGCCGTTTCTTTCCGTCCCCGGCACAACTTTATTTAACCTGAGTCACATGGCTTGATAATTGGGCTTGGGCTGTGATGGAAGCTGCAATGTGGAGATAAAGTCAAGCTGAGCACTTCTTCATTGTCTCTGAGAATAAATGCCCGGAAGGTGCGTGCAGGAGACTGATTGTTGGACGGAGTGATGGTGACAAAGATGGAGGCGAGTCACGCCGTGGCCTTATTACTTTCTTCTTCATTGTGCGGCTATTCTCAAGGTTGGAGCAGGATGTCTATTCAGAGAGAGTTGCGTGCCCCCAAACGGCCCCATAAATAGAAGAACGAGCACACAGCCTATGCATTATGGATATTTATATCAGGCATATCCGCTCTTCGGCCTCCGTCATCATCGTTGATGGCATTGAGTAAGCTCACAAGCCTCCCTCGTTGCATCTTTGAAAAGGACATTTCATCACCCGTGTGCAAAATAAATCAAATAAATCAAATCAAAATCAAATCACAATCAGGAAAATGAAAAAAAAAAAAAAAAAAAGGCGTTCCACAGGGGTCCGTGCTTGGACCATCTTTGTTGACTTTTTTTTTTTTTTTTTTTTTTAAGCTTTATTTTTGGAAGATCCACTAATTCATTATCATCTATTTGCTCACCAAATTGACTGTTTGTGCTTTTTGTTTTAGATGCCATCCATTTCGGTCGGGCTATAACACGCAGTGAGACTCCTTGCGAGGATGACAACGGCAGAAGAAAGGTGGTCAACTTCTCCAGATGATGCAGAAAAAAAGGTCGGGATCGCTGTCGAGTCATTTTCTTGGAGGCCAGTTTTTTTTTTTTAAATTGAGAGTATCTAGAACTGATTATAAAAAAAATAAAAGAACACCAACAACTGCTTTTTTATGGGTCATACACACGAGCAATTCCAGTGGAAAGCATCAGAAAGTCCTCTTTAAAAAAATTTTGGGTGATTTTGAAGCTTGCTTTGCACTAAAATGCTAACATTGCAGTCGTTCCAAATTTGCTGTTTGTATAATAAAATAAATAAAAAAATTGAAAGAAAATAAAAACACATTCAATCGGATTCCACAAGTGTCTGCTCAGACCTTCATCTCTGGAATTAAAAAAAAAAATCTTTTTGTATGTTTTAAGATGAGTTTATTCATCTGTGCACACAACATCAATGGCCACTTGACCAATCATTTTCTAGTATTACACATGAAAAAGTTTTTGTACTTGACGTTAAACACCAAGACGCATGTACATATTTTGATCATGATTTTCTTTTTCCACCCCAAAACTCTCCAGAAATGAGTCTTGTTGATGCTTTCATGGCTGCATTATTGTCGCTGTGAGATGCGGCCCAAAACGGTGGAAGAAGGGGCTTTGGATTAGTAGCCTTCCCTGATGTTCTTTCTTTAGTGTTTTACAGCACAATGATAAATAAAGAAATCACTTTAACCAGTCCAAAAGAATGATTGCAAACATGTAACAGTCCAATATATTTAAATAACTGTGTTACGTTACGACATTACCACAACATCACGCACTGAAACAAAAGTTACTGTACTTGTCAAAATAAAAAATGTAATTTTGTAATTCTTATCATTGGAAACGTTTTGACGTCATTGACTAAAAGTGGATCATTTCTCTTTTGTGTCTTTTTTTTGGGTGGGGGCGAAACAGCATTTAATTCTGAATGAGAAGTCAGCTTTGAGATGCCACAGGGGTCCGTCCTCAGCCCATCATTATTGCTTCGAAATAATTTGCATTTGACAGCATTAATCGGAACCAATTTCCTGCAACTTTTCTCATCTTATTGTTTGGCTTGTCTCGTGCTCGGTTAGACCGAGACAGACTCATTTCTATTTTCCCATGATGCACCGTGCTCTTTTCTTTCCAACTATTTATATGAAGGCCCTATTAATACACGAAACAGAATCATGTCTCGTCTCTCGTGACATTTTGATTGAAGTGCAACACTGCTTCAGTAAATCTCAATTGATTAACGTTATTACTGTTGCGTGTGTTGCCGGCGTCATGATTATTACAAAGGAATTTGCGTGATGATCACTTGGGTAAAACTGAACTGAATGCCCGATATGTTAACATGCGATCATAAAACCAAAGTGAATGTCCAATATATTGACATCGAATAAGAAACAAAAATAAATGAAATTGCATTTTATGGCCATTATACAGCGAGACTTTTTTCCCTTACAGTTATTGACCTTTTGCTGAGACCCATTTCCTCCTTGGTAACTGTTGCTAGCATCAAGCTCTGGAAACTGACACGTTCTCCACTCCCTCGAGGGGCATTATCAAATTTTCGGAAAAAAAAAGAAGACATTTTAGACTGAAGCAGCACACACTTTATCGCTAGCTCGCGTTTGTCTCGGTTAGTTTGGGATTTTGAAAATGAACAGAAATTCATTGAAAGAGTACTTGTTGGTTTAGTGGTTCAAATGTTTGCCTTCCTGTTCTGAGGTCGGGGTTGTGTGCATCTTTAGAGGAGGCACGCAACTGGCCGGATTACACTCCAGCTATCGGAAGAAGAAACGCCGCGCCACCGTGAGAAGTGGAGGCCCTCCGTTGTGCGCTCTGCTGTGATTGGCCAGTCTGTCTTTTGAGGGGGTGTGGCTTAACAAAAGGTCAACTGCAATACCTCCAGACTTTTTGACATTCACAAAGTGACGGCGACGCCGCAGTCGAAGCGTCCTTTCATCTGGGTGATTTTGGCAGCCAGCACGAGAAGCAGGCCGGCGGTCAGCTCCAAAGCGAACGAGATCCACGCCATGGCGAAGGACCAGCCAAACGACACGTTCACATAAGCGAGCTCCTTCGGCGCCACGATCCGCTGGAACTCCTCCATGGCCTTGTTGGAGTAATCGATGTAGAGGCTTACCCCAGTCAGGGTGACGAGACCTTGACAGATGAAAAAGGGAGATGGGACTCATCGATTGGTACAGCGCTTCTCAAATAGTGGGGGCGGGCCCCCCCTGGAGGGGGGCGCGTGTGAACGTAGGGAACATGCTTTTTTTCCCACCGTACCACAATAAAGTGTAATTACACTTCCACTCCAGTAGTTGGCAGTGGCGCTCTGGTTGTATTAACTCTTCGGTGTAGGTTTGATTTGCAACAAAAATGCGATTATTTAGAGTTGTGGCGGAGAGTGGGTGGTGGGGGGCGAGAATTCTTCTTGCTAGGGGAGGGCGTAACATAAAATAATTGAGATGCACTGTTGTATAGCGACTAGCCAGGAATACATTTTTAATTTCTAAAAAAAACCAAGAAAGTAATAATCCTCGATTGCAGGAATAATGAAAAAGAAAACCTGCCAAACTCATTATTTGACTGATTCGCTTTTCCATCAAGTCTGTCATTTCTCAGCGTCATATTTTCTTTGACCTCTTCCGACGGCTCAATTGTCTTGCGTGACAATCAAGGTTGGCAGACGGTCCTCGAATGCAGCCTTAAAACCTTTCTATTCAATTTGCCACGAGGGAGCAATTTGTTGTGCGGTGGGGTTGGAGTTGCAGGCCAATCTTTCTCTTGATATGGAAAGTGTTGCTTGATTAAATCATAAAGGAAAGCAGTAATTGTGGCCTCTCTGAAGGACTGAAAAAGCTCAATTTAATTGCGGTCTGTTTCAAATGCAGCATTTCATTTTTTTTTTTTTTTTTTTACATTTCCCTTCGAAATTCCCTGAATGCAATTTTCTCATCTTGGGGGCAACTGACATCTATAAGCCAAACTAATTTTCAGCGTGTATTGAAGTAAAAGCTGTCTGGACTTGCAAAATGAAAAGGTCTTGTTGATGAATGCAAAAGTGCAAACGGCATCAATAATAGAAACATGAGGAGTCACGGTGGTGCTTTCAAAGACCTTTGGCTCGTCGATTGTTGACATAACGGACACCATGGAAAGAAGCTTTGCCCCCCAAAAAAATCCATGACCCGATCGTCGCAAGATTTTAAAAGGATTGCGTTTTCTTTTCTTCTTTTTTTTTTGGACACTGTAAGACATGAGCACCATTTGTCAGTGCTGCGCATGAAATGAAGTGTCTTTGCCCCGAAAAGATGGCAACGTGAAGAGCCTTCTGTGCCTGACGGATGTGCGCATTTATGTGCAGCCATCGCCGCTCTCCCTCCAAGCAGCCATTTCTCTCGAGTTACTTTATGGACAGTGCGCGTACCGTGCCACTCAGACGCCGCATGATGCCTTGCCAGAAAGGGAAAAAAAAAAAAAAAAGGTAGATTGCCGAGGGAAACTCATTATTATATGACTATTTAGCAGCACGGCAGTTCTCGTTTCTGTCTTTTGATGAGTGAAACGTATGGTTCCCATTTTGGTCGCGCAATCGAGGCCCCAGCGAGAGCCAATCGCTTTCGTCAAAGACATTTATTTCAACCAGAGTGTGAGCGAGCAGTTTTATTGATGCTGGCAAGAACATATTTGCTCTGGTGTTCTCTCGCTCCAAGTCAGCTGAGATAAACTCCAGCTCACCTGCAAGAGCGATGGAAAAACAGACGGATACGTGTTTGCGTTAGAAAGGCAACCAACATGAACTTTGAGATACTTTCTGGAAAATAAACGCACAATCGTGAAATCAGCTGCCGTGTTTAATGTTTGCAAGCCGAGATCACGCTGTCGTTAAAGTGATTTCGTGACGAACGCCTCAGTCAACCGGAATTGACGCCACCTCTTCTTTTTCACTTTGCCGAGAGACTGTACAGACATAAGCAGAATATTGACGGGTCTGAAATGAGGCTCTTGCAACCGCCTAAAGGGGGGTGCAAAAAAAAAAAAGAAATGGATGCGATTGTGCAGCGTTGAGAATGGATTCTCAAGGTTCTTCTCGTGCAGAAGCAAACAAAGCGTTTGTCTCAGCCCACGCAATAAAGTGCTAACGCTGTTTCCGAAGAGAAGAAAAGCAATCTGGCTTGTGGACGTACTGCAGATGAGAAAGTAGAAAGCGGTTCCGGTCAGCAGCTTCGGGCTGCAGGCCAACGAACTGACGAGCCCGAAAATCCAACCGAACACCAGCAGCACCAAGCCCAAGGGCAATATGATGACCACCGCCTTGTGTAGCTCTGAAAACACACACACACACACACACATTTAACACCGAAACACACGTTAATAACCGCAGGGATTCCTATTTGTTCTTGTTGTGCAATCTTTTTTTTGTAAAAATAGACAATTCGTTACAATATGAACACTCGAAGCAGAAAATGTGATTTTAACTGTCCAATCCTCCCACTGCTCATAATTACCTCTGATGAAAGTGTGTGTGTGTGTGAGAGGGAGAGAGAGAGAGAGAGCGATCTGCTTTGAATGTCGTTGATTGGCTTTTGTTTCGTAATCATTCCATCAACGCTGTTTTCCACAAAATGAGTTGTGCCGTCCTGTTATTGGTGAGGATATCAATCAAGATGTGCACATCCAAAAATGTATTTTCAATCCCTTGTCATGACGGTGGACTTGCATGGAGGCCAAATGTCGGCAGTGACCGACTGCCTCCAGTAGGTGGAGCTATGCGGAGCCATTGGGAGGTGCCTTTTGGTTCTCTCATCAGATTTTAGATTTGTTTCTCAGTCATCGTGGAAATGCAGCAGAGGAACAAAATTCGGGACTTATTATGAAGTGGCAAAAAAATCAGCACGCATGCCACTACAAAAAGTCTTAAAAAGTAGTCAGCCATATTTTGCCAAAAATGATCCCTGCTAAAATAAAATACATCTTTTGTTCAACAGATTATTCAATTCTAGACCTGAAATGAAATTGTTAATAAATTTAATTTTTTATGTTTTCTGAAAAAAAAAAATGATTTGAGATGATAATTTAGGAGGGTGACGATACGTTACTTTGTCTTTCTACCATTTGATTCATTGGATGCACTTTAGTGTGTGATTTAAGTGGTTAAAGAATATTTTACATGCTTTTAATTTCCACAAGATACAGACAATACTTGTGAATATTTTAAGCGCTGTGTATTCTATTTTCATAATCATATTGAATATTTTGCAAACCTTTGGAATGCAATTGACCTTTTTCATGAGTATCTGACTAGCATTTTGAATTCATTGTTTTTTTTTGTCTGCTTGGCAACAAACCTGCAACTGCTGATTTAAAAAAAAAAAAAAAAGGACACTCACCAAGAAGATGTCTCTCCACTTTGGACAAGGCGGTCGTGTTTGCCATAAAGGACGGGATGACAGAACTCTTGTTTGATCCTGCAAATGTCAAGAGAAAATGTTCAAAGGAGATTGGACTTATTGCCACAGCGACTGCAAAAGCCCGACACAGAGAATGTTACTTCAATCGTTATCATCTTGAAGAATTTAGCTTGGGGAGGATAAAGAAAACATATGTGTTTGCTGCATGCGCCACATACACAGATCCGCTTCACTAATTGCGAAGTGTTATACGGCGTCTTGGGGATGCAGTGTTGCCACGACGAGCAAAGTCACTTTTTTGTTCTCCACACTGTAGCGCTTTTCATCCCTGCTCGCCTTGTTGCAACATTCTCGGCCTGGCCTCAGTTGTCATGGCCCCACGGTCGTGTGGTAAAAATGGTGTAACCTTGGTTATATTTCTTGATCTGAGTCACCTGCTTTGTTAAAAAAAAAAGTCTAGTATGTCTCCTTTAAAGGCTTGGCTCAGATGTTGAAGTGGCTGTCTCTTAAGCTGAAGGTTTTGATTGTGCCCGGCTCCCAGATGACCACGTCAATGGACCGTATCGTGAGCATGACACTGAAGCCGTGATGTTTCTTGGTGCTGTGTGATCAGTGTGTGAATGAGTTGCAGCGTCATAAAAATGAGTCTGATTCTTCAATGCGCTTGGAGTAGACTGAAGGATGAAAAACGTCCAAAGTGAAAGCCATTAAAAAAAAAGGGATGCATTCAAGGGTTGACCATTCATTCATTCATTTTCCAAGCCACTAGTCCTCACTTGAGTCGCAGTTCAGACTGAAACGTCGCACATGTTTTCCGGCCAGGCTGTCAAGCACTATGTCATTTTTGCAGCTCCTTTCATTTTGCTGTCGTGTTGGCAATTTCTCACGAGAATTTCTGTGCCGTCCGCACAAGTGAGGGGGACCTGACAGGCGAGATTAGGTTTTTCCATTGTTAGTTTAGGCTTTCTGCCTCGGTGCAGTCTCTCAAGTTGTGATTTCAATTAAAAAAAATAAATGAACGGACACTTATTCACCCCTGAGTGGTCCCCGTTGTACAGAGATAAGACAAGATTTATTTTGCTGGGTGGTTTTGGCACAGGGTTTTTTTTAATTATGGATGAATGTCCTTTCTGACTGCCAGCTTTTTCTCCCATCCAAGTACTGATTACAAATCAACTATCTTCGTTCCAATCAAAACCAAATCAAAGATTTTCATCGAAACAATTTCAATGCGAAAACAGATATTAAAAACAATAATCAGATAATGTATGAAAGGGTGTTTGTGCCATGGTTCAGTGCAGCAATCAATACGTGCACTTACCTTCATTAATTCTCCACAGTCCGGAGTAGGAACTCAGCTCCGCGGAGTCGGTGTCGTTAGGTTTATTCACATCGATAATGTACCAATAATCAGTTCCGATTGACACGGCGAGGAAGCAGAAACTGAGCAGACCCGAGAAGCCGGCAGAGAGAACCACCAAGCCGTACCTCATCGTTCAGGTGACAGTTTATTCTAATACTCCGCACATTTCTATGCAAAGAAAATGGAATGGACGCACAAAAGCTCTCCGCCGCACGTTCCTTCACACCGTTAGTCTCCCTCGGCCGCTCTGACTTAAACGGAGGATATTCGAAAGAAAATAATACTTTCTTGTCACTTTCTCTGCTAAAAAAACAAAACAAAAAAGGAACAACTAGAGATGCTTGTGTAGTGAAGGAGCACTGACAGGTGATTCACACTCAGCAGGATGAACAAGCGCTTGGGTAGGGACTAGTCAAATTGCGCTGAAAAGGTAACGTCGCATCTGGGATTGGATTTCAAAATAAAGGTTGAGACTATGGTTTGACCGGTTAAGTGTTTATTTTTGGAGCTCTCGCTTCCGGTCTTGGTCTACGCAATCTAAAAATTCGAGTGTAATCATTGTTGAAAACTGAGTGTTTTAAAATCATTTCCCTTTCGTTATGATGTTTTATTTTATTAAACTACCCGCCGCTACTTAGTCGATTTATTTTACAACACTGTCAAACAGGGCAGGAACTAACCAAGCAGTTTTAGATTTCTAATTAAAAAGTCACCGCCTTGTTGACTATGTTACGTTTTGCTTGCAACGTATATATTAGTTTTTATTTTAGTATTTTTGTTTTTTGTTGTTTTTGCAGGCACAGAGATGAGAGTGTTGTAGCACACGGCTTTGTTTTGAACAAGTGGAAGAGAAGAATAAATATATCATATTGGGGACGGGATTAGTCATTTTAGCATCCTGATTCGCCACAAAACAAATGGAAGCGAAAACAATTAACGCAATTTAGTGCGAATATGGACCTGTCATATCGTATATATCCTGTAGGTGAAGCAGTCAGCTTTCCGTCGTGCTTCGTCGCAAACATTCAGAAGAGAAGAATAATTTATTACGTCACTCTGCCGTAAAGTATGTCACAAAACATTTTGGCGGGAGAATATGGCGATGTCGGTAAGTGAGTTTGTAGAAGTTAACATGAAACATATTACACTAGCTCTAACAAAGTTGTGTATTCTTACTCAAGTAATTAGCCGTGTATTGTCTTTTTTTCCCCACGTAGAAAGTGGTGAGTATGAGGAAGTCGATTGTTGGGAGAGGAAAGAGATGCCCCATGCTTCTAAGACAAATAACCATCAGTGCTGCTGGGGATTGAACAAACCTCACAAATTGGGGTGCATCTTAAATGTAATTTTTTTAATTGATTTCTTTTTTATCAGTATTTTAGAAAAAAGTACGAGTCTCTTATATTGATGTGAGGTGGAGGAAACAATGTCTTACTTGTTTTTCCTTCCAAAAGCAAGATGTCTGCCTAATGAGCAGCCAGCGGCTTTGGAGACAATTACAATCTTTCGCGTGCGTGCTTTGAACACATAATTTTCTTCTACTTATCCCAATAAGTGTTCCTCTGTGAGGGAAGAGACATTTTCAAACAAGTAGGCCAGCATTTCAGGATATTTTCAGCCCATTCATCTGTATTTCTTAGGGATCTCTTGAGGGGAAATGAAAGCCTTCTCTGTCAAGTTGTTTTCTCATGCTACAGGTCTTACAGATCCGCTCTGTCACTTTTGAAAAACAGTGGTGTTAAAAAAAGGAGTTGTTAAAATAATCTTCTGAGATTTTTGCCATCACTTGTGTAAGAAAGTGTCAATCCTGTTAAAAAGAAAAAAGACAAAAAGGAGCATGTTTTTGCCGATCCGGATGTTGGCGTTAGGAAGATTTTTAGAATGACCAATTACTCAAACGTGGGCTTGTAAACATGAGAGAAAATCTGCACCGTGGGCCTCTGAGGAGGAGGGGAAAAAAAGGATGGTGATGCTGCAATTCGGCACTTTGTGGTGCACACAGCCGATAGAATGACGTGAGGTTTTCTCTGGCTCTATCTGCTTCCTGACCCATAACAGTCCTTTTAAAATAATCTGTTTCTATCTTAGCAGGTTTGCTTTGGCGGATTCAAAACGAACAACAACAACAGCTTCTTGTTTAATGTGGGAGTCATGCATGATTTATACTCGATTTCGAGCCAGCTTCCAAATTCTGGTTTTGACTGAGCTGTATATTCTGCAAAATCACATCCTTGGGTTTTACCATTTTAGCAAGCATACAAAACAAGTGACTCGGCCTCCGCAGCTTCTTTTTGCTATTGTTGCTAAACCTTTGTGAAGTACATTTTACCTCTGCCGATTCGCAGATGACAAATTGTTAAGAATGCAACGAAAAACGTGTCTACCTGCAACTGCTCTCATATTTGTTCTCTTGCGTTATGCTCTAGGTCCAAGATGTCAACGTTCTACCTCTCTAAGATGCATGTCGAGGCTCCTTGTGAGGCTGACGCCAGAGAAGGCGTGGCGGGAAACCTTTCAATATGATGCGATGGAAGGTCCTGATGACTGTTGGTCGTGGTGATGCTAACGGCTACCTATGCTACCTAAGGTAAAATCTTTTTCATTGTATGGATTACAAACAAAAAAAATTATCTACGTGTCAATCAGTCCAAAAATGTAACAGAATGTCAAATAGGAAACTAGTACTACATATTCTTACGGGGGTTGAGAAGAGGCGATTCTGGCACTTGGTGGGTTTTTATTGAAATTATTCATCTATTCTATGTACTGTTTATCCTAACTAGAATTTTTTTCTCATTTTTTAGAATAATGTAAAATGACTTAAAAAAATGATCTTAAAATGTTTTGGTGTTATAGTTTACAGAATAATTAAGGTTTCAAGCAATGTATCTTGATGTGTGGGGTGCAATATGATTCCAGGAGAGGACATATTTCAAAATGGAACAATTTGATTCGGCTTGATTCAGTGGGATGAAGATTTAATTTCATTTTGGGAGCGTATGACGCAATGAGCTTCTTGTGGAAAGTAGACGGTCATTTTACAATATGAATTATTTCCAGTGCTCTGTATGTGGCCTGTCCTTCAGAGATTTATGAAAGACTTTTGTCATGTCCTGTAACATGTAACAACATAAATGAGCTCCCCAACGTCCAAAACGATTGTAGTTAATTGAATTCAAAGAAAGTGCAAATTCTCGCCAACCTGAAACAAATTGTTTGTGCTTTGTGACAGTGGGAAAAGTGTAGGCGTCAAACCCGTTCACAGGAAATGTGGGAGTGTTAAAATGTTTGAATTTCCAGCAGCTTTGACTTCTGAATAACAGGAATGAATTTGCAAATATCTTAAAAAAGTTCAAAAACACACACACACAAAATAACACCCAAAAATAGCAGCGGCGCAGATATTAACGGCAGACATCATGACAACGCAAGAACAGTGGCGACATGACAAAGTGTTTATGATGGCAATGAACGCCGCCTTTTTCGCGTTCAATGAGTCAAATAATCATCCACATAATTCTCGCTGCGATTCCGGTGGTCATGATGCATCAAATTTCCGTCGCACAGTTGCAGTTGCGCTCGCTTTGGTGCATTGGCAATACCAATTGGATGGTACAGACTTTGAGCCGTCCCCGTTAATGGGCTTGATCCTTTCGACCAGCTGCCTTGTGGGGCCGCTCAGAGATGGGCCCAATGGCCTTAACGGTGAGTGGCTCCAGATTGGAAAAGGGAATTGGTGCACTTCACCTCAACACCGCTTGCTTGCTGGTCATTTTTTTGCACACTCTATTTAAGTGAGTGGGATTGCAGTTGCCTTTTTATCCCCATTTTCAATTATTTTCTTGCCTTTCACCAGATAAAAAAAAAAAAAAAGTTATATTTAGTGTATGCAAAGCTGTTGTATTTTTAATTTTTTTAAAAATAAAATACTAAAAAATATACAACAACGGTCATGCCCGACTATCACGTTTTGATATATAAGAAAACAAATAGACTTATTCCATTATGTCGTGAGGCTTCATCTTAGGAATCAATCAATGCCGTTCATTTAATATCATCACATTGCATACACAAACTAATTTGACCAAGTAGATATTAATCTAAAGGCCCATATTTTACGCAATAAATGTTGAACAACTTGTGTTTGATTTTTGGAGTAAATCAGGTTCTCAAGTCTTCCAATACGCGTGCGGGCTTTAGAATGTAATTCAAGTTCACACCTGCTGCTTGAGAATATCGCGTGAAAGCAACTTTTCATTTGCGCTCATGCAGTTCACACAGCGTTGAGAGCATTTTTTTTCACCCCATGCCGACCTGTCAAGAGGACTTTGTACTCAAAACGACCCTGCTGCTAAAGCCATGTCTGTTATTGAACACAAAATTAGATAAATGGAGTGCTGTGCGCAAACGGTTAGACCGTTTTTCTTTTGTAGTTGTGTCGCCATGATACCACGCAAATCTGCAGTCTGCAATTCGTGGAAAGAAACAAACTTGTACTGTCATAAAATGTGTGATGGCGAATCACTGGACCCCATTTCGGTCCGCAACAAATGATTAAATAGCGTCCCACTTGGTAATTGATCTGTTTCACGTCACAATCCGATAATACCTGTGATGAAAAGGTATCCGTTTTTGTTTTCATTTCGACTTTAACGTTCAAGGTTGATTTCATTTCAACATTTGTGTGACTCTTTAGAAATGTTTTTAGAGTCCAGTCTTATTGTTTCATCACTTCTGCTAACGCTTGTGATAATGTTAAAAATGAATGTTGACGGTGTCGTTTCATGAGTGTGAGAGTTTGGATTGAAATGTTCCCAAAAATAATTTACCTTTGATGGAAAATGTTGCGCTGAATGGTGATGAATTGTGGTGACCTTCAAGGTGCCCCGGCGTCACAATTGTGCCATTCCGTTTGACCATGATGCAATATTATCGAGTTTGACGTATAAATTTGACACTGCAGCTCTTTCAAGGTCGTTAAAATCCCTTAAGTGTCTCTGCTTCGACACTTGTTGTCCAGAGATTGGTCGCTTGTGTGCTCTGTCAACATTTCCGAGCTGAATTAAGAGTTTGCTGTGAAGCTTTGTGCGCTGCAATGACTGTTTAACTCGAGCCAACAATTTTTTTTCCCAAAATGTGGCTTGAGATAAATGTCCCTCTCAGCATTGAAGAGTCGTACAAGTGCAACTTTTTGTCCTCGTTTCATATGTATGCTGTAAGGCTTAGCACTTAAGGTGAGGCAGAGTTGTGCATCACCAGACGTCAGCGCTGGCGGCCGGTGGGCGTGCTGAGAATTGAACAGATGCTGCAATCATGCTGTGTGGGCTGTCTCGGCCTTTGCATGCTGGCTGCGACTGTGAATGGACCAAGCTAGAGGAGGCACACACTGCCCCCCAGTGTACGTCATTGATAAATTCTTAGAAATGGTTGCGAGCACACAGCGGAAGGGTCGTCTGATAGCACAAATCCTGACTAAATGTCAGACCGGATAAAGAACTCCTGAGACCAGTAATTACGTCCAGAAATAAACGCGACTCATATTGATTTCTTAGACACGTTTTGATTTTATTCTGCACAGTTTTGATGGACAGTGGAGATGACAGAATGCATTTGCCACGTTTGCATCTATTGAATGCAACACCCTCAGTGTCACTTTTCAACAACATTGCCAACTCCAGGAGGGGGGGGGCGGAAGATGAAAACTGTGTTCGACTTAATGGATAGTGTCATTGTACCGTCACTCTCTACTCACAAATGCATTTTGCAGTTTTTGAGCCTACTACCAAGCCATGAACATCTGAAAGCGCTATACAATGATCGGCATTCAAGATAGAATTAATTAGGCCGGGATAATTGATTCGGGCAACCCATTTCAGCAAGCAACCAGCCATACTTTACTGTCACAGGGGGGGCGTCAGGAAGCTCTGCAATGATCGATTTGTGGTCTTGTAAATTCTGTGCTCCACAGACATGCACAGTCCCTTCTAGCATTTACAGAGGCTCACCGTTTTTCAAGCCAACAAGCATTTTGGTGCCTCCAAATGGGAAATGTGGTTCAGCAACATTTGTGATCAAATGATAATTTTGCCCATCCCGACTTGGAAAGTCTCGCTCATCAACAGCCAAACGCCGTCTATCCATGTTAGCCATATAACCCGAAAGCGATGGACTGTGAAGTGCAGTATAAGGCCCCAATGCAGAAACTTTTCCTACTAGCCACCCAATACTTGACATCCGCTTTTGGTTCATGCTCGTTTCATAAATTGATGTTTGAACATCCCTTGATCCCTCACATGTTCGCCGCGCGTTATTTAATTTTTTTTATTAACAATATCGCCATGTTTGCTTTACTGTACACGGTTTAGCTTTCCAACTATACAGTCCATTTGTGTGAGTCCACTTCATTTATGTCATACTGTGTTTTATGGACGCTGTAAATGGTCCATGAAAAATAAATGAAACCTCAATTGGCAATGGCCGCTCTGTTTTTAAAAACAATGGGGCATTACCAATGGCTCCGAGTGACGTTTAGAGGCCACGCATTGCCTGTGGGGCATAATCATTAAACGCATTGGACAAAATAAAGAGCTGTAAACAAGGGTAGGGGGGGTTAATGCGAGGGCCAGCTACACTAAGAGCGATCTGGACTTTTGCCTGTAGGAATTTTAGTCGGGGTTGTTGAAAAGAAAGACAAAATCTAATTTGAATGGATGAAATTTCTGCGATATCTTTTCTATTTCCCGAGATAAAAAGTCACATTTTTGTGGCATTGATTCACCAATTGGCTTTGCAAATAATATTTCAAAGGCATTCAAGCTAAATTGGCAGCACTCGTACTAATAACGTTTTTGTTGTGGTTGTTTGCTTGGACGTGATGTACCTTTGCTGACTTGGACGCAAAGTACATATTTTGATGAGCTACGATTATTATTTTTTTTTCCTCCTCACGTTGGCAATTATGTGGTCATTTGAAAGACGACACAAAATGAGGAACCGTACACCTTCCTAAATGTCTCAATTTAAAAATGCGTCTGGCTGCTGGTATAAAAACATGAGATGAAAATGTTAGCCAGCCAATCCACTTTGTGTGAGCTGACAGCAGCAGCTTCTTCATCTCATTATCGTCTTGCACCGTGTTAGGACACTGACTTGATGAGGTTTTAGTACTCCCAAAGAGAGGATGCATCAACTGAAGTGCGATCACCCATAAGTGTGCCTCCCTGGTCTCCTCGAAGGTACTTGCCGTTGGAACCCTTGATAGCTATTCGCCCGTGTTCCAGGAACTCCAAGAAAAAATCCTCAGCCTTTTCTCCATCTGAGCACACCAGACCACTACTGGAGACATACCAGAACTTCCCGTTCACACCTGCCGAAACACGTCAGCGGAGTTAAATTAGTGTTGACGCTGATTTATTAATCGTTAAGCAGATTTCCTCAAACACTGACTTCTAACATTGTAGGCTCCGTCGTTGAATATCAGTGAGAAAATGTCGTAGACCGATCGGTTGGCGTCTAGAGTGTTGGAGTTCTTGTGGTGACACACAAAGCCATTCTCGCCACGAAGGATGAGCATGGGTCGGTTGATGAGCTTCATCAGGAACAATTCATCTTCCCCTTCAGAAGCCAGACAAAGTGTCGCGTACCTTGCAATGCCGTTAAAAAAAAAACAAAAACAAAAAAACACTTACCTGCAGCATCGCTCACTGCTGAGAGCTGCCCGTTCTTCTTTGTGCACATATACTTGCCGTTGCTTGCCTTGAGAGCCACCCTGTGTCCTCGCCACTCGATATCAAACATTGTATTGATCTCTCTGGCGAGGGGAAAAAAAAAACATACAGCTATGACCAGTGAAATGAAATGTCAAGTGCTCAAATGCTCGTAATGATCTTCCCAATGTAGTCAAAATACACCATTAGTTGGTTCAAGGATTGTGCTTGTCCACTCGGGCGTTTATTTTTTCAAGCTTCCGATGTCATCAGTCATCACGGATAAAAGCCCTCACGACGAATCGAAGCGGTCGGCGTCGGGAACGAGTCCTCCACAAAAAATGAAAAGGGACCTCTGAAAATCTACTTACGCTTCGGATGCCGTGGACTGGATCTCCCCGTGCGTCACAAGAGTCCAGTAGGACCCCCCGTTTGTCCTGAACATGGACTTTTTGCTCTTCTTGTCAATTTCCATCTGGAAAGTCTCCATGTCCGTCTCCACATCCTGATTGGCTGAAATGCTCACACCTGGAATCAAGAGAGGGACGAGAATAGCCATCGTGTTTCGTCCCCACACTTGCATCAAGTGTTGCTTGTTCTTGAGAGAACATCATTGCATCTCCTCCAAAGTGTGGTCGCAGACACACCTTGCGTTCGCATCCTGCACATGCCAGACTGTCAGTTGTTCTTTCTGTCATTGATTTTTTTTAAACTTTTGGCAGACGTCGTCTGTCTTGCTACAGCATTAAAACATCAGTAGAGAATGTTGCATCATTTTTTTCTGCTGTACCACAATAACGTGTAATTGCACATCCACTCCAGTAGTTGGCAGTGGTGGCCCGTTGTGTGCAGCGAATATTAACTCTACGGTATAGGTTTGTTTTGCAACAAAAATGCTATTATTCATCGTTGCGGAGGAGAGTGGGTGGGTGAATTGTTTTCATCTTGCTTGGTGGGGGCATAAGTGAAAATAATTGAGAGGCACTGCTGTAAATAATGTCTTTATAGACACTTTCCTGTCGGTCAGCCGTTGCCCCTGGGAGAGGGGGGGGGGCGCCTCAATTGCAGCCAATCCAATGTTATATACTTAAGCCTCATGAATTAGCTCTGTCTGGTTGGGTGTGTCAGGTGGTGGGGAACACACTCACAGACGCGTATAACTGAACGGTGTCTGCTGCAGGTCAAATTAGATGCCACAGAAATATCCTCCAACCTCTCGCTTAAGCTTGTTACAACCCTAATCCTCCACAGTCACCCCCCCCTCCGCCCTTCCTGCTCATTCGCTTGCTGTAATTCCCTGAGTGGTGAAATGCAAATCTTCGCTGCAGGGCCCACTAAGCTGCTTTCGGTGCCCTGTTCTTAAAAAACGTGAAACTGCCACAAGGGCCGACACGACACTTTCAAATGTTGGTCGTCGCCTGATGAATTAGATGGCAACATGAACGGAAATCTACTGCAGTTAAGATGCTCTTCGGTGATGCTGTCAGTTGTTGTCATTGAGTTGAAACCTTGCGAAGGAACGCGTCCTTCCATATTATGTGCACGAGTAATTTTTACAGGAGAAGCGACCGCATCACGTCGAGCAGGCTGACATGTGCTTTATTTCACAAGGCTCAGCTGTAATTATTTGCGTGTTGTAGATCCGAGAACAGAGAACCCCTCCTCGGTGGATGACCGTAAAGAACGAGTAGCGTCAAGGTTTTCGTTATTGACCCATAGAGGACAATTTTGTCACGGCATCATTTCCTGGCGGTGTCATCTTCACTGAGGACGCAGCTGAGATGACAAAGCCCATTACCACAATTACCTCCTCGGTATGGCTGATGACCATTCAGGGGCACGCACGCAAGATAAACTCGGCTTTCTATCATTCGTTATGGCTTCTTAATGTTGCTGGCTTGATTTTGACGGATGTGATTCAACTGTCAGGGTTGAATTAGCTCCGTGATTGGCTGGCGACCAGTCCAGAATGCGCCCTGCCGGGGATAGGCCTCACACAAGCTCGAAGCAGGTGCGGAAAAGCGTCAGAGAAGAACATTTGTGTTTGCATTCATTTTGTGGACTGGCACCAGACCCGTTTTCCTGCACTTTGTTGTCAAGACCACCTGCTTTGCTTTTCTATCAAATTAATAAAGCTCTTACAATTTTTCGTAAATGGCTAAATTAAAATGGAGTGTAATTGTGTATATGGCAGAACCGCAAACCTTAATTACATCGCATTAACCACAGGCTGTAAAGAATATCGAGTAGCGGGAAGAAAAGGGAGAATTGTAGCTGAGTGGACTGTAGAATCAATTGTAAGAACGGCTGTGAGAAAAAAAAAAAGATTTGTACAATAACTACAAAATGTATTGCTCATCCTGAACATTAAAGTTTAGCGGAACAAATAATTTGGAACGGAACATAAAAGTATTATTTTCTTGAAATGTTGTTACATTCCATCTTGTATGGCATTAGGAACATTCAACATTAGCTCCCACTGTCGGTTGTTTACAACATTTACAGATTCTATGAGGGATGTCAATGGCGATAAACTAAATGTACTCCCCATAACATTTTCAGATGAAAAAAAACAAATGCCGTGCACTAATGTTTTCATCACCATTCGCTTCCATAAATCCACCTTTTTGTCCGGCTTTCCTTCCCATGATTTATGTTTTAATTAATTTTTATGTACTGCGTGTGACTAATTATCGTCATGTCAATAGAATCCTCGTGCTTTTTCATGCAGACTTGAACACAAAACAGCTTAAATCGAATGAATGCAGAGCCCCGTCGGAGCAAATGTTTTGGAAAGTACCACAATTCTGTTTCCAACATATTCCTTTTTTGTTTATTCCTCAGTGAATTATGCCTTGTTTCTTATTGTTAATGTGGAACACTTCATATATTTGGGGGCCGTTTCTGCAGCTTACATCGAAAAAAAGCTTGCCAAAAAAAAAAAAAAAAAAAAGACAGTAGGCTTTTGTTTTGGGATTGTGCCTGAAGTTGTGGTCTTGGAACTCAGATTACAACAGGATTGGATTTTTTCTTATAGTGGGATCATTGTGTCATAAATTTCAACGTTTCACTCTTATAGTTACGTGTAGTTGCATTTTGATTTTGGTTAAGCCGAGGATTATTTTATAATTGATTGTTGAGGTTTTTTTTTTTTTTTTGAATGCAGGCCCCACTTTGAAAATCGTAAAGTGAATATGCTGCGTAAGTGTGGTCGTAAAATAATCAATGTTCATTCAACCACAAAATCCAGTGAATCCTTTGAAGTGTCATCTCTGAAATATAAATTCAGTTTTGTTGGAATCCCCCCAATTGTTTGCTTGGTTCAAGCTACTCCTGTCCTATCCTGACATTTTAATGAAAGCTGACATTAAAAAAAAAAACAGCTAAGTGTGTGCGTGGGTGGGGGTCCACTGGTTCACCCCCCATAAAAATATCAACTTAAGACTTGTATTTCTTTCTTTTAATGTGAAGAGTGAGTTTCCGGCAGTAATGTTGCACTTAATTGCCACTTCCTGTGAGTTTCACTTTCGGGTGTTACATTGCAACTGCTACGTGTCGTGTTCGGTGCTGCCAGGCAGGAACGATGTGTCGTTCGTTGATTTACCTTGCTTGACGGAGACAAATCGTTTATTGGCAGCTTGAAAAACGACTTGCGGGTGACTTTCCTCAAGGTCGAAGAGCTCGTCTTTCCCCGGCTTGGAGCTTCGGCCAGATCGCAGCGTTCCCGTGGGACCCACTGGGGTCAGATATTTGCCATCGCAGTCCTTGAAGGCGAGCTTGCCCGATTTCAGCTCCAGCGTGAAGCTCGTCGTATTGGTGTTCTCCCTCACTAGTTTTCCGTCATTACTGAGAAAACGGCTGTCGCAGGTTTTCAGGCTGTACTTGCCGTCTTGGTACACCAAGGTGACCAAAGAGTCCACCCCCCAGGGGATGTTGCTGTCCACTGAGATCTCTCCGTCAGAAGCGGACAGGTGGGCGTAGCGTTTCCGTGCCACACTGAGCAGACTGGCCTGAGGGTGCAACGCCAAATGGACGGCCCACAGCTCCTGTTCCGCAATCACCTGGGCAAAGCAGGACAGGTAGTCGGCTGAGCCGCCAAAGTAACGCAGGTAAGGTTCGGATTGCAGCGCCCAACGACCATCGGACTGCGGCACGATCAGGAACCGGCACTCTGGCTCTGGACTTTCTGCCCCGCATGTGATCTTGCCGTCTTTGTCGGAAGCCAGGTAACGTCCCAAGTGACTGCGGAGGAACACCACCTGGCCGTCGTGCTCGTCCTGCTCCAAGGTCCAGATCTGCTTCTTCTTCATACTGGTGCCTGAAGCGTTCACCTTGAATCCAAAGGTCTCTGCTGTTAGGTAGCGGTTTTCATAGTTGATGAGCCCAAACTGGAGCTTCAGGGCTCTGTTAATTCCGTTTGTGGGCATGTTTGACCAAGCCACACGATGAAACTCCAACAAAAAAAGAATGCAAAAAAGGAAAGGAAGAAACCAAGCAAGATGTTCAAAAAGGAATATCAAAAACTGTTTTCCCACGTCTCTAAGTCATAGATAGGGTCGACTTATCCCCCTCGATGGGTTGTTGAGTGCTCCTTCTGGTTGCCTGTCACTTTCTCTCGCCGGAGCACTTGTGCAGACACTCGCTCTCAGTTCCTTAGTGAGTTGGGATTAAAATCAGCAGGACAAAGCACCTCAATCCAACAAGCTGCTGACGTCACATACTGGTTCACCAACTGCAAATCTCTCCTACTCACTCTTCCTGCCCGTCAGGACAACTCACTCGCTGCCCCTTCAAGCATTTCACCTTTCGTGTCAATGAGTAGATCTTGTCTTATACATTTAAATAATTGTTGTTGTTTTTTTTTTTGTGTTTTTTTTTAAATAAAATTTTCTCAAGACGAGGTTTGCTTTACCTCAACTGCCGTCTTCTTGCGGACTTTTGAAGGCCTCTGCCCCTTTCGGCCTCGTCAGGTGTTAGGACTTCCACGAGTTTGTCTTGTCTTCTTATATCTTCTAAGTAGTTTTTCTTCTCTTTTTTAAGACAATGAGGTCAACTTGCAGAGGTTAACCAAAAACTGGTTCTGGTGTCGCAAGGCCAGAGGCGTTACAACGGTTCTGCTTATTCACCGTTCGTCATGGTCGTGCTTCGCTAATTCACCCTCCTCCCGTCACGCGATTTTCGGCGAGGAGTTCGAACCTTTTGGCGTCCATCGCAAGTTTGGCCGGTTTAATAATATCTTATCTTGCGTTCCGAAAATTCAAAGTGGCTTGTCAACAGGTTAATTTAACTTAACGAAGCGCTACAGTTAAACACTGCTGCTGAATCCGCCATCTCGCCGGAACTGGGAATACAAACTTCTGGCGAGAACCAATGATAAACAGGACTTAAAAACTCCTGAAAAAGTTGACATTGAAACTTGTCGAGGTAAACCAATAACCTCCTTTTCTTACAAAAAGCAAAACCAAATTATTTGACGAAATCTTTCATTTACAATCTATTCTTCAAACTCTTCATCAGTCATCGCATTTTCTTAAGGATGTCGCTCTCTTTGTCTGTGCTGCAACGCCATAACTGCTCGGATTATCCTTGCTTAGATTTGCTGGTGAGCCACAGCCTAAGTGGAAAATGCCCAATCAGGAGAGGTGCTTACTCACTATCACTTCTGTCCCTTGTGATCGCCTTTTTATACACTCGTTCCAATATTGAGTACTTATCGATGAGGCTTTCAATCTTCAAGACTTGAATTCAAAAGCAAAGTCCTCTTAGCTCAAGGTAATACAAAGGTTTCTTTATCAGCCACCTGCTGTTTCAGCAAGCCTATACAGCATGGCGGAATGCTAAGTCTTCAGTTTGTGGGCTTAGCCAAGAAGAATTTGAATAGCACATATTTGAATGCACGCACCTCGCCTATTTGCCTTCGCTGCGCTTTCACCTCGGTGGATTGTCAACTTTATTTTACAAATCCGTTGAAATCCTTTCTCCGCTGTTCTGTCAGCCATCATTTGATCATAAAAGGACGCGACTGCATGGATGTCCTTCGTCACCGTGCACGTCAAGGACAACCTTTTGTTGGAGCTTTATCAGCCTCTTGTACTCTTTCCTGGTTCTTCACAGTCTGGAGGGTGACGTCAAGCCAAGGAGAGTCTTATGATGTCTTTCGAGTAGCAACCCTTCTAAGCTGGGGTCACCAACATTTTTGAAACTGAGAGCTGGGTACTGTGAACATCGGCCAGTTGAATGCACACGTCTGAAATAACACGTTTGCGTGGATCAGGTCATACCCATTTTTTTTGTCTATGCGGTACCCCCTGTGTGATACTCCCTGTGCTCACTGGATGGCAGCATTGCAATTGTTATACACCCTCCCACTGAAACGGATAAACTTCCTTACTAGAGTTTTAAAGACATTGGCTACGTACAAAACTTGGTGCTGAAGAGGTTTCGCTGGGTCTTGCTAAAACAATTTGGAGTTTGGGGGAATTCCAGTCATCTTGACGATTAAACCTCGTATTTGTTTGACAGACTGAAATTTTGTTGAACTGCAGTGATGGTCTGCTGGACCTTTAAAATGAACTCCAAAAGCTCACGCTATACTTCTAGCTAGTTTTTTTTTTTCTTAAGTAAGTATGACTGACACAAGAGGTATTTTCAGTTCGGTTGCGTTTGGAAGAGAGTGAGCCAAGGGAGTGATTGCAGCCGGGATTAAGCAGCGGTGGCTAAATACATGCGCTGCAGATGGCAGTGTTGACCAACGAATTTGTCACAGCCTTTTCACGCACGTCTGCTTTGGCTGAACTGCTGACAAATGAAAAGCATTTCCTAAGATGAATGTTTTTCCATTTTCTCATCGGTCCTCAGGGAATTCCTCGCCTGGTTGAACACAAAGCGAAAAGCTGATTTAATTTGTTTGTGTTTAAGGACAGGGAACAACCCCGGTCCATTTGTCTCTGAATAGGGCAATATTTAAAACTGTGTACGAAAAGCATTCATTGAGACACGCTGCGGTTCGTGTCGTGTTATCTCCAGCTGACGATGACGCTAATATTCAGCTAATGAGGCCAGCCTTTGCCTTGTCCTTCTGGCGCCCCCTCTTCCTTGCACATGGAGGTTGCCTGGCACTCCGGGAACCTCCCAAGCAATTACCTTACATCATGTTTACGGTGGCGTTGTCGTGCTCGGTGGCCATTAGATGCCAGATTGCGAATTGTGGCTCAAATGTCTTTTAAGTTGCTCTGTGATTGAATGGCAACCACTCCAGGTTGTACCCTGCTTCTCATCCAAAGTCAGGTAGGCTGGACCGTGGACAGTGCACAGTAAGTGGTAGAACATGGATGGATACTTTTGAGTTTTTTTGTCTCTGGATTTGTCCTAGAGGCTAAATCTGACATTTTGCTTAAAAAATAGCCCTCTCTGTTCGCTGTCAAATACACTGATTGAAAGTAAAGTATAGAGGGGGGGGGGGCATTGGTCACTTGCAAACACACACCGACGTACATTTACACACTGCCTATACATGTGCTCACACAAAGTCGAGGTCTCCCCTGAGGCCGTGAGCATGGATTAATGTGCCCGGTACGATTATTTCATTTGTAACTGTCCTGGGCCTTTCTCTGATAAGACCATTTTTCAAGATGTCATCCATTAGCACCTTTCCACGGCATCTAATAGCCCGCTCCGTTTAAAGGGCCAGACGGCAACCGATTGTATTGCGAAGAAGAGTCAAAGTTGTCAAGTGGCACAATGAACTCGATCTAATCGCAAAAGACTTAAGGTGCAAATGCTTTGTTTGAATAATTGCAAAAAGCGATGATGCATGTAATGCCATGACATCACGCGCATTAGAAAGCGTGCCTTTGCCAACTCTGATGGGCTAATTTCCAGCCTGAAACCAATTAAATATAATAGCGCTTTCCAAATGATTGCGTTGAAGCAAATAAAACAGTTTTCCAACGTGGCTTTTCTTTCAAATGGGTTCTCCAAATCACACCAGGACATTATAATAGGCACGCCGACTGTTAATGTCCCCCATTCAGATGTCTTCTCCCCAAAAAATGTCCCTTGGTTGGTCTCCTGCGGCTCTTTGGGACCCTCCGGCTGCCCCCTCTAAAACCAGCCAAGGAAAACGGGCCATGAGACACGCCGTAAAAGGAAAACATAAAACGGCTACATTGGCTGGGAATCTCCTTCCTCAGCAGCTTGCTGCTCACTGACCTCATTAATCCAGGTGCTCATTCATCTCGTGGATGAACCTCCCTCGGACCGTTAACGTCTCAGCCCCACTGTGTTTTCCCGGCCCCCGATCCCAACCCAGCCCATCGTCTGCTCGCTCACCGCCGCTCTAGCCGCCGTAATTGGGACTTCACCAATGAGCCGAGCATGCTTGGCCATATAAATGAGCCTCGGTAAATGTCAAGCCTTTTAATTCTCGCTTGTAATTGCACATTTGTTTTGTTGGCTGTCATTTGTTTTCAGAAGCAGCCAAACTTGTTAAATCCCCTCGCTCCTGCCTTCCTCTTTCTTTGTGAGTGAAGACACGGCAGTGGGGGAAACAAATGGCCGTACACCACCATGACAAATTCTGTTTTACAAAGTGGACATTCCAAATTCAACCTGAGTCCATTTCAAGTTTTGTTTTGTTTTTGATATTTTAGCATTGATAATAAAAACTGTCTCAATTTATTTTTAGTAAAAAAAACAAAACAAAACAAAAAGACTGTCAAACAGCAACATGATACAAATGCGTGTTGATGTTCTTGTAATTTATAGTTAGGATTAAGCATGTTTTCTCAATGTCACCAAATAAGGCATTTCTATTTCATGTTCAAATGAGAATGGGCTCGGTCTTGAATCGTACATTTCGCCACACTGTTTTGACCTTCAGAAATGTACCTTTTGTTGTCAGTCATCTGCTCAGAAACTATGAATTCATAATTCAAGGCTGCCAACTGTTGTTGTCGAGCTTTTCACAGCAGGCCAGTTCTCGCGAGGGTGAAGTTGCGCGAACAGCAGAGCTGACGTTAATGTCACCCTTCCACTGTGTGCCTCTGACCGCTGGGCTAATATGCGTTTTCATCCTCGGCCTTTCTGACAATTTCCTCCCTGTGTCCCGCAAAGAGAATGGTGTTGTAAATCACATTGGCTAATTGTGCGTGCAAAAAAAAAAAAAAAGAAATGCCGCTTTGTATGCCTTGCTCCAAAGTCTAGGCTGATGTGCGCGTAATTTATGTGCAAACACATACGGCGTGCCTCTACATGTTGCTTGGGCCATTTAATGGTTACACATGAACTCTACCAAACATACTTTGCGCTGTAGTTCCCCGTCTTCACGTTTTACCGCATTCCCGCACGGAGAGATTGTAACAGTGAGTGATTTCCATGAGCACAAGTGAATGAATACAGTGGACTGGTGATACAGTGCATTGCAACCCCCCACCACACCCCCATCCCGCCCTCCTCTTCTGATTTGAACGCTTCAGCTGGTCTGTGGTTCCGTCAGACAGGTCATAAGGGCAAAGAGGTTTGTTTAGCATCCGTGCCGAAGCTGTTGGGAAAACAGACGGTGGGAAGCCGTCATTGTAGTCCTTGATGTATGGAGGTTGAAATGCACATTGCATCCCATTCGACTTCAAGCCTGACTCTTAAAATCAGGGGTCCTCAATCCTGTTCCGATTAGGCTGGTGTCCTATCTGTTTTCCAAGTCTCCCTGCTGCAACACACCTGATTCAAACCATCAGATAATCAGCAAGGTCTTCAGAAGCTAGATAACAATTCAGATCATCTGAATCAGGTGTGTTTCAACAGGCAGCACACCGGACCTCGAGGAACAGGGTTGAAGACCCCTGCTTAAAATATCGATAAAGCAGTCCGGGCCACGGTGGCTGCAGGCTAACACCAGAAGGAATAAAATGGAGAACGCCGTGCGAGTATTATTTTGCAACAGATTCAAGCAGTCTGCCTCCATGAACAAATACGCAGCGAGATGCCATTTGTCCCAACACTCCCCTCAAACAAACTACTGATGGTTGTCTGAACAAATTGAACACATTTGTTTCATTGGGGAAATTTTCACGGAGCAGCTGGGGACATGTCTCCGTCCCCCTGTTGTCTCTCATTCAGCCCCCGCCCTAAATGTGGCTTGCGTGTTTACAACAGGAAGTGCCTGGCGCCATCTCACTTGGCATTGGTGGGTAGCGACTTGGCGGCTGCTTGAAGCCCAACATCATTCCCAGTCTCTGTATCGGTTTCGCTGTAATTCGTGAGCTACTGAGAGACATCCATACTGTAATAATGGTCTCTTTTTTTGTGTGTGTGTGTGTTGAAGATTCCATCTGTTTTTCATTACGTCCTGGCACACCAAAAGCCATTGGACAATTGAGCTGTAACTCCTATATTTGTTAATGTGCCCCAGGTTCCAAGTTGATATTGGGGCGAACAGCCGGTTGGCAAAGATTCTCAATTGTTGTATGATGAATGCTTGTAAAGTGCCAAGTAAAGGTAGTCCGGTCGATTTTGAGCCCGATTCACCCGTTCCAACCAAAGTTAGAAACAGCCAAATTCTTGAATGGCTTTTAGATCTTTTGAAGTCATGTTTTTCAGGAGTAACAACAATGATCATATATCTTAAACATATTCAAGAAATCTAGATGTTTGGGCTCTCGACATTGCTGTTGCATGATCGGCATAGCGCTAGCTTCTGGACGAGCAGTCCAATGGCACGCTGTCGAAGTGCTAAGCCTGCCGTGGCAGTTTGTACCGGATAAGCTTTTATTTCCTTGAGCATGCACCACCTGTCAGCAAGAAACGCAAGTGTGTATGGATTTGGATTGGAGTGTGTTTACATACTAGTGTTCGGCCGTTACAAGCGTGTCAAACGCTTTGACCACCAGTTCAAGCCACGTGCTGTTCTATATCAACTGCAAGGGTCGGCACTCTTACTAAGGAGTCTCTAGATGGTGTAATTGGATTCCAAAAGCGGTGGGGCCGTGTATATGCTCGTTTTCATGAGTGTACATGCAACTTTCCCAAGGGGGCTACCTGATCCTATTACATTATCCGGAGCACATCAAAGGGTTAAGAGTTGTCTGCTTCTATAGTCATTAAGCCCTATCTTAGCCACGGTAAATCAACGCTGGGCTGGCAGCAGCTGCTCTGATCACCTATTAAAACTTCCATAATGTGCCGTGCGTTCGGAGTGGGCCCTGTAAGCCGACACTGAACGTTGGACCGCAGATGAAGGCCGGCTGGAGCGTCTGATCTGGTTCCTATGGTCCGGAGAGCAAAGGAAGTCCAGAAATGATAGAAAAGGCTGGCGATTAAGTGTCTTGACCGTGTGCTAGATGGAAGCTGTACTGTATTTGTATTTATATCTCAAGACACCATGCGATACAATGTTATCTATCGTTTTAAATCTTTAAGCCGAAATACAGTACCTCCTAAGCTTGCCCTTTACTCAGTGAAGGAATGTTTGCAGCTGAGGCTGTTGTAATAAATCATGTGGAAATGTGCCTGAAAGCTAATACGAATTGGACTAGAACCCAAATGTTTTGCCAAATAATTTAATGACATGCTTAATGATAGTCCCTCATTAATACCAGAGGTCACCGGTTTATTGGCCTTCGTACGGTCAAAATATGACCCACTGCAACCAGACAGCACATTAGCCACTTACACGCGTTAGTTAAATTTCATCTGTTTTACTACCTAGAGCCATTATTATGCTGAATTGGACCATACGCAAGTAATTGGCCAGGATTAAGGCCAGAATTCCAGCTAGAACTCCTTTTAATTTGTACTAATTTCAAACAAGTTGGTTAGTTCTGTCATTGTGTAAATGAACCTACGGCGTCAAATCTTTGAAGGTAACGGCAGATGAATGCATCCCATTTAGCATTTAGTTTCCTGCTGTCCACGTCAGTTCAGTTTGCAGCAGCGGGGCTGATCACGGGCCCCCGTTTGGTCTCGATGCGCTCCGGAACATTGTGTGGAAATCAATCGCCGGCCCGGTTAGTTGGTCAACAGTCAGCCCCCACCTGAAGTGTGCACTCAGGAAGCCTGGTCTCCATGGAGACACAAACAGTGCACAAGACGACCCTCAGGTGAATTCACAGTTTGCCTCCGCTGACTGAATTGGTCCATTTAGCTTTCATTTTCTTTCTTGTCCACATCTCTTTTTTTCTCTTTTCTTGCCTGTGACCCCTACTGTTTAGCCGCAGGCTTTGAGACCGCCTTCTCTTTCTCTGTGTTTCATTCACTCACCCTGGCTCGGTGTCTCCCCCACTGACAGGTTGCTTAAATTCAAGAGAGGATATAAGACGGAATTGGTTTTCTGTACGGAACCGTTATCACACGAGAGGCTTTGGGATTGGCCTCTGGCAAGGTTGCAGAGGTGTGTCACTTGATCTCATAGTGTTGCCCGTGCATGCTGTGCTCTTCGCACTGTCCTATTTTGTCCTCACATGTATAATCTTCTTTTCAGCACCTCGCGTCACTATTGAAGCGAACATGCATTTATAGGGTACACTTGATGCTTGATGAGTTTGTTTGGAATTTCGCTCCAATGGATTTGTTTGAAGAAATAGCGCAGTGTCTCCAAAATGTCTGATCAAAGCCTGGTTTAGCAGCCCAGGGGCTTCAACTCATGTTAATAAGTTGTCCAAGTGCCAGTCACAAGGCTTATGAACACCTTGTATCCCGAGAGATTGTGTATTTTTAAAAGTTATAGTGGCAGCGCATCTAGTGAGAAACACAGATGTGTTCTTTTGCCAACTGTCGGCAAAGGTTTTTTAGATTCAGCTCGAGCTGATACTTTTTAACATGCAGAAGTGTCTCATCCATCCATTTATTTATTTATTTTTTTATACCCGTCATTCTGTCCGGGGTCGTTGGGAGCTGGAGCTTGTCCCAGCTGACTTTGGACGAAAGGCGGACGACACGTAGTTGTGAGGATAACATATGTGCAAGTCACAGGTAAGTCTTAAGTCATAACCTTCAAGTCTCAAGTGCCTGTGGGAAAAAAAAAATCTAGTCAAGTTGAGTTGCCAACAAATTTAAAGGAAGTCGAGTGGAGTCATGACATGTCGTCATAAGTGTAGAATTAATCAAATTGGAGACTCAAGTCCAAGTCATGTGACTCGTGTGTGTGTGTGTGACTTGGAGCCGAATAGCGCTTCAAGTTGTATCTTAGGAATGCACGATACCTATTACTCTCGTATCTGGTTTTCATATTTCTCCAACAACATAAAGTATTTATCCTCAAAGTCCCATATCTGGCCTGCCGAGTCAGTGGCTGTTGCATACTAATTTATGCACCGTTTCTTGTCCTCGTCGCCACATCGCCTTGCAGCAATCCACGGGCTGCCTGGGGGCTGTTTGGTGGCCTTTTGGCCACGTTTGCTGTCGCCTGACTCAGCACCAGCTGCGCGAACCAACAGGAAAAACAAAACCGTAAAAAAAAAAAAAATCAACCTCACAAGAATTTTATGTTGTTGCCCAAAATAGCTCATGAATTTTTTTCATTATTTGACCAAGGGACATGTATGTAAAAGAGACAAAAATCTTACTTGATGTCTCTTGTCTCTCTATCTCTTGTATATCGTGATGGTTAGAATTTTGTTTTATGGATGACTTCACTCTGCAAAGGAGCGTGCAATATCGTACTGTTGTGCACATTATGAGCTCAGGGTGACAATAGCATGTCATGCATGAGTACAGCCAGGGTGAGCGAAGCTCCTTGTAACTGGTAATGTGTGCAGCTAAAGTTAACAAATATTCTAAAAAAAAGAATTAAAAAATACTTCATCAAAAGCAGAACTTGGTCAATTTTCATCGTAGTTTGACAAGCATCTCTGGCAGCTTCCCTGTCTGACTCTTTATCCTGAATTCTCTGTGTGTGGCGTTGCTGGAGACGATGCGCTTTATGACTTTTGCGTCCGTGCCAGCGAAGGCAGGCAATCATCGCGGTGGCAGTGGTAATGGCTGTCGACGAGAGCCGTGCGGCAGAGCATTGTGGTTGAAGCGCCCGCTCTCGCTTTAATGGAACAGCTGTTTGGAGCACGGCGCACCAGAGCGAGTGAGCGCCGAGTAAATAGCAGAGAAGAGCAATGTAAACAGTGATGAGATGGCGAGAGTTACTTCCCCCGCGCTCGTGAAAGGGGGTAAACACCCGAGGGAGCGCGACGAGGTTTGGGGTTGTCAACACGACATCGCAAAAAACACCACACACACAGAGAAGTAGGTGACACGGTAATCGCCAGCGTTGATTCCATTTCCAGATGGAAGTGGTAGTTTTCAAATTACGACTCGCGCCGTATGAGTACATCACCTTTTGCAGAGAGCGAACGATTGAAGCGCCTGCAAAATGGCGACGGTCTTGGATGCTGTTCCATTTAAGCACTGTAGGTGTCTTGTTGTTTAATAAATGTGTTTTGTTTTTTTCAACAAATGAATATCAGCTTCAAATATCAGTTATCAGCCTCCAGGACTACTAATAATCGGTATCGGCCCTGAAAAAAGCATATCGGTCCATCACTAGTAGAAAGTCAAAGCTAGTTTAGCGCTCATGGAATTGGGACGAACTGAACTTGACTGGACATTTTAGTTGTCGTAGTCCAAAAGAACACTTTAGGTGTCAGGAGCATTTTGGATTAAATTGTTGCCAAGCGTCAAAACAAATCCATTCATGCACTTAAAACGTTAAAGCAAAATAATGTAGAGTCAAAGTTAAGCGTTGACTTGTTTTCAACTGTTGTCGACTCTCAGGAAAAATCAAGAAAACGTTTCAGCCAACTGCGGACTGAAGGGAATCCAAAAAATGCAGTCATATGTTTTCCTTATCGGATAGAAAACTTGAAAAGACAGACACCAAAGCGCTTCTTCATATGACCTGAGCTAACCTTTGGCGTAAACGGCGTTCCTTTTGTGAGGCAGTTCAGTGAAAGGAAAAAGTCTCATCGATTCGGAATTCCTGTCGTAGCCCTGGTTGGGGCCGAGACAATTTCTTCCACGTGGTAATCCTTTTTCTTTAATATCGGCGCAAGTGTTTTTATCATGATTTATGATACGTCCTGACTCCAAGCGATGAACCCAACTGGGATCCACCTCACCAGTTCTACGTATTCCCTCCTACAAACAGCAAAGTCATACTTATGCGATATCCCGAGTTTCCAGCTGTCCGCCACCTGACCCCTTTTATGACAGGTCGTAACTTTCCTTGCCATTACTGTACTCGGTTACGATACTGCTGAGATAACTGTGGCTGTTGGCGCTCTATCGTTTTTATAACAACGAGAGATCCAGTTGTACATATTCGTTCCAAGTTCAACCCACTCCTTCAATGTCATAACTCCTCTGCAAATGAATATTCTGCTTCCTCGTTTGTTTTAGATTCACTTGGACTCGTTCTAGAATCACTATAAAGTTTTACCGACCGTCTTACGCGGAAACTCAATGGCGCGATGGTATTACATCAGAGTTTGTGATCAGCATATATTGTGAGAAATGAGACTAATCCAATGGAATACTGCCAAAAACTGAACCTCTCAGGTCCAACACAACCAGTTCCAGGATGCTGGTCAACCTCCATTTTCTTTGAACTTGGAACCAAGGTTACCAATTTTACCTTAACAAAATGCTGCATTAAATATGGACAAAATACATGCATATGTGCCAAATATGTGATCCTAGTGTATGCCATTTTCATAATCCATTTTTTTAAAGCATGTATATAAGATGGATGGATGACATCACACTTGATGACCTGCAAAATATTTGGTGCAAGGCACATTTGTCCTGTAAAATAATTAAATTTCAAGAGCATTTGACTTTTTCCCAGTGGACTTAACAAATATCAAATACATGTACGTGTTTACGAAAGGAGTGCTTACAATGCGGTTAGGTTTGTCCTACGATGACTGCTATTGCTTTATAATTGATATGCTTAACAATGAACGAGTCGGGCTTTAGTGCCCTTTAAGAAAGGGCAGTCAGCACTTGATTGATATGTTTTTCCTGCTGGGGGAGCCAGCATCTTGTTAAGACCCAGGACCGTACCTCAGGCCAAACCTTTCTACACTAATGCACACCAGGCTGCCCGTCCCCTACTCAACCTCAACCCCCTCGCCGTCAGAGGCCAGACAGGGTCAAACAGAGGGCGAGACGTTTATTAGGTGCAGATATTTTGGCAAGAAAGTATTCCTCCTGTTGACACCGAGCAACCCAGTCTGGATGCTGATCGAGCTGATCTTGAGCGAGGAAAAAAAATTACAATGCACGTTACAATAGGTAAGAGTGAAGTGACTTTCCCACGAACATTCGTTAGGCGGTCGCGTCCCGCACAAGCCACATTTTCCAAATCAGATCGCAGACTATTCCTATCTTGACCGAAGCACGGAGGAGTAATGAGGCAAGGCCTTTTCTAAACAAAGAATGTTGACCTCATCATACTCGCACCGCCACTTTTCACCCCCTGTCCTCATCTCCCCTCCTGCCCGCACTCTGCTGAGACGGCAAAGGGCCACGACTCGGACACAGGGCAGCGGCCATAGTCAACACAAAAGGTTGCGGTCGCAAACAGCCCTGTTTGTGTTCACTGGGCTGTTGTTGGAGATGACTGATGTACCCATTAACCCTTGTTGAGGGCGTTCGGGAGGGGGGGTGGCGACGAAAAACACCTGTGGGCCCACAGAGAAAGAAAGTCATTGACCCATATTGTTTCTCCTTGGGGCTCTGTCAGCGGTTCATTCACTCTATTAACAGAGATAAGCGTTGACAAAGCTGATGGGGATGTATGCAAATGTGGATGCGCAGCCTCCAATGCTTGGAAACATTTCAGTTGGGCCAAATTTGGAGGGAAGCGAGCACTCAAATGTACAAATTTGGGGTCATCAAACTGTCATGTGTCTGCGGTATTAAAGTATCATTAAAGGATTAGTGCGGTACAGTCTGGTTTTATAATTTGATTTCAATGGAAAACCTTTTGAAATTGACAATTGAGCAGTCAAAGTTGATTTTGTCCAATCCACTGTCTATATCAAGAAGCTAAATAGACATTTTTGTCTTGTCTTCAAATTTTTTTTAATTTCAATTCAAAATAACATTTCGAGAAAATCGTTACTTCTGATCATTTCCTTAAAATTGCATATAAAAGGTCTATTGTTTTAAAATATTTCTATGGCCTTGCACTTTTTTTTAAGCTTGACGTGTGTGTGCTCTAGCCTGAATCACGAGAATGTGCATCTACTGTATCTCTGAATCAGTCGGCATCATATTTACAGAGCTTGGCAGTTAAAGCCAGAAGGCTTTATCTGATGCTGTGACAGATCTGTCTATTTACCGTGGAACTCCATGCTCGCACAAACTTCAGCTCAGCCCGAGACACTTACACAGAAAGACTAAGCTCAACAAATACAATTTGGCAGGCGAAGGTCGTGGTGCCTGATAAGTGTTCTCCAAATGAATCGGAGTAACCTCAAATTGTTCGGTGCGCGTACGTGTCGTGATAAGATAAGTTGACGACGGCGCGGCCAAAATAATAGACGTCATTCACAGATGTTTGTGGACGAGAACAATCCAGTGTTTTTATTTGTTTTCACTGTTTGGCCTCTAGAAGACCACTTTTTATTTAAGAAATGCAAAATGCGACATCACACCGATTTTGGGGGGGGGGGGGGGCAGTGTCACATTCTCATAAAACGCCCTTTGCCTTCAACAAACAGCAACGTTGACATGAAAATAAATAAAAGTGTTGGCGAACAAAAGAAAACCTTTGTGAATACAAGAGTCAAGATTGCATATAAAACGAGACTAATGTAGACAAAAGGTACTTGGCACAAATTAAATAAACGTAAGTCATTTTCAGATTGAATGAACTTTGTCCATTGCTTTGTGAATCTGATTGTCCTTCACAGTTAGTATCGAGTATGTGCGTGTACTGTACAAAATAGACATGATATTCAAGCTGAAATAACATTTTTGAATGCTCAATCTCATATTTTGTCAGTACCTGGACATTCATGCTCACGCTCCCTGGTGGGCTTTTTGATGTTTTTTTTTGTTTTGTTTTTTTGCACTAGACAAAACTGCAGGTACATGTGCAAGAAGCCATTGTCACGATGCCGAGCCAATACACACAGTGGAGGAGTATTGTCGAAGTTATCAGTGATGCCTGATTCAAATTCAATACAGGTGCTTTACATGTGATAAATTCAAATAAAGATACTAAAGCCACTTTGGTATGTTTTTAGGATGTAGCACATAAAAGGACATTAGAAGACCCACTCTTGTTGTAAAATCATTTGTATGGGCATGATTAGTGATGTCACAGATGTCATTCATATCTTAAATTATTATGTATGATTGCAGTCCGCTGGGATCTGCCTTAAAACCAGTTGAGAAGTTCATAAATAAAAAATGATAGGTTAAAAAAAAAAAAAAAAAAAACAGAACATTTACAAAAAAGCCACTTGACCTTTTTTTTTTTTTTAACAGGATGACTCCAAATCTCTCAGAGAGCGAGTCTTGCCCTGTTCTACACCAAATCCTTCTCTTTGTCCGTGCTCTGTCTGTTTCCGTCTCAGCAGGGCATACGCAGTGCAACACTAACATCTTCAATCATGAGTTCCCAAAGCAAAGGAAAGAAAGAAGAAGAAAAAACAAAAAAACAATCTATACACATATAAAAATAAATCAATTGCAAACATGGAAAGATACATCTCATATATACAATATAATCCTGTATAAAATAGCTTTTATGTACATATAGACAACAGACAACAATACAATATGCATCTGTACAATCTGTACACCTGAACAGTGAAGACAGGTGAGAGGTACTGAAGTGTATGGCTTGATTTGGATCCATTTCAAAATATTTACAGACATCAACTTTACACATTTTCAACTTCCCTGGAATGACGAAGCTTTGGGAGGGTCCCAAGTCTCGCGTTCACTTCTTCGTTCAGATAAGGCTACCTTAATCTAATTGGTCCTTAGAGACCATTACGGCCTTGTGGTACTTGGCCCAGCTCCGTTTCGGTGATACTTGATAGAAGCTGGGTCTATGGAACCGCTAGACCAATGTAACACCAGTTATTGATGGCCGTGATGCACAGGAAGACCCAGAGTTCAGCCATTCCACTTAAATGGTCCGAGTTTTCAAAGTCGCCTTCTCTTCCACGAAGGTTGGACATCAATAGTCTCCAGTGTGTCATCTCAGACAACCGTAAACCAAGCAACACATCACTTTACAACCGAGGGAGGTCTTCGATGTAAAGGATGGGACTTATTTCCCGGTAGAGGAATTCTTCAGTAGTTTCCTCATAGAGGTTCAGCACACGATTGAAACCCCTTCAGCAGTGACCAGCTGACCAGTGGTGGGGTCATATGTCCCAGCCAGGTAATACAGGTCTGGCGAGGTACTGTTCGGCTTCTGATTGCGTGTCAGACTCTCATATTCCTCCTGACTCACCACCTGGCACTTATGAGAGATTGTCTGGACATCATTTTCATCCTCGTGACATGACTGGTAGAGGGCATGCTGGATGGGGAACAGATTCAGGTTAGTTTGAGAAAAACCAACACATTCAGAGAAAATACCTCCTCATTTGAATGTCCCGTATGCTACAAATGTCTGCTTACCTTGCCATCTCGCTGCCTCTTGCCTTGCTTGGTCTCTTCAGGGTGGTAGAACCACTTAACCTTGACCACCATGCTTGATGTCCAAGACTCCCAGAAGTTCTCGATTTTACCAATGTATGGTAGGTTAGGACGTCCTGCTGAGAGGAACACGGCGCAGTCCCCCACTTTCACTGCTTCTTTTCCTCTCACGATGGCTTTGTAGAAAAGCTTCTTGGCCTTACCTTTTAGGCCTCGCCTCTGTGGAATTACAGGTATTTCAACAATCTTTCTTTGTGAGGACTGTGTAGCTTTTTACACCCCCTGAAGTGACAACTGCTGGACGTGATAATACTCTCACCTGTGTAGGACTGCCAGACCACCTCCACATCTTGCGTCCTGCAAGGAATGTGGAGATCTTGGGCCGTGGAATACATGAAATGTCATCTGGTAACATTCTCGGTTTCTTCACAAATTCTCTAGATGACTTAGAAATGGAACTGTTGCAGTCTTTCCTCTTAAGAGATTTACTGTTGGAGACATGATCGTCGGGCGATCCTTTGGTATTGGAAACTGCCAACGCTTTAGCCACAAATGAATGTTGCCGTGAGGAAGTGGAGGGTTCACTGGGTTGAAGTAGTCCCCGGTGAGAAGAAAGACAGTTTTGTAGCATTAGTGTGGAACTATCCTCATCTTCTGAGCTGTAGGAAGAGTCATTGTCAGAGGAACACAGGCTGGAGCTAGATATTGAGCCTGACGAAGAGGAGCTTGATGAACCCGAAGAAGAGGATGAAACTGAGAGATGAGAGAGAAAATGCCCAGCTGTCCTGAGACCCCCTGAAGCTAATGCAAGTGCAGCCCTTTTCCTCTCCTGCTCTTCTTCCTCTTCATCATCCATATCAGAGTAGGAGCTATGACACTCTCTGTGTGAACTGAAACCAACGTCTCCATATTCTCCTAAATGCAATGAAGGAGAAGGCTTTCTTTGTGGTGTGGTTCCTTGCAAGAGAAGTTCAACTCTAGAGTTGTCACCCTTTTTGTTGTCCTTTACAAGAAGGACCGGATGTGAGTAACGCTCCGTCTTGGGCATTCCACTCAAACCAGAAGAACCACCTCGCAGTAACAGAGCCTTGCTGTTCTTGGTCTTTGGGGAAGTTACTCCTTCGTGATCTAACTTGACCAGAAACTCTTGTCCAGACTTCTTTCCCTTCGGTATTACCAACTCGTCTTGTCTGCGTTTCTGTCCATAAACCCCACTTTTCGGACCAACAGATAAATCTGGACGTGATCCTGTAGACTTGGTACAGAAGGAGGAGTAGCCATTAGCTATGCTACTAAAGGAGTCCACCTCAAAGGAGCTACTGCTGAAAAGCCCTTTGGATTGGGTGGAGACAAGCGGTTGGATCTGAGTCAAGGCAAATGAATCATCCTCCCTCAATCTCAAGGCCTTTCTCTGTGTCCCATTGAGCTGAAATAGATTGTGGGACGTCCTCTTCCTGGTGCCGGTCAATGAAGGCCATTCCGCAAAAAGAGAAGAATTTTTATTGGCATTTTCAGCCAGCTGTTGTTGCTTTTGCTTTTTCCCTGATCCCTTTGGTCTCCCTAGGATGAAAAAATATCCATTAACACTGACCATTGTGTCTGTATCTGCTATGCATTTTTTGTAATCATAATCTAAATTTCCTTGATGATTAAGACTAATAGTGTGCTTTAGGTACAGGATGAAAACAGAAATTCTTACCTGGTCTTCGTTTTTGGGGTGCAAGCGGTTGGTTGCTTTTGATCGTAGTGACGGTGTTGAGTCTGTCGATGGATGCATGATTGAAACTGCGGCTTTTCTTGGCCTGACCCCCACTTGGTACATACACAGCAGGAGATGTCTCCTCACCTTCGAAATTATACAATTGAATGATTAGCATTTATTTGCTGATAAACATCCTGAGAAGGTGCATCGTAAGGAAATACCCACAATGTATTTGATATCCAGCGGGTAGGAGGCGGATGTTTGGAACAGAAATCTTCCCTCGGTCTCCATCATCAAACTCTACCATTATTCCTGGCTTGGCCTCATCGGTTGAAATCCCTGCAAGAGACAAACATGAAATTCACCACAGAGTGAAGAATTGAGATCCACAGGATATAAGTGGGGGTTGATGTCTCACCTCTGCGAACATAGCCTGGGTACAAGCAGCGCGAGCGTTCACTCCAATGAGCGCACACCCTGGTTCCATCATTTAGCATAGCCTCTGACTCGGGGCGTATATCGAGGACCTGACATCCAGACCAAAATGTCATTAGTGTTTATTTCAAGCTGTGCAAAATATCTAACACACATGAACCAGTTTGAATGACCTGGAACCTGGTTCATGCACATCCACAGTGCTGCAATTCTAAGCAGTGCCCACTGCATGTCATGCCAATGTGCCAGTCAGGACTGAAAGAAACGGAAGCCTGGATGTAGTAAACCCTGACTTGCTGAGTAATACCACAGAAGGACTGAATAGAGAGCTTGTGATTGCTGGTTGCCAGATCCTCCTTCCAACAATGCAGGCAGCCCTAACATCCGCCTCTCACTGGGGGCTCTTTCAGGTTGCTTTCATTTACTGTTGCCATGACGAGAGACCCTTTTGAAAGATGAGGCGTGGTTGTGGGGGCGAGCGTTTGTGCGAGAAGGAGCTAGGTGAAAATTGTGGATGATCTCTCTTAAGATCCAACCAAGGATCAGAGTTATCTTGGTGGCTGTGAGGAAAAACAAGACCAATATATGCGCCTATTGTTCCTAACCTCTGTTCATACCAAAGGCCAAAGGGTATTACAAAGCAAATAAACCAAGGAACATAGAAGCATTTCAGGGCTGACGGCAAAGTGATGCCCGTTGCAGTATATGAACTTACAGCTTCCCGAAGTAGTTGCTCCAATGAATAGATCTTTGCACGGTTTCCTCGTTCCCCATCAATCGTAACGCTAAATCTGGAAAGAAACAACATAAATGGCTATTTTTAACCTATTGACCTGCCATTGCTGATGTTGCATTTGTCAAATTTGCTGCTCGCGTACTCTTTTTATCAATGTTGATATGCTCTGCTAAGAAACCAACATGCGTAATGGGCAAGACACTTTTATCTATGACACAAATGCAGTCACCAACAAACGTCTTCTTTACTAAAAAAAAAATCAATCATCCCAGTGATAGTCAAAAACCTGCTGCTTGTTTAATTACTTACATATCTGGGAAATCCATGGTGTGGATCCTGGCAGCATAAAGAAGCTCATCTTCCTTTGAGACCAGTATCTTCAGTCCGTCCGTTAAGAGTTCTTTGGTCAAGACACAATTAGGAACTGCTGCTAAAAACGCAAACATTCCGATAAATATTTTAGCATCCCTGAAAAAACATTGTGACATGGTATCTAATTTAGTTTACCTTCAGGGTTCTTTTTGCATAAATCACTGTTCTCATCCTCCTCCTCCTCCTCCGAGAAGCTGCTGCCATCCATTTGAAATCCCTCATCAGCCGCAAAGCTTTCCAGAAGCCGACTAACTGCTCGACCCTTTGTCTGTGGATCATTGAGAGAAAAATAACAAAATGTTGGAATTCATTTCACATTTCAAAAATGTACCTTTAAATTCTCTTGTCACTTGTACCTGTTCCTCCTTGGTTTTTCTGCCTCTGCTGCCATCCTCACTCTTTGACACAGAGGCCCACATATTTTTCCGCTAATGGACAAAATGAGGGTGAAACATTCAGATGGTGTTGCAAATTATGACCACGTTTCTTTGCACTGACGTCATTATTTCAAGTAGAAGCAGATTTTGCCTGTTTCAAGGTGTTCTGCTAAGGTAAAACTCAAAATTGCCATGACTTACCAGACACAATCAGGGCCCTGCAAACGCCTACATTGCAGTGTCTATTAATATATATATATATATATATATATATATATATATATATATATATATATATATATATATATATATATATATATATATATATATATATATATATATATATATGTATATGTATATGTGTATATATATGTATATATGTATATATATGTATATATGTATATGTGTATATATATGTATATATGTCTTGAAATACATTTAAGCAAAGATGGTATTTTGGTTTGGCTTACATTTTTTAAAGAACATCTTTATCTTATCTTTATAATTAATATACAATATCTAGTACATCTATGAAAAATGACTTCCTGCTAACCTTGTAAATTTCTCCTCTCAGCATGGTACTTTTGCGTGTGGCCTTCTTTAACCTCTCGCTCGTTGTTGGAAATGTAGGGAGCCCCATGCTACGTCGGAAACGGTTGGGCCTGTTGTTGTGGCTCCCCCACCGAGGCTCCTTGGACCCGGGTGTGCATGGTCTGGTAACCCCCTTTGTGTTGTGGTCCTCATGACGATTTTTTACCGCACTGGCCGGGCTCAGTCTACTGGGGTTCTTCTTTCGTACTTTTACCTCCCCTTCTGCACCAGAAAGGCTATGGGAGCCTGTGCAGTTCAATTACAGAAACAGACACCGTTAGCAAGCCGTGACAAGAAACACAAAGTAAATGCTTTTTATGAAGAGTTCTCATAAATCAGACGTCAGCCTTACCATAAAGCTCCTGTCTCTGTTTTTTGTTCCTGGCTTTCTGATTGGCCTCTAATTTTACTATGGACGAAGGGCTCGGACCTGTCACAGAGGAGCTAGAAGTCACATCTCTGGCTGGTTGGACTCGCAGGTCTTGACCTTCATCACTATCATTACTGCCTTCCTCCTCTTCATCGCCTGATAGAAAATGAGAATACAGAGCGTGCGTGCATTCTTGGGTTATAAAGTTAGTAGTCCTATCAAATGCATTGGTTAAGTGTGATTATCTTGAAGGTCTCTCCATTATTTCACAAACACTTCATTAGCATTCAAGTAAATGTTGAACTGTTCAATGAAATGATGTATTAAGTGCTTTGCCTTGATAGTATTTCCTGGTGTGAACCCACATACAACAGAGCCGGAATACGACGGTGAGTGGGAGTGACTTTATGTGTGTGTGTTTGTCACACTGCTCTGCTTGAGCCAGCCAGGCTCTCAGTCTCCAGGGCTGTCAAGGCCTCTCACAGGCAAGTGTCCACAGCTGCACATGTAGCACAGATCAGCCAACAAGGCTGATCACTCAGGTGTCAAAATGTCCATACACGCCTTGTCTTCAACACAAGGTGTTCCTCACCTTTTCACCCACATCTGGCTGCCTTCAGAGTGATTTACAGATTTCAAGCCTCACTTGAGGTGTGGCACTGCATGTCTCTCAAGTGTGTACAATACATTAGCATTTCTCTGATCTAGGTCATTAGGTTTACAGTGGTACCTTTGAGTTTAAACGCCCGTGAGCCAAAATTGTTGGCGGCCATATGCTTGTCACTTCTGATCAAGCTGTTAGCTCGTTTTGAATGATGGCCTCGTGTTCTCATCTTACCCTGTTCTGAGGAGTCAGTCTCAGGGTTTGAACTTTCTCCCAATGACTCCCGTCTTTGTCCATGGTGACCCCGCACTCCGGTCTTGCTATGATGATTGTAATCGTGTGTCCCTTTTTTAGAGCCATAGTGTACCTCCGCAATCCAGCTATCCTGGGGACCACTGTCCACACTTGCTGCTGAGAGATTTGGACAACCGTTCTGAAATTGTTCCCTTGGCCTTGCAATTACATTTTAAGGATGACATAGTAGGAAACCACGTACCAGTGTCGCTGTGTCCCCCAGACTCTCGTCTGGTGCCCTGGCTTCTGTGTCCGTGCTTTGAGTTGCACGGTGAAACCTCCTTGTCCCTGTAGCACATCCCTGTTAGGGTCTTTTTACCCTGGCTCTTCTGTTTGAGCTGTGCCATATCGGCGGCCAGCTTGGAGCCCAGTACACTTTGAGGACCACCTTTTTTGCAACCTTGGGCTTTTATCTGCTACAGCAGAAGGGGACAGTGAGACATTGTTAAAGCTACAGCAAAACATCAAAGACTATAAAAGGTAAAAAACAAAAAAAAACAAAAAGAAATATTAATTGCCCAGGTGTAAAATGCATTAACATGACATGCTCAGGTTTTGACTCATGCGGGTTGTATTTAATTAGAAACAGAGTTCAACAAAGTAACATTTCAAATGCAAAAAAAAAAAAAAAAGCAAGTGTGGCTTCTTTAATTTTGAGACGATTAAGGATTAAAGGATGGCCAATGGGATCCTGACCTGTGTGCTGCCAAGTTGTTCAAAGACTCGACTGGATGGTCTCTTCTTTCTTCTCTGGATGTCTCCTCCCCCTCCGAGCTCCTCAAGTGTCAGAGAATTCCCTGCCACCATCGGCCTGTCCGTCAAAACAGGGGAGAGGATTTCATTAGAGAAGAATAGCAGTGGTTTGAAAAAATAGATAGGAGTGAGAACATCACAAGGAAAAACAGTTAGGTGATCAAATGTAATGACTCTTCTCTTTCTGTCAGAAGCATTGAGTAACATAAAAGAAGAAGGATAGCCCGGCATCTCTACGGCACTGTTGGGAAAAACTGTGCAGGAAAGCTGAGGTTGTTTGAAGGGAGATTGGCACAAGAAAGTGTACGTAGCATGTGAACTAGCACGGACTCTTATGGCAAGTGGTTCGAAGGCATCACATTTATATATAGAACTCTTCTTTACTGTGAAAAAATCTCCAGTAATATTTTGATATTCACCCTTTCACCAGCACAAAGCAGCATCACACATCAACCACTTCAAAAGCCCTTGACGAGCCCTCCTGGAAGCCTGTCCATAGACTGCACTGACAAGTACCCGGCCATGCTCAAACAAAAGATTAAATTCCCCTCTCCTATTATGTGCACAGCCTGTGAAATCCGTAACATTTGCACAATAGAAAGAGCTTTAATGCCAAAAGAGGGAAAGGGAAAAATGATATATAATGTAAGAGTATATATCGTGTATGTGCACTATACAATTGGGTAACCACTAAAATCTTTGGTGAAATCCGTCAATCTCATTTCTGTACCGCTTTTGCGGTGAGCTGGAGTCTAAAGGCAGACTTCGCCCTGGACTGGTTGCCAGTCAATCACAGGATGACTGGGAAATGTGCATTGAATGGGACTCAACCCTAAATTGGCAATGGTTAATTTAAAAGATCATGCAGTCATGTGGAGAATTGTACACATCCTTCATTTCATCAAAGATAAATTTTCAGTGACCAGATGGGTGTAAATGCTTTTAAAAGTGTTCACTTTGAGAGACATACAGAATGACGGTTTTCAAATATTGTATTTTTTTAGTTAACAATCAAATCACACCAGTCGGCCTCGATCCCTTTGCTTGATAATAATAATAATAATAATAATAATATTCCCTTTATTAGTCCCACAATGGGGAAATTCGAGATTCGAACCCAGGCCTCCTGGGTCCTGAACGCGGCGCCTTAGACCACTCGGCCATCCTCATTCTTGGTACCCAAACATCACACCTAGCTGTGACTCATACAACAACACAACGGTGAGCAACTACCCCATACTCCAGCTTGCAAAGCACACGACCACCTCATGGCATGTTCAGTGGTGGCCAACCTTTCTCCAGTGCACCTTGCTGCAGGGCCTTGGCACTGTTACCCTTTCACTTGGGCGTCACTGTCACCCAGCATCAGTGTTCCCCTCCCTTCGTGTCATCACTGCCCTGGTGAGGGGGCAGGGGGTACACGCTTGAAAGGAGAGTGAAGGTGACATTGCAGAAAGGCAGCTCAGGGCGCTGCTGTTGCCCGGAAACCACAAGAAGAAACGTGAAACAACTCACTGAGGCCTGGCAGTATTTTGTTTCCCAATTCGGGAACTACTATAGGTGTTGAAAAGGTTATTTAGAAGCTTTTTTTTGTGCATATGATAGCATTTTCTCTTTCTAAACCCAAACTTATTCTCAAATTTCACACCCGTCCATGAATTGGGGCACTGTTTATGCAAGCAGGGGCCACTATTTGAAGAAAGACAGACCTATATTTAATTTTCTCCCATTTCTTTCTTCGCTATTTTTTTTAAACCACTCAAATTACCTTGCCTCCGAACCTTTTAAAAGTGTACAGCAGAGCACCAACACCCTATGACCCCTCATGTTATGCTTTGGGACCCGTGATGACCCTTTGAGCCCATATGACACTGAGGTGTCACATTCCATGAGCAGAGCAAGATTACCAGGGAATTCATAGTATTCTAATTAGATTGTCTGCCTATTAGACCCCGACCCCGCCCGGACCTAGCCCAGTATTACAAACACAGTAGAATTTACAGGTATGTCCTAACATAAATATTCTGCAAATAGCCATAAGCACACCTGACACAGTTATGTTGTTAAAGAATTAACACTGACATTAGGAATTAACTGGACTTTGTTGAATGGTTCCTCTCCGTTTTCCTGTTTAGTGCAGGCCCTGTTCGCAGTGACTGCAAGAGAGACGGTTAGACTTGTACATACTTGACTTTCCTTTGGCCCTCAGACGACACTGAGCTTGTGGTGAGGATGGGCTTCTTTTTCCTGGGTCGTCCCGGTCCTCTTCGTGCCGGGCTTCGTGGCGTTTCCTCTTTTCTGTTTGAGCGCACATGGAAAGAATGATGTGTTCTGTATTCAAAATGTGTATAAATATTGGGAAAGGCGGATCAGACTCACTGATGATCGTGTTTCCTCTGTAGTTTAGCCAGCTCCCTCTGCTTTTCTTTGTAGTGACGCTGAAGCTCGGCCAACTTGACACGCATCTCGAGCTCAGGCCCGTCCATCGTTTCCATGCTGCCTTTAGCTTGGCACACCTGGAAATTGGCCTTTGTGTTTTTAACATTTTTCTCTATTTTTGTGAATGAGCCAAACCAATTAAAAATGTGTTCTTACTGGTTCATTGCGTGGCATCCAGCTGCATTTTCTACGCAAGTTGAAGGTCTTGCGGGCTGGGAATTGTCGACCTGAGCACGTAGTGTTGCCTGCCTGTGAACCCGTCTCCAGTGATCGGGCTGTCGCCAGAGTTGCCAGACTGTGGAGGTCAAACATCAGTAGCTCCTCCTCTGTTACGGAAGAAAAAGATATGTTTGATACTCTCTATTGAGACTGAAACCTCTTTCACGAAGAGATCCTGCAAAATTGCAACATCCGAAGAACCGGTATTTATCTGACATTTACAGACAATCCAGCGAGGTGGATGATTGCCACAACTATACAACACAGTAGACAGCAATCAGTTCACAGCCACAACCGAAGTGTGTCCACCTTTACCTTTTACATCACATCCAGAAAAAGGCAGGCTATTGCCGTAACTGTGCCGCCGCTATTCACGCAGTAATTTAAAATCCCACCGTGAGACTACAGATGCCGGAAGACTTTACACAAGGATTTCACATTTACCTTATACTCGGGCGATGTCCCGCCTCTAATACCCTCTTCGAGAGTGAAAAATTGAGCCATAAGGGATTTTTTTTTTTAACTCAGTGAATTTGAAGACTACCCTGCATATTTTGTACATGTACATTATTCTATGTGACTGGCCGTAATAAGAAAGTAGAAAAGCATGAGATGATTCTATTTCGGCTTGTATGAAATATTAAAGGCTAATGAATTGTTTTGTTTTCGCTCGTTTCATTTTGATAGACTTGCTGTGACTTTCAAACAACGTGCCACTTCCCTAAGCTGTCAACGGCGCTCGCATCACAAGCGCATCACTGACTTTGGATTTTTTTTTAAATAGCAGCCCCTTTCGGGAGCTGTTGAATGCATTAGGATGCTGTGGTAGACACAAAACATCCTTTGCTTGAATGATATAAAAACACATGGCACTTTGGAAAACAAGGAAGCTTTTAAAGGCATTTTCAAACAATGGGTTCTAATTAGACGACAATGCTCCAGGGTGCTGAAAACATTGATTGCTTTTGTGATTACACACTGGGTAGTGTTGTGTATGGGAACTGGTTGAACAATCATTGAGTTTCTTTCATTGTATAACGGTGTGTACCTGCTGTGCACATTTTATACAATAGCAATTTGTTCAATTATAATAGTGTATTATTTACTTTGTTGCCTTGTGGGGACCAACAAGTAAGTATCATTTTGTGTGTGGATGACAATTTAAGGTGATCAGGTGAGGAACAGAGGTGATGGTTGTGTATAAGGAAATCAATGGAAATAAAAGTATGGCATCTGAAGTGATGGGAAAACAGCTGCTTTTTGAATGAAACCTACGTATGTGCACATGTGGCTCAAATAACATCCCTCCCCAAGGAAGAATATATGGGAACGAGAGAGGTGAACACCCTCTCTTACAATGTTCAACGCTTGTCCTACTACTTTCTTCTCTCTCCCTCCAGAGGCCTTTGCATCGCAAGAGCAGCCTTTTAGGAAATAAAGCTGCCTTTAGCGCACCAAAGAAAGGAACAGCAAGCAGGCACGCAGAGAACTTCCCTAGGGAGACTTCACCAGAGGCTCTTGAGATGGAGAAGAATAGAGAAGAATCTAGGATGGAGCACAGAGCTACTGAGGCTAGCCCTGAGGGGGAAGTGGGAGGTGGTCTCGGTGGGAAAAGCGTCGTCTACTGATTGGAGTGTGTTAATGGTTACAAGGAAAACGGTTTCCTTACCTTTGCTTTCCCCACTGCTGTGCCGTTTCTGTTGAAGCTCCAAGTCAGCAACCTCACTGAGAAGCTCCATTCCCTGACAGGGGTTGGTCTGTGGTGGGATGACTGCTGGAGTGCTGAAAGGAAGCAAGGGAAACGGGGGTACATCTGTGCAGAAAGCTGCAGCGATGAGCAGCTCAAGGCTCCAGTAGCAGGGCACAAGAGATTTGTGCGATTCAGCAGCAGTTGTCTGGCTTGGGCTGAGGACGGATGCCGCGACAGGGGAAAGACGAGCCATATTTATCGAGGCGTTGTCAGCAGGCATCTTGTTCCCTTGCTGCTGCTTACTGTCGTTTACTTCTTCTGTGGATGCGCATTGCTCCTCAAGGACTACAGGGGTTGAAGGGTTCAGTTCCATGATGCTGCCCAAGACTGGCTTCTGCTCTTCTGACATAACATGCTCCACCTGGCTCTTATCACCCATAGGCTCATCATCATCATCCTCCAAGGTGATGACAGTCTCTGACCTTTCAGGTCCATCCATGCACAGAGGCCCTGGACAGGAAGCAGCCTCGCACACCGGGCTGTCAGCAGGGGGGCAGACAAGCACCTCCTCCTCTGCAGCCCCCTGCGTCTCCACCTCATTTTCCCTTGAAACGTAGTTAGCTACTGTAACCACTGCAGCCTCCACCTCCTCCCTTTGGTCCAGGACTCCCTCGATGATGCTCCCTTCATCTCCCTGCTCCTCTTCCTTCGATGCAAGTGGCTCCGCTAGAGGCCTGACCACCGCTTGGCAGTCCATCCCCTTCCCGAGAATCGAAAGAGGCTGGGGGGGATGCTCAGAGGGCTCAGAAGGGATCGCTTCCAGGTCGGCTGGTTCCGCAAGCTGAATATCCTGGGGAGAAGGCCCGCTCCTGTAGCCTAGCGTGACAGCAGAGTATGTGTATCCAGGAGGGAGGTCTTGGGGGAAAAAGAAATTTCAATTACTTCAGTAACTTTGCCAAGAAGGTTATGATCTCGTCAGTTTGTTTTTGAGTGTACAAGATTGTGCAAAAACTACAAATTCCACTAATCTTTTAGGAGCAGTGATGTATTAACCCTTTACATTTTAGTCTGAATCTGAAAACATCCAGAAATTCTTTATCATTTTTGTTAAGATTGTAAAAGAGGAAACTTGTTGGCATACTCTTAAACTTAAGAATATATAGTATCTATCCAAATATATAATTTACCACAGCGATAATTTATTTTGAAAAAATGCCTCACAAGTACTTAAAAGGCACTTGAATTCGACCTTGTAAAAGATGATGCCTGTCTTGCCTCAAACACTGCATGCTCTAATGAGTAATAGTTGAAAATCATTTTGACATTTCATGTTTCCATTTAAATGATTCTGCTTATGCTTACCAGGCTCCAAAGATTCTGGGTAATCTTCCGGGGGCTGGCCCTCCCCTCGCTTATCCTGGGGGTCGGCCCCCTTGGGCATCTGTGACGGGGCTGGACTGATAGTAGGAGAATGTGGGGTTGTAACAGCGGGGCTGGGAGCAGGGCATGGTGTTGAGGGAGTGCTTTTGGGATGTGGGCGCATTGAAGGGGACTGGCAACAAGGGGACAAGTGAGCAGAGCAGGCTCCAGGAGGTGAGGGGTTCCTTTGAGTGGGGTTGTAGGAGTAGGGCTTGGATGGCTTTGATGTCCTAGTTTTTGGGATGAGCTCCTCCAGGTCAACAGAGGGTTCATCTGCCCTCTTCTGCATCTGTTTGGGTTGAGGCGAGGCATTATAAAACTCAACTTTGTTTATAGAACACTTAAAAAACAATCGTAGTTGCATACAAATGGCTGTACATTAAGTAAAACTAATTATTTGCTGATAGTCTCGCTTTCAGTGCGTTAGACGAATTTCTGTCAAATCAACAAACGTGTTGCCAGTCACCTGTGCATTGTGGGGGGCTTGGTGTTGCACATCCATGCCATGGACGGCTTTGTGCTGCTGCTGCTGCTGCTGCTGCTGCTGCTGCTGCTGCTGCTGCTGCTGCTGCTGCTGCTGCTGCTGCTGCTGCTGCTGCGGTTGATGAGGCTGTGCATGCGATTGCTGCGACTGGTGGCTTTGATGCTGATGTTGAAGCTGTTGGTGCTGCTGGAAAGCGTACAGCTCCTGTTGCCTTAGAAACTGGGATCGAGAGTACACGGTGGGATGCTGCATGTGGGAGGTTGGACCCCGGGCGCCATACACTGGGGGCCAAAGCCCTGGCTGTTCCATCACATCTAATGAGAGCAGGAGAACGAGACAAATAAGGGTTTTTAAAACTAAAAAGACATGTCCACATAAAAGTCATAATCAATTTCAATATCTGCCAACCACAAAATGAAAATGCATGTGTCATATTTTGCTGAGTCAGTGAGAGATGAAAGAAGTGCGCTATTTTACTATTCATAAGGATATACCGAGGTGGTGGGGTGGAGGATGGGCAGGGGCATCCGTGGGCAGGACCACCAATTGGGCAGAGGGATCCTGAGGCAGAGGCAGGACTGGTTGGAGAGGGCCTGGCATGGCTGCGGAGAAACCAGGGGGAAGATTCTGGTGCAAGGCTGTATGACCTATACCTGCTTTAGATAAAGGATTGGGATTCAACAAATCAATCCCCAATTCCTGAAATGAACTCAACAATGGGCTGGAAATTTACCATAAGAGTGCCCTGTCATCCAAAGGGATGGGCTTCCATTTCTTGGCATCCAATGGTGGTGAGCAGAATGTGCAGCAGGGTCTGCTAATTGGCCAGATTGGAGGGAAGTCCCACCTGGGACCATGAGATGAGAAGTGAGGTCCCCATGACAGCTGTTGGAGGGATGAATCCTTGAAAACTCCACCCTTTCCTTATTATCTCTGGATATCAGAGAAAGGCAAACATGGGGGATTGCAAATCATTGAACAATACACATTTAATCTGTAAAATAAATGACATGAAGTGTTTTACCTGATATATGCGTCTCGATCCCTGTCCAAACACGTCAGACCTATCTGTTCCCCACTCATCATTTTCCTCTCTTGCTCAGTCGTTGGATCTGAGGGATACATGGTGTGAGTTGGTCCTGTGAGACAAACATTAGCTTACAATTAACTATCCCTGTGTTCATCCTAGTGTGTCAAGGAAAGCACCAATTCCCTGGTGACTCACCTTTTCTCAAAACACTAACTTAACCCACCAGAGACTTGGCACACTAATACTTCATCTCAGGACTATTTCAGCCAATCAGCAGCAGGGGGAGTTGTGCCTAGTGTGATGCTATACTTGGATTGCAATTTAGATGTAAATTAGATGTCATATTTTCTTTCCAGCTGTTCCACTTGCTTTTCTTTCATTTGGAACTACTGGCTTTGATGGTTGTAGCCTGAAATTTTTCTAATTTCAGGTTTTACAAGCTTCTATATGAACTACTTGGAAGATGAATGTGTGAATCAAGTTGTTTATTATGGGAGAACATTATGGAGCACATAATTTACAAACCCTATAAAATCCTAAAAACTATTCCAGCTAAAAGGTACTAACGGTGCAGAGAAAGGGGAGTCAGTGGAGTGGAATTGAAGCTAACACCGCGTTGCAAATATGGATTTTTGTTAATATGGTTCTTATAATAAAGGAATTAACGTTTGACTATACCTTTCACGGTGGGATGCACCCTGCCATGTCTGCTGCTGGAATGACCCTCTGATGGACGACACGAAGGTTCCCTTTGTCTTGCCACGGCCACTGCAATTCCAACCGGCGGTTGCCGCACCTCGACTTCCCCATGGCCTCCTTCCCCTATATCCCGATGTCGTCCACTGTAATCAGGACGCTCGTTGTCATTGACTTGGCCCTTCCTTGACGGTAGAGTCTGTTTGTTAATCTGAAGGGCACAGCTTCCCCCAGCAGGCCCTGATTTCAGGCTGCCAAGACCGCCAAAGGGGTTTTTCTGAGACAGGAGCTGTGGTTGTTGCTGGTTGCTGTATTTCAGTAAGCTTTTCATGGCACTGCTCTCTCCCCGAGTTGAGCCTTGGGGCTCAGGTTGTTGCTGTGGCTGCTGCTGCTGCTGCTGCTGCTGACTGACTGGAAGTGGGGGTGTCGGCTGAGGAGGCTGATTCATTCTCTGCTGCTGTTGCTGTGAATGTTGCATAGTACTGTTTCCCAAGTCCATGTAGGACTTTCTCTGTTCCTCCTCATTGTGTGGCATGTGGTGCGGGGGTCTCATGACCCATTGCGGCACAGGGGGCTGCTGATGGCGCTGCTGCCCGCTGTTGCCACTGTAACCATAAGCAGACATGTCCATTTTTCGTTTCATCTCCTGCACCACCGTCCCTTGGTTGAGGTCACCTGAAGACGGAGCATCAGGGCCAGGTCGTCCATGTTGCTGGTGGCGAATCCTGGCTACTTTTTGGCCATCTCTCTGTAAGGAGCAGCTACCACCAGAAGTGTTATGCTGACTCATGTTTTTGTTTCCAAGTGGAGAAGAATTTGGTTGGGGTCCTGGATGGGAACAGTCTCTGTAAGGTGAAGTGTTGACAGAATGCGGGACAGTGTGTCCAGTTTTGGGTCCCTGGGGCAACGAGGATCTGAACATGTCCATGTCAACAGCACTGTTTACACACTCGACACTGCGTGAGCGTGCAACCTGGTGCTGCTTCTGTGGTTGTGGTTGTTGTTGTTGAATAGGCGGAGGAAGCTGAGAGGCTTGGAGATGGTGATGGTGCGACTGCATCCAGTCTGGAGCCTTCTCTGTCTTTCTGTATGCGTGTTGTTGTTGCTGCTGCTGCTGTTGTTGTTGTTGTTGTTGATGCTGCTGTTGTTGTTGTTTTCTATGCCAACTACTGTGGTGTCCACCACCTGCATTTTTGTCCATAGTTTTGTCCTTGGGGTTTCCCCCTCCGCTGCCCACAATCTGGCAGTCTGGGTTCCCAAGCTGGAATGTCCCACCATGTTTCTCTGCTCCGTCTGCCACCGATGGCACAAATGTAGGCCCTGTGACTTTAGGTTCCCGCCCTGCATTTGCTTGCCCTCTGTCATGTGAGACAGGGTTACCTAGTGCGGCAGGAGGTGGTGGACAGAAAAATTCTGGATGGTGGTGAGCATGGTGAGGAGGATGTGGATGGTGCGTGTGGCTTGGGTGAAGCTGAAGGCAGTGGAAGCCTCCAGGGTGTGCATGTGTATGAGGGTGAGTGTGCGGGTGTGGATGGGGATGCGCCCCTCCAGTGGAACCCAATTGTAAGGGGGCAGGTACGGCGTAAGACAAAGAATGGTGCAGTGGTGCCTGACCCCTTTCAAGGCAGTCTGAGGGTTGTTCACTAATCCGCATCTCCCCGCTTATCCCTTCTTTGGTGCAGCGGCTATTCCCACTAGAGCTCATATGTCTGCCATGACTGTTCCCTCCACCTCCAATAGTTCCCAGGGGTGTGGCCTCCCCTCCGCAGCTGGACATGGACGTCTTGGGCCCAGCCACATTTCCAGTTTCTCCATTTTGCATCTTGCCATTGTGCAAGCAAGCGCTCAACGGCTTGCCCATAATTTGTGGGTCCTTGCTGTATTCCATTGGGAGTGACGCCTTGTGCCTCTCCAAGGCCCGGCTGTTGACCTCCTCCAGGGGCAGAGGATGTTGGGGATAGTGCGAGTGCTGTTGATGTGCGTGGGAATGGTGGTGATGGTGGTGTGTGGGCAGGGCAGACTGGTGGCTGTGGTGCTGCGGCTGCTGCTGTTGCTGCTGCTGCTGTTGATGTTGCTGTTGCTGTTGCTGTCTTTCCTTTGCCTCCTGTTTGCTATTGGACCTCTCCTTGTCTTTGACCGATCCCACTCCTCTCTCCACAGTCCCCTCTTTAAGACTCTTAAGCAAACTCGCTCCACCACCTGGATCTCTTTCTCTGCTACAAGGCCCCTGGGAGAGTCCTGAGCCTGCCCTGGTGCCCATCGGTGGCAGACTGTGATTTGTTGAGATGAGAGGTGGCTGTGATGGTAGACCTCGAATGTAGAAGTTCTCTGAGACAGAGATGACGAGAGCAAAGACAAATCAAATTATTAAGAGGTTTCATAGAATTACATTATATATTTCACTGGTCATGTCCCTGGGCATTATTTTATAAATACCCATATCAGATTATGTAATTCAATGTTTTATAGATTCAATTTACTTATTACTTCTGATTAAATTGTGATTATTTGCGCCTCACCTTTTTGGGTGTCATAGAAACGGTGTTGACCATAGAGAACACCGCCGTTGGCATGGTGATCCAAGTGGCTCATAGGAAGAAAAGTGTGTGCCAGACTCCCTGAGAATCGAGGATACCCTGCAGCGGCTGAAATAGATAGCACAGGAAGGGGTGTAGATAGCAGATAAGACAGGGGCAATAAGCACCATGATGCCGTTATCCACACAAACTCAACATAATCCTCCAGGTCCCATGCAGCTGGTGGTGTTCATACGCAAATAAGTATTGGCTCCGCCTGTCATGTTTGCCTTTCCCGCTTGAATTTAGAATGCAGACAACACACGATAAGCTCAGGCTTGAGGATGATTGTGAATGTCTCTTCAACATATGGCTATTTGTCTTTCATTCTACCAGAAACGTCCGTGACACCTTTCTCCATCTGATTGCAAGGATTTCACGTTCTGTTTGCCTTTTAATGACCTGTACCATCTCTTGGATCCAGTCTTATTATCAATGTGATCCGAATGTTACTGTGCCCTTGAGGGACTTGAATCTACAAAAGATGAATCCAAGGCAACTGGACTTTAAGAGATTTGTATCAAAAAGGGTTCTTCAGTTTGAAATTTCCACTGGACCAGTACTCGTTGATTAAACACAACCAATCACCAAACACTTCGCAACAACGACGTCCCTTGTGACCACCCCCATCTTCAATAACCAAGCTGAAGTCCAGTTGGTTTATGGTTTAATGTTTGGGAATTACCAAGAACCTGAGGACTGAAAATGTTAACCTGCGAAAGGCTGTCAAAAATCCAGAGACTTTGTCGGTAAAAGGAGAGTGAAGATTCGGATTGACAGTTAAGGTCATCAAGATTTTAAGACACGATGCACAGGTATTGAAGGATGCAAGGAGGCGCGAGTATGTGGAAGATGGGGGTGAACGGGGAGGGAAACTTTCTTGTACAAGCTAAATGAAAGACAGATGTATTTGTGTTGGCAAGTGTGCGGCCTGATCCTGGAAAGCGCAGATGCAGTTCACTTAGCTTTGTGTGTGCGCGGCGGCATGCTTTTTTTTTTTTCTCCCCCCTCAGCTGCGTTAGATGTCTCACTTTTAGCTCTCGGAACAATGGGGACGGTGCTTGTGGTGGCTCTGAAAGGGGAGGAGTGTTGTGCTGGGCTAAATGACCTCGTCTCCGAGCAGCCTCGATGCCCTCCCATCTTAATTAATGAAATGCGCAGAGAGGGCAAACAGGCCTACAATAACACAGGAGGGGTTGCTTTCCACCGAGGGCACCAGGATGATAATTACACACAGTAGCCTCACTTTTTTTTTATCTCCACCGCTCTTACTCTTTTCCCACATCCCCATTTGTCTTGTTCTCGATCTCCGTTGTCATGATTAATAAGCACATAAATTTATGCCAGTTCATCTACAGTGGAAGGAGGGGGAATCCTTTTGTTGAAGAGAGAGAAATACAGAGAAAGCTGTTTGGCGAGTCTTAACCAAGCTGGGAGAGGGGCTTTTTTCCCCCCAGTTTTTTTCTTCTTTTTTTGAGAGTGAGTGTGACGATTGATGGCGTAATCCCTTTTCACAGCGTGGTCTGGCTGTGCCCGATAATGCCAGCCTGCTCAATTTCAGCATGCCCTCCACTGGGGCGGCAAGCGTGTGGAGAGGGTGGGGGTGCGGGGTGTGCTGGCCACGCCGTCGCTCATTCAGCCATTAATCTGGCCAGGACAAGGGAAGATGCTGCGGCTGCTGCTCTTGCTGCAGGCGACGCAAGAAGGGTGTTAGCGCTGTCTGCTGACTGCACAGCGGCTTCGTTTTCTTTCTCTGCCTGCACAATAAACAAGTCAGCAGCCACAGAGGGGATTTCGCTAAGCGTGCCCTCGTTTTCAACGGGCAGAGCAGGAGGCAGAACTAACAGAGCCCAGGGAGGAGTTCTCCAGACGTTTCCAAAGGTATTTCTCACAGCTTGGTGGCTTGAGAGAAACTGAATGATGAGGACAAAGCCAAATGCAGAAGGAAATTACGGCCGTGTATTAGTTCTTGCTTGCTTTTGCATTGTATTTGTTTTTACTACGTCTTAATTATCGTTAATCTTTAAGAATATCACAATTTATTTTTTCTTGTATCAAACAGCTGACAAAAAAAATCGTAACGGTTGACAGTTTAATTTTGGTATTTTGCATTCAATAAGTTTCAAGGCAGCAGTACCTCGACTAGCTGAAATTTTCCGAGATATGGGCCGTCCGAGTGATCTTAAGGTGACAAATTGGAGCAATTAATATGGAACTTCAGAACATTTATAAACAATATGAAATAAATTGGCTCCCACAAAATTTAAGATATTTTGATAAACAGTGAAATCATAAAGGTCAATTGTTGACATACACCGGTACCGTAAAGTCTGTCGATATATAGTGGAACCATAAAAGTTGATTGTTAATATACAGCGGAACTATAAAGGTCGGTTGTTGATGTTCAGTGGGACCATAAAGGTGGAACACAATCTGCTCTGGGATGCTGGTCCATCTCCAATTTGTTCACGTTACATCCTCAAAAACAATAGAAATTGCAATAATCTGATTTAGAGTACGTGTGTTTAGTGACCTCACCGTTCGTGCATTAAGTAACATTTTAACATTCTCAACAATTGTGAAAATTGCTTTGAGTTTTTTTGCGATTTGAATTGTGATTTTAGGACCTTTGAATTTTGAGTCTCTCCGAGTCTACTATCCAATGCATTACTATTTACTGGTGGCGCGAACACCGCCAGGATGCTTCAGGAAATGGCCGCAACAATTGGAAGAGAGGACTTGCGTCGAGCACGAGCGTGCCGGCCAGCCCGTCAACTCGGCTAATTGAGAAAAAGAGACAAAGAAAGGGAGGAGAGAAGATGAAAAATGTTTGGCGGGGGAGGGGCAACACGGCGCTGCATCTCTCCAGGTCTGACTAATTGAAAGGAAAGGATGCAAAGTAGCTCCGGAGAGTGGGAGAATTAAAGAAGCAGGAGAGGAACACAGGCGACTTGGGGGGGGGGGGGGTGACATTTTAAATCCCACCAAAGGAGAAAGCGAGCTTCTGCTCACGATCGGGAAAGATGGACAACTGAAGATAGGCTTGGAAAGACGAAAGTAATCCAAAGTGGATTAGGCAGGTGTGCGGAGGCAATGGCGTGAAGAGTATGGCGCTCGGATTATTGCTGGCAAAAACGAACGGGTCGTTTGGATCCGATCCAGCTGGCTCGAAGCCGGCCAGGAACTCCGGATTTTGCCTTTGAATTGATTGTCAGACGAAAGCTTTGAAAAGCACGTATTGCTTTGTTTTGTGCTGTAATCACTCACTGCGGTTCGTCTCTACACCTTTTTTACATTTGTACATAAAAAAAAAACATAAAGCAGTGCAAAACGGCCTCCACGCTTGGGTTCGGTTGGGAAAAAGTGGTGAATAAATCATGACATCAGCCCTTTAAGCGTTTCCCGTACTGAAGGGAAGAAAAAGCAACTCGCGGCAAACAAAAAGAATATCAGATCTGAATCGACTGAATGTGAAACTAATTCATGCAGTAAATTTCAATGATTTATTTCGCTTGCTGCTTCTTCATAATTGTTCCCATATTTGTCATCACTGTGGCTTTATTTGATTAATATATCAACCTCATGTAGAACGCGCTAAATATTAGTGCCTGCGATTGGCTGACGACCAGTCCGCGGAGTACCCCGCCTTTCGCCCCGAGTCAGCTGGGATGGATTCCAGCTCACACGCGACCCTAATGAGGACAAGCGCTAGAGAAAATCAGGCGATGGAGAGAAACCATGTCATTTTCTTTACATTGCATTTAATTGCATTATTATCCTGCTTTTATAAAGTACTATTATTATAAAGTGCTATTTGACATATTAGAAACCAAGTAACTGACAATTTGTTGTTTGGGAGCCTCAAACGGATCGTTTCCATCCACATGATTTGAGATAAGAGTGTTTTGAGTTGAGAATGTTTTCCCTGAACAAATCTGAGTTTGTAGGAAAACAGTGCAAAATGAAACTTGAATGGATTATTCTTTTTGGAATAAAAGATAATACGAAAAATAATTACGCAAATGGTTAAACTTTACTCTGTAAATATGCAAGTAGTAAATAGTATTTTTTGGGGGGGATCCCCCCTAACGCGAGCACTAGCAATGAATCGAGCGCTCTGAGGCGCTATAAATAAAAGTGTCAGCTTCACGTTGAGCGCGACCGAGGCCCAAAATGAGCTGCTCTCGCCGTTTATTTATGTACTTCACAACCACAACAAAGCCGTCGATGTCACAGTCCGCAAGCATATTTTATGGACTGCGAAAAGACCGCAAGCCAACTTATGATTGGCGCCCGCGTACTGTTTGAGGAATTGCGACCAAAAAAGATCAAGTTTAAGTCATGTGTTCCATCTTGAATCACAAATTGGCTCAAATTCAACACTTCACTATCGGCCTAAGCAACCCACGTGCCGACATGTTTCGAATTTTGTCATCTTTTATGCACACGGGATGCATTCCACATTTCCAACACACAAATATTCCATATTGTGGAACTTTTATTTCTTTGTGGCTCAGCACGGCTGGCACCCAAGCGCCACTCTGACAGTACAGGTTTTAATAAACAGTCAATAAATCCACTGAAAAACATTTGGGATTCAGAACGTTTTTTTCCATGTACATGTGCACTTAATGACATCTCTGCATTTTTTGATCCACTTTTTTGGGCAAAAAAAAAATATTAAAGTGACACCCACATCAGTGGCTCTGTCGATGTCGAGAGAGAAGACGTGATGGTGTGGTAATTGTTCCGCTCGTTTTGATGACTTGCTTTTTATGCAAAACACGCCAAAAAACAATATGCAATTATCTTGAGGAGAGAACAGCTGAATGCGGCTGATGAACGGTCTGGATTCAATCATACACTTAGTGCGTTGTATGCTATTAAACGGCAATCCAGATGATGGCCTCCATTGCCTAGCGAGTAATAATCCTGCTCGTAATCACCTCCATTACTTTTATTGGGCTTGGCATTATCATTGCCGCTCTTATTAATATTAGTCTAGTTTTCCACAAGAATCAAATATCTTGGATCATCAAACAGTGGAAAGAAACACTCAAGTTCACTATTTCAGTTTTGAGTGAAAATAGTTTTGACGGTACGGATGTGCTGGCTCGGGATTTGCGACGGCGCTTAACTACAGTTACGACACAATTTAAGTTTGTTTTGATACACACAGCACTTGTGTTCGGAAACGCAGTGTGTTTAAATGTTACAATTTTCCGCAGGTGTGAATGTGAGTACCTTACATGCCTGCTTCCCAGCTGCTCAGGAACTACTAAGGCTATGCTAGGCGCTAAGCTAACTTGCTATCTTGCGTGGCTAATCCTCACTTCCATGGCAGCAAATAAGCTACACTTCTGGCAACTTACATTATCTCTAAAAGAGGACGAGTATTTGCTGATTATGCGACACCTCGCGCAAGAGGAAAAAGCCAGAGTAGCCATGCTAAACGCTAAGCTAATGTGAAATAGAGACTTGCGAAATACCAGAGCACCACTAAGTACTTTGGTATTACAGCACATTTTTAACCAGAGTCCCTCTGGAACCGTGTTACAGCAGACAGTAATCAACTATGAAAAGCAAATTAGCTGGTGAATGATTAAGTGTCTAGAAAGAAAATATTTCAAGCGCTACACAGCAAACACAATTTTTTTTGATAACGAGGAATGAACCAGTACGTTGCCGCAGACGTCTGTTCGGAGACGCCTATGTAGTAAAAAGTCTATTATTATATATTGTACTAAATATTATAAATATCAGAATTTTTTTTTATGTGTGTGTGTTTGGTATAACAATATACATCGAGAACCCTGATTCTCGCCCAGAACCGGCTGGGATAGGCTCAAGCCGCCTCACCCACAAAACTGGGTGGTTGGGCGGTTTCCAAGAACTACTTTACAACTGCGTTGCATGGAGACAATCAACGTCTGCCAAAAGTAGAATAAAGCCTTACTCGCTTTGTTAAGATATGAAACATACAAGTCACTTATGTTGGCTGCCGCTGATCAGTGACCACATCGCCACATTTCAGAGGACTTAAATGTAATTAAAAGCAAGATGACTGAAATACTACTAACTTACAGACTGTGCAAGTAAGTTCCTCACGTAATTATCAACACATTGGCGACTACATCAAAGTCTCTGGAAGGCAATAGAAAAATGACGGAACCAAAGGATTTGAAAGCCAAATAAAGATTAAACAACGTGAACCTTTAAAGTCGCATCACAGAAGGATGCCAGTTTTTGATATATGGCGGCAACAAAAACTAAAGTATGACAACATAAACATTAAAGGGGAGGAGAACGTAATGTACACAATATCGACTTTTTTTAGTCTTAATGTGAAGAGACATGCCTTCCTGGCTCAACCATCAAAAATTTGCTTGACACTTTTATAGTTCAGGGGGCATACACAGTTGTTTATTTTCAACTTTTACTATCGACAGCAGGTTTGTACACTTGTATAAAAATGTTGTAACCACTTCCGCTTCTTTCCATCCAAACAACCATGTGTATTATTTTGGTGGCACTTGTCCTCATCTGGGCTACAGAAAAGCCACCTAAGGACCATTTAGAGCAGCCTTTAAAGATTGCACTCTTGAAAATGTTGAATTCTCAGAATACTTGAGCGGCATTACACAGAAAGCATGTGTTTTCATTTGCCTGACTGCACGTGCGACATGTGAGTGACCCGCTTTTGTCTTTTTGATGCTGAGCGTTGGGAGGGACAGCAGGCAAATCTTTTTATTGGCCCAAATTTATGAGTGCTGCACCAGAGGCGTTGCGGTTGACGCGCTGCGAGTACCGCAAGATTCCCTGGCTGAACTTTTGACTCTTGCGTCCCTGGCCAGAAGTGTTCTGTCTCAAACATACTGGGCCCCGCGCCTATTTTGGTGCCTAAATAAAGGGTGGGAGCCGGCCCGATTACAAGATGTGCTTTGTTTAAAAAAAAAAAGAAGAAAATTCAGACAAGCAAGCGTAGCCTAAAAATAAAGAACAATGGCACCCAGTAGGATTGCGGTTGGTGGGGTGTGTGCGTTTTCTGCACATGTGTGCTTAGGAGATACCTTCATGCGAATGGGAGAACCAGATTTGCGATGCGCTGGAATGGGGTCCGCCCCGGAAGGAGGGCGAGGAAGGCGAGGAGGGCGGCCGGGAATGGTGAGACGGGTGGGAAGGGGGCGAGCCCAGACTACTGGCCAGAAAGGTCCCCATGAAGGAGGCGGAGGAATTTCCCATCAATCCACTGCCTGGATGTAGGAGACAAAACAAAGTCTTTCATTTGTTGTCAATTGGCAAACAAAGCAAGTAATGTCTGACATGTCGATCAACCTTTCTGTGGAGCAGGAAACAAACGGATTGACCATATATGGACATGTGAAACAGGAAAGCAGCCGTATATAAGGGCTAGCTAAAAACATTTTGATTAAAACCCCACAAAATGTTCGGAATATTAATAGTTTAAAGGTTAAATATACCAACACCTATGAATTGTCGACATATGTTTTCATTGCCACCCAGATCACTCACCAGGTAAGGGCATACAGTCAAAGTTACATTAATAGTACGCTACAATGAGAGGATGGTGACATCAGGTGGACAGAGACTAATGAAAATATGAACGTACGTGTGTAAGGAGGCCATTTGTCTGGAAAGACGCACAAAAAATAAAATGTTATATCCAGAGGCTGACTGGCTTCCAATGCGTAATAATTAAGTGTGGCAGATTTGAACGCAGCCCTGAGGAAAGAGGTGGGTGAATGCACCACAATGCGTTGTGCGAGCGCGTGTGATGAGAGCGTAACACTCTCATACGCGCTGACACAAGAGTCGTGGTCCTCGCTCCGCCGCTCCCTTTGGGCACACCGAGGTCTCATCTCACAGCTGAGCACACACTTTTCCAGGCTCGCTCCCTCTTGCTCTCACACACTTTCGCCTCTGTTCCCCAGTGTGCACCCAAAACCTAACCCCCCCACCCACACACACACACACACACACCACCCCCTCATTCCCTCCATTATCTATTACTGCTCTGTTCCACTTCTCTCATCTTCCAATTTCACAGCGGGAATCAAATAATCCCACCCTCTTTTTTTACTTCGTTAAATTTAGACATTTTTCTTGGTCCCATCTCAATAAGCAGAAATACACTTGTGGTGGTATGTAATAAGCATTCCCATCTCTCCGAGCCCAAGTTATGTCATCCTCAAGTCGACGATACTTTAATGAAGCAGTTCCCAAAATAGAAATGTTTCCACTGAGGGATCCAAATGCACTAAAATACATCTTTTGCCATAACGTCGAAACAACTGAACATACAGACATACATAACCAACACACGTTCGTATTTTACTCTATGACGCAATAAAAAAAATAAAAAATATATATATATATAGATTGATGCCATTTACGTCCTAATGGTAGAACGGCCACAGGATATCCGTAGTTGATATAAGGCCGGTATCATCCTGATAACAATACCTGGTATCGGTAATCGCCAATCGCGAGTTAACAATCCTCGGAGTGTGGCCTGATGCTGGTTTTTAAGGATTCAAACCAAATCTAGAGAACCCACCAATAACAAAACCTGAGGAATCAGGCTTTTGCTATGTTGACAGTTTCTTGTGCTGTCGTACTTTCTCCGCTGTAGCTTCTGCTTTACAATGACATTACCTCTTGTTCCACTGGTGAGAAATGACTATTGTCTCCCTGTTCTTTAAGTTTCTGACGCTAAGCATCGCATTAGGCCTTGTTCTCCACCGTAATGATTGCAGCAAAGAAATCCGTCCCTGGCTGCTGGGAAGTGTGTGTTTAACAAGACTGCGATGAGTAATTGACCATTTGTAGCAATGCTGAACATGGACGCTACTGTGGGACTGATTGTCTATTATGCATTGCTGGCCAAGTCGGGGAAAACACACTCATTAACCAATGCTTAAATTGCTTTGCCATTATTTGCCCGCTACCCCCACCCGAGTCGCACGACCGTGAAGTGTCATGTTTATGTATGAAGACAGCACTCATGCGCACGTTTGTATCCTGCATCATGTTGGAAATGTTCTGTGTAAATCATTGTGGAACGCTTCGCATGAATCCACAATTTCCATTGTTCTCTATTTCATTTCCATGTAAAGGAAAACACACGAATCAGAATCTCAATTAAAATCTCAATTAAATTGCATTGAAAAAGACATTATTTGTCCTCGGGGAGCAATTTAATATTGGACTTAAAATTAAAGTAATGGCTTTTTAATTCATGTATTTATGGAGCATTCTTGGTTTTGTTTGTTTGCAGAATTTCCATGTTTAATTCCATACCGACGACTGTGTATGAAGAGGAGATTATTTGTTTGTTTATTTTTATTTTGCTTTTACACAGACATAACATCCAGTAATCAGATAGCTAGATGAAAAACTGCATAACCAGCATCCAACGAGGAGTCAAAAGTAATTTCCGGATACTGCTTTCAACCCGAGTGTCTTGTGTGAAACTTCACTTCACTCCATTCTTTGATTTACCAGTCAATACTTCTCGTGAAATCTTGTCGCTGAGACTCGTGGCTGTTTTATACCGAACAAACCAGGAAAATTCTGTCTTTAACATGCTGCAGAAAAGGGGAAGCCCTCAATGTTTTGTGCTATTCAGCCACGCTGGAAGGTGTTGACGGGACGGGAGTCGTTGTGTGGCAGCCTGCTGACACGCGACAATGTCGTAGCCTTCCTGGTTTGTACCCCCCCCCCCCCTTATCGCCTCCATCTCTGGTGCCACCTCAAATCACCCGAGTGCCTGCGGTAAAGCCCTGTCACAGCTCCAAAGAAGACATAGGTGGGGGTTGAGGACAGTGGGGGATGGATTATTGCCAACCTGGTTGCCAGGCACACATCCAGCTCGCGTCATCCAGACACCCACAACTGCTGTATGACGCTGCCATCTAGCATATATACACTTCCCTGCCCTGTTTTTGGCGTATTTCCCCTCTAGGTACCCAAGCCAAGCCTCCTCAGTGCCTCCGGCTCACATAAATCAGCTAATCCTCTTGCATTATTAACAGCGTCGCCCGGGAGAGAAAGAAAGGGTTCGAGAGACATCGGGAGTGACAGCAAGGCCTTTTTGTGCACCGCGACAGAGAAAGGTGCCTCTGCGAGGATGACAAGGGAGAAAACATAGAAAAGGAGTGTCTACATGTCAAGAAGAGCAGTACTTCATGAAAAAAAAAATTCCCTTTTCGCAACACCAGACCCGACCTCACAATAATCCAATCCGTTTCATGACACCATGTCCTCAAATTGGAATCTAGAAAGTCCAGGTTCTGGTCTTCTTGAATCTTCATCATGCCACTCTGAGTCTTTTACGGTCTGCTTCATTTTGTGACAACATGAAGCCTCATGAATCCGAGGTGTTGCTGAGCGAGTCGCTTGCAAAAGTGGTCCGGTGTATAAAAGCCATTTGGGAGACATCCGACGCATCGAAGAACAGCGGCGATTAGAGGTGATCAGAAAATCAGTGCGTTATCTTTCTACATCTGCCTTCCACATTTGTTTGACATTTGTTTGCTGAGCAAACTTATTTTATTAAGGAGCCTGCCGACCCCGAGCCTGCACCATGTCCACGTTGTGTCTATTATGAGCTTGTTCTTGAATGGTGCCAGCGGACCACTTGTATAGGCGCTGATTTGGTGCTCATCCCTCACGGCGATTGAGCTTAATCCCATTAGGGAATTTATGGAGAAGGGAGCATTTCATGGGCAGTACACAGCTCCCTGTGAGAGCCATCCGAAATCAAATGTGCAACACAAATGTCTGGAGGTGGAGGTGTTGACGAGGATGTACAAGGACAATGAAGCTCGGTTTGTTCCCAATTGGAGCATCGCACATATTTATAAGGAGACGGACTGGAGGCCCCCACGGACAGCTTGGCGTGAGCAGCAAGGATAAAGGCCCCGTTGTCATGGGAACACAAGAGAACCAGAGCTTGAGGCAAAGAGACTGTATGCTTGCTGTTAAAGCAGCAGAGGGGTGATGCATTTGGTCCGTGTGATGCCGACCTTAAAGACCACCAAAGAGACCCTCTTGCAGCTCAGCGCTTGCATACTTTTCTCCAAAATTTAATCGGAGGGCTTCAGGGGCAAAGACGTCGTAATCATGTGATGTTGACAAGAGATGATGGAAGTATTGGCGGTGTGACAACACTGATCAGCAAGTGACAAAGGAGGATGTTACAAGGTAGAAACGCAAGACAACCCATCGACTCACTCACAGTCAAAACTAGAATATTATTTAATGAAACAAGCCAATCGACAAGGATTAAGAAATTGTCCATCCAACTGCTACACATGCTTGGATTTTGTCTGTATTAAGTATTCTTACAAAAGTCACAGAATCATTCCAGAAACCTCAACTTCTATTCAGCCATCTGCATTCAATTTCAATGAGTTTATTCTTGGCTTGTGCTCCACCCATCCACAAAGTTTCATGAAAATCTGTTAAATACAGGTTGTAAAATCCTGTCAAACAAATTAAAAGTCACAAGTGTCAAAGCTTTTTACACCGCAGCTCGCATCTTTATGATGCCCTGTGACATGTTCCTTTCCTGCTTCTTGTAGTTCCATGAACTCATTAAATCAGTCCGGGTGTAACAGCTGTCTTTGATATCCTCAGACAAAGCAAGACATCATGCCAGAAAAGTTGTGCTCGATATCTAAACTGCGCTACCGACAATAAGGATAGGACTCATCAAGTCCCCCTGACCTCTCAAATGGATCAGCTTCTGTTTTTAAAAGTCTTACAAAAATGAAGACTGAAAAATGTTCACTTACCAAGTAAAAACATCACGAAGACTTTGTCCGACCGTTTCTCCCGAGACTCACAGTGTGTTGCTCATCTGACTTCCTGTTAGTGTTGTCCTCGTTGCGTGCCCAAGTTTTCAGACGTCAAAAACTTTCCACTTATACCTCATGTTCCTTAATCGGTGCAACATTTTTGGACATCAGGAACCGGATTGAACTGGGTAAAAACTGCACGCACAAATGGCCTCAGACAGACTGCACACACCACCAAGCAGGGCCGCTGACTAACCCAGCATCGACTTCCTCACAATAAAACACACAGGGAATTTCAAATGGCCACTCAAGTGGGGGGGTGGATTTCCTTCGAACAGTCATCTTGAAAACATTAACTCAATTGGTAGCCAGATTGCTTCGCACATTTGTCACAGATGTCTTTGTACTAGTATCTCCAGCCTTGTTTTCTCCAGCTTGGTTCTGTACGCTATGATCAATATTTGTAAACAGAACAAAATGGTATCTGTGCTTTACCAGCTATTGGCACCCTTATGTATGGGGCACCAACCACAGGAGCAGTGATGGCGGGCTAAACACACAATTTACCAAAGACAACATATCGTGCTAGGTGACTTTCAAGTCCTTGCTTATGTTATTTACAAAGCAGAGACCTCTATGGCCACCCCCCTACCGCCCCTATGTTCTAAACATAAGCCAGATCCAAACAGTTGACCTGTTTGGAAGCGTAGAAAACCCTTCAACCCGGCTTTACCCACACCCCGATGTGTTTTGGGATTGGATGGCAACAGCATGACACGACACACGAAGGCCGAATGTCAGAAGAGTCAGCCCTGCGTCTTCTGTTGGAGGCTCGTCCATACTCAAGTGAGCGAGCAGGCGCTCGAGTCCTGGAAGCGGGCCCAGTGCAAGGGAGGGGGAAAGTGCCAGCAGCGCACGCCTCCGACACTCTCCACTCTGCATGCCTGTGGACTGAGTTTAGTGGATGTGGTCAGCCTATGCGGGGGTGGAGAAGAAACAGGAGAAACAACTGGAAGAATAGACGGTAGAGGAAAGTGAGGGAGATTTTCTGGACGACAGGGGAAACATCCAGCCGATGGGTAAGGGCGAGAGCTGAGCCAAGTTTAGAAAGCGGTGTCGGGGACTTTTGGGGACGTATGGAGCGCTTCCTTGGTCAGCTACTCTCTTGTGATTAATGGCCAGCAAAAAGCATGCTGAGATTGTTTTGCCGCTCTACGTGAAGCATCATCCATATACAATTGAAAAATGCCTCAATAGGTTTTGCTGAACCATCATATCAAAAAGACAAGGACAAGATATGTCCTTGCAAAAGTAGCAACTGGGAAAAGAGGTTGGAAGTTATCTTTTTCGGTTAGGAAGGAGTGAGCATGCAAAAATATATTCTGCCTCTATTTTACTAGAAAAAAAGCATTCTTAAAGCCGTTTTTTTTTCCAGCCCATACAAATGTTTGAGGAGCTGGATGATATCTGATTTTGTTTTTCACTCCTCGGTTTTCTATGGTTGCTTCAGCAGTTAAGAAGTGTCTTCTGTCTTTTTCCTTTTCCGTGGCTGTGTTTGTTATTTTCGGCTGGTATCGTTGCCTGTTCGCGGCCAACTTCATTTTCCATGTGCTGCTCAAATTCTGAGAATCGCAGCAAAAAAAACCCAACTAAATGTTCACACCGCATCAGCGCTGCCATGGAGCAGGCCGTCATTTTAGAAAGACTGAATTTGAGTCGTGATGACAGGGTAATCCAGGGTCAGCGGATGTTTCTTAAGTCTGCGAGAGAGGAAAGTGCTTTTCTTTATCGCTGCTCATGTCCAAGGTCGCACATGATGTACAACCTATTCAAGCTGACCTTGGACTTGACAAGAGGGAGATCCTGGACTGGTTGTCAGTCAATCACAGGATGCACAAATAGGCGGACAATTATTTACCTTCAGATTGTGTTTGGGCAATTCAGGGTCTTTCAAAATTCAAAACTTGCACTTCCATGATCCAGAATCTGTAATCGTGGGGAAGACTGTGGACTGTCAAGCCTATCATAGGCTGCAAAGTCAGTCAACTGGTGTCGTTTCGGCAATAAAAAACCCAGTTCTTTTTGTATTACAAGCCAGTTTTCTATTGGAAGGTGATTTCTGAAGGTAAGTGCAGTTTTAGCTTGTCTCTTTGTGACTGATGTTGAGTGGTCCGGGTCCATGAGAAAAGGTGTTGAATCACTGGCCTCAATTGGAGAGTACAAGTCGACATTCCATGTTGGGACAGAGGAGGGAGTGGGAGGACAGATTTGAAACAGCAACAGGATGAGACCAGGACAAGGCCCATTACCTCCTTTTTTACACCACCCACCCACACTTGTACACTCCAGCTTCCCACACCCACCGCACAGATTTGGTTTAATAGCTCAGGCAAGAAAAGCAAGGTCTCCATAGAGAGTCGTCTAACGGTGCCTTCATGAGAATGTTTATGATGTCACAGGAAGTAGATATTAAACCAGACCTGGGTGCTATACTTTTGGTCAAAGCTCATTACAGAGTGTTTACTCTCCAAGCACCGTCGTTCCATTGTACTTTATTAACCCACCCCCACCCTGCGCCGGCTATTAAAGCCAATCTAAAGTGTCTGTCTCTTGGTTAAGATAATACACAAGAATCCTGGCTTGCAAGGCCGGGTCTCGCATTGCTCTTTGTATGCAGAGCAGTTCCACACCTCCTCAAGGAAAGCCATTTGCTACCTGTCCAAACGTTTGCCGAGCGGGCTTGTTAACTGACCTATTGTAACATGAGACGCTTTCAGAGCCCTTTCCTACGTTCCGGATCGTTATTCCCGAGGCATAAAATCACCATTATCATCGTGGAGCTCATCCATCTCACGCACACATGCTAAACATCCGCTTTTAAAATTGTGATTTCTTTCTTCCTCTTCCCCCTACACACACACGCAGACAGCAACACACCCAAACATAAAGACAGCTGCGCCAGGCCATCTTCCTAACAATCCAATCTGTTTTCTTTCCCATGATGTTTCCCATTGGCACAGGGAGGAGAAAATCAGATTTACTCCCCCACAGGGCCAATGCAGTTGCACTGATATGGAAAATGATTTCAGAGCTGCTTGAGCCCATAAACATTATTTTGGTCTCCCCCTGTTAATGACACATTTCTTCCCAGCATTGTAGTAGGGATGAGCGGTTTCGAGAGGAAGTGGGGAGGAATCCTCCGGGGCTGCACACACATGGGGGAGTCCTTCACCCTTCATGCTATTCACTGACATCCAAGACTTCTCTCACCCTGTTTTTCATCCACACACACACACAGTTAATCAAGCATGCATGAACCTAAATTGTTTGGGCCTTCAGATAAAGACCCCGCCCTTCGAAATAAGTACAATGTTATCCAAAAGCCGATTGAAAAAGGGATTTCTCACCTCGCGCTCTCTCTGGAGCTGTCAGCCTGCTTCCTAACACACTGCATTTGGCTTCAGGGCTCAAATCAGCCCGGTTACAATTGTGTCATACAGACCACAAATCTTTTTATTGGTGTAATGCGGCAAGCGCAGCAACTCCCCTCTTGAACGCTGGGATAAAATGCACACTCGTTGGGGCAAAGTCACAAACACTCTGCCCGAGGCATATTGTCAACAAGAGAGACAACACTGTAGCCTCGAGTCCGAAATGTAATAGTATAAAGAGACTCCAGCGGTCCAATGGCGAGGCACTAAACCTTGCATTTGGCACCCATTAAATCCCATCTGCAGGACCAAATATGAAGGCCGAACAGGAAACAGCCATTTTGAATCCCAAAATGGTCTTGCTGTTGTTCAACCTTCCACTGGAAATATCATTAGAAAAAGTCTGGATATTTTGATGTCTATATATTCATCGGTTTTATGTTCAAATTTGATTTTACCAGCCAGTTGATGCACAGAAAAGTGAAGTTTTAGGAGCTCCTTGAATTATGATGGTTCCCACATGCTACATTTCAACTTCACAAACGGGGTTCAATGAAATGGTTTGCACAGCCACATAAGAATACATTGTCACAAGGAACAAGAACAAATTCAGTTCACTTCTCGGTCGGATGGATAAAAACCCCATCATAAACCGGAGACCCTCTGTAAAATCCTTGGTTTTACGTTCGGACTGGACGCTTCCGCTCGCTCAGCCACGTAGAACACATTCCCGACCGTCTTTGTCGTTAAAAGAAATGTATAACGTAGAAACAATTCAACTTGACTCTTATAGATCAAGGTGAATTGCGAAGCTCCCCTTCAAAGTGAAAAACATTCCACCTAAACGGAGTGACCCCGCTCATGATGACACTGAAGTCTTACGGCTTACTATTTCGCACAAGTTCCAATATCTTTTCCTCTTCTTTTCAAAAGACAACATTTGAAGACCCGAACTGAGCCTCTGTGAAATCTGGATTGTTCTCATTTTTGTCTTGTATCAATAGCAAAAGCTCTGGGTATTTTGGTGTCTACTGTATGTATCCCTTGGTTTTCGGTACGGACTGAATCCGTTTACGCGACCAGGTGATGTATGCACACACACAAAGGGAGATAAAAACACACGCTCAGCACTATTTCTCCAGATGCATCCCCCCTGCTAAGTTCTGAACTTAATTGGCTAATTGGGATGTGGTTTGACTGAGCAGCTTTGTCCCTCCCTGGGGGTGATCATACGGCTCCACTATTCCGCAGTCTTTCTGTAGCGATGAGAGGTAATGGCGGCGTACAGGAAGCAGTAAAAAAAAGTATTTGAGTGTTTTTTTAGAGATAGCTCCCTCTCGCCGCACATATGCTCGTGCCACATCAAAGCAGCTCCTTGACGACAGCGTCCTGGGTGGTCTGGCCTGCCTCTCTGGTAGATGGATCTGCTTTTGGAGAGGCGGAGCGTGGCTGTGGGTGGATGGTGCCCGTGCGCCACAACCTCGTGTGTTCTGTCAATCTTGGAAGTCCGCTTGCTCTGTCAAGAGCGAGATGAATGCCCAATCGTATTGCTTACGGCGTGACGGGCAATACAACCAGCACTACATAAATTCACCAGCATTTTGATTCTTCGGCAGGTTTCTGGACTGTCTTTGCTATTTTTGCTTTCATCCCCTCTTTGTTCACGCTTTTCATCATCTCCCGGACTGTTCAACGCATATTCCTTCACTTCCTCATCTCCTTGATCTCTTCCCTCAGCTGCCATCAAGTATGTGCTTCAACGTGGCCTTCTTTGTTCATATATTGGACTTTCAAGCACTTTCTCGACATCCGGTTTGTGCTGCTCGTATTCGTCCATCACTTTTCCCTGCGAGGATAATGAACGTCTTTTATTTTTTATGGGGAGTCAAACCTTCGACTCCCGTATACCCTCAATCGTAAATCAGCATGTTAGTGTGATACCGTCAACCAGAAATTGCTGGAATGTTCTGTCTTTTCTCGTCCTTTGACTCGCCCTCCCTCACACATTCATCAGTGACTCCCCCTTTTAGGTCGCGAGCGAGACCTTTGAGACTCATTTAAAGTCCACACTTTGCTGCCATCTTGTCGGTTCTATTCCCATTTGCTCTTAATATGACCAAGTCTGAGAGTGTATGTCCAAGAGAAAACAGAGCTCTGGCTTTTCTCCATCTGATGCGCCCTGTCGAGGCACAGAGACGTTACAAAGAAGATAAGAGAGCTAAAAGCCGCCGAGCCGCCAGTCCAAGGTCTTGCGGATGTCCTCGCTCTAATTTGAGTTCACGCAGAGAACAAAAGAGAAATATTTCACTCTTCTAGCTTCTTGATAAGCTTCAGACAAAGGGAGAGGAGGTGCTGCATAGCCAAGGCCACATCGTGCGGCGAATTACCTTGTGAGGAGCGCTTGTGCATCGCTTTTTCTCGGACGGTTCTCCAGCAAAGCCAACGCGGCTAACGCAATCTTCCCACTGCTTCGGCCTACACTTGAAGTGCATACAAGGTCATGCAAATCACACAATAAATTGTTTTCCGGCAGCGTGGGGTTGACTTATATCGCATCTCTCGCCAGCCTGACATCTGCAGGCGCATATTGGACGAGGGAGTTGGTAAAAATTAGCGGTCTTTCCATTTTTAGAGATAAAGAGGTCAGCATCGCAGATGATTTTTAAACACAGAGACAGAGAGACATCATAAAAAGATCCACAGCTGTTGACTGATTTGCCCTTGAATGGCCAAGAGTTGGAGGCTGTTGGTGTGAAAAAGGGATTGTGATCAACTGCATTGTCTTTTTTGACAGTCCTGTCTCCTGCACCTCCCTCTTCGAGACAGTCGTGAGGAGGAGGAGGAGGGGCCGTCTTGCAGCATCTGTTTGCAGCTGTTTACTTTGATTGCTTGTACAAAAACAGTCGTTCCAAAAGTTTGCAGTGGGAGACAGACTCCCTGAAAAGCCAATAAGCCGATCCACCACAACAGAACTTCCACTTGGATCAAAAATAAATAACACTACAAACTACAACTACAATGTTAACGCTCAACGCCTGCAGCCAATTTTGTTGTACACTATAAGAGCAGTATTAATTTAGCAAATGTTCATCACTTGGGTTGTAGTTGAACTACACTGTGATCCATTGAGAAACAAGATCATCTGCAGGGTTAAGCAAGGCAAGCTGACATGTTAGCGTAAATGTTTTGGGGGGAGGACACAAGACATAATGATGGAGACAGAAAAAAATTTTGCCTAGAAAAAATGTGCTGGCCAACAGTCAACGTCTTAGTTTAAAGGAATTTATTTTCAGACTATCCCTAGTTGGGAAAGTGTTTAAAGAGTTTGATGAGGGCTAAAGTGAGCTCGTATGCGGAATCTTAGATCTTCTGCGATTCGGCTTGAGCACAATTGTATGGTAATGAGCATGAGAAACCAAGCTATGGAGATGGAACTCGAGAGAGGAAGCACATTTCCAGTGAGCGCCAGGTTATCACAATGCAAACAATGCAGTCAGAGGCCACAATGGTGGAGGGAGAGGAGGAGGCAAAGGAGGGAATGAAGAGGAACAGAAGAGATGAATAAAGAGGAGTTACAACCCGGCCGATGAGTGCAAGGGCGTCCGCTGACATGTTTTGACACTCCAATATAAGCATTTGACTCGGGTACTTGAACGTGGCTTTGATACACAGACCAGTGTCACCTTCCGGTACTCTCGCCTGTCTTGTGTGTTACAAGGCTGACCAGAGTGGGACCTTCACCCAGATTACAGAGACCCTAAACACGCCATTCATTTGAGGAGCTCACAGTTTGAGAGCATGACAAGCCCAAGCTCGGCCCGGCTTGATTGCATATTTTTTAAAGCCGCACTGATGTCGCCAACTGCTTTGTAATGCCATTAGACGCATTCCCGGATGGTGCGCTTATGTGCGTGCTGGTTTTTCTTACTGTATTTGTTCTGGCAGCGTTTTTGATTGTGGGGTCGGGCTTTGCACTCCCCAGATAAGAGAGCAGTTATGTCAACAGTGGGTGCTGTGAAATAGGCCGCCTGGTCATGTTGACATTCTACAACACTGCTTATTTACCCTGACCACAGCCACCAATGTTGCCTCTCGTGCTCTAATGGCCAGATGACTCTTGGCGAGGAGCCCCCTTCTGGCTCTGACCTGTTTCTGGTTGGCAGATGAACTAGGAACTTTTGGATGAATTTTCTTTGTCTGATCTATGGGAACTTAGGCCCAATTTATGTTCCTATGAATGGGTTTCCGTGATGAAAGGCACTCGTGCTAGGGATGTATTGCGCTTGTGAGACCCAGGAACCTTTGGGGCAGGGTACACAGTGCTCAACATATCTGATTGGATGGCAATTCACCTTTCAAGTCTGGAAAGTGAACATTTTTGCATTTGGCAGCTGCGCATAGTTTTTGGAACTTTAGGTGTAAATGCAGTTTCAATATGTGGATAGGAAGACTAATGGCAAAAAAAAAAAAAATTAAACCCATACATGTTGAACCGGCCGGCAACAGCATGAGTGTGCATACTGAGCTGAGCATGACTGTAAAGAACCAGCGGAGCAGCGTAATTAGGGCACGAAGGGAAGCGGGTTAATTCACTTCTTTGAGAAAGAGCCTGATTTCTATCAGCCAGTCCCATAATTATCTTAGCCTTCTGAGCTTTCATTAACCCCCCCCCCTCCCTGATTTATCTCTCACATGCCCACTCCACCTCACCCTCTCCTCTTCCCTCCACCCGGCTTTGAAGGAGGTAAAACCCCAGCCGGCAACTGCCGTGCCCTCAGCAGGCCCGGGAAGACTGAGGCTGATTTACGGCCAGCACCTGAGCGAGTAAGGTGCACAGAGTCACATAAACACACCGGGAGTGCACAATCACGTTCACTAGGCTCCAGACTGCTGCTGACCTCGCCAAGACCTCTGCGTGCTAATGTATTGACGAGCAGCTATTAGCGGCAGAGCCATATACAGCGGATACACGGTCAGGATTACAGCACCAGGCCATTCGAATGAAATGAAGATAGAAAACAAAAAAAAATGGAAGTTGTAGTTGTTTTGGTAGCGGGTCTGTGGAATTTTCCAGATGTCATAGACCACCACAACCTTTATACTTTATCCCAAGGGGGACTGATGGGGTTAAGGTTTGTGTCATCAACCCAGTGCTCACTTTATGGACCTTGCTTTGGGCCATTGGTGGTAGAGCGCTTCCCATATCTGATTACATCCATCTCACAATTGCCTTTTTTTCTGAATAGTTTAACAATCCAAAAAAACAGGATTCCGACCTGATCTATTCTATTTTCATTCCTAAAATTATGCTCAAAATAGCAAAATGACGTCTATCTATTGTTGTCATCTAAGTTTACATGTCCAATCGGTTTGTGCATCCATAGAAAGAAGTTGCCTTCTTCCTGGCTGCGCCTGCTCCTCTCTCTGGAAACACTGAAAAATTTGGGCGGCCATTGCGAGTGCAAGGAGAGGGGAAAAAAGACGGGGGGGGGGGGGGGGGGTGATGAGGAAAAAAAGAGATGAGAAGTGACAAATGAGCGATTTCCTACACAAACCCATAAATCAGTAGACAGAGGCAGGGGCAGTATGAGGTCTCCGTTGGAAGGCTTAATCTTCTCTCTCATGCAGACGCACAACTTTGTGTGTGCGCACACACAAGCCAACAAACACCCGCGCACAATCTTTGTCCAGATGGTGCGCTGGTACAGCTTTGCTGTTCACGAATGTGCCGCTTGGCCCGGCTGACTGGCACAGTAGTGCGCCTGGAAAATCTCTTGAACGTGGGTCTTCAAAGCGGCACGTGTGCTCAATTATGTCCCGTGTCTTCTGTCACGTAAAAAAAGGCAGCCGTGAAGGGCTGCTGGAAGATTGTTGGCTACCTCTACCGGTACGCCGAAATTTGACGCCCACGGTTAAACATGGTGAGGGTGGGGGGGAGCGCTCTCTTCTGTTGATTTGGGGGAGTGCAACAATCCAGTCACCCTCGCAGAGTTAGCCAAGGTAAAGTAGCGCTGTTGTGATCTTTAAAAGCATAATTGCTAGACGGGAGGGTGGCGACGACGGCCTGGTTGGTTGGGGGGGGGGCTAGGAAGGCTCAGTCGGTCCTTGGAAACTCGAGCCCCTCACAGGACAATCTGAGGCGGATTGATGGGGGTCCAAAAGGACTTAGGATCTGCTTTCATTCTGAATGTTGGCCATCTGCTCGCTTGGAAAGAGAATCCACAGAGCCGGAGAAAACTCTTTCGAATGACAGATGAGACGTAAAAAGCGTGCATGTGTGTGCTGCAGACCGCGTGGCCGTATCGATCCTCAAAGCAGCTCCACTTTTGAAAGGAGATCTGTCAAATGGGGATACAAACTGGGAGCTGAAATGGTGTGAATACAACGCTCATCCCCGTAACATTTCTAAAATAAACGCAAGACTCCACTTTCCACTTTATAAAGTCATATTTTTCAACGTATTCAGCTACTTTGAATGTTTCAGGCTTCCCTAAAATGAACATCTTAGTCCTCTACCCTGTTGTCGATGGTATCGAGCCACTCAGTTTCCATTTGTACAGACGACGTTTGACCATCGCTGCAAATTTGTACAAAAGACGATTCTCAACCAGGGAGGTAAAAGACCTCTCATCACTAAATCATCTCCGCTGTCTAAGTAAATAATCTGAAGCGAGTCCTCCCTTGTGGAGAGGCCTCGTAAAGGTCTCGTATAATCCCCCGGGTAGCCCTTTAAACATTCGCGGCTATCTAATACCCGTGACTCACCCTGGAAGCAATCAGCAGCAAACAGCGCTCATGATTTTTGCCTCATCTTCACCTCGTGTCCAAACGGATGACGCTGCCCTAAAACCGACATCGCATGCAATTTAAGGGTAAAAGGCCAAGTTAAGGAAGCGTATGCACACCAGGGAGCAGGTTTCGACAAGTTTGGAGGATTCAAAGTGTGAGAGTCGTGATTCTCAAGGTACTGAGAAGCCATGATTCATCGCTGTCGCAAAGCTAGCCCTCCGACGTCTCTCTCAAAAATCAAAGCCAGGCTTTGGTTTTGCTTGATAAACAGGACTAAACTGTGGCGAACGCGGTTAAAATTCCCTGAACCTCTGTCTACTTGTGGTGTTCTGATAGAGCGGTTCATCGTCGTTATAAGCATGTCGATTCACGACAAGCTCCAAACAGCTTCGGCTTTGGGATGGCGTACAACACGCCGTGGGCTGTGGCAGAATTAGGCACCTGCATCGGCGCCCTGTCCTCCCCCGCACGCTGCCCTCTCTGCCGCCTCCCTCTTTCCTTTTTTCCACCACATGCCAAACGCTTCGCAAGGCTCCTTCCTGTGGGTGCACGCGCGCGTTAATGCAACGCGTGCAAAAGCAAGCAAAAGACGCACTCGTTCCCATAATGTGGCGGAGACGTTTGCGATAATGCAATTGAGGAACACGCGAGGCGCAGTTACCACACAGAATAACACACGCCGCCGCCGCATGAATGTCGGCAGGAAAACTGCACAAAAGCATGGAAAGCCACGCTTCAATGGAAGTTTAATCACAGATCCACATAGCAGCCACCCACACGTGCCCCCCCCCCCCCCCCCGATTATGCGCTACAACCAAAAGGCATCCAGCAAGCATTTGGGCGGCGTTGAGAGCCAGCCAAGTGAGAGCTCTGTCAGAGCATTAGCCAGCATGTAATCATTGCCCAAACTCACGGCAATTAGAAGCGCTTCTAATTCGTCACTGGAATAATTGCCTTCTCCCGCCACTAATAGTTTACTTTTCGTCAACGGCTGAACAGAGCCGAACTCGGAATTCGCGAGCGCAGACGTTCGCAATACGCATTAGCGCTGACGCGGCCGCAGCTGCAGCTCGTCTGTCAGCGTGCCAGATCAAGATGGATCCTGGGAATTGTCCCCGGCCGTGTCCCACTTGTGCCACATCAATCCCACGACTCCTGACTGAGGCGCCGTGTGTTGCACGTGCGCGTGTTTGTGTGCCCCCCCGCTCCACACCTCCTTGACCCGTGACTTCAGAATCTAACAGAATGGTGGAAAAAACTGCAAATATATCGACAAATGCGACAGACGGTCTCTCTCAACACTTTTTAATGGCGAATCCTTGAATTAATCACTAAACTTTGACACAACGTTCCACCCTCATGAGATGGATGAGCCTTACCCAAAGCACATTCTCTCCAGGAGGAACTCACCTCCAAAATTTGGTGCCGTCTTTGAGTATGTGAAAACCTTCAAAGGGGCAAATGATATGGCTTGAAAATAATAATGACAGAGAATTAAGGAATTTTCTTTGAGGCTCTCCGTACGTGAGGTAGGCGTGTGAAGTGACGGATGTGAGCCCGTTGCGGGAACATGTTAGTTAAGGAAGCCTGATGAAGCAAAGGGATCGCTCCCTACTGTACTTGCCTGTCACTTCCCCCACGATTAATCAGAGGCTCTCCTCGACATGCCCACAATGGAGCTATCATTAAACTCGTTGTGTTACACCTTGCCTTGACAGTGCGCCTTTATCTCGGCGTAAGCTAATTAATTTGCTTGCCATAGAGCTGAATGTTGCAAAGCAGCAACGCTGAGTTGTGATGAATGCAAGCAGCCATTTCCATTGTGTGCGTGTGTGTTTAGGTGGGGGATTGGGACACCTGTCTCAGGTTGCATCCAGCGGGCTGAGCGTGTTGCTGCGGCAACTCTTTTGGCGTGTTTTCAACCAGCCGATTGAGTTCACTTTGCCACGGTGTGCTTTGCAACGTTAAACCATGATCACACTTTTGATAGCAGCTACATAAATAGCATGATGTCATTGCAGAGCGAGCAGTTTCACGCACCATAAATTCAACAGGGATGCCTTAAAACCTCTCTTGGTCCTTGTCCAACGTATCACGATTCATATTGTTCCCCATTCCGTGGATATTATCACATTTATGTCATAGAAGTGCGGATGGGACTGCAGCACGTTAACGTCGCCCTTCCGGGACTGTGCTACAGTCGGTACCGAAGCAGAAGGGTGTGTTGGCGGAGGGACACGTCGAAAACAGATTGGATAGAGACTCTTGAGGACCAGACTTGGGCAAAGAAATGTCTAACAAACCAATCTTGATGACTTTCACAAGCAATCGTCCGTCCATTTTATATCTGGTTGCAAATGAATTCTGCCTCTGGTGAAAGGAAATCCAAACAGAGTGGCGAATGAGATTTGACTGAAACGGAACGACAGGTTTACAGCCAATGACTGAAGATAACGCCACTTCCAATAGAGCAGTGTCTTTCTCGTGCGGCTCTTCTCTTTAAAAGTTGCTGCCATGAAATGGGCGGCTTTTCGCTCAACCTGTAAATTTCATTGCTTTGGAGGTCGTACCAAAGGCCTATTGGGCCATATTGGGACGTTTTTCCCAAGTGCCCGCTCGCCAGCGCCAAGGTAATAAGAGCCACTCGGCTGCATATCAGCCACCGAGCTCTCGAGGATTAACTCCTGCTCTGCCCCCGTCTCTTTAACGCCAGATACATTTTACACAACTTAATCCCTTGCTTCAACTCTCTCCTTCTTTTTGTTTTGACTCGGCCTGATGGACGGCACTTTCCGGCGGGTCCAGGCGGAGAGCCCGAAGGGCAGAGGTGGCAAAATGACTCGATCGCCCCGTTGAGCGTATTGCCCAGGCTAATGGGGGGGGGGGAAATATATCGCTTGGCTTCTCGTAAATTTGCACATTGATGTTACGCGAGGACAAGAGGGCTTACGATCCAGGGAGAGCGCCCTCCGCCTCCTTCCCACCCCGCCTACTGTTGTAACTGTACTATGAGCCTGCAGACTGTCGCTGTGCTGAGGCTATGAGATAACCACTTACCATTGTGAGAAAAGGCTGTCGGAGCTTTGTTTTTTTCCCCCCCCTCCCTCTTTCTCTCGCTCTCGCTCTCTGGTACAAATATATAAAAAGCTTCAGCCGCGATTGCAGAAATAGTTCTGTCACTATAATTAGATGTAAACAGTCAAACGAGACTCTCAAGCTCGCTCTGTCTCACTGGCCTCATGGCCTCCTGGGAAGCAAGACGTGTTAGTGTGTGTGACAACCGTGTGTGTGTGTGTGGGGGGGGGGGGGGGGGCGTGCGTGCGTCACTTTGCCATGCACCAGCGAGTTTATGACAGCATGTGACAATGCTCATCGCGTCTCGCTGTTGCGCTGCTCTCATTCTCTGTCGTCGTGTCCTTCTTGTGAAAACACACGCCCCCCCCCCCACGTCCACCAGAGGGGAGGTCAGCGGCCGCGCTTTGCGAGTTGAGAGAAGCGGCGGACAAACGCACATCTGTTGCTGAGCGGGCCGTCATTTGCCACGCATCCTCAGGACAGGCGCTGCATTGGCAGAGAGAGGAGGCAGTGTAGCCTAGTGGCCACATGAAAAAAAAAATAATTCAAGTTCAACAACTGGTTAAAGCTGCGGACTGAACAACAAAGAACATGTCGAAATGAAAGAATTCAGTTCGTAAAAGAAGCCTTTTGACATGAAAAGCAGTACGGGAGGCAAAAGTGTTTTTTTTTTTCTCAATCAAAGTCAGCAAGAGCAAAAGAGCCCAAGACAGAGGAAGAAGAAGACCGAGCAACAAGTCCCTTCTGGATTGAGGATGAGGCAGCTGGTTGGAGGGTCTCCTGAGACTTATTAAAACGGAATTCCTGATGCTAATCTTTGTTTTCTCACCATTGGCCTGACACATCCTTAAGACGCATGCGGCATGTATATTTAATGGCAAATCTTTGCATATGTTTAGCGGCGCACCTCGTCGTTAGCCGCTGACAGCTAATGAAAGGTGGCCCATTACTGGAGTTGATCTGCGCACGCCATCTGCATTTAAGGATCAAAGCTTACCAATTACAAAAAACAAAAGGCCTTGAGCTCTGAAAATGTATGCCAACATATGGCCTTTGTGTGAGCGCCGGGCCATTCGGTCGTCCCTCCTTCCATTTTCAGGAATCCTTTTTAGGATTGTGGGTGACCTTGTGACATGTGGGATAAAGCCGGGATTGGTCGCCAGTCAATCGCAGGGGACAAATGGTCACATATGGACAATTTAGAGTCTTCAACATGCACGTTTCGCCCCCCAAAAAATCCATGATTTCAATCTCCTAACATAATCTTGATTAAACACCGATTATGATCCAAGTCAGCTCTCACAAACGTTGAGCGTTTGTCAATCCGATTTGGTTCGGTTCAGTCAAACTCAAACGCATTTGACCCGAGGGCAATTTGTTTGTCATCGTGTGCTTGTGGCTATGCTCGTTCATCCAGCTCATTTCTTTCTCGGGGCATTGAATCGATTGGTTTTGGTCTTGCCTCTCATCTGAGAAGGCTTCATCAGTTCGTCCAACGAGGTTTTGTTCGGACAGACCAAGCCGAGTTGGTGTGGAAGCCAAAATGTTTACGCTCCCCAACCACTAATTGGCTCGAGTGTAAACGCTGCGGCCCAAACCTTGGGACCAGAAAGCAGTCGTGGCAGCGCTCCAGAGTCCAGACTGGCCCCAAGTGGCCTCTTTTTACCTCTAAAAATCTACTCGCGCATGTGCAACTTGTAAATATGCCATTTTTAAATTAAAAAAAAAAATGTATACCGGAAGGAGACAACGCCAAAGAAGACAGATCAAAATCCATAACCAGCAGTGTTAAAAATAAACAGAAAGTGTCGGAAAATCATAAATCTATATCACTAGGGATCAGCATCGGGGGTCTCTTTGCGTGTCGTAGAAGAACATTTTTAAATTGTGTGTGACATTTCAGCTGATTAAAAAAAAATCTATCCCATATAGCAAGTGAATGCAACTCAGCAGAATATTTTTCTGAAAGTTTTGTCACACAATAGGTCACAAATACTGACCCAAGTAGTGCTAGGTTCTCATGCTCTAAACTCCAAAGTGCAAACACAACCCGAGGCCATGAGAAGACTGAGGAACTGAAGAAAAAAAACTCTTTTTTTTTTTTCAGACAATGTGCTTGATGCACGTTCACGCAATGCTGCAAAAGCGTGCGCCTCCTTCCGGTCTCACCCAAAATGATTTTAAGACAACATTTTTTTGGAGTAAGAATGTGATTCGCGGGAGTAACGTGTCTCTCTGCTGGTCACGGCAAATATGCACTTCACCGGAGAATCTTTATCAAGCTCATTATCTTGAGTGACACGCGCAACAACAGCCCTCAGTTCCGTCATCCGTGATTGAATGTGACGTCCTCGCGCAGACGCCAAAGATAACGCCAGCATTTGTTTTGCCCCCCCCCGATGACGCTCTGTGCCTTAAATAAGGCGGCTTGTTTAAATAATTGTGGATTTAATTTATACTGAGCAGAATGTTTGACTTTTTTTCTAGTTCATTTTGAAGGTGAAATGTTACGTTTTCAAATAAAACTAATCTTTGCATGCTCTCGCAAATTGTCAATGCAGATGCAAACAAAAATCAGCAAGAAAACTGCACACATAAGCAGAATAGAAGATTTTAAATCCAAACGTTTTCATGTAAGCGGCCCCAAAATCCTTCACGCTCATCATAAATGCAACCCAAATTGGGCTCTTCCTGCCCCGCCCCCCCACCAATTTTTCTGGTTAAATCGGTTTTGCTTAATCCCGCAAACAAACAAACATATGGCCACCAAAACCTCCCAAGGAGAAAGCTCTGGGCAAACAACTTCAGAGCTGAATATGGATGCGAAAGAATTTTTTTTTTCCTTGGTCGACGGCCTCCAGACATGCTGCATGAAGAGCCACTCGGATCCAGCGGGGACAGACTGAGACGTTGGAGGGTTAACAATGCACCTGTCTGGGCCTCCGAATCAACCGCAGGGTGCCTGGCTCGCGTCGGGCTGTCCTGGAGCGCGCACACACGCACACACACACACATATGCGTGCGTGCAAACCCCAGCGTGTTGTTTCTCGCCACAAATCTGCCGACAACAATGGGGCACAACGCCCCCGCCCTTTTTTTTTTTGTTCCTGTCACTGAGCGCTTACAATAATACATTTGAAATTAAAAAACAAGTAATCTGGATTTTCTGCATGAGCCGTTAATAATGTCCAACAGCTGTCACGTGCAACGTGGCCACTCACTGAGGTGGGCTGGACAATAACAAATCAGAAAAGAGCAGTAACAACAAAAAAAAAAATCTCCAGTCTTTTTTGTTGGTCATGGAAAGTGAACAACTACTTTAAAAAGCCAGATGGATTCTTCTCGACGCTTATGAAATTCAGTGGCCTGAAAGCCGATCCAAGAGGCGGCTCGTCCGTCCGCCGCTCTCGTCCGTGGGGCTCCTTTGTGTTCCGACGCGGCGTACACGCCCCGCGCCGAGGGCCACGCGGCGGCGTGTGGGCGGCGCGCCGTTTGAAGCGCCCTCTCGGCGGCGGCGTGGCCACTCTTCACTTTTTGCAGCTTGATTTTCTCACAAATGAAATTGTCCCAAAATTGTATTTATTTATTTTAAATAAAATGGGATGCAATAATTCTCAACCTCAAGGTCCCTTTTTACGAATAATTCAATTCAACAATTCCGGTTTTCAAGTCTTCCGCAACATTGCTCTAAACTGAAAACTACTTGTTTCCCTTTGCGGCTTAAATGGACAAGCTGATGTGTCGGTGGAAGTTCAACCCCCACATCCTTGATCATCCAATCACAAAACTCCCGTAAGAGCCAACCTTTTTTTTTTCTCACTACGGACAGATGCGAATGTTTCGTCATCAGCGTATCGAACAGAATAATGCTGGATTTTTTTGGGAGAGCAAACTAGCCGAGACTGAATCAACAGCGCCTCTGCTGGTTCTAATCCATTTGGACGCATTTCTTCCAGACGCGATTATTCCAAAATCAATTCCACGCAATGGCTTATTATGGCCATTGCAATTCTTAATGACAACATTCAGACATATGCAAGCCATGAGAATCGATAAACTTGTACACTTTGGCGCCGATCTAATGCACTCGACGGAGTTGTCGTTGCAAGAGTGCGTGAGGGAGAAAGAGACATTTCAGTAGCCGTTCTGAGAAGGGTGGTGACAACATTAGCGAGGTGCCATTTTGACCAGGTTTGCACTTTGCGGGTGGCGTGCCGTGCCGCCGATGTCATCTCGCAACAATCGAACAAACGAGCTTGTGACGTGCCAAAAGCCCCCAACCGAGCCCCACGCCAACACGAAAGGGCTTTCTCGGAGTCAGACCAGAACGGATTTTGGCCCAGACCCCAAGTTCTGTCAGTGTGCTTCCCCTTGCGGCTGCTGCAGCGGGATCCAAATAGCGTATTGCATTTAAATGTACCACGCGTCCCATAGAAATGAATGAGTGACATTGCGAGTCATCGTTCATCGTCAAAAGACGATCAGCATCCAACGTAACGGGCTGCGACGCCCAAAGAGTAAATGTTTTGGAATGGGGAACGCGGTGGGAGGGGGGCGGGGCGTAAACATCATTGTGGTTTGCAGCACATGCATCCATTACGATTATTACTGCCATAGCGCTACAAGCCCACGGCGATTCTTTGGAATTGGGGCCTAATCGCTTAGTGACCTCTTCTTCTTCATTAAAAACAAGTAACAAAAATTTCTGCTGGCTTTTGGGGGGAAAGACAAGGTACGACTGGAGGCTTTTTTTCTATTAATGAATTGTCTGAAAACACTTGAGTCCAATGCTTCTCAAATAGTGGGGCTGCCCCCCCCCCAGTGGGGGGTGCTGCGATGTTAAGGGGGGTGCGTGTGACACTGGAGAACATGCTTTTTTCCCCGCCGTACTACAATAAAGTGTAATTGCACATCCACACCACTAGTTGGCAGTGGCGCTCTCCTTGCCCATTGTGCGCAGCGAGTATTAACTCTTGTTTTGCAAAGAAAATGCTTTTATTTATAGTTGTGGTGGAGAGTATGGGGAGGGGGGGCGTGGATTGTTTTCTTCTTGCTAGGGGGGGGCACCACAGAAAATAATTGAGAAGCACCGCTCTAGTGTGTACGCCAGGCCAGAAGGTGGCGCTACCAGACTTGACTGGAACTGACATCACGTCACAAGACGACGCTGTTTTTATAAGTTGTCGTAAACAAGCGCAGTCACAATCGACCTGCACCCCACTTACTCGGCTTGATTCTTTTTAAAGGCCCGGGTCGTAAGCGGACCTTTTGCTAATCCCTTCAGACACCTGTGTTTGTCTTTGAAGCGTCCTCAGACCCGCGGGATATTCCAGCAATGAGATGTTCAATAAAAGTCTCAGTAAAGTTATTTATTCCCTTTTGGTTGCGGACAAAAAAAAAAGTGGGGGGGAGAGAACGAGAGAGAGACGGCAGACAGCCCGGCTAACCTTTGAAGGGGGAAGCTGCTCGGACGTAAAAAACTGGGAGAATGACAGCGACATCCTACAAGAGAACAATAAAGGGGATGGACGGGGCCTTTTTTTTATCTTTAACAGCAGCCGTAAAACATACGCACAAAGCCAGGCTGGCCAACAATAGTCCGGGCTGAGGGGACGGCGGCTCCAGCCCAAGTGGCAGGAAAACCGCCGCTTCCCAGACACCGGGCTCTTCCTGCAAAGAACCGTTCGAAGGTGGCGTCGGGGGCAACGTGCGGAAAAGGGAAGCCAGGGGGAGATGCAGAGGAAGTGGAAGTTTGAGCGTGCGGGATGACAAATATATGACCTCTTGCTGCAGATCGCCCCCTCCCCCCCGCCCACAGCTGCGTTCACACAAGCACACCTCCGGCAAGGCGCGGCGATTCAAACAATATGGCTGAAAGACGACCCCCCCCCTTGCAATAAAGGCCGGCCGTAAAGGCCGCTTCCAGCACGCCCCGCCGCGGCCAAGTGCAAACTGTCCCCCAAGTCAATCGAAGCTTGCAAGCGTGTCAACGGCCTTACTGAATTCAGGCACATTAAATGACTTTACGGCTCGCGGAAAAAGTTGATCCGCGGTCACGTTTGGAAAAGTGCAACCGTAAAGCGGCCACCTGGCATGCGTCGCAAACACTCTTATAATGAAAATGGACTGACAAGGTCGCAATGTGGTTTTTTTTCGACAAATCTGAATTTCTGATGCAACTTGGCGGTTTTCATTGTTTTAGCTGAGCTTAGCTTCACGCGGCACACGTGTGTCAAACATGAGGCCCGGGTGCCAGATCCGGTCCAGATCACTTTTTTGTGGCCCACTCTAGCAAATAGTGTATCACCGTTATGTTTCTTGCCGCAAAATCTGTCCCTTCTCTGCGCGTTTTTTAAAGTGTTCACGTGCAATTTCAATTTGAAATGATAGCAAATCTCGTACATGACGGTTGGCTCCGCAACGTGAACATTTTTTGCTTGAGTAGTGGTACAAATGGTTTGCGTTTTAACAAACAAAACTCTACGGTAACGCACTTTTATCACGGACGGTATGACACACCTTATCACGACACCAACCTTGAAATATTCATTGTTTCTTTTAAATATTCATGTCAAGTTAGTCCCCGGGGGGATCCGACGCGCTCGGCAAACAAGATACTCAGTTGGGCTAACGTCGCTAGCATAATAAGACAATGGAACGCGTCATTAATGACTAACAACGGACATCCGACCCGAGAGCTTTTGTTTCTTTGAGTTTTGCAACATGCATTTTTCAAGATTCAGACACAAAAATACTTTGAAAGTCCTTTTCATGAGTTAAATGTTAACGAGTGGCCCAAAAAAATTGCCACTTTTCGTGATTTAGTTTGTTTTTGTCTTTTTTTTTTGCGCTACCATAGATTCTAGTGTTGTCATATCACAGTAACTGGAATATTTTTAGGCTTCTACCAATTATCTTTTCACTTTGTAATTGCTTTTGCTTATTTTCTAACTTTTAAACTTGAAATTCTAAAATCTGTTCAGGAGGCATTTTTAACCCCCCCCCCAAAAAAATAACACCCAGCTATGGCGTTCATCTTTTGTAGCAGTACAGGAAGCTTTTGGGCTTGCTCCTTCTAATTTGATCATTTTAGTTTCAGCAACTGCAAAGTACGAAGAACTCGCATATCCTGGAACGTAAAGTATAAATGCAGCTTATGTCACCTCAAACAAAAATGGCAGAGAAATGATGTGTTCTATAAATAACTTAACCTACATTCATATTGGTTTTAGAATGTTAAGCAAACAAAACATGAAGAATAACATCCTTGATTTTTTTTTTTTTTTCCTCGGTAGGAAAGGTTAGCACCCCCCTGCCATAAAGCATACATTTTCATTTTGAATACGATATAATAAATGTCACACGGATAATAGCTTGGCACTAAATGTGGAGTTGTAAAAGAGAAAAAAAAATTGTCCAGATCATTTCTCTTTTAAAATACACGAGCGGCGAAAAAATTATGAGTGTGATAGCTGAAAATGTGCGGAGAATTGAACACATTTGGAAGGCTGTACGGGGAGATAAGGTTCCTCCAGTCACACCCAAAAGTGACGAGAGCGGAGAGAACAACAAGCCACCTGTGTGTTCACGGCGCTGGCGATGGCATTTGCAGTCTTGGTGTTGGTGCGGCACAAAAGATAGACGGTCCATCCGTGTGCGTGCGTGTGTCAAAAGCAAACATGAATGCTGAGCGATGAAAGGCGAATAAATTCTCCACATTCCACATATTTTTTTTTTTTTTGCGCAAATGCATTCGGAGTCTTCATTTTCTGCTCTTTGTTATCAAGCCTCCCTCTTAAATACAGCCTGCCATTGAAAGCGACAAAAGAGACATTCAGTGGGAACATCTGATCAAATTTATCATTCACATTTTCAGACAGAAATTCATAGTTCTTCTTATGTTTAATTGGGAATAAAGATCCATATCAAAAGATCCATATCATGGCAATTGTAGCATAATTTTTTTTTTTTGGCCATCAAACTGATGAAACTCTAAAAAGTTCATATCTGCACTTTTTCAATGTGCACAAAAAGTCGCCTTCTCTCAAACATTGCTCGCCAAATCATCGAAATCTGTGTCAGTGAGCGCTTCTCCTTCGCCAAGATAATCCGTCATCCGTCATGTCAAGATGCTAATGAGACAGCTTGCTTTTTGCACAGGTGTGCCTTGCCCCGCCCACAATAAAAGGACGCGTCGAAACGTGCAGTTGCGTGCAGAACAATCCCATGCTGACTGCTACCTCATAAAAAAAAAATTTTTAAAAGTGTTGTTTACGTTTTGGGTTCAGTACATCTCCAGTCACAAATAAGACAAAAAAAATGCGATGGTCTCTGCAGCCGCTTTATAAATGATAAATTAAAGCAGTGTCACAAATGTAAATACTCCCGAGTCACTTGTCAAAGCTGGCGCGTGCACCGTGAACACATTTGCACCCCGACACTTTGAAGGCCAACACAGGAGGGGGCGGAGGAGCGGGGGTAAAACCACCCGCCACTCACCCCACCCATCGGTGCACTGACACCCGTACGAAGCCGCTCGCCCACGCAGCCCGCGTCCACGAGGCGATGGCATCAATGCAAAGTGACAAAGCGCCGCCACGACCCTTCCCAACGCATGCCCAAGACGCCTTTGTCAACAACGGAGGCCTTGATTATCCTCAAACACGACACTTGATCCTCAAAACTGTCATTCAAAGGGCACGGAACAACATTGCCGTCCTTTCTTCATGTTTTTATGTTGTGGCGTAGCAGAGATTAGATTGGGCGGAAGGCATCAATAATCGCTGGCTTGTTGTAAAAAATTGGGGGAGGGGCACTCGTGAGCTGTCGGTGACGAGCTCGCATTTTTGTTTGCATACACGCTTAAATGTGATCAACATGTGGCCTTAAAAGAGCTTGAATTTCATCGCCGTATGCATGCGGATACCAGGCAGTCATTATTGCTGCTAGCATGTTAGCATTTCATTGATTCCTTATTGAGCTGTCTTAGCGCTTTTGCTATCTTGCTACATACCAACCGCTAACACTTGTCATTCAAAATTGTGCATGCAAACATGGCAATAAATCAAAGAATTATGCTCCTGTCTTGGGATTTTCACTACTTTATGCTAAATGTAAGCTTAACCAATTGCTTTTATGTAAGCAGTTCATTAGCTCTTATCAAAATAAGCAAGTACCTGATGATCTGTCTTGGCACTTCAACTATGTTGCATTTTCCAAGTCTTGCATTTTATATTTCTGTTTATTGTTTCTTTAGTGTAATGTGTTCATTCAAAAACATTCGACTTGCAAATTGATAAAATTGCAATATTTAGGTGAGGCATTGCATTGATATCAAAACATATTGTCTTGTGTATCATCACTGCACAATCGCTGTATCGTGATACCACTCAAATATCACAATCTGGTAACCTGATTTATTGCTACAATTCCCATCTCCATTAACAGAGTCTTTGAAAATGACTAAAATGTGGTTAATGAAAATTGCCAGAAATAAGGCCATTAAAAAGTATTCATCTTTTTTTTTTTTTATTTTCTGTGGAAAGTTTTTTCCTGTGAATGTTGGTCGCTGCAGAGTGCATGTGGAATTGCCATACCAGAAATAGATATTGAGACTAAAACAATTGGTTACCACTTAATATATATTTTTTTAGGTCCATACATTGATGATGACATGTCATTTAACATTGCTGGATCTAAAATTGACTTTTTTTCTGGTGCTAATTGATGGCAGACTTTCACATCAAATTAAAGTGGAATTAATTGAATAACATCTTGCTGCACAAAACAACGGCTAATATCCACGTGAGTGGGGAAAAAAAGCCATCACTTAAATATCACAATGTACAATATCGATTATTGTGCAGTCGCTGTATCGTGATACCACAAGTGTCAAACTATAATGACTGCTGTGATTTCCACTCCTAATAACCGAGTGCCCACTGTTGGGTTTTAAAAAAATATTCCAAGGTAGTAAAACAAAATTGCAGAAATGAAGGCCATTAAAAGGTATTGCACTGCATTTCTTTACGAGGTATTCCATTTTATTTTTGTGTTGAAAGGTTTATCTGTCCAAGTTGCCCATGCCTGGTTTGGTTTTAAAAACATTAGAAAATGTATTACATTTAACTTAAGGTCTCAGCAATAACTGTTTGCTTGAGATGCCTTTGCAACCTACATGATGAATAAACTTTACTAAATAAACAGGTCATTTATTAGCTGCGATTTGAGCGCTTAAAGTGTCAACAGCCACTCCCTGAGTGCATTGATGACAAATCATAAAACAAATTAAATTAAAAAAAGCGAAGAATCACCATCCTATGTATGCTGCACCAAGCCTCGGTTCGTAATGACGGACTAACCTGAGTGTGGAGCCATCGGTATGTGTGACGGGTAGTATTTCCCCGCGGGGAAGTGACCGGCGTGCTGCACGGAGCTGTGGCCGGAGGGGGCGATCCGAGAGGTGGCTCGGTGCACCAGGGCGCCTCGCTCCGAGAGGAGGTGCGCCGGAGCCGCGAAGTCCCGTCCTTCCATTCCCAACAATGTCCAATAATCCGCAATCCGGATGGGGCCCGGTGAGGAAAATCAAACGCAGCCCATAAATGAATCCTCTCCTGCGGATGTGTGTGTTGCATTCAGTCGGTCGCGAGGCTCACGAAGCCCGAAACGTCGCTCCGGATCATCTTTTCTGCCCAGGAAAAAAATAGAAATGAAAGCAAAATGGTGCACGACGAGCACAAAACAAGACATTAGTGCTGCTGCGTTGAATTTGCGCTGCGTTAGATTCTCTTTTTTTTTTTTTTTTGGAGGGGAGATCCTAACCGGTCCTGCTAGATTGATCAAGCCGACTTTAGCGTGCCTCCCTCGGTTAAGCCTCGCACAACTGCACGCTGCTACTTCCAGCCATCCACTCACTCTTTATTCGAGGTTAAAACAAGCAAATTTTCGCAAAAAAAATACCTTCAGCTCTTCGTTTTATACGTGCATCCTCCTCCTATTGTCTCCACTATGATGATTAAATTTTCATATTTTGCAAAAAAACAGAATTTAAAAAATTGCACCTTAGCGATTTAAATAGCCGTCTTAATGAACAGATTTTAGAAAATATCACGTGAAGAGGATGCATGACATTTAAATTAAAGATGCGTCATCAACCTCTTGGTGCATGTACACGCACACACACACACTTGACACACACGCACACGACGTGGGGTTGTGTGCATGCATTATGGTGCACTCGCACCATGCACACGACTATTTCACATCGGGAAATCAAGTAAAGCACAACATTTATTATTATTATTTTAAATATTTGGTTATTATTGCACAACCGAGATATCAAATTGATACTAATTGTAAAAAATAAAATAATCACAATTGACATGAGGAAGAGTCACTTTTTCATTAAAAAAAAATGTAATTTTGCACCCAGCAGGAGAGCAACATTACATTGAATTAAATCATATAATATAAACATGCCCCTAAACCCCCTACATGCAGCCCTCTCACCCCCCCCCCCTCCATCTCCACCTCCTCCCATGCTTGACACACACACACGCACACACACGTTTCTCAAACGTCGTGTGCTTCATCCACAACAATAAAAATCTCCCACCTAGTCGAAAAGCTGATGAAAGGCAACGTAGCCTGCTACTGTGCAAGCACATGTGGCTTCTATGCGCTAAAGAGTAAGAAAATGGCTACTGCAAACCTGACAGCTGAGATTGTAATGGAGGTGGAGGAGGAACGAGGAGGAGGAGGGGGGGGGGACACATTGGAGGCGAATGGCCGCCCGTCAGCTGCCTTTGTCTCGGCTTTGCATGCAGCCATTAGCCCGCCATGCTGGTGCGTCCGAACACGTCATCGACATTGCTGCTAAAAACGGCGTTCAAATGCTTCATATGTACAAATAGTCGTTTTTTGTGTGTGTGTGTTTTGTGTTTTTTTTTTTTTGCTCCGCGATTGTTTTATTTCTCATACCGTGCAACTCCGAAACGTCGAAAATGGTGCAATTTGTTTAAAAGCGTCCAAATAATCAACCCGGTTTAACGTTATTAATTCAATTACTGTTAATTTTAGCACATGGAGCAAAAATGGGGGAGAATAAATCAAATTTTATGATTGTGATTATTTGAATTTTATTAAATGATTCGTACGGAGCTGAGGAAACAGGCGGCCCTTCGTGACAAAGCCGGCCGGGAGAGAGAGCGCCTCGGCCGGGGAGAGTCAGAAGCATGACTCGTTGTTGCGGTTTCGACTTTCCGAAGCGCGACAATCGATATTTTCTTATTACACATTTAACCACTATATTGAATATGCTGAAATTCTAGATATATTTGAAAACGAATTACGTTAAATAAACAGATTAAAAAAACGCCAGTAATAATAATAATTAAACTCACGGTGGAATTTTTTTTTAATGTGAACGTTAAGGAATTACAACAATCATAATAGTGACGTATACTATTTAAGGTCGGCAATTTTCAGCTCGTTGCATTAATTTATATTTTCCCCCCAATGTGAAGCGCACACATCCTGTTTATTTTAGACTATTTCGCATCACATTTGCATTTTAGGCAGATACAAATTATCCAGTTATGTAATAAAACGGGGAAAAAGCCGGCCCTGTATTTATTCATTCAATGCATTTAAGGCCGTATGAAACAATAAAATAAAAATAATTAAAAAAAACTCTACTTACTGGCATGTTAAGTTTCCGCATTCATTCGGAATGAATTAAAATGTCCCAAATGCGTGGAGGTGAGGCTGCAGGGCAAAGTGCCAAGCCCATTGAAAGTCGCTGTGAAGCGGTCAGACGGAGGCAGGCCGGCCGAGCGGCTCCGGTATGTCCATGAAAGGTGCCTCGGCGTCGGGATGCAGCAGGGACTGGGACGCTTCAGGCCTGGCTCGATCGCGCCTCCGACCTTCCGAGCGCCGCTTTTCTCTCCCGGTGCAACTGCGTGCCTGGCGCCCGCGCGCACGTTCAACACGCGCTGCCATTGGTGGGATACCTGCATGCTAATGAGCTGCGAGGCTTGCGATTGGCCATCGGCGCTGGCCAATCACGTGTTGATTCGGCCGCTCGACACGGAAGGACGCGGTAGATTTAAAGCACGCGAGGCTTTTGTTCGCGATGCCTGCTTGCAAGACGGCGTGTAACGCACGGTGGACGCATGAATGTGATGCCTCAAAAAAATGTCAGTGTGTGCGTGTGGATCTAGCTGCCATATAGGTAATAGCTGACGAAAAGTTCTAATATGTCTGGTGTATTGACTGGGTAGAGTAATTTTGTTGTCCATTCAAAAAGGTTCTTCAGTTGGGGGGGCACCCAGAAGCACCCCCCACCCCTCTATTGTTTTTAACAAGCTTGTTAGACTCTTTATTTTTCTTTTCGGCTTGTTTTTGTGGCAGCACCATTTCCCAACAGGGAAACTGTTTTTATGAGGGTGGTGCCTTGAGATACACGTTTAATTTGATCTGTCACCATGCTTGTAACTCAAAACACTTTTAAAATAAGGCCCGACCTTTCTTGATTTTTTTTAGACCAATTCCGATATTTTTTAGAGTAAAATTCCAATAAACGATAAATCAGACAATTAAAGAAAATGGGTCCGACATGGATTTACAGGCAGAACGTGACTGTTTTACAATACTTTGTCTTTAAGTATTTGTTTAACTTAACAACAGAGGGAAAAATATATGTAGTAATCTTTGAACATTTTTATCTTCGTTTTTCGATTATCGGTCACGACCAGATTTAAACACGAACAAAAATGTTTGTAGCATTTTTTTCAACAAGAAAAGTGCACTATATAGTATTGTACATTATACACACACAGTAATTCAAAGATGCAGTCGTATCAGAACCGACACGAATAATGCCTCGCATGCAGACTTGAAGTTGAACACCCATTTGTAGTTTGAAGCTACTCAAGGTTGTTCACTGCTCGTTTACGTGACAGTCGTGTTACGCAGCCTGAAAGTGAAAGCAATTAAAATCCAATCAAATTGCAACTATTTTAAAATGGCAACGTTAGCATTTGTTTGGAGAGTGCTGTTGAGTCCGGGCACACCCGAAATCATCACATTCAATTGTCAACGACAACAGATCACAGCAATGTGGTAACGTTCGCGCGCTTCCTGATTACAAATAAAGTCAAAGAAAATGTGCCGAAAGGTGTGAAGTCATGTGAAACACGTTTGATTTGAGGATTTTCACTCTCGTCCCATTCAACTGCCACAGAAAAAAAAATCCTATCCCGTCTCAGTCAGGACAATAGTAAATATAAATAAAAAATCCCGTCCCATTCTCGGTGAAAAAATTTCAAGCTCCCGTCCTGCTCTTGTTCAAAATGACTCCCACTTGCTTAGCGCGGCCATTTTGGAGGTCGACTACAAAAAAATTACATTTTACTCGTTTATTGAACAGTTTGTAGACAATTTCTTCTCATTGCCTCTCACAATTTTGTGCAAATGACAATGTTTCTGACTTTTATCACACAAAAAAAAAAAAAAAATCAGGAACCTGTAAAACCGTTTTGGTGGCGGCAAAGGTTTTTGAATTATCGTGCCAACCAGCTAACGAACATTCGGTCCGATTGTTGTGATGTCATCCATTCTCCAAGTTACTCTTGGTCATTGCTGTGACATATTTGTCTTCAATTCCTTCCCGTTTCAGCTCTCGCACGTCGTTTCTAAAGGGATTTAGTCCTCTGTGATTTCGGAAGTCGCGACCCGATGGCGAGTCGCCAAGTGAAGCAAGGCTCCAATCAATGAGCGCTATTACCGCAGGAGTGTTGTTGTTTGTTTTCGCCCGGCGTCATACACACTCGCGCTCGTGTTTACGTTCCATTTTACATGACTTTTATAGAGGACGCTTACAATTGCACGGCACTTTAAAAAAAAAAATCAGCATTTACTGCGCGTAGGTGGCAATCACTGGTGGGTAAATCAAGTCAAACCACATGTTGTTCCTTCTATTAAAAGTCTTGTTTGACTTGCGTTAATAAAACAACACGGAAAAATATTTCTACACGTTTCTTCTCGTTGGACTCGAGTGAATGGAGCCTTTTTTTTTCTTCTTTTAATTTTATTGCATTTTTGACACGCAGGTCGAACCTGGAGCGCAAAGTCAGCCAACGTAAGCACGGAGTGGATTCAACATAAATATCGTTACAAATAGGTGCCGTTTAACTGAAACCATGTCAAAATATTAGGTGATACATTTTCAGGTCTTTTTGCAGTTTAAAACACATTACCTACAATTTAGCCCATGAAAAAAAAATCACTTTTGTTGTTGATGATTAATTTTCTTTTGGGAAAACATTTTTCATGAAGCCAATTTTGTTAATTGAATCACCTCATAAAACATAATTCATGAAATAAATAGGATAAATATACATCATATATAAAAAATTATATATATGTGTGTGTGTGTGTGTGTGTGCAACAATTAAATAATCGACAACTAATCGATTGCCAAATTGAAAAAATTTTTTTGTGTCTGTTTGTGGAATATCGTGAATATAGACATATATGTGTGTGTGTGTATTTTTAATTTTTTTTAATGACTCACCTTTCATTAGACAGGCTTCAGGTTATTGCATGACGCTGAATATTTACAAACGAAAGCCCTTTTGTGTGTGAGCGCGTGTGCGCCAGCGCTGCTGATTGGCTGGCACGCTTCCATCGTATTGTCAGTCACCAGAGTGTAAACAAGCCTCTGATTGGCTGATGGCCAGTCCGCATTGGACTGCCTGCAAAAAAATAAAAAAAGGCAATAACTGTCCAGGCGGTTTCAAGGCGTCCCCGGGGTGGATGATGAAAGGGGATAAGAGAGAGAGAGGGGGGGGGCTGTTTCAAGGCACCCCCAACCCCACCTCCCCTCCCTCGCCTCCAAAGGCGGACCCCCGTTGGCCCTGAAGCCAAACGAGTCAAGCGTGAATCAAAGGGAATATACTGCAGAGCGAGGGGGGGAATGATAGCGTGGATATTAGCAATAATGGAGCTGTTCCTGCCACCGAAATCGTCACCGAAAATCGTCGCTGCTTGTCGTGGATCGTTGTCGTTGCTTTTAAATGAAGACGACGTGCGTGGAAACATTTCTGCATGTTGTCGCGTGCGGCTGCCTGCATGAGGTTTGTCGCAGTGGGTTGGTGCGGTAGAATAAAACAACACTCGGTAATTGCTCGCAAGTAAATAATTTGCACATTTGCGGTTTGGGGGCTGGAAAAGGGGGTTTGCACGGTGAGTTTGGGAAAAGACGACACAGACGACATAATGGTGTGTGAAGTGTGCGTGTGTGTGCGTGTGTACAATTGTTCAAGCGTTTAGCCTGCCACTTCTCCCATTGTCAGCACCCACTCATTGTTGCCTGAAGTGGGTGACTGCAGTGTGTGTGTGTGTGTGTGTAAATATATATATATATATCTTTTTTTAATATTTTCCTTTTATTTATTTTTAATATTTTCCTTTTATTTTTTTCTGTGTATTTGCATTAAAATGCCAAAATAATTGAGCATTTATTTGAAAATTCCTCTGACTTATTTTGTGCAGTTGTCACCACGCACACTTTGCCCATATTTTGAGGGACTTGAAGCGCAGTATGAATTAAATACTATTTATGACTAAATTGACAAACATTTCTTTTAATCCCCCCCCACCATTTGTTTTATTTTTATGTGACCCTTATTTATGAATACCCCACTAAAAAAAGACACGGTCCTTTCTGAAGACACCCTTTGTGAGAAAGGTGAAATCTAAATATAAATACAGTACTGTAATAAGAACCACCAATATTTGTTATTTAATTTGATAAGATTCTTATGAATGAATATTCCACTTCCAATATACACTGTCATTCATTAATTCACCTTTAAAAATGTCATACAAGACTTTTATGTGACATTAATTGATGAATATCTCACAAAAAATACACACCGTCCTTTATTCATATATTTTGAGGAAGGTGAAACATTAATTCTAAATATATTATCCCATAAAACTAGAGGTTACACTTGACTGCAATTACACGTTTATGATTGAAAAGAAAACAACAAAAAAAAAAGTTTCTTCAATCCAAATTTTTAGACTTCCTGTGTGAAATATTTTTCAATTTTGTCCTGCCATCGATACGGGACGGGATGCGTGATAATTAAATCTGGGTGAGTGACTTGCAAAAGGGAATAAAAAGCCGTTTTACAAGGAGGACGATTGTCCTTGATCAATCAAGTGTTGATGATTGACAGCCCCTTCCTCCCGCCCACATCCACGCGACAGACGGCCCTCGTAGATATTCAAGATGGACAAACCGTGCGGCCCTTTCGCCTTTATGTCCTCAATAAATAAAAAAGTGGGACATTTTTATTCACAATGCAGCTTATCTCCCGGGGTTTAAAACAACAAAAACAAAATAATAATCCACCCCCAAAAAAAGGATTAAGCATTAAGAGCACAAAAGCGCTTGATGACATTTTGTGGATCAAGGCTTCCGCTTTTATTAAAAAACAAACCCACACGTTTCAATCTTGCGAGGCGATTCAGAAACAAAATTTGATCATCATAGAAGCTCGGACCGCGATCGGAAGATCCTGGGATCGTTCAGGAGGAAGAATTGAGGCGGACCGGACGGAAATGTTGCCAGCCTCTTCTCACATTATGTGCCGTGACATTTGCTGCTGTTTTGGTTAACGAATGGACTCAACACTTTAATATCCATGTGAAAATGATAGCGTCTATGCAGATTTTATTCAATTACTTCCGGATGGTGCAGCTAGCAACCAATGAGGGGATTTTATTTTTAATATTATTTTTAAAACAAATCTTCACGAAGCGAGGCTTAAAACTCACCTATTTGCTGTTTTTGTGTTCAGGCCAATATAAAAGCAATGCTTTGATGCCATCTTGTGGCAACCACTGGCTATTAGAAACCTTTCCGAGGGTGGGGTCAGTTCCAGCCCTCCGTTCTGCTTGAGTTGACTTTTAGGCGAGAGGCCGCACACAACTTGGAGTGGTTACCAGCCAATCACAAGGCAGATATAGACAAACATTCGCACACACATTCCCACCAATTTAGTGATAATTGTATGAAACTTCTTAAACACATTGAAGGATTTTCTTCCACTTGATAGATTATCGCACATTAATCACAAATGATGATGTCACAAATATATTCCTCTGAGTGCTGTTATATCATCATCATCATGTTGCTGCACCGTTTGTGTTCCAATATTAATCCATATCAACGTTACTATTGCAACATCAACGCTGTTGGTTAGCCGAAGCATTTTGTGTTAGCATTAAGCTAGCGGACACGAAGCTATGTGTTTTTTGCTCAAAATACGTGTAATTATTTCGTTTAGTGCGGAAGTGCTTGAAGGAAGCAGATGTTCACGACCGGCGAGTGAAGTCATATTTTGGAACAACCACTTGCCGGTACGACATCGACAGAGACACAACTACGCAGTTTTTGTTAACATTTGGATGCAATGTTATCATCCCAAGTCGTTCGCCCGCATTCCTCTTTTGTCCGCTTGAAATTTGCTGACGTCATTTTTCTCGACCTCCCCACAATGTGTCAACTTTGCCCTTCCTCCCGCTGCAGGCCCGCAGCGAGCCTGTCAACAGGTTTGCATTCTTCCATCTGACCCGAGTTGCATTTTAATCTCGGTGGGGAAAGAGCGGGGATTCCCATTTCCTGTTTGTCCAAAAAAAACGAGCACATCCGCTGTTGTCATTCCAAGGTGACACGTTACCGCAAACATACGGCTGCAATACAAACACTTTCATCGCCACACTTTGAAAAATAACTGCGAGGGCAAGAATGATTTCTCTTTTCCGTCATTTGTCCGCTTTTTAGGCAAATGCTTCTGAGAAGGCTTTTTGGGAAAAGGCTTGAAGCGCCACCTGTTACTTTTATTCATTTGGATTAATGGCTGCGGTGTGGACGGAGATTCTCCTTGTGTGTGTGTGTGTGTGTGTGTGCGTGCACAGATGCGTGGGAAAGCCTCACCTTTCAGTTTTTGCGCAAAAGATTGATGCCTTTTAAATCATGTGGAGCGTGCTCGGATTATACAGCCCAACACAAACGTTGGCTCGATTTGTTCACATGTAGAATGCATTTTTTTTTTTTATTGGACGACGGGGCCGGGTCACATTTGATTTAAAGTGTTATTTAAAAATATTTATCTTGATAAGAAAATACAAATACATTGAGTGTGTGAGTAAACCAATCATGTACATTTATTTTATTTACAAGAAATCACTCATTTGTTGAGAAAAAAAATTGAAAGTCATTCCTAATTGTCAAATTGCGATCTAGGATACAAATCCGAGCGCTGGTAGCTCCGCTATATAAAAGTAGATTGTTTCGTTGAATTCTATTGTTTTTCTCCATTTTTTATACTTTATAACAGTGCTTTTAATTGTTAAATGGCAATGAATGAAAAATGGTGGTTGTTTTGTGGGTCTGGAATGGTTTAATCCTATTTTGATTAATTTCCCCAGTAAAATGGCTTCTTTTGGCTTGTCTCAAACGGCATGACGCTCGCAAGTCATGATGTTCCTTGAGGAAGTCATGTGATGGCGCTGCTGAGGGGGTCGCGGCACAAACGTTGTCCTTTACTTGGCGGGATGACATCTGCAGCGAGGGTGTGCGAGGGGGGGGTGGCATTTGCGTGATGCGCCCGTGGTCATGTGACCACTAAGAGCCCCTTTTCTTCTTCTCTGAAAGAAGAAAAGGGGATTTGTTCCCAGCGCGGAAGTTCTCGCCCACCCCAGCTGCAGGTTGGGCGAGCGATGCGCGACCAGCGATGCTCTCGTGGTCTAAACATTCCATTTTTGTAGCATCTCACTTCTTTTTACACTTGGGAATATTTTTCTGATTTATTTCTCGCTGGAGAGTTTTTTTTTTTTTAAACTATTTTTTTTAAGCATAAAATATTTGTCAAGTAAAGAAAAAATGTTAAAATTGAAACATATAATATGAGGCCAAATCCACGTTAAAATGTTTTGCTAATATTTTCCCTTTTTTTTTTTTTTTTTTTAATTATTCTTGCAACGTTTAGCCACAATGGAAGTCATCCAGAGTGGTGGTTTTAGGCAAAGTAAAAAAAAAAAAAAAAATTTAAATCCTGTTTCCTGAAGAAAAGATTCTTGTCTTCAGATGTTGCCGCGCAGCAGGCTAAAAAAGCCTCGGAGGAGAAGCGTCAGGCTTCCGGCGCTCGCACGCTGTGGTTTATGTACAGTGACAAGTGTGTACGGATCATGAAAAACATGCCAGAGAGCTCCTAAAAAACAAACAAAACAACTTCCAGCGCGTTGTGCTGCTCCTGCTAAGACGAGAAGACGACAAACGTGTCGATGTGACGTGTTTGTGCGCTTTGCGTGCACTCGTCCAATCAAATTTGTGCCATTCGCACTTTGGCTTGTCGTGCCTGCTGGCCTGTTCATTCCACGTTGACGAAGATATTTTTTTATTCATTCATCTGCGGTCAAATCAGGGGCCGCAGGATCATGAAGTCAGCAATTTTATTTATGCAGCGGTACTTGAGTTTAATTCATTCTACGAGCATACTCCTCAATTTACTCCAATGACATGAATTAGAATCAATCCACAAATCCAATTATTTAATATTAACTTAAATGTTTGTTGCGTAGCAAAGAAATAGGGAGGCTTTTCCTGCTGGTCGGTCGATTGAAATCACTCGGCCAGCCCCTCTTCCGATTGGATTTGCCTCCTTCTATCTCCGCTTTTGAACATTTTTCGAGTTGCGTGGCGGTCAACGCCCACCTTGCTTCCAAGTCCTTTTGCTCGGGTAGGAAGGCGAAATATTTTTTTTCCACTTCTGAAGGAGCCCGTCGCTTCATTAAATGAAGCGATGCTCCTCGCTCCAGCAGAGTTCCTTGGCCTCAACTTGCCACAAGACGCCACTTAACAATATTTTTATATTGGACGTGACTTTGGCTTGTGCACAAAAGCAGTGGCGGCTTGAATGATGGAGGCTTAGTTTTTCAGAAGCAAGGGAACACTCTACATGTATTTCTCTTTGACAACAGGATCTCTGTAAATCTCCGTTTGAAGGCGAGAAGAAAAAAAAAAAAAACTTGACTTTCAAGGACAAACTGAAATCAGTTAGAAGAAATAAAAATATAGCGCCCCACATTTCAGACGTCTTGAACTCACTTGAAGCGTCTTCAGCCAAGAGGACACGTCGCACGTTCTTGACGGAAAAGAGGGACTCTCGTGTGACGGAGTGACGGGCTGCACACGCTCATTAGCGTCATTAATCAGCAGAGACGGAGCGGCCTAATGATAGAAAGGAGGAAAGCGGCCGGGAGACGTGACAGAGACGGACCATTCTTCAACGATACGAACATTCGGAAAATAGAGAAGGCTTTTTTTGGGATTGGGCCATTTCTGGCCCGTCGGTAATTAATAGCAGCTTGAATTGTGACTCTCATTTGTCACACAACGAACTGTAAGGCAAGGGGGGGGGGGGCTCAGCCTCTTCCCTCGTGCGCGTGTGTGTGTGTGTGTGTGTGGAGGGGGAATAAAAAGGAAGCTCTGTGGCTGTGTGACATTTTCTCACAGGCGTTTGATTGTGATTCGGAAGATTTCTCTTTCGGGACTTCCAGTGGCTGGTCGTTGCCCTCCGTAATGTGCGGCTAATGGGAGCAGCTGAACCTTGAACCGGATCTGTGTTGCTGCTTGTTTGGTGGGAGCGGGAGAGGCAAGCCCCCGTCCCCCCCACCCCACAGCAAGCAAGTGCAAGGGGGGGCGGGGGGGGCTCAGCCGTGCAGGCTGTTTGATCAGCACATATTTTTAATTGGCTTCAGGCACCCTGGAGTGTCAGCATTGCCAACTGCACCTTTCCTAATTAAAATCATTACAAATTCCAGTGGCATCAGAAAGGCTTCAATGAGACTTCTGCGTGTGCGTGTGCGTGTGTGTGTGTGTGTTTGTTTGTTTCTGCACGTCATTGTTCTTAGTGAACTCGTGGAAATGACACAATCTCGATTCAATTCAATACAAATGTCTGAAAACGTGTTTTTGTCTGATGTCCCTCATCCAAAATGGGTGTGTGTGTGTGTGTGTGTGTGTGTGTGTGTGCGCACATTTTGTGGTTTTAACAAGAGCACTTTGTCTTATTTGATATAATTGATGTCAGAGACTCGGCGTGATCCCGTCGAGGATTTGTATGAAAAAACAACAACAACAAATGATCTCAAGAAATGTTCTTTGTAATTAAAAGAGGATGTTTATTAATTACGTCTGAAGTTGTTGCTTAATTAGTCCAACGGTTGATTATTGTGGGCGAGCAGGTGGGGGTGGGCGCCATTTTTTTTGGGGGAGGGGATTCAGTCACCAAATTTCAGGTTGACTTTCAATTTCCAAACCATTGTTCTGTTAGAAATGAAAAAGAATTAATTCAACATTTAAAAAAGGGTTTGATTAGCATTTTAGGCCGACAATTTTTATGACTAAAGCTGGAGGGTCGAGGCCGGAACGGTACCAAGATTGCGGCCAGAGGGCAAAAAGTCTCAAGTGCCCAGCTCTGACAAACTTGCATGCGGTCCGTAAGACACAAAGTATTTTATTTGTCGGCATCACAAACTCACTGTCCACAACTCCGTCGTGGCGAACCTGCTCATGAAAGCTGCTCTCATGAACATTTTGCTGACTTTAAGCTTTTTTCATCTCACCGCTGGCTATTGGCGCATTTTTTTTTAGTTGTTAGCTATCATGCTATTAGCGACGGAACATGCCATTTACTGTATGTCAAGCTCTGCTTGGTTGAAAATTGCAAATGCTTTTATTTCCTGTCTGGGGGTCAAAATGAGTGGACTAAGACTAAGTTTTAAAAAAAAATCCAAAGTAGCCCTTAAGCGTGTCAGCCCAATGCTTTTAGATTCTCACTGAGCTGAAGTCTCACCACTTGTTTTGAGCTATATAATTTTTTTTTGTTTGAGCTCCAAACTGTTCCCGGACCGATATGGCGGCTATTTTAAGATTTCTCACAAGAATTTAATAGGCGGTAGAAAGTGACACATTCTCGACTATAACATGAGTGTGAAAACCACGGCAGTAATGCATTCCCACCGTGACAAATTCCACAAATTATTGCCGACATGGTGTGCAGAAAATTCTTGTTTTGACACGAGCGCTGGAAATGTTGGCAGCATTTTATTGCACTTTGGGCGGCTCAAGCGGCGGATTTTCATTGAAATAAAATTTTCTCAATTAAAAACTCAAAATTGTCCGTCGGTGTTAAATTCAGCTGCGATTTGAGGCTTCAGTTCATCCGACATCCGAATGAGGAGAGGACGAGCGCTCTAGAAAATGGACAGATGGATGGAATGCCGTTGATAGATAGCAATGGAGTCGTCCACGTCGCACAAACGGATCATATAAAGCGGTGGGCGGTTCTGCCGGAAAAAAAAATATTGTGGGGACCCAACATCCCCAAAATAAAAAAGGCTATTTTTGTAGAAGTTTATTTGTGGAAGAGGACCACTTGCTTAACGGATAACAGAAATGTGGCTGAGGCAAGCGAGTGAAAAATGGATTTGGGAGAGATGCGTTTGGGTGGGGCGCCTCCTCCTCCTCCGCGTCCGCCGCCACCGCCGACGCCGCTTCCCGTCCGGGAAAAATCCATTCATCATTTTTTCACGTCTCCGTGTCGCGGCTTACTTTGGCAATCGGCGCGAGTGTGGCAATGATGACACACAGGATTGATGAGGTGGAGGCGGGGGGATGGAGATGGTCAAAGCAGATGTGGCGTGAGATGGGGCGCCGATGGATCGCAGGGGGTAGGAGGGGGGGGGGATGAAGGTCATCATGTTCTCCAATGCCCCCATTAACAACATGCACTCAATGGAGGCTGCACACACACTTCCATTTCCACTCCACGTGGTAAAGTGCAGCACTTAGATTATTTATACTGACCATGTGATGGCAAATCTAACTGAATTCTTTCAGGAACAACAAGCAGAAATTTGCCCGGGGGGGGGGGGGCATCATGGGATATAAAGTTTGGAGGACATTTGCTGTCTGCTTGATGGATTAGTTTCTTTTGGCCCAACTTTTTTTTTTTTTTATGCTGTTTAATCTTTAGTGGCATCCATGGGAAAGTGATGGTGCCGTCAAAGTCTGAGGACTCCAAGACAAATCTTGAAAAACAACAACAAATGCTCGGTTGGAGAGGACCACAATGCGTCCCGCTGCGACTTTACGATCGTTGGGCCTAACCTTAACCGTGTCTCCAGTCATATTTCCGGCCATGAAATTCTTGACTCGGGCCTTCTGTCGACGTGCCTCGCAGAATCCAACGACGACAATTCAACTGAAAAGGTCATGAACCTGCGGTGGAAAACTTCTTTTGCGGTTTGTAAAGTTTTTGAGATATTAAAGGCAGAAATAAGATGCCACATGTTTATTATATTATTATGAGGTTGCATTTTTTTTTTTAGATTTTCATATAATTTATATGACCTGCGGTTCCTCACTCCTTTTTTCAAACATTAAATCAATCAAATTCAACATTTGAATTGCTTAACTCACATTTTGCATTGCCACACGCCCCCTAGTGGTGAAAATGTGCAGCCAGCCAGTCATCTGGAAAGGCATGAAACTGAAGCAGTGAATGAAATGGAGCGGAACTAAACAGTTGTATCAAAAAGGTGTTCGCTGGCTGGCACCGGGCGCTTCGTGGTCGTCTTCTTCCCAACTCGGTAGTTGATCACCGCCAGGTGGGTCGGAGCGCCATGTGCTTTCCATTTGTGCAGGATGTAAACGCGTTCAATGAGATCCAAATGTGTCTGCCGAAGTGGGGCGGGGTGGGGGGGCGGGGGGGGGGGGGGACGTGACGTGGCAGACGTTCAAAGGCCGTTAGATTACGGGCGGGATTGAGAATAAAAACTTCGCCGGCTGGGATTTGGCCATTAAATTGGTTGATGTGCGCTTATTGATGGGATGGGGCTGTGGCGTTCATTAGCAGATGCCTTCATTCGCGCGCACACACACACACACGCACACGCACACTTGTCTTAAGGACAGCAGCATGTTTTAAAACGGAAAACTCCAAAAAGCGGCAAATCTGTATAGTAGCATTAATTCCCAAATTTTTGCTTCTCTCCACGTCAATGACGTCATATTTTGTTTTGTAAACAAAAAAAAAAGGAAAGCTGGTCAAATTTACATCGCAGATTTTTCTCCCTGCGAAACTTGCAAAGCCGTCATCGGTTCCAGCTGCTCAGAAGCACGCCCATAAAACTTAAAGACTTCCAGGCCGACTTGTAACGCGTCACTTTATTTTTGATTGGCCGCCATCACGTCGCCGCGGAAACGCGCATGAACGCACCAAGTGCAGCCGCGTTTGGTCCTGAGCCGAAAGAGAAGCGTCGTTATGAGCAATTTCACACGCAATAAAAAGCGCACAACATCCGGCGGGACAGATGTGCGAGCAACGCGACGGACGACAAAGCGTTTACAGTCCGTGTTGAAGTTGGAGCGCGTTGAAAACCAAAGTGCGCTGATTGGTCTCGTCTGGACGCCGTAGTGGATCACTGCCACGGCTCGCATTAGCGCTCGCCGATGCTTAATGAGCTCATTAGACGCGACCCACGGCAGATTGATGGCAAAACGGAGATGGAACGAGGCGGAAGGTGATGGAGGAGACGCGGCGTAGAAGACGCGACCGTTCGCTCATAAATTCGACCCAAAAATTTTGTATAAAATTACAGTGGTGCCTTGATCCGATTTAAGGCTTTTTTGAGACGCGAGCGACCGGTTTGGTTGAGCTTGGACTTTTTGACAATTCTTCCAAAAAGAAGCGGAAATCTGATTATTGCCACGTCCGGCTGCAGTTTACTGTCAAATTAAACATGAAACAAAAATAATTTACGAATTTAAAAAGGCCACAACACTTTGCCAAGCTTCATGCTAACAAAATAAGTAAATTCAACTACATGTTCGGATTATAGACTAACTAAAACTATCTAATAATTTATTCAAAATCTAATTTAAAAAATGTATTCATTTCAATAATACTAAAAAACAAACAAAAAACTAATACTAAAACTAATAAAAACAAGCAATCATGCTCCAAAAATGAATTCAAGGTAAAAAACTAATATCCCAAATGATTTTAACGCCGAATGCCACCAGATAGCGTCGACGACGCAAAACTGTGATTGCTTTGACCTGAGTGCAAAAACGGCGTGAGAAGGTTTTCAGTCCCACAAAAATCTCTAACTTTTAAATTTGTGACTGCCAAACTGCAAATCTGCGCGGGGATCACCGTCATTTCTGAATGTTCACCTCTCAGCATTCACACAATGAAACAAGCGCCGTGCAAACATCACGACTTGTTGGAATAAAAAAACGGTGCTGAAGGCAGAATGTCATCATCCAAATGATACCCGAGTTCATCCATCCGCCAATTTGTCAGTAAAAGTCGTGCGAGCGACGCGGTCGTAGAACAAAAGGAAGTCAAAGCGGCCGGCGCACAAAGAGCACAGCGATGCGTACGCGAGTGTGAACGATGTTATTGGGCCGGACGTTGGCTCCCCCCCCCCACCCCCACGGGCAAACTTGATAGGTCATTGTGTGTGAATCAGACAGTGGAAGAGCACCCCCGCCGGTGCTGCATTCCCACCGCAGATCGAAAAGGGAAAAACATGCCCGAGAAGGTCGGCGCCAAAGCTAAAAAAGCGGTCAGGCTCTCACTTTTTCGCTCTCCGTCCCCGTCGGGGCAGATGCGCTTTCATCTCCGGCTGTTGCCATGCGTGGATACGGAACCATCTGCTCAAGTGCATGTGTGACAATCGGACGTTTAAAAAAAATTCAATTTATATATTTTTTTTAGGACGAGTCAAATAACGTTGCCATGCCGATCCCGGTGCTCCGTGTCAGCATCACCGGAGCGTCGACAATCGTGTTAAGCTTGGAGACATTAGAACCGTATTTGCCGATGTCACTGGCTCTACTTCTCTTTGTGAGCAGGGGCGTGCAGAGGGCGGGACCAATGGGGGGCGGGGCCCCAGGCATCCACTTATAGATAAAAAAATATTGCCGGACATGCTGACAATCAGGAACCATCGTCGCAACTTTAATTGGAAGGCATTTGAACCGAGTGACTTTGATGAAAAATCGCCAAAACTGCCGATGGAATTTGTCAAAATCTTCTCGCATTGTACTCCAATAAATGTCTACTTGAACGTTCCAAATAAGTTCACGCTCTCCTACGAATTCAGCGGCAGTTCTTTTCAAAGCAGCTCTTACTCTTCTCTGCCTTGACATCGCGGCGCAGAAAGCAGATTTCAAGAAATAAAGGCCGAAATTTGACTGAAAGATAAAAAAATAAAAAATCTGCAAAAGTGATCTTTTGTGTGATGCCGGCCTGTAAAAGCTGATGAGACGTATAAAGCCGTAAAGTGTTATGAGAGCCCGCGAGATGGCAGATTAAAACGTTGCGGGGGCTCCAACGCAGAAGGCCGCCGCTGATCTACAACGGCGCTGTGCTCCGGCAGCCACAGCCAATGGCTTGTATTTCAGCAACCTTCATAAAGCCACTTCACCAAAGGCAAGCGGACAATCAATTAATGCCCCCCCCCCTCCCTCCGCGGCAACAATGGCGCGCCCGAACCGGTAGAAACGCTTTAAAAGCTGCCGTGCGCGACCCCCGCACCGGCATTGAACAGGAAAAGCCCCATCTCGGTTTTTTTCTTTTTTCTCCTTTGAATGGCCGTCGGCTTTCTTTGTGTGTGTTCTCACGCGCCGTCCGTACGTGTGTTGAAAGGCAAAACTATTGAGCGCACATCCTTAAAAGCCAATGAAAAATAAAGTCGCGCAAATGGTTCGGCACTTCGAAAGCAACAGGAAGGAACGAGTCGGAGAAAGCAAAAAAGGGAGACTTGGTGAGGTTTAGCGACCCTCCTCTCAAATATACGTCGGCTATAAATCCCTCACTTAATGTCCTCGAGGCTCCGCCAAAATGGCGCTGAGTGAGGGCCTATTTTTATTTGATGTTAACGCGTCAACGTTGAACGCTCGCGCGTGATCGCCACTTCCACGAATGGAAGTTGACGTGACGCTTTGTTACGTCACGCCAGACGCTCGGAATGGCAAATTATCAAAACCGTTAGCGTTAGCAAAACGCACTAACGTGCTAATTTTTATTTTTTTATGATGAAAATGCTCGGAGAAAAAAATAAATGTGTAAAAGTTGGTTGTGAAATCAAATCATATTCTCATGAAGAGAAACTTTTGGAATTGGTAGATTAAGAACAAATTAAATTATTGTAGGAAAAGGTTGTAAGATACCAAAGAATAGTCCAAATTATTATTATTATTAGATTTTTTTTTAATTTGATTTAATTTGTATTTTTTAAGAGAAATACTTAAAATATTTTGCAAAAAATGATTTAAATATTAGAATTTTTTCTTTATATTTTGAGACAAATAATTCCTGATTTTTTTAAATTAATATTAAGAGATAAAATGTTAAAGATAAAGAATAAAATCATACTAATATGTTTTATTTCATTTTTTTTTTGTCTTATAACTCTTCCGAGCAAAAAAAACGTTCCTGTTTAAATTTGTCTCAGCACAGCCGACATGCAGCAAATCTCGCCGCGGCGTGTTTGCCGTGTTTGTCATGAACTCGGCGCTATCCAACACATTACTCTTTCCGGCACTTTCTACTCCAAACATCCACCTTGGATTTTGTTTTTGTTGTTGTTGCGGTCAAAAGAAAGCGAAGAAAGCGTTTGGTCGCGGCGGCCTTGCTTTCACGTCGGACCGAGGGCTGATCATCGGCACTGCGGACTTGATCGATGTCTTTAATAAGCTCTCGCTGCTTTTTACGGCCCTCCAGGACGGGTTGTTATGAAGATGGAGGTCTTCTGATGATGACCGCCGCTTTCGTTGTCTCCCACGTGACGTAACGCGCCGCTCGGAATCAATGAGCTCGCTCCATTTGCTCAACGCCAACCGAGCACTTCGGCGGAACAGCCGCTTGACTTCAGGATGACTTTAATATGTTCGCAGCGACAATTTCACATTTTCCAGAGTGGCAAATTTGCCGTTCAATTAGCAAGCGAACGTCAACAACTGGAATTTTCCTGACCTGATGTTGAAATTCCGGATTTTGGTCGATGATCGACGTCCTGTTTGGATCAGTGATGATTCCAATGATTACTTGGGTGAAAACAAAAAGAAAAAAGATACTCGCTATTTTGGTGATGCGAAAAAGAAAAACCGCGAAATCGATCGAGCTCCGTTGACAACAATTTGACGACGGCTTTCACGAACACGGGGACAGAAAAGCGGAAGCGGCGCTCGTCCGTGGGAATAACGTCGGGACGTCGGGAGCCGGAGGAAGTGGTCAACCGCCGCCGACGCTTTATGGCGGCGACTCGAAACACTCCCGTCCCGTCTCGATCTAGATTTGGTGAGGGCCCATGTTTTATTAATTTGCAGATGAGCTCAGCTATCGATGGGCGCCGGCCGCCCGCGGGTTCAATTAGGATAATACAGCGAGATGGGCAGATTATGGGCGGCTATTTAAGTGCGAGTGTATCTCTTCCTGACAGTTATAGTCCAAACGCAACAAATTGCACCTCGGTGGCAGCGAGGGGCGCCCATCCTCGGTCCTCTCGAGCAGGTGAGTGGTCGCCCTCGAGTCCAAAGTACACACGCACACACGCACACACACACATGTTCTTTAGGGGTTGGAGTTTTGTCTGTTGCGATACCTCCACGATTCTCGCAAAATCTAAAATATTGAAAATGGAGTCTGCGGCTCAAGCCGACTCGTGTTGACGCCACACATCGACGTTGGCGATTTGTTGAACAAGTTTAACATGAACAAATCTCTGCCTGACCGTTTTCCGAGCAGGTTCTTGAGGAGGCAACATTCTTAACGCGCCGCTGGATAATCGCTCAGCATAAACTTGTCGGAGAATTGCCGAATTTGATTGTCGCCATGTGTTCACGTATTTTGTTGCCCAGCCCAACTTGGTGTGACCACCCATGAAAGGAATTGCGATCATAAGACTTGAACACGTTCATCATTTACGATTGTCGACGCAAGAATTTTCAGAGCCGCTCGGGAATAATCGCAAGATCGGGATTGCGAACGGAAAATACCGAACAAGTTTAACACAAACGATTGTTGGCGCTGATCATTTTCCCGCCGTCTGATGGCTTGCTCGGGATAACCTTCAGAGACATCAGAGAATTTGGGACATGCTCAAATTTGGTCAGATTGGCGATTTGTGCAACAATCGCGATAATCGTTTTAGGACACAATAATTGATGTTGACCACCCATAAAACGATTTGCGATGGTAAATATTAAACTGGATCGTTCGCGGCTTCTGTTTTCCGAGCATCTCGGTTGAACCAACCCCGCACCACATGAAAATCGCTGCGGATAATATTTGATCGCCATCTAACCAATGGTTGCCCTTTATTGACTTTGATCACAAGGGAGGGGGCGCACTCAAATTGGGTAACTGCGACGCCCCGCTTGAAGTAGCGCACTTCTGCTCCATCAGTCCGACATCGAGTCATGATCTCAGGAACACGAGCCAACGCTGGCCATAAAAGTCTGCGGCGCGAGGGACAAAAAAGACCGCGCTCAGCCTTTCTTTTCAGGCTTCTGGAGGGGGGGGGTGAACATTTATGATGATCGATTGAGGCCTTGACTGTGACTCGGCTGCGCAATGAAAACAGTCTACTGTACATTGTCTCCGGAGCACATTGTGTGAAATTGAACGGGAGGGGGGAGGAGGAGTGGGGGGGGTCGGGGGGGAGGCCGTAAAGTGGAAGCGGAGACACTAACCCGAGCATGCCAAGCCTTTCGGTTATCTCGAAGTACTGACTCGCTCGAGAGAGACTTGCCGGGCGCTTTGCTTCCCGTTTGTGTGTTCATCAGCTGTGTGTTTAGGCTTTGCCGGCCTGAGATTAGACGGCCGTGGTCGCCAGCGAGCACGCTGGGCAGGGCCAGCGTCGACGGAGAAGGTCCTGGCACTTTCACGCGAGTCGTAAGAGTCGTACCTTTTCATCTCCTCTCACGACCCCCGCAAGTCGGCAAGTCGCACTTTCACGACCTTTGAGTCTGAGGTCAGTCGGATGTCGACGGTTGAAGTGGTGCAAAAGCTCGAGTCGTACTTTTGGAACCACTTGAGCTCCAAATGTGAGTTATGTTTAGGGGAGTTGAAGGTTTTGTTGCCAGATGACTTCAAAACGTGCTCGTTAAGCCCGTTGTTAGATTGCGGGTCACTTTGAGACATTTTAAAGTTTCAAATGTGACAAAAAAGCTTAAAAAGTTAAACACCTCTTGTCTTTTGAAATTGACATTTATTTTATTTAAGGTACTCAAATTTTTTAAGTATGCAAGATCCATTTTCGTTCTTGCCTTCTTTTAAATGTTCTTTTAGAGTAATACTGAATTGATGTAAAATTAAAAAGATAAAAATTATTAGGACAGATTTTTTTTCTTCTAAAATATTTTTAATTCATTTATTTTTAATGACATTTAAAAATATAAGAAAACTTTATTTAAAAGTTAAAAAAAAAAAAAAGCATATATTTCAGCTAGCAGAGGCTTTGAGCAGCTATATTTTTGCGGCTCAAACTCACAGAAACATAATTTTTTCAGTTCCCTCAACATTTGAGAGCAGAGACAATAGCATGATTTTTCGGGATTGTGAAGCCTTATTTGAAATACTTCCAGATTTTATTTTATTTTTTTAAGCTCTTGATTTATTTTTTTTTTTTTTGTGGTGCATCCAATTCCCAAGACATTTTCATTTCCAGCAGAAACTAGCGAAGCAAGGCTAATCACCATGCTAATGTCTAACCAGCGAATTTTCATACTCGTGGACGCACACACAAGTGTTGACTTGTGAGTCGAAAGACTTGAAATTGGCCGATTGGACCATTTGATTGCAAAACACGTGACGAGAGATGAGTTGACATTAATGCTCTAACCGTCATTTTGGAACTTTAAAGTCAACACGAGACAATCGTCTGTCAAATTGATGTAAAGAAGGACGAGGGAAACTTTCAAACGCACCTTCCCGTTTGAATGTCATCCTGTCAAATACTCGAGGATCCGAAAACACTGAACCTTCAATCTTCGTGTCTCCGCCGAGGCCCCCCCCCCTCGTCTTTCTCCTTTTGCCAGCCAGGACGGGGGCAATTGGTCACCGCTAATGTGCGCGCTGGGTCATTAATTCTTCGCATGGCGGGCGGGCCTTCTCGTCTGATATCGAGGCGAAAAAAAATGGCGGCGGGGAGGAGGCAAAGCAGATGTTTGGCTTGGCGGCGGAACCTTGCGGACGCCCAAGCCAACGGGCGCCTCACGCCAGGCAACAGCTGCCCAAACACATTCTGGCACGGAGCGGCTCGGATTTAGCTCACTTCTGCTTTCCGTCGCCGTAGCCGTGACATTCTGGTCGCAATGAAAACACCGAAGGCCTCGTTTGCGTGAGGAAACTTCAAAGGGAAGCGCTTGAAAGTTGAAGGTGAAAGCAGACGCTGATAAATCGAAGGATTTTGTCGTGGCGTGGATGTTCTCCCCTTTGAGGAGAGATGAGGATCTGAGCCCAAAGGACGCAGCCAAAAGGAAAGGAGACATGACTAACCCATTTATGTTTTGTTTTGTTTTTTGTTGTTGTTGTTTTTGCTGGCCACAGTAAAAATCGAGCAATATATGCGCATACATAGACCCCAGAGCAAGGACAGCTCATTTAACTCTCTCCTGCCTCTCCTCTCAACTGCTTTGAGTCATTCATCACTGACCATCGTCATATCTGTGTGCTGCGTAGAAAGTGTGTGTGTGTGTGTGTAATTTTGGAAGAGATGAGATTAGATCTACATGGGCAGCACAGGGATTCTTTTAAATTTACAGGAGTCAGTGTGCTGCCCTCTACTGGGTTTTTTGAGTACTTTTTATCCTTGTTCCATGCTTTAAATTTTTGTTTGCGAGGTTGGATTCAGGTATTTATTTTGTTGTCATTTATTTGCAATGCTCTGTGTAATGTAGGTTTCTTTGACTCCGATTTCACATGCACGACAAAATGTTAACTAGCAAGCAGTAGTACAATAACAACATAAACATTGATATTAAATCATAAATGGTGCCAAAAAGTTGTAATATGAGAATGTTTTTTTGAGCAGTCTCAAGTCGTATTTTCAGCATGAATGTATTATTAATGAAGTTGTCATTTTTGGAGGGGGACGTTTGTAATATTACTGTCTAAGAATTCATTCATCATTTTAATGAGAATTGTGAAAATGCTTCTCAATTGACATATACGATTATGTTTTTCCCCTTTTAAAAATTGGACTTGGTATTTTTTTAAATTAGGATTCTCTTGACTTTTTCTCCCAAATATTACGGCTTTGGCCTGTATTTTTTTCTTTTAATTATGATGACTATTTAAAAATAAATAAATAAGTCAGTGATATTTTTTTATTTTTCAAATGTGGCTCAGGATCAATTATGCATTTTTCCTCCCAATCTGTCCTATAAATGGCTTAGGATTGCATCGGGTTTGGTTTCATGTGTATTTTTAGAGTATATAAAATAGTTTGCTGCTTCTAATCACATCGTAGCAATGAGCGCTGCTTATTTCGACAGGTCCCCTGAAAAAGGGCATTCTTCAAGCAATAAACATGAAAGTGTGTAATAATAACGAGCTCGTCTCTCGTACAGTAACGCCGTCGTAAATCCGAGAAATGTCTCCTGCTGAATTCGCATCGACTCATTTGTCATCTCGAATTTAGCATCAATCACGCGCGGGCTGACAAATGGGGACCCGCTGCGGTAACCATGACAACGCGGGTCGCACTAATGCGCGCGATCTGTTATTGTGCGCGTGAGACAAGGACGTGCCGTGCGCTAATTAAAGAAATCTTTGGCTGCTTCTGCCTCGCGCGCAGGTCAGAGCTCATTAGTGAGCGTCTCAAATGCGACGACAGTCGTTCGTTAGGAGGCCGGATGCGACGATCAAGACGATCAAGACTTGGGATGTCGAAAAAACAAAAAAAGATGGCCAGGTCCGTCGATATTGGGACACAAACACAATTGCAGTTTTTGATTATTCTTTGGGCATTTTTCCTTCAGTTTTAGCTTCACGAGTTGAATGCAAGCTCAATCGATTCATGTCAGGTGACAACATTCAAGTTTTGTTGCCCAACGAATTCTGTTTCTGTTGGCTGATTATCAGATGATAATTTTGCCTGAAACACGTCAGAATTCATCCTGGCGCTGTTGTCAGCGGTCCAAAACCAAATCTGTTGGCGGCAAAGCATGCCCACCACCGTGCTTCACTGATGTGGTATGATTTGGATCACGAGCACGAGTCGGCATGTTGCTCCCCAAGTGTAAAACAGATTTTTTTTTTTATATATATTCCTGTTTTGAGGCTTACCACGAGTTTACATGTCATGGTAAAGTCTTTCATTGATTGTCTCAGCTTCAAGTGGTGTCGTTTCAAAGCTCAGAATTGTGTTGATGGACCCGACTGTGAATGTAGACTTTTGCTAAAAGGGACCCTATTTTGTTTTAAATCCCCTTAGTACTATCCTATGTTTTTTTTCTTGGGGTGAAAATATAAAAAAAATAAATAATAATAAATGATATGCTCCGGTAGTTGATCGTTCATTAACAAATAAAAATGACCAAAAATATATCCAAAAACCAAACATTTTTATTTAGAAATTTTTACAAGAACAGTGTCAACGTCATGTTAGGTTCATGGCCAAAACTAAGTACAAGCGCAAAAAAAAAAGAGAAAAACGCTGTTCAAAAGCTTTTATGAGAAACAGTGCACATACCTGACTGGACAGGCACAAAAAAGACGTTGCGGGCCGCACTGAGCAGTTTGACGTGCTTAGTCGTCGTTCTTTTCTCTGAAGAGAAAGAACTCGTTCAAATAAGCCGCTAAGGAAGGTGCAACTTGGGACTTTTCATCATGTGGTTTCTGGAGATGAGTGTTTTGGACCGAACGACAACAGAAAAGTTCACAACCACGACCTCCCTGAGACTTCAGAACCACCCAGAACATTCTAAACGAGTCAAAGCGACTGGTCCTAAACTTGTCATTTTGGCATCTCCTGTCCAATTTTAGCATTCGTTTGGTCCCACTTCTAAAATTATTGCTGATTCTTTTCCCTCTCTTGACACCCGACCAGGAAATCAAGCGAGTTCACAGCTGCGTCTCTCGCGTTTGGCAGCGGCTGTGCAAGCTCTGGAAGTGGGCCTCCCTCAGGATGCGGTTGATGTGCAGGTAGGAGGCGGGCGGGTCGCACGAGTCGCCGGAGCTGAGGGGGCTGCAGGGGCCCGCGGCGCAGCGACTGCCGCTGGAGCTGCCGGACGCGTGATCCGGACTGCTGAGGCTGCTGGAGCTGTTGGACCACTGAAACGACGACATACATTGTCAATCCACTATTCATCATACAACACGGGTGTCACACTCATTCGTAGACCTCTTGCATTTGAAGTCTCTCACGGTTAAAAGACATGCGCATGTAGCCAAGGTTAAGTAGGAAATCCATTTTTGAGTTTACCTCTGAGTCCCAGGCATCTCGTCCCGGCTCTGGAGAGAGCGGGTGAGTCTGGTTCGGCCTTTTGGCTTGAGGAACCAGGTGGCCACTCTCACCACCACTGTGCTGCCTTTTCCTGTGGAGCAAACAATTCGATGGACAAAATCATTTTAACTATAACATATTGGAATACATAATAACGTTCACTTTAAGTTGCCACGTCCTTGGGGCGACACTAAACTATTACATAAGAAGCCCAAAAGTCCTTTAACCCCTACCGCTAAACATCAGCTTTACAGATGCCACGTCAATGTGTGCATCTTAATGAAATGATGTTCGTGGTGATTGTGCACTTTTTCCTTATCAATGCTAACACGAAGGAGTTACAAGAAGCGGTCACGATCTGCTTAACTGACGAGCTTCTATTCATTAATGTAGGGCAGAATAAATCACTCACCTGCTTTCAGTCAACATGTGACGACCATAAATGCATCAATGCCGATGAATTCCTTCGAGAATCTCCGTCTATGTCAGAGAACCTTGCGAGCAGTTTGCTTACATTTGGCAGCTTAGCTAACTGGGTGGCTAATTTGGTTTTAAGTGATGAAATTGGCCATTGCTACGAGAGAGGAACAATACAATTTATAATGTATTATATGTGAGTGAATTTATGCAAATTCGCGGGTACTTTACAGCACGTAAAATCTACCACAAGCTTTCTTTCTTGTTCGTCGCCGACCAGCTAACAACGTTAGCCTTTACGCTAATGAGCGAAAAGTAGCCACCTAAAAGTCATATTTTATAACACGCTTAAAATGATTCTCCTCGTAGGGTTTTAATATCCACACATCTGATGAATTCGGACGATTTCAAAAGCTTTTCCTTTTTAAATCCAAGAGCTAAAACACGCCGCTAGCAACCATGACCAGCTGCTGCGGTTGTGTTTACATCCTTCTGCGCCTGCGCGGAGACCTACATTGACGCATTCACAATATGTTGGAAAATGCAAAGTCCTTTTGGGGTTACTCAAATAATTAAATGACTTTAAAACTACTTTATTAGTCATTAAAAAATACATGTGTATTTTTTCACGTTTCCTTATCTATAAAAAAACATTTTGTACCATGAATGATTTTAGCACATTCGCGGCTTAACTTGAAGGCAACATTAAGAACTGAATCAATTATTTTATAACACTTTCCCTGAAGATATACATCAATTTAAGATATAAATGGTACAGTTTAATATTGAGTCTATTCCCATTTGCGGGGTGACGCAGTAAAATGTATCCAAAAGATGTCGCTGTTGACCAAAGCATCCGCGTTAAACACAACCGTCGGGCTTCCACTCATTTTATTAATTGTACATAGTAACAATTCGGCGATATCAACAACATATATATTAACAATTCATCCTAAAAGCACATATTGAATCACACGTAGGTAAAAAATACTGCCGTAACATTTATAACTAATGAGTGAATAACAAGAAACTAATCTTTTTGACGCCATAAAAAAACCCGGAAGTGACCAGCCAATGGCGTGAATACCCAGCAAAACAGAACCCCGCCCCTTTCTCCTATGACTCAAAGCAAAGGACAGAGTGGTGATTAACAAGAATCTTCATCGGCAACGGCGCCACTCTTATCATTATTCGTTTAAAGATAGAAAATCGACAATGGGCAGTACCGACTCAAAACTGAACTTCAGGAAAGCAGTGATTCAGCTGACAACCAAAACGCAGGTTAGACGCTATTGTTGCGATTGTAAGCGACGAACACAATAATGAGACCGCGTTCACAACACACCGTTCCATTTAACCATGAGAAATAATCATTTGGCGTTTATTCGATTGACGGACCACATTCACCGAAATCCAAATACGTCACGTTAACAGCATGGTCATAATGTCATTTGCTGTCACGCAACATTTTTGGGGACAAAATGCTGGCCTGGTGAAATCAAAGCTGCACGCTGTTGACATGGATGCGGCAGGTGCATCGTGTTTACATTGTCGTCATCACTCACTGGGCAGGCTACACAAATGATGCTCATGCACTGCAGCGCCACTCCAATTTCGTCATTTTTGTCGATTGAACATTTTCCGGTGCTGTGTTGCAGCCAGTGGAAGCCACGGATGATGCCTTCTGGGACCAGTTCTGGGCGGACAGCACCACCACAGTCCAGGATGTCTTTGCATTGGTTCCGGCTGCAGAGATCAGAGCTCTACGAGAGGAATCCCCGTCCAATTTAGCCACCCTGTGCTATAAGGTAACCGCAACATATGGATTACTGGCTCTGCCGGACTTTTTGGAAACCGCGTCACGGGCCAATGCTTTCGAACAATGTCCCGCTCTTAGATGTGGAAAAAAGTGAGTCACCTCCGTGCTCATGTTTTCTTTTCCACTTCCTGCCAGAGGTCGCCCGCGACAAAAACACACTTGATGCTGCAAAGGAGTGAATAATGTTACAGCACTTCGTAGTACCAGGAACTATTAGGGGTGCGGTGTTTAAAGAAAAAACAAAGATGCAACACGATGACACGACCGCTGTTGCATTTACAAGCCATTTATGATGTATAGACCATGAAATAAAAGTGGCAATTCAGAATATTTGTCTGCTCTGCAGGTTGTGTATGTTTGTGCTCATGACGTTTGTGTCAACAGATTGAAGATGTCAGTCAATAAACAATTGAGTTGATTTAACGAGGCGTGTTTTGTGGGACGTTTCCTCAGGCGGTGGAGAAACTGGTGCAGGGCGCCGACTCGGGCTGCCCCGACGAGCGGGAGAAGCAAGTGGTCCTGAACTGCATTCGCGTCCTGACCCGCATCCTCCCGTACATCTTCGAGGACCAAGACTGGAGGGGATTCTTCTGGTCCACCGTGCCCGGTGCCGGTCGGGCCGGGGTGAGTTCTTGTGTGAGGATCCGCTTCGGTTGACGCGGAATGAACGCTGAACGTTGCGTCCGTCTCCATGGCAACGGTTGGCTTGCCAGGTGGACAGAGGAAACAGACCGACTCATATGATCACGCAAATGTTTATCGACGCCTTTAGTTGACTTCCTCCTCAATCAGTGAGGAGAAAATCAATCAAAGTTTGAGAATGACTAGTTTAGATTTTTTTTTCTTTTCTGTTTTGTCTTTATGCAGGCAGAGGAGCTGGACGACGACGAAGGCGCTCGCCCGCTGGCCGAGTCGCTCCTCCTCGCCATCGCCGACTTGCTCTTCTGTCCCGATTTCACCGTGCACAGCCACAAAAGAGGCCCGGTCAGTCCTCCGTTTCTACTCGCTCGCTTTGATCGTCGACACGAGCCGACTTTTACCGGCTGTCGTTTTCCCCTGAACGTTTCCTCCTTCCTGCCGCAAATCCGCCCCACGAAACCTGTCGCGTGAGTTTAACGCTTTGACAAATCAAAAGAGAGCGTGATGACGCCGTCAGTCGTAACAGGAAGAGCGCTTTTGTGACGCTAATGGACCGAAAGGAATGTCGTCGCTCCGACTTTTGGCTGCGTGCGTCCCGTGCAATTAAATAATCAACATTTCAACCTCTTTTGGTTGTCTGAGTGGAAAAAAAGATTGCCACAAAGATCAGAACTTGCAGGTCACACTTGAACGGAGACGAGAGAGAATATTTGAATTTATATGCCGACGTGCACAATGATCATGTTCATAAAATGTCTGGATTTTATTTTGGTAGCGGTTGAATGAAAATTCTGAAAGTTTATTTTGTTTAGTTGTGGAGCGTCAGACGTACTGAAGGCAAGTCAACCGTGCGTTACAGACGCCGAGTCTAAATACAAAATGAAGCAAGTTAAAACCGCAAAAGAAAAAGCAAGATGGTGAAAACAAGGAATGGTCGCATTTTATTTTGGTTCGCAACTTTTGTTCTTGTCGCAGTGCAAACTCTTCTTTTCAAATATTTTTTAAACCTGATGTAAATCCAAAATAAAATTAAAAAAACAAAACAAAAACACTCAATCAGGTTCTTAAAAGGGACCGAAGATGATTTTGCACTTTACATCGCAAACAGAAATTTAAATCAAAATGAGCACTTTAGTTTTCTTCTATGGACGAATGACAATGTAACCTCGGAATCCCAATTACAGAAATTCATTTAAAAAATGGAAGTGGTCAAAATGTACTTTTTTTTTTTTTTTTAATTTATTTGGTCTCCATTTTTTTCCCCAGAGCGAGTATGCAAGCAAGCATGTATCGAGCGCTTCCGTGCACCAAAGCATTTTTTGGCGTGTGTGTTGCAGGACTCCGTGGAGAACATGCATTCCATAGACAGCTGCGAATACATCTGGGAAGCGGGCGTGGGCTTTGCGCAGTCGCCCCCTCTCAACTACATCCATGATTTGAATCGGTGAGCTCCCGACTTCTGCCGGCTCGTCTCTTCATCTTCTGGCTTTTGACCGGTTGATGTCGTCGTTCAGCACGGAGCTGCTGAGGTTGCTGCTCACCTGCTTCTCCGAGGTCATGTACCTGCCGGCCTCCGCCGACAACCACGTTCTCAACCCCTGGGTCACCTTCTTCTGCTCCACCGACAATCGGTGAGCGTGTGCGCGCTCAAGTTTCTTCAAACGCAGCGGGCTCACTTTCGTTGAAGTGACGTGAGCACGGTTGATTGTTTAGTTTTTTGCCCCGCAGGCACGCTTTGCCGCTGTTCACCTCGCTGCTGAACGTGGCGAGCGCCTACGACCCGGTGGGCTACGGCATCCCGTACAACCACCTGCTCTTCTCCGACTACCGGGAGCAGCTGGTGGAGCAGGCCGTGCAGATCCTCATCGTGACGCTGGAGCACGACGGCGGGCCTTCCCACTGCCCGTCGTCTCCCTCCGCCGCGGAGGAACACGAGGTGCGCCGGCAAAGTCCGCCGCGTCCCGTTTGAACGGCGCCGAGTCGCTCCAATTGTTCTTCCCTCTCTGTCCGCAGTCCGGCGGCCCCGAAAATTTGTTTGTGAATTATTTGTCGAGGATTCACCGAGAAGAGGTACGGCCCGGACCGCGTCGGTGAGGTTGCGAGCGGATCTTTTTCCTGAACGTTCTCTTTGCGGTCCGTCCAGGATTTTGATTTTGTACTCAAAGGTTTGGCTCGTCTCCTCACCAACCCGTTGACTCAAACGTACCTGCCTAATTCCACCAAAAAGATCCAGTTCCATCAGGAGCTCCTGGTGCTCTTCTGGAAACTCTGCGACTTCAATAAGGTAGGAGAGCGCTCACAATGATCACATTTATAAAAGTTTTAAGTAACGCACAATCTGCATATTTGGATTCATTTGCATATATGCAAATGAATTGATAACACTTCGCTTTGTTGACCAAATCAAGGCATGAAGAAACATCTAAGATTTTTCTGACAGCTGCTCCAAATTTGTGTTGCCTGTTTTTTTCCCCCCCGTGCCAGAAATTCCTCTTTTTCGTCCTGAAGAGTAGCGACGTCTTGGATATTCTGGTTCCAATCCTCTACTACCTAAATGATGCCAGAGCTGACCAGTGTAAGCCTTCTCACGTGTGTGTGTGTGTGTTTTATCAGAAACAGTTTCTTCCCAAGAGCCATCTCCATTTTAAACTCTCACACACACACGACCACCCGTACCTTGCAGAACAGCAACGTGATGTGTTTTTATATACCCTATTCAGTATTATTTTCCATTGCACTAACTATTCTCTTATTAATCTAATTTATATATTTTATTATTGTTGTATTGCACTGGAGAGGGAAGCTCTCTAATCTCGTTGCACACTTGAGTACAATGACAATAAAGGCATTTCTGATTCTGAAAACGTTCAAATTCTACACGCGTGCCGTGGCTCAATGAAGGCTAAAATGCAGTCTCAAAATTGCTGGGCTAAAAGAAACACAAATTGGGTAAAATAACTAACCCATTAATCGTAAATTTTAAGACAAAAAATAATGTTAGGAACTTTAAACCAAACCAAACTTTCAACTGAATAAAAAGACAAAACAAGATGAATGCCACTGCGCTAGCTAACCCAACGTTGGGTCCAAAAGGGATGCTGGGTTATTTATACCCAGCTCATTGAGTTGAGGATTTGGCTCACCAAGATGGGTCAAGATTTTGATCCCAGAAAGGTTAAAAAAAAAAGAAGAAAAAAAAGGCGACCCTGAAATGGGTTAGCGGGTGTAGTTGTGGGTAAAGATAATACTTTCTTCTTATTTTATTCCCAACAATTTCTACGACAATCCTATTTGTACCAAAATGGTGAGCCACTTTGTATTTTGATGCATCGAACGTGCTTGTCATGTGTTTGTGCAGCCCGCGTGGGCCTCATGCACATCGGCGTGTTCATCCTGCTGCTGCTGAGCGGCGAGAGGAACTTCGGCGTGCGCCTCAACAAGCCCTACGCCCTCCACGTGCCCATGGACATCCCGGTGTTCACGGGCACGCACGCCGACCTGCTGATCGTGGTGAGAGGGCCGAGCGCGTCGCCATGGAGACCGGACCATCCTTTCCACCCCTCCCCCGTGAGAGCCAACCAGCTGTTGCTTTGTTTGCGTTGCAGGTCTTCCATAAGATTATCACCACGGGCCACCAGCGTTTACAACCTCTCTTCGACTGCCTGCTCACCATTGTTGTGAACGGTGATTCTTTCGCCGCATTCTTCTGGAATTTATAAAAAAAAAGGTCAAATAAAATAGTTGGAACAATTCCATTAACGAGGATATTTTCTTGTCAGTGTCGCCGTATTTGAAAAGTTTGTCCATGGTGGCGGCCAATAAGCTGCTCCACCTGCTGGAGGCCTTCTCCACCAGCTGGTTCCTGTTCTCTGCCGCCCAGAACCACCATCTGGTCTTTTTCCTCCTGGAGGCATTCAACAACATCATCCAGTATCAGTTTGACGGTAATTGCACTTTTAACGTCACGACAACATTTTTCCAACTGAACGCCACTGCACAGAAAATGGAAAGCTTGTGTTCGTGTCGATCAGAACCAGAGCGTGCTTTTATTTGATTCCTATTTTTTCCCGTCCTCATCTGAGGGAGTTGTGCTGCATTACAGATTGAAAGTCTGAATGTGTTTTTTGACAATAAGTGAAAATAATTTAGTTAAGTCTATTTGTTAATGATAGTTATGCTTTGGGGCAGAAGGAACCGGTTAGGCTTTCCCATTTCAGCGCTCATGGCTTAGAAGTTTAGAAAAAACGTTTGGGGCGAAATGATGTAAGTGCAGTCGTTTGCGTTTGTTACGTCACAAAGACTTTTTGGAGATGGACGATCAGCACGTGCACAGACTGTGATGTGGGAGGCTGACGCCCGCAACGTGTCCTGCTGTTTTAATCGAATGACAACCTCAACATGAATTTTAAGAATTTTTTTGGGTTTGCAACATTTTAAGAAGCGAAGTCTTAACATCCCATTTTATTTACGATTTTAAACGATAAAATTCATGGGACAAATTTTCATTAAAAGTGTAAAAATCTCAACATTCAACTTTGACATTTGTATGAAAAGATTGTGTGCCGTGTCGCTTAACATTTTTTACTCTCTTCAGCTTTTGATGTGAGCCATGTTTATTTGAATAATTTCAACATGCAGCATATCAATAAATGTTTCATTGGCTAAAGTTCCAATTAACTCGTTAAGTCAACAGCACACTCGATTTTGCCTCCATTGCTTTGCGACGTGATGACTGGGTGTTGTGAAAAATGGATGCTTCTTCTCGGCAGGAAACTGCAACCTGGTGTACGCCATCATCCGCAAGCGGAACATCTTCCACCAGCTGGCTAACCTGCCGTCGGACCCGGCCGCCATCCAGAAGGCCCTGCAGAGAAAGAGGAAGTCGCCTGACGTCATCTCGCGCACCAGCTCGCAGGAAACCGTCTCCATGGAGGGTTCCCGTCCCGCCGTGCCCGCAGAACCTGGCACCTTGAAGGCCAGCCTGGTCGCCATACCCGGTCAATCAAACGACTTTTAGAATCACAAACTCAGGACAAAAAAACAAAACAAAGGAGCTGATGATTGTATTTCTTTCCAGGCATTGACAAACTGACCGAGAAGTCTCAGGTGTCCGAGGACGGCACCATGGTGTCCGTTTCTAAGATGGCGCACTCGGAGCAGATCGCAGCCAGCGGCACCAGCGACACAGAATCCAACTCGGGCAAGGACAATGAGGTCAGTGTGTGTTTTTGTAGTGAAGAGAGGAAAAAAAAAAAAAAGAACCGGAGGGGCGAGGTGAGAATAACTGGCCCAGCTGCAACTTTGGAGCTGAAAAAATTCAAACTCTTCACTCCTCGCAGGATGTTTTCTACACTGAGGCAGAAATGGAGAGAAGACATTTGTCAAGTGCTTCGTCGGCGTCACTTTGGGCTCCCACACCGGATTGGGTAAACGGATTTCCCTCCTTTCCGTAATCAGAAAACTGAAAGCAAAAGCTTTTAACTCGGCTTTCCCTTTGCAGGTCCTCTCCTGGAAGTGCAAGCTCCCCTTGCAGACCATCATGCGACTGCTGCAGGTTTTGGTTCCACAGGTGGAGAAGATCTGCATCGACAAGTACGCACCGGTCGGATCTGACGTCTTTGTTCGTCTTTTACGTTGGCGATAAACATTCGCATCGGTGTCACGGCAGGGGTCTGACCGATGAATCGGAGATCCTCAAGTTCCTCCAGCACGGCACATTAGTTGGCCTGCTGCCCGTCCCTCATCCCATCCTCATCCGGAAGTACCAGGCCAACGCCGGCACAGCCATGTGGTTTCGCACCTACATGTGGGGCGTGGTCTACTTGCGGTGAGTCCCGGAAAGTCAACGGTGTTGCCATTTAAATTAGAATTGTATCATGGATTATTCCCCCCCCTTCTCTCCAGCAACGTGGACCCTCCCATCTGGTATGACACGGACGTTCGCCTCTTTGAGATTCAGAAGATGTAGACCAGACGACAGATGGTAAAGCTGACCGCGTTGAAGTCACCTCATAATCCTCACGACGCATGCCGAGTGCTCGTTTATCAGTTATCAATATTGTCCATAGGCAACTCGTTACACGTTGTTCTGGTTCTGGCCTGTGCAGCTGGTTTTAGTTTTAGTCTAACAAAAAAAGAATTCAGGTCAAGTTGGACTCATTGAGGGGAGACTGTTTTATTTTTTTGTTTTGTTTTTGGGGGGGGGCTAGGATACTTGTTTGACACCTCATAAATATTCTAAACATGAATTCTCAGCAATGTCACACACATCACATGGTAATTTTTGAGGCGGGATTCCGCTACTTGACATGCTTTAAAGTAAACCTGCACCTTTTTTTGTGACCGTACAAACAATTAGACTGGATTGTTTTGTTTCTAACGTTGCTTGTTTAAAAGTGTATTTTCCTTAAATTATTCAGAATATATATATTGCTTTGTGGAATGTGTCATGAATACTAAATGCAGTAATATTTTGAGACATTAAAGCATCTGATAAAATGCAGAAGTCAAAGGAGCCTTTTTACTTTTGTCCAGAAGATGGCGCTGTCGCCCTCCCTTGAAGTAAGTTAGGTTGTGTTCAACCAGCTTAACCTGCCGAGTTCACCATATTGTCAGCCATTTTAGAACACTTTGATATTTCCAGACCCACACAATAGTGTTCTGTAATTGAAGAAGCCAACAGCACCACATGATCTACAAAAAGCAAAGAAGTACAAAGTTCCAGACAAAAACAACATCTCAGCTCTTAAAAACATGTTTGGGCAAGCAGCAGAACCCCAAAAAAGGAAAGAAACCACCATTATTCATGATCCAATTTCAGGATGGAGGCCCTCAACGATGAAGTAGTTCTGCAGGCACAGCTGCACCGCCTTGAGGACGGCCCACCACAAGTTGAGGATGTCCAAGCGGTCCCGAGACCCCGTGGAAGGGCTGGGCAATAAACCGAAAATTTACCGTAACCGAAATTTATCACAATGACCGACATCATGTTGCCCATGACGCTAAATTCGGTGTTTAAAAAAAAGAAAAAAAGTATTTTCTGTCTGCGGCAAAGTTCATGCCCCTTTAAGACGGCGACGACGCATCTAGTCACGTGACTCCACCCATCTGACCCTAGTTGGAAACCCTAACAACATGGATCCCTGTTTGAGCCACAGTACTCAAGACGGCACATTTTCCTGATTATTCACACTTGTTTATTTGGCTTGTGTTGACAGTTTATTTTCATTTTGTTTAGCATTTTTGTATTTGGCATTATTTATATTGTTGACACTGGCTACGACCTGGACGTAAGCGTTCACATGGTCCACACGGGTCACGCCGACAATGGGCAAACAAACATCCGCCGCTCCCTCCTTCCATTGCGAGTATTCCTACAACAAAGCAAAGGATATTGCGAGCAGAACGCCTTCTTTACTGACGAATGTTCCTCTACGAGCCTTTTTATTCCATAATGCTCAAATCTGTGTACACTGTCAACCTTTGAAGCTGCGCCCTCGAGTTACATAACTCATCTGGTACTGACCTGCAGGAAGGAGACGCCTCACTTTGTTCATCTGCGCCAAATTCACGCCGTCGGCTCGCCGCCGCTCTGCCGCCAGACGTTCCGCCTCCTGCAGCCTTGAGAAGTGCTGATCCACCTGAGGCGTCACCTCCTGCCACCACCGACTGGAAAACAAGTCGTGGAAACGCTTTAGAGGAGGAAAGGGCTCAATTTGGTTTTGAAAACGGACAGATGGACAATGCCACTGCGACGTGATAGTGGCGCTATTAAAAGATCGATTACGCCCCCACTGAAGGCCCAAGTGACCAAATGTAGCACCCAGCACTTCTCAAGCAATAATCATTCAGGGATGAATGTTGCCGTCATGCCGTCATTGTTGCTCCGCAGCTTCTCCATCGCTTTGTCTGCGGCCGCGATGCACCGATTTATCTCCTCGTGCTTTTTCTGCAGCTCATTCTAAAATTACGTCAAGACAAATTGTTAAGTGATCCACTGAGTGAACTAGAGTGGGCCAACTTCATTTTTGCCATTTTTCAGTTAAATGCACAAATTGTGAGAGAAAAGACAGCCTACATCGAGGTTTTGGACTTATGGGGACAGTTAAAAAGATCCAATGGCGTTAGCCCACTCTTGTTCTGTTTCAAAATGATAAGTTAGCTAAGTGTAGTTGTCAGGTTAAAAAAAAAAGACAAAATGTCATTAGCCCACTCCAGTTCTTTGTTTAACACGAGATCTCAGTGGGCCACTTTGCAAATGTAACTGAGTCGAGACCTCCGCGTGAGCCCTCGCCTCCCGCAAAGACGCGGTGGCGAGCCCTTGGTGCCCCTGACCGCAGCAGTCGTCCGTCAGACAGAAGCGCTCCAGCGGAAGGCGCACGTGCGCGCATCCACGTGGCACGGTGGCTCCGGAACTTGGCGTTCTCCAGGTGAGGTCGGAGGTGCTCGTCGCAGAACGACGTCAGGCAGGATTTGACGACTTTGCTCGGCTCCCCGACGCACGTATCGCAGGCGACGTCGGGCTCCTCCGGGCTGTTACTGCCGCCGGCCGCCATGTTTGTCGCCTTTCATCTGAGTCGACGTCGTCTTTGTTTTTTGGAACTTCCAAAAGTCCCTCCTGCGGGTGAAAGGAAATACTTGCAAACCACGCCCGAGTTATCGTCTCATTTGAAATTCCTCCCTTGTTTGAGTCGTCGACTTTGTCTCGTTCTTCTAAAGAGACGCGCGATCCAAAGAGATAAAAGACGCAAATGAGGAGTGGATGGCGGTCCGCGTCCGGAGAATAAACTTCCAGTTGTTAAGTTTTCTTCTGAACACAAGTATGTGAGTCTGGATGTTTTTCTTTTCTTTTCTTTTGTTTGTTTCGTTCTAATATCATGCGGGCTACGGTCACGCGCGTCTTTTGTACTTTAATTCTTTTTAGGTAATATGACTTAGTCAGGACACTAAATAGAGTGTTCAAGCTCAATTTCTTGAACCCTAACGTATCTCCTCCCCCCTCCAAATGGTTTTCAGTTTTGACGTGACAATGAGACAACATTTCAGCATTTATTTCCAAATGTTGACAACTTGTCGTTGTCCAAATACAACGACTTGTCGCATCATGAGTCAGATTTACCTTTCAGTGTTGTCAGTTTACAGTAAAAAAATAAGAAAATTGCATTTCGCTGATCCAAACACTTTGAATTAGTGGAAAAAGAACCGTACCATTTGCATTCCAGAGTTGGCACCGTGGTGACCAAAAGAAAAACGATTTGATACACACCTGCATGTGGATCGGCAACATATTTCGCGGGGTTCTTCTTTGGTTCTTATTGTAAAAATTTCTCCTCCTGCAAACAACCAAACTACAAAATGAGCGTAATTGCAGAAAAAATAAAATATTTAAAATATCTCTTTAAAATGAAGACACACTTACTGAGCAAAAGCTGAGCAAGTCGACGCAAACGTGAAGTTGAGCGCATTTATTCCATAATATGAAGCAAATACTACCACATTAATAATGTGTTCTTGTGCAGAGAAGCACTCGGAGATGATCAAAATGCTCCAAGTTACTGTTATGACTGACGTTACCTACATAAATATTGACTCGACATGCACTTGAACAACAAATGATGAGAGGCAAGTGTTATAAAATGATCCTGGGACGCATTCACGCACCAACATAAATCTCAAATGCAAATATGCAGATGTCCTGGCTTGGCCGAGACCAAACTTGCTCCGAGTCAACAACACGAGGCCGAATGAAAAGTGTTATTACGTTCGTAACATGCTGAAAAAAAAGCGTAAAACACGAGAAGAGTCTCGGTCGACCCCATGGGGGCAAACGTGTCCAAAGACACAACAAGTTTGTGCCAGCATGTAACTTTGAATCTTTACATGGATCCTCTCCGTGTTCGAGGTAGATGCTTTCGTTGTCGCTCTCTGCAGCGATGCTCCCACCTCCGCTTCAATCATCTGCGCAACACGGAGAGGGCGGGTTAGAAATTTTGTAACTCAAAACAAAGTAGCATTTCACCATTTCAGACTCATCCAAGTGCAAAAATAAGTCAACCTCTGTCATGTTACGGGAGTTGGGCAACATCAGTGAGGCGCCCCCCCCCCTGAATGTCAGGTGGCATCTTTATTAGTGACAACGTCGACGTACAATAAAGGTCGGCATGAAATTCTCGCGGTTTTGGCGCAATGTCATTGTCGTAACGCAAAGCGCACGGGAGCAGGTCAGGACTGAACATTTGAGCCTGTCGACCTCCATTGAAGCAGATTCAGAGGTGCACGGAGACAAACGTTTTACTCAATCTCTTGCTTTGAAGGATTCACGTTTAAAAAACAGCTTTTTCATTTTTAAAGGACGAGGGCAGCATGGAACACTTTTTTTTTTTTTTATTCCAATGTGTCGAGGGTGTACCGCGTCTCCGGCCCAAAGCCACACACTCTCGCTCACAGACGTGCCGCAGAAAATGGCTGAATGACAAGTACTTACAGTTCAGTGTCCTCAATGCTCTCTGGGTCCTCGATGGTCTCAAGGCGGCGCTGACAAGCATCTAAGATCTTTTTCCTGGGCCCTAAAGGGATGCGGATGCTCTTGAGATCATGATCGGAGCAGAGCAGCAGCGCTTGCAGGTCAATCTTTTCCCTCCGAAAGATGGAGAAGAACTCGCTCATGCTCTGCGTGGCCAAGAAGACCTCCAGAGGGCTGGTGAGCGCCTCGTCGTCGTCGTCCAGGCCCAATTCCAGCTCCTCCCAGGGAAGCTCCTCCAGGTTCCTCTCCTGCAGGCTGCGAGCACTTCCGATGCTGTCTTCATCCAAGCTGCGGCGAGGGTGCAGTCGGCTGCGAAGATGCACCGCGTTACCCGAGGCGTCAGGCACATCCGGATCGGCCAGGTCAAACATCCCCCCGCTCACGTAGTTCCTCCTGAAGACCATAGTGCCCAGTCCGGGCCGGTTGAACAAGGAATCGCGTCCCGAGTCGGTGCTGACCTCCGAGTGGTCTGCGTTGGTCCCGTGGAGGTCCGGCTCGCTGATGGCACGTGAAATGGCGTCGTCGTTGTGGTCTCGGGGGAACATGTCGCGGATGTTGCGGCGGCCGTAATCCTTGGGGTTGACGTAAGTGCCGGGTTTGAGGAACATGACGTCGTTGCCCAGTTGGAGTCCGGAGAGGGAGCGTACGCTCTTCCGCCCGTCCTCGTAGATCTTAAAGCTCCCGTCTCCTTGCTTCTTTTTCTCCAGCTTCTTCTGGATCTTTGTCTTGCCTCGGTTTGTGGCATGAAGCGTAGCCTGGCGGCGACACAGCAGAGTTCAAATATTTGCAAAACACGTCATGAGACCGAGGAAACGTTGCTAACTCGTTTGTGGTTAAAACGCACGTCTGTCAGACCTTTGTCTCTCTGCCTCTGCAGGTCTTTCCGTCTCTCCGTCCTTGCGTCAGTCGGTCATTGCGGCATCTCTCCGTCCATCGCTTAGTTGTTGGGTCTCGTCTGTTGGTCAGGCACTATTTCCGTCTGTCTTTGGATCGCTCTTTTGTCTCGCCAAACACTTGTCTGTCCGTTTATCCTGTTTCTGTGTGAGTATCTCTTAGTTGGACTCTCCTGTCAGTTGGTTTATCGGTTTCTCTGTCCATGCCGTGTCTGTTTTTGTCTCTCCATCAGTCTGTGTCTATCAATCAATTGGTTGGTTGTCCAGTCAACGTTCATGGTGTGTCCGTCTGCAAGTTCGTCCTTGTCTGTTTAGTCTCTGTTCTGTCAGTTGGCCGTTGTCTTTTAGCGAGTGCCCTTGAAAGGATTTGCGCAAATCCGTGTCATATTTGCCAAACAGTTCTAAAACGTAAACAAGCGTTGACCTGCGAATATGGCACACTGACGACGGCGGCGGCGGCGGCGTTGAAGTTGTGCACCTTGTGGCTGACGGAGCCGCTGCTGTAACTGGAAAAGCTCATGACGTCTGACACGGACGCCTCGGGCACCTCCTTGTGGTACTTCTTCTCCATGCGCTGGTGGTGCTTCTTCTGCATCTTGGCGCACTCTTTGATGCGCCGCTCGGCGTCTCGAAACGCCCGCTCTTTCAGCTTGTTCACCAGCTTGGGGTTGAGCCCCATTTGCTTGGAGGCGATGGAGTCCAGGTAGCGGATGCAGTCCATATGACTCTTGGTGGCGGCCATGTCGAGCGGCGTGTGGTAGTCGTTATCCAGGCACCATATGTTGGCACCAAACGACACCAGGAAGAAAAGGCAGTTGTGGTGACCGTTGGCAGCGGCGAGGTGGAGTGGCGTGTTGCCCCAGATGTCACACTTGTCAGGGTTTCCTCTGTGAAACACAACAATATTGTTAGCTACAAGATTGAAGGTCGCGGTGCAAAGCTGAGGGGGGCGCGTGTGAACCTAGGGAACATGCTTTTTTTTCGCCGCCATACTACAAATAAAGTGTAATTGCACTTCCACTCCAGTAGTTGGCAGTGGTGCTCATTGGTCCAGAGCCCAAAACCAAATCAATCAGAACCAGTATTGCTTTGTGGACACACGATGACGAGTTTTGTGGCTCAACATCAATCCGACCAATAATTCTTTGGAATTTGGAGAAGGTCCTTGTCGGTTCCAGCAAGACTGCGCCCCAGTGCGCAAAGCAAGGTCAAAGGTCACAAAGGCGGCAGTTTGGTACCAAAGAACTTGAAAAGACCTCAACTTTTTTTTCCAAACGTGTCAGTCGACAATAAACATTGTTGTCACCTCAACGTGAGTCACACAGCGGCTGATCGGGCTGCAATTTGAGCTCGGACTTGTCGCCGCCTGGCTCGTTTTACAGGCGAGTCTTTCAAAAGGTTTGTGCACGGCGGATGATGTCACGCCACATTCCTCGAGCCTAATCAGGACTGCTATGACAATGTCCTGCATCGCCAGTTTAATGAGAACTTGCTTGTTGTTAAACGTGAAAGCATTATTCGTGCCATTCGTACGTTTCTACATTTAAAGTGCGGAATGTGTTCGTACAAGTAGCCTACGTGGTACTAATCCAAAGGTGCTGAATGGTTGCTAAATTTGCAACGTTCTTTGAAGTTGTTTGCAGGGCGGGACTTGTGTTTGGTCATTGTATGAATATGCCGCAAAAATGCTCGCATTGACTTGGGCGTTGACTTGATTCCACACCTGGTGCTCTGCTTCCGTTAATGAAATGCTTCGCAAGCTTTTAACGCCAAGTACCACCTTCGATTCTGATCCAATTAAGGAGCTTGAGAACTTGATTAAATTTTGAAAAATAAAAAATGCGGAATTGTGGTGGTTATTTATTTGAATGATGAAGTGCTGCAAAATCTCCATCAAACAAGCCATCAACATGCTCTAAATGTCAAAAGATGACACGTTATTATCTATGTTCAAATTCCATTTGAAGTTTTTTACGATGTTCCCAGCTCGGCTTACATAATGCGGGGAACAAGATCATGAGAGCTTTATGCGTGGTAATTTATGTCCCGCCGTTTAAATTGCCGAACACAAGAGAGGGCCGTCTGTTGGTTTACCCCTCGAGCGTCTTTTATCATATTATGGGATGTTTGCTTTCGATGACAGCCGCGCGCCGAGCGCGGCATCTTCCCGTGACACGCTCGTCATTATCTTTCGATGGCAGTTATTTATGGTATCTCATGTCAGGCTCGTATCATTAGCGGAATAATCCGTCTTTGGCCTGCGACGGGACTCTTGTTTGCACGGATTCCGTGGGAAATGTGGGATTTTATTTTTGGTAACAGTGCAAGAAGATTTCTTGTGTTGGACCACATTCAATGTAGTAAATGTCATTTTTTGACAGCGACGTCCTGACAGGACGTGAATTATTTCTCCATTTGACGCCGAGTTTAATTAAGAGGCTTTATAATGGGCCCATTTTTCTGACTTGCAGGCGAAACAGGTCAGCCGTTAACGATGAGCTTGTTGTGTGCCTCACGCGATGGCCCCTTTTATGCTCCCGGTAAAAGTCGGCGCTTTTCTGCGTGTTCTCCTGGTCGCCGTTTTGTAGAATCGGCACTGCCCGTCGGCGTTTGGACAACATTCTTAGTTTAATCGAGAGGAACCATGATTACGGATCACGGATTAATCAACAACTGATTTTTCAAATGATCGAAATGAATGATTGACCAATTCGATTTAAATATTCAATCTGTTTACTTTGATTGCTTTGTGTTAAAAAAAATAAATAAAAATAAGGAACAAGCGTTCAAGCGAAGTAAAAAAAAAAAAAAAGGAACCAAGAGCACGATCATACAATTGGAAGAATCTTTGCGCAAAAGGCCAACTTATCTTCTAAACAGACCATCCGCTGCTTATTTTATCAAGCGCCATCTTTTGTGATAACAGCCACTTTATAAAAGTCACCACGATGGCCGCCGGCTCTTGTTAAAGTGTCACACCGACGGCGCAAGCATTTAGGAAGGCGTCATAATTCACGCTCTTTTATGGGCCCCAACGTGGACATTCTGGCGAGCGCGCCGTAAAATATTGAAGAGGGAACGCATGGCTGAAGAGCATTTAATGAAATGCGATAACTCGCACATGACCTTGAAGACTGCAGCGCTCTTGTGACATTTCAAAGTCGTCATTAAACCACCAGGCCGGGCGTTAAAAATGACGAACTATCTTGTGTCTTCATGGATTGCTCGCAATTGCGAGTAACCCGTTTTTATACGGCGTAGGTGGGCACATTTCTGGGCTCAACGGTAGCAACTAATTAAAAAAAAAAAAAACGACAGGGTTAAATCTTGGTTAAAATAATCTTTCAAATGCATAAAAAAAATCTTTTTTTTTCTTCCCCTGAACAAAGACTCCCGTTTTAAAAAGAGTCACCAAACAAGAAGTTCTACGTCGTTGTTGTTTACAAAGGCTGTTTTTCAAGCTTCCAGTCATTCGCTTCCACCCCGGCGTCATCCTCCTCCTGGCGATGTTAACGTCAGACAGTTTATGTGCACCTTAAAAGTTCTCCAGAGGGGCCCCCGTTTTTGGGGGGATGGTTCAACTACAGGCCACGGGATTCTCGAATGGGAGAGGGCAACATTTGTCTTGTTGACCATTTAAAAATGTCAAGTTAAAACAGTACATGTGCTCCCATTTTTGGTCCAAAACTGGTGCTTTTTTTTCTGCCCAATCAAATTCATTCATAAAACTAAATTGAGACGTCGTTGACATTCATGCATTATTGGTTGGTATCTAGACAAAAATTTACCACCAAAAGAAGCGGGCTGTTTCTGTCATACTTTCAAAAATTTGAGGTACTTGAGTGGTTTTTGCATCGTCATACCAATTAGCAAATATTTCATCATAATTGAATGGCCTCTTTCCCCCACCCACATCTTCAGCCTTTTACCAACTTTCTATTGCTTAAGTCGTTTTTATGAAGTTGTGCCAACTCACAAATAAATAATAGCAATATTAACAATAGGTAATAGTGCTTCATTTTGGGATAGAAGCTCACGTGGATGTTTTGGCCACAATTCCAATAGGTATGTTTGGCGCAAACACAAAATTACCCCCACCCCACAAAAAAAAAACACCATCAGTGTGTTCAGTCAGTGATAACGAAAATAAATAACTAAATAAATAAAACGACAAAATTTCTGCAAAGCTAAAAATGTCAGGAAAAGCATATTAGAACACTTATTTGGGGTAATTAAACAGGGGTGTGTAGACTTTTTCATCCATTTCACTTTTATTTTTGATCCATAAGCTTATGAGCTTTAAGAATCCCCCAAAAAATCTGCTTTTTTTTTTTTTTTTTAGATAAGTGCTTTTCGTTATCAAAAAAAATGAGGTAAACAATTCAAAGAATTAAGAATATCCCACCAATATTGAATGGTCTCATCACCCTAACTTTGATTTGAATTGCTTAATCAGTTTTTGCATCGTCATACCATTAAACAATTCCACTAGAATTGAATGGGCGCTTCCCCCACCTACGCCTTACCCTTTCACTTCACTTTTCCTTTTCATTGTTTACGATAAGCAGGTTTTTTTTTACTTCTTAAGTCATAATAATTAAGAAATAAACAAAAGGTTGTTTTCTGATTCTCACAATTGTATGATTTTTAACAAGCACGGCATTCTCGAGTGATGAGATCACCATTCGAGCACGTTTGCCTGGTTATCCTCTTAAAATTGCAATGTGAGAAAAAAAGGGGGCTGTCATGCAACTCACCTACACGGTATTACTCTCATCGAATATGCGTTTGTAACGATAACAATCGTCATGTAAAATCGAGGACATTTATAAGATAAATTGGTTTTCATGTATTTATTTGAAAATAACCCCCCCCCACCACCACCACATTTCTAAAAACATTTGTACATCGATAACTAGTTTGCTTAAATTGATAACTAAGTAAATCAAAATGCATTAACATTTCAGTTTGATTATTTAGTTCTTTGGTCATGACGGCGAGGAGTAGTTCAAAGAGAGTTCAGTTGCTCATAAAAGTTGGTGCACCTCTCCAACCCCTTCTAGGCCCCTTTTAGTTGTGGTTGCGTCACAATTATTTTCTAATACGTCTAGCCTGGATTTGTATTACAGTGTAGGTGTACCTAATGAAGTGGCCTGTGTGAGTTTTTTTTTTTTTTTTTTAAGTACCCACCCCCTCGCCACGATGAGCCGCAGCGCCTCCAGGTTCCCGTGGTAGGCCGCCCACAGCGTCGGTGTCATGCCATCCTCGTCGGGCGCGTTGAGGTCCTTTCGGGTGGCCTCCTTCAGCAGGTCCAGGTAGCCATCCCGGGCCGCCTTGTGGTACCGATCGTTCATGGCGACCCGTTAGTCCGTCCTCGTTCGTTTGGCTTCATCGACACCTCCAGTTGCAGCACCCGCGCGACCGCTGTGGTCCTCGTCGTTATCCTCATAGCGGAAGTGGAGTTGCCGAGTTGCCGCGCCGCACCGAACCGCACCGGAGCTTCGGTCGATCGGTCGGTCGGTCAGTCAGTCGGTCGGTGTCCAGACTCCCGAGTCCCGAGGTGCTTGTGCGCGTCTCTGGTATCCAGGGAGGCGACGACGCGCTCGTTCATCGCTCAGGCCGCCTGAACAGTGCCCCCTCGTGGCCGACCTGCTCCTAAACACAAACACGCACACAAGCAGCGACCCTCGCGAGCAAATACATTCTATAAATAAAAGCCAAATGAGCACATTGTCTATTTCTACTAGATTTGTCGATACCACCAGCACCAACGACTACTACTACAGTGACAAAACTACACGTATGCTTACTATAGTATTATAGACATTGTAAAATGAGTATCTTATATATAATAATATATAGTGGATATAAAAATCTTTTCTTACGATTGGGCCAATTTTGTAATCATTGAGTGAAATAATCAAAATGGAATTTCAACTAATTGCACAGCCCTTACACTCTACTACTTCTACCACAATAACTACTTCTACGATAACAGCAACCGCAACACAACGACTCCTTAAGCCATGACAACAAAAATGCAAGTACTACCACAGCAACAACACGACTACTACTACTATTGCAAGACATCAACAGTAGTATTATACAATGTACAAAAGTACAACGACCACCACTTCTAATACTACAAATCGTACTCCAAAATCTATTAATGGCAATAGTAGTACCACAACGACAGGGTGGGTTCATTTGTTTGATGCTTGCGTTTCGCTAGGCAGGTCAGATCAATAATGTCCCACAGGGTGATCGGCTCGCCATTGATTCGTCAAATCATGCTTTGTTGGCAAACCTTCCTGTGGGCCTCTTTGGAAAGGAGCGCTTGTGACTAAGTTCGCTTCCTTCAAGGTCACGCTTCCGATGTTGAAAAGTCTCGCTTGGTTGATTGCAAACAGGTGATTTAAATATACTTCCTCATTGCGACAGACTCACGGGGAAGAATCGGCTTTGACATTTGCTTGGCGCGTTCTTCATTATTATTTTAAGCCTGTTGTCTCTGATGACAACCACGGGCGTACACAAGGAAGGTTCTTTATACCATACGGGCTTTTGCAAGGTTTAAAAAAAGCACCCAAGTCAGCCTCACCCCGCTAAGAATCTTGCGCAGCAGCTCATTAAAAGATAATAAGTATATAAAATGGCTGCCACTTGTTGCACGCTGCATTGAAATTCTCCCACACGGTGCCCAGTTGAAACCGGCATGACAATGGACGCAAATAGATAAGATAGATGTTGACTTGGGGGCGGCGGGTTCGTGTGGCTCGCCCGTGAGCGCACACATACACATGCGCCAAACATCTTTGTACAAGTCTTGCATAGCATTAAAAACCCAAAACTATTTCCACTTTCAAATGCAGGGGCTCCACACGCCTATTTTGAGAATTCCCGTCATGAGGAGATTTTGAGTTCTCAAGGCAAAGATCATTCACTGCCAGCCATTTTTGGCTTCTATATCCGTCAATGGCAGTGTGTGAGTTCATGTTGCATAATTATGTATAAAATAATCAAATAATGTCGTATGAGCATCTGTCCAAGCAAATCTATATTTAAATTGTATATACGTGCAGAGAAGGGAAAGGAACCGGTTTCAGTGTGCTGTGGAATTAGTGAGAAAAACGTATTTCCTCGAAACATGAGCTGAACTTTAGAGGAATATTTTGCGCAAAACAGCCGTTGTTTGGCCATAATCTGGTGGGCTGCTCACGACAGATTTATTGACCTTTATGGCTCCTCCAGCTGTGTTTTGGGAGCCTATAAAAAGGCGGACGGACACCTCGACATCCCACACTTGCGCTCAGGTCAGCCTACAGGTAAGGTCCGACGTCGCCACATTCCACTTTTTTTGGTGGTGAATGAGTGAAAAAAAAATAACTCTGCTTTGTGAAAATAGGCTGGTTACTTTTTTTTCAACCTCACAATAAAAAAAAAAATCTATATTTAAAATCAAGAGATAAGATAAGATTGTGATTGATATTTTGGGGACTTTTAAGTCTTTCACAGCAACAGAACCGGAGAAGCTTGATTTTTTTTCCCATGTGTGACTTATGTTAGACAAATGTTTTTTTTTTTTTATTTTGTATTTTTTCCATTTTTGTAAGTCAAGCTACAATATTGTCCGGCCACTCTTATAAAAGAGATTGTCCATCCATCTCAATTAGTTTTTTTAACAGTTAAATAATGGTAAAAAAATCAAAATTGTTAGCAAATGTTTCTTTTTTTTTTTTTTAAAGTCTACAAATGGAAGTAAAAACCACAATTCCGAGTCCATATTTTTTTTACTTTCACTTTGGTAAAAGAGTTGAATCTTCTCTTCAACCTACAGAATATATGGCCGTGAGTATTTTGAGTTTGGAAAGCGTCGGAAACTATGTGCCATATGCTGACGAACTCAGCTAAACCAGTGTTGCAATGTCAAAGTGCCAATTATGTTGATTCCGCTCACGGAAACGTTTGAACCTGGGCGGGTTCTTCGGGGGGAATGGCAACCAGCGGGCAAGCTTGTAAAACCAGTCGCATCTCAACGCCGGCTACAGATGCTGCTGGTAATTCAAATGCGATGTTATGTCGCAGGACGCAAACATGCGCTTGAACACGGGCCACCCGTGCAACTGCCTGGCCGACGGAAACGTCTGTGAACCCTGCAGGATGGCCAAACACGGCGAAGGTCAGCGGCACGACCCCTCGCGCGACGACGCGGCGGAAAACGCGGGCGAGCCCGAACACCCGAGCGCACAAACGAGTCCTCACAGTAAGGAAAGGGACCGAAACTGGGGATGGATTCTGTCGGGGGTCATCTTCATCAACATCCTGATGTTGGGCATCGCCCTGGTGAGCGGAAGTGCCTACAAACATGTCGACATCAGCATGTCGGACCTGCAGGTTTTCCTCGTTATCATCCTCATCGTCACCTCCATCTGGATGATCTATTATATTATCTTCACGGCCAGGATCGAAAACGCCGTGGCTTACAGGGACCAACACGCCGGACCCGTATGGCTCAGAGGTACGTCACTTGAACGTGGCCATTTTTTTTAGTAATTCAACCTGCCCAGGTAAAATGAATCTAATTTTTGGCTTCGATATGCGCCAATGAGTTAAATCCTTTTGCGTCGCAGGAGGAATGGTGCTGTTCGGCCTCCTCAGTATCATTATGGACATTTTCAAGATAGCGAGCTATGTCGGCTACCTCCACTGCGAGTCGGCCATCAAGATTGTTTTTCCCGTGGTCCAGCTTGTTTTCATTGTTGTGCAGGTGAATATCAAATCAAGCGTGCGAGCTCATTAGAACGAGAGCGGTGGAATATGCCCGAATTGTTCACACGTCAAATCTCTTTGCAGACGTACTTCATGTGGGTCCATGCAAAGGACTGCGTACAGCTCCAGCGGAACCTTACGCGGTAAGGGATGAATGATGAAATATTTGAAGTTAGTTACCTTTACCTCGAGCCTAAATGAATGCAATAACTAACATTTATCTCATAAGAAACAATGCAAATAGAAACAATCCATCCCAAGGTGTATGAACTCATTCACTACCACCCGAGTAAAAAAAAAAAAAAAAAAAAAAGGATCTTTGACGTCTTTAGTCGTCAATGGTAGGCAATGAGTCAATTGAACAGGCAAAGCATTTTTAACATATTTAACGGTCGTACAAGTGCGACAACAAGTTTTTGCTAGTCAAAACAATACAACACTCGGCCTTATCTTCGCCAGATGACCCAAAATGTAACGTTGGAGTTTTGTAAGTCTTAAATTTTGGGTGGACATAAAATCAGGAAACTCACAAAAATAATTGATAGACGGAAAGAAAGGAAGATAAATAGACAGACAGGCAGATGATTGACGTCAATAGTGGTTTTGAACTGGTTTCCCGACTCAACTGGTGTGTTTTTTCCCCTGACTCTTTTGCTCAAATTCCGGACCGCAAGACCTCATATGCGTGAGAAAAGACATAAGTTCCGATTCATTGAACCAACAAGTAGCCGTGCTTAAGTGTAAACCGATGGAAAAAAAAAAAAATATGTTAATCCTTTTCAAGTCATTCCAAAAACAACATGTTCTAAACAAAAGAGAAAAAGTGCCAGAAGCCCCGAGTGTGAGCCTTGAGGAACTCCTCACAGGTATAGCGGAACCGAAAAGTCGGACTTTAGAATGAGACCATAATGTATAGATTAAACAACAATCACAATTTCACAATTAGACTTTTCAAGAATCAGTCTGACACTATTCGAGATACGATGTGGGAGGTCAATAAGTTCAAGTTCAAGTGCCAACGATACATATTTTCTCAGGGAGGGACTGCAAAAGAAATCAATGCCGTGCCACCATTAGCTTTGTTGTTCAACTACAACATGAACACCACATCAGAACAGTTCTCCAAAAAAAAACTAAAAAACACAACCAAAGAAGAAGCCAATAAATTTGAGTAAGGATCGGAATAAATGTGATGCTCGAACACAGAAATAAATCCCACGTGTCTTATTTGTCAATTTGAAAAAGAATTTCCACAAGTGAGCGATGATGATTTTAAATGAACATTGATTGTACATTTTCTGGGGGAATATGAAGGCTAATTCGTCATGGAGGTGAATCAAGCACAAAGTACGATTTTGCGTCACAATGGCATGAACGGAAACTTTCATCATTGTGAAATCTAAGTGGCACTGCCCTTTCTGCTTTGACATTTTCAAGAAGTAGGAAGTAACCTGCGTATTAGTAATTGAAATCCAGTTGAGGCACATAGTTTACACGACAAAACTCTCACGGCTGTGCCGTCTGCCATCGAGTAGATGTCGTTGTTCTGCCTGTCACTATATGTTGTTGGCATCAATAGATTGGAAAAAAAGAAAATGTCCAGAACGTAAAAACCACGTCACTTTGGGTGCGTCTGTTCAATGAGATCGTTTATCTGCCAGTTGAGTCGAAGCACAAGCGGCTAAAGACAAATTGTTGCAAGGTTTTTAGTTTGAGGCCTGGATTTCCCATCTCGGATTATATATTTAGTAAATCCATCATTTGCGGTTAATCGTGCCTTGGATGATGTTTGCTGTTTCTTAGAATGACAACAATTTTGTTTTGAAAATAAATCCTCCCGTTCATGGTGGCGGATGCAGGTGCGGTCTGATGCTCGTCCTCTCGATTAACCTGGTTTTGTGGATGGCGGCCGTCACGGAAGAGTCTCTGCACCAAACCCACGCAGAGGGCGACCACGGCGGCGACCACGGCGGCGATCACGGCGGCGACCACGGCAACGACACACACGGATCCGACGACCACCATGGCAACAGCTCTCATAAGCTGTGGGGACGGAAGATGTACATCAGCAAAGGTAGAGAAGAAGCCATTTGAGAAGGGGTAGACAAACATTCAAGGTCAAAACCGGCTTCAAATATCGGTTATCGGCCTCCGTGACGACTAATAATCGGTATCGTATCGGCTCTGGAAAAAAGCTTCTCGGGTTATCACTAGAGGTGACGTTTGATGCAAACGAGATAATCGCATTCTCTCGTCCTGCCACAGCGAGTTTCGGCGAGGACAACTGCGTGTGCAGCCACACGTCGTGCAACATGTTCAAAGACGCCTACTTCTACTTGTACCCCTTCAACATCGAGTACAGCCTCTTCGCCTCCGCCATGGCCTACGTCATGTGGAAAAACGTCGGCCGACTGGGCGAGGCCCACGACCCGCACAGCCACGGCCACGCCCACAAGTTCCACCTCAAAGACGCGCTCATTGGGCCCCTGGTGGGAGTCCTCCTGGTGTTCACGGGCCTGGCCACCTTCATCGTGTACGAAATGGACATGAAGGAGGATGAAGAAGATGGCCACAGCAAGCGAGACCACGCGCTGCTGATCCACTTCATCATCAACATCGTGATTATTAGCCTGATGCTGGTGGCCACCCTCATCGGCGCGACCATCTACAAGCTGGACCGCCGGGAACACGACTCCGAGAAGAACCCCACGCGGAACTTGGACGTCTGCCTGCTGGTGGGAACGTCCATGGGCCAGTTCATCATCAGCTACTTCACGATAGTCGCCATGGTGGCATCCGGAGCCCAAGGTCACCTTAACAGGCTCAACCTGACCTGGGCTATTCTGATGGTGCTCCAGATCGCGCTGCAGAACTTCTTCATCGTCGAAGGTCTCCACCGCGAGCCATTTCACGAGGAGCACCATGAACAGATAACCATGGTGACCAACATCTACGCCGTGGAGCACTACCGGAAAGAGAAGAACGGTCTGCAGGGATTGGAAATAAGAAATAAGCCCGAGGTGGAGTTGCCGCCGGTGAACCCGTATGGCGAAGTGGTACACTACCCGCATAAACTGACGTGGAAGAGGAGGGTCCTGAAGGAGGTGTCCGTCTTTTTGCTGTTGGCCAACATCATTGTGAGTAACAAAGTACTTGTACTCAGCAACACTGATCTTTTAAGCCAACCTAATCGCACATTTTTCTTTCTTCCGACTCGTCTTTCTTGGCCAGCTGTGGATCATGCCGGCTTTCGGCGCTCGGCCCCAGTTCGACCACCCGGCCGAAACGGAATTCTACGACTTCAGCATCTGGGCCGCCATCGTGAACGTCGGCTTGCCTTTCGCCATCTTTTACCGCATGCACTCAGTGGCCGCCCTCTTGGAAGTGTTCGTCATCTCTTAAGTGGACAAGCTCGGTGGCGAACAATCGTTCGTTCATTCCGGTTTTTTTCCCGCAATCATTCCAGCAGTCCCCAATGTTTTTCTGCAGACCGGTGTCATACAAAGCAATTTTTTCACGGACTGGCAGATAAACCGATGAAAACAAACGATTAAAAATAAAACTTATCATTTGCTACACTCGATGTTGTTGAAGCCTGGTGGTTGGGGATTTTATCTATACCACTTATTTTAGTCAGAAGCTTATCCCAGCTTTGGGTGAGAAGAGGGGAAAAAGGTTGCTATACAACACAATAATCACAAGACATGAGATCATCAAAGAATCACACTCAAACAATGTTCACTTGACCAAACAGAATGAGAACACTAAATCAAGCACAGGAGGAACATGCAAACATTTTTTAAGCTGATGTGCTGTTCCACCCAATTTTTGTATAATATAAATGTGAAATTTTTGTTAATTTGTTTTTCTAAAGACACTTTCATAATGTGTTAACGTTACGACTGATGGTTTTTATTAAATGTTCTAAAGTATTTGTTTTACCCCGTAAATGTAATGTACACATGCCGGATGAGTGAAAATAAATGAATTGCATTGTTTATAAGCTTCATCGTGTGTATGCCAAAAAATAAAGACAAAAAAACAAAATAAAAATGATTTGAGGTGGTGGGGATCATTGCCTTTATATAATTTGTTACTTTGGTTAAATCTCTGTATGAATGTTCTGGATGAATTACTTTTTTTTAATTATAATAAACAAATTTGGATTTACTTCGGCCAAATCCTTTCACAAGGTTGAAGAAGGCTCCTTCATATCGTTATGTTCCGTCATAAAATACCACAATTGCGCGTTCTCGCCCCTAGATGGCGGTGTTTTACACCATTTTACAAGGGTGAAGACGTTACTTTCTTGACGTTTACAGTTTTAAAAAAAATCCGATTTTAACATCCAAATGGCGAAACTTGTCTCACCCGTTTCACACTTTACATTACCCCAACTTTCAAATGAGAATCAATTTAGGACAACTAACTCAACATTTCAAGACATTGAGGTCAAATTGTTAGGATAACTCACCAAATATGATACATATTCTTGCTTATGTCCTCGGTACACACTGTGCATGTAGCTACAGTCTCCTCTTGTGTTCCTGAAATGCATTTCCTCTTGGAGAAAAAGGTTAACTTCTTTCGACAGCGACTCGATCACCCGTAAACAACAACTAGGCATGTCGATATTGTTTGAAACTAATAAAAACTATAACTCCGCACAATAACTAACGAATAAATAATAATTTTTAAAAATCCTTCAGACCCTTTCAAATGTGTGCTGTTTACCTACGAAATAGTTCCATTTGTGTGATGAAAATTGACCTATAGCAATAGCGTTAAACGCCAGCAGGTGACAGCGTCGCTCTTCCAACACCCTTTCGCAGCATTGAACCACATTTTAAGTTAACATTTTAATGACTTAGATAGGAAGATTTCCTGCTCTTCAAAATAAGAATTTACATTTCATGTTATTTTCACGAATGTCTTTTTTTTTTTTTTTTTTACAATTTTTTATGATCCCGTAGTTTTCTAGAAGCAACTATCACGCAATACGTGACGTACGACTTCCTGTCATGCGCAGTGCGCCACGAGGGCGACTATAGTGTGGGAATGATGGCGTCTTCAGCGGCTCGCTGTTCCTCACGCTGGCTAACTGTCATCGTGTCCTCTGGGCACCATCGGCACCCCCGGGCGTGGGGCGTCGTCGTCTCGGCTTCTCGTGGCGTGCTCCGGGGCGTCTGCACGTTCGGAACCGGGAAACTATGGACGGGTGGGAGCTCGGCGTGTGGCGGGGCTGGGAAAGGGTTGACATTGAAGGGGCTACCTGGTAAGTGACGTTTGCTTTTAGCAGTGAGCTAAAGTATGCTAGGCGAGATTACATTTAGTTTGTTGTCATTTCATTGAGTGCTCTTTGAAGCATGCATGCAGGTTGTTGAACTGTGCCAGTGCATATTGTCAGAGTTAGCCAATGTTTAACTTTGTTTTATTTTTTTATTCTTATTATTTTGCTAGCCTATGACATAAATGATGCTGCAAAGCAAAGTAAAACTTTGTTAGTTTTAAATCAACAAGCATAATCCATCTGTGCTGTCCTACCCTCAGGTTTCAAAGCACCCCAATGCGCATTTCATACAAGCACTTCGGCCAACAATAAGCAGGACTTCTACCAGGTCCTTGGGGTACCTCGCACAGCAACCCAGAAGGAAATCAAAAAGGCTTATTATCAGGTCTGCTTTTGCAGAACAGATTTGCAGATTATATTTTGTCGGAGTTTTCACAGCCTGACTGTTTGTCGTCCCTCAGATGGCCAAAAAGTACCACCCTGACACGAATAAAGACGACCCAAAAGCCAAGGAGAAATTTGCTCAGCTGGCTGAAGCTTATGAGGTTTAGCATTATGACCCTTCTAGATTTATACTCATTTGTACACAAGCCTGAATAATGTAACATTAATTCCTAGGTCCTCAGTGACGAAGGAAAGCGGAAGCAGTACGACACGTACGGCTCTGCGGGCTTCGACGCCGGACAAGCGGGAGGCGGGCAGCAGTACTGGTCCGGGCAGACACAAAACGTGAACCCGGAGGAGCTTTTCCGCAAGATCTTTGGGGAATACTCGGCAGGACGTGGATTCGGAGACTTTAATGCCATATTTGATCAGCCACAGGAGGTCTGTTGTGTTGGAGATGGAGCAGAATTGCAATGGGAGATTTGTGTTCAGTGTTTTACTTGACAACCGTGCTCACAGAGCAACTAAAATTTGGTTATAGGATGTTTTTTTTTAGGACAAAGTCTTTACATCTTCCTTTACTGACAATTTGTGTGTTGTTTTCTCTGCACAGTACATCATGGAGTTGACGTTCACTCAGGCAGCCAAGGGAGTCAACAAGGAGATGTCCATTAACACGGAAGCCGCCTGCCAACGCTGTGACGGGAAGGGCCACGAACCTGGCTCCAAGATCCAACACTGTCACAACTGCAACGGTTCCGGCATGGTAATAATATCTTCCTCCACGCACTTTCCATCATGCCGAAAACTATGTTACTGCATGTCCTCAAATGGTGGCTAACGCACTAATCGTAAGAGTTGTAATTTAATGATGGATGCGTCATTTCCTAAACAAATAGACACTTGCAAATAAAACACATCAGCATAGTTTTACGGCCGTGCAGCTACTGCAAACAAAACTACAAGAATGCACATTAAACCTAAAATGCAGTTTGGTATTACCTTACAGCCGTGCAGCAAGTGCCAACATTTGCCAAAACCTGACAACATATTTCTTCCCCCCCGCAGGAGACGGTGAACACAGGCCCATTTGTGATGCGCTCCACGTGTCGGCGCTGTGGCGGCAAGGGAACGGTCATTTCCAACCCGTGTCACACCTGCCGCGGGACCGGGCAGACCAAGCAAAGGAAGACGGTGACGGTTCCCGTGCCTGCGGGTATGCCACGCCGCAATTCTCAACACCACCACCGATAAAAGTAACAAAGAGCGACTAACCGTTGAACGTTTTGTCCTTCAGGAGTGGAGGATGGCCAGACTGTTCGAATGCCTGTCGGAAAGAAGGAGATCTTCATCACTTTTAGGGTGAGTGACCACACGGGACAGTTTATTGGTTGTCCACTTAAAAAAATAAATAAATGAACGCCTCACCTCAAGTAGTGCCTCATTGTGCCTACTTTTGAAATGTTGCAACAGAATTTGACGTAACAGATTACAAAGGGATTCAGAGGAAACGTTCACGATGCAATGCTGGCAGTCGAAAGTAGTTTAACCAATCGGAATGGTTGCGGATTATCGCTCCGTTTGAGAAAATAAATTCCCCACTTAAGTAATGGCCGAGTGGTCTAAGGCGCCGCGTTCAGGACCCAGTCTCCCCAGGAGGCCTGGGTTCGAATCTCGAATTTCCCCATTGTGGGACTAATAAAGGCAATATTATTATTATAAATGAGTAATTCATTCTTCAATGTGAATGTTTTTTTGTTTCAGGTCCAAAAGAGTCCAGTTTTCAGGCGGGATGGCGCCGACATCCACTCTAACCTTTACGTTTCTGTGGCACAAGCAATCCTGGGCGGCACAGCCAGGACACAAGGCCTCTACGAAACGCTCAATTTAGCGGTAAGAGCTTTTCAAAAATGCATCATGCAGAAAACAATGGTCACAGATTTGACTTTGATGAGGGGATTGTCATTCTGGTTCTTGGATCAGATCCCAGCTGGTGTCCAGACAGACCAGAGGATCCACTTGGCAGGGAAAGGAATTGCCCGCGTCAGTGGCTATGGCTTTGGAGATCACTACGTCCATATCAAAATTAAAGTACCCAAGTAAGATGTGAAAGAGGCCATGTGCGAATCTTCATCGGATGAGCTGACTGGTTAAGATGGTGCCCGTTTTTTTTTTTAATTTTAATTTTTTAAAATTATTATTATCCCATCCCTCCCTGTAAGGACGCTGACAGACAGGCAGAGAGCTCTACTCATGAGCTACGCCGAGGACGAGACAGATGTGGAAGGAACGGTTAATGGTGTCACAGCCACCACCACAGGTAGACGTCACTCATCTCAACACAAATTATCTTTCCACCTTGAAATGCGAGGAAATGCCTTTTAATCAGGTGAACTAAAACATTGTTTTTGTCTCTCGATAAAATACAGTGAACATAATGAATTGTGCAATTTAATGGGCATAGTGGGCTTTGACCACAAGGGGGCAGCATAAGAATACAGTTATGCTAATTAGGTGACAAAATGCAATAGTCATTTTTTGTAGATAAAGAATTAGTGCCAGTTTTGAGTATTGTTGTCTGTATTGACATGTTGCTATATTGTGTAGAAATGTTGTCAAATGTTTTATAACTCCCGCAACATCGATGCAAATGATGTAGTCCATCAGTGTCATTTTCCATGACACGTTAGCATTAACCTAGCAGATTTTCGTCAAGATTTACACGGTACAATGTGTCGTGTCTTGTGTGTAGTTTGACAACTGGGAGTCGCAATAGACGACTTGAAGCCTCTTATTTTGAAGAATTGCACATTGTGACATTTACTGACACCAACAAATTGGCAGAGCGACAGCTCTTATCTGAAACAAGTCAGGTCACTCCGAAGTTGGAGAACTGCTCTTTGTAATAAATTCGAATGGTCAAATAAAGTGGAATTGGATTATTTCCGGGAGCGACCGTGAAAGGGGTTCATCTTTCCAGTAGTCTTGTCTGACGCAGGGTGACTCTGTGTCCAGGTGGGGGCAGCAGTGGTAATCAATTTGAGCAAAGGCATGACAGGAAGGAAGACCAGTTGAAACAAGAGGGGGGCTTTTTTGCCACACTCAAGAAATTGTTTAGTTCTTCCTGACAGCCACAAACCAGGTAGGACGAGTACAGTTCATCTCTGGTTTGTGGCTATCGGGGGGGCCGATGTCCTCGAAGCATCTCAAGTATATTCTTGTTTCTCTTCTTCCAGGTAAGAGGTCGTCCTGGAACTGAGGCTGTCGCCAACTGCAAGGACAGCCATGCTGTCAATGTTCCCGTATGCATCCAATAAGGCAACGGAGATCCTGTTTGTCTATTTTAGCTCCAAAGACTGTAAAACATGGCTAATCGCAGCAGTCTCCACGTGCACAAATGTAAAAAGAAAAAAAGATTTGTCTTCATACGCCATGCTGTTCATCGTGCTTACGTGTTGACCCACAAATGTTTTATAGCCTTGTTTGGTTGGCCGTTCCTGTAATCTTTAAATTTGTCTATGTAATAAATGTAAAACTCTTGCCTTTTTGTTCTTACCATGTGTCAATATACACAAGGCACAACATTGTGTACACCTCATGCAGCGCAATAAAAAAATAGTAATATTTGTAAAACTTACAAAGACATTGACCAAAAAAAGTAATTTTGTTCTTGGGTAGAGGTTAGAAAAAAAAAAGTTCATATCCAGCTCGCCTTAATAAGGACAATCGTGATAGGAAATGGAACCTCATGTAAGCTATTGTTTATCATAAAAGCAAAACAAAAAAATACAATTTGATGTCAGTCACATGGGTTTTACTTCATTACAGACGGCAGTTTTCTCCTCCAATCCCCTTTGAACATTTTGATATCAGTTGTCCCATCGATGCGAGCCGTAGTACAAGTGCATGCAACTGTAGAAAAGCATTCCACTTGTTCACCACGAGACCGTGTCCTGTTGCCGTCCCCTGCGTCATGCTGGACCTGTGGTATGCCTGCTTTTGACTATCACGAAACAAAAACAGCATTACATCAATGAGGGTGGAAGGCCTCACAGAAGAGAGTTACTTTGGGTTTGAAAAAAGTCTTTCAAATTGTACGATTAAAATGTCAGGAAAAAGAAGTTGACAAACATGTCAGGATTGAAATTTAAATCACAAAGCTGTGCAATTACACCGCATGTACATAGCAACAATAAACCAGCATACAGTATGAATCAAAGGAACCAAGAATATTCATGTAACCGTTTTATAAATTGATACCTAACCTGAGGCGGTTCTGACAAATACTCAAATCGGCCTTCATATACTGTCAATGTGCTCTTTCCATACTCTATATAGATACGACAAATCTCCTTAGTCAACACCATCATACTATAAAGCTAAATATTATTAAAGTAGAATTATTAATATAGGCTCCTTTGGCATCTTAAACTGAACAATCGTTCATGTTTGAGTCAAAACTGTGCAATGTTAAAAAAAAAAAAATAGGCAGTTTAATTTTAATGTATCAAGCCTGGCTGCATAAGTCCAATATACTTCTTCCCACAAGTACTAATGTGTTTATCCTAGCTGTCAGCGTTAATGCCGTAATTCCTCAAATAGTTGCATCCATTGTCATTGACATGCCTCATTATCGTCCAAATTAATAAACAGAAATTATTGGTTGCGATCTCCAAATTCTAATAAAATATTGTTATCTATTATTGCACTATATTCCACTAATCGGTCTTAATGCAGTTGCATAAATGGCTGCTATCTGAGAAAATACGGTAGTCAACATTGAAAACTTGCGTAGGAATGATGAAATGTAAGCAGATACATTTTTTTTAGCAGAAGGTCGTCAACACAGTTTTGACTTTGAATACGGCAATATCAAATAATAACAGAAGATTATACGCGAGGAATAAACCGTGTTCTTTCCTGAGTCAAAATCGAGTCCCTTGTATGGCCAAAAACACACTCGTTAGGAACGCAACATCCGCAACGTATGCATAGTATGTTTTACCAAGCAATTATCATTAAACGTCATCTTTGTATCGCTGTACAGCATAACCCTGTGCCTCAATCATCGGTCAAGTTACGGGAAAAGTGGGATGAGATCATCACAGGACGGATGGATGGGGCAAAGGAGGCAGAAAGAAAAAAAAAAAAGCTTGATAGAGGGGTGAGGGGTCAATATGGTCCTTAAGATTTAGGCATTGGAATTCCAGAGAGCTGGTATATTTTCGTTGGTTGCACGAGGCAACTTTGAATACACTCGGCCTGAGAAGGCTTCCTACTGCGTCCCGTCCTTCAGTGTTTTTCTCCTCAGCGATCAGTCCTCTCACATCAGATACCAGGCGGCCAGGCCGGCTAATGCGGCGAACCACGTGGCGATGAGGACCTGGCCGGTGGGGTGACGCAGGATGGCCATGGCCAGCTGGCACCCGTACGCCGTCCCACCCGTTGCCGCTAAAAGGAGAGCAACGTCAACAAAGCGCCATTGAAATGTCGGAAAATACAAAATATTGGTGTGCACACCCTAAAACAATACTTGCCTCACCCTCAAATTAAACAGATACAGAACATCTTGGTTAAAATATTATAATATTAAAAATCCATTGAAAAAAATGACTGCTGAATTTCTAAATCCACCGCAGAGTCAAGGGTGGTGTAAAAGCAAAAGTGTACCAATTTTAGCAGCATAGTAGGGACATTTGCTGATGTCGCCTCCCGTGTCGCCATGAATGGGCATTCCTGCTTCGGAGACCTCCTCTTGGAAGGTTTTCCCAATTTCTTCCAGCTCCTCAAAAACCTGTCAAGGTAAAGTTCTAGTTAGTTTTATAAGTTATTTTCCCTTTCAAGCATTTTCAGAAACTATTTAATTTCATTAACTAAAATGCTTTTCAATTTAAGCTTTCGGCTTTTGTTAGTTTTCGTTAATTATAACAATCCGGGTGCCTAGAAATGTCCGTTGCTTAAAATGCTAGAACACGTACATGCAGATGCTATTCGTTCATTTGTCTTTGGTGTTTGTTAGCATTAAGCTAAAAGGCTTATATAAGGCAAAGGTCATGTATCAGGTTCTTTTAAATAAACTAATTCTCTTTTTTTTGTTTAGTGGGAGTGACAATAAAAAGCTCAACACCACTTTTTGAAGAATGATTCACAACTTCCGAAAGTTTTGCCGCCATCTACCAGCAATTTTTGCTCACAAGTCAAAGCCGAAATTTGGACAAACAGCTTGTATCTTGAAAAATTAACTCGGGCCAAGTTGGGTTGCAAGACAACCATTTTACCTCCATGTTGAACTGAAATGCCAAGACGGCCTCGTCCACGATGCTCTCCTTGGTCTCCGCGTCCAGTTCCAGCTCGTTCATGCGGCTGCGGTAAAGCTGCTTGAAGGCCTTAGCGCTGTCGATGGCGTCAAACTGGTAGAACTCCAGGCCCTCTCCCGTAGGAGGGAGCTTCAAGGATCTCTGGGCCACCTTCTTCAGCACCTGGCCCCCAGACAGGTCGCCCATATAGCGGGTGTAGGCGTGGGCCACCAGCAGCGCCGGCTCTTCCCGGCCCACTTGGTGGATGCGGTCTACGTAGCGTTGGGTGGCCGGGGAGCAGCTGATCTCGCTCTTCCATTCGGGGCCGTAAAAGTATTCAAGGTCATGGGCCAGGACCTCGTGGCGGTGCAGCTCAGACGGGAAATAAAGCGGGGCGAAATGGGGGTGGTCCTTGTTTACTTCGATTTCCTCCTCCATGGCGCTGTAAGTGTAGTAGAGAGCGACGACGCTCAGCTGTCGGGGGAAATGTAGCAATCATCTTATCATTTCCGTCAAAGCCATCTGTGTTGCTTTCATCTCCCCGTCCCTCACCTTGAAGAGCTCTTTGTGGATGCGCCCTCTGAGGAAGTCCTTGACAAATTGTGTGTTCTCCGCCTTTTCGTGAACATCTTTGGTACCAGTGGCCAGCATCTCAGATAAATCATCTGGCCTGGGGAGAGGACGGGAAAAATGTACGGTGGGTCACCAGTGTTGAAGCAGGAATGTCGTCATAGTCCTCGTATATTTTGCGTTCAGATGCTGCAAGTAAATGGGAAGGTTAACCTGAGGGTGTCTCCTTTCTCCTCGTGGACGGGTCCTGCTCCGTTGGACACGCTCTGCGTCGCTGCGGCCATCTTTTCTGACGGTTGCCGCCCCTAGAAATGTTTATTAGACACCAACAAAATGTCACCTCCGAGTGGAACGCCACAAAAACGGGTACAATTTAGAGTTGAGGTAACATCCAGACCATTACATAGGTACGTGTTGTCAAGGCAGAATTTTGGATATAGCGCCCCTGTATTGTTGTGCCGGACGGTGGGCTGGATAGTGCGCAATTGTCCAAAGCATGTGAGCGTTTGTGATGAATAATCACTTTGCCTTGTGCTAAGTGAACCTGTCACACACACCGAGACAAACAAAAATGAGGAAATAAAATCAGGCTGCACTACGGTGAGCCGACCACAGCCTTCTTCCTTAAAAGGAGACATGATGTGCTTTTTTTTCCCACGATATAAAACGGTTCCCAGGTGTTTTCATAACTTATCTGTAACAACTCTGAAAGTTTATCAAAGTGAGAAAAGGACATAAGATAGGATAAGATAAAAACTATACTTTACTTAACCCTATATGACAAATTCAGGTCAAAGAGTGAGTACTTTTCTTTGTGGCACTTTGCATTTACTCGTTGCTTTCATTTATGTAAAAATTTGAATAAATTGAAGACATCAAAGCAGATTTAAGTTTTTTGTACTTGTATTTTTATCTAACCGTATTTTTTATTGCTTGTGCGATATACTTTGTATCACATGGTTGTTACACAAGTCTAACTACTTGTGACGATTTGACTCCATCGGAGCAGTTACAGCCAAGCATCCACATGACAAGCCTTCGGCCCCCACGTAGAAGAAACACTGCGGCAACCCCAACGAGGCTAAGCAGAATATAAAACGAATGCAGTACAAAAAAAATTGCATTTTCATTTGCTGTCTTTTGTGTCTGCTTAAAAATGTTGACATTTCAGCCTACAAGAACCTCACAAAATATGTGGTTTAGTAAGTAATCCTTTCCTGGTGAGACTGCTATGTTGTTTCACAAAAAGGAAATTTAATCTCGGACCAATTATTGTGGCTAAATTGGCATTACTTGCTCTGATTTATAAAATAATAAATCACAAGTTACTCAGTTCCCGGGTAGTTTTTGACTCAACACTTACTGTCCAATTTCTGTCTACTCTAGCCACTTTTCATTACAAGCATAAACAGGAAATTCAAATTTACCAAAGAGCCAGAGGATGCTGAGATCAGGATAGAGGGGGGCTTTTGTTGCCCTGCTGCGTTGTTGCTGTTGTCCCTGAGATTATGGTGATGAGGATGAAGCCACCAGTTACCAGACTCTGTAAGGACGAAAAGCAGCCGCAGGTTGAAAGCTGATACAAGCAGGCCTGCTTTATTGTTGAATAGAACAGAAGGTCTATTGACACCAAGGGGGGGTTTAACCACACTAATACTGGCATACAGAATGCAGCAAGACAAAGGCCTTGTGTCATCTAACGTAGATTCTCGGTGGCATAGCGACAATTTAGTCGGCTAGTATTAATAAGAGACATTGACAACCTTCATCTAAATACGACTGAGATATTGCTCCTTTGTAAGGACAACACTGCAATATAACGTCATGATGACAACAACAGCTAACTTTGCTTGCTAACAAGACACAAGCTAATACCTAGCAAGCTCTCGTACAAGTTCGGCAACGAGGTGGTCGACACATTTATGACAAAAACATATTTTGAGGCTTTTTATCCACTTTGAGCGTTCAGATTTAAAAGGGCACAATGGTGTGTCGCTAGAACGCCGTACTAACCTTCACTCCAGCCACTACGCGTCGCTCGGGTGAACTACAAACCTCAAGCGACACTGCGCATGTCAGGCCCGCCCCCAACGGTCACGTGTTCTGGGTGACTGTTTCCCAAGTCTTTGTTTTTAAACAAAAACAAGCAAGCGTCAAAACACTCACAGAAAGAAATATACTATAAAAAAAATTGGTGTTGAATTACTAAACAAAAACAAGTGAGTTAAAGTGATTGGACTTTGGGAACAACGAGGGTAATAAAACTATAACAGAGCATGTAGGTGGTGGTAGGTGAGCAAAGAATGAAGATAGAGCGGCTTCTTGCCAATGAGTATTTTAGAGATAAAAAGACATGGACCTGCAAATGTCCGTAAGTAAAGAGAGGGTAAATTAACCAGAGGGTGCAAGAGTTCACAATAGTGAGTGTTAAAGGGAGGGCTGCATGGTAACAAAGCGTATGGCATCGCGGTAAAAGGTTCTGAGGGAACTTCACCTGTCTGTTTCTCTTTAATGCTCGCTATACTATATTAACATTGTTATAGAGGCCCAAAAAGAGTTTCGCCTGTACGCTTCAGCTTTCGTCTGTCAAAAAAATATAGGCTTTAATCATTTGATTTGTCTCAATCCGAAAAAGCTGAAACATATGAACTGCATATACATACATCCATACATGCATATACAAACACGTTTCTGCATGTGGGAGAGGTCGTGTGACAGACGAAGAAGTGAGAGAATATTGCGTATAATTAGTGCCCATCATCAGTATGGCAGATGGCTGCTTTGATTGTTGGCAGGGAGGGGGCAAGATGATGAAAGAGATGATGCATTCTTTCCAATGAGGCCAACAAGCTGTTGTATTTGCAGTAAGTTGGTTTTGGGAGCATTTCTATTCAATTCAAGGAGAATTAAAAGAGTTAACTAACTCCATCGATACGAGTTACGACTGGACACGAGGGCGAGACCGATGGCATTTCTCGCGATAGTTGGCACATGAGACGACATGAAGTCGCAATTGTCGTTAATTTGATTACAAGTTATTTATACTTAGTCGAACTGGGTGTATATTCGTTCAAAGGCGTTTTAATAATTGTTGTTAATCACAGTAGTGTGATAGTAGTGTCTTAACTTTTAGTGACTTCCGCATACGTCAGACCGATTCGCCGGCGTGCGCTCAACGTTTTTTTTTTAAAGAAAATGTAACCGTCGAGGACACATTCTGACACGTTCATTCAACTAATCCCACTTTCAATGTTCTTTTAATGTTAAAAACAAAGCAATATGTCGCTGCTTACCTCCGTCGAGACGGCCATCAAGGCATGCAAAGACGAACAGGCGAGGGTGAATGGCTGCATTCAGTTATCTAAAGAACTACTACAAAGCCTGTAAGTATACTACGTCATGTTTGTACTAATTTCTCATAATTTGACACTAATTACTTGCGAAATTTAATGATTTGCTGGGGATTGAATTCCAAACCATTTGCACCGATGGGCACCTGGCGCTGTGGCTTAGTTGGTTAAAGCGCCTGTCTAGTAAACAGGAGATCCTGGGTTCGAATCCCAGCAGTGCCTTTTTGAAGTGATGTTATTTTTTATTGCAAGATTCTATACATCAAACAGTCGTCAGGCCGATTGTAGTGATCTGGTCATACATTAATATCCTTGTTTCACAGTGTTAATGAAAGTACTTTGAGAAAAGTCTAATAGGATCAAATCACAGTCAGTGTTATTTGACTTGCTAAAATTGCTTGGTTACGTATAATTAGTTCCACTCATGTCTTTTCCCGACAGGACAGCTCCCGAAGAACCAGAACCAACTAATGACGCTCTGACTGGTAATTTTAAGTAAACACAATTTATATGACAAGTTCAAAACACTTGTAAACTGTTGTCTGTGGAGTCAGTTAGCAGGAAGATTAGATGCTAAGGAAGGATAACATCGGTGTACCTACAGATAACATTAATAAATTCATTATAAATGATTAATTAATGCATTATTTGTAGACAGTGACTTATCATTCATCTTGGGCCAGTAAATTAAAATAAAAAAAAATCCTTTAGTTTCAACTCTCTTATGTGACCTTTCCGTGACCTTGGGCAACTGTACCTAATATACTGAATATGTCTTGTTTCTCTGTATACATTGTGAAATAATGTTTGCGTATCTGTTCAGACACAGCATCATCAGCCCCAGTGGAGATGCAAGAAATGAAACTGCTCGAGAAAGCATTAGAGAAAGCCCTGTATGTGCGCACTAGTGCAAAGCTTTCCAGTGCACACCCCAAGGGGAAAAAAAACACTCAGTTTCAAAAAGAACTAGCAGCCAAACCCAAAGAGGCGACTTTAAAAGCCTCTTTTGTCTTCAAAGAAAATCACATGGCCAGCAAAGCAACCTTCAAATCTGCCAGTAGTGACCAAAAAGTTCCCAAAAAGCTTGTGACATCATCAAGATCCTCACCCACCTGCGGTCCCGGAAAATGTAAAAGCACCACTAGTAAAAATGTGACCGGGACCCATTCGAAGACGACCGTAAAAAGTGTCCAGCAGACTGCTCCAGTGAGCATCACTGATGGAAACATCACGCCAGGTAGTGGGCACCTGATCAAAGTTTCAGCTGCAACTACGTCACATGACAACAGAGACACTGGAGATCACAATCTGCCTCGACCAAACAGGTACAATATGTTCGGCCTAAATAGTTACGTGACGTATTGTTTTATGTTATGAGAAAATCTGCCATTTTGAGAGCCCATGCTCATGGAATCAAAATGGAGGCTATGAGAGCGAAAGCACAGCGACATTAAGGTAGCATTTGCATGTGTGTTTATTTTTCTCATGTTTATTTGTCTCCTGCCAGCGCACAGAGTGCACAGAAGGATCAGTGGATCTATCTGAGGCTCAAGCAAAACAGGTGGGCAAAATCTCCCTGTATTCGTGCGACTATTTCACGGCTCATTTCTCACTTTCTTATTTTGCCGTTTCCTTCCTCAATAGAATGTGGGACAAAGTGATGGCCGCGCAAAGGAAACCTGCGCCCGGGAGGAGTCGCTTCATGGAGAGAATGAGAGCAACGGTATATCCTTCCTCTTTTCTCGTGACGCCTGTCAAATTGCGCTGGGAACAGCCTCACTCACATTTTCCCCCTGCTGTGTGTTAGTTTTACTCACAGGACACTTCTTTAGGTACACCCGCATGCAGAAGCTGTTTAAAAAAATTGCATTTTCAAAGATAAATTTTGATTGACTTAATTAAGATTGTTGTACTTATTTTTATTATTGTTGTCAGCTATGCCACTAGATTACATTTGTGCATTTGCAAAGTTTTTTTTTTTCTATGCACGTCTACCTCACAGTCAAGATGTGTGCGTGAAGTTTGCATGCTCACCCCTTGCTTACGTGGGTTTTCTCCTGGGACTTCCTCCCACATTCCAAAAACATGCATGTCAGGTTCACTGAAGACTTGCGGCTATGTTCGGAATCACAGCCTGTACATTGGAGTCAACCTTTGAGAGTGCTGCTCGAATGTAGCGTGGGTAAAGGTTATGCCCTATATTGTGCCCTTAATATATGACACACGCAATGCATCTTGAATAGTCGTGAACAACTGATGATAGTATGATGTGTTGTACACATACTAAAAAATGAAGTCGTGTTAATTTTTTTCTAAGTATATTATTTCTGGTTTTTGGTTGTGACGTTCACAGTTTCCCAAGGACTGGCCACCAGGAAGCCCGGAGCAGATTGGAGGTCTGCTTGGCCGACTGACTCACCAGGTTGATGAACTCGCCCAGCATTGCCAGACAATGGACCTTCTGGATCAGCAGATCTCAGAGCAAAGCGCGGAACCGGGTAAAATCCTCAGTGCAACAAATCACGAGTGATTCAGGAAAACAAGTGACGCGGGTTGACTTTCAAATTATTATTTCAAACTAAAAAGATTCAGTACATTTTGGTATCATATTTACATTTGGCATTTGCTTGGTAAAATGTGTGCACAAAACTGATATTAAAAATAATTCTAATAATTAATGAGCAATTATTTGATTGTTTTGTCAAATAATGGCAAGAACAAATAATGGCATAAATTACAATACTGAGGTTGATAAATGAAATTTCGTCATGCCACAGTTATTTGCTTTTTCTATTAGTCAAGGGTAAAAAAAAATAATAATAATTGAAATTAGACAGTCGAAGCCATATAAGCCCGCTCTACTTGGAAGCCTCCACTTGGTATTTACAAAGTTGTGAACTTTCAAAGTGTCATCCTGCCGTTATCGTAAGAAGCCATGTTTGTGCCATTTTTAATTAACCTTCACACAAGACAAAAATGGACTGGATTATGAATTCAATCGAGGGATTTCCATTTTTACTTTGTCCTTGACGGAGGCCTGAGAGCTGGCAGGAAGTGGTTATCTGAGAATTGTACATTGCCGCGCATCTTCTCCGCCCCATTTTTTTCGGATGACTGCAAGCACATTTCCATTGAACAACTCACTTTTGCTTTGCCTTCATGATTCAATTCAAATTGTTTTGTTTTTAAATCGGAATTACTGCAGGGATGAAAGAAAACATGTCTTCCTGGCTAACGCCTGAGAAACTGCAAATAACAGCAGCGGAGCTCCATAATGTTGCAGAGCGAGCAAAACAAGGTAGACCATTTTTTTTTCTTCCTTCATTTTTGTGCAAATTCCTTGTTAAAGGGAACCAACACTGTAACACATATTAATTCCGCAATAGCTGACCTAACCTTAACCCATTTTCAGAAATGGACAACTAAAATATTTACTTGGTTGTTCAATTTCACACTTGATGGCGTGGTCGGGCATTCAGAAGACTCATCCTTGTAAACAATCCTCTTTAAAAGCCGCCGTGGTTAGTCAAGCTATTTCAAACGGAGGCAGCAAACGTTTTCGGGTTACGGTTGCTCACGCTCTAAATATAGCCGTATTTTTCATCAGAGTGCGAAGCGTGGGATCGATGGAGGCCGGAGGGAGTTTGCCTTTACGCCTCCGGGCCGGCAGAAGATGAGGCGATCGCCCGCCGCCTGCCCGTGACGATCACTTATGGCTCCGAGGCTGAGCTGCGGCAGCTGGAAGCAATCAGGATGAGAGTGGCTCTGCTGCAGCAGGAGATTCACCTCCAGCAGGTGAGCGTTGCACGCTGCATGAATATTTACAAGACAATGAAATTGTTGCGGAAATTGCCCGTAATGTGAAAGAGATGAATTGTTTGGGGAGTTGATTCAAATCGAAGAAAAGTTGAGACAAAGTGAGATCAATGTTTCAATGAGCTGATATTTCCTCGCTGGTGCGACAGGCTCTGCTCGCCGCTCTGTCCCCACAACTGGCCTCCGTCGTCCGTTCGTGTAACAACTGCAGCGTGCTGAGAGACTTATACTCTCTGCTGGGTGAAGGAGGTCAGCGATTCCCTGCCATAGTTCTGGATTGTGAGCCCGAGTCATGATTGCCCCGCTTTTCAAATCATCAAGTGATTGTTTTGTATTTCTTTTTTTCTAGTTGTGAACTTTTCATTGCGTGTATCATGTCTGATGCAATCAAGACAATTGTAGATGTGGAATAAAAGAATAAAAGAAGCTCAAGTCTTTAATGTCATTATTTGTAATGTCCATCCCTCCATCCGTCCATCCATTTTCTGTGTCACCTTTTCCAGGGCACTTCTAGATGGACAACCATTTGCCTTGAGTGGCAACGGAACCAGCACCACAAAGTCAGGTATGTGAAGCGCTACATTGTCAATAATGTATTTGTTTACTTACATATCTGTGCCTAAAACCAAATTCTCAAATTTCCAATCATATTTGCAGTCAATGTGAGGTGGTCTACACCCTCGACTGGTCACCAGCCAATCGCTTGGCACTTGTAGATAAACAAGCATTTTCATTTTCATACCTATGGAAAATATGTAAAGTATATGTGTTTGGAATATGGGAGGAAAGGCCACGCAGGCACGAGGCGATCATACAAATGTCACACAGGAGGGCTCGTCACTTGCTCCAGTTTTTGAGGCCATTTCGGCACACATGATTGGATAGTGACTACCTGTTTACTGCCGTGAACATTTATCTTGTCGAGGCCGCCTAATTATTAGAAGCATGGGTGTGGCTAAGTATATGATTTATTTTGCACCTGAGAGAACTTCCTCACCTATGAGCTTCATAAGGTTCCTGCTGTGTCGATTGTCCTGACATCATTGAATGGTGCAAACAGGGAAAATAAAGTCTTCTGTCAGTTAATGTTAGCATAGTGAGCATGAAAGATGAAAGAAAAGGCAGCGATTCGGCTGGAACTTTTCAAGCCATTGTGACAGGTCATATATTGTACTACTAATTAAGAATTCATCAATGTAGTTGCATATGCAGAATACCAAACCGGAAGAAATTCACCATCTGTGATGCAGAGAAACAGTCATTGTGGGTTCACCAAATGTGATGTGAGGGGAGTGCGTCGGAAGCCTTGGGGGAGGCCTCAGGGGCTCGCGCCCACAGATGACGTGCGGATGGCCTCGGCCTTGCCAGACGGGACGACAGGTGGCGCTGAATTCATGCAGCGGGACGTGGGTGTTCGAGGCCCGCCGAACACACCAAGGCTGAGATGACACGTGGGGGACGGCTCGGCCGTATGCTACTATGTAGAAATGCCATCGTTTCCCCTGGGGTGCTGCTCGGCAAAGTTGAAGTTCAAATGTTCTGTTAAGGGAGTCTTAATCAATAAATGCACTCGAGAGATGTCACACAGGCTTAAAAAGAAAAAGTCAGACCTCACCTTCCAGATCAGAATGGTCAAGACAGCAGCCGTGTGTGTTTGTAGTGCGAGCGAGGAAGCCTCCTCAAGCGGGTTGGCTCAACTCCCAACACGGGCCCCAATGGGAGTGGCGCCTACGCAACGCAGCCTTCCTCTGACCTGAATGCATCGATGCATTCAAGCTGATCGGCGCGTTCGACCTGTCTCATGCCAGCATGCCATTTTTCTCTCCCATAGCCTTCTTTTCCAGGGAGGAAGACACTTGTTTCCTGTGTCATCAGGGGCACAAATTTAGCTATCAACAGAATTGTTAATTTGTCAAACAACAGTTTGATGGCGACTGGTTGCCAGATGGAGTTCATCGGGTTTAAGCAGTGGTGGGCGGTCGAGGCCTTCAAGGCCTTCTCTGCTGGACTAACATAATCAAGAAAAAAATGTTCATATTCTCCACATTGATGTCATATTATATCCTAGTCTTGTATTTTTAGGTGAGAGTTTTTATCCAATCAGAATTCAGCTCGCTCGTGTTGCCAGGCAGCTTTCACAACATCAGTAACACGCACTATTCCTTCCGAGGCCTTCAGATACAATCGCTTCTGTCAAAATCAATGGGCTTTCAGATTTGACGGACAGTGAAGGCCTACGTGTGAAATGCCTCACCGAGTTGGTTTTATTTTGAAGACCAAGAAGTGTTTCTTGTCCAAACTGTACTTTAATTATGACTTGTTTTCTGCATTGACGTAGATTATTCAAATTAGGGTTACTTTGTGCCTCGGTCGTAAACCCAGGATCCTCTGTAGCTATTAGTTTCTCTGTTCTCTACGGATTATCAGACAAGTTTATGAACTTCACAATCCCAAAATTTGGGAATTCAAGAAAAATTATTTCTTGAATTTCCCAAAGCATGTTATCAGCAGCTTGTCACGCTCGCACAGGAAAAGTCGGGGGGAAATCCCCCATTTCCCACTTAACAGAGACGAAAAAGAAAATCCACAGAAACGCACAAGCTCCCCGAGGAATCTCTGCTCGCTCTTGAACGAGTTGTTCACAAACACATTCCTCTCCTCCCGTTCCCTGCTTTGTTTCGCTTCTTGCTCCTGTCGAGTTCTCATTTGGAACAACAGCATTGGCCGCTTAGGCATTGTGTTCATCTGATCAACTGCATTAGGGTGCGCTGCGTTCTTTAGTTCCATTTCCAGAATTCTCCTGAGCAAGGCGCTCTCCTTTCGTAGTATCTCACGGGAAAATTGTGTACTGCATCGACTGGGATCTTCCACTAATGCAAGCATGTTTGGCATACATAAGAGAATATTAGAAATCCAATTATCTCGTAATGTGGGCCTTGAGGAGCTGCCGTGCTTTTATCGAATCAGCCAAAGTCATGCCACTTCCTGCAATTTTTAACCCTTAATTCATTTTGGTCTCATTTTCAGCCATAACAGACTAGCCACTCAACGGTCACGATATTGGGTTCCGAAGGACCATCCACGGAACGCCGTATCAAAAAGAGGAGGTTGGGAGTTCAAAGTGTTCTCTGGGTACTCCTAATTGCTCGAACATTCTGAAAAGACTGGACGTGAGTTTTAAATGGTTGTCTGTTTACATGTGCTAATAATGTGCGTCGGCTACGAGCTAAAGTCGGCCTGGATAGCCTCCAGGTCACCCTACTGGAATATAATCTAAGATATAATTGGGTGAATGGAGGGATAATATTAGATTTTGTGGCTGTACCTAATGAAGCATCTGGCTATCATTCCCACACAGTTAAAGCAACAATAGAGCAGACTTGTATAGTATATTGTTGTCCTGTGTCTTCTCCAACAAACAGACAAACGGAGCTTCTCAGCGTCCGAGAGCGTGATAGAAGAAACGTAGCAATGCTACGCAAAGTGGAAGGTTGATTTTTACGGGAAAGCAAGAGAGAGATGCGCCTCGTGGCTATAAAGCTACTACTCGCTAGTCTTCCCTTCAACAAGACCTGGCATCACTGGCGCTTATGTGAGTAGGTGGGAATCGAGTGGAGGCAGTTTCATATTGTCATGTGCGGTAGTGGTTCGCGTTCGTGCGTGTGAAGACGGGGTCTTTAACAAGCCTCCCATGTATGCTTCCTCATTAAAAGAAAGCACGGGTAGACGTCCGCATGTAGACCCCCTGCAGTGGATCAGTTGTGAATTTGAATGTGGTGGTGACACACCTTTGTTATTGCAGAGTGGCGCAGTGCACGTCAAATTTACGACAAAGGAGGGATTCTCCCACGAGCCGCAGTTGACGTACGACTGCTTTTCCCCCTACTGAATAACATCTAAAATTCGACAATTGTGAGGTTTTGGTGGGGAGATGCAGGGGAAAAAAACAGGGAGCTGTTAACTCTCCTCTTTCCTGGTAGTCATTACCCCCCCCCCCGTCCTTCTAGATTCAGGGTGGCGTGACGTCACGCAAAAGAACGCCAATGGGAGCACTCGGACTTCCCCAGAGCGCCTCCTCCTCCTGACGCTTCTTTATATGTGCCTCGCTACTGCACTCCGTCCCAGTGCACAATGTGCTGCCTCAGAGCGAGAGTAGCAACAGTGCGGTGAGGCAGTCACAAAGAGAGGAGGAGGAGAACGTGAGCGTTGCTTCAGGACCAACTTTATCGGAAAGCTTCTCCTGCTCCGTTCTGCAGAGACCTTTTTGCTCCGTTTGGACTTCTTCTATTTGGTTGACCGCGAAGGGGTTGAAGCAACGAGTCACCTGCTCCTGAAGCGAGGATGGGCTGCACCACGGGGCCACTCGCGTGCCAACCGCAAGAGAGCCAGTCCTTGGAAGCCGGAGGCGCCAAAGTCCCGGAGGTGCTTTCCTCCTTGGAGCGTCTGTCTCAGGCCACGGGAGGCATGGAGAAGTCTTGGTACCGCTGCATCTTCCCCTTCGGAATCATCTCGTTGGTGATCGGTGTCGCTGGGACGGGGGTTACCTACGCCTACAACGACCTGCCCCAGACCAAGGTGGTGTCTCTGGTGCTGCTGGTCACGGGGGTTTTGCTCCTGCTGATGGCAACCGCCTGCTGGACCGTTCACAAGAAGAAGAGGAAGAAAAAGAAAGAAGGAAGCGCTTTTGCCCTGGAGCAGTGTCCACTGTGAAGCGTGTACGAGGAGGGGTGGGGGAGTGTTGTCGGAACTTCAAAAGCAGAGGTTGGGGAGTTGACTGAAGAAACTAGCACTCCACTTCCTGCATGTGCGGTGGTCCCTCTATCGCTCTGGAACTGTTTAGTCTGAGCCATTTTGGATCAGCACGGAGGGATTCGCTGTCTCACATGCTTTTTTATCATCAGGGCGAAGGTGTCCGGTGTCAAAACAACTTCCAAGGAGACGCTCCAGATATGCACGGCACACCGCGTGCATATTTACACACTGGCAGAAGTCCCTCGCTAAGCAGAAGCGCCACCGGAGTCACTGCTGGCGTCACCCGGCGCGTCACTCGCGGCATTCCTCCCGCCCCGGGACAGGTGACTCTCCGAGAGGGCAGGAGCGAAGCCTGAAGACGGCAACCCGATACGTGGACCGAAAGAGCAGCGCTCGCACGTCAGCAGACGGCGTCACTCCCCTCGTCCTGTGACACCGCAGCAATGTGCCGGAGGGGGGTCTATGCAACGGGAGAGTGGAACTTGAGTCCGCGAGGATCCCGATGGTATCTGTGTGGACGACGCTGCATAGGAGACAAAATAAAAGACTATGGGACTTTTTATCCGAGGAACAGAAATATTTGCACAGTCAAAGGCCCCAAATGGGTCTTTTGCGATGACGGCGTTCCCGCCGACGTCTCTGTGCAATGTACCTCAACTCCACACGAGCCGGGCCAGGATTACTGAAGGACACATGCCATAACTGGGACCCTGACTGATCCGCCTCCGCTTGAAGCCCCTCCCGCTTCGTGCCTTGACCAAGCACACATGGAAAAAGGCTCTGTCACATTTGTATGTTTCCATCTGAACTCGTGCCCCCCCTTTGCCCCACTTGCCCTTGCGCTCACCCTCACACTTCTTTCCCAGGCAGCACTTTTTCATCCAGCCCATCTGCAACTGGACGTCTCCCGTTACTTGTACTTGATCCCAAATCGTTTTCACAGCTGAAGGTGATTGTCAGACTTTATTGAAAAGAAACAACCTTGTGCAAATAAGCTAACTGTAGGCCCCTCCTGTTTCTTAATGATGCCTTTTTTTCCCTTGAGAGGCAGTCGTGAGTTCATGTAGCATTGTAGAGGGAACTCGTGTTGCTTATTTGTACCCGTTCTCGTATTCTTTCCTCACTGTTCCAAACTGGGCGAGTGAGTGAGTTTTGGACATTTTTTTTTTCTGTTCAGTAAAGGTGAAGGCGCCAACGTCCCGATAAAACACTACCTCCGATTCAATTTAAACGTGTAGCGTTATTAACATCGCAACATTTAGGCCGGCAAGCAACAGATGGAAAAAAGGAACCTACAGTGCTCAGTGCTGTCAGAACAAAGTAAGAAAAGGCACTTTAAGGACATTGCGTATTGCAGGACTTCCAAGTTCTTAATGGGAATATTATTAAAGCACGAGAATGTGTATTTTGTGCGCAGATTCTGCCCATTTTGCGACCACAAATTTGCATTTTGTGCCTGCGTTGTATCTGTAATTGTGACCAAAAATCATGTCTGGGGCTCCATACTATACTCCATGAATCACACAAAGGGAGTGCAATGTGTTAATTATGTAAAGTAAGATTGAACCGCGACCCTCCCGCCTTGGTTTACCCTTGAAAACCACTGATCAATATCGTGTCGATCTGCATTAGCAGATCAAATGTGTCTATGCATCCAGAGGTAGCAAATGCAACACTCAGTAACAAAGTCACAAAGTCAGTCCTAATTGGAAAAGAAATGGCATATTGCTGTGAAAAATGAAATGAAAATAAAATTCTTTGTAGTGGTGTGTGTCGGTAGGGTTGGATTGAAATCAATCCTGATCAGATGTGTGTATCTCCATACAAGGTTTCATTCAATCGAAAGGATCAGTGAGGCGGGTTGCATACGTACCGACAATCAGGGCAAATTGAAGCTTTTTCCATCCCATCAGCGAAGGTCAGATACTCGAAAAAGTCGAAAAAGATTATCCTGAGGCATTACCTTTTGGTGTGGAACGCGTTACTCAGAGGGGAAGTCAAGGCAAAAATCGTATTTACAGTAACTTCTTCAATATGTCCCCACTATTCACATTAATACCGCTTTTGTGGAATATGAATAAAGTGGATGTCACATGACCAAACCTAGAAAACAGGTGTGCCGTGACGGCTTTTAGTTGACAGCAAGTGACAAAATCACAAAATTATGGACAAAATGGCCGCTCCCTGAGATGAATAAAAATGGTTGGATTTTGCCGTTTAATTCATATTCCACAAACTCAATATTAATCAGAATGCTGTATTATTGTGAATCATTATTTTCACTTGACTTCAAGAGTGATTCTTCTGTTCTGATCTTGCGCGGAAAACAGCCGCGTCCAAAAACAATTGTAAACTCTTCTTTGTATTGTCCGGCAGTCTGGATGCACTTTGGCACCATGCTGCTTCTCACAGGCCAGTTTTGGTACTGCAACTGGCGTCATGCGGCGTCTCTCATGTTGTTAGTTCTTACTAATGTGTGCCGTTGTGTTACCATGGTGCGCTTACACTCGTGAAAAAAGTGACCTGATCATGTTTTTGTTTTCCCTCCTGCCTTTAAACATAAAAACTAAGGGAAAATCTACCTCTGTGATGTGTGTGTGTAATTAAGTGGGGGGAACACTGTAGTGCTGTACTTTTCCCCCCAAGGACGGCCATGTTTTCTGCTTTTGCTGCTGGTGGAGTTGTGTTATGGTCCTGTACATGCAACAACTTTATATTTGTACTGTATATTTGTATCTAGATGTACATTTTACAATGATGGAAATAAATGTTCAACAAAACATTTGTTCTAGTTTTCTTTGCTTTGTGTGAGCATTTATGCTCGCAGGAGAAATATGAAAGGACAAATTTGGTTCAAAGGCTTTTGGCCTTCGCACAGAAGCAAAACAAATTTTCCGGGAATAACGGATGATAGGTTCCTGAAAGTTATCCCTAGTAACGCATGCAGACTGTACTTTATACGAATTCAAGTCAGCACCAGTGTTCCTTGGAAATTTATTGCACCATAAAAGTAAAAAGGCTACATGTGGTATTTGAGAATGTTACCTCATAGTCTTAGTTTACCTTGAAATGAACACTAAACACGAGTGCTGGGAAACAGCTGCATGTGTGTGTGTGTGTGTGTGTGTGAGATGTTTATGTTTGAGGAGTGAGCAAAGTGGGTGTGGAGGCTAACAGGGCCACCGAGCACATGTGGTGGAAGTGGTTAGTGGCTTTGCAGGCCTCAGCACAGAAGACAGGAAACAAGATGTGGGGGCATCTCATCCGCCTGTCCATCTCCGCCGCTTTCCCCGGACTTGGCAGGCAACCATATTTGATTTGACGCAATCTAAAAAGATGTTTGAAGTGAATGGAGATAGAACAGCACAGCAATTTGCTGTTTTAGTCACGAGTTTCAAATAACAGTAATTTTGGCCCAGGAAATCTTCAAGGGGAAGCGGACGAGGAATTTGGCTCGATCAGCCGGGATCTAAACTTAAATCCAATTGAAAAGCTAAATGGAAACATGTGGTTTTGCTCACATCTGGTCGCACATGATGAGGAAGTTTAAGTTATGACTCGACATAAACGATTCAAAGAAAGCATAAAAAACAAGAACCCAAAATATTATATTTTTGATAAATCAATTAACGTGACTGTTTCTGTTCTCTAGTTGTGACGATTCTAAATTGTGGTCAAATCTGCCGGTTGATTCCATTTCCCCTGAGCCATTCACTGGTCACTTTGTGTTTTATTGAGTTGTATTAGGGTGGAGTTTCCATGGAAACAGTGGCTACATCCTCATTAAAAATGTCACAGCCTTTGCTTCAGCTGAGGTCACTTACCAGGTTACAAGAGAATTGAATCAGAAAACATGGTGTGGCGAGAATGACCTCTCGAACAAAGATAATATTTCATCATCGCGGTTCTATTGGCAGGTAACTGCATTGTTCTTGAAAAGTATCAACATGACATGTAGTATTAAGTTATTAAGCGATTGGCTGGCAACCAGTTGAGAGTGTACCCCGCCTACTGCCCGGAGACAGCTGGGATAGGCTCCGGCACCCCCGTGACCCGAGTGAGGAGAAGCCGCTTAGAAAATGGATATTTTGAGATGTCTGCTTCTGACTCTGTCAAAATAGGCATTTGACTTTTTTCCACCGCCACGCATGATGATATCAAGTTAAAATGGCATAAATAGAGAAAGTTAAAGTTAACCTCAGATGAAATTTTGAGTTAATTATTGAGATTTTAGGCTCTTATAAGGCGCAAAAACAAGGACGGGAGCGACATAGGGGAGCAAAACATCAATTGGGGAGCATTGACACAACAGATTTGAGGAAGTGATCTATTGTTTGTTCCTGGCAAAAATAATTGTTTTCGACTTTCGGGGCATTTGAATGGATCTGTGCAGACAACAAGAACAGTTCAGTTGGGACAGATCCAGAGCCCTGAGAATGAAATGAACTGGAAGAAGCAGAAAAAAAATCTGATTCTGAAAAATTCTCTGTAGGAGCAGAATTGTTTTTTTTTTTGTATTTCAGAGTCTGTACCATTTTGTCGAGTACAGGAGTTAAAGCTGCACATCTATTTCACCAGCCTTTTTTTCTTTTTTTTTTTTTAATTCTTATTATATAAAAATGTAAAAAATATATTAAATTCGGATTTACCCTCCGCGGATTGTCTCTGTCTCTTTAAATGCCGTACCTTTAAATTGTACATTATTTAATTCAACTACGTATCCCACAATCCTCGGTAAATCAGCCAGTGGGCGTTTCCTAATAATCAATTCAACCAGTAGCACACCCTGCGTGGCGAGCGCGGACTTCGAATCGCAACCGTTTTACCCAGTTTATAAAATCCCGACCAATAAGAGCGTTCTTGGCTCGCACCAACCAATCGTAGCGGACCTCAGGACGACCAATCAGATTTAATGAAGCGTTTAAACAGTCTGTGCGGGCGGTGCTTAGGCATCTTCGGGGCGTGGCTATCAAGTCAGGATTCATGGTTGGATTTGAATCCATCCAACAATTTCAAACATTACTTGTTCGTGTTGCTCCAACTTTGAACCGAGAGTGTATTTTGACGACAACATTTCCCCAAAATAATTTTAAATTTGCGTTTGTTTCACCAACGTCTTGGTGAGGTTTAAACCGCTGCTTGAGCGCTGTGAAGTTCGCCGGTGGGAAGATTCAAGATACTGTACATTGAGTACACTTGCAATGAAAGCCGCTGGTAATATATTTTTTTCTCTTAAATAACTTTTTGTGCATGTAAATCTTGCAACTAATACATTTATGTATATTAAACAATTACCTTTGACAGAGTTAGAACTGTTAGCTCGACATAGTGACTAAATACTGGATATTAACTCTCTATTGGCTTCAGCAGTTATGTAAAACATGTCTCCATGTGACCTATGAAGTGTTTGAATGATCTTAAAGTACATCACGAATGTTGAACAGCGTAAATGTAAAGTTTACACCACTTGAGCCACAGGAGGGAAATTTGGGCGCTCACTTGGGCTAACTTGTTGAGCTCCCCACGAGCTACTCATCCACTCTACAGTCCAATTAGGATGTGTTGAAATTATTTTTAAAGTATAAAGTATTCAGTAGTGTACGCAATTATAAGTGGTGGTTTAATGAGGTGACACTGTTGAATTTCAATATGTTGACTCAGGTGAATCTGCCTGCTTTGCACCATACCATGTCAACTTTTAGAATGGAAAAAATCATAAAATTATATGATGCCGACTGTATGAAATTTGTCTACAAAGTGAAAACTTTGCAAAGACAATTAAAATATGCAGTGACTAAATAAAATAAAGGCACAGTGAAATCATATGTACAATATTTGTGAATATGCCTTTTTCTGGGTTTTTCTAAGCGATGCAAAAGACTAGATTTTGAAATAAAACTCAATTAATGTTTTGACTTTTCCCCTGTCTTTTTTGTCATCAGACCACTGCCATTGCCCAAAATGCTACGCCGTTCCGGTTCTAAAGCAGGTCCGCCTGCGCACGCCAACCATCACCTTGCTCAATCTGCCCAGGGAGGTCCTTCTCTGTGTGTTCCAGTGCCTCTCCGCTGAAGACCTGCTGTCTGTCCGGGCTGTGAGTCGTCGTCATCATCATTATCCTCCTTTGACACCCAATCGACAAGTGCTTGCCACTTTTCACGAGCACACGCTTCACCGTGCCCGCCCCCCCACATGTGTTCAGCTTGGGTTATCTTCATTTTGTGCCGCTGCAATGACTAAATGAAGCTGTCTTGATTATAGGTTCATTCTCAGCTGCGTGACATTATTGACAACCACGCCAGTATTTGGGCCCGGGCCAGCTTCAGAGATACGTGGCCCTCTCCGGAGAATTTATGGTTATTTGAAAGGTATCAGTAATTAATTGACTCTTTTTCTCAGTTTTCTTTCCCCCGTCTTACCTTAGCAAATATTTCTTTCACAGTGCTGCAGAAAAAGGGAATTTTGAAGCGGCCGTCAAGTTAGGGATTGGTTATTTGTACAACGAAGGACGTAAGTAAAATGTATTTTCTCATTTACAGTGGAACGTCTAGAAATTATTAATCCTAAACTGTCACAGTCTGGATTTTGGAAATTGGGAGGTTTATTTCAAAATTGTTTTGATGAAAATCGTGACATAATCACAGAGCAGAAAATGGAACTCACGATGGACGTTGACCAGTGTTGTGTTCGAGACTTGTTGGTCTTTTGCGGTTGGACTGTAGCAGATTGAAACGTTGAGATTGCGGCTCACGGCGCATCGTTCTCTCGCCGCAACAGCGCTGCAGAGCGTCGAGGGCTGCGCGGAAGTGTGCGGGCGCAAAGCGTCGCACTTCTTCAGCCTCGCCGAGAGCCTGCGCTCCCCCGCCGCCGACCCCTTCTGCTGGCTGTTCATCAGGCCGCCGTGGTCGCCCAGCGGCGGCTGCTGCAAGGCGGTCGTCTTTGATCACCTGATGGCCGAGTGCGCCAACAACAAGGTGGGGTTCGGAATGTATGCCGTCATCAAGTTGTAGACGAGGGATTTGCGGTTTGCAACTGATGTCTGACTAAGTGAAATGCAAAAAATGGGGTGCTAAACCTAATAAATTGCTTAAAAAAAAAGAAAATTAATGTTACTTTGTGTGGTATTTTTTGTATGATGTTAAATTAAATTACTTTGATTTAATTTGGCTTTTTCTGAAATTCACACTTGATCTTGTTTGACTTTCCCAACTGGATGAATTAAAAAAAAAACTCTAGATTTATTTATATATTTTTTTACATTAAGTACTGGCGTACATAAACAAACAGTAAATATTTTTCACTGTGATGTTGGCGTATCTTAATTGTTTATCCCGTTTGTCTATTCTCTTCATTTCATGTTGACAACAGTTATGTGGGTAAAAATCTTTCAAAATGCGTTGCTAAATATCCCCATCTTTAATTTCCCAGGAAAAGAAGGGTCCCTTGTTGCACTGCCTGGCAAGAGTCTTACAGTTATTTGAGGTGAGTCTCCTCCCGTTCACTCGCTGTCCGGGTGTGGTCGGCACAGATTCTATTCGCCCTCCAATCCATTTTGATGGATTGGAGGAAAGACAAAGCGCTTGTAAATGCATCCGGCACCGTGATGAAGCGTTTGAATTTTGTGAGTGCTCCCACCGTTTGTTTAGGAGGATGACAATCGTGCTGAAGCCATAACCATGTTGGAAGAGTCTTCGCGTTCAGGTTGTTTGCAGAGCTCCTATCTGGTGTGGGAGCACAACTGCAAAGCTGCTGTGAGTTCAGCATTTTCACCACACGGACGTTGAATTTTCTGGTGCTTAAAGCAGTTTCGTCCCAAATTGTTCATACGCTGAGCAAATTATGAATTTTCTAGCAACAAGTTGAGTTGAGGGTATTAACGCAAAAAAAAAAAAAATAATAATTCATTGGGTTTTACTAGCATGCATCCTAATTAGTTACGTGAAATTAATCATCTATGAATTTTGAATATTCTCTATAGATGAAAAAAAAGTCACTTTTCTTTTACAAAGACTTTTTAAAATGATCAATTCTGTTCATTGCATACTGTTTATTAATTTTTGTTGAACACCTTCAGTCAAAATCGGTAAATGAACAGTTTAAACTTGTGCGCATCAAATGTAATTAACAAATCGTTTTGAAGTACTGGAAAAAGGCTTATGTGCTTGAAATGGACTGCTTAAAAGTTGTATGATCTTGTTTGTGCCGTATGTTATTCAGTGTGTCATATCCAAAAACAAAGCAACAATATTTCCATTGATCCCATTTTTTTTGTTTTCTATTTTTTTTTCTCTTGCAGATGTCAGATCCAGGCAGGTACCTCCAGTGCATTCGAACCCTCAGAGACTGCGCTGCAAGAGGCTGCTGGGAAGCGCAGGTGTGTGCACTGGAATGTGTGTCCTGCCCATATGATTCACTTCAATTTTAACATCGTCTTTTTTTTTTGGTTTATAATTTTTAATAAAAAATGGCACTCTGCAATATTGCACTTGAGAGAACATGCAATCTCTAACATCTTGCCTCTCTCTCTCTCCATGTAGCTCTCCCTGGCCAAAGTGTGCAGCAGTGGCAATCCACTGGGTTTGGAGGCTAAATCCTGCTCGGAGTTGGTGTCCCAATTCTTTAGCACCTCCCAGCAGGCCGAACAACACGCCAATCACAGTATCCTCAGACGGGGCATTAAGGACACCATTAGGTAACGGCAAATCCTCCACCGTAACGCGAGGACATCCTGGCGCCCCAGTCCTCACTCCGGGTCACTATTTGTCTCACTCTTAAGGTACATCCTGGTGGACTGGCTGGTGGAGGTGAGCACGATCAACGACTTTTCCAGCTTGACGCTGCACGTGACCGTCGGCTGCGTGGACCGCTACTTGGCGCTGCGCTCCGTTCCGAAGGTGCGCCTTCAGCTGCTGGGGATCGCCTGCATGGTGATTTGTACGCGGTAAGAATGACAGCGCGCAGATTTTTTTTTCGAATTGAACCACAATTTTTACGTTACATCGATGAGTAGCTCCCAGCCAACATTGATTCTTTGACAATATTGTTTCTATTTTTTTTCCCCCACCCACTTTCTAGCTACACGAGTAAGGATATTCTTACCATAAGAGAAGCAGTGTGGCTCACTGACAACACCTACAAATATGAAGACCTGGTTCGAATGATGGGCGAGGTTGTGTCTGTGCTGGAGGGGAAGATTAGGGTGAGTTTGACTACAAAAAAAGAAAAAAAAATGTTGAATGAAAAGCTGTCCATACCTACAGGTGTGAATTGTTTTGTATCTATAAAAATAAAATGGACAATGAATAAATTTGGAATTTTGTTTCAATTTAAATTATAGCATTTTATAAGGTCTTTTCTTTTTCTGATATATATTTTAACCCCAAATATTTTTAGTTTTCTGACAGTAAACTGATCAAGCCATTTGGCTCTTATTTTAAAAAATATAACTGCCGTCTTCATGTCACGACCCAATTGGCTGTTGTTCCGTGACACTTCTTTCACTGCTGACTTGATCGGTAGAGGCAAAATGCTCAAATTTGGCCCCATTTTCATAAATAATCATAATTTGTCTTATTCTGTGCGGTCCACCTCAGAGCCCCACACTTTTGGACTACGGCGAGGTGCTGCTGTCCCTCCTCCCCCTGGAGCGGCGGACTACTCACCTCTTCAGCTACATCTGCGAGCTGTCCCTGCTCCACTCGGCCCCGGCGACGACACCCGCCAAAATGGCCTGCGCCGTGCTGCTGCTCACGAGAGCGCTGCATCACTACGGTAAAGCGCAGCCGCCCTGCCTGGGCCGAGATCCACATTTGTCATTATAATCACATGATTGATTCATTTTTATTTTGATGCATTCAGCTCCCATCTGGCCCAATCAGTTGATGGGCTACACCGACTTCTCTAAGCAAGACCTCACCCAGCTTGCTGTGCTGCTTTATGTCAAGTGGTAAGACGCGCTCAACGGGCACAATCACCCATCTTTGCACGGCTCCACTTCACACACGGATGGATTTTTTTTTTTTTCCCCACTCTCTGGTTTCACTACAACCTATAATTTCCGTAGTTGTCAAGGAAACCGTCTGTGTTGATGGATTTTTAATTTGTTGTTGAAAAGTAGTTTATTGTTATTGCATCTCTGCAGCAAAAGTGTTGATTGTAAGCTAGACGAAGGACAAGGAATATAAATGAAAGTCAAAAGGTGTTGTTCCCCACATTGTCACGTCACGAGCAATATTTTTAAATCTTTCGACTTCAACTTAGCAAAGCGGGGCTTGGCAACAGCTTGAGCATGGAACAAATCAAATACGCTTTGAATTGATTTCTGGGGGAAATTGCAGTTAGAGTCAGAGTGGATTGGGTTCAACTTTAGAGGTTCCACAATATTCTACAAAATGCACAACGCTGCAATCCTTAATCTTGATGACCTTTGCCCTCCATCTTATATTGAATCCTTCACTGGGCATTAGTAACAGAATATTGTGGGGGGGGGGGAACATTGATCAGTAATGTGCACTTTCAATCAAGCCTGACCTAACTTCAAGGCTTAACATATTAGGGGCGGGGGGGCATAGCCGGTAGATGGAGTGGGAGGCGGCTTTGATGCCGAGCTTGATGACCTTTGACTTTCATCACAAAGCGTGCGTGAAAAGCCTTTTTCTCCTCTTATCACACTCCTCCCCTCCTCTCAGTTTCAGTCAAGATGCTCCCAGTGACTGCAGACACGTGACTCTCACTGGTGTGAAGCATCGCTTCGAAGATGACATCTACCAGCACATCAGCCGGGAGAAAGTACGTGCAACTCTCCAGTCTCGTCTGTCTCTGAAAATCTCCTCATTTAGGAACAGAGGTTAAAATGATTTGCTTTCCAAGGTCATGGATTATAAGGAGCTGTGTCACATCCTTGAGATTCCCGAAGTGGAACCTCAGTTGGAGCCTCCCAGTCCCACTGGCCAAACGGCAGACATCCACGCCTTCCTTGCTTCGCCGTCCAGCACCAGTAAAAGGTAACGCGTGCAAATTCTCAATCAGAATTGAGCGACATGATGTGAAAAATGATCAGTTCCGGTCATAATAAACTTCAAATAGGATCTTTAGTTCAAATGTGTGGCAGCACGGTGAGCTAGTGGTTAGAATCTCTGCCGCACTATTTGAAGGGACAAGTTCTCCTACTCCTGGCTTTTTCTCATTTTGCTTGCATCCTTCAAGTGTCCTCCTTTCATCCACAACAGACGTGGACTGTTTGGTCCAGAAGGTGTTTATTTGATCCATCTGTGAGACAATCCAATGACTCACCCTCCACTCTCATCCCCTCCCTAGGAGGCACGATGACGGCATGCAGGTCGATAGAGGTAGCCGAGTGACCACGCCCACTGCTGAGCTGTCCAATCAGGAGCAGAGGCTTCTTGGCGATATCCTGGACTGGAGTCTGGACTCCTGCTCCGGCTACAAGAGCGACCATGAGGAGAGTGAGGGAGAGAAAGATGGAGATTGTGAGTCACGTGGGGATGGGTTGGGGATGAGAATGTCGCTGGAACGGAAGCGCCGACATATAGCCAAAAAGCGTTGAAGCTGCCCCTCAGCTCAATAAACGGGAGAGACGTTTTAATGAGGGTGCCTTGAATGAGTTTCTTTTTAAGACGTGTCAGTGCCTTGATGGAGAAAATGTCATTTCAAGGTGGTATAAAATGGACTTCATATCATTTACGGCAAGCACAGCAATTTCACAAACAGACGCGACATCCTGAAGTCAAGAAATTCATTGTCTGAGTGGCGCAACGGATCACATAAGTCACGGTTCGAGTCGGCTCACGGATTTTGAGTCAGGGATCGGCAAAAAAAAATAAAAATACTTGCACTTAGTTTTCCTTTATTTTATAAAACGCTTTTGCCATTTTAAAAAAATTAAAAATAAAATACTCCTAATATGGCCCTTTAGGATTGACGAATTTTTCATTTAGCGGTTTTTTTTTTTTTTTTTTAACTCCCCCATAATATCAAAGACCTCAAAGTGCAATGTCAGGTACATTCCCTTCCTTTAACATGTCGCGTGCAGTACAAAGTGACCAAGGTCCACAATATTGAAAAAATGAAGCCAAGGAACAGCTGTTAAACTAACACCCGGGAGCTTTTTGCTAATGCTAACGGCTCGCTCCTAGCCACCAGCGCTTTGCTAGCGTCCTAAATTAGCGACTGAATATGATATTTCGCGATGGCATCGCGTTATTGTGGTGGAAACTATGTAATGTCAATGAAAAGCCGAAATGTCAAACGGAAGTCAAGCCGTTATGTCACCATGCGGGCCAACTTCAAAGTAATTGTAAGTTTGGGGTGTAAACATGACAACCAGATTACTCGAAATGAGTCTGTGGCATTAGAGTGACTCAGCAGTCCATTTGGACTGTTGTGTTTCTGGGGATGACTCGGCACTCGTCACGATCACTGTCTATGACTCATGGCGCGTCTCTCTCTTTTGACAGTTTCCTTGATATCCACCAAAATGGACGACATCACAGACGCTAGTTGCAATAACGGCCGAGCATCATCCAGCGACGAAGACGGCTTCAGCGAGGACGAAAGCCACCAGGCCCGGCTTCAAAAAGAGCGGGATGGCCTTTTCCTTTCCACGGACCATAACACTACGGGCTACACGTCGATGCCGAGTGTCAGCCCGGCGTCTTCGTCGTTCTCGTCTTCTTCCTCTTCGCTTGTACCGCGCTCGCTGCAAACTTTTGCAACTTCCCCCAACAAGGCCGCCTCCCCTCAATCCCAGCCGGGCTTTCGCCTTTTGGTCCCCATGCAAAGGCCCCGGGGCCACTCCAGCAAGCAAGTGAAGCGGAAGAACTCTGCAGCGCACAGTGGAGGTGAGCTGGGGAAAGAAGCTGAAGATGATGATGATGAAGAGGAGGAGGAGCAGAAAGATGAGCAGTATTCAGCCAATGTGGTCTTCCGGATTCTATAGACGGCAGCTGTCAGGATATTCGGCTTTGGGTGATATTTCAGGATGAACTTAAAAATGTCAAATTAAAGTCTCCTGCAAAGGTGCATTTTAGGTTCATCATGAAATGTCGCGCCTACCCAAACTCTTTGAGTGCAAAGGCCCCCCCCCCCCCCCCCCCCCCCCAAAAAAAAAAAAATCCCAACTTGGACCAAAGGCATTAGCGTTTAGAGGGGTGGGAAAATAGAAAAAGGGAAAATCCATAGAAAAAATCTTATTGCACATTAAAGAGCGACCTACAATATCTGAACACACACAAAAACCCACCACAGACTAGTTGAAATATTTGGAGTGAAAAAAGCAAACTTCAATGCCATAAATATAAAAGAAATGAATTACTAAATATACCCAGAAGTGAGCGTGCCGCCTTACACAAACAGAGGATCTTGTACCTGCTCTTAGGTGCTTGTGGAGCTGTCTCGTTTGTTCCGTTCCATAGAAAGGTTGAGCAAAACTCGGTTGAATCGTTTTGTTTTGTTTTTTTTCCACTAACGACACTAAATGTAACTTCATGGCAGCACGGATTATCACACAGTATGTTTAGTTTTTGTTTACAGTAAGAAGAAAAAAATCATACCTCTGATTGTCTATTATGAAACCACTGGCTTTTCTCAGGACTTCTTTTTTATTTTGTCTTTTACAAAAGCCTCGTAGGATGGTTGCAAACTGTGAGCAGACCCAAAATTGTTATTTTGGGTTTTGTCTGTTTTTCATCGGCACTGTCCATACAAGTGTATCTTGTATCTGCCTAACCACTGAACACGCTGTGTGCCAAAGGTACTGTTACAAAAAAAAAATGTGAATCTCAACTTGTGCTCGTAAGTAATCATTACAGCACACTAAAAAAAAAAAAGACTGCCGAGGTCTCCACATTCATATTTATTTTTCACATTTTCTTTTCCAAGTGGCCTCTTGTAACACTTCAGTCTGGCATTTTTATTTTATTTTATTTTTTTGTCATCTCAGACGAAGTGGAAGTGGGTAATCATTGAACATGACTTCTCATGTCCGTGTTGTCTGGGAAAATAGAAGGTCAGACATGTTAAGGAATTTCATGTTGATGCTACAGTGCCTGACTGAACATTCATATAATTTCAAAATGAATAATAGAAGTTGGACGGGTTCTCCTGTGTTTTCTTTAATGTACAAAATACTTGTACATTGTTCATGTTCAGTATGTGAAGAACAAATGTGCCACTACTACTTAAAGGTGTTTAAAAGAATTTAATTTCCCACATTAGATGGCATTTTTTACCATACAGTACACAACTGTGATCTTGAAAGTGTTTTTCAAATAAATCATGGATTGTGATATTTGTTCTTTGGACTCAATACACTCTAGATGACAGTAACTCATAAAATGAATATTAGTCAAACGAAAATGCCACGTGGGGATCCTACCCGCCCCTGTTCAAATGGCTTTGTTTCGTGGAATAAATGTCAAAACGTCTTCCACCGTTAATTTCACCTTTAACTTGTACAACACAACGCTTACTAGAACTTCTAGACTTTATTTGGAATTAATTGAGCAGGAGCGAGTAGACTTTTTATACTCAATGTAGAAAGCATGCAGTTTGAAAAACGCAAACAACTTCAGAGGAACTGAAAATAAGCCATTTACAAAATACTACAGGACTAACAAACTTATTTTATTGTTGCTGACTAAAGTTCAGCTGTTCTAGTAGATGAGACAGAAGTCAGGTGGTTGAGTTTTTTTTTTAATTTTGTCGTTTGAAAAGACGTTTTTGATTTGATTTGGCATTTATGTCTGCTCATCCTGGACCTGTTGTCAGTTCAGTCCTAAGCATCCTGTTAGAATTTCGCTCACTTTTTTTCGTTCACCGTATGAACAAGTCAATATTTTTTGGAGCAGTTATTTATGTATTGCCAAGTTATCAAGACATAATGGACAATTTTTTAATATATTTTTTTTATTTAGGTAATTTTCAGAGTTTGTCCTTTATTACGCCAGTTACCGCTCTTGCATTTGTACTGGGTGAGTACTCTCGCCAACTTTGATGTGAAGCGACATACTGTCCAATAAATATTATACTGGTCCTCTTTTTACGACGGCGGTGACGTAATCCAAATTGCGTCGTTTACCTTGGCTACGACGCAAACAACCAATCCGTGCCCTAGGTTAGAGCGCCGAAGTCACGTGATCACGGCGCTCCACTGTACGTCACGTGGTGCGCTTTGTTGACTATTCCGCTGTAATTTGGCGATGTATCCGCGAGTTGGTCGCATCTCTAGAGCTAGTGCGCCGTCATCCCCTCGCTAGCAGCCTGGCAGGCTCGGAGGGCGAAGCCCGCTGTTGGGGGAAATGCTAATTCTATTCCTATTACCGGAGCTCCGAAATTAAGAAAGAAGAAAAATACCCACTGTGATGTTTTTATTCTTATCAAATTAAGTCGACGGGCAACGAAGGAAAAGGGACTGTGAACCTGTGAAGTTCGTCTGCCAAAAACGATACTGAGGTAATTTAACTCTTCAATCTTATAATACGCCGATAATATATGTAGGATAATGCTTTTATAGTGAAAAGACACGAGGCGGTATGTAATTCGGTAAATTTATTAACGCCGACCCTCAATTTCATCGTTTAACATTCATCAGAAAGCCTGTGGGATTGACGAGCAGGTTTGTTGTCCAATCAGAGGGCCTTAATCCGTGCTCGGCCAATCAGGGAGGACAAAGGTGACAACAAGGAAACGATTTGCGTTTCTGTTTATTTCTTCAGAATACTAATAAAGCAGATATCAATGCGCAAACAATTTAGACTATTTTTGTACTAAAGTAACTAGGGGTTGAGTTAAAAACCAAAAGAGATCATGACGGTAAATTGTATTTGTAAAAAAAAAAACAACAAGAAAACCGGTTTGTTGGTAAGTGGCGCGGGTTTTATAGTCGCAATGGGCCAATCAGGGAGGCGAAAGGCGGAGCTAGTATCAACAAGGAAATGTTCACGTCTTGAGGAATTTTTATTTCTTTGAGTGTACTGACAGTTACGAATTCGCAAACAATATAAAGGACTATTCTTAAGGGATTATGTTCAAATGAAATGGGACGATGAAGGTAAATTGTCGTCGACAACAACCTGTCTTTCATGGTTATTTTTCACATCTACCTTCAAGACTTTTACTGCATATTCGCACACTCTCACTTCTCGCTTTTTTTCATGAAACCGAATCTGACATCAACGTCCCTCGACTAACTTTGTGACTCGTTCACATTGTCTTATCAATCTTGCGTATTAATGTCGTTCCGCACGTTTTTCATGATTACATTTGGCTCATTTCATTCTTTTCTTTCAAGCCTGACAGAAATCCACTTTACTGTTGAAAATGGCAATCGCGCGGCAGTTTGGACTCTTGGTCTGGAAAAACTACCTTCACCAGGTGAGTTGGACAAATGTGCAGTCATTTGGTTTATTTTTAGGTCACCGAGGCTGCAAATTGACCCTTCACTTGACCTTCTGCTGCTTATCATATAACATTTTACAAGTTTGACATGTATCTGTTAGACGTAATACTGTAGATAATAAAAAATAAAAATAAAGGTAATGTGATGCAAAAGTGTGCACACCCTATTATAAATGGGGATGCGAGTGTGTTCAGAATGAGCCACTTACATCCAAAGTTCAAACTCATATTAAAAGCACACATCTGATGACATTTTAAGTTCATTTGTTTAACCCCAAAGAAAGTTCGGATTTTCTATTAGGCTTTCCATGACATTTTTGTAGTGAGCTTCCAAAATGCTTTTATTTAGTTTCTAATCACCTAAATAAAAGTAAAAATAAAATGTGTTGTGGGTCGCTGAAACCCAAAGTGAACTTTTTGGCCATAATTCCAAAAGGTGGCTGTGAAGGCAATTCTGAACAACTCAAGCTAACTAAACTATTGACTCGTATATAAAGAATAACATTTGTAGTGTCTACATCATGAAGATAATGCATCAAATTTACCGTGAACCTATGACCTTGGCACGTCAGACTTTTGTGCTTTTCTGAATGTTGGCTTACTGACTTTCCAGTATCAGTTCAAGTTTGCACAATGCACCCACTTTGTTTTTTAGCGCAGCAATGATTATTGCGCCAACAAATTTGATCTTGAACTCTGGTAAAGCCGTGCGAATCGCAGAACGCGTGCCTGACAGGTTCAGTTTGCAAGTCCAATTACCTCATTTGCGTACTAAAACGACATTTATTACCAGACCAATAAAATAAGAGCTGGGCTTCCCTCTTCTGTAAGCTTGCGGTAAATTGCAAGTATCACGAAAGTGATGCAGACGAAGACATCGGCATGACCGTCATATTAACAACTTTCTAAAATGAACGGAAGTTTAATACTCGTGTGTTTTATGCAAATATTTGATGTGCCCTTGAGGAAAAAAATTAAATTGATTGAAATGTGATCACATGACTGAATTAGCTTTGCACGAAGAAGTCATTGTGCGTTCCGGTCACTCAATCACAAGAACTCAATTATGTGTACCTTCAAGTAGTTTCAGGCTGTCGCCATTTGACAGGACACGACACGCTTTGGAAGGAAGCGTGGAGCTTGTCCTTTCATTTGTATCAATCAAAGGATGCCGTTTTTTTGCATTAGAAATAATAATATGCTTAAATCATGAAAAACTACACAAACTAAGATAAATTAGCGGATAAGCAAACAATTCTGGAGCAGTTGAGCCTCAAGTGATGTTTTTTCAACTTCCTCAGAAGCCTCGAATGCGGCATTTTACTTCCTCTCATTATGTCAAACCTATGACCAATAACTCATGACCAATATCCCCGTGATCTCGTTTTACGCTCCCCCACCAGAAACGTCAAATCCTGGTAACGCTGGTGGAGATCCTCTTGCCCCTGCTGTTCTCCGGCATCCTCATCGTGTTGCGTCAGAAGGTGCCTTTCAAGGACTTCCCCAACGCCACCGTTTACGAGAACTTCGCGGTCGGTGCCTTGCCCCAAAACTCCCTGAGGGGCTTGCAGTTGGCCTACGTGCCGGCCAACTCCAGCGCCGTGCGCCAGGTGGCGGAGGATGTGCGACTCAACCTGCGCATAGCCTCAGGTGGGTCGGCCGCCTTGGTCCGTATCCGCAATGCATAGCAAATTTATTTGCGTCCATTTCAGCCTTTTTGAATCCAGTTGCTTGTAGAAAGAAAAAGAAAAGGAAAGCATATGTTGAACCGGAATCTACAAGGCCGTTATTGCTTGATGCATCTTGTCTAATGAGATTATGGTAGGATGGCGTCCAATAAAAGGCAATGGGATGGTCATAAACGCTTGGCAGCCCGTGTAAATGCAGCTCATGCATAATGAACATTTTGTAATATTAACCACCTTTAGAAAATTGACGTGCATGCCCAATTTGGCTCTTCTGGCCTCGCTGTCTGTCGCTCAAGACTGGGAATACTGGTTTCTCTGGAAAGCGGGTCAGGAGAGTCAACGCGCCACGCCCTGCTCTCATTTCACACAAGGAAAGCTCCCGCGGACGCCTGCATCCTTTTTTTTTTTTTCAGCAGTGGGATTTTCCTTATGCGTGCGCGCTGACAGACAATTCGCCACAGTGTGACATGTGTGGCTGCTTGTCGTCCTGTACGCGCCGCAACGTCTCCCGAATGAATAATTAAGACGGCCTCGCCATTCCCACAGTCGACAAATAGCACATGCGCACAAGTGCACCAAAACGCCACCTCGGTTGCTCTGTGTTCCGTGGTTGAAACGCCTTCTGCTATTCAAAATGTCACAGCCATAGTTTTGAAATGTCTTGATGGTTTTGTTTTTTTCACGGCATATTGCGAAATGAGGGCTTTTGTAATCTCGCATCTGATTTTCGACGTGCCAGGACTTGCACTTTTGAGACTGTGCTGTATTTTGAGTGCAACACAACAACAATGTTAGTGCAACAATGTTGGATTTGTGAGTAGATCTTTACTAATAGTCATGCTAAGTGACATAGTCATAAAATGGTTGGCATTCATGGGCGATTTTCCCCAAAATTACTTCCAAATCCTAATAGTAGGACAAATTGAAATACATGTCTCACAGGACAGCAACAAAATATTTTTGAAATAATTCATTGAATATATTTCATAACATTAATATATCTTATCATGTATCGCCATTCAAAAGAGAATCTTTTCTTTTATGGAACAAAAAAAAGGACAGGAAATCGACATCTCGAGCAAAAGTGCATTTTCCTGAAAATGCTCAGCCTCAGTGAACCCGTCCGTCAAATAGTCCATCAAAGAGCCTTTTAGTATTTGTCTCAGGCTGAAGCATTAGAAAGCACGTTTGAACCGATGCAGCTGGGCGTCCTTTTCTGTGTGTGTGCGCGTTTCCTCACTGCTGTGTTTATTCAGAAAGTCTGACCCACGTTCAACCCCCGAGGCTTCGGTGTAAAACGCCACTGCAGTCTGAATACCTGCATGTGTGCGTGATAAGTGGAACGAAGTTACACTTGAGAAAAAGCAGTTCTGGGGCGGACAGAAATATGACCAAATACAAAAAGAACACTTGGAGCGTTTGATAAGATTAGTTTGTTGATAATAAATGTCTTCTTTTCCAGTGCGTGGCTTTGAGACAGAGCAGCACTTTGAGGACTATGTGAGGAAAAACCCTCTGTCTCGAAAACTCCTGGCCGCTGTGGTTTTTGAGGAGCCTTGTTGTCACAGTGACGAGCCTTTGCCCCTTCAGGTATACGCGCCACACTATAGGGATAATTAATCAAATAAAGCTTCACACCTAATGCTGCTTAACACTCTGAGTGCCACAGACGTGAAATTCCGTCAATCTTTTTTTTTTTTTTAAATGTCCTCAAAATTGTGGCCAAAAAGAATGCAAATGCTATCTGATGCAGTGAGTCTGCATTGTTCATGACAGTAAACCCAACAATCAACACTCCATCTGTTTGGTACCGGTTCAACTATTAGCCTTCCTGGCTTATGTAATCACCTAAACGTTTATGCCTCACAAGAGTTAGAGCTGTCCTGTTTTTTTTTAATTCCTTTTCTTAAACTTTTTATTTTTCAAACATGCTCATGCATATAGGTCAGCTACCACCTGCGCTTCACCTTCACCCCTCGCAACGCCCCGCCCAAAGAGAAGTCGGAGCTGGACCCAAACAGCGACTTGGACTGGCACACGCTCAGCCTCTACCCGCTTTTTCAGCTGCCCGGCCCAAGAGAACAATATGACAAGCATGGCGGAACACCTGGTGAGAGCTCTCTTTCTAATGGTTCTCATTATTTTCACTCTGAGCTGGTACCAGAGCTGGTTTGGAAATAAAGCAGCCGTTTGTTGCTGACACAACTGGTGCCTGAGGAGCGCCAACGCTTTACTTCTCCTGGGGGAAAGCTTTACTTTTTCCAAACTTTGTTACAGCCTTGTTTTATAATGGATTCAATCCCTGATTTTTGCTTCGATTTCAGATAAAAAAAATGCCTATAAAACAAATGTTCAAAATCCCAACTCAGGAAAAGAGTTACCTCCTTTACAAGTGAGCAAAAATATTAGGATGGACATTATTCAATGAACTTCAAGCGGAATAATTGGAGGTATCTTCAGCGTCCTCTTCAGGAGTAATGCAGACTTTTTATAACCACTCTATTTGCCCAATAACCGTAAGCTATTAAAGCCGCAAACACCTTCTCTCCTTGCAGTTTCAATTCCTGTTTGTGTCATTTCCTGTAATGGCAAAACAAAGTCAAGTTTAATTTGGATTATGATTGCAACAAAAAAAAAAGAGTTTAAGATCACGTTTACAAAGGCAATTAAATTGGAATTTTAAAAACGTTGGGGGGGTTGGGTGAAAAACAAATAGGAGATAGCTTAACTTGGTCTTCAAAAGTCAGCCGTACCTGACATCCTTCGACCGGCAGCTACCCTGCACTTAATCTCTGCAGCCTCTTGGCACAAGGGCCTGTGTTTCCATGGAAACTGTCATCCGGCGCGATTGGCGTGACCCCCGCCTTGTCGTCCCTTGGCGCTCGCGCTGTGCAGCGTGACATCTGCGATGCGTTCAGGCGCCATTCGTAGACACACTCAAGGCTTTGGAGTGGATGCGGCGTGATGAGGACAACTCGGAGGTCACATGCCAGATGCATTGTAATCCGATTACTATGAAGAGATGTGCGCCACGTGTACAAATACTATATGAGTAAACCCGCAAGTGTTCGTCTTTCTCGTCTTAACTGTTAACAAATCCAGGATGTTTTGTAAGACGTTTTGTAATCCGAGCAGGAGCTTCTCAACAGATTGTATTGTTGCCATAGTATCCCTCAAGCCGCAAGAAGTGAGACATTTCTGTCACCATGTTAAGGCAAGTTTCCAGCCCACTGAAGGTGCAAAACTACTGGTGTGAAAGTCATGAATAACAAGTGTCTACTATACAGACAAAAGTATTGGCAAGCCTGCATGCTTTTTTTCAGCCGTACTACAATAAAGTGTAATGGCACCTCCACTCCAGTAGTTGGCAGTGGCGCGCTCATTGCTGCAGATGAACACGAAAGCTTGTGACCGCCTCAAACACAAACTGTGGGAACAAAGATGCTCCCAACTTCTTCTCTTCTTCTCTTCAAAGGTTATTTCCGTGAGGGATTCCTGGCCGTGCAGCACGCCGTGGACAAAGCCATCATGCGCTCTTACAACAGAAGCGCAGCGGACTCGCTTCTGGGACAGACCCAAGTGGTCCTGTCCCGCTTTCCGTACCCGCCCTTCATATACGACGTCTTCATCCTGGCCATCCAGAACCAACTGCCCCTGCTGCTGGTGCTCAGCTTCACCTACACGTCCCTGAATATCGTCCGAGCCGTGGTGCAGGAGAAGGAAAGGAAGCTGAAGGTGAGTGTCAAGAGTGGGGGGTATTTTTTTTTTTTAATTAATTTATTGCCGAGTTAGATTTGAATCTGCAATGTTGTCTTGTCTCTTGTGCGAATCTCAGGAGTACATGAGGATGATGGGACTCAGCAACTGGCTCCACTGGACTGCTTGGTTCCTCATGTTTTTCCTGTTCCTCTCCATCTCCGTCTTTTTGGTCACTCTGCTGTTTTGCATCCAAGTGAGTGTGGAGTCCTTTTCATGTCAACTTGTGATTATTCCAATGGGTCAGTTTGTAATGACAAAAAGTCTGTGTTTTATTGTTGTAGGTTAGCCCGAATGGAGCAGTCCTGAGTTACAGCGACCCCACGCTGGTCTTCGTCTTTCTTCTGATCTTCACCGTGGCCACCATCAACTTCAGCTTCATGATCAGTGCCTTCTTTTCACGAGGTGTGTGCCTTTTTGTGTTTGATTGACGGGTTTTTATGACCTTTTCATTAGAAATTGTAGCACGGCAGCCTTGTGGTCAGCATGTCCTTTCGTCTCCTTACCTCGGTCTTTCCTATTTCCTCCGCGTTCGAGGAACATAGACGTTAGCTTCAATGAAGCCTCTTTAAATGGTCTATAGCTCACCCCTGGGGATGTGAGTGTTTATAGTTTGTGGTGTCATGTCATTGGCTGTCGAACCAATCCAGGTGTTTTGTTTTATTTTATTTTAATTTTTTATTTTTTTAGAATATCGTCCTATTATTTTTAGAAACTAATGTCACTTTTACAGAATATTACATTAATAAAACTAAATTAGTGCGTCATCAAATCCTATTTTTAGAAATAGTGGGGGAAAAAAACATTTTTTTTCTCTCCTAAGATTACATTACGACATTTTTTTTTATTGATGTTAGAGGTAAGTGTGTCTCGAGCCCCAACCTCTACTTGAAAGCCACCCGTAAATTTGTCAAACCACAATTTAATAAAGCCAGCGATGCATGGAAAAACTTGCCATGGAATAACAAAATAAGAAATAAGCGCCTTTATTTTCCTCAGAAATTGTTTGTGAATGTTGCAATGTGGCTGCGGGGCAATAAACGAAGGTAAATGCATAACATTACAGATCATCGCAATCTCCGGATACACATTTCATGTCTCACTTGCAAAGCTAATTAAAATGCTGAATAACAACTGTCCTAATTAGACTTCAGAGGGCCATCAGTGTTGCGCTCTTCCAGGTGTTTCCAGCCGACAGTCTTCTTTTATGCGAGCGGCTGCCTCGGCACGACGTCGACTCGCACAGCACTTTGCGAGCACGCTCCAAATGTCACAACCGCTAGAGCGCTTTTGATTGTTTCCTTTCATCGCAAATGGAAGCACTCGCTCTTTCATTCTGCGCTGCCGTTAATTGTCTTGCATTCAGACGTCTTCCTGTTTCGTAATTTCTCATCTCATTTTGTGTGTCGTTGGGTGCTGTCCTCGTGAAAATGTCAATTCATATCAAAAGCTTTCACAAAATGTACACAGTCAGCTTTCTGACTGAATCATGTCGCTTAGTGAAGGTCAACCTCGGGCTTATTACATGCAAACAGTAGCAGGAAAATATTCCCTCTGTTATTGTCCTTTTTTGCTGTTTGTATGTACGCCTGTGACCGAGGTCCGCCTTGGCTACACGGCACATGAAGTCATTATCATGCCGTCCACAGTCAACGTTTCATGAAATAAAACGTATATTTCGTCAGAACCTTGCGCGACACTCATAATACATAAAGAAAGTTAAAAGCAACATTTTGCTGATCTGAATTTACTAGCTAATGCGCTTCTTTTTTATTTTTTTATTGGACTGTTTCTTTGCGTTGTGCAAAGCATAAGATTGAGATGTTTTATTGCCTGCCTACCCCGAAGGGCTTCCATTCAAAATTGTTTAACATTAAAATATGACATGAGTGTCTTTCACAATTTTTTTCATGGCACAACAATCCCACTAATGTATTTCAGACCAAAATCCCCTTTTTCATCTTTTCTTCCCTTCTAGTTTATCATTTTGTTATAGTGCAGTGAAAGCACAACAAGTGGTATTAATTTTGGTTGGGAACCATAACAACAATTCATGTCGCTCTTTCCACATTTGTTTTTGTCAGACAGATTTTTTCCAGCTTTCCTCACTCTTCCCTTTTTTTTTTTCCCATCAGCCAACGTGGCAGCGGCGGCGGGCGGCTTCACGTATTTCCTGAGCTATCTGCCTTATTTGTTCCTGTCGACACGCTACGACCTGCTCAGTCATGCCCAGAAGGTGTCGGCCTGCCTTATCTCCAACGTGGCCATGGCCATGGGAGCGCAGCTACTGGGGATGTTTGAAGGCAAAGGTGGGTGCGTCTGACGGGGTTCAACGTTGGTGCTCCAAAATGAAAATGGAGAGATGGATGAGGTTAAAAAAAAAGTTCTTGAATATTGTTTGTTTTTGTGGTAAAATAAGAATAAGAAATTTATTAATAGAATATTTCATTCTTTTTTTACGCTTATTTTAAACAAGTCAAATAAAGTATCTGAATCCGTTATTTAGTCAAATAAATTCATATAAGAAATAATAATTAAAACTAACTGAATAAAAAAAAAATCCAACTGAAATAAAAACTCACTCTAATGATAATCCGTTTTTTCCCCCTCTCCTACGCAGGCACGGGCATCCAGTGGTCTAACTTGTTTGATTCTGTGACGGTGGATGATGATTTCTCGCTGGCTCAGGTGATGGGCTTGCTGCTGTTTGACGCCATACTCTACGGCCTGGTGGCCTGGTATGTCGAGGCAGTTTTTCCTGGAGAGTACGGAGTGCCGCTGCCTTCATACTTCTTCATACTGGTATGCTGTGCTCAGCTTCTCACACACACACACACAAGCCCTGATGAAACCGATTCAATACAAACCTTGTTGAAGGGAATTGTTAGCCCATAGGAGGGAGGAGAAGCAGCACTAAAACAGGCCAAAATCCAGATGTCAAGAAGTAACGCAGGGCAAGCGACTAATCGAATGCTAAATGTGGTTTCACCAAATGCACGAGTGTAGAAATGCGTCTTAAACCAAGATTGAAACATTTGTACAGATGTAGCCACTCTTAATTTCCGCAATTAGTTCATTCCAGAGTTCTGGGGCCCATATAGAACATTGTAGAACTGTGATGTTGTGTTTTTTTTTTAGCTCTCAGAGTCTTTTTGAAGCCGGGAGAACTTTTGGTAATTAAAATGCATCAATGCTACTCTCTGCAAGATGCAATCACTGTAAAATGGTATTATATTAAAAAGACAAATTATGATATAATGTTTGGGCCCATTTCGCCCACTTCAAGTTGTCACATTTGATTAAAGTCTGAACAGCATGCACAAATCATTACAGTAATGGGTGGTTTAAAAAAAAAACAAAGGCGCATAAATAATCCTTTGCAATTAAAATGAAGACATGCCGCCCCCGGGTATAGAGCGATATTGTCACATCTTGACGTCGCAAATGACTTTGCTTTATCCATAATTGATGGGATCTCAGCTAATGAGTTTTGTTCATTATTTTTAATTTGCCGCCACCTGACTACATGATCATCTTTTCCATGTGCAGCCTTCGTATTGGTGCAGCAGCCCTCGCATGGCTCTGGTGAACGAGAAAGAGGAAGAGGAGGATGCCGAAAAGGCTCTGAAAGGAGAGTTTATAGAGGAAGAGCCAAACGGAGTTGTCTCCGGGGTTAAGATAAAGCACCTTTCCAAGGCAAAAACAACACTCATCAATTTAGATTTTTAAAGAAAGCGAAATTAGATTTATTTTTCTCATTCTGTGGCAGGAGTTTAAAGTGGGCAACAAAACCCGCAAGGCCGTGCAGGATCTCACGCTGAACATGTTCGAGGGGCAGATCACGGTGCTGTTAGGACACAACGGTGCCGGCAAGACCACCACGCTGTCCATGTTGACAGGTGACCACTTAGAACATGTTTCAAGAATGTTGCATTTCAGAAATGTATGCATTGTCACAACATTACCTTATCTTATCATTATCTTAGACCGTATTGCGCTGCGCACACCACAGCGCCGCTACATTTCCGAATTTTGGGAGTAACATTTCTGTAATATGTTTAGCGGCCACAAAATGGTGGCTAAGCACTTAAAAGGGAAAAGGGAGAGTATCATAAAGCACCAATCAAGGCACAAATGTCACGCATGTAGCATGCCAGGATGGCCGAGTGGTCTAAGGCGCCGCGTTCAGGACCCAGTCTCCCCAGGAGGCCTGGGTTCGAATCTCGAATTTCCCCATTGTGGGACTAATAAAGGCAATATTATATTATTATGCACACCACGATTAACCATGTTCCATAAATGATTGCGGAAATTAAATGACACATTTTCCAGTCAAGTGATGCAAATAAACTCTTCACAGGATTGTTCCCCCCAACCAGCGGAAGGGCCTACATCAACGGATACGACATCTGCCAGGACATGGCTCTGATCCGACGCAGCCTCGGACTCTGTCCCCAGCACGACGTTCTGTTCGATAATCTGACCGTGAGAGAGCATCTGCTTTTCTATGCACAGGTACTCGCACTCCTACTCATGAACACTGTGACACACACACTCACACACACTCGCTAAAATGAGCAAGACGCAAACTGTTTTTGAACCCTCGGTCTAAAAGATAGAATGAATGTGCCTTGTGATTCAGCTGAAAGGCTTCTCCAAAGACAAGATTCCAGAGGAGGTGGACAGAATAATCTGCATCCTGCACCTTGAAGACAAGCGACACGCTCGCTCCAAGACGCTGTCAGGCGGCATGAAGAGAAAACTCTCCATTGGCATCGCCCTCATTGGCGACTCCAAGGTTAGGAATCACTCGTGTTTTTTTTGTTTTTTTTTTCCATCCCATTCGTCAAATTTGAATTGTACTTTTTGCGATCCAGGTGGTGATGTTGGATGAGCCCACGTCCGGTATGGACCCGTCGGCCCGACGTGCCACGTGGGATCTTCTGCAGGGCGAGAAGAGCGAGCGCACCATCCTGCTCACCACGCACTTCATGGATGAGGCCGACCTGCTCGGCGACCGCATCGCCATCATGGCCGGGGGGGAGCTGCAGTGCTGCGGGTCGCCGCTTTTCCTCAAGAACAAATACGGTGAGAGGACCACACAAACAACAAAATAATGACATACCATAAAAAAATGTCCATAGCAAAGAGCAGTTTAAGACCCATCTAGTGGTGATTGGTGTTATTTCATCTTAAAACTACAATTGACCCCTGAATGTTTTTTTTGAATATTTTTTTTTTTAACAATTTGGATTTTGCCTTTTTTGTAACCATTTTAAGCTGTTATTTGTTGGCAGTAATATAAATCTAACTTTCAAATGCTTCCATGAAGGGCTGTACATTGCTCCTACTGGTTATCACGTTTGCATTTAATTAAATACAGTATTTCTGTGCTCTACAGGTGCCGGCTACCACATGGTCATAGTCAAAGAGGCCAACTGCAGCGTGTCTGAGATCACCCGCCTCGTTCACCTGTACGTTCCGAACGCCACACTGGAGAGCAGCGCAGGGGCCGAGCTGTCCTACATCCTCCCGAAGGAAAGCACCAGCAGGTTGGTTATGCAGTTCCTATTTAGATGTCCGAATGTCACGACAATCTAACAGTGTGTGTCTCCTTTTTTTTTTTAATTTTCTCTCAGGTTTGAGCTGCTGTTTGCCGAGCTGGAGATGAACAGAGAGGAGTTGGGCATCGCTAGCTACGGAGCATCTGTCACTACAATGGAGGAGGTCTTCCTCAGGTCGGAATTACTGTCACAAAGAAATTTTGAATTGCGTGTAGCAGTGGTCGCAAATGTTTTTTTTAAAAGTGAGCGACACTTGGGAGAATCTGATACTGGCCCAAACGTTAGCTACTCCCAAAAATGACAAAACAGGAACTATTCCAGGAAGGTTTGCGCTTGTCATCATTTTCCTCCTCATTTTGCTTCACTCTGCCTCCCACGTAATGTGTGTGTGTGTGTGTGTGTGTGTGCGCGTGTGTATCTATGACAACAAGTTCTAATGTCAGCTCTACGGTTGCGTGCTGCTTCGGCGAGCACCACGTAACATTCTAATTGGTTCTGCTGCCAATGTTTTCCCGCCCTGGCCTTATTATCCACAAGTCCAGCTAGGAAAGCCTCAGTGGCTGTCCACGCTTGTTTAAACGGCCAATGTCAAACGTGACCATCTGTTTTGCTCCTTCAGGGAGAAAATAATAAGAACGGGAGGGTGCTTTGACTTTGTTATTGTGGCTTTGTTAGCTGAGATGTGTCTATACAGCTCGTCATTTGAGGTCCAAAATGAATCCACCTGCTGTGGCAGGATTTTCTCTCAAACTGTAGATTGTATATTTGTTTTCTTATAAAAGATTGATGATTAGTGGGAGGTTGCCTAGTGATGGCCAAAATCTATCCAGCTGTCAACTCAACTTTAGTTCTCTAGCGCTCTCTCGATTGCTTCATCGCTTTATTTCTATTCCTCTATTGCTCTAAAATGACGCGAGTCGTATCGACAGCTTGTGCTTTTTGTGTTCAGAGTTGGCAAGTTAGTGGATTCCAGTTTGGACATCCAGGCAATCCAACTGCCCGCCCTGCAGTACCAGCACGAAAGACGCTCGCACGACTGGACGACGGACGACGCCAGCAGCATCAGCGGCATGACCGACATCACCGACTTCACAGACAGCGGGACGCTCATCTCCGAGGACTGCTCCAACATCAAACTGAACACGGGGGTGAGATGAAATAAAGCAAAGTATTTCGGTGGAGACTTTTCAATGAAATCCTTTTTTTTCCCCCACCGCCTCCTCCTCCCTCAGGCAAGACTTTACCTGCAGCAGTTTTACGCCATGTTCCTGAAGAGGGCGCTGTACAGCTGGAGAAACTGGAAGGTGATGGTGGCCCAGTTTCTGGTCCCGTTGGTGTTCACCGTGGTGGCGCTCATGGTGGCGCGCACCCTCCCCAACCACAAGAACGCCCCTCAGCTGGGACTGGAGCTGCGTCGTTACGGCCACACCCGGGTTCCCGTCGCTCTGCCGACGGAGGCGGGCGCCTTGGCCACCAGCCTGGTCAACTTTTACAGCTCGCAGCTCCTCGCGCAGCACGGCCAGATCGTTGACATCGCGGGTACGCTTTGGGAAAACCACGCGAGCGGTTCTTTGCTAAACAGAGTACCAGGATTGAGAGTAGAATGGAACGATTATGGAAAATAATCGAATGTGATTAAATATGTTGATTTTTTTTGCAAGGCCCACTTCCCTATTTTACAAAAACAAGCAAGTTCATCATGGAAGTAACTTGCTGACATCCCTTCCTATTTTCTCAGACTTTACAGATTACGTCCTGACCCAAGCGACGGAAGAGGGAGGCGTCTTTAACGAGCGCTGCGTGGTGGGCGCCGCTTTCCACGGCAGCGGCAAGCAATTTGTCCAGGCGACGGCGTACTTCAACAACGAGGGCTACCACACGCCCGCCACGGCTCTCATGATGATGGACAACGCTCTGTTCCGATTCCTCGCCGGGCCCAACGCTTCCATCCACACGGCAAACTACCCGATGCCGCGCAACCTGTCCGAGGTCGCCCAGAGCCAGCTCACGCTGTATGCAAATTAGGTTTGGGGGGGGGGGGCTTATACTTGGTCCTGAAATTAATTTGATTCATTTTGAGTTTCCTTCCTTCCTGCTAATCGTTGCTTTCTCTTTCCGAAGAGGGAAGACGGGCTTCATCATCGCCATCAACCTGATGTACGGGATGGCCTCGCTGTCCAGCACCTTTGCGCTGCTGCTCGTCACCGAGTCGGCCATCAAGTCCAAGCACGTGCAGAAGGTCAGCGGCGTCTACCTGTCCAACTTTTGGTTCTCGGCGCTGCTATGGGACCTGGTCAACTTCCTGTTGCCGTGCCTCCTCATGTTGGTTAGTAATTTTATTTATTTATTTTTTTTTTTTCCTCATCTTCGCGGTTCACTATTGTATACTAATACTTCTGAACGTGTTCCGACTCGCCACTACTGTTGTGATGTCACCGCCGTTTTTCTGGCAGGCAGTGTTCCAGGCCTTCAGCGTGGACGCCTTCGTCTTGGACAACCGCCTGGTGGACGTGCTGCTGATGCTCCTGCTGTACGGCTGGGCCGTGGTGCCGCTCATGTACCTGCTTAGCTTCCTCTTCTCCTCCGCCGCCACGGCTTACACGCGCCTCACCATCTTCAACATGATCTCCGGCACCGCCACCTTCCTGGCCGTCACCATCATGTCCATCCCAGGTGAGCGAGCAGGCGACCGTGTTGGAAGGTCCAGAACAGACATTTCTTTTCCTCAGGTCCGCAATTCAATAATAAACACAAATTCCATAACTGAAATTACTGCTTGTAAATGATGCACAGTGTCGATTATTCTAAAATGTGTCGTCGTGAGCGGAAAACGAATTTCCTTTTTCCGCAGAGTTGAACCTGCAGAACATGTCCCGCTTACTGGACAAGGTGTTCCTGATCTTCCCAAACTATTGTCTGGGAATGTCCTTCTCTCAGTTCTACCAGAACTACGAATTCATCTCATTTTGCACATCCAGCCCAATCACTCAGGCCATCTGCAAGTACTTAAGTAAGTTATTGAAAAAAAAAAACATTTGAGTACAGCATGCGCTCTGTCATTGCGCCAAACACGATAATCATGAATGAAATCAGTTGAAATGATGACTTTGCATTTTAGTGACTGTCGTCAGACAAATATCTTTATTTATTTTTTTATGACCAAACTATATTTCTCATGTGAACTCATCTCGGCCTGCCATTTCTCTCTTGTTAAGATATCAAGTACCAAGCCAACTACTTTTCCATGTCCGAGCCCGGCGTGGGCCGCTTCCTGGTGGCCTTCTTTCTACAAGGCGTCATCTTCATCGTTCTGCTGTTCGTTATCGAGCTGCAGTGTGTCCGCTCTCTCCGACGACTCCTCTCCTCCATCTTCCTGAGGCGAAAACAGGTTGCTGTTGAAACGCTGCCCAAAGCACTTTTCTTTTTTAGGTCATGCACTTTTAGTAAACCCCTGCCATCTACAGGTTAGCTGCGAATAGCAAAAATGTGCCCCGCTGTTGTTTTTCTAGCTTCTTTTGTAGTTGAATGCTCATGGGGGTTTGTGAATTGGCAAAGGTTCACTGTCATTCCTCTTTTGTGTGTCAGTTGTCGTTTATAGATGATTCAGCACTGTTTCCAGAAGACCGAGACGTAGGAGATGAGAGGAAGCGGGTTCTCGAGTGCCAGCCCATGGTGGAGTCCATGGTCGGGAGCCCGCTTATTCTGCATGAGCTCAGCAAGGTGTGCGAAATAATAATAATAATAATAATTTTAGGAAGTTTGGGTTCAAACCATTGATATTTAAATCGCATCAAATAAAAGCTGGAAGTGTCAACTTTTTTGGGGGGATATTCATCCTTTTGCTTGAAATCCCACGTCTTTAGTATGCAACGGGTTGCTGTTCCAATACTTTTTGAGCGGACTATGTATTTTTTTGGTCTTCCTCCTCAGGTTTACACCAACGGCCAGCCTCTTCTTGCTGTGGACCGCTTGTCGTTGGCCGTGGCTAAAGGAGAGTGTTTTGGGCTGCTGGGCTTCAACGGCGCAGGGAAGACCACCACGTTCAAAATGCTGACCGGCGATGAGGTTGTGACCTCCGGGGACGCCTACATTGACGGATACAGCATCCTGAGGGACATAAAGAAGGTTTATACATTCAGAATACATTTGTGGGACAATGCATGCCAGTTTCTTGCAGTCACCATCGGTTAAGCCAAAGCATTTTTTCCTCATTTCGTAGGTGCAACAGCGCATCGGATATTGTCCTCAGTTTGATGCCGTGTTGGACCATATGACCGGCAGAGAAACCCTGAGCATGTACGCCAGGCTCAGAGGAATCCCCGAAAAGTACGTGTCGGGCTGCGTGGACAACGTGCTGAGGTCTCTGCTGTTGGAGCCGCATGCTGATAAACTGGTGCGCAGCTACAGGTGAGCCAAAATGTCAATCTTGTTCTTTACAATTCAAAGTCTGATCTACGGCTGGGCGAGGTGGCCTTAAAATAAAGTTTTTTTTTGTCAAAAGTCTGATTTCTGATTTGAGGCGTTTTTTTTTTTTCTCTACTCTCCTTGAAAAAAAATCGCATGACCATGATCTTATTGAAAGAAGACTATCTGAAACTGAAAAATGTAGCTCGTAACACAATGCAAAAGAATAAATAAAAATGTTGTTGAGAAAATGCGCTCCAAAAACAAATTCAAACAAAGCTCCAGAACTCCGTGCGCTTTTCTCATCCGGGGCAAAACGGCAGGTGCTTGAGCACCCAGAAAGTTATGTCTGTGCACGTGCCTGGTCAAGGCACCCGCTGCAAAAATATTTGTGGCTCGAAAACAAATACCTGCGAGTAAAGGTTTTCCATGTCAATAAGTGACTACTTTAGCAACATTATTTTGCCAATGGTCACACGATTAACCCTGTGATTGCATTCCAGAGCGCTACCATGTGAAAAAAAAAAGACAAATATGCCAGCAAGGACGTATTTAGAATTACAGAAAAAAAATGGTCCTGAATAAACTCAAATTAATCTCCGCAATCAATTAATCGCCCAGCCTCGTTTGGCCACATTTAAAAAAGCAAATGTGGCTCTTACCAATGTGTGTTCTGGCCGCTTTGCAAACATAGCGGTGGCAACAAGCGGAAGCTGAGCGCCGGCATGGCTCTTATTGGTGGACCTCCCGTCATCTTCCTGGATGAGCCCTCCACCGGGATGGATCCGGTGGCCAGGAGGCTGCTGTGGGACGCTGTGACGCGCACACGCGAGTCCGGCAAGGCCATCATCATCACTTCGCATAGGTGAGAAATCTCGTGGATAATCTACAAAAAATTGCAGCGTTAAACAGCTGTCATGAGTCTGACTCAACTCGCTTCCTCCCTCAGTATGGAGGAATGCGAAGCGCTGTGCACCAGACTGGCCGTGATGGTCAACGGGCAGTTCAAGTGCCTCGGGAGTCCGCAGCACCTCAAGAGCAAGTTCGGTAGCGGCTACACGCTGCTGGCTAAAGTGCACGTGGAGGCTGATTTGGAGGAGAGCGACCTGAAGCTTTTTAAAGACTTCATTGAAAGCACCTTCCCAGGTCAGACCAGCCGTGAAAAGAAAATGACTTGATCTGAATTTCCGAAAAGGAATGGCTTCACAGATTCAGACGTGCTTCATCTTCTCTTCCAGGAAGTCAAATGAAGGATGAACACCAGGGCATGGTCCACTATCACTTGACAGACAAGACGCTAACCTGGGCTCAGGTATTGTGAACGATGAATTGTACGCTTGAGCTTGGGTTGGAGAACCCGAAATTGAAGAGTGCAACCTATAGAGTGCGCGTGTGCGCGCATGTGCCTGCACTCTATAAAATGTTACTTCTTAAAAACATAGTCAGAACATAATGAAAGAATTCAACTTTTTTTGGGCTTCTATTCAATGCAAGATGTGTGACGTCACAGCTCCTCAGTAAGATGCGGCGATATTCGTCATTTTCCCCCTCAGACGCACAAATGTGCCTGCGTACTGTTATAATATCTGTCTACAACTGTTGCTCCACCATTTGTGTTGAATAATCCGTTTCCTGAAGGGTTATAACACCACAACTTTAAAGCTAATTTTGTCTCCTTGGCGTTTTGCATTCTGTTCATGGACTTTCATAAGCTATGGTTTGGTTGACGGCAGGGACAGCGCTGCTTCAGAAATGTTTTGTTTTGTTTTTTTTTAAACCTCACACCCTGTGTGTTCCTTCCGAAGGTGTTTGGCACATTGGAGACAGCCAAAGAGAAGTACTGCATCGAAGACTACTGCGTGAGCCAGATCTCCCTGGAGCAGGTCTTTCTCAGCTTCGCTCAATTCCAACACTGCATCGAAGGCAGGAGGAAGTAAGGCCCGTCCGTAACGACGCCCATTCGACACCCGTCCAGCACCCATCTGTCCTTTGCCCTTCTTTGTGTGTGTGTGTGTGTGTGTGCGCGCGCATGTGTGCGTGTGTGAGTGAATGACTAGTCTACATGGACTTGGCACAAGCAGTCTGTCATTGTGTCACACTAGTGTTGCGTAACAGACTTGGAGCGGTTTGTTTATTCACCGTTACCCCTTTTATTATCTTTTTAGTAAATTCAAAGGCAATGATGTCCTGCACTGCTGCAGAGTTGCGTCCAACTGTATGTGTGTGTATTATTTAAAACATTATTTTAGGATCATGTTTCGAAGGACTTTAAGGAAAAAAAAAGAACCAATGTTTGATATGTTAATGATTGTTGCACACCTCAAAGCCTTATCTAACCAATGAGGGTTAAGTTTTGGTTTGTTTTTATTGCCTTTGTTCAAGCTCAAGCCTCTAAACGTTGCCAGGTGCAAAATCATGTGATGTGTTCATAGTACAAAAAAAAAAAGTCAGAGGGCAGAGCATAAAAAATTGTTGTTGCATGCATATGAGTTGATTGGCAGAGAGAATGATATTCTAAAAAAAAAAAGTCAAGAAAAGAAGGAAGTTTTCTCGTTAACATCGGGTCCTGTACGGTGGAACCTGCAACGTGGAACGCCCTTAAACAAAATAGGCAAAAATGCTTTAGTGGTTCAAACCAAAAAAAATGCATCTGAGTATATTGAATGTGTAATCTCAAAACACTGCTTTTTTTTTTAATTGCAGCGCACTGGTGCTAATTGGTTTTGGTGTAAGGCTGAGAATCGCAATTTGTATTTGTTTAATGATTTTTTTATTATTTTTTTTTTTTACAATGGTGCCCGTTAAAGAGTTTGAGCGTTCCAATTTCATGCTTTAATCTGACAGGTACGCGCTCGTGCGTGTTTTGGCCACCAGGCGGCAGTATAGCATACGGGCATACTACACACAATGTGGAGTTGATGATTAAACACAAACTGCGGTAATATTAATCATCCTGTCTGTGTGTGTTGCTACCACACTTGTTTGAAAATTGTTTAAAGGTTTGTGATTACTGCAATATTGATTTTAGTTTAATTAGCTTGTCTTTTATGTCCCCCATTATGTTGTAGCTTTTAAGGTAGCTGACTTTCATTGGTGAAGATTGACAGTAAACTTAACTGGGAGTGTCAACAAACCTTTTGGGGAAAAATTGGGGACAAAAGGTACTTGAATTTTATTTAGAGGAACAAACTGGTGTCCGTCCACTTTGCAGGTTCCATTCTATACTTCTCAATGTGTGCTCCTTTTAAACATGACAGCTGTAGCACCAAAATAAAAGAAACCCATCAAGCTGTTAGTGTGCATGTGAGGATTAGATCGTATATACTGAAATGTAGATCACACTTTTAAATCAATGTCTGATAGGCTCCAATAGAGAGAGTTTCTCGAGAGTTCATGTGCAAGTTGCAAATGCCTCGCGTTTCGTGTAAAGCTGTTTTATTTTTTCCACTTAAAACGCCTTTTCGCTAATGGGGATGTTTTTAAATCCTCTTTTAATCAGCATTCAGAGCCTATTCCTACGAAGCGTTCTTTGCACTACTAAATAGATGTATGTATTCCTAATCCATAGGAATTTGTTACAGTAGTAATCTCTCTGTCTTTATTGCCGATCTACAATATCAGCCGTGGTGTGTGATTGCGCGGCAGATATGAGAGGAATGTATTTACCAAGCAAAAACAAATGTTGGCAGCATGAGACGCTTTTGCCCTGACATTCCACAAAGATTATTTAACCTGTCATTTGTTTTCTTCACACTGATGATTTTTTTCTTTAATTGTATTTTGCACACATCATAGCTTCGATGCACGACTTGAATCAAAAGTGCATATGAGTCGGGCGCAGAAAAAGGAAAGTCGGGGATAGCACCGCTGATGGTGAGAGATGCTGTATGATATTTAATAAGGGAATATTGACATCATTGTACGTGTGGAGCTCATCCTGTTGACTGTAGATGTATGTACTGTCATCTTCCTTTTTACATTAAACAACGCCCCTCTGCAAATAGGAGCAAACGCGCTGTTCTTTTCTGTCCAGCGCATTTTTGGGGGGGTGGAACGAAAACCGGTTGCATCAAAACATCGGTTTTGATTTCAAAGAATGGATTGCAACCAATCGAGTGCGTCTGGTTAGTTCGTTAGTCTGGAGTCCTGCAGGGAACGCTTTTATTTTATTATTAAATGGTTGTTACTTGCTAATTTTATGACTGCAGTTTATGATCTAGCTAGGGACACATGCATTCTTCTTCTTATGCTCACTGTTGTTGCCAATGGTGATGTTATAATTAATTCGTTATTGTTACGTAACGTTGGTAGTTAAGCTGCCGTGATTTTCAATCTGCTAAATTCAAATGGTTAACCTCTTTGCACTTTGCCGTACCAGTCGTCCGTCTGTAAATGTTCACAACTGTGCAAAGGCTCCTCTTCTGCCAAAGTGGGCGAGGCTAGGCTGTGAGAGCTCTTCAAATAAAGACGGCACAACAGCCCCTCGAGCGTCACAAACATCCGAGTCCGCCCCGCAGGCAGCATGTCAGCTTTGGAAGACTCTTCGGCCGCTTTGCTTTCGTCCAGCGCCACGCCGCTGCTGGCGTGCGTCGCTGCTCTGTTCCTCATTGCTTTCACCTCCAGACGCTTCAGCTCCCAGCAGGGCGCCCGGAAGGAGCCTCCGGGGCCGAGGCCTATTCCGCTGTTTGGCAACCTGTTGCAATTAAATCTCAAGTGGCTCGACAACAGCCTGTTGCAGGTAAATGTGCAACTTTTTTTCCTCGCTCAGATGTCACGTTTAATTAACTCATTCTCTTCTTTTTGAAGCTTTCAAAAATTTACGGTTCGGTCTTCACTGTCCACATGGGCCCCGACAAAGTGGTGGTGCTGGCTGGATATAAGGCGGTCAAAGAGGCTCTGGTCGGCCACGCCGTGGAGTTTGGAGAGCGCTGTATCCAACCCATAACCTACGATAACAGTCAGGGTCACGGTAGGAAAAGTCGTTTCACTGCATTTATTTTTTGCGCATTTTATTCCTTATTCTCAAAGTGTGGTGCACGCACACTCCCTCTACTGGTATGTGAAAGAATTGCTGCCTATTTAAGAGTTAGTTCATTTGTATTTAACTTTTAAGTTCAATTGGTGTAATTTTTCATTGCCTGAAATCACTCAGGACAGTACAAAATTATTGTCAGTGAATATATTTTATTAAAAAAAAAGCTTGTTTTAAAGTTTGTCCACACTTATATTGCTGGTGCTTGTGGGCGGGAAAAAGCCGTGCATCTTGTCATGTTTGTGAGCTAAAGTGAAAAAAATCTGTGAAATGACTTTTTTCACCTGTATAAAAGAAAAATCTTTGACAGGCATTATTTTTGCCAATGGGGATTCGTGGAAAGAACTGCGGCGTTTTGCCCTCAGCACTCTGCGAGACTTTGGCATGGGCAAAAGACTTACGCAGGACAAAGTTGTGGAGGAGTGCAGCCATCTCATTCCCAGTTTTGAGAGTCATAAAGGTGAGCAACCCGCTTTGTGGCCTTGTCATTTTATGATGACCTCTGTTCTAGTTTATCGTTTATTGCTTTATATCAGGCACTTGGATGACATAATAATTTGTGTCAGCACATTAGAATTGATTTGAAGTACAGCACATTGCCTTAATGCAGTTGAACATGCCCGGAAGTGGTTCCATTTGGAATTCCTGATCAAGGGCAAGATCAGGCAGGCACATTTTGATTCATTGTGTGTATTTATTTTTAAATGTATGCAACTTGGAAGTCATCCCGCGTTTCCTTCAGGGCAACCTTTTGATACGACATCTCCCCTGTGTTGGGCGACATCCAACATCATTTGCTCCATCGTGTACGGGAACAGATTCGAATACACCGATCCTCGCTTCACGTCCATGGTGAAACGAAACAATGAGTCCATTCGCACTTTTGCTTCCTTGCAGGCGCAGGTGAGCCCCATTTGTGCATTTTTTTTTCTTCTGTCTTGATAACGCTAAGACGGATTGTCATTTTTTGGCCAGGGGCCACATTCAACCAAATTTGATCTCATGTGATCATAAAGAATTTTTTTTTTTACGTATTATAATTACAAATACATTCTGAAAATATTCACTATATTTTTGAAAATCTTGCCCAAACAAAAAAACGAGTGCAATTTCAATAATACGACATTTTCACTCACACGTGCAATTTACAAATCACTTTCCGTCCTGTTGGGAATCACCGCTGTAAAATCCCCACTTTGCTTGTGTGGCAGCTCTACAACATGTTCCCCCGTTTGTTCGGTTGGGTCGAACCCCGGCGGAGGATTCTCAGCAACCGCGACAAGAACATGAAGGAAGTGCAAGAGCTTCTGCGCCAAAGGAAGGAGAAACTCGACCCCGAAATGTGCACGGGGCTCGTCGACTGCTTCTTCGTTCGCAAGCAAAAAGAAGAGGTTTGGGATGCGCCTGTCACTTTGGGGGGGAGGTCTTCGCTTTACGGCGGACAAACCTTTGATGCCGCAGTCTTGTATTGCTGAGCGGTCTGTGTTTTAAACATGTTTCCTACTTGGTGTAGGACGAGCGTGTTGAGCAGAGCCACTTCAACGAGGAAAACATGAAATTCGTGGTGGCCAACCTGTTTGCTGCGGGCACCGACACCACCGCCACCACGCTGCGATGGGGCTTGCTGCTCATGGCCAAATATCCCAAAATACAAGGTAGGCAGCACCGAGGAGGAGTGCTTTGTGTGTTTGCCTTACGATAGGCTCGAGCTTCCAAACTGCGCTTGTCTGGGTTTTCTCCACTTTTTGAAATGGAAAGATGGACCAGATTATTTGTAGATAAGGTAGGTGGGAAGGGGGGGTATTTTGTTTTTCTCTCATTTTTAAATTTTGTATTGAAAAATTATTTCATTCATTCTAATGATATTGTATTTATTTTTATATATACGTGAACTAATTTAATCCTAAGAAAAATCATTCATTCACTTTTGTTTTAATTTGGTCGAATTAAATGTAATTATTGAAGTAGTTAAATGTATAGGATTTTTTTTTCTAAATATAAAAATGTACATTTTTCAATTTATTTTGAAGAAATTGTATGATGAACAATTATTTAATGGAATGGTGAAAATGGATGAGTGTAATTTTATCATTTCTAATTTATTAAATTACAACCAAATAATACAATGAATTCTAGTCCAAATGTACAGTATAAGTGTAATAGATTACAAATGACTTCAGTTATTTTTTCATTATAATTCATGAAATGTAACTCAACTTAAGTACCCGATTTAAATGTGTTAGATGTCTTTTTCTTTTTCTAGAGCGCGTCCACCAGGAGATGATTGGCGTGGTCGGAAGCCGCCCGGTTGACGTGGACGACCGCAAAAACCTTCCGTACACCAACGCCGTCATCCACGAGGTTCAGAGATTCGCCAACATCACCCCCATGGCCATTTTGCACCAAACCACCCAGGACGTCACCTTCCAGGGCTACTTCATCAAAAAGGTCACTTGCTCTCCGCTTGTTTTCATGACTGCCTTCAAGGGACCAATATTAGCCCTTTTGATTCGAGTTCTCAGAATTTGATTCTGCAAAATATCCGAATCAGCGTTCGCACGGATGCGCACTGAGCTCATTTGGTCTTTCCGTCCCAAACAGGGCACCATGGTGATTCCTCTGCTTACGTCTGTCCTCTACGATAAAAATGAATGGGAGACGCCCAACATTTTCAACCCTTCCCACTTCCTGGACAAAGAGGGTCACTTCATCAAGAAGGATGCCTTTTTACCCTTCTCTGCAGGTACGACCAGTCCCAACCGGTGTTCTTTTTTTAGCCGCCAATTTAGTTTTTAGGATGAAAATTAATTTTGGTCACAGTCGTCTCTCGCTTTGTCTGTGCAGTTTTAGTCAATGAACACTCAAAATGCTTTTTGGCGTCTATTACCGTCAATGGCAGTGAAAGAGTTAAAAAATTGAATTTCTCTTGACAACATAAATACAAGAATGCCTTCAAATAATTTTTTCGATTGTGTAATGTTGCAGGTCGCAGGGTTTGTGTGGGCGAAGGCCTGGCCCGCATGGAACTTTTCCTCTTCTTCACGTCTCTCATCCACTACTTCCGCTTCACTCCTGCGCCTGGAATTTCCGAGGACGAGCTGGATTTGACGCCTTCTGTGGGCTTCACCCTCAATCCGATGCCTCACCAGCTGTGTGCCGTCAAACGCCAGTGACGCCACAAATGATGTTCACATTGGTCACTGGATGCAAGTTATTGCATGTACCGCTTTGGAATTACTCACCGAAATGAGGAATAGTGTCTCACGTCTTATGGATTGTTGACTGAATACTTGATGGAATTTGTCATTCATTTATGCATCATGCGTTTGAAATGCATATCATAAATAAAAGGCAAAGAAATCATTTCATTGTTTTATTCTCCTTCAGAAAATATTGAAAGCACTTTTGGTGGAACTTTACACAGACAGCAATTGGAGAAAATAAAGAAAAAAGGGGTGAATTTTTAATTCCTTTTTTTTTTTTTTATAGCCCAAAAACGTCATTTTGGGCTGCATGGAGATGAAAATAGGTCATAAAAATTGGTTGCTTGTGTGCTTGCATGACCTTTGTAAACCGCCCCCTCCCCCTGTTTGAATTTATTACTGATTTGTTGCACTAGCTCCTAAAACACACCCATTGCGATTGTCGAACTTGACAGCTCCTCCTTCAACTTTTTTTTACCGTGCACCCGAGATTGTGTTTGTTTGAGTTGGTGGCTGCTCGAAGATGTTTGAAGAACTCCTGCAGGCTCATTTTTTGCTCTCCTTGTCATCGGCCTTGGCATGCTTGCTGCTCGGCCGCCTTCTCTACACCCGCTTGAGCTTGCGAAGCAAGCGCAGGTTGGAACCTCCGGGGCCCAGACCGCTTCCCCTGCTCGGTAACCTGCTTCAGTTGGATCTCAAGAGACAGCACGAGTCATTTTTCAGTGTGAGGGTCTCTTTCGTTCTTTCTTTCTGTCTAGCCAGTGCGTTTGACTGTATTGTCTTAAATTGCCAATGTAATGAAACTTGTTTGTCTGGTTTTATTGAATTCCAGCACTTTAAAGGAGAATAAGGAAGCTACAAAAACTTTTTATTGGTTACCTTCATTTTAATTGGGATTATTGTATGTTTTAATAAATCACTATATTATAAAACGCTACTTTTTGTATTTAAAAAAAAATCTCACTGTCAAAGACATCTTGAGAAGCCAAGAATGTTAAAATAAATTGGTGCCAGATGTAAAAACAAAATTTAGGACATACACAAAATTACAGAGAATAACCGCAATTCTTTTGAGGACCTTCTCTCAGGCAGAGATTTAGAGTTAGTTCCTTTACAGTATAACGCATGTGAGCAAAGAGCAGAGTTTACCTTTGGGACAATAAAGTATGCCGTCCTGAACTCAACTGAACTGTCAACAGAGTCATTCCACATTTGGTAAACAGTTGACAGCCTTTGGATTGGGAAGCAGTGAAAAGAGGAATTAAATTTCAATTGAACTCAACTTTTTTTGGCAGCTGTCCAAAATTCATGGACCGGTTTTCACCCTCTACTTGGGACCCAAGAAAGTGGTGGTCCTGGCCGGAAGCAAGACCGTCAAAGAGGCTCTCATCAACCATGCCGAGGAGTTCGGAGAGAGAGAAATGAATCCGCTCTTCTACGATTTCAACCAAGGACATGGTAATGAAAATCTTAAATTTCCATCCATCATGGCTATAATATTACACAAGTGAAAATGGACTTGAACCATTGGAGTGTGATTGCACAACAACTGCGCCTCAATTTATTTGTTTTTAAAGAGAAACATTGGTTGTACAATTACGTTAATACTTTGTATAAGGACTTTCTTGAGGTTTTACACTCAATCCCACAAAGAATTTCAAGACAGTCTTGAATCCTCGTTATGCGAGCTGTGACATTTTGCGGCCAGTTCATCGCACGGTGGCGCTGTTACGCAAAGCCGCATTCATGTGAATTTTCTCACCCACGTTCGTCTCAATGCGCTGTACATAACTAAACTAAACTAAATAAATAAAAATAACACAGCGTTTGACAACTTTACCCGCATTTAAATGTGCCTAGATTGAAATTGTACACGCAACGAGGACATTCGAAGTTTCGCTGGATCTTTTCAATTCACGTGATTGCCGAGAGGTCTGCTTCTTTTCTAGAACTTCTGAACTGCTAAACACAGAATTATAAAACTTTGTCAAAGCTATATTCGACTAGTGCGGGCTCCGCTATTACTTTTGCAACTAATCCACCACTAGGTGGCACTGTTAGTAAACCAAAGTTGTATCGCACACAGGTTCAGTCAAAAGTCCAAGTCGTCACTCGATCAACATATCGTTCGCCACTACTCAAGACTCGAAATAAACGTTTTGGCAAATACAAATTCACATTGTGCACCTTAATAAAGCACATTGAATAGCAAAATTGAGTATCTGAGATTTTTATTTTTTTCCCGCTAACTTAACAACAGAGTTTGATGCTCGCAAGTTAACGTTTACTCCGCCTACACGCGGGTGCCACTTCCGCCACACATGCTAGCTAGCTAGCAACGTGCTATAGGTGGCTACTATCAAAATCGTATCAGAAGCGTTGTGGAATTGCCACTAAGAATAAGAACAGCCTCCATGGAGACAAATAAATTACACTTCAAGAAGGGGTGACAAGTAGCAGTGCTAATTGCTAAAATAATTTAAAAGAGTGACATGTAATCGGAAAAGACAGGAATTAAGTGCTTGTGTGAGCCAACATTTAACAGCAAAATAAAACTCAATTTTATAAAAGAAAATGATCAGAAATAATACTACACATACAAACATGACCTTAAACTGGAAAAGGTTTTGAGCCCAGTTGAAACAGTTGCCGCTTGCTTCCAGGTATTATATTTGCCAACGGGGATTCATGGAAGGAAATGAGACGGTTCACCTTGTCAACGTTGAGAGATTTCGGGATGGGCAAAAGGCTCAGTGAGGAGAAAATCACGGAGGAGTGTCAGTTTCTCTTTGAGGAATTTGAGAAACACAAAGGTATAGAAAGCACAATTAAATTGTTGAAACACACTTTTGAAACACATTGTGAATGTGTCACGGGGGAACATTGTAATGAAAACCTTACGATGGTTTCATTTTTATTTCTCACAGGTGACGCTTTTGACAACGCAATGAGTATTAGCTACGCTGCTTCCAATATTATCTCGGCGATCATGTTCGGAAAGAGGTTTGAATATGATGACAAGGTTTTCCAAGAGATGATAGCGAGAGACCACGAGACCATCTATTTGTCTGGAACGGCTGTGATCGTGGTACCTCAAATATTACTACTACTTTAAAAAGTTCGATTTAGAATGCACATCACTATCGCCGCCGCCCAAATAACAATAAGTATTTTTATTTTTTCTCTTTGACAGTTATACAATATGTTCCCCTGGCTGGGCCCTTATCTCAAAACATGGAAGACTTTGATGCAGAACGTGGAAATTACCAAGCAGCATGCAAGAAACATCATAGCCGAGCTGAAAAAGACGCTCAACCCGGATGTTTGTAGAGGCTTTGTTGATGTTTTCTGCTCACGGATGAACGATCTCGAGGTAAGGCGCTATATTATAATTGAAATTTCGTGACGTGTAAGGTCAAGCATTATGATTATTTACTTATTAGATAATAATCCTCAAAAAAGGCCTTAACCTCAGGAAATAGAACATCATTTTCGGGTCAGCAGGCCGGCCAGGCCGATGCAGTCGAGGCAGCAGCATCCAAGGGTGGAGTTTGGATGACTGGACTGCCTCATCGATTGCTATGGCCTGGCTTCTCTTAGTGAGCCGTGACATTTTGCAGCTGATTTTGTATGTTGTATATGTTGAGGTTCCAACAGATGTTTTTTCTTTCCTGCAGCACGAAACCCAGAAGCTGCACTACCACGACGAAAATCTGATCAACAGTGTTTTGAATTTGTTCGGAGCGGGCACCGACACCACAGCCAACACGCTTGGCTGGAGTCTGCTTTTCATGGCCAAGTATCCTCACATTCAAGGTGCCCATCATGATAGTCGTGCTCGAGTTCTTACAGGCTAGAGATTCATTCACATTTTTTTTATCAAATCTCCCGTGCAGATCAAGTCCATGAGGAGCTGAGCAGGGTGGTTGGAGACAGACGGGTCCAAACGGAGGACCGCAAGGACCTGCCTTTTGTCAACGCCGTCATCCACGAGACGCAGCGGCTGGCAAACATCGTCCCCATGTCCATCATGCACCAAACCAGTCGCGACGTCACCTTTCAAGGATACTTCATCCAAAAGGTGTGCTTCCTTTTTTGGGACCGTGACAGAGTTGCTTTGTTGGGGAGCAACATGTAAGCACCGCTTTACATTTCCACTTTTTCACCCAAAGGGGACCACCGTCCTCCCTCTGCTGACTTCCGTCCTCCTCGATGAGAGCGAATGGGAGACGCCAAATTCCTTTAACCCTTCGCACTTCCTGGATGAGGAGGGTCACTTCGTCAAGAGGGATGCCTTCTTGCCCTTCTCTGCAGGTGCTCTCAGCGTACGGACAGTCTTGAACGTTTCCAGACGTTTGACGCGCGTCATCTTCGCAGGTCGCAGGGCGTGTCTGGGCGAGGGCCTGGCCCGGATGGAGCTCTTCCTCTTCTTCACGTCCCTCCTCCAGCACTTCCGCTTCACTCCTCCGCCTGGGATTTCTGAAGACGAGCTGGATTTGAAGCCCTTGGTGGGCTTCACCCTCCGTCCCATGCCTCACCGGTTGTGTGCCATTAGGCGTCACTGAGATTTTGATCTAATTTCAATCCATTTAATTTTTAACCATTGTGAAAAAAAATAACCAATATTACGCTATCTTACTGAGCAGTTTGACGGGAGTGAATATATTTTTTCAGTGAACGACAGAGGATACGTCTGCCAGCCTCAAATAAATCATATCAAATATCTTATACTTGGTAATGATGTGATATAATCTGTAATTGTTATCTATAAAAATAGTCTAGACAATGTGTTAATGTATTTTATAGACTTGGGAGTTGTGTAATAAATTCAATATTAAAATGAGCTTCAGCTGATGTAATTCATCCATTTTCTATAGCAGTTGTCTTCATTCAGGTGGTGGATAAGGTGAAGCCGATGTCAAATCACTTTGGACGAGAGGTGGGGTAAACCCTGGACTGGTTGCCGGACATTTAAAGGACACAAATAGACAAACGATCATTCACACAATTTTTTTAATTTAAATTGAAATGGAAATAAAAATAACGTGGCAAAGGAAACAAAGTGCATTAAAACGCATGAACGAATAAGCCTCGTGTTGTTGTAATTCCGGCGTGTTCCAGCGAGTGGTGCTCTCGCACGTTTGCACTCGTGGTCTTGTTTTATGGTGCCACGCGCGTGACACGGGGTGTCTCGCTTCCAACGGAAAATGTGGGCGCGTGCGTGAGAGTCGAACGTTAGTGTTTGTACCAGTACTCAGTCGAACAGTTCTGTGTTGATGGGAGTGTCATTCACAAACCTTTGCCGGATTTGGGCCAAAACCGGACTACCGGGATAAAAGAGGAATTATCGCCAAGCACTCGGGGGAGTCGACTTGTGAGTACTTAATTCTTTCTGTTTGAAGTAGGCTCACCTGCGCCGTCAGGACTTGATGCTTTATAATTTTAAGCCTGGCTCGCTCAAAATGTTCGGCTCAGTTTTACGTTGTTCATATTCAATGTTATTTGAGGACTTAATGCCAAAATGACAGTTGTTCGTTTAAATGACTGCCACGTTTGGTTGCCTTGAATGTGCTCGACTTTTAAGTTTGTCAAGCTAATTGCGAGTTGAACGCAATGTGTTTTTTTTTTGACAAACGTTTGTTCAAAGCGTGGGAAATGACTTCAGGGGCAAATGGATATTTGTACTATAATTGGCTTTTGAGCCTGCGAAAATGTCGTTACGAGAAACGGGCTGGACGGGAACTATCTTGATGCTTTCATCTTTGAGCAGTAAAGCAAGCGCGCGTTTCTGCCTGTTTCTGACGTCACCTACTTGGAGTGTTAGTACAGTTGTACAGTACAGAGTACCAAGTAATCACACTTGACTACACACCGATACTGAACACTGATACCACTGAACTTTTGAAGCATACTGTTGAACGTAATGAACATCACGACTCTGAACACAGATCATTTCTTTCTTTCCGATGCACATTTCGCCTATGTGTCAAACGCCCGCAGTGTATTTAATAAACAACTAAAAGTGAATCAGGACTGCGGGTATTCTTGCTGAGATGTTAAGCAGGATCCAACACGGAACCTTTATGGGTGATGTCTTGAACTAAGTTGTGCTGGTAAAAAAGTAAAAAAAAATACTTTACAAAAATGATAAATTATTTGTTCGGGCCTACCCGCGGATGAAATAGTGAAGCATGTGGGTGGCAAAGGGGCTTTCGCCCCGTTTTTCATTCAAGTCAGGACTGCCACTGGGCCCGGCTCATGTCAACTCACAATGGAGCGATTATCTTAGCAAGTGTAACTCTGCCTGCTGCGTGATTGAACGCCGCAAGTGTGAAACCGAACGCAACTTGGTCCGAGCGAATGCCGCCAAATGTAACTGTACGCCGGCGAGCGCGGTGCAGCCTCGGCAGCTGTCAGTCGCACATTGGCTCCTCCAATGGATTTAAAGCGGCGGTGCCGAGTGGGAGGATCAGCCGCACAGCATCACAGCAGCCATCCTTTTGGCTTTGTCCGTCCGGGAAGCCATTTTGGAAACAACAACACACACTCACTCACTTCAGTGTCCCAACTTTCGATCGTGTCCGGGAGCACAGCGTCGCGCCACAAACCAAAACGACGCTTTGGGTTCCGTTTTTTTTCTTTTCGGGAATTTCGCCGGTGGAGATTTTACGCGTCGACAGTCAACTGTGGATTTTGTCCGTTTGGGGATCGCTGTAGGATGATGATGATGATACCGAACATGGATTCGCAGTACACGGGCAAGTTACGGCACGGTAACGTGCAAAACGCCGTGAGAACAAGCACGATAGCGTCTTAACTTTTAAACAAATATGAATAAAATCCTCGCTCCAAAATGAGCTTATTAAACATCCAAATCTCGGCATGGAAATAGAATTGCGCTGCACAACCTCTGTGATTGGAAGTCAGCGTGTCTCGTCCCAAAAAAAAAAAAAAAAAACGTCTCTAAATTTAGCACGGCGGGAATGTAACGGACTTGCATGTCGCCGTTTGCAGCTGGTCGAATCGCTTCGAGTGCTGTCGCCGTTTTGACGCTTGGTGCGCTGTCGTTGTTGAGGCCACCTGCTGGCTCGCAGGTGGTTTGGCGTAAAGGGGCGAGCAAAGCTGACGTACAGAGCAGACACACAACACTTGACAGTGTGTCGGCGTGCTGCACGTTTATGTTCAACACAAGTGCGAGGGTGCGTGTGTGGCTCTGTGAGAGAGAGAGTGAGAAAGAATGTGCACTGTTTAACCTGTCTCTTTATGGTGTCGAGGGTTTGCAAAGCTGCAAAATCTGCAATTTGGGGAGCTTTATGTGCATGCTGCAATATTTGTGTTGTGCTTTGGTTGGCACGGGAAGAAGTCGTTTTAGTTGCAGCATTAGATTGTCTGGGGGAAAAAGAGCAAATCTTGGCTTTTGGATCTTTGCTCGAGCTTATCCCTCTTTTCGGCTCAAGGGGTCCCGATTTGAAACAATTATGAGATGAGACTTGAGCGTTGGGATTTCAGGATTCAGCCATCTGTTTGTTTGCGATTTGTGTCAACACAAAATGAAAATCTCCAAGAAAGCGTGAGTAAAAAACAAACCAAAAAAACTTTATTGTGAGGAAGATTGGTTTACATTGTGTCAAAAGGAATACGAACACAGAAATAGAACATTTTTTTGTAACTGAAAATAATGTCCATCTGGCCCTGTCTCCAAAAATGTGAACATGAGACTTTAAGTGTAATGTTTTAAAACTTGTGCATTATATTTCTCAGCTAAAGGTGAAAAACAGTACTCGTTGAGCTTGACCTGTTTTCGTAAATCACCTTGGATTAAAATTCCAAGCTAACAAAGCGTGTCCACCACAAAAGAAACAACTGAGAGCCACAACCCGACAGTTCTTGTTGTTGCTGTTACACTTCCGACCTGTAGGTGGCGCATGTAATTCAACTTGTTGCTTAGTGTCAAAACAAATGAAAAAAATAACAGCAACTTCTCCACTGTCTGTGTCTAAGCCAAACAACAACGCTAACAAAAGGCATTGTGGCCTGACGGGTGTTAATTATGCAACAAATCACAACTAAACTATATTTGATCACTTCTGGAGTGGCCGATTGATCCTCGTTTTCATCATTGAAATTATTACGTTAATATTTTCTGACTAAAATCTTAAGTCACGTATGTCAGTTAAGGTGACTGAAAACAACAAGTTTGTGTGAACACCCCCTTTGACTTGGTGAGCTCATTTACTTTTTGCAGCTTTAAATTAAAACATGTCTCAGGGGACAAATGGAATTTCTATGCCTCTCGTGCAGTTAGTGACAAATTCTTGGCTATAATCAATTGTGTTCACCCAGCTTGTGAATGCAGGTTCCTCTGTGAGAAGAGCAACTTCCTTGGCCAGTGTTTTCCCGCCCGTTTGCCTGAAAGAAAAAAAAAAAAAACCTCGGCCCCACCCCTTGGTTTCATAACATTCTCTTCCCTGTGTGCGGAGCTCGCACAAGTAGTTGCTTCATCCCGGAGACGGCATCGAGGAAGTAAGAGGATCTGCTCGCCTGTGAGTCGCTACCAGAAGGGACACAACCGTTTTTCATTTTGGTCAACGGGGGCGGCCGGCGGCAACATGCAGGAAGAGGTTAGAACAGGCACAATCACAGTGTCATTGTTGTTCCTGGTCAAAGAGTGTGTCGGGCCTACTTGAGCTGTCGTTCTTCCTGACGTTATTGAACAGAAACGACAGAGCGACTGCAGCGATTGTACCGGACTTTGTTTTTGTATCCAGGCAGCAACTTTATCTGCGCCGTTTTGTATGTAAAGTCTATCCAGGGGTTCATTTTTTTGGTTTAAAACAAAAGAGACAGGCTGAACGGGGCCGTGCGTTTGTGGTGTGCGTGTGTTTGCATGGAAGCGAGTTTGTGCTAATCTCCTTGCACCGTGTCAGCGTGGGCTGACCCGATCCCTTGCATCCTGACTCTTGCAGTCTAAACAAAGAAGAATAACCATGGATTTTTCCCAACTGCACACATACACGCCGCCACAGTGTGCTCCAGAGAACACCGGCTATACCTACTCCCTCAGGTGAGACCTCTGACATGTGCGAGCGCGGGTACAACGGAAGAACTTGTTGCCGATCAAGTCGAGCCGCTCCGCTCGGGCCGCTGTTTATTCAGTCGTGAAGCTATTTGGAGAGGAAACATTCCGTCGGCTATCGGCGTTGCGTTTGGGTTTTATCTGACTTTGACAGATTAGAAACTTCCACAAATTCCCTTCGCTGAAAAGCTTCCGGGGTTTCTGGTTTTGATGGGTTTTGTGGTCTTTGTTTGTGGTTCTGCCCTGTTATTTCATGACCTCTGTTAAGTAAGAAAGCACAACCTCGAGAAGTTGTTTTTCGTGGTGCGAAAATAAAATAAAATTGCCACCATTCGCTCCCTTCTGGTGGAACAAATAGTCGAGCTAACCTGCTACAGGATAACAACTCGCTCACCCCCCCTTGAGATAAATCATTATCAGGTTTGTTTGTGCAAAGTGACAACCCGGGCAGGTAGCCATTTTGAATATGTCCGGTAGACTTGCCTTGAAACAAGCTAACGGTGTTCCTTTTGAAACTATTAATGAACCTCGCCGTCTCACACGTGGCCCTGATCCGGGATTAGACAAACCGTTTCTGCACTTTCTGCTGCTGCCAAAATGGAGACCAGAACATGATAAAGTACTGCATTATTTTTTTTTAAGGCAAAAACAGTTTGTGTCTGGTTGAGAAGGACAAACTCGAAACAGAATTTTTTCAAAAGACCCGCTGTTATGTGGCTGCGTCTCGATTTGCATTTCCTACTGCGGCCGTTGTGTTCATATGCGTCTCCCGCCGTGACTGCAACATAAATGTGTACCGTTCAGTCCGAGACCGTTGGGCCATCTGTTCAAAGACGTCGAAAGAACGGTGACCCGTTTATGGCGCTGAATCGTCGGGCGGCAGGACCACCAAGTCGTCAAATCTCCTCTGACGACATTGTCGTCGACTGGCAAATAGGAGTTGTTAATAAATCGAACGTCCAAAGTCTGGAAGCTTCTATTTGATCTTTGGGAGGCCGGGACATTTGCAAGCTTTATTGAAAGTGTCTCTTTCTGGTCGAGTGACAAAACTGTCACACCCCGTCGTGCGCACCCCTGCCCCTCCCCATGCAGAGTGGAGCAGGGGTGCGCACTGATGCACTCACGGTTACTCTTCATATTTGATGATGCTGGAAGTGGGTCAGTGGGGCCTCCGCTGCGTGTTTTTCTTTTCTCCAAGAGAGGACGGACGGTTGTCAGTACTTAAAATTGCAGTCAGAAAAAAAGCCAGTCAGTATTTTGCTAAAAAAAAAAAAAGTTTTCTGAGTAAATAAAATCCTATTGCAAAAAGCTGCATTTCGATTCCCCGCCCCCCCCAGTGAGTCCTCACGTCTTGTGCGAATGTGATCTTGTCAATATCCAAGTCATGCTTGGCGCGGCGACGGACGGCGAGGAATGCAACCCAAACAGTCGCGTCTCTGTGCGCGTATGTGCGCGTGTGTGTGCGATTGCATTACCACCGGCAGTTGCGGCCCGTGCCGCTTTCACCAACCGACATTTGGCCTCATGGCATGCGGCGTGTTCGTCACAAATCAGCCACGACGGCGATCGAAGGAAAATCAGGCAGAGAAAACCGAAAAGTCTGTGGGATGGAATGATGGAAATTTGTGCCAAATTGTCCCCGCCCAGTCCGAGCTGGATGGCAATTCAGCAACCCTCCAAATTAAGTCTCTCCTTTCGCAAATGCGCGTAAACGCGACTCTCTGGATCTCAACGGGGATTTTGCTCTCAGTCTTGAGAAGCAAGAATTGCTCGACGTGCTCTTCTCATCTTGTCCCAGTTCGCCGCAGAATGCTTTCAAACATGCTTTTCGTTTCTGTGTACGCCATGTTTGTCATTTTTGCATGGGCGGCATTTTCGGAGATGCCATCAATGTGATTCAATCACTGAAATGAGGCCAATTCAATTCATCTTTGCATGAAGAGCAACTTTGTTTTAGCACCGCTTCTGAGGCAACACTGGAGTTGAATTTCTGAGTCTGGTTGTTCTAATTCCAACCCTGTTTTTTTTTTTTTTTTTTTGTCACGTGAAATCATTTGTTCCACGTTCAAACTTTTGCATGAATAAAGTGTTGCATGAGCTGTGAATCATATTTTAATGTTCAATTGTGATGCAAGTGTGAAATCTGAATTGTATGCATTGTACGTGATGTGAAATCATGGCAATGTTTTTTTTTTTTTTTTAATTTGATTTCCCACCCAATATGCGACGAAGGCAGCATGTGAGTGGGTGTTACGTCCATTTCATGGCAGCAAACCAACTTGTATTGTTTTGGTGCTAATCGCCCGCTTGTTGTCTTTCTCATGGGAGGATTGAACTCATTGTTTGAGCCGAGTGGACGAGCTGGTTTTGCTGCTGTCGTTTATGCAACTGCGGGTGGTTAATTTACAAACCGACTGAATCGACTGCACTGTTAGATGTTTAATTTGTTCAGTGAACAAGTTCTTAACTCACTTTAGTGTCATATCCAATCAGCTTTGCCCATTGAAATGAGTTGAGACAATAACGAAATATTGCACTGTGATGCTCCATTAGATCTTTTCAAATTGGAAAATTCATGATTTTATTCCAACACATGATCCTGATACAATGTAAGACAAAGATAATGACCCCCCAAAAATTGCGAAGCGCTTCTGTGTTGTATTATTACATAAGAGAACATTTTTGCTTTTCCCTGCTCCTTGTGAGTGTTCTCATTTAGCATTTGTGAGTTTGTCCCATTTAATTTGTGACTGTGGCTCTCCTTGCCCACATGCACGGTGCCTAAAAGTGTTTATTTTTTCTGACATGGGGCTTGCTCAAAGATTTTGTAGGCACGTCTAAATTTGAAACTCAGCATGAAATTTGCCAAGTTGTGATGAGGCGCTCGCAAGTCAAGACACCACTTTATTGTCTTCTGAAACAAAAAAAGTAACTCTACTGATTTCCTAATGGACCGTTCAGAAAGCTTTGTGGTTCGTAACGTCCTGTTTCGCTCTCCATCTCATTCCTGAGTAAAGCCAACAAGTCAAGTCCGTCTGCTCAGTCGTGTGCGTGTGTGACGCAAGACAACCGGCAGTGCCCACTGCGTGTGGGAAGGGTATCAAAACCTGGCGTTATGCAAGGAGAGATTCCTGGAAGCCGATTGTCCGGTTGCGAGCATCTTTGAAGTCTGTGCTGGGTGTCTGTCCTTCTTCTCTTGCTTCTAAAATCGCAATTTCTATTTTTATCACTGATGTGGGCTGTCTGAGCCCCCTGAGAGCGAGCGGCCGACATGTTGATATGGAGGCGCGGAACAGGTGGAAAACAATTACTTGCTGGCCGTCGCGTGCAGTCAGGTGACCAACGAGTTGCTTGATCGAAAGCATCTCACTTGAGGATCGGGTGCCTGCTTATCTGCAGTTTTGTGCTACCCTCATATTTGTACGCAACTATCTTTGGTACGTGAGCCGTATACGTTTGTTGACGCTGCAAGCAGCATGCTGAGTAAACACGAAAGCACATAATTGGATGGAGGAGGTGTGTAATCCTCAGGCTTTAGATCGGGACGTGCACTCGTGCACTCATTGGCCACACAGCTGACGCTGTCTCCCACTTGATATTTTGATTTACGAATCAAAAACAAAAACAAAACTACTTTGTGTCAATCAAAAGTGAGCCTGATCTTAAATGCTCACATTTTAATAATAATATTTTAATAATATTTAATTTATTGGAGCCAAAGCATGCCTCCTTGTTTATTCCATAAAAGTTGTATCGAGGCAACCGGACACAGTTGGAGACGTTTCACACGTAATCCGTTAAGGTTTCCTCAGTTTTAAATGTTACATGTCGAGTAGTGATAGACTGATTACCGGCCGGGCTGATTATTATGAGATGAAAAAAAAAGCTTTCACATTTTGTATATCACTAAAGTTTGTTTAATAAACATGTGCTGAACGCCATTTAAACTAAGTCAAGTTTATCGGCCTCCGTGACCACTAATGATCGTTATCGGTATTGGCCCTGAAAAAAGCATGCCGATCTGTCACTAATGTCGAGTCCTCCAAGAGGTCCGGTGGCCTCAATCGAACTTAGACGGTGATTTGGATGAATTTGCTCAGAGATGCTTGCTTGTTTTGCTCTTGTGGCACGTCTGTTTTGGAGAAAATTAATTGTAATCTTGGTCGTGCATCCAGATTCTTTCCGATGCAACAACTAGAGCGTTTGTTTGTGTTGGCGTGTGTGCCTCCCGCGCTGTGCCAGGGGGGTGTGGCCCTGTGACTCAGCGCAGCGTGTTCCGTGGCATCCATCACATGACAACGTCCACGCTGCCTTTTGGATCAGTGCACGCCGCTTTGCTTTTGTTGGTCAATTGGCGAGCTTTGAGGATGTCAGTTATACCGCCAAGCGAACACGCTTCCGACTCTGTTGTCTTGTTTTTTTCCATTTTGTTGTGCGGGTGACTCACTTCCTGTTGGGAAAACTGCCAGCTGCAGTGAACGATGCCGCCACAGCCAATGCTGTCTGTCCCGGGTCCGTTTGGGTTTAGTCAGTCAAAAGGAAGGCTTCTCCGAAGTGCAGGCTGTGTCCTCATTTCTTTTTCTCTTGTGCTTGTCTTCTGGTTTTGCCAGTTCCAGCTACTCTACAGCAGCGTTAGAGTTTGAGAAGGAGCACCAGATTGCTCCGGTGTACGAGTCGCCCAGGATGTCACGGCGGAGCCTACGTCTGCAAACTTTTGCCGGTCACCATGGCAACGACAGCCTTACGGACCACACCCAGAGCCAGAGCAGCTATAACACCCGGAAAGAGTCGCGGTGAGTGTTTTCATACCTGCATGCTGGTACCGCTTTGGTCAAGTTACTGCAAAGGTAAAGCCAGGCTGGAATGACTTTAAAATAGATATATATATTTTTCTTTTTAATATTTGTTCCCTCCCTTTTCTTGAACAGCAAAAATATAAGTTTATTTATACAACATACCCTAATAATATTTTTTTTTTCTTCCAGGACGCTGCATAGCAGAAAGCTGCAGTCCGGCTCCAACATATCTTTGTCCCTGAGCCAAGCTGGCACGCCGAGGAAGAACCTGAGCTTCTCCGCCGTCGGCACTCCGATCAACAGCAGCACCAGGTTGGACGAAAGCAACGCTGCGATTGATGCCGGCCTGCACGCGACCGCCACGGACCAGGCTCACCTGAGACAGCGCACCATCACTACCAGCACAACCACGACTGTCGACGGCATCTGGGGTCAGTTCGCAAAATGACAGATGAACGTGTCACAGTTATCGTATTACTGAGACGCTAATTAAAAATTGAGTCGAAAGCATATCACGGTGGTGTCATTTGTTGAAATACACGTTGTCGCGTGTCGCCCATCAGGCAGGACGTCCCACAGCAACCAAAGTTCGTCAAACGTCAACGGCGACGTCAGCGCTTCCAAGTCCCACGTGACGCTCGCCAACGGCTACGTCTGTAAAGACTGCTCCTACCATTCGCAAATGAATGACTCGCTCATCACGCACTCGTCGCCGACGCCGTCATCGCCATCGTCGCACGCTGAAGAGTGCACGGACGGCCTCACCTACTCGCTGTCACCTTTCACCAATATTTACTCCAGAGACCGGAGTCGGAAGAGCAAGACAGGTGCGGAAAAAGAAACTTGCATAAAAGACACTGCGAGAAAGTTGATTTATTACGTTGCAATATTTTGTTTTCCCTCATCAGGTGTCCTCACGTCAGCGTCAAATACGTGCGTGCGCGTGAGCAAAAAAGTCCTGGCTCCGTTTGTGTCCATCTTCACGATGCTCTACAGCAGTGTACTCGGACTGCACACACGAACCACGAGCGGCACGCAAGGAAGAGGTAGACGCATTTTGGATCACTGATTGTTGCTTCGACGAGGACCACCTCCAAATATTGGCCCTCTGGTTTGAACGTTTAATTCAGTGATTCTCTCATTTACCACTAGAGGGAGCCTCTTGCCATTAATGAGACGAAATCATAACCAACACTTTCCTTAATCATATTTTTACTGTGATTTCTTTTTTTTCTTGTCCCTCTTGCTGCTGCTGCGTGTGTTTTGACTAAGTCTCGGTCGCTTGCTTCCAGCAGGCGTCTTTGCGTCATGTACGGACTCCTTGAGACAAACGGCGTCCTCCAGTTTGTCCCAAATGTGGCTACTCAAGCGCAGGGTGATGGGCGACAAGTCTCAGGACTCTCAAGTACAAGGTAACACCCCTTGGTGAACACAAGGTCCTCTTCGTCCCGCCCTCTTGACTTCTGCTGCGCCTCCGTTTCTCTTTTGAGTGTCATCATAAGATGACTTGGAAAATCGAGCGTGTTGTGTTCAAGGACTCACACCTAATTTGAAAGTAGGTTAAAAGATAGTTCAAGGAGGAAAGTACGTTCGATACATTTGTGATTTATTGCATTTTTCAGGGACTTTTTTTTTTTAATTGTCCTTTCATTCATTTTGTTTTTTTCATTGTGACATTCAAATGAGCTTTTTGTGCGTTTCAGCTCACTCGAGTTATTGTGGGAGCATCAATGTCAAAGATCTGGTGACAGAAGACGCATCACATCTCAATCTCAATGGTTCCCTATGTAAGCACGCACACACGCATGCGCCGCCTTTGTCTGCTGATCGACAGAGTTAATGTGACCCGCGTGACCTTCGTCTGGATCATTCTGCAGAGGTTGTGTGAACCGCTTTGACTGCTCAGCAACTTGTTGACTCATTAGTGATAAATGACGAGTTTAGCCGACGCCGTGCTCACCGCCAAGTCATATCGTTGGGACCCCCAAAGTCAAACCCAATACGCCACCTGCTCGCGTTTGATATTTAAAAATTGAATCTGAAGAATCACTCCAAATGCTTCCTGACTTCCATTTGTCCCAAATCTCAGCAAAAGTGCTTTCACTTTAACAAACAAGTGTTGCGTTTGTTGTCAACAAGATGTGTTGCGTTCAAAGCAGCTCGTGCAATTCGCATGCATTTATTTTGTGCTTTTCAAAACATACTTTTATTTTTGCTGGTTTACTAGTTCATTTTTTTCCCACATCTTTTGTAAATTCATGCATGTTTTTATTTAGTATTTTTTATTTTTTTTGTGCGTGCTTTCATTTTGCTCGCCGTGGTTTTGCTGCACGCAGGTGATGACTGTAAAGGGAAGCAGTACTCTGAGACAAACACCGTCCTCCTCACGCAGTCGTCCAGGTCCTGGCGCCTGGCGGGGGCGCTGTGGAGCCTTCTGGCTTACACAGGTTGACCGGCGTTCCTCTTTGCCGAGACGACGATGACGCTGATGGCGCGGCGACTAATGGCTGCTTCCGTTTCCAGGTTACTGCCTCCTCCAGCCGGGTCATTATGTGGCGAGAGGCGCTAAAGCTTTGGGCTCGGGCGTCGGGACGCTGACACAGAGACTGCTCACACTGCTGTGGACGATCCTCGCCGCTCCAGGTTGGTCACGTGTCGTCTCGCCACTCTGGCATCTTGTCGGTTCTGACGTTCCGATGATGTTTTGATGTCAACCCGGCCGCAGTGAAGGCAGGCCGGGGTCTGTTGTGGTTTCTTGCCAGTGGTTGGTACCATCTTGCGTCCCTCATGTCGCTACTCAACGTCTTCTTTCTTACACGGTAAGAGCACCATCGTCACGATCATCTCGATTTTTCACTCTTGATCTTTCGAAATGAATGTCTGTTCTTGTCACTTTGCCTAATTTGCCGACGTATGACTTGTAGATGTCTTCCCAAACTCTGGAAGCTCCTCCTGCTTTTTCTGCCGCTGCTGCTCCTTTTAGGTGAGTTGTTCAAAGCCTCCCTCGGGATCGCTGACAAAAATTCAACACACAATTTGGAAGGGGCTTTTTAGAATCTGCATGACAATGCTTCGGGCAAAGAAGCTTTGTCAGAAAGGAGCCAATCAACTTATTTACAAATTTTTTCATTCATCAAAAAACGCTGCAAATCAGAAGCTGCGTTCCGCCAATATTTCTCTCTTGAGTGCAAAACTTATACAAACACTGCAGCGTGTTTCATTTGTTCCGTGACCAAGCAAACTCCAAATATTGAGAAGGCAACTTTTTCCAAATGGTTGAGCTCTAGTATTGAACTTTTGTTGTCATCCAGCTTGGTGGCTGTGGGGTCCGTCCGCTGCTGTCCTGCTTGGCTACCTTCCAGCCATAAACCTCACCGAGTGGCGGACGTCCGCGCCCATCACAGACCAGTCCAACTCGATGCCAGCCTCCGCTCCAGTTTCAGAATATCCTCATGGACAGATGCCGGTATGTCGACAAATTATTCACCAGCATGAATTGTCCTCTAAATGTATCCCCTGGTGTGTTTTTTTTTTTTTCTCTCTCTGGCCTCAGCCAACCGCAGTTCCGAGTTTGGACTTGAAACGCCTTGAAGCTCTGGAGCACCGGCTAGATCTGCTGCGGCAGCAAGTCCAGCAGAGTGACGAGAAGCAGGAGGAGCATTACTCGGACATAATGGCTCTGTACACCACCCTGAAGGAAAAAGTCAACGGGGAGACTCTGGGATTGTTGGTGTCGTCGCTGCTGGAGCAAAGGCTGGGCGTGCTGAGAGGAGAGTTGAAAAAGGACCGTGCTCTCAGAGAGCAGGTAACGTAACGCACATGATGTTGCTGTTGTGACTTGAAGAGTCGTGTTGCTTACAAGGTCAGTTGGCATCCCTGCAGAGCCAAGAGCAGCTGAAAGCGCTTCAAGGGAGTCAAACGACACGCTTGGCGGAGTTGGAATTGCTGCTCGGCGCTCTGACTGCCAAGACTGAGGTACGCTCCTGTCGAAGGTCCAAGGAGGCACCCTCGGTTTCTGCCCCGATGGCTGCGTTTCATTCAATTGTTGCATATTTACAACGAGCAGCTTTTTTGCTGCAATTGATCGTTTGTCGTTAATTTTCCTGCGTTGTAGGAGGTGCAGCAGAAGCAGCAGCAATATGAACTGGACAAAGAGAAAATGGAAGAAGTCGTCGTTGCTCCAGCAAGAGACACGCCTCCTTCCAGGTTCCAACACACATTATTTTATTCGGATGAAATGATTTAGTTTGGTAGGAGAAGCGCTAATGTGGGTTGCCTTGTTGCCGCAGTGTGGGAGTGAAGCAGGAGGAGCACGACGCGTTGCAGGCTGAGCTGCACAGACTTGAGCTGGACTTGGGGAGAGTCCGGCAAGACCTGCAGGGCGTCATGGGGTGCAAGGGCAAGTGTGAGCGGTTGGACTCGCTGCAGGAGACGGTGAGACGAAACGACCGCACACATGCATGTCGGATAGTCAGACAGGGTGGTCTGGCCATGAAATTATTATTTTTTTTATTATTTGCGTAAATTGACATTGCATCTCAATTTGCTCAGTAATTTATTTCATGAACCCCCTCTACTGTGGAGGTTGGGGACTTGAAAATTGATACCAAGTGCCACAAGATGGCAGCAAAGCACTTAGAACAGATGCACCCTGCATGGACACAATTTTGAAAGACGTTACATATGACCATACAGTAGTTGGGTGCATTATTTTAAAACAAGCACCTGAGAAGTTCCATTTTAATTAGGGCCTGACCCATATGATTATTTTTTTTGGGCTGATCCCTACTCTGATATACAATTCTGATTTAACAGCAGATTAAAAAAAATAAATAAAAACTCTATTTTCTTGTCATGATCTTCTCTGCAGATGTCGTCTCAGGTTTCCTCCCAAGTACGGAAGGAGTTACAAGCGCTGTTTTTCGGCAGCGGCTCGTCCGGAGACGGACACGGCGAGTTGCCCGAGTCTCTGATCGTGTGGCTGTCCCGGCGCTACGCGAGCACGCCTGACCTGCGGGCGTCGCTGGCCGCACTGGAGCGCAGCATCCTGAGCAACGTTTCCCGACAGCTGGAGTTGAACCGCGTTCAGACGCTCAGCGACGCCGAGTCCAAGGCCACGTCCATCGTCGGCACGGTGACCGGCACGGTGCAGAGCGCTGCGTCTGCAGAGTGCCTGTCAGAACAGGTAGTTTGTCCTCAAAATGAGCGACTGTGGAACTTCCGGAAGTCGACCAGTGTCATGAAACAAATGTTGTCAAACTTTGGAGCTTGCGCTGTCATTTGAAATTTTTTTTTTTTATGGGTTGTTGATTAATTTTGTGTGTTCTTTGTCTCAGCAAGTCAAATTAATTGCCCAGAATGTGCTGAAGCTCTACTCGCAAGACAAGACCGGTCTGGTGGACTATGCCCTGGAGTCTGGAGGTAAGAAAGAAAAAATATCCCTCACATGCAGATTCCAACAGCCTGTAAGGAGTTAACACTCAACGGATTAGCTTGCTAGCGACCCGTACCGCTACCGTACTCTGGCTCTTATGGAATGAGCACATCGGATGTCTCTGTAACGTCGATTCGCGATGGTGTACATGCGACATGCATGGTGTCGATGCTTTCTGATCCTCTAAAGCCATCCTAATACATCGGAACCCCAAAGCATTTTTATTCCAAAATGTGTGTATTCAGGCGGCAGCATCCTCAGCACTCGCTGCTCAGAGACGCACGAGACCAAGACGGCCCTCATGAGTCTGTTCGGGCTCCCGCTCTGGTACTTCTCCCAGTCCCCTCGCGTTGTCATCCAGGTGGGTCGCACGTGGCGATGTCAGAAGCCCAAAGGATATTTTAGTAACGCTCACGATTGGACTCCCATCAGCCTGACGTGTACCCGGGCAACTGTTGGGCGTTCAAAGGCACGCAAGGTTACCTCGTGATCCGGCTCTCCATGAGAATCCGGCCCACGTCCTTCTGCTTGGAACACATTCCCAAAGTGCTGTCCCCTACTGGGAACATCAGCAGTGCCCCTCGCGACTTCACTGTCTTTGTAAGAAATATTCAGTATATTTAAAAAAGAAACATGGTGAGGTGAGTGATTTTCTTTCTTTTGTCGTACTCCCTGCAGGGTCTGGATGACGAGTACCAAGAAGAAGGCGAGTTGCTTGGTCACTACACCTACCAGGAAGATGGAGAATCACTGCAAATCTTCCCTGTTAAGGTCATTTCAATTTGACAAATTGGTTTAGAGTTGGGCTGTGCGATTAATTGGTTCTTTTTTTTTTGTGTCATCAAGAAAAACGTTGACATGTAAAAGCAGTCATTTGTGGCAATGGTATGGAGAATTTGAGCTAAAAAAAATAAATAAATAAATAAAAAATATGCAATAGCCATTTTGAAGTGTTTGTGAAGGGAGAAGAGAAATGTAGACTTGATTATTGTTATTCTGACAAAGTCCCAGTTTGTTGTAGTCAAACCATGTTGGCCGCTTTTTACCTTCCAGGAGCCCACGGAGAAGACTTTCCAAATCATGGAGTTGCGGGTGCTGTCCAACTGGGGACATCCCGACTACACTTGCTTGTATCGCTTTCGAGTCCACGGCGAGCCACGGCCTGAGTGAACCAACCAACGCTTTACACAAACACACGAGAGAAATAACAAAGACATCTGTACATACCGCAAAGGCGCTCCTGGATGGTTGCAATTAAGAGAGAAAATGCTACAAGGTATGGATTGTTGGGGGGGGGGAAACATAGCAGGTGGACTGGATGGTGTTTTTCTTTTTTTTTTGTGTGTGCTGAAAGACTGACTGACTTTTTAGGACACGAACTGAAGTCCAAATCTCTTTATTTCCTAAGACACTTCTTGCACTGAATGAACTCACGAGGGCACAAGACTCAGAAAGCAACCGAAAATGGTTCACTCCTGCATCCTTGTCGTTTGAGCTTTTTTTTTTTTTTTTAATCCCCTCCTCAACCTCCCGTTTTTCTTTGTCTGGTCATCGTGCGCCGTCATCCTGTATTTCGGGCCTCCAGCGGATCGGAATGTTTTTTTTTCCTACTTTGTGATGCAAGTCACCCTTTAAGGACACTGCAACACGACAAACCACTTGAGGAGACTCTTCCGCTCTGTAGGCTCATGTCAAAATGTGTGATTGCATTTCCCTCCCAAGCTTTTTTTTTAAAACATTGACTCTGAAAGTCATGTGCCTGGATCTCCAATTGGCCATCAAGTCAGAATGGTTCGAATCTATGCTTGCGGGTTTTCGTTTTTACATTTTTTGCGTTTTCCCTTTAGCTAATTTACCCGAGACCTAGACCGAATGTAATCGCTGCATTTTATGCCCATCATATAGTCTGTATTTTTATGAAATCTGCTTTTAATCTGTGTTGATTTATATCAGAACAACCCATCATTATTGTCTAATATTTTAGCCGCTGTTTTTTTTTTGTGGGGGGGGGTGACGTTTTTATAGGAATGCACTGCAGACGTGGTCTTTTGTGGCGCCGGACTTGAGTTTCTTTAATTGACGGGTTGACTTGTCGTTTGGATTGCAAATGTAAGTGGAATGCCTAAATTATGGAGAAAAAAAAGTTTTATCCTTTTTTTTTTTTACATTTTTTATTTATTAAGAGGTCAATCGATGACTGGTATACGAGTTCTGCCATGTACATTTTGCCGAAAGCTATTCAGTGCATTTTGGAAGCAGCTTGGGATTTAATTTTTTTGTTTTTTTAAGAAAAAAAAAAGATAAATGGCTATTTTTGTTCTGTCAGAAGACAAGTGCTTTGGGAAATACTCCAATAAAGAACTTAATTTTGATTTGTGACTTTCACTGAGTTAAAATGTTCAAATAGTTTTGGTGCATGAAATTACATTGCATGGTTTTGGAAACACTATGAACAATAATTACACTTCAAATAATTGCAATTGTATTTCATATGTTTGATTATGGTTTTATGCAATACAGTTTTGTTTTTTTTCTTTGGAGGTTCAATTGATGTCAATGGGGAAAATGATAAAAGTGAACTTAGTTACAAGCTTGGTAGATGATGAGTTTGACAACGTCCAACAATTATTCACATTTTTTTGGGCAACTCTGCCGTTTCAGCCTCCGCAGAAGGAAGACAAATCGTTGGTGGTAAATAAGTCACGCAATAAACCGATTGAGTTCCATGAGATTTTATAAGCTCCAGTTGATCCTCCCCTCCAGGTCACCTTTTATAAATGGAAGAAAGCTCAACTGACTTGAACACAATTTTCACCGAGGCCACGTCCCGCCTGCTGTTCCGCAAACGTCTTTCTTTCACACCGGTGAGTAACAACAAAAGAACTGAACAAAATGATCAAAGTTTTGTAGATTTGTGCACTTTTCTGGGCCATTTTTTTTCTTGTTGCGATTAATTCAAATTGGACATCCTTCTGCCTTTGTCATTTTTCATTGCTTGTAAGTTAAAAATAGTGGCCTAAGTCATATTTTGACAAAATTATTTCATTTTTTTGGCGTTAAACGTCTCAGGATGATGGACACCTCTACCAAAATCGGCTACATCATTTGTTAAACAGATCATTCCATTTCATCCCTGAAATGAAATTATTAATAATTATAATCTAGTCAGAATTTGGTTCAGTTTTTCATTTATTTTGCAAAAAAAGATGAGCTGTAAAAAAATTATGAAATATTTGGTAACCCAGCAATAATTTACAAGCATTTATAAATGTCGTATTTATTGAATGGTTGTATTAATGCCAACATTGTATATATTAGGTTTGAGGAAATGTTGCGGGCGTAACATCCATGTGTAATGTATTTTATGAATTTAATATTTATTTAATCCCATTTTTATGAAGGCCAAAAAACATGCATTCTGAATAATACATGAAGATATTTGATTCAACAGTTATAAGAAAATAATGTACTCAAATATTTTTGGGGAAAGGTTGGCGACAATGTTTTTCCCCAACCACCGCTTAAAATGCTTATAAAAAGAAGGAAAGAAACTCAGGTAAACTAAAATATACGGGAAAAAAATCATTGTGCCAGGTATGCATATTTATTAAGTAAGTTTGAAATTTAACATAAAAAATATATAATTATAATAAATAAAAAATTCCCGCGTAAAACCCCAATTGATTCCGCGTTGCGTCTCCGGAGACGATCTTCTGTTCGGCTTGATTAGTCCCGCAAGAGGGCCTCGGCGAAGACAATCCGCAGAGCGCCGCCACCCAAAGAACAAAAATTGCCTTCGGCGGCTTGCGCGAACACCTCACGTCTCCTTTAAAAAATGTTATGGATGTCACAACTCAGCCCCCCCCCCCCAAAAAAAAAAAAAAAAAATCTTAACAAAATCACAGATAAAACACGTCCTTTAGATGCCATAAAAAAAAAAAAAAACTACTTGTAATTGTCTATTGGTCAGTGGATGCGGCAGGCCATTAATGTGCTGCAAAGTGTCCTTTATATTCATCTCCAAATGGGCGGAGCTTATTGCAGGCGTCCTCCCGGGTGATGGAGATGTCTCCAAAAACAGAGGCCTATCGCATCCCCGAGGACGCTCCGCAAAGTCACAATAACAAGATGATAGCCTAAGGAGGAGGAGAAGAAGCCCTGATGGGCTTTAGAACGTGTTTACGCTCGGCTAAAGCTCGATCGACAGTCGCCCAAATGGCCGTTCATCGTTCGCATCGCTGCAATGTGTTCACCAATCACATTCAAATTCATCATAAATTGGAAAAGGGTCAGCACACCATTTGAAGTTCAGATTTCTAACCCCAAATGAAGTTCAGATGCTCTAGTAGGATCTTCCTGACATTTTTTTTTTCATTTCTAGCAGAAGCTGGAAGCATTTGTGCTCACACAGTCTGCTGTTGGGAACTGTTCATAATTCTTTTCACCTTGAAAAAGACCCCAGGTCCGCTCTGACAAAGTGGAGGGAATTATGAATAGTTCAAAATAACAGACTGAAGGATTTGTGCTGACAATGACTGCTATTTGGAACTGTTCATGAATCCCTCTGCATTTCATTTAGACCAGGTGAAGGGAACTATGAGCAGTTCAAAATAGCAGTCACTGTTCCGCAGAACTGAGGCTTTTGCTAGAAAGCACAAAAATGTCAGGAAAATTAAATTATTTGGGCTTCATGGGCTGCCATTTAAATGCTGGCAGGCAGTTACATTTTGATATAAAAAAAAAACTGGTATTTGAACAAGGGTGTGTGGACTTTTTCAATCTCTTGTCCCTCTGCGCTCTTCTCCCATCATAGTCCGCCACCATGGCCGCCAACGCATCGTGGCCGATGCCGGCGAACGCGACGTCGCCGGACAACCTGACAGCGAAAGCCTTCAGCGTGTTCGACGGCTGCGACTCCCAAGTGGAGGGCATCCTGTTCGACCTGACGCTGCAGTGCATCAACGTGGTGGTGGGCATCCCCGCCAACTTGCTGGTCATCGCCGTGCTGGTGCACAACCGCAAAGAGCCGGCCACCTCCGACATCTACCTGGGCTCGCTGGCCTTCATGGACGCCTACTTCGGCTCCATGACGCCCGTCAGCTTCCTCAACCTCTACCATTGGCAGAGCAAGGAGGTGTGGTCCGCCCTCAAGTTTTCCTACGGGGTCAAGGACACAAGCGGGCCTCTGTTCCTCTCCTGCATCTCCCTCGATCGCTTCTTGGCCGTCGTCTTCCCGCTGGCGTTCGGACGGCTAAAACGCGTGGAATACCGGCTGGGTCTGTCCGCGTTGGTCTTCGGCCTGACCTTCGCCTACTCGACCGCCAAAGTGGTGGGCGGCCTGCCCGACTTTGAGAAGGTGTTCACCGGCGAGATCTTGGCCACGTTCACCTGGATGGTGGTGTGCAACGCCAGCATCCTGTGGGCGCTGAAGAAATCGGGCGGCGTCGGGAAGGACGACATGCGACCCATGAAGAGGAAGGCGTTCAAGATCGTGTTGTCCATCCTTTGCATCATCGTGGTCAATTACCTGCCGCCCGTGGCTCTCTTCCCCTTCGAGGACTACTACTCGCCCGACGTGTTCCGTTGCTACGTGCAGCCCGTCGGCTTCGCCTTCCTCAACATCAGCAGCACCATCCAACCCCTGGTCTACTTGTCCCGCCTGGACAAGGTCCCCTTCCTGCCCGATGCCTGCGTCCGCAAATGGTGCCTTTGCGTGGCCAAGGAGAAAGACAAAACGCCGGCACAGAAGCCATCTGGCTAAGGCGAACGCTTTCAAATCGGGCCGTCAGTTTCTCTCTTTGTGGTCAGTTGTACAGTGGATGGAAAAATGGGGCGCATTTGATCAGGGGTGTGTAGACTTTTTATATCCACTTTTTTTTTCTGCATACCTTTACCACCAACATTTGAAAAGGTTACAATTTTTGTTTTTGGCTCCTTAACTCATTCACTACCAGCCGAATTAAAAAAAAAAAAAGGATCTTTGACGTCTTTATCCGTCAATGGTAGTAAATGCGTTAAATGGATTTTTGACGTCTTTATCCGTCAATGGTAATAAATGTGTTAAATGGTTTGTGGCAAATTCGTTGTCTTATGCCAACCCCAAATTTATCAGAGCACAAGATCCCGTCAAAATGTGCTTTAAAGGGGACATATCATTAAAACCAAATAAATTCCTTGCAAATTGGCAATTTCTGAAAATGTATCTTTCAATGGACCGTTCTGGATTGCCGAAATTGTTAAATTAGCCGGTGGTGGTGGTTGTCCGCTGGGTCAGCAGCTCTGCATCGAGTTTGTTTCATTTGTTCTTCAATTCTCGTCCTTTGGAGTGTTTTGACAAAAGCGTGCCAAGTTAATCATACATCTTCAGCTGTGGAAAATACTCCTTTTAATTCGAAGTGTGATTGTGGTTGGATACTTGTACCTTCATGTCTGCAAAATACAACACAGCAAGCAAACTTCCCTTTTTGCAAGAGTCATTGCACGTGGCGCCCTCTTGTGTACAAAAGTAATAATGCAATAATAAAAAGTTAGAACTATCCCCAAAAAAGACAATTCGATACTTATGGCGATATTTTTAAAGGGCAGCGATTCAGTGCATTTGCCTTCTGATTTTTTTGTGACGCATAGGTCACCGCGCATGCGCAAACAAAGGTGCTAAGTGCAGCACAACTAACAAGCTAGCGTGTTGGTTGCCGCCAATTTTAAGCCCTCGTTTTATTCTCTTGAACTCAAGGGGCGTATAAACATAAGTGGGGGTGCCGGACCAAGTAAGAAGACAAAAACGTATCACTTTCATACGGAATGGGAGGAGGAGTTGTTTTTCACGATGACATTTTCCAAGTGCGTTCATCATCTGCCAGTCGACCATCGCAATACCAAGGGAAGGATTCTCAACGGATGGTCACTCTGTGTGTAAAAGTAAGGAAGCAGCGTTTGGTCAAAGTTGTGCTCGTACGTGTGAATCAGCAAATCGGCGTCGGCGTCCCAAAACATCACGGCGCCTTTGTCGTAATCCACATGTACTTTGATTCTCTCCGGCACCCTGGACACCGCCAGCGCCGTCGGGGGTGAGGTCATGGCCTTGACTTGGCCATCCCTAAAGCACAGCGTCCAGAAGCCGTTCTCGGGCCTGGCGTTGACCTCGGCGTTCCTGGGGATGGACGAGGAGGTCACGCCCAGGAGCCAGTCCGGGTTGCTTCCCGTCTCCACCACCCAGCGGTGGCTTCCCGAGCCCAGCGCCGCGGCGCCCACCACCTCGGCGCTGATATGGAAGCGCTCCGGGTTGTCGGGGCAACAGTTCATCTGGCAGCTATAATGACAGGAAGTGAGGTCGTCCGACAGGATGAGGCAAGGGTGCGCTGTGTTTGGGTCCAAGGTCACGGGGCCTGAAAGGGAGGAAATGAGATGGAAGGCTCATGCGTACACACACACACACACACACACACACACGCACACACGCACACACGTGGCTGAATGCCCTTACTATAATCAATGTGTTTCAGCATTTTCTCCCACACTCTGTACTTGAGGTTGGAGAGATGGTTGGGCACGTCGATGAGTGCGCCGCCCATGTTGTCGGAGCCCAACGTTAGGTTTCTGTTGTGATGAGACAAACGCACGCACGCACTCACGCTGCATTGACCTTTGACCGTATGTCAAGCATTTCGGTGGAGCCATTACAAATAATTCCGTACCTGTCCTTGTGATCTTCAAACCTCTGTGAAAAACAAAAAGGAAGCGATTTTGTAACAATTTAACCTCCACAGTGTGAATGCTCATCTCTCAGCACTTTCGCCGACAGACCTTCAACAAGATCATGTCGTCTTCCTTCAGCAGCTGGCTGACGACGCCGACGCTCTCGGTCAAGGACAGCACCTCGGCCGACATCTCCTTGATCTTGTCGTCCATGGCCGCCATCTTCTCCTCTTCCTCCCGTTCGACCGCCGCCAGCCGGGCCTCCTCCTCCCGGGCCAGCATTTGACGGAGCTGCTCGAACTGACCCCGGATCAGACGTTGCGTCTTCGCCGCCTGATCCTAGAGGGGAGATCTGGAAGTCAGTCTGGCTGTCATCAGTTATTACAAGTGGTTAGCGGGACGAGCGAGTCATGACCTCAATGTCTTGTGTCAAAATAAAGGATGAAGATAACTTTTATCCGTCCCGCAATGGCAGGGAAAAAAATGCTGTGATCTCTCGCTACTGTTGGTTCTCACTCGTTCATTTAACGACATATCCATCCTTTTGAGGTCAAGTTGTGAAAGGCTTCTTAGTTTGTGTCTTCCTGAGTGTGTTATACTGCCCCCGGTGGCCAAGTCGCAACAGCAACCGGTAGCCATAAATTAATCATGATGCACAAACTTGAATTCTTTAGTTTCTATTTAATTGTGTGTTTCCATTATTGAGTCAAATATCATAGAATGCTATTTTTCATTCATTTCATTTTACTCCAACCAATTTTTTTTTCATGTTCCTCTTGGCTGCACTTATCTAACATCCATGTTCACAAATGGGAAATGTGAATGTTGTGCAGGCCCATTTCTGTAATGGGACTGTTTCTTTAACCAGTCAGATTTGCAATTCAGCAAAATTTTTTTGGGTGCTCTGATTGGTTGGTTAGAGTAGCAATAAGCCCGTCCATGTTTTTTATTTATATGAGAGTGTCTCACTTTTATGTGCTTCAACATGTCAGCGGAGGACCGATGGCTCGCCTTGAGCTTGTCCAGTTTGTCTTGCAGACTCTTGAGCGACTCGTTTAGTTTGTCCTGAAAAGTCAAACAGAAAGAGATGAGCTAGTGTGCAAGTGTCAATGTTTCGACCAGTTGGAATTCTCCACCGCTGCGCTCGCAAGAACGGACAGACTTGAAGAGCGGCATTCTACATACAGGTGTTTGCTTGGTTACTGGAGGTTAAAAAAAAAAAAAAACCAGGGCAGGCTGCGTGATTCTTGTCGGACGCACACTGCTGATTGCAGAAATGACTGGCGTGTTTCTTTTTTCACAATGAATTGATCACATTGGAACTCTTTGAATAGGAGTCGATGCAACTATCTCCGTGTGAAGTGCTCCGGATGAATCTTCAATAGAGTTGGGTTGTTCTAGTAGGCTTTCCCTGGCGTGTTTCAACTTTCTAGGAGAAGCCTAAAAGCAATTTTGCAATTACGGCCAAAAAGCTCAAACTTAGTTTCGTCGGTCCACAGGAAAATGTCAAACTTGAACAGGGGTGTGTAGACTTTTTTTCTTTTCTTTTCTTTTAACATCCAATGAATGTGTTTTACTGTCTGTATCATTTATTCCGATTGTAGAATCTCGCCGCTCTTGATTTATTGATTTATTTTTAGTTGCGGTTTCTCTTCTTCTTTCAGTGCAACCAAGCCAGAGTCTGGCACCCTGCCGTCCTACCTTGCAGTCCGTCACCGCCTCCTCTACAGGTGAGCACCGGTGGTCCTTGTGTAACTTGGAGCACTGGCACACCACGCAGATGGGCTCCTTGTCCTCCAGGCAAAAAAGCTTAAACTTCTCCTTGTGCAGGGGACACGTCAGCCTCTCCTCCTCCGCTTCCATCTCCCTGCGCGAGACCACGGCCTCGCAGATGTTCTTCAGGGCCCGGTTGGGGAAGTGGCTGGACTTGGAGGTCTTCTTCCGACACACGGGACACTCGCGGAGACGCGCGTCCCAGCAGCGCTCCTGACACGTCCTGCAGAAGCTGTGGCTGCACGACAGCACCACGGGGTCGGAGAAGATTTCATGGCAGACGGGGCAAGTGAGGTCCTCCTCTGATAGCGACATGGTCCAATAAGCGACGCTTTAAAAAGCGCTTTGAGATTCCCACATGATTCCCCAGATTAGTGCATGTGAGAATCGGCCCAAAAAAAGTTGTATCCTGCTGCTTTGCAAAGAGCCTTGTGTGGGTGTCGCTGAGGGACGCAGTCAGACAACAATACAAAAATGTGAAAAGCAGGAAGTTGAACGTCATTGGCCGGTTGCTCGCTGGTTACTTTGCACAACGGAGGAATGCAATCATGCAGCATGTCAACGCTTTCAGGCGTCATTTTGTTGCTTTTAGCAGTACCGACACGCCGCATTAGCGCTTATTCACCCTTAATTCATTGCACTGTCACATTGGAAAACAAAAGTTTGGGTTGCTAAGTGAGCCAATGAGAACTGCAGCGGTCTGACTCCATTTTTGTTATTTTTAAACTAAGTGCAGTCATGAAGAGAAAGAGTCAAACATTTTTGATTATGTATTTTTATGAAGACCCACTCGTCTAAATTTCGATTAATATTGTTTGTCTAGTATGAATTAAGCAGCAAAATCCCCTTATTATGATCCATCTAAGCGGGCGGCCATTTTGTCCCTTGCTCTTGACTGAAAATGACATCATAGTGCCTTCAGGCAGGTAACAACCAATCACGGCTCACTTATTTTCTGGGTTGGGTCATGTGATGTTCGCAAGCTGAGCCCGTAGAGAAGTACTAACTTAACATTGGGCTGTGTCAATACGCCTTGTCATTGCAGAATTCTTTTTAAAAAATTACAAAACAAGCAATGATTCAGAATAATCAATGGCTGAGTCACAGGATTTTTTTTTTGGCATGAAAACTGAGTGGCTGCCCTAAAACCGGGAAAAAATGAAATGAAAAAAATGCCTCAGAAACCCGAAACAAGGGCACACAAAACAACAATTTAGTTTCCATGACGACCAGAAGCAGAGCCAAAGCCTTGCGACTAGACTGGGTTCTTCTTGTGGAAGCAGAACACGGTCTGGAGAAAAAGTCAGCGCTCAAGAACAGTCAAAGCCTTTTCACTCGTGGCGGCAGTACTTCATACGTGTGCATATGTCGTGCATGAACGCATGTAGCAAGCCGAAATATCAACAACCGAGCAATCAGACTATCAGAGGCATCTCAATGCAGCTCTGCTTACCTTGCACAACGCTAGCACCGATGAAACCATATCGAACCAATTGTCACAAATCTTGCGCTAACAAAACATGTACTTGATTGTTTGATTTCACTTATTAAGTGGCCAACTATGTGCGTACAGAAAATAGTTTTTAGTTAAAAGCATTATTGTCCTGAAAGTCAGAATGTTTCATACAGCTGCTTGTTTTGCATTCCTAATATGGTGACCAGTCTATGCGTTTCGAATGGGTGGCATCCAAAAATAATTGTGTTGTTCTATTTTTAAAACTGTCAATCAAGCTTATTGTTTTTTTTAACTGTTCCAAATACAAAAAGAAAAAAGCACACACAGTGAGAGTGTGTTTAGAGTGCGTGAGAAGACAATGGAAGCGTCTCACGGATGTCGCACCCTATCTTACACTTCCACGGCCCCGTGGCCCCGCCCCCTTCCCCGCCGCTCTTTGGTTGCCATGACGATGACGTCAGCTTGCACCACCGCTTCAGTCCAGTAGAAGCGTTCCGAGAGGGAGGAGGCGCATCCATCTCGGAGAGAAACAGCCGTCGTCTGTGCAGCCAGCCGGGAGCCATCATCGCTTCTCTCCGTCGTCTTCTTCTCGAACCTTCCACGTCTCTCATCCGGATCCCAAAATGCGCGAAATTGTGCACCTGCAAGCCGGCCAGTGCGGGAACCAGATCGGCGCGAAGGTAATCTACATGCTGTCACGTTTAAGGCTATTTTTGTACGTGCACAGATTAGTGCGTGCGCGCGTGCGTGCCTTCATTCATTCAAGGTTTTGCATACATTTTGCACGGAATGATTTCCTCCGTCTCATAATTTCGCTTGATTTAAAAAAAAAAAAATTACTGAATGCATTTTTGTGCAAAGGCGTTTATTATGTGACTCAATCACTGGGTGGAGCCCCTCCCCCACCCTCCCACTCAATGACCTAGTTGCACTAAACTAAAATTCGAATGCATTTAAATCACACAGACACGCACTTACATCGATTTTAATTTTTTTACCATGAATTTTAATTATTTTTTTCATTGCACAGAAAAACGTATGAGATGCAGAGAATTGAAAATGAAACCGATTTGCACAATTTTAAATCTCAAGTTGCCATCATTTCAATGAATTGCATCTTCATTGTCAATTTGTTATTTTTCTTCCGCACAGTTCTGGGAGGTGATCAGTGACGAGCACGGCATCGATCCCACCGGAACGTACCATGGCGACAGCGACCTGCAGCTGGACAGGATCAGCGTCTACTACAACGAGGCCACGGGTAAACTATAGGCTTACTTCTGAGAGTTTTTTTGTTTCATATATCATATTATTGAATTAATAATAAACGACACTGACAAAAGCTGTGAAACGCACCCCTTGGTCAATAATTAATCGATGAGGGCTTTGTCTAGACAATCCCCTCAATTTTTCATCTTGGCAAGACAAATGGTTCACAATTGAAGGTCGTCCATCTGTCGAGCATGAACATGCTAAAATTCGGTAGCAATCGGACGAAATTGAAAGTCACCTAAGTACGTACGAGCCATCATTAATCGAACAGAACAAACATACACTTGCTACACCAAAACTTCCATCCACGGTCAGGTTCCTGACATCACTCCCGAGACCACGCCCCTTAAAGGCACACACCAGCTTGTCATTGTGTACAGTAATTCGGCTTCATAAATGGTTATTCCTTTTTCCAGGTGGGAAGTATGTTCCTCGCGCCATCCTGGTGGATCTGGAACCCGGAACCATGGATTCTGTCAGGTCTGGTCCCTTCGGTCAGATCTTCAGACCTGACAACTTTGTCTTTGGTAAGTCACAGTCGCAAAGCCAGTCTTGTGAATTTGACCACATTTTCTCATTTCCTTATTGATCATTTTTAATGCGACGGTTTTGAGTTTCTGGAACTCTCCCATGGAACAAGTAGAAGATCATGTGATCCTTGATGCTGAATTTGTGTTCTTATTCAGGTCAGAGCGGCGCCGGCAACAACTGGGCCAAGGGCCACTACACGGAGGGAGCCGAGCTGGTAGACTCGGTCATGGACGTGGTGAGGAAGGAGGCGGAGAGCTGCGACTGCCTGCAGGGCTTCCAGCTCACGCACTCCCTGGGCGGCGGCACCGGGTCCGGCATGGGCACGCTGCTCATCAGCAAGATCCGCGAGGAATACCCCGACCGCATCATGAACACCTTCAGCGTGGTGCCCTCGCCCAAGGTGTCCGACACCGTGGTGGAGCCGTACAACGCCACGCTGTCGGTGCACCAGCTGGTGGAGAACACGGACGAGACGTACTGCATTGACAACGAGGCTCTCTACGACATTTGCTTCCGCACCTTGAAGCTGACCACGCCCACTTACGGAGATCTCAACCACCTGGTGTCAGCCACCATGAGCGGGGTCACGACCTGTCTGCGTTTCCCCGGCCAGCTCAACGCCGACCTGCGCAAACTGGCCGTCAACATGGTGCCGTTCCCCCGCCTGCACTTCTTCATGCCGGGTTTCGCCCCGCTCACCAGCAGGGGGAGCCAACAATACCGCGCCCTCTCCGTACCCGAGCTCACCCAGCAGATGTTCGACGCCAAGAACATGATGGCGGCGTGCGACCCGCGGCACGGCCGCTACTTAACCGTCGCCGCCGTGTTCCGCGGCCGCATGTCCATGAAGGAGGTCGACGAGCAGATGCTGAACGTGCAGAACAAGAACAGCAGCTACTTCGTGGAGTGGATCCCCAACAACGTGAAGACGGCCGTGTGCGACATCCCGCCGCGCGGCCTCAAGATGGCCGCCACCTTCATCGGCAACAGCACGGCCATCCAGGAGCTGTTCAAGCGCATCTCGGAGCAGTTCACCGCCATGTTCCGCCGCAAGGCTTTCCTCCACTGGTACACGGGCGAGGGCATGGACGAGATGGAGTTCACCGAGGCCGAGAGCAACATGAACGACCTGGTGTCCGAGTACCAGCAGTACCAGGACGCCACCGCCGAAGAGGGCGAGTTTGAAGAGGAGGGCGAGGAAGAGGGGGCCTAAACACCTCCCGAAGCCCTCCACCAACCCACCCACCATTAAGTAAGCATTTCACCTTAGCCGTCCATCTTAGCTCCACCTTCCGCTGGTGTGGTTTTCCACGTTAGCTGTGTTCGGAATCCTTCACTCAACTGGCTACTCGTTACATTGGGAATTTTATGTCCACTCTTAAAACTGTCTGTTTAAAACGAACCTGAGTTGGGTAATATTCATAACCCAACGCTGTGTCTAAAAAGGACCACGCCAATGTTGGGTTATTTTTTGCCCAACACTTTGGGTTGTGAATTTGACTCAGCATGTAGGGGCAAGATTTTGATCCATCAAGGGTTAAAAACTATCCATACCGATGATTTAAAGTTACCAAGTAATGGGTTACCAGGCTATCGGAATAACCGTGGTTAAAAATAACCCAATTTTATAGCCGGCATTTTTTAAGAAGATTAAGAAACATTTCAGTCCAATTCCAATCTTCAACCCAATTTGCTGGGTCAAAATAACTAACCAAACCTTCGGTAAAAGTAACCCAATCTGCCCCAAAATCCACAGCAACGCAGCGTTTTTTGTTGGGTCAGCAATACCCTAAATTGGGTTAAAACCTTTAATTAAAAAATTAGATTTAAAGCATAAACCACAATACACATCTTTGGGGGGGGGGGTTTTCAACAAAAGGCACATTTTTTGGGGTTGTTTTGGGTTAAATGACGAATCCAAAAAGTTGTATCTGCCCCTTTCTCACCCAATTTGGGTTATTTCTGACACAACTGTTTTTAGAGCAACATGAAGTTGACTAGGCAGCTCAATAACATGTTCACTTAAAATCCAAATACAAAAGTCCGGGTTTTGGGTTCACTGATTGGCTGGCTTGTACATGCTCCGCCCCTCCGTCCTTCAACCAATCTGTGTTTCCGAACACAGCCATTGTGTTGGGGTCGCTAGTGAAGGTTTTCGCTTGTGTTATTTTTGCGATGTTGTAAAAGCAGCAACTCACCCCTCACATTCGCACCCCCGCTCCGCCTCTGTTTCCAAGCAAGCGAGTTTTAACTGTGAAGCCTTTACCATTGGAGAAGCATAAAATAAATACCTCTCAAAGGTCGCTTTGAGCGTCACGGTGTCTTTATTGTGTCGTGTGATCGATACCTCACCAAAATGTCTAATTCTCGGTTGTGCGTTTTATTAATGATCAGAGTCGTGTCTCGCTGCATGCTGTTGCTAAAAAATGTCAAACACATCCAATACTTGATTGAAATGTAATATTTTACCTTACCCACGGTTGCATATTTTTAGGATAATTTTTTTTTCATCAAAAGACCAGTTGTACAAATACAGCAGTTATTTATTAAACAAAGTCATAAATTAACTTAAAAAAAGAAAACTGATGACACCATAACATGAGTTGATCATATGACATGACCTACAACAGCGGTTGCATGAAACTAAAATTAAGTCTCATGATGAGCTGTTCGTTTGAGGTTAAAAAAAACAAACAAGTGGTATTGATTTACTATATGGTGCATGATACGTATCACAAAACAAAGTTTAAAGCCACTTCAGGAAAAAATTGAAACGTTTGGTCGTGATAAAATACTGGACCTCCTCTTTCATTTGTGCACAAGAAAAGAACTGAAGACCACTTTGCAAGTTTTTTTTTTTTTTAACAGGGACCCCACCCTCAAAAAAAGGGGGCTTGTCAAATGAGTCTTTCCTCCTTGGGGAGCTTGAGCACGTCGGTGGCGGCCACGCTGTGTGTGCCGAATTGCTCCTCGGCGCTGGGTCGGTACGCGCCTTCCGTTTGGCGCTTCTTCTTCACCACGCACAGCAGCCAGCCGGCCACTGCCAAGGCGATGGCGAGCAGGCCCAGCGTGACGGTGGGCGCCACGATGGCTGCGATGTTAGGGCCCTGGAAAGAAGCACGAAGAAAATGAGAAAAAAAAATAATTCCCAGGCTGCCAAGCACAACAGCAGAAGTGGCGCTTTTAACGCACAGTTGGCCAATCACAACCAAAAGTCAAAAGCCATTTGCAAGAAATTAAATTGAAAGCCAATTTTGACATGAACCTTTTCCAACGTTAATGTGATATATAACTTCGACAAATCAATTGGAAAAAAGGATCTTTTGGCATTTTGTATGTAAATTTATTATAAATAAATAAAAAACACATTTTCCGCTGTGGCCTTGAAAACAGTCAGGTATTATTGTTAAAAAATAATAATGGATTTCACTTACTGTAACATTTTGTGATCTGAAGTCACTCGATACAGTGTTATTACCTGTCGCGAGAAAAGGAAAAATATCCATAAAAAAAGGAGTGAAAGTATGGGAAATGAAAACATTTTACGCTGTTATCTAAGTCTGCGATTTTCACCGATAAACAAGCGTGGGAACCCAGCGGCGCTGTCCATGAACGAAACAAGTAAATGGTTAACTAAGAACAGGAGACTAGTTGTTGGAGGTTCTTTCATTCTAGCGCTTGAGTCACTTTGCCCAAATGTCAATTTGTTTCTTTGCTCTATAGCTCCCCCTACAGTTGCAAGGTGTCACGTGAGGTTTTGTGATCAGTTTTGTTTAGCTTCCTGGCCCATGTGTGTTCTGTTGGAGTAATAAAGGTATTTATTTAAATTCTATTGGTTATGTCGAAGAGTTCCTTATGTAAAATGCCAAAGCTTGTCGCCATGGCAACCGCAATTCAACAATGTGAGTGTAGCAAGCAGTTCGTTTGTGCACTGTTGACATCATTTTATCTCACGACAGAGAGTGCAGCACATTCTGCTCACTCGGGTAAGCACATAAGCTGTCCCCGCACTGTTTCGGAAACTTTTTTTTTTTTTCAATCCATGTGAGCGCCCATGTGATGACTCAGTGACATCACGAAACTACACAGTAACCACTTTGAGCAGGAGGTGGAGGAGGCTGAGGAATGTGGAGAGCGCTGGCACCAGCCAGTTTGCTGAATCAAACACACGCTGAGATATCAATAAAAAAAAACAACACTGCTCATCGAAAGTGGATCTAATTTGTCTGTTCAGCAGCTGCTGGTTTCTACTAGAGGGACTTTTGGGAAACTACAAACAAAACAACAAACTCCAACCAACTCCTGGAGTCAATAATTCACCAGAGCAAATAGTCAAGTGAGCAAGGACAAAAGTGCAACGTGATAAGGGCGCAGGGAGGAAGCAGAGACCACGACGAAGAAGACGAAATTTAATTACGAGCTGATAAGCGACTATGTTTGCGAGCAAAATATGAGTCTTTCAACTTTTCGCATTCCATTATAGTGAGTCAAGAAAATGATGTTTTACCCAGAAATGCAATCTACAAACATGGTGGGCCTACTGCAGAGCTTCACATTTTGGCTTTTTGGGGACACATCATCTGGCAATAACATGACATCATTGATTTGTGTGTGTGTGTTCTGAGCTCAGACTCGAACCTCCAGCCACAAAGCTGCGAGGCATATGTGCTCACCACTACGCCGCATAACATTTTTGCATTATTATTATTTCACATTCAAAGACACATCAAGCCAACACTCACCCCAGGCGTGATTAGTCAACTGCACCAGCAGAAGAAGAAAAAGCCTCCCCAGCGCGATGCTGGGCACGCAAGGCCACCAGTCCATGTCTAGAACGGGGACAGGTGTATGAACATGGACCGGGTCGGGCTGGCATCAGCTGGGGTCCATCTGATGACAAACGCTCCCTTCAGAAGCCGAGGCCAATGCGCTTCTGATGACTATTTTAAACAGAGACAAGGAACAAGCAGTGAGTCAAGCTTAATCACCGCAAAACCACCAAAGTTCAAATTTGACTCTTTCAGTAGGGGTGGGCAACCAAGGTCATAGTGTTTTTTTATTTTTTATTTTTTTACTGTCCACAACTTAGCTTTTTCTTTGTCTTTTTTGGTGACAGATGACAGCTTCATGACTGCCCAGTACAATAAAATACGTCAAACCATTCCTCAACTATTGAAACATAACATTCAGGCTGTATTACAATGTAGCGCTAGGTAGCATAGCAGCGAATAGAACCAGAAAAGTGTATATGACATGGCATAGCCACGGTGTGGCATTGCGACAAAAGTCTACACACCCCTGTTCAAACGTCAGGTTTTTGTGATATAAAAAAATGATCAATAAAAATAATTTCAAAACTTTTTTGTTACATTAACCTTTAACCCGTTTGACTCAAATGAAAAAAAAAAATAGATTGAAATCTTTTCAAGAGCAAAGCGTGGCATGTGTTGTTATTTGTGACCAGAAAAAAGTCAAGAAAAGCCCACTAGAACATCTGAACTTGTTGGAGGTTAGGAGTTATGAGGTGTGGAGACTTATGCAACCCACCAACCAGGCCTGTCGGTTGTTTTATGTTACTTCCCCTCTCGAAAAGAGTTCATATAAAAACATTAGAGAAAAAAATAATACAAACCTCAATCAAGCGCGATGATTTCAAGTTGACGAAGACGAAAGACTTTGGGGACGTCCTTCCGTCAACATAAACGGACAATCCAATCTTGTATCCAACACGTTCCAATAGGAATTAGAACGATAAGAATAAGAAGCACCTGCTTTCGGAACGAGCGGTGTGCTCACTCACATCCCCTTTAGGGAAAGCAGTTCGGAGCGCTGATCACGTGACCCTGCTCGGTGTTCAATTACCTGAGCGCACCTTCCTCTCCTCGCTTCCTTCCCTCTGCACCAGCACAGATCCTCCTTTGTGCAAAGTCCACTTCAAACGTCGTTTAGTGGTGCCTCGAGTTTCAAGCACAAACGTTGCCTACTATCTCATTGAAACCTATTGTGAGATATTACAATGAATATGTTTTTTTTGCTCTCTAGACGAGCCATCTTAGTCTTGGTCTCTCCTTGTCTGAGCGTAATGTTTGACTCAACTTGCTTTTGAACCTCACCACCTAGCAACCTGCCTTGACGTTAATAATTGGACGGTGTTGAACAGCGCCCCCATCAGGTGGATATTCGCCCTAAATTGCAAAAAAAACTATAGTGACATTCCTAGAATATTTATTGGGATGAAAACCTGCAGCCATGCAAGACCACTGAGTCCTAATCCTCAACTAATCTCCCCTCGAAAAAATCTCAAAGGAGGTGGGGGGGGGGGTGGCAAAAAAAAGGAAAAATAGGCAGATTTAGGTCTAATCTGTAGGTAGTCAGATGATGTTGAAGTGTGGGACCAAGTCATGCAGGGAAAAGGATCAAGTATTTATAAGGAAATTAATGAAATAAAAATGGGGAAAACGTTAACTATAAAATAACATTGTTTTTTGCATTTTAAAATTGCATGCTAATTCAGTAATTGAGTGATTATACTGCCAATTTAAAAAAATGCATGGTCATGTATGTAAAATATATTCATAAGTAAATGATTGAAAAAATCCGACGAAATGTAAAGAAAAAAACGATAAAACATAATTTAAGCAAATTGACTATGCTTATTGAATTTAATACATATAGAGTCAACAATAGGTCATTAATAAGTGTTTGAAAGATACATTAAATTAATAAATGAATTAATTAAAATAATGAGGTAAGTAAAAACAAGTACTGTTTTTATATGCACGGCTAACAAAATAAATAACAAACATTTTGTAATCATTAATTTAAATAAAGTGTAAAAGTTTGCAATTTCTAAACTCGTGACAAAAATAAAAGTGTTTAAATGTTAATGCTATTATCTCAATCTGTAATGATCACGTAAGTTAAAAACAGGTATTTATTTAATTATTAATCAATGTATTTCATATTATTGTTATTATAATGTGCAATTAATATAAGGTCAATAAAATTAATGTTTACATTTTTTATCAATTTGACCACATCTTTATAACAAATTCATATTTGTGAAAAAAATATTCATTTTATGAAATTGTCAATAAAGTATTCTAAATTGTAAATGCGCTATTCCGTCTGTTGCGTGTACTTCCGCATTTGACCATAGATGGGCGTGTCTCGTTGACAAGAGACCGGAAGCTCAGCCTCTTTTCCGTGCGGCGCAGAGCATTTTGGGTAATCGTATCAAACCGGCGGGAGAGCGGCAACATAATACTACTAACATTTTTGTCTTTTAAAAACGAAGGAAAACAGAGCTTCTCTCCTTCATATTATGCGACTAAATTGCGTATATTCTGTTGTGTAAAAAAATAAAAACTCTTTCGTTGTTTAAAATCAATTTGACGTGTACGTTTGTCAGACGGCTAAGTGAGCTTTTTGGAATCCCCGGGAAAAGGTCTTTGAAGCGCCAGCTTTCGTGCTTAGCAGCACCGTGCTAACACTAGCACCAACCCAGCGACTCCAACGATGGCGAAGGTACAAGTGTTGAATGTGGCCGTTCTGGATAACCCGAGCCCATTTGGGAACCCCTTCCAGTTCGAAATCACGTTTGAGTGCATGGAGGACCTGCCCGAAGGTGAGCCACGACGCTGTCGATCATGTCCCTTAAATGCTAACCGCTAACGGCTAGCTGACTTTATTTGATGTCGTTTTCACGAGTTAACATTGTCAAATACCTACAATCTTTCTGAAGACGAGTCTAGTTAGGTGTTATCGTAAAATTTCCAAGAATAATTGAGTTATAGGAAAGCAGCATTACGTGACGATTGCAGTCATATTAGTATCATTTTTCTGGTTCAAGTATAAAGTTGAAAAGAAATTAAAATGTACTAGTTTCTAAGGCAATTTGTTATTCCTAGTCAATGGAGGTTAAAACATTCCTAACGATTTCTTATACTATTTTCTAAAGCATGTTGTCATTGGAAATGTTTCAGAAACAGACAACATGTAACAAAGATGGTACCACAACAACAACACTACAATTACTATTTATTTCTACAGTAGGTTCAAGGCTATGACTGAAAAGCCAAACCATTGATTTTCGATGTGTTGCTTGTATAAATATTGCTTTGTCGTTATTGATTCATCTTATGATTAACACTTCATCCTTTTTGTGCTTTTCCAGACTTGGAGTGGAAGATCATTTATGTGGGCTCAGCAGAAAGCGAAGAATACGACCAAGTCCTGGACTCCGTCTTGGTCGGACCAGTCCCTGCTGGACGACATATGTTTGTTTTCCAGGTGACATCATGCAGTCATGTTTTATTTCAGTCTAGAGCGCCAATGGTTAATTTAATAATTTGAAGTGTTTGATTGCTGGAACATTTTCAGACATCCGCCATGTTTATAATCTTCAAACATTGTTTTGCTACAAGTGATCTCAACCAAAAGAGATCCAATGCTGCCATCTGTCTGCTAGCCATAGTTAGTCAAAACGCCCAGTATGGAAGATGGTGTACAATGTAAGGATATTGACCCCAAGAAGAAAAACTTAACTCAACTTGGCCCACAGATGTTGTTTCATGATGCAAATTAAGTTTTTATCAATTAATCGGTAGAATAATTGATTTAAAAAAAAAATGATGGCCGCAGTGCTTATCTCCACCCTCAACATTTTTTGGGGGGTTATTTTTCTCTCAATAGGCAGATGCGCCAAACACGGGCTTGATCCCGGAGAGCGACGCCGTGGGCGTCACCGTCGTGCTGATCACCTGCACGTACAGAGGCCAGGAATTCATCCGGATTGGTTACTACGTTAACAACGAGTACACGGACCAGGATCTCCGTGAGAATCCTCCCATCAAACCAGACTACGCACAGGTCGGAACAGTTTTGACATGAAATGCTCTTTTACTTTCCAAATGTCACACGCTTGCTGCAGAGAATGAAATGAAATATCTGTGTTGGTTCTTCTGTTCCCAGCTCCAGCGAAACATCCTTGCATCGAATCCGCGCGTCACCAGATTCCACATCAACTGGGAAGGCTGCGCCGAACGGATGGAGGACTCTGAGAACGTGGACCCGTCGTCCAACTCTATGCTCCCGCCGTCCTGCCTTCCCGGCAAAGCCCCGCCCTTGGGAATACTTCCAGAGAACTCAATGGACTGCTTATAGACATGTCTGGTTTCTTTTCTTTTTGAAAGGGATGTGGGGGGGATTGTGTGTTGTAATGTACAGACTCATTTGCCAACTCTTCTTCTCATTTAAACGCTTCAAAAAGTATGACGCCATTTCACAAAACTAGCTGCGGTTCAACTTAACTTCCCACCACTCACTCACTTACACACACACACACAGCAGATTTGTACCATGTAAATGCAAGTACTGCTCTGAAGTTGTATATAAATGGCAATATTTGCTGTGCAAGTTGACACTTAACAGTGATGGGAAAATGTCACTTCCTCCAACGTTTTTGTTTTCTAATTTGTGTGCTATATTGTGATCCAAATAAAATATGTATTTGTATTTGTGTGTTGTGAGTCATGGTTTGCACTTTCCCCAATTATTGACAGTGTGTCACACCCAAAATTATTCAAATATAAATTATTTTATTGGCAATCATGAGTAATCCCGTATGTTTTCACATGTTTCTAAAAATAGCCTGTCAACGTCACGCCCAGTCACAGACGGATCGGGCAACAGTTGCTGTTTTGACTCCACGAAATGCTTGAGTTAATTCGCCTCTGGTATAATAGGAGAGGTTATTTTAAGATCGATCATATTTATTCATCTAATGTTTGATATGTAAGATTAATTCGAACAGCCGGGAAGTTAAAAGGTGGAAAAACAACAGCTATCGTTACAGTCGGGCCATTTATTGGCTATAGGCAGGCTTTGGAGGCGGGACACAGCAAGCTTGCTGTCCAATCACATATCCGTAGCGATTTCTCATGTCAATTTCTGTCCAATCACCTCTTGACTCTCCACGCCTGTCATTCCGATTAGCCAATCGGAAGCCTTCAATGGGCGGCGCCAGGTGGATGGATGACTGGAGTTTCCCTTGCGGTCTAAAGATTAATGGAAAGGTTCTGTTGATTTTAGGAACTGTCCGCGAGACGCTCGGCTCCGGGGCAACCGTCGCATTCGGCCTGGCTGGATTCGAAGCCAGCGTGGTTGTGGAAGAAGACAGCGGGCGTGCGGAGGAATTAAACTGGGTACCGTATTTGTTCCTGCACCGAAAAAGAAGAAGAAGGGGCCTGCCCACACACACACAGTGGCTGGTTTGATAAGGCCACTGCACGACTGCTGGGGACGCTAACAGGCTAACAGCTAGTCACCAAAAACTGGGGGAGGAAAAAAACGGCTGTTGACCACCCGCTTGGTGCGCTTGGACTACCTTTGGATACACGACTACAACCGCAGAACAACTAAACTGCCAATAGACTGCTGTCTTGAATGGTGAATATTCGACAAGCTAACCTAGCTAACATCCACTTAGCCGCGCCTGCTAGCGTGCTAGCCTTAGCCAACTGTAGCATTAGGCTCGGTTTTCGGAAGAAAAAAAAGTGATCACCGGAAAGAGGAGGAATTTTTTTGACGAGCCGTTTCTCGAGAATGATAGCGGTCAGTTAGTGGGCAACCGACAGCTTCAAAGAGCACTGTTTAGCCGGCGGTTGTGAGGGCGATCTATCGTCAAGCCGCCCAGAAGTCTCCACCAAACCTCCAGGAGTCCGCTTGACAGGCTGCCATCATGGGCAACACGCCCACCGCGAAGAAAGGCAATGAGATGGAGAGTGGTAAGTCCATTAAAAAAAAAAAACCTTCCTATGTGTTTTTGTGTTACCAGCTCAGGTTTCCTACAGGTATGCTTGTTTTTTGGGGCCTATCCATTGAATCACACCTCCCATTGAACAAAAGAGTATTTTATTCGTGTTCTCCTCGGATTTTTGTGGCAAGAGCTCGTGATTTTAAAAGTGCCCCGTGGTGCTTCCTGGGGTAGCACTCATGACGACAACACAAGCAGCCTGAATTGAGTTGGCCTCGTCGTCGTTGTGAAAGTCTATCCTGGGCTAATAATTAAACCGACTAATCTTGAGAGGCGCTGTTATTCGTTTTATGCAGGGCTAAGACTTGAGTCAAAACGTTGGAATGTGAGCGTTATTGTGATTGCAGTGACGAGAGAGGACAGGACAATGCGGTCTTATGATGCCCGTGCAGTCGATTCTCTCCGAGCAACCAAACATGGGAGTTGAAAAGTCTCTTGAACATCATGTGATGACACATGTTCAACAACAAGACTGTTTGTATATGCTACTGGGGCCTGCTCTCAAAGAGCAACTCGTTACAAACTTGCCTGATGTGTTTTTTAAATATAGAAAAAAAAATATCAATGTGCATGCTAGAAATTATGTTTCCTGGTTTTGGAAGTCTGCAAAGTATCAATCAAAGCAATTGGTCTTTTTTTGTTCATTGAATTAGCTTTTGTTTGTTTTTTGAAAACAGGGAAAAAACTAATTCTTGGGCCATGTTCTCAAGGTTATTTAACTTTAACAAATAGTGTTGATTGCTGTCGTGTTACAACCCTTTGCGCAACGGAGATTTTAACATAAGGTGAAGCAACACACGTAGACAGACAATATAACAATACTAACGGGCATATATTGTTGAAGGCGGATGACAAAATAATTATTTTTTTTACTGTAATACAAGTCTGAAAAGAAGGTAACTGTAAACCTGTGAGACCCTTCGTATTAGGATTTAAAATCTTAATCTTAGCACATCACAATTAGTTTACGTTCTGTGCGTTACGATTGCTGTCACTGCTTTCTTCTTTGCCATCACTGGCCCACTTCTGCTACTGTTTGTAAAAAAAAAAAAAAAATTTCCCCCATCACGGTTCACGGGGTCCTGGCGAAGGCCCTGGAGAACTTGGTGTTGTTTTGATTCCTAACTCCGCGAGTGACGCTCAAGTGTGAGCGGCGAGCTGCGAAATGAGCAGCGGGTCCTCGTCGCTGCTCGAGAGTACGTGCGAAAGGACGGAAACGTTCAACTCGGTCCTCGTCACCAGCGTGACTCTTTCACTTTTTTGCTCTTTCAAATTTTGTGGCATTGAGTGCAAATTGGCAGGGTTGATATTTTCTCTTTGGCTTGGACGAGGGCCACGCACCACAGAGTCGGTCGCATGAGTCTGACACAAACGTAGTTGTTGCTGCAAAATGATGAGAAAAGGTTTCTAAAGTTAACAGAATAAATTCACTTTATTTATTTTATTTAATTATAATGTTATATTTTCCTCATCTGGTGAATTGAGACCAATTTTCTCCTCATGTTAATTATTAATTAATTCTCGCGAAATTACTTTATCCAAAAATGTGCCATACAACTTCATACATTTAAAAGAACTTTATTCTTGTCATATTTCAACATTATTTTCATAAAAGTATGACTTTTCTTATGATTTTAATAATAATTTCACATCTAGAAAGTAAAAATTCCCTCCTGCATTATTGGAACGTTGTTGTCGCAAGATGAGCGCTTTTTTTTTTTCTGTGCGTATATAACAACAGAACACGGCCCCGTTTTTTGTTTGGGTGCGAAATAGAGAGTAAATGTTTGTAGAAACACGTTCTCCCCGGTTGAATAAGAGGAGCTTCGGCACAGCAGCGTGCAAAACGGAGGGCGGGCCCACAGGAAGACGCCCGCCTGGTGCAGGAAGTGAAAGCGAGGTTCAGCCCAAAGCTTCCTTAGCGGGTCTTACCCGCTGTACGGCCTGTCGTCTAACTCGTCCTGGTCTTGCGTTTCAGGGGGGGGGGTGGAGCTCATGATATTTGTCAGATTTGAGTTTTTTAGCAAGCGCCTCCAGCCATGCTTGTTTGTCGCTGTAGATGGACAAACGCAGTCTCGCCAGCTGTTATGTAAGCAATTGTTTTGGGTCATTTGTGAGCGTTAGGTTGTTTTCAGGGCGATACGAGCCAAACTTGTTACTCGTTCGACTTTATGGTGCTGGCATCCTTGCGACTTAGTCTGTCCTCAGCACAGCTTTTCTCCTGTTAAATGTCGGTCAGCTTGACCCAACATAATCGTACCGTTCCACCCGTCGGACGTCACAGTAGGCCAGCGAGGCCCAGGGGTGGAATGTGGGATTGATTTTATTTATTTATTTATTTTTGCTGTTGGTTGAGGGGGGGGGGTGATCAATGGAACCCGAACACTCCTCTGACTCTGAGCTGTATTTTGGATGCTTAAGTGTCTCCTGAGAACATTGAATGCATATATTTTCAAAAACTGATTGCTTCAGCTCCCGTTCGTGTGCCTCGTTAGCTTTTACACGCAACTTCCTTTCCAGTTTGGATAAATATACCCGCTAGGCCCCTCCCCCAGATGATTATGTGAATATCAATATGGATCCCTGTGTGTGTGCGTGTGGTGTTTGACGTGAGAGGGAAGAGCAGGGGTGAGCTTGGTGTACAGAATAAATATTGATACAAAGCAAGCTCGAGTCCAGTTGATTAACGTGACCTCTGACAATAAACTCGACGGTTTCCGGAATTGAACGGCAACACCGGTCGGACGCCACACTACTTTTCCCGCGCATGAGGGCGAGCGTCGCGCTGACACGGAGAAGCGCGGCCATGAGTCGGCCGTGAGGCAAAAAAAAAAAAAAAAAACAGTGAGCGACTGCCGTGCTCATGTGTGACCGGAAGAGTTCCAGGAGGCATGCGAGCAAGCGGGAGTCGTCGAAGGAGTCGTCACGCTCCTCCGAATCAGGCTCGCGTTCGGCTGAGGCGACCGAGGCGCCCGTTGTCATCCCGGATGGTGAGAAATTTAGAGTAGCGATGCTTCGAAAATGAATGTCGGTCTCCACGGAGCTGCATCTTCCCATTTCAGACCTTCCCTGCAATTTAAAATCAGACTTCTTTCTAACGGGAAGTTCAGCAATTTTCCCCGGAAATCTTTTTTTTTCTCTCTCTGGAGCAACAAATCAGCTTGTGTTGCTCTCAGCGGGACGCTCTGAACATGTTTATGCAATCCTTGCTCTTTCTCTCGTCCGATCGTTGCAGCTGTTGCGCTTTGGAGAATTTGCGGGCCACCGACTCGCTTGAATTTATATTTTTTATGTGTGTGTGTGTGTGTGTGTGTTCATCCCATCAATGAATGTGAGTCAAAAGTCTCCCTTGTATGTCTGCTAGAAATGACAATTTGTGAACAAAAATATTGCTTGGCCAGCCCGAGACTTAATTCAGATTATTTTATTTCAAAATTGGAGTCGTCACAGAAGCGTCACAAAACTTTTTACGATTACACTTCGCTCGCATCACATTTTGGCTGCCGGTTGTTGTTTCGCATCGATTATTCCAACATTCCCACATGATCCTGAAAGGCTCGATGTGCCGCACGGCCATTCTCTGGAGCATGTTTTTTTTTTTTTTTTTTTTTTTGGAACACATGTTTAAAGAAGAATGAGGAACGATTGGTTATCAGTGCGTTCCCATACAGGACGGTGATTCACCCCATAAAGATAAGCGGCGGAGAAAAAAAGTCCTTCTGCCGATGACACCGTTTGTCATGTCACGCTGTCGGAATATGCCCCCGGGCGTATCTTTGCTCGTCCGATGATGGCGCAGGCGTGCGTGCGTGTGTGCGCGTTGGGCGCACTGATGCATCCCCCGAAGGCCAGAGCGGGGTGGCTTTGCATCGAACCGCTGAGTCCAACTGCACTTTTATGTTTTACGCTGCAGTGCTAAACTGATTGGTCGCACCATTTTCTTGTCCCGCCCCTCAATCGTCTCCTGAAGTCTTTCAACTCGTCATTACACGCATTTTGCATCATTGAACATAAATATCTGTTTATGAAAAATGCAAGTGCCAAGGCAAGTGAGTCAACAAATGTTAGCAGCACCAGAGAAGTGTTGGCTTCAATTTAGGGCTAAAAAAATCATGTTGCTCACTGAACTGAGGCTGGCATTTTTCCAAACCGTTCCCTGAAAATTGTGTTCCAATTTTGATTTGTTCCACTTTATTACCGTCTGTTTACCATCACAATTTTACTTTTATGGCATCCCTGCGGCGGTCACGTTTAAATTAGTTGACTTCCCAGGGGTGACCATTTTGGAATGTTCACAACATCGTTCGAGCGAAAACGGCCACGAGAACACTCTCGGTGACACAGGAAGTGGTCCTGTTCGCGTCGACGCGCGCGCTCTAAAAAGCGTTCCGGCTCACTCAATCAGCCGTAATGTTGACTTCTCATTGTCTTTTTTTGTTTCCATCACAGTGAAGGAGTTTCTTGCCAAAGCCAAAGAAGATTTCCTCAAGAAATGGGAGAATCCCGCACAGGTAAGACAAGATCAGACAGCCGAGTTCATTGAAGACTTTATAATTTTTTGTTTGAAAGTGTGGTTGGATGGACACCGGTTCAGGATGCGGCATGGATGGGATAGGTTTCAACTTATCTGGTCCTCGTCCCACCCCTGATGTTTTAATTTTCAAAGCAGTGCGCCCTCTGCTGGTGCAACGCACAACTGACATGTTCATTTCTTCTCATGCTGACGTCGTCCCTGGTGTGGTCAGCAAACCGCAGGATTGGACCACTTTGAGCGTCTCAAAACTTTAGGCACGGGCTCCTTCGGCAGAGTCATGCTGGTCGTACACAAAGAGTCGGGCCAGCACTTTGCCATGAAGATCCTTGACAAACAAAAGGTTCACCATCTCATCCTTTGCGTTGACTCAAATGCTTTCACTTTTTGAGTCAATCAACTTTTTAATTTTTTTGCGATGCACGTTTAAATGTTCTTCAACTTTGTGGCGCCTGCCAGGTGGTAAAGCTGAAGCAGATTGAGCACACGCTGAATGAGAAACGTATCCTGCAGGCGGTTAACTTTCCCTTCCTCGTGCGACTGGAGCACTCTTTTAAGGTTTGCATATTGTGAACGTTCATCCTCAGCCGTGTGTTGCGGCTCGTTTTGCGTCATGCGAAGCATTTTTACTCGTCTGCCAACAGGACAACAGTAATCTCTATATGATAATGGAGTACGTGCCCGGAGGCGAAATGTTCTCCCACTTGAGAAGAATCGGGAGATTCAGGTGTGTTTTGCATATTTTGTCCTCGATAGGTCCGTTGCATGCAAATGTTGTCTTTTTATTTCTACTTATATGGATGTGTTTTGTCGCAGTGAACCACACGCCCGCTTCTACGCAGCGCAGATTGTTCTGACCTTTGAGTACCTTCACTCGCTGGACCTCATCTACAGGGACCTGAAGCCAGAGAACCTGCTCATCGACCAGCAGGGTTACATCCAGGCAAGACTTCTTTTTTTTTTTTTTAGCTTTAGAAGGTGTGATTATTTAATTAGTTTTGAGAGTGGTTCCCTTTTTTTTTTTTTTTTTATTTCGGCAGGTTACAGATTTTGGATTTGCAAAAAGAGTGAAAGGCCGAACCTGGACGCTTTGCGGAACCCCCGAGTATCTGGCGCCTGAGATCATCCTCAGTAAAGTGAGTGAGTGCCGATGATTTCGGCAAACTATTCTTGAAGGTAGCTTAGCACCTTTTTTTTTTGTTTTGCGTGTTTCCAGGGCTACAACAAAGCTGTCGACTGGTGGGCTTTGGGAGTGCTCATATACGAGATGGCTGCCGGCTACCCTCCCTTCTTTGCGGACCAACCCATCCAAATTTATGAGAAGATTGTATCAGGGAAGGTGAGTTTATGAAGGTTGTGCCTTTTTTTTTTCTGTTTGTGGCGTGGAAATGCACGGCATCAAAATGAGGGCTGCTTCGATGTGGTTTCCTTACTTGCCCGAATATTCCAGATAGCGCTACACAGCTCGGTGCAAATGAAATGTTTTTGCGGTACGAAAGAATGAGACCAAGAAATAATTTTCCAGTTATGCCAGCTATATTCTGTACACGCTGATTGACAATTATTTTTTTTTTTGGTCTTTTCAAGAGGGAAATGCTGTTGCAAAAGTGTGCACACCCCCTTAAAACAGAGTGAAATGTTTGTAAGCCTGAAAATCAGACAGAAAAAGAAATGTTGACGTCAACACGCCGGTGCTGTTTCCAGGTTCGCTTCCCCTCGCACTTCAGCGCGGACCTGAAGGACATGTTGAGAAACCTGCTGCAGGTGGACCTCACCAAGCGCTTCGGAAACCTCAGGAACGGCGTCAATGACATCAAGGGCCACAAATGGTTCGCCACCACCGATTGGATCGCCATTTACCAGAGGAAGGTGAGCCAGATGTCTTGTTTAGCCGTTTGAGGGCTGGCTGACTCCAAACTAAAGTGACCACTTTAAAAAAAAAAAAAAAAAAAGTTTAGGTCAATCCGCTGCAGTCCACTGGTTGACACGCGTGCTCGTGTGTTTGTTGTAGGTGGAGGCGCCCTTCATCCCCAAGTGCAGAGGCCCCGGCGACACCAGCAACTTTGACGACTACGACGAGGAGGAGATCCGAGTGTCCATCACGGAGAAGTGCGCCAAGGAGTTTGCCGAGTTCTAGGTTCCCATCCACGGCTTAGCCAGAGTCGGGGGGGGGGGGGGGGGGGGGGGCGTCGGGCGGACTGCTTATTCGTAACATTTTTTTGTTCAACCCTTCGCCTCCAGACGGGAGACGCGGGTCAAGCGGCGAGGGAAGAGCCAACAGAACCAGCAGTGTTGCCTTTTTCTCATTTCTAATCCCAACTGTTACCTGTTCATCACTAAGCGTGTATCGTCGTGGCCAGGTTGTCCATCACATGTTGTCGTCGGGCGTTGTCAAGGTACCCAAGCTGCCTTTTTTTTTTTTTTTTTTCCCTCCCAGAGTCTCTCTTGTTCTTTGAGCGGTGACTTGATTGTCTTGTTAACCTGCCCCCCGCTCCAAAGTCGTCCAAGCAATACCGAGTCCAACAGATGTGCCTATCGCGATGCCAGCTGGTTGGAGCACTGTCAGACACTTCGCGTAGCGCTTTAGAGTCAGAAAAGATTTATCACCTTCCTTGCGACGCACATCTGTCTTTATTGCAGCATCTTTTTTTTTTTCATCTCACTGGTGATCTTTTTTTTTTTCTTTTTGTTGATCTGTGCTTATTTGGTATTTAAGAGTTGGATTAAGCACTTCTGTTATTTAAATTCCTTATGTTTATGTTGATTATATACACTGGTTTGAAAAGTCTACACCCCCCTGCTGAAGTTAATTTGCCGTTAATCAGAGGCCGAGGTGTGTGCTGACTCCCATTCAACACGAGTTTGAATGCGATTGGTTATTTCTGAACACAACTGCATTCTCACAAGTAGGGGTGTGTAGACTTTTTATGTCCATTGGATATAGAGATGCACTCAAAAGGATTCCACCCCCCCCCCCCCCCTTATTGCAAACAAAATGAACCAACATTACCACAATTTCATTAAAACATGACAGGGACTGTCTCGTGGACATTTGTACATTTTGCAAATTAACTTGCTGAACAACGTGAAGCACGGTGGATTAGCGGTTCGCTCCGAGGTCTGGGTTCGAACCCCGCGCCCTCCTGCTCTGTCGCACATTCCAACAAATATGCGTGTTAGGTTCCGCGAAGACTCGATGGGTGTACTTTACAAAAGGGCTTTGAATGCTTTTGAGTGCAAGCGTAAATGATGGGGAACATTTTTCAGCGTTGTCTCTCGTAGCTGTGAGTGCTTAAATAAAGATCCATTCTGCCCCAGTTGGCAAATTTGACAGCATTGCAAGGTTTTCTATATGGATTGAAGGAGGAAAAAAAAGAGTAGCAAACATGTTTCAGAGAAATGTGCCTAATTTTTTTTTTTTTTTTGTGAGGTTGCAGCATTATCGCCCCAAAACATGTAACCCCTTCACATTTGTTCAATTTAATCTGGCTCGAGGAGGACTTGAGCACACCTAAAATGGCCGCCAATCAGAAAAAGATTTTCCTAAAAGTGTCCAATCTTTATTTGAATTTGGATGCAAGACAATCGCAGACCAATGCTGATCCCTGGTTTGTTGACTCTGTGCATTCATGAAGCTTGTGATGCTTTACCGTCCTCACGTTCTCCCTCTTACACACACACACACACACACACACGCTCCCTGCGAGGCCCGAGGTGCTAGACTTGTGTCCTTGTGCTTTTCTTATTTGTATGCGCATTGCTTTTGACTAGCGTCGCTCCGTTTTTGTCATTTTGTGACATAGCTGTTTTGTTTTTGTTCCTAAACGAATGTGATTGGTTCAAATGCACGCTGGATTAATTTCTTAGAGCGCCTCGTCATGTCATGGAGATCAAACACTTATGAATGTCCTCAACTTGTCTGATGGTTTCAATGGCTGTTTGGAAAATATGATATTTTGTTTATCTAGGTCGCGGTAATCGAGTGATCTTTTTTTTTTTTTTTCTTCTCTCTCCCCCCCTACGTGTAGTAAAGCTACTACAAATCCATTCTATTATTTTCCATTGCAGCCTTTTCCACAAGTCAAAGCGTCACATAAGGCGTGGATCTTGACGCAAATTACGCTTTCAAATACAGTGGACCCTCCAAAGTCCAAAGAAACCAAAATGTTGTCATCTCAAAGCACCCCCCCCCCCAGCCACCCCCGCCCCCCCAATGAAGGTAATGTTGAAGTGAATTGATAAGTTCCGTTCTCAAACTGTGCCGAAGTTAACTGCTGTACAATAAACCTAAAATATTACTTGCCCTTTGAAGATGCGTAACAAATTTGTTTTTGTTTTTTTCTTTTAGTTAGCTTCTCAAGTGATTAGCCACTAAGCTCTCAACTACATGCGATTTGTGTTAGCAAGTTAATTTCTGTATGACATTAGCCGAAAAGGATAGCTGGCTAATGTTTTGGAATATTTTCGGAAAACAAACCAAAAAAAGCACAAGAAATTCAACAAACAAAACGCGCCCCATTGGCTCACGTTAACCGTTGCAGATTTCCATGACCAGTATTACCAAAAATCTACAAGGATGTAATTTAAAAAAAACAAAAAAAAAACAAGGACTGGGTCAAGTATGCTACGTAAACAATATTGTGCTGAGCAGATGCCTTACTTTGCCGCCGTGAGTTTCATTTGCAACTTTGTGGTTATCGGTGACGCTCTTCCTCATTTTTGTTACTGGTGCCCCCGTATTTGGATGTTGGACTTTGGGGGTCCCACTCATGTGAAGACACTGTATGTTCCGCGTTGAAGAGAGCACATGTAATATGGTCATGTTAAGACTAAAAGGCAACGATCCATCTTCCGGATTGATGCTTTTCTATTGTTGCGTGCCACATGCCTCTATTGTTCTTATTACTATATGATTCTTGTATATCAGACCAACACTAAATAATAAGTGAACATAATACTTTTCTCTCGTTGTTTGCCTTTGAATTAACATCCAAGTTTCCATGTTTAAACAACTCTTTTTACATCGGAGATGTTTTAGGTTCATATTTTCTAATTGTATTTTCAAAAAAATAATCTAAAGTTAAAAAAAAATGGTGAAACTAGAACATCTAATCTTTTTTTTTTTTTTTCTTCTCATGACCTGGGTACAGTGATTGTGTAGTCTAATGTACCTTTTTTTCCGGGGTGTGGGGGGGGGGTTGAGGTGAACTATACTGTATATTATAATGCCTTTACAGTCTTAACTATCTTACCTTCTGGAGAACTTGACAGATACCCTTAGAACACAGTGAATATGGTTTAAAAAAAAAAGTAAATATATATATATATATATATATATATATATACATAACATATTTTGCAAAATGTATCATTCCAATAAAGTTTTACTTGTCAAGAGGAATCTGTCCGCCTTTTGTGTACGTTTTTAAGACTATCGCGTATAAGATCTGCGTTAATTCTAATAGAAATGGTCAGGATAGTATCGTAGGTGCTTAGAATTGTCCAGGACAGTGCAGAATTTTTTTTTATTTACTCGATTCTTTTATCTTTAATGCTCGTTTTGCTTATAATAATTTCCAGAAAACTGCGTATTCTCAGTTGAAGTGTTTAATGGATGCTAGAAAAACCGATACACAGCTCTGGAGCCTTCTCTGTGAGATTGCAGAAGTGCGTTTAGGATTCCTACTCGCATACTCTTTGCCGCCCACCCACAAGGGGGTCAACTCTGCCTAGCCCACGGCTTTAACTGAAATCAACTCATAAGTGTGCCAAGGGTGTTGTAGATAAGATGCCGAGCATGGAGAAAATGTCACAACGACACAACGGCCAAGATCGTCACCTCTCTAATCATATGCGCCAAAGGGACCTCAGCTCACAAATTTCACAATGGAAGACATTTAAACGCGAACCAATGTTCTTGACTTTTATTTTAAACGCGACGCGCCGAAAATAAGTAATTATTTTTTTCTCTGTATTATCCACAAACGGAGCGTGAGGTGTCGAAAGTACCAAATTCGTGTAAATCAAACATAATTGGCCGTCTTCGTTGTGGCATCTTATTTAAGACACGTTTTAGCCTAACGAGACTACAACCATGGCCCCCGTTGCTTCCAAACGTGCGGTCACGTTGTTTTAGTCACGCGTCGCCGTGTGGTCCGCTTCAACACAAACTTGCGGCGTGGAACTTTTCCGGTCCACCTTAAGCGCACGAGCTCGACGCAGGAAACGTCGATTGGAATGGGCAAGCTAGCTGTATGTTAGTCGGGAGTGGACTGCTTTATTTCACAATAAAGGTTTGACGCCTCGAGTCTGAGTCGTTATATTTTATTTTGACACGATATCTCGGAATTACATACGTGTGTCATTTATTGCTTCAAAACCGGGGCGTACAAAAAAAAATACCCGCTGTAACTGAAACATTGTCGACCATCTCCGAGCGTCATGTGTCATTTACAACACGTTATCGCCTGACGAAATTACAACCCTGCCTTCCAGTTTACTTTCTTACTTTCTAAACGTACCCCCACTTTGTTAAGTCGCGCGTCGCCGTAAGCTCCACCCAACCTAGCTAGCGATAGGCGAGAGGGAGGGAGGGCGAAAAGAACTTTTGGCCTGCAACTCGGTCGTTCCACCTTAAGCGCACGAGCCAGACGCAGGCAAGCGTACGGGCGAAGGTTTCCGCTTGTCGGCCGCTGCAACTAACGCACTAGAGAGGGAAGACACCCCCCACCACCACTCCCCCCATTGCTCCCCCCAAAATAATACAGTAACACATAAAGAGGAGGAAAATGTCCGACGCCAAGTACCGTGAGTGGATACTGGACACTATCGACTCCCTGCGGTCACGAAAAGCCAGACCAGACTTGGAGCGAATCTGCCGAATGGTCCGGAGACGCCACGGGTGCGAGCCCGAACAAACGTGCGGCGAGCTGGAGAAGCTCATACGCGAGCAGACGGTTCTCAAAGTCAACTACAAGGGCTCCATTTCGTACCGGAACGCCGCCAAGGTTCAGCGGAGATGCCGCAAAAAGGACGACGCCGTGACGGCGTCTTCTTCTGCGGCGGCAGTGACTGCGACGACGTCTGCGGCGGCCGTGAACGACGCCAGTCACTCGGACTTGAGCAACGGGGACAGCGCGCTCGGCCCCGCGGACCCGGACGACGACGACGACGACGAGGTAAGTCACGTTTCTTTCTTGCTTGTTGTATTTATTTTTACGGTGAAGTGTTTCCTTCACAGGTGGGGGGACGAAACACACCAGTGCATCCTTTTTTAAATTATTATTTATTCAAATTATCTTGAAGCTTCTTTAACGTGTTTTGTGTGGGGAGTGGTTTGCGAGTGTACCCAGAAAAGGAATGCCGCAAACGGGGAGCGGCGGTTGAGCGCTACCGCGGACGACAGAAAGGAGGAGGGAGGGGGAGGAGGGAGGGAGGGAGGAAGAAGGTGCGCGTGCGAGCCCAGTAACGTCCATTTTCCCAACACTCGTTTGTGATTAAAAGACAGCCAAACACACTCACGAGTGGTTTAAAGCGCGTGCTTTTCGACAGAAGCGGCGTTTTGAGCTGGAAACGTGGCCAAAAACTCGGCGTTCGTGGTGCTTATGGTGGGGCGTCTGTCAAGCTTGCCATCCATAGGCCAATCATTCCCGGAAGCGGGATTTCACAATTAAATAATTTCGTTCAAACGCGCCAAAATTGCTTTTATTTTGACACAAATTGGGATACGCGTTTGTGTTTGCGTATAGGATTTCCAAGCAGGCACTCGGCCGTAAAAAAAGTGAAAAAAATGACAGTAGACGCGAGGACATTGTGCTTTTTTTTCTCGAGCGTCATGTGTTATTCAAGGCACGTTTTAGCCATGACGAGACTACAAACATTCCTGTCTTACTTCCGAACGTGCCAACATTTTAGAAGTCACATTTCAGCGACTTATATTGTGGACATGCTGCACATAGTGCTGTGGAAGTGCTCATCTGCGTCACTTTTTTTAAGCGACGGACGCGTGACTGGGCGACGTGGGAAGTCGACCCCCTGTGTCCTTTATCGGACACTCAGAAAGAGTGGTTCTGTATTTTATTTCAATGCAGCATTGTCAGATGAAAGTGTTTGGTAATTGGGAACGACGACGACAACAACAAGCTTGCTCCGCTGGATCGACGTGGCCGTCCGCCCGATGTGGGTTAAGCCGCGATCACGTCGAGTCAAAGTCCTAGCAAAAAAAAAAAAAAGCGACGTAAAACGTGGATCACCCTGATGTGAAAACTGGACGTGTCCAATAACGGACTCACCCACGTCAAACTAGAGCTGTTTGCGCGTCGCTTTAAAGTCGTTGCCCCCTCACCCCCCCCCCCCCCTCTTTCTTTTCTCCCCAAACGCCCTCCTCGCTCGCACCACGCACGCACAATGGCGAGACGTTTAAACTGCATGCGCACTTGGTAGGAAATGAGCGCAAAACAACAGAAAGCACCTCCCATCGGCTCTTTGTCGGTTGTCTCTTGTGATAGTGGGGTTTACAACGAAAGCACCCACCGACGAGGATCACATCGGCGTCTTAGGTTGGTGTTTTTTCAAGGGCGGTAGTGAAAGTTGTGTGAAATGCGGCGAGGAGGAGAAGGAGGGTTGCGCGCTCCACGACACGCAGCAGCAAAGCTCGCTCCCGAACCGCCCCGTCGAAAAAGAAACGTCCCCTCAACTCGTTTTTTCACCCTCTTTCATCAAATATGTGTTGCAGCTAATGATTTACAACAACGGAGGTCAAATTGCGACATGTGCACGAGCATTTTTCAGAATTCAGTCGCGTTCACAGAACGACACCCCCCCCCCCCCCCCCCATGCAATCATGTCAACAATCCTTTCGTGTTGAAAGCACCGGGGACGAGCAGGCCTTTCTTTAACGACGTGCAACAGTTCAACCAGGAATCGCTAATGTTCGCTTTTTGGAGACAGGGAGTGACAAAGACTCAAATAACAACTTAACTTTTATCTTCTGTGTGCTACTTTTGGATGAGTAAACGTGCATTGCTTCTCATGTTGAGGAACATGCACTCACAACGCAACCTTTAGTTTCAAACTTTACAGAGAAAGCAACGTGAGTTGACTCTAAAGGCCATTTCAGGACCAAAATAAATCAAAATATTTTCGGACAAAATGCCTAAAATGCGGCTGCAGCAAACCCCCCTCCATTATGGAGGTTACGTCCAAGACCACCCCACAATAACTCCAATCCGCAATATAGACTTCTGTTTAAATACTACATAAGCGTGAACTTATTTAACTTATTCACAATGCACATCAATAATCGTGCACAAAGATGTGCATTTATAGAATAAACCTGCAGTCATCAAAAAAATCCGGATTACAGTGGATCACATTCAATTTTAAATAAAAAATAGGCTGATCTTGAAAAACTTCCTGTTTTCAGTTTTCTGCCATCTAGTGGCTGACTGTTGAATTACATGCAAAATAACATGGTGGCAGAATGAAACTGTTACTTAACTGTACAAAAAAAAAAAAAACCTGGGAGCTCACTATGGAGGCGGTTTTATTGTATGTGTAAGCGAATATTCTTGTAAGTCTTCCAAAATTTAAGAATAACTTCAGAACCGTCCCCTCAGAATTTGTCTTCATGTTTACATTGTTCACTCTTCCAGGCCGACACCTCCATGGCCATGGACACAGACAGCAACATGGACGAGGAGGGGGGCGACGAGAGCAGGGACGGCCACGACGGACCCTCCCCCTCTCCCGGCCCCGTGTGCTTGGTGACAACGGCGGTTTTGCGAGCGGCGTCCGCACCCTGCTCGCCCTCTCACGCTCGGCCCGGTCCAGGTCCCGCTACCGCTCCCGCCTCTGCCTCTGCCTCCGGTCTGGACTGTGTCATCTCCTTCCAAATGGCTGCCGCCAGACCCAGCTCCTTGCCCCCTTCTAGCCCCAGGACCCTCGCACACCACGACTTGGCCAACGGTGTCACTGGATGCCCGATGGAGCGCCAGGAGCAAGGAATGCTCGTAGACAAAGGTAACGTGACAAGATGGGCATCATCAAATGCTGCAACATCTTTGCTAATTTACGTTAAAGTAGCAGGGAGTAGAGACCACAATATAGCGACCAACTTGAGGGGTCCTTGCACATGTGTGACTTGCTCCCACTTTTGTTTTTTAGCATGTCCGATGAAAGTCCACCCCGTACCCGTCTGCCCGAATGCTCCCAAGAACAATATGAAGGTGGAGGACAGCAGCCCCTTCTTGGACCAGCTGGTCCCCGACTACGCCGTGCCACTGGTAAAGCGCGCGGCCCCGTTTCTGCTCTTCATGTCCTTATTCAATCCGGACTTAACGCTCTCCACATTTTATTTCTCCCGTCCCGCAGGAGAGGAGCGGCGACGCGTCCCAGGTTAGAGCGCAGACGCTGTCATCGTCCGACGACTGTGAGTTTCGCAAAAGTAGAGCAAGTTGTGCATCATAATTCATTCTTTGTGGCAACTTCTGGTGTGCACGGCTTGGCCACCAGGGGGCAGTCGAATACAGTCATGTAGACGAAGAGTTGAGTGTTAATAACTTAAATCTAAAAATAATATATGTTTTGCAGAGGATAAACACTATATTCCTGTGTGTATTTTTATATTGATTGCTGATCTATTGCACAATATCTGCAAGCTATAGATTTATTTCCCACAAATCATCTGATACAGAAGCTAACAGTAAGTATTGGAAACCCAGCGACATTGATTTTCTGCAGCAGCTGTGTTTTTTTTGTCACGAATAGTAATTTTCTATCCATTTTCATACGTTACGAATTTGTGCGCATGACCCTTCAAAGCACATGACCCAAATGGCCGCAACCGTCATGGGCGAAACACGAGTGGCTGTGTCTATCACGATACACAGGAACACACCTCTGGACAATTTAGTCTTCATTCAACCCGACGTTTTTGTTTGTTTGGTTTTTTTTTCTTTGTAGAGGGCGCATGTTTCAATTTTGGAAAATATAATAATGATTGTTTTTACTCATAGTGAAATCACGATTAATAAACACGATTATTTATTGAGTTAAAAATATAGCATTTATTCAACTATCAAAACTCCATTTTAAATATAACCTAAAAGAAAAACAATTAAAGAAAGTAACAACAAGTATGTTCAAATAACAAGTCAGAACAAAAAAGAAAAATAAATTCCTGCTGTGCCCTCTTTGGCCTCTAAGGGGCAGTGTGGTGTACGCATGAAGACATTTGTACCCCCAAAAAATCTCTTCATTGTATTTCAATCTACAATTTTGTGTAATTCTTCTTGCTGAGTATTTACTTACTTTATTAAACTCAAATTTTGGTGTCAATAAACTGCTTTGAGCACACCTCACATTATTGGTGCAAGCAACATGGTGCATTCAGGTTGCCTTCACAATGTAGGAACTTGCATACACCCTCACGTCATTCAACACATTTGTTGTTTTTCTTAACTTAGAATTTTTTTTAAGAACGTGGGAAGCCAAAATCAAATCACATTTCAATTAATTATCCCGACCTATGTTCTATCAACAGGCCCACCAAAGAAGAACGCGGACATACTGGCCTCCTTGGCGCAAGCCGAGAGCGTTCACGTGAACGGCGACGATAAAAGCGACGACGTGTAAGTCAAGCGACAACCGCAGCTCTTCTGAGAATGTGCACAAACTAAATCGATGTCCTCCTTCTGTGCTGGCAGATCGGTGAAGAAGGAGAAGATGAGTCAGAACTTGCTGCAGTGGACGGTGGCCGACGTGGTCAGTTACTTTGCCGACGCCGGCTTTCCCGAGCAGGCGCTGGCCTTCAGGACGCAGGTGGTTGTCCTTGCCGTTCATCCGCGTGGGTGATGCTCCCACGGAACATTCAATCTGAAAATATATCTAATCTTCTTAAAATTGATTTAGTTATTTCAAAATACCCAGCAAATTGGAGGAAAAAATGTGCTTGCTTCTTAACTCATTTACTGCCATTGACGGCTAAAGACGTCAAAGATCCCTTTTTTTTTTTTTTCGTTTTTTACTTGGCTGAGTTAAGTCATTTAATAGCACTGTATTTTAAAAAAAGTACCCTTGCCCACAAGGGTCAGGATTAGTCCCAAGTAGCTTGATCCCTAACGCCGCGTGTCCATCCACAGGAGATCGACGGCAAGTCGCTGCTCCTCATGCAGCGCAGCGACGTGCTGACCGGCCTCTCCATCCGACTCGGTCCCGCGCTCAAAATCTACGAGCGTCACATCAAGGTGCTGCAAAGGAGCCATTTCCTGGAGTGTGACGACTTCTGATGGATTGCGCAGACTTTTTTTTGGGGGGGGGGAGGACGGGACTCTTCCACTCGGCTCCTGCCGCTCGTCTCGATGTATGAAGAACACGCGTGGAGGAACGACACGACCAGTGACAAAGCAATCATCCTACCTCTCATGATCCTCATTTTCCCCCGTGCAAAAGGAGCAGTGGCCCTTTAAGAAAAGCCGCACATGCACTTCCTGTGGACTTTATGACAGCGACGCGTTTGTCGTCTCAGACCCACCAAAGTCTCGCAGTTAAAACAAAACGAACGTTCCACGTTCATGCATCCGAGTTTCTGACGTAGCTGCTAACACGTGACGTTTCGTGTTCATTTCTCTCGTTACGTACCTCATTGGTTTGCGTTGGGAGCGGCGACACACACGTGGTCGAAAAAAAAAAAGAAACCGGCAATGTTGAACTTTTTAGGCCAATGCGTTGGACCACATGCAATATTTTCTGTGTTCGTCGTCTGCCGCTCTGTCTGTGTTCTGATACAAGTCCTCCATTTGAAGCGTGTGACATTCCATTTTGTGTCGTAGGGTTTTTTTGTCCTTTTATCAATCAGTTCATACTTCCGACAAGAGTCACAAATAAAGTTCACGCCTGTTTGACCTATTTGTTTATTTTTTTGTGCGGAAATGTTCAGTACATTCGTTTAACATGGAAGGTAAAGCATGAACACAATAATGAACCCACGTTACATAAATTGCTGGAGTCAGCGGATAAATTAGTTTAATTTCACTCTTAATGCGTGGGCAGGCAACTATTCGGACACAATTAACTGTAGCACTTTCTGTCTGCGGGGCAAACCCCTGAAACAGTAGCAACCAACGTTTCAAAACCAAGCAAAGTTGCAAAAAAAAAAAAAAACGTTTCTCCTGAATTAAGACTTTAAAGCAGCCAAATGTTGCTCACTCCAAACGGTGACGGTTCATCCAGTGACCTTGAGTGATACACAGATCGCCATGCAAATGCTACGTGTAACAATAAACACTTGTTGCAACATTTTTTTTTTTCATGAATTTCGTACGGCCCTGGGAGGATTTGAAACAAAAATGGCCCCTGATATAAAAAAGAAGGTCAATGCGATGTTCTAAAGGATGAACGGCAATATCGGGGAACGCAGGGTGGGATAGTCCTTGAACTCCTTCAGGTAGGCTCGGTGTTTGCCTCGGGCCCACACGCTCATCTGCACGAAGGCGGCCAGCGTGAAGAGGACCACGGGCAGGCATTGCGTCATCACGCTGAAGCCCAGCCACGAGCCCACCTAAACACACACATTTCAATGAAACATTTACCCCTGTCCTGTTTGTGGGGGCGATAATTCCGCAAACGGTTCTCAAATTGCCGGGATCAGCGGCCGGTGAAGAATTGACAATAGAAGAAGAACAAATGCAAGAATGGCGGAAGACCCAAAAAAACAAATCAAAGACCCACCGGCGAGTTTCCACTCGAAAGTGTGGAGACACTTTTACGAGAATAAGAATAAGAATATGCAATCTCCAAGAACTGCTTTGCAAAGGTAAAATATAACAGCAACACTACGAATATGCAAACCCACCTCGTTCGCTATCACTGTGAACTACTCGCAGGTGATAAAAACTAGTAGTTGTAGTACTAGTGTTACTTTTCAGACGAACTGAACATGACCAGACAATGATCTTTTCTTTTATCAGTGGGTCATTATTATCATTGTGGAGGGACATAACTACTGTCTTGATATATCCATTTGTTTTAAATGCGAATAAATTCTATATTTGCTGGATTTGAAAAACGCAGAAAATTTGGAGTGGTGATTTTCGTTGGTCAGCGCTGTAAGTTCCACTTTGGAACTGTAGGGGGAGCCCACGAGCAAATTTAAAGATCATGAACACTCGAGACACTTCGCAGTCTAAAAATAAATCGGCAAAACAAAGTATTTACTTTATTTGAGTGAAAACAAAAATATGCATTTCCAAATGTTTCCATTTTGGGGGGGGGGGCATTATTTTGTGGTTATAGCTAAATAAAATTCCGTTATGTATTAACCTAGGGGGGCAGTATTGTAAATTTCACTGTCTTTTATTCATTTACAGTTTTTTTGGGGGGGCACAATCTTTAAAAATGTAATTATCAATACAGATGGAAGTTGAATCAAGAGAAACGGAATATGTTGTCTTTATCCTATAAAAAATCACCAGTATTTGGAGGAGAAACACCAATTATTGGAGTTCCATGTTTTTCATTGGTTCCTACCTCATACGTGTAGTTTGGACACGACACCAGCCAGAAAATCCATGTGAAGGGATTCTTCGTCGGATAAGGAATCTTCTTGACTTTTGCACCTGAGATAACAAGAAACATTTTCTCATCTTGACCACAAACATCCTCTACGAGTATTGTAATACCTGGCTGTTTGAGGTTACGAAGCGCCACGTGGATGGAGAAATTCCCAACTTGGCAAAACTGCGTGCATAAAAAAAAAAAAACATTCAAGCACGAGTAGTTTGTTAGATTTACATCACTTATTTTAGCGTTAAACCTACCAAGAAAACGTAAAGTCCGACATTAACCTGCTGCTGCCCGTAAACTAAAAAAAAAAAAAAGAAGGAAAAAGAGATGCACTACAATGAGAACTTTTGAACGAATGTGAGTGAGCGAACGTGATTGTGGCACTTACGTGGCGGCGTGTAGAGCGGGTGGTTGATGTAGTACGCCATCCAGGCTGCAGCACACCAGTAAAATCCGCAATTCTGTAATCATTTCCATTTAAAGTTGCTGATTAATTTCTCTTTTAGATTGATGACCAAACAATGAAACCAATTCAAATCAGCATCACGGTGGGCAATTTTCAAATCGCACTTTTTTTTTTTTTTTTGCTACGCATGCAGCGGAGTGACCTTAAAAATGTTCCGTAGAGGCATGGTCCCGTGTGAGATACGGTGGACAAACAGCGTCTCCAGAATCCTTTTGATGTAATGTAAAGAGTGACAGATGCAAGCAGAACTGCGCAAAAAAAAGGGACATTTTCTTATTTAAAGTATTGATTATAAATCAATAGGAGGGTGGGGGGGTATGAATAAAAAAGCGACACTTACTGTACGACCCAGTTCTTGCTGGCAGTGAAGTCATATTTTGGAGAGTAAATGAAGGGGAGGCGGAAGTAGAACATTAAATAGATGACCAGCGGACCCACACACTCCGCGAGGAACACCTAAAAGGAAAACGGAGACAATTTCATTTTCGTTCACAAAGACCACAAAATGTGCAACCACAAATAAGTTCATCACATGTTCAACAGTCGGCTGTTTTAGTATGTTTGCAAGGATGGGAAAATTGCCAACAGGCGTTTGAGCCATGAAGCGATAATGAGCAATCAGTAAGCCAAGTCTTTCTTCTGGACGACAACCGGATCAGCACCGTGACTTGTCGGGTGCTGCGTTGCTAATAATTAGCATGAATCGCAAGTCTTTTGTCATGATACGCGTCGGGCATGACAGCCTTTTGTTATTGTTTTCGTCACCTCCCTGCCATGTGTCTTTTGTTATTGTTTTCGTCACCTCCCTGCCATGTGCTTTGTGTTATTGTTTTCATTCTCACCAGCCACGCACCTGTTCCCAGTTCACGATCACACACCTGCTCCCCATCTGCTCCCCTGATTACCGGACTATTTATACCTCCCATGCCCTCAACCCAGTGTCGGGTCATTATCCTGTTTGGCTCCCTGTTGCTGCACCACGGACTCTCACAACTCGCGTTTCGTTCCTGTTATTGCTCGTGTCATCATTCCCTGTCCGCCTGGTTCGTTCCCGTCTCGTTTTTGTTGCCTTTTGTTGTTGATTTGTCCACGCCCCGTTGTTTGTCCCTGCTGAGAGTGGCAATAAATTCCCTTAACCCTATCCACCTCCTGCCTCCTCGCCTTTTGGGTCCACCTCCTCATCGCCGCAAGGCGATATCTTGACAGAATGACCCGACCACGAAAAAAGGACCCAGCGAGGGGCTCGCGGCGGCGTCATGGACACCGCCGCACGGACCCCCCCCACCAACCCGCCGAACAGCTCAGCGCCACGTCTGCCTCGTTACCAGCTTACCCCGCTTACGAGGACGAGCTCGCAAGGGTCGCCTACCTGATGGACTCCCGCCGCACTGAGCTGAGTGAAAAACTGGCCCAGATAGCGGAGCGGGTGGCCTCAATAGCGGGGAAGGGCGCCGCCGAGGCACCACCCCGGGAGACTCTCCAGGAGCTGACCGCTCAGATCGCGGCGCTGGAGGATCAGACGGTGGAGAGCATGAGGCAGTATTATTCGCTGCAGGCACAGCTGGCTGACCTAAAGCAGGCTGAAAAGGTTCACGCCTCCATGCCAGCTGCAACCACCCACGTAGCCTCCCCGTCAGCTGCCCACACCATGCAGCCTCCAGTGCCGGTCCCTCATCAGACGCTGCCTCCAGAGCCCCACTCCGACTCCCCGCCAGCTGCTGAGCCCCGTCCCGGCTCCTCGACAGCTGATGAGCCCCGTTCCGGCTCCCCGCCAGCTGTTGAGTCCCGTCCCGACTCCCTGCCAGCTGCTGAGACCCGTCCCGGTTCCCCGCCAGCTGCTGAGCCCTGTCCCGGCTCTCCGCCAGCTGTTGAGTCCCGTCCCGACTCCCTGCCAGCTGCTGAGCCCTGCCACGGCTCCCCGCCAGCTGCTGAGTCCCTTCCCGGCTCCCCGCCAGCCGCAGCGTCCCTTCCCGGCTGCCCGCCAGCCGCAGCGTCCCTTCCCGGCTGCCCGCCAGCGGCTGAGTCCCTTCCCGGCTCCCCGCCAGCCGCAGCGTCCCTTCCCGGCTGCCCCCCAGCCGCAGCGTCCCATCCCGGCTCCTCGCCAGCTGCTGAACCCTTTCCCGGCTCCCCGCCAGCTGCCGAGCCCCTTCCCGGCTCCCCGCCAGCTGCCGAGCCCCTTCCCGGCTCCCCGCCAGCTGCCGAGCCCCGTCCCGGCGCTCTGCCCGCTGCTGAGCCCCGTCTCGGCTCCCCGCTAGCTGCCGAGCCCCGTTCCGGCTCCCCGCTAGCTGCCGAGCCCCGTTCCGGCTCCCCGCCAGCTGCCGAGCCCCTTCCCGGCTCCCCGCCAGCTGCCGAGCCCCGTTCCGGCTCCACGCCAGCGGATGAGTCAAGTGCCGGCTCCCCGCCAGCAGATGAGTCCTGTTCCGGCTCCTCCCCAGCTGTTGAGTCCCGTCCGGACTTCCTGCCAGCTGCTGAACCCCGTTCCGGCTCCCCGCCAGTTGATACGCCCCGTCCCGGCTCACCCCAAGCTGGGGGGGCCCGTTCTGGCCTCCCGAGAGCTGCTGACCCCCCCTCCGGCGCCTCGCCAGCGTCACAAGTCCCTGTTCCGGCGGAGCACGTCGTGCGTCCGCTACAAGTCCCTGTTCCGGCGGAGCACGCCGTGCGTCCGCCACAAGTCCCTGTTCTGGCGGAGCACGTCCTGCGTCCGCCACCAGCCCCTGTTCCGGCGGAGCACGCCCTGCGTCCGCCACAAGTCCCTGTTCCGGCGGAGCACGCCCTGCGCCCGCCACCAGTCCCTGTTCCGGCGGAGCACGCCCTGCGTCCGCCACAAGTTCCTGTTCTGGCGGAGCACGTCCTGCGTCCGCCACAAGTCCCTGTTCCGGCGGAGCACGCCCTGCGCCCGCCACAAGTCCCTGGTCCGGCGGAGCACGCCCTGCGTCCGCCACCAGTCCCTGTTCCGGCGGAGCACGTCCTGCGTCCGCCACAAGTCCCTGTTCTGGCGGGGCACGTCCTGCGTCCGCCACCAACCCCTGTTCCGGCGGAGCACTCCAGGCGTCCGCCACAGGTCCCTGTTCCGGCGGAGCACGCCCTGCGTCCGCCACAAGTCTCTGTTCCGGCGGAGCACGCCACGCGTCCGCCACAAGTCCCTGTTCTGGCGGAGCACGTTCTGCGTCCGCCACCAGTCCGGGCTCCGGCGGAGCATGCTCTGCGTCCGCCACCAGTCCCTGTTCCGGCGGAGCACGTCCTGCGTCCGCTACCAGTCACTGTCCCCGCTGCACCTGGCCCGCCGCTGCTCCAAGTCCCGGCCTCTGGTGCGGCCGGCCCCCGGCCGCTCCAAATCCCTCCATTGGCGGCGCCAGATGGTCCGCCGCCACCCCAATTCCCTGTCCCGGCGGCGCCCGAGGACACGCCATCGCTTCCCGTCGCTGCCTCGGCGGTGCTCGACGATCCCCCGTCGCCCCAAGCTCCTGCACCGGTGGTGGAGGACGACACGCCGCCGCCTCTCGCCTCTGCCCCGGCGGTGCCAGATGAACCACCGTCCCTTCTCGCCTCCGTGTCGGCGGCGTCCGACGATCCACTACAGATCCAGATTCCTGCCTCGGCGGTGGACGATGACCAGCCGCCGCCTGCCGCCCTTGCCTCGGCGGCATCCGACGAACCGCCACCACTCCACGTTCCTGTCCCGGCGGGGCTTGACAACCAGCCGCCGCTCCACTTTCCTGTCTCTGCAGGGTTCGAGGACCAGCCGCCATGCCACGTTCCTGTCTCGGCGGGGTTCGACGACCAGCCGCCGCTCCACGTTCCGGTCTCGGCGGGGTTCGAGGACCAGCCGCCGCTCCACGTTCCTGTCTCGGCGGGGTTCGAGGACCAGCCGCCGCTCCACGTTCCTGTCTCGGCGGGGTTCGAGGACCAGCCGCCGCTCCACGTTCCTGTCTCGGCGGGGTTCGAGGACCAGCCGCCGCTCCACGTTCCTGTCTCGGCGGGGTTCGAGGACCAGCCGCCGCTCCACGTTCCTGTCTCGGAGTGGTTCGACGACCAGCCGCCGCCGCCGCTCCACGTTCCTGTCTCGGCGGGGTTCGACGACCAGCCGCCGCTCCATGTTCCGGTCTCGGCGGGGTTCGACGACCAGCCGCCGCACCAAGTGCCTGCCTCGACGGCGGTCGACGTCCCACCGCCACGTCTCGTCCCGGCTCCGGCGGGGTCCGGCGTTCCACCATGCCTCGTCTCCGTCTCGGCGGCGTCCGACGTCCCGCCATTGCTCCAAGTTCCTGCCTCGGCTGCGCCCGCCTCAACGCCGGTCCAAGCTCCGTCCTCTGCAGCACCCAGCGTCCCGCCGCCGCCCCTCGTCTCAGCCCCATCAGCGGACTCAAGGTGGAGTTCGGGTCGTCCCGGACGTCCGCCTGAATGGCCCCATCGGGACGCACTGGTCTGGCCACCCGCACGGCCCCCTGAAGGGCCACGAAAGGACTCGCTGGTCTGGCCCACCGGGCATCCGCCAGACCGGCCTCGATCACGGGTCGTTGACCCACCTCCCGACCCCTTCCGCCCACCCTTGTTTTTGGGACATGGTTTTTTCTTTTTTGTTATTCTTGGGGACGGCTGGAATCCGTCCCTTGAGGGGGGGTACTGTCATGATACGCGTCGGGCATGACAGCCTTTTGTTATTGTTTTCGTCACCTCCCTGCCATGTGTCTTTTGTTATTGTTTTCGTCACCTCCCTGCCATGTGCTTTGTGTTATTGTTTTCATTCTCACCAGCCACGCACCTGTTCCCAGTTCACGATCACACACCTGCTCCCCATCTGCTCCCCTGATTACCGGACTATTTATACCTCCCATGCCCTCAACCCAGTGTCGGGTCATTATCCTGTTTGGCTCCCTGTTGCTGCACCACGGACTCTCACAACTCGCGTTTCGTTCCTGTTATTGCTCGTGTCATCATTCCCTGTCCGCCTGGTTCGTTCCCGTCTCGTTTTTGTTGCCTTTTGTTGTTGATTTGTCCACGCCCCGTTGTTTGTCCCTGCTGAGAGTGGCAATAAATTCCCTTAACCCTATCCACCTCCTGCCTCCTCGCCTTTTGGGTCCACCTCCTCATCGCCGCAAGGCGATATCTTGACATCTTTCTCACAAAAAAATGGGTCCCGGCTCCTTAAAGATTTGGTCTTGACTTGTTCTTGTCATCTCAAAGTTATGACATTCGCCTAGTCGAAAGTCTTGGTCATGACTTGGTTTTGGCTGCTCGGTCATGGTTTTGACTCGGTCTAAACTTCCAACATGTGTGACACCCGCAAACTCAACGGAGTCCTCGAACTAAAATAGTGCTGATGAGGGTGTAAGGAGAGAGGAAATGCGGGGGGGCAACAACGTGGCACAGTGAGGGAGATGAGAGGGTCGGGGGGGGGCTTGGGGGGATAAACACCCTGGAAAGAAATGGGGCCATGAGATTAGATGTCCCGGGATAGATCGACGCTGCGGGAGGTGAGAGGAAAACAAACGACCGCAAATGGCCTTTTAGGAGTCGCACTGCGTGCGCGTGTATGTGTGTGCGTGGGTGTGCGTGGGTGTGTGTGCGTGTGTGTGTGTGAGACAAAGTGACTCCTTGGATTTGATGTTCCGGAAAATACAGTGGCGGACTGTTTGGTACTTGGGCCTTCCGAGGGGATTTACCCGACTGAATCCATCTCTTAACACCGCCACTATCGCCACACGATTATAGAAACCATCAAAAACACAAAATAACAGCTGCACTCAGAATAAATATCTAATTACATGATAAATACATAACAAGTAAAAAAAAAAATTCCATGCATGCAATATTCTCACCAGAGATGCGGTGAGGATGAAGTTGAAATCTGATTGGCGAAAGAACAAGTCCCGTTGCTAACGTCGTTTGTGACATTTGCCAGGACGAATTGAATCCGCCTTTTTTTCCCCCCAATTTTATGAACGCACCTCCACGGTGCCGTTTAAATCCAATTCGCAGTAAGCGAGTGTATCCGTGTCTTTTGCGAACTCACAGTCCCCCATGTGAGTTGTGGTCCAAGATCACTGAAGTAGAAGCTGGCTGTGGTCCCCACGGGAAGCGTTTGGAGGACTTCCTCATCCCGGAGACACTTTGTTTCTGAGGGAAAAAAAAATAAATAAATCACCCAATTAAGATCTGGGTTCTGGATGACGATAAAACGTGAGCTGACGAACGTACTCGGATCCAAGCGCAGAGATTGCCGAGCCGGGTACCACTTTGGATCTGTCAAAATGGAGTGAAACATTAAAGTGTCGTATTTTTTTTTCTTCTTTTGTAAAATATTTAGTACGTACATGATTTGTGAAACAAAGCCTTAATATCCAAAATAGTGGACGTTGGCTCCACCTGAAATGACAAAGCAAAAAGATGTCTTAGTTGTGTGAGGTCAAGGACTTCAAACAAAATGGATTATAAATCGTCAAATAAAATCAGGAAAGTGGAAACTGGCGAAAGGTCTCACCTTGTCCAAGAGGAGAAGTTTCTCCTTCGTCTTCACATCCACGATTTCCACCTCAAAGTAAACAATCCTTTTGGCCTTTTTGGGTGGTTTGGGTCTGGGTCTGGATGAGGACTTCTTCTCGGGCTCGGAACCGTTTACATTCTTTGCCTCTAAGGCGAGGACATCCATGATTCCCAAGAGTCGGCCGGAGGAACAACCTCCGGCGCTACTGATCGGCGGCTCTGGTGCGAGTGGTGCCGGAGTAGCCTTTCACTCCCGGAGGAAGACGGCGGCGGACTGCGACAATCGCTCGGGTTTTTGTGCCGAGCGGCCAGCGAAAAAAATGCCTGGAAGGCGAAGTGGTGCGGAAGAACATGACACTGAGCCTCACCTGAATAGCTCGGACCGCAGCCCCCTGTCATGCTAGGCAGAAGCGCTGAAGACGAAACCGGAGAGCCACAAGACATAATCCACAGAGCGCCATTTGCGAGGCTAAATATAAGCTGCCTGATTTGCTCTTCACACAGCAGCTCGCCCGTAACCTTGGGACGGCGCATACAGTACACAGTCAAGCCCGTGACAAATACCGACGTGTGGTCCTTGGACCCAGGTCAACTGTCAACTACTTTAGAAGACACTGCTCCTGTCTGCTCGGATTGTGGCTCGAGCAGGCCTGCTTTCAAGTCCGATCTGGTACGATGAAGACCCTCCGCATGCCAACACACACATACTCACCCGCTCCACTCTTAGGCCCTTCTCTGACCTCGGACCACCTGTTTACCTATTCTTTCCTACTCCTGACCTCCAATGCCCCATTAATGATGTCCTCTATGCAGAGCTCCCGTGGTGATTTCACATAAGGGACAAGTATGGCAATGTTCCAAAATGTCCATTTATATATTATATTTAAACTTATCTCACAGGTTTATCGATTACCGAATCCGAAGGCGAATGTATTTATAAAGTAACTTGTAGTTGTATTTTATTCACTCAACTCATTACATATATACCCATCTATGTTCTTTGTTCTATACAGAAACAGCAGGATCGGTTATGGAAGAAGGCAGCAATGCACTTATTGTATTATTGCTGGAATTAGGTTTTAAAAACAACAGAGGATAAGTTGGGGATTGGAGAATCCATCAATAGGTGAAATCGTGAACGTTAAGCCGCGAATATGTGGGGGTCCATTGTATTTATACATTAAAAAAAAAAGATTAAAAGACGGTCAGAAAGAAAGCGCGATGCTGTTATAAAACTGCACGTGCTTGTTTCAGGTAAACTAGAAAAAAGTTAGCAAAAGTTGTAAAATACGACGTGCGATATTTCTCTATTTCGCTTCAGTTAATAACGAAAACATTGTGTTTAATAGAGGGGAAAATATATAATTAAAAAAGGAGTTTCGCCCACTTCCTGGTTTTCGTGCAAACCCGGAAGTAACAGCAGGGAATCATCTCGCCACATCGCTGCTCTTTCTCTCACACGCACGTCAGTAACGCTCGCTTCTTCCAGAAGTTTCTTCCCTGCGGTTGGCCGTCTGCCTCCGCGGCCCCGGCAGTCGAGTCATCGATGCCCCGGTAGACACGCGGCTCTGACGTCTGCTCGTTCCATCTGGGTGACACTTGCCTCCTCGTCTTTGGCGTGAAGTGGAAAGTCGTCTACGTATCCAAGTGAGCCGGGTCAAGCTAACCCTTTCTCCGTAGCTAGCGAGGAGGCTAACGAGAAGCGAATGCTGTTCAAGCCGATGCAGGCTGCAGCGGCGGCGGCGGGTCCACCTGGAATGTCACCACTTCCCGAGACGTGGCCGAAGAAGTGACCGGTCGTTGTGATGGGTAAAGACTACTACAAGGTGCTGGGTATAGCCAAAGGCGCGTCGGAGGACGAAATCAAGAAGGCGTATAGGAAGCAGGCCCTCCGCTATCACCCCGACAAGAACAAGTCCGCCGGCGCTGAGGACAAATTTAAGGAGATCGCAGAAGCCTACGACGTCCTCAGCGACGCAAAGAAAAAGGACATTTACGACCGATATGGCGAAGAAGGTAAATGTCCTAATTTTACCTCCGTTTCTTCATTATTTGGTCCCAACAGTGTCCACAGATGTCATCTCTGCAGCATGAGAACGTTCTAGAAAGTACTAGAACCTCACCGAGGTCGTCGCTTAACTCGCTGCAAAGGTTCAAAAGTGTCATTTTGTTGCAGTGAAATGTTATACCTTTCACTGCCGAGAAGGTAATAATGACGTTATTACCACGTTGCCAATTTGCATACGCTCGCCCGCCACAAATGAATAATTCGCGTCTGCGTTTTGCCACAGCCATATGCAGTCATATCTATTTGCTGTTGTGATTAAAAATATGTGCACATAACAGAAGTAAAAAAAATGTCTTTGTTTATGGACCATTGCTTGTACTGCAAAATGTCAGGAAAAGGATACTAGAACATCTGAGCTCAATTGTGGAGGTGCATTCTGACTCTGTTTAACATGAGGGATTGGTTCACAAAGACCTGGCATTTCAACAGCGTTTGGTTTTTTTTATTGCACAGGTCAACAGATTTATTACAATTTTTTGTCAATCAGTTGTTGCACTAATTCTGAATCTGCCCTCACTTTTTCTCGAGCATGTGAAGTTTTCATTTATAGAATATAGAAATATAATTTGTAATATTTATTAATTGAAACTGATTGTGATGACTTCCTGTTTTCTGTTTCAGGTCTGAAGGGCTCCGCCGTAGGTGGCGGCGGCGGCCACTGCGGCTCCACGTACAACTACACTTTCCACGGCGACCCCCACGCCATGTTCACCGAGTTCTTTGGCGGCCGCAGCCCCTTCGATCACTTCTTCTCGCAGAATGGCGGCGACGACACGGTGGACGCCGCCGATCCCTTCGCCGCCTTCGGGATGGGCGGCTTCCAGCGGCCTTTCAAGTCCCACCTGGGCGGCCCTCGCGTCGCCCGCGAGAGGCAGAAGGACCCGCCGGTGGTGCACGAGCTGAAGGTGAGCCTGGAGGAGGTCTTCGCTGGATGCACCAAGAAGATGAAGATCTCCCGGAAGCGGCTGAACCCCGACGGGCGAACCATGCGCAGCGAAGACAAGATTCTGTCGGTGGACATCAAGCGCGGCTGGAAAGAAGGAACCAAGATCACCTTCCCCCGAGAGGGCGACGAGACCCCCATTAACATTCCCGCCGACGTGGTGTTTGTCGTGAAAGACAAGCCTCACCCCGTTTTCAGGAGGGAGGGTTCCGATATTATTTACCCGGCCAAAATATCACTCAGAGACGTAAGTCACACTTTTAAGTGGACATTTCATTAGGTACACATGTATTGCTTCAGTTTTTTTTATTCTATGATGAACATTTTTTAAATTTAATACTAAATTCATACCCCTCTAAGGAGCTGTCATTTACTCACAGAATGGGGGTTCACTAATGTCAGCTTTACAGATGCCACCTCCGTGTATTTGAGGTGAGGTGCTCATTCATTTGTGCGTGTGTGTGTGTGTTTAGGCGCTGTGCGGGTGCACGGTCAGCGCGCCGACGCTGGACGGCCGCACCATCACGGTGACGTCACGGGACGTGGTCAAGCCGGGCACCAAGAAGCGCATCGTCGGCGAGGGCCTGCCGCTGTCCAAGTGGCCCGACAAGCGAGGCGACATGATCTTGGACTTCTGCGTCAAGTTCCCCGACAAGCTGGGCCAAAACACGCGCGACGCGCTCAGGCAGGTCCTCCCGCCATGACGCGGAACGCTACTTCCTCCACGCCGTTCTTCAGGGTGCTGTTACTTGAGTTGACGTTGAAACTTGACCTGGTCTGACAGCGACTCAGGGCTGCTTTGCATTGACTTCAGTTTGCTTGCTGAAGACAAACACACTCCAAAAATGTCTTCAACGTAAGACCACAGAAGTGACTTTGAGTATTTATCATCATTCAAGAACAAAACTTTTTTTTTTTCTTTTTCAAAGAGTGAGCCACCACTGCCTGAGTTTTGAGTTTCTCTCTTCGCTTAACACTTTTAACTCGCTTAAAATAGTGAAAGTCAGTAATGGAGCTTGGACGCTACGGAGTATTCAGGCCGCCCCAATCAAGCCGTGATATTCCAGGACAATTACCGTCATTTTGCAAAAAAATAAACACAAGAAAATGACATACACTATTATTCTTATGAAAAAAAAAATCTAATTATCCCCCAAAAAGCCACACGTTCAAGCTTTTTATGTGGAAATGTGTGCGTGAGTGTAAAAGCAAAACATTAAACATTGAATAAATGACATTTCCTTGTCAATTGCGATATTGACACTATTAAACAACAAATTGATTCCCGAAATATTCCGACAATTTATCTCACGCAATTCTTAACTAATATTCGGCATTTTCCTTATAATTTTACCATTCAGATCTTTTCAGTGCTTCTCTTCAACTGCTTTTCGCAAAGCACGTGAACAGTATTTGAAGAGGCTCCGCCCCCTCCCTCCACCTGCATTTTTCTCAAGCGCTCATGTCGCGTTCCCGTGACACGGGCGACTTCACTTCCGCTTCCTGAGGTGCTAAATGAACCGTACCTCCGATGTGGCACTGTGAGCTCCGTTTCACCACAGCTGACCTCGTGTGAACTATGTTTACGATGTCGGTTACCTCAGTCGCACTAATCCGAGTGCATTTGTCCCGCAATTATCAATGCCAGTGAAGTAGTGCGCCAGTACACTTTTTGTATTAACTTGAGGAAAACATTTTAATTGATGTGCCAAATGCTGCATGTACATTTCGTGTGTGGACGTCAAAGGCAATTTCAAAATACTTTTAATATATTATGTCATGACAGCACTTGTTTGACTTTTTTTGAGAGTGAGTGAGGGGGGAGTCAATTTTAAGGACGCATGACGTGTGTTGAGATGTGTCATCTCTGTTTAGCTTCAGTCCTTCTGATGTCTTCCTTGCCTTTGTTTTGTTTATATCAAATACAGTGGATATAAAAAGTCTACACACCGGTACCAGACTACAGGGGTTATTAATGGCTAGTGGAAAATGTTGAGTTCCTTTTTGCAATCACACAAAAATGTCTTTTAAACGGGTGTGTTGACTTTTTATATCTTAGGTAGAGGTTAAATCGATTCTAAGAGCAGATTTTGCTTTGGAATTAAAGTGGTGTGATTCATCTTAACGGCCGCGTGGACTTGCATTGCCGCTATCGACAAGACCATGCAATAACTGATTAAATTGGGATGCATTTTTTCTTAATTTTGCACTTTAAACTTGGGGAGTTGTACATGGTTTTGTCGCATTTGCACGAACGGTATGCCTCTGGGATGCGTCAATGGACATTTACCATAGACCACACGACTGCAAAAAACGGAAATAAACATTTTTTGTTTGTACATTGTGGTGTTTCTGGTGCTTATTAATAATACGGCCGCTTGATCGTTGTCTCTGGCGCCCTCTGGTGTACAACTCTAGAACAAACATTATAAAAGGGATACATAAATCACTTTTCGTCCGATTGGATTTTCTTAACAAGTCACGATTTGAATTCTCTCGTCTTGATATATTGTTTAAAAAGCGACTCGAATGGGTTATTACTGTTACTGTGACTCCCCAATGAATATCCTTTGGTGGTTTTTAAACGCAGTCATAAGCGTGTGAGCTCCTTGACGTCACCTCCATCGAAGGCAGTTAGCTTTTGACGTGCCGGTGACTAAAAGGAACGTAACCTTGAGATTTATGACCACATTACTGACGCAAATCATGTTCACACTTAATTGTAAGCTTATGTGTGATTTTAAAGTTGCTTGGAGTGCACTCGTGAAAAATAAAATTTCAAAAAAAATAAAATATCCACTGGCGGTGTAAAGCAGTTTGAAGCAACATGGATGTCAACCTCCGTCCTGGTGGGTTTAATTTACATCTTAGCTTTGTTAAATCAGCTAAAATAAACGACACATTTCTAGCAGTTGATTTGATATTTATCCTACTTTTTGAAATAGCCGTCAAGCATTTGGACAAATGCCTTTCCCATCCGGAAGTCGTAGTGCCTTAATTTACGACGTTAATTCGTTCCGTGACGTGACGTAACATACCCGTAACTCAAATCCCTTATCTCAATTTTAACTCAACTATTTAAATAATTGGGAATTAATCAGTTTAAGAACCCCAGACCACGCCCAAATAATAAAAATAGCAATGTGCAGTATTGTATACACACATACAGTAATAGCTCTATTTCTGTATGATTTTCTACAATACTTTTCCCTGATTGCTAAAAAAAAAAAATCATAGCATAAGTACAACACATGTGCGCACACCTTGTTCATATTTTCCTTTTTTTTTTTGATCTTTGCAGTGATTACTTCCTTACCACTCATGATTTGAAAAAGGGAACTTTGAACTTTTGCTAGCTAAAACAGCAGCTCCCACCGCAACATAAAAATATTCTCTCGGGTGTTCCATGCGCAGTATTGCATCACTGGCTTAACATTCCAGTAGAGGCTGACATCCTCTTGAATAATAAATGCCTCGCTCAAACTGCAGCATACTTTTTTTTCCACCCCATCAACATAGGAAACAAATACCCTACTGTAGTAAGAACTCAAGTTTAGAAAACACCAAAAATTTACTTATTGAGGCACCTCTTGAGGATTTTACATTATGTGGAGACTAGATTCATAGAATAAAAAGATGGATTTATATGTTCCAATAGATTCTTATATGTGCCCGTAAAAACAACAAAATGTCTTACTGCGTGTTGTAAATAGATTTTCTCTGCAGTATTAAAGATGATTTTATGTTATGGGAAGATTTTAACATATAAAATGACCGTTGTAGTAGAGTAGCCTGTGAATCCCCCTTTCAGACACCCACCATGATTTGCGTGATAGTGGCAAGCCAAACCTAAAATTGAAGGTTTTAACAAAACTGCGTAAACTGGGTGATGCTGAGTTTCTTTTACCAGTTGCAGGCACCAGACAATGTTGCTCTCGTGTGGAAGACCGTGTGGTGAGGGACCCGGAAAGAATGGTCTTTGGGACCAGAAGACTAACCACGAAGAGACATCATGGCAGACTCCTCGATGTTGGTGGGTCCAGAGCGGTGGCATCTGAGGAGGTTCTGGCAGCCAAAAGGACCAAACATGTGAACCTCATAAGCAGCAGCAAAGCCACCAAGGTGTCTGTGAAGACTTCACTGGCTAAGAGGACCAAACGCAAGACCAGCACCACACTGGAGACCCACAAGGAGCGTCACAGAGTCAGAGTCACAAAGGTGTCTGTAAGGGCCGGTCCGGCTAAAAGGACCAAACAGAAGGCCCCAACCAAACCAGAAACCCTTCTAAGGAAGCGCAGGATCAAGACCACCAGGGTGTCGATGAAGGTCCGGCCCGGCAAAGGGACCAAGCGCAAAGCCGGCATAAAATCTGAGACCCACGTAAAGAAACAGAGGTTTGAAACCACAAAGGTGTCTGTAAAGATTGTCCCAGCAAATGAGTCCAAACGAAAGGCTAGACCCAGATCACAGACCCTGATGAGGAAGCACCGAGGTAAATCCAAACCACAGACGCTCTTACGGAAGCACAGAGGCAAAACCAAACCAAGCATCGTGATAAGGAAAACAAAGAGTAAAGCCAAAATGGAGACCTTACTTGGAAATGCCGGGAGGAAGGCCCGACTGGAATCGCGGATATGTAATCGAGGGAGTAAAGGCAACCCACAGATTTTTAAAAGGAGGCAAGGCGGTATAACAGAAACCGTTAATTCTCTGACTGCAACAAAACGGAGGGCGGACACAAAACCGAGAACCCTTCAACATAAGAGAACCCGAGCAACCAATGTGCCAGTGAAAGTCCTGAAGTCTCAAGGAAGGAAACAGAAAACCAGTAGCAAACCAGAGACCCTAACGAGGAGTCAGTGGCTCAAGGCCACCCAGATGTCCATGGTCCAACAGGCTGAGAAACGACTCTTGCCCACAACCAGTCAAGGTAAGTCGTCAACAGACCACCACTGTCAATCCACAATATGAAAGATAAACCTTGATTAGCTTCTGCTGGGTCGTATTTTTTTTTGCATGAGGTTGAAAGTCAACGTCTATCTGTATGTGTGCAGCCTCGTTGGATCACAAGTATCAGCAACTAGAGAAGATCGGCGAAGGAGGCTTTGGATCTGTCTTTGCTGGCTACAGGAAAGCCGATTCTTTTCCGGTATGTTCTCTGCACTGATGCTTCCCACCAAGCGTTCTTCTTGTTTTTGTTCGTAACAACAACTCAGCTAACGTCTCGCTTACACTAAACATGAGTGATCACAGACGTAATTGTTGTCGGCTACTTGAAACACAGCGTACAAGAACGACATGCGGATTATTAGATCACCTTTTGCAGCCGGCAGAGATGCTATCGTGATATGACTCATCAGTTGACCATTTGCTGGATAATTTCTCAAATTTTCAACGAACAAATCGGCTCTATACCAGTTAGCTAGTTGTTAGCGTGTTAATTGAAATGCTAACCTCACGCTAATTGAATTCCAGCAAGTTAGAAAACTAACCCAGATTAGCCTCTCAAACATGAGCAAAATGCTCGTATTTTCCATCAAATAATGATATGATACTGTTAGCTTGCTAACGGAAATGCTAGCGTGATGCTACTGACATGAGACCGGCTGTCCATGGTCAAAACTTTGACCCAGATAAAGTCAGGCTTAGTCAGCTAAGCTAACAAGGCTAGCTTAGTATTCCTTTTTTTAATATTGTTACTGGCATTCGTGGAAGTGCTAACCAATGGTTGTTGTCCTCTAGGTGGCCATCAAACACATTCCCAAAGATGAAGTCAAGATCATCCCACTGGTGAGGAGAACCTTATAGGAGGCCTCGCGTTGTTCTTTATTCTTTGCGGATAGTTAGTAGCGAGGTTTCGGTTTTGTGCAATGTGCTTCTCATTCATGATATGTATTTTTATTTCCTGTATCAACACTTGCCGCTGAAACAATGCAATGTTGGACTAAAAAAAAAAAAAGTCATGTTATTCATGGTCAACATTTTGTTTCTTGCCGAAAGAACATAAAAGGAAGGAAACATGACGTCCCTCTGGAGGCGCTGCTCATGCTGCAGGCATCGTGCATCAAGAACGCCGACGGACAATCGGCCGTCGTGTCCCTGCTGGACAAATACGACTTGGATCAAGAGCTGGTGCTGGTCATGGAGAAACCGGCGCGATCTGTGGACCTCTTCACGTACATCACCAGATGTCGACTCGGACATCTCAAGGAGAATGAAGCGAAGGTAAAGAGGGTATCTAACATCTCTTTGATTCTCCAACGGCGTCCGTCCACTTTAATGATTTTTTTTTTTGTTGGTTTCTCTCAGAACATCATAAGGCAGCTGGCGGACGCCGCCATCAAAATGCATGCCGTTAACGTCTTCCATCGGGATCTCAAACCAGGAAACATTCTCCTGGAGGCCACGTACGGCGTCCCCCGAGTGCGGGTCATCGACTTCGGCTGCAGTTGCTTCGTCACCGAGGAACCGTATCACGACTACACCGGTGAGTCGGCTCACTCGGACATTTTTAGGTTTGCGACCTCACGGAGCATTTTGTGCTTGGGCCTTCCCCGACTTGATCCACCTCTTAATACTATCACGTCACGTTTGAGACCATCAATACAAATTTTTTATTTTTATCTTTTATTTTTTTAACTCATTCATTATTGACGAATATAAAAGCCAAAAAGTACATTCAGATTCAGTAGAGGCAGATTAGATTTACCCGGCAACACACAGAACCTGAAATCTTATTGGACAAAAACCAAATAAAAATAAATCCCTGACTGCCCACCACTGTTTTGTTTTAGGAACCCTCTCCTACGCTCCTCCGGAGTTTGTCCTGAAAGGGACGTACAGGGCGGGCCCGACCACAGTGTGGCACCTGGGGGCCATGCTCTTTGAGTTATTAGCTGGAAGCAAACAGTTCGACACGCTCCTCTTTATCTCCCAGATGCTCCAACTCAACCGGGTTCTGTCTCAAGGTATTACGACTCATGTACAGTGGCTTCACTGTGTTACTATAGCCCCCCCCCCCCCACACACACACAAAACCCTTAAAATGCAGCTCATGTATATTTTCATCTTTCTCTCCAATCAGATTGCAGAGATTTCTTGCAAATGTGCTTGCATTGCGACCCGGAGCAGCGCGCCACCCTGGTGCAGATCCACCAGCATCCGTGGCTCATTTGATGCTTCCCATAAACTCATTGTCATGTGGACCAACAAGATACCGGCCCCTTTTTTTTTTTTCCCTCCTGCCCTCACCGACCACAAATGTAGACTGTCGTAGTGTGTCGATCATACTTAAGATGTGCAGTAAGACACACTGCAGTCCAAACAGAACGTTTTAAATAATCACCGGAGCAGTTTTTTCTTTTAGTATTTTAAAAGCACGTGACAAACCACTGTTCCTAAAAAGAACATTAAAAATAGACACTAATATATACATACATATATATTGAAGAAATATCGCCATTGCAATATTGGCTCATGCATTCTGCGTATTGCAAAGACGAGCTATTAATGAAGACTTTCATATGATTTTATCTGACTTTGAGCAATCATTAGCTCATTTAAATTTGCATGGCCATCCAATGGAAAAGATTTTAGGGTCATTACTAGCACTGATGTTGCACTTTTTAAATATCGCAATACTTTGACCAAATTGTGGCCTGGAAATTTTGTTGGACGCTGGCCGCCGGGTGTCATAAACTTCATCAAGAACTAGAGGGTTGCTCTGACAGCAGCTGACGTGCAGCAATAATTACTGAGATGACCGTAACAGGAGCTTAAGTGTGTCTCCTGAACCTTTTCCACAATTTTCAGTATGAGAGTAAAAATTTGATCCATTTCAAGAATTATGGAGGACAATTTATGTGCTGTGGCAGCCCAGTCTTCTCTCTCCCTCGCGACCCAGAAGGATCCCAAGCCAAGGTGTTCATGTCAGCTAGGAAACTATCTCCACTCCTTTGGCACCGCCTCTCAATGCAGAAGAGCAGAATCTCAAGTCTGAGCCACGGCAGGAGAGCCCAGACGCCCTGCGAGGGAACTCATATCGGACCTTTGTATCTGCGATTTTGTTCTGGTAATGATTTACAACATTTTCTGGAGTGGCCTCCTCAAAATCCAGACCTCAACCCCATTAAGATGCTGACCTCAAGAGAACTCTTCAGACAGCGTCAAGAAATGATGCGGTCAAAAATTCATCCTGATGGTTGTGCATGTCTCATCTGCAACTGCGGGAAATATTTGGTTGATGTTTTTATCAAATGCAACCCTTCACGTTTCCTCGCCCTGTAAATGTTATTTTCAATAAAAATATGAGAACATCATTGGACGTGTGCGTTTAATTCCATCAGACCGTGTACATTCTTGTAATTTAAATAATTAGAGTACATTTTATGACCAATTTATGCAGAAATTTAAATTCCAACGGGTTTGCATACTGTACCTTTCCCTTCCAATTTTTTAATGCCTTAATATATTTAAAAAAAATGCAAGCACACACAAAAACAACTCACTTCACAACGAGCCAATGTTTAACAGATATTGCACAAAAATGTTTTAAAAAGAGGCTTAATGGCACTCTGTAAAGTTTGCAATCAAACGAAGTAGTTGTGAAACTCTTCTTCGTTTCTGTGTGAATGATTATTATACCAACCCGGGTGGCCAAGTTGTGCACACAGGAAGGAGTCACAATGATTTAATCATGATACATCAACTGTTTAATTCTTTATATTCCTCTTAATGTATTTTTATGAAGTACAATATTACAGGTGTGCTATTTTACTTTTACACGCGTTAGCATGCTTTATAAGTTACAATTTTGTAAAGAGCTACCTGCATTTTTGAGAAAAAAATGCAAGTGTAGGCTTGAATAGATTTTTGGTATTTTTGAGAAAAAAAAACCCAGTCGAAATGGTTGCAGATTGTTCCCTCGCGACTTTCTGTCGCCTTGCAACGCCTTAAGCGTGCAGGTGCACCTAATGAAGTGTCCAGCTTTTCTCCCAATCGTGCCTCCTATTTACTGGTTGTAATAACAGCGCCGATGTTTGATTAAAACAGCCTCTGATAAAGTGCAGCGCACACACTTGAGCACTTTGATTGGAACGTCAACAAGAGTTTGCGCAAAGCTCACAAGCGCATCACGACGAGGAAAAAGTGACGGCGCTCCGTGTCTTTGTCCAAAGTGGATTGATTTCTGAAGGTCGTGCTCGCTGGCGGTTTAAGTCGCCAGCTTGTGTCACGCCCGTCGGGCCCTTGTTCGAGTCCCAGCAGGCCGCATAGCGCCTTTGACGTGTTTGTGATCGCAGCTCCTTTATGACTCGGCCACAGCACGCGCGCACAGTCCAAGCCTCTAAAACACAGTCTCTGCATTATGTGCAAAGGCCTGCTGCATGTTTCCAGTCGAGAAATAAGATTAAACCACAGCCTGTCTGCAGCCGATAGCAGCAACATGAACGTGGACAAGTTTCACCCGTTTCCATTTCTGCCCACTAACATCCACCAGGGTGAGTTACGTAAAAAACAAAGAAAAAATTAACGGGTGTGCTCGAACGGCGCTCTTCAAAGTTCCATTGGAGAGATGTTTTATCATACGTTTTTTTCCCCGTCGCTAAGAGGACGTGCAGGAATAGAAATTGGGTCAAATGCAAAAAAAAATAAAAAAAATATATATAAATAATAAATGATCGGCTTAATGGATGACCGGATGAATAAAATCCATGTAGCTGTCTTCGGGCAATAGGAGGGAAACGCCCTGAAATGGTTGCCAGCCAATCGCGGGGCTCACAAAGACGATGCAGGAATACAATAAACAAAAATACAGAAAAGTGAAAATTAATTTGTCGTGACCTGCTATTAATAATTCCGTGCAAAAACAAAACAAAAAAATCCATAATCTGCTGTGCAAAACTAAATTCCTGATTTAAAAAATGTGAAGCATTTTCAAGACTAAATAAGAAAAACAATAACAATAATATAAACTAATAAATTAATAAATACACTTGTAAAATAACAAATTAATTTTATTTTACTTTTGTGGAAAAATACGTTTTGAAAATAAAATATTTCATAATTAAAAATGTATTACAAACATGAATAATGTGCATTTAAAGGCAAGACAAAATTGTACATAGCTCATAGATAGCTATAGATCTAATTGGAGGCCTTCACACACATGTTATTCTTCACCATTTAACTTTAACTTTTCAAAATTTTCCCCATTTAAAGAGCCACAACAAAAAAATGCAAAAATTTCATTTTAAAATAAAAATTCAAAATTTTATAACCATTGAGGTTATTCCAAACAATGACAAAATTGTCCCACATTAACCTGCAAATGAACCGGAAGTGTCCCCAATGAACCAAACTACCAAATATTTTAAAATGGATGATTGATTTTTGAATTGGGAGAAATCCTGTTATTTCTACATTTTTTGTCAGATTCAAACCATTGCAACTTTCAATTAGCTTGTTCCTACAACTCCATTTCGTTCATCAATAATAATTATAGCGATGAGTTGAATAAATGGCTGAGTTCATCAATTCATACTTCAAGACAAAGCTGTTTTTATGATCGCTTTCTTCTATTAGTTACAGAGACCAGAGACTTTACCCCCTTTATGGAAGGCTGCGTGCTGTTGAAACCTGACACGAAGGCCATCCGAAACGGGGCCATGCCCATGAGGAGGTTCTGCGGCACCATCCCAATCGTTGGCGAACCCAAACAACCAGCACTCGAGGTGACGCAAACCATCCGGGAGCCCAAAGAGCAGCCGTCCCAGAAGGTGGCGCCGGTCAAAAGGACCAAGTGGCAGACCACCCCAAAACAAGAAACCCACCCCAAGGAGCAGAGAGCGGAAGCTATCGAGGTGCCGGCGAATGTTCTTCTGGTCAAACGGACTAGTAAACGAAAAGCAGCAACAAAACCAGAGTCCCTCACCAAGGAGCAAAGACTCGACGTCACAGAGGTCTCGGCCAAACCGTTGCCGGCTAAACGGCCACGACGCAAGTCCAACGCCAAAGCGGAGACCCTCGCCAAGGAGCCCACCACAGAATTGTCCGTCAAGGCCCTGCTGGCCAAAGTCCTAAACAGCAAATACAGCGCTAAACCCGAAGTGGCCGTCGCGGCCAAGAAGCCGCAAGTGGAAGTTGCCGAGGTTTCCGTCAAAGCTCTGCTGGCCAAGCTGACCACCAAGAGGAAGTCCAGCACCAAAGCAGAAGGCCAAAAGCAGACCAGGCCGCCCGTCAAAAATGTCGCCCAGAAGGCCGCCACCCTCCCTGCCTGCCCTTGCTGCCCGCCCGCCTTGCAACAGGCCGACACCACCCGAAGTAAGCTCTGCGATAGGCCAATATTTAGATTAGGATTTAATATGCAATCATTTGTCATTCACGTAAACATTCAAATATCTCCCCCCCCCCAAAAAAAATCAATTAGTCAAATCCAAACCTGATTTTTGTGTGTTGGCAGCGTTGTTTGTGCAGAAGTATCAGCAGCTGGAGAAGCTCGGGGAAGGCGGCTTCGGATCGGTTTTCGCCGGATACCGGAAAAGTGACTATTTCCCAGTAAGCGTTACCCACCGTCTCGTGCTAACACAATCATCAGTCCCCGGACTGTTAATTTGACTCCATCCCGCAGGTGGCCATCAAATACATCCCCATAGAGAAAGTAGAGAGCGTCTTTTTGGTGAGTGGGTCCAAAAATTGTACGGTTTAGATTTAAGGTTTCATAAAATTCTGACAGTTGAAAATGTTTCTTACGCCGTAGTACATCAATGGAAAAGTCCAGAAGGTGCCTTTAGAAGCGTGGCTCATGCTGCAAGCGTCGTCCTTAAAGAACGCTGACGGGTCCTCCGCAGTGGTCCTGCTGTTGGACACGTATGACCTGGAGAAAGAACTGGTTCTGGTCATGGAGAGGCCGGTACCTTCTGTGGACCTGTTCACATTCAGAACCAAATACAAGCTTGGTCCTTTAGAGGAGTATGAAGCGAAGGTAAAGAAACTCAATGACATGAGTTTAGTGGTTCACGTAGTTTGCATTCGTAAAGAACAATTTTCAGACATTAATTTTCAACTTCTTCATTTTGGGCCCACCTATGAGATTTCTTTTGTTAATTGGTTGGTAATGGCGCAGTACTTGATAGTGTAGGAGTTCAAAATTCTCCTTGTTTGTGCTCGTCAGAACATCATGAAGCAGCTGGTGGACGCCGCCATCAAAATGCACGCCGTCAACGTCTTCCATCGGGACCTCAAGCAGAGGAACATCCTGCTGGAGGCCACCTTCAGTCTCCCCCGAGTGCGCCTCATCGACTTTGGCTGCAGCTGCTTCGTAAACGAAGAACCTTATCGAGAATACGCCGGTAAAGCGCGACACGTAGACATCGAACGAACGAGTATGTAAATATTACGATTGTCGACCTGGATCATTTTAGGAAGAGATCAGGGAGGGAAATTCGGCACATCACAGGATAGTCGCTCAAGATAATAAATACAGCATATTCCGATCATCTAGCCTTTATTTGATGGCAATCAAAGAGGCCGTTGTTTGGCCAAGTTTGGTGTGGGGCACACACACATGAGGACTTGTTGTTGTTTTACAGGAACCTTACGCTACGCCCCTCCGGAATATGTCTTCAAACGTCCGTACAAAGCCGGCCCGGCCACCGTTTGGCAACTGGGCGCGCTGCTCTTCGAATTGTTGGATGGAACCGAACGTTTTGACACGCTCATGTTCCTCTTCAAGGGCCTCACCTTGAACCGGGTACTGTCTCAAGGTAAAAGCTATTTTTGACGGTTTTAATTGATTGCTTAATGTTTCATTGTAAATTGTTTCAAACGGGAGACAGCACAATGGACTTAATTTAAATTTGTCTACAAACATAATGAAAAGGTCTGGAAAGTTCATTTTTTCCTACCACTGCAACTAACAGCCTATTTCGTTCCTTGCTCAGATTGCAAAGACTTCTTATGGATTTGCTTGACGTCAGACATGGAGCAGCGAGCCACTTTGGAGCAGATGCAATGGCATCCTTGGCTCCTCTGATTCCACACACTGAAATGACATGTAAAGAGTTCTGCCAGTGTAGGAAGACTTGTGCAGGCAATCATGAACAGCTGATTGGTGTGGGATTTTTTTTTTTAAATATTATTTTTAAAATATTTTCACATGAAAACAAGATGTTCCCAAAAGAAGCCAAGAGAGGACAAACTTCAAGTGTTTATGCTGGCATAACTACACGTATCACAAACGTTTGTACTGTCGTGATCCATGTAAAAATATTTGAATTAGAGTCGAGATGCGGCCATTCATGTTTCCGAGTGGACCTGAGGGCGTCATGGCGTTTCCCTTAATGCGTTTCAGTTTTCCGAGTGAACGTGGACGCATCATTGCTCCACCCCTAACCGGGCTGGAATGCTAACGCTAGCTAACCATCCGCAGCGGCATACTAGCACACAAAGTGTACACACCTGGCGCTTATTTCTTGTTTCTAAAAACCCACCGAGAACAACTACAATTGTCAGCCGGGTGGTGCAAGTCTTAGAATGTCGCTTGTGGAGATTTTTATTTTGTTGACAACTTCACCCCAGGACTTGCTGGTAGTGGACTAGGCTAACGACACTTGGCTAAAAAGAACTGTCGGGTAAGACTTCCAAGACTGACTTGTCCTGTTTTAAACACAATCTGTTCACAATTATCGATTAAATTGTCATTTTAATAAGAGCGTAATTTGTAATTTTTTTATTTTAATTTACAAGTTGCGCTTTGCGTTTTTAAAGCCGTTGCCGCTACCCGTGCTTGTTAGCGTGCTAGCTGCGACAAGACAGGTGAGAGAAAAAGCAGTTTATTGTGCAAAATAAATCGAAATGTAAAATGTAATGCTCGCAAAGCAGCTCTGATAAAAGCCAAGGTGCATCTGGAATCTTTCTGCACTGAAGTGAACGTATTCCCCGTCACTTATATTTTTCTTTTTGTAGCTGACGACCCCCACACGGCACACCCACCGGACTTCTATTCCACTTATCTGATGTGTGGATTTGTGGGTCCACACCCTGGCGCTTTAAGACAGCTCTTGAGCTCGTCTGAAGCACCACAGTCCCACTGTGATCCACACCTCCAATCCACCTGCTCATAGGACCACCACCACTGACTCAACGACCCCCCCCCCCCTTGCCCCCCTCCCAGAAAGACTACTATGCCTCTGGGTTTGGGAAGAAGGAAGAAGGCGTCCCCCCTGGTGGAAAATGAGGAAGCGGAGCCCATCCGCGCCGGTCTCAATGTGGACGGTTTGGGCGGCGGTGCCGTGGTGGGCTTAGGAGAAGGCGCTGCCTCGGAGGGTTTGCCCCCACCGCCAAGCAACATGCGGCCGCGTCTCATCTTCCACACGCAACTGGCGCACGGGAGCCCCACCGGTCGCATCGAGGGCTTCAGCAACGTGCGGGAGCTCTACGCCAAGATTGGCGAAGCCTTCGGCATCCCCCCGGCTGAGGTTAGTTGCACATATTAACAAGATGTGAGCAATATTTTTACACCACATTTCCTCTTCCTCCACAGGTGATGTTTTGCACATTGAACACTCACAAGGTGGACATGGACAAACTGTTGGGTGGCCAGATTGGCTTAGAGGACTTTATCTTTGCCCACATTAAAGGCCAAAAGAAAGAAATTGAAGTGTTCAAAGGGGAGGATGCACTCGGCTTGACCATCACTGACAATGGAGCCGGTTATGCGTTCATCAAGGTGAGGCACTTTTGTTGAAGTCTTCTGCAGTGGAGTGACAAATCAAAAGATCCCCCAAAATGCTGCACATTGCGGCACCTTTGGTTCATTTGATAATTGTTGATCTATAATTTTTCAGTGATCAAAAAATGGTATTTGAGCGGGGGGGGGTGTAGACTTTTTATGCCAGCTTCTGTCTAAATGTACCACTTTCACCCTTCCAGAGAATCCGCGAGGGCAGCATTATTCACCAGATCCAGGTGATTAACGTAGGCGACATGATCGAGTCCATCAACGGCCATCGCCTGATTGGCTGTCGACACTACGAGGTGGCCAAGATGCTCAAGGAGCTGCCCAAGGGCAAGGACTTCACCATCAAGCTGGTGGAGCCTCTCAAAGCCTTCGGTAGGGCGTGTGAGGAGCTGACGTGTCGTGTGACGTGCTGTATATGGCACTGACTGTTGGCTGTCTGTGTGCAGATATGATCAGCCAGCGTTCTGGAGGCTCCAGGTCATCATCTGGGATCCAGCTGGGAACCGGCAGAGGAACCTTGCGGCTGCGCTCTAAGGGTCCCGCTACTGTAGAGGAAGTGGTGAGCTTGCATACTGAATTGTGGATTCTGATGAGTCGAACATGTCTAGATGTCTCCAGAGTGTAATGTTTTATTTGTCCCTCCAACACTTGCCTCCCGCTTTCCAGCCCTCCGCTTTTGAGGAAAAAGCCATTGAGAAGGTGGATGACCTGCTGGAGAGCTACATGGGCATTCGAGACAGTGAGCTTGGTACGTGCAGTTTGTGTCGACATGAATTGGTGTCACTTTGGAACCTTGGTTGTTTAAATTAATTGTGCAGCCCCCAAAAATACATCATCGTTTTATGAGGCTGTATTTAAATTAATCTCCCGGCTTTAAGACCGCAAGCTAACTTTAAGAGCCATTGTACAATTCTCTAAATTCCCGGTTTATTCCTGGTAATTCCCATTAGATGTGCTTTCAATTCCATTAATTTTGCAATTCTCAACTTCTTCCTCCAGCGGCGACCATGGTGGAGCTGGGAAAGGACAAAAAGAACCCCGACGAGTTTGCCGAGGCTCTCGACGAGACGCTGGGAGACTTCGCCTTCCCGGATGAGTTTGTCTTTGACGTGTGGGGCGCCATCGGCGACGCTAAGGTCGGACGGGTGTGAGTGACTTGACCGACGGTGACGGAACCCGACAAACCTTTATGTGTGTATGTGGTCACTACTTGCAAACTCTGCACAAGAATTATTATTTTTTTTTTTGTTCCTGCTGTTTATTTTGTCATTGGGAGAGACTTTCCTGGCAAATGTCGTCACTCGGTGGTGGAAAGCAAGCGATGAAGTGCATTTATTTTATTTTTAACTCATTGTCGTTTAGTTTGAATGTGTGCAAGCATGGAGATGAGCCTCGTGAACGTGCATGCAGCACATTGACTAACTTAAGGGGGAGAAATCTTTTCCCTTTCAGGCAACCATTTCACTCCTTCAAAGGCCAAACATGTCTTAAATGTTTTTTTTTTTTTTTTGGTAACAGTTCCTCTTGAGTTTCTATGTTTTTCCAACTTGCATGGCGGGCTGTATATTTGTCGCCCCCTCCCACACACAAAAGTCGGTGTTACATAGTCGTGACATGTTTGTGGCCCGAGACAACAGAGGCTCCGTTGTATCTGCGGTGTTGTTGTACCGAGCCTCTCTACGCACTCCTCAACAAGCATGTTGTATTTAATTTTTTTTTTATCCATCAACTTTTCTATTTGTTTGCTGTATTTGACTTCCAAAGGAGATTCAGTGGGCTGTCAAAAAGGTCGTAATGTTAAATGTAGCTTGCCTAGCAGTAGTCATTTAATCGCACATTCCATGCTGGTGATCGCTGTTTTACTTTTGGTAACAGTGTTACATGCTCTGTATTGTGAAAAGAGGCAGTGTTGGGTTCATTCTTTAGTTAGGGACAGAGATGCAGTTTGGTTCCTAAGCTACGGAAAAAAAAAAAAACTTGTTGTCTGAGTAATTTTTTTTTTTTTTTGGGGAGGGCATTTTTTCCCCCCAAAATAATTTTCTTTGACGCTAAAAAAAAATCCAGTTTTTTTTTCCAAATTATTTTTTTCAGTTTTTTTGAATGTGTTTTAATGACAGAAAAAAACCCGTCCAATTTTTATTTTATTTTTTTTAAGTCACAAAAAATGAAATATTCCCAAAAAAACAAAACAGATTCCAAAATATCAAAACTGAAAAATAATATTCATGAATCATCCAAAAAACAGAAACTTAAATAAAATTATGCAAAAAACAAATCCCCCCCCTCAAAAAAATTACTCAGAAAATAAATTTTTTTTTCAAGTGGATGATGCTTCTATGCTTTTTTTTCCCCTCCGTAACTGATTTTTTTTTACATAAGTGATATGTGATGTCTGTTTGAAAGGAGATTGTGAGTTTTCCAAACACGACTCAGTACTGTGGAAGTAAAGAGAAGCAAAGTTGCTAATTTTTTTTTTTTTTTGCGCTATCAGTTCGTATCGGAGGAATTCTACTCTTACTAGGAACCACTCCTGTCATGCATCCCCCTGCTGTTTTGGGAAAAACATGTTTTTCTGTGTGGGCAGCATAAGCTTTGGCAGTGAAGCAGAATTAGGAAGCTATTTTGTCATTGACACTTTGGAGGTGATGTTACTGAACCCGCACTAGAACCGACGTGACTTTGTATGACACTCTTCATGTCCAATTATAATGCAGTTCTCATCATCACTACATGGTTCTTTTTGTCTTCTGTTCCTTAACACTTTGGTTTCAACACGACTTGGTTCATCATGTGGACAAAAATTCAGTTAAATTGTGCTAAACTGTTCTGCTTTTGTCCATTTCAGAGCTTCACAAGTTCTGACCCGTCTGGTCACGCATATCGCACATAAGAGAGGTTCTTTGAATTTAGGATGTCATAAATGTCACACTTGTGTGGATCAGGTTCAGTTAAAATTCGCAAAAACATTCTGCTCAGACTTTGTTGTCCATTTCCGAGCTTCACTGGCAGGCCGATTTGGAAAGCGGGCCGACTATATGCATCACATGACCACGTGTTGGTATTTCCACAGAGGAAAAAAAAAAAAAAAAAAAGCAGCCCGACGCGGCAGGTGAGGGCTTTTCTTGAACCTGTTTTTCAAGTCCATGATGCTCAAAAACCTCCGTTGCCGATAAACCCATCCTAGTCCGCTCACTGCCGTCTGAAGATCCCACTTGTCTCTCAGCACATTTTCTAGGCCATGGCATCACGCCCACGTGCTTCCTCCCAGCCCGGGAAGCTCTCCTTCCTCCAGACCTCCAAGGCGAACACGGCCCTGCGACCGAGGGCCGTGTCGTCGCGCTCGAGCTCCGTGCTGGAGGACGAGCTGTCGTGCCCGGTGTGCTGCGAGATCTTCAAGGAGCCCGTGGTGCTCAAGTGCAGCCACAGCTTCTGTCGGGCCTGCCTGCAGCAGTTTTGGAACAAGAAGAAGGCCCGCCGCGAGTGCCCCATTTGCCGCAGGAAGTGCTCCCTCACCGAGCCCACCGTCAGCCTGTCCCTCAAGAACGTGGCCGACACCTTCCTGAGGGAGCAGCGGCGCCAGGCGGACGGCGCGGGAGCCCCCGGGCCGAGCGGGGGCCGAGCTGAGACGCAGGAGGAGGTGAGGTGCGACGCCCACGGCGAAGTCCTCAAGCTCTTCTGCCTGGATGACTTGGAAGTCCTCTGCTGCGTGTGCCACACCTCCAAGAAGCACCTGGGACACCAAGTGTGTCCTCTGGAGGAAGGCGCGCACGATCTCAAGGTAGCGCTGGCGGTGCCGGCGGTTTCAATTTCCAAAATGCTAAAATTGCAACATGAAGTCGTCCGTATTGTGTTTATGTAATTCTCCCGGTTTTGCCGATGACATGGGGAATTTTAAGGTTGAGGCGACTGCAAAAACAATCAGTGCAATTTTAAGCTGGATCAAATCAGTTTACAACTCGTTCAGAAGCTCACAAATGAGTTGGAGTCTCCGATTAGATGGCCGGCTGACTCAAATACATTTTTTTCAAATTAGCTGTTAAATATGAAAAGAAAGTATTTTAAAAAATCCAAATGTTCTGCTTGTTATTTATATATTTGTTGTTTTAGGTGATAAAGGACCCCAAAATGGTTATTTCATTGACTATACTTTGTATTTGTCATTTAGTTTTTAAATTAATCTGCCTCTTTTTTTCAAATAAAATTTTATTCTGCCAAATGCCAGCATCGGCCTAAAAAAATCTCAGTCATTCTTCTGTTTTTTGAATAACTTTGTTCGTACTATTTACAATATGCCAATTTCTTTGAGGGGGGGGATTACTGGAAATCTGCCTAGCAACAACTGAAAAGTTTTTTTTTGATAAAATTAAAATCAGTTGTCAAATGTTTTTTGGGTTTTGTTTAATACAGTTGCACATCAATTATGAAATATTTAATGCAGAAAAACTATATAGGTTTTTATATTTAAAAAAAAAATGTGACCATCTTCATTCTTTTTTCCAATCCTGCCGAAAGGTTGCCAGTTATTTTTGATTGAGTCCTTTTAACTCTGCCCAACAGCAATAAAACAATCCTTAAACTTGCGTCCATTCTTTGCCATGCCATGGCGTTGCCCTCAGGAGGAGCTGAAGAAGGATCTGATTCCCCTGAAGAAGAACCTGCGGCGCCTGTATGAGGCCAAGCAGGAGTGTGATGACACAACTGTGCACATCAAGGTATCAACAAACATGCAAGCGAGCGAGCGAGCGAGCTTGGTGAGGGCCCTGCATGACCGCTGATGTCACTGCAACTGCCGCACTGAGCCTCAGCCTAAGGTTGTTTGGCCGTGCGTGACAGAATGCTTTTAAAACAGTCGAGCGTCATCAAAGATAAATATGGATGGACATTTTATTTCCTAGAATGATACAATTGGAAAAATCTGAATTAGAACTAAACAGGAAATTTGGATGAGCCATCATAAACGAACGGTGCTCGTGATTTTTTAAATATTTGTCACGCTTATAAAGAATTTCTGCCAACATTAAAGATTAAAATACAGACTCATAGTATAACTGTTTATTTAAAAAGGCGACAGGTTTTATTCCTAAACATATTTAATATCTGTAACCTGATACGCATGCAGTTTGAATATTAAGGCTATGCTTAAACTGAGAATTTTTTTTTAAATATCTACACGATTCAAGTGACATTTATTGCACAGAAATGTGAAAAAAACTGAATTAGTTGCTTACATGTATTGAACTTTAAAATTAAACAAATCAAATGTACTTGAGCAGTGATTTCGTTTTATACCACTAGAGAGAGCTTGTGTGCCACTAGTTGAAAATAAATGTTGATATTACACTTTAAAGGTTCCAATGCTTCATTTCTTCGTTGTATTTGTGTTTGTGTGTCAGAACCAGACTCAGGCCACGGAGCAGCAGGTCAAAGACGACTTTGAGCAGCTGCGTGACTTCCTGCAAAAAGAAGAAACGGCGCGGCTGTCCGCCGTGCAGCAGGAGGCGGAGGAGAAGCGCGAGCTGGTGAGGAAGAAGGCCGACGCCATCACCAGGGACATCCTGACCTTCTCGCACGCCGTCATTGCCGTGGAGAAGGAGATTGCGTCCGCCGACGCGCTCTTCCTTCAGGTGACTTTGCTTGCGTCGGCGCACTCCTAACTTGTTTGCTCATCTTGAAATCCGATTGGACATGCTCGAAATTAACGTTTTACATTTTTCATTGTAGAATTACTCCAAGACAAAGAAAAGGTAAGCGTGTATATTTCAATTATCACTTTGTAACACTTTATCTCGCGGCTGTGTGTTATGCTAACGCTGGAATTGTTTTTGGGGGGGCGGTTGGTACAAAGGGCAGAGATCCCCCAAAAGGATCCGGAAAAAGTGCCTGGAGCTCTTATCAACGTGGCCAAGCATGTCAGTTCACTCAAATACCACATTTGGGAGAAGATGGTGGAGGTGGTTCAATACAGTAAGCAAATTCCAATGCGCATTTTATGTATAGCTAGCCTTTTACCTTGTTACCATGACGACTGGGGGTGGAGCTACGGGATTGCAACTTGCCGAAGCAGAGTGTGGGATATAAGACATTTAAAGCATTTTCACTCGTTGGAGGCAGAACTTCATTTGCTATACTATGTGGATGTGGCAAAAAATATCTTTTGACTTTGTTTTGAATAAAGAAAATATAATATTATACTAAATATACTCTTAATTTCAAATTCTTTATTTGTATTATTGTTATTACTACTATTATGAAAACCTGATGTGATAGAGAAATTAGCGCCAAAAAAATTATCTTGGAAACTTAACTTGCATCTCTGATATTAAAAAACAACAACAAAAAAAGTTCAAATGTGTTGGCTAGTGTGTTCTCATCTTCTCTTTTAGCCCCCATCACCCTGGACCCCAACACGGCTTACTCGTGGTTGTCCATCTCCAAGGACCTCACCTGCCTGGCCAACAGCGGCTCCCTCCAGCAGCTCCCGGACAATCCGGAACGTTTCGGCCACTTCGTCTTCGCCTTGGGGTCCGAAGGCTTCACGTCGGGCCGCCACGCCTGGGAGGTGGAGGTGGGCGACAAGGAGGACTGGATGCTCGGGGTGGTCAAGGAGTCCATTGACAGGAAAGGCCGCATCTCCGGCTGCCCCGAGGGCGGCTTTTGGATGATCTCGCACTACGAGGGCGAGTACTCGGCCATGACGAGGCCCAGCACGCCCTTGCGCGTGGAGGCCAAGCTGAACAGAGTCAGGGTGCAGCTGGACTACGACGCCGGCGAGGTGATCTTCTCCAATCCGGTCAGCATGACACCCATCTACACCTTCACCGACTTCTTTACAGACAAGATGTATCCGTTCTTCTGCCCCGGGGCAAACATCAACGGGAATAACCCCAACCCACTCAAGATTTGTCCTGCAACTGTGGCAGTGTGGAACAGCGCCACCTGGTGATGGAACTAAGTATCACCTCAAAATGTACCTGACGCTCTCCAAGCATCACCTTCATGACCAACATTCAAATGCATTGGCAGGCCCAACTGTTAAAATGAAATTAGGCAATTTTTTGTTTCACAAAACTGCTCAAAAGATGTCAATTTGGACTTTGATATTCTCTTTGTGATATAACTTTAATGAGGCTGAATCCGTCTTTTCAAGCATTCTGATGCGATATTGCGACAGATTGCAATCGATATTGCAGAGCCTTGTAAATGCAAATCCTGTTTCATGTGGAAATCAAGAACAAATTCAGAGAATTAGGCAGGATTAGATTTTGTTTGCAGTTTTCAGCGCCAGATTTAGACGACATGCATTTATTTTTTTTTTAAATGAAGACATTTTAAAAATGGGCTCACGTCATCCTATTCTTTGACTTTGTCGAAATTGAGGCACCTATAAATATCTTGTAAAGGTATCATTTTAATTTGGAGAGAATTGGTCAAAAACTATGACTAAAACTCAGCATGACCACCTGACTGAACTGGAATGCACAAAAGTAAAATAAACCAAGACAAGTTGACCATATGTACTTTTTTTTTTTTTTTTTAGAATGGCAGCGAAGCTACATCAACCACATAGCCGCGCCATTCATTTTGAGTGTGGGAAATGGCACATTCAGAGTTTTGTACATGTAAAGAACCAAACAGAACCTTCATGAGCAAATTGTATCCACGACCGAATGTGAGCATTTCAGGGTCTCACATTTGTGTCACGGTGGAAGAAAAAACAAAACTATGAAAAAGAAGAAAAACTCACAATGTGAGTACACTAACAGAACCCAACAACAGTTAATGTTATAAAAAAAAAAACAAAAAGACATCCTTTGACTTACATTTGGCAGCTGGTTCTGGTTAAAATCGGCAGTGTCTCGCTTTCACTCTCGCGTACACACATGTTGCAAATATAGACCTTTTCATCATGATGTCATGTACTACAGGGAGGCAAAAACTCCTCGCGTCTCTCTTTACCCATAGATTCTGATGGATTATTTTACTTTATTAAATCGGGAAAAACAAAAACTAAACCTATCTGCGTACATCTGCTGGTGCACCCTTAATCGGATTAATTAATTAATTTCTATGCAAAAGTCTCTTGTAATGTCTGAATTTGCCGATTGCTCAATATAGCCATTAATCGGATCGGCAAAATAAGACCGCATCCGATCTGCAATCGTTATTTTTTTTTAACTCAGTGATCGGCTCCTAAATCCTGATCGTGTAAAGCTTATTTACAAACATTATGAAAAGGTCCATACCTCATGGATGTCAATATTGGGGCACACCTTAGTTCCCTATCGATGTCCATTTGTCCCATTTTCTGTAGCGCTCGTCCTCATTCGGGGTGCCGATGGGCTGGAGCCGAGAGGCGAGGGACCAGACACAACCCAGACTGCTCGCTAATCAATCACAATTCTTCTCAGACAAGTCAGTGCCTGAACACTTTGAAGATGTTTTCGATTCCAGCATGGCCAAGCAAAGCCCACCAAGGCATGCGTCAATGTGATCCTACAACGGATACGGTGTCCCACGTGGTGGTGTATGCTGCAGTACAAAACATGCACATACGTCGTCGATAGAAACGAATGGTTTTTCCTTTTCTCATTAAATGCACTTCTGTGTCTGCTTTGAAAATTGGGAAGAAGGCGCACGACTGAAACGTCCTCGGCGTTCGAAAGACGAGCTGCACGCACGTCCGTCATGGCTAAGCTTGAGAACACTTGACGGCCATCTGGCTGCATCGCTCTCGCGTTCTTCGCCGCTTCTCTCAAGAGTGAGTTCTTCAGTGTTTTGCTTTTTTTTTTTTAAAATGTATTTATTTATTTTCCTTTCCTCACAGATGGGTGTTGTCCTGGGGATCGAAGCTGTGGCTCTCTGCGAAACCGGCGCTGCACTTCCTGCCGCTTCCTTGATTGGGGACCAACGAGAGGGGGTCTGGTCTGATGAGGTACCTACGGATGGGACACAGACGGGTAAGAATATTACCTGGATAATACGACACTGTTTGCAGTGCTTCGTCACCTCAAACGGAATGTCCTTGGGGAACCTAATGTCCAGCTACAACTGTAATTATCATCCGAGGCAGTAGAGGCCACTGTTGCCTCTGTAAATGTAAAAAGTAATTTTTCATCATCTGAAAGCCCCCCCCAAAAAAAATATATTCAAAATGTTGTCTCTCTAGCATGTCTGTCCATCAAATGTGAAATGAAACAACCAAGTAAATCTTTTGTTAGTGTTAGGGTGGCTTTCTTTGCTGATGTGCCCATGTGTTTTTTGTGTTTTTTTTGCCTGAGACACACACACACACACACACACACACATGCACTCACACACTGTGCTGCTGCACTGCTGCAAGTCCTCAAAATATTCAATCCAGAAATGCTCTTAATACTTAATACGTCCAGAGACTACGCCACTGCTTGCCCAGATTTTAGGATCGGCTCCAGCTCTAGAAAATGACAGACTATTTCCCTCTAAATATCGTGCGGTCTTGAGAGGACTTTATAAAAACTGAAATTGATGGAACCAATCTTCTCTGCCATCTCACGGTGTGCTTCCCCGACCGCACCTAATGCAGAGTCGTCACGATGTCATTACTGTACTCACACGACGTCGTGCAGCTCCAGTCTGGCGTCTGGAGACGGGTTGATAAGGATGTAAGACAGTCTGTTGCCTTGGTCTGTCATGCCATCTGAAAGAAGAAGAAAGAACCAGGTGAAGTGGTCACTCACACTGGGAAATCCACTCACACGTTGAAGAAAGGCTGAGTAACGGGAGGGAGGATGCGAACGGGAAGAATTGACAAGCCCCGATATTTTAGCGTGCCGCAGACTTACTGAAGCCGGTGGGAGAAAGACCCAAATGCTTCATCCTGGTCCTCACAAGGGCATTGAGTTCTTGCCTCTCCGATCGCCGGAAGAGGGTCAGTCTCTGCTGGCTGATCCTCTCGGCCGCGCTGCCAGCGCCACCTTTTGCCCCGCCTGCGCTCCGGCCCCCTTTTCGGCTCAGGCGCCGCGCCCACTGCATGCTCTTCCTGCGAAGCAGCGGGTGCTCCGAGGAGTGGGACGAGGTCGAGACGGGCTCTGAGGAGGTAGAGTTGCGATGAGCGCCGCTTCGGGACAGCAGGGGCTCCCTGGGTTCTCTGGTGTCCTCGTAGTCTTCCACGGTGATGGACACCTGCGACTGATAAGCGATCGCGTACTCATTTAAAATGTCCGCCCACAGCATTAGGTACGCCTTGTGTTTTCTTCGCGTGAATGTTGCAGCTTGATTGAAAATTGCGCCAGAGTCGTAGCTGACCTCTGAAACAGGAAGCTTGTGCGCTTCTGTTCTGTAGATGCCAATCGGGATGTCCCCTGTGGACGAGCACAGCTTCTGGTAGAGCCTGCCGTACGTCCGGATCCACAAGTCGTCCTCTGTGATTTTCATCTACAAGACAAAACATTGCACTCTTCGCCGGATCCGCTTAATGACCAACCAGCCATCACGGTGCACTTGCTCTTACGGCGCAGAGGAACCCGGAACCGGGCATGGAGTCGAGGCCCAGCAACAGCCTGGTGATGGAGATCATGTAATCCTTGACGAACGACTGTCCAAAGTGAGGCAACGTTAAATAGATTGAAGTATATTTTCTTTTCTAAAATGATTTGCTGAGAGAGTTTTCATTTCCTTCTTACCTGGTAGAGGAGTGTGTCTAGCATGCTGACACTGAACACTTTGCCTGCTGCAAAGGGCAAGCGGAACATAAACACCAGGTTGGATCCTCTCTCCCTTTCCTTCTGCAGGTAACGTGTGCCCCCCCCACACACACACACACAAACACAAACACACGCAAATGCATTTCCTGCTTCAACGAAATCTCGATCAGATGAATCAAACGGAAGTGACAATTTGGTTGCATTGAGACGTGTGTCGGCAAACTCGAGGCAACATCCGTTGTGGTGTCCCATTTACCTTTTCCAGCTTGGACAGCGCTTGAGAGTAGTGGTCTTTAACTTTAAACTGCATGAAGCGCATGTTGGCCGGGTGTGTGAGCTCGGTGATGATACTCAGCGCCGGGAACAGTCTGGACGCATGCGGACAGAGATGGCAACACTCAAGAGCGTTGTTGAATTTGAGCTGGCATCCGGTGGATGAGGCACACCTGAAGAGAGTCTGGACGTTGACGATGGTCTTGGCGTCAGCCATGTAGTCCTCCTCCGCAATCATGGAGCTCTCTTTGTCGACGACCACCATGGTGTCGGCAAACGTCACGCCACACCGCAATAAGCTGTCTAAACTTTTTTTTTGGGGGGGGGGGGGGGATTACGATATATATTTGCAATGAACGGTAGCAAGATGACGGTAGAATGTGGCTGTTTTTTTTGTGCTGACTCATCGGTGATATAGGCGCCTCAATATGGGCCACTCCAATTCTCACACATTGGAACTGACTCATCGGTACCACTATCTGACTCATTTGTCACATATAGTACGACCCCCCCCCGCAGAGGTTCCACCATGTGAATCAGAGGTCAAACCTGTCACATACATGCGACAATTTGACCTGTACCTGCCAATGTCTGCTGTAAAGTTGCCACGAACCATCTTGACTCATTTAATGCCAGCCCAAGTGAAATGAATTTGTTTGGACGTCTATGCACGTCAATGGCAGCAAATGAGTTAAACGCGCCACAGCCCTTTGCAACGGAGCTTTCATCACTTTGTGGCAGCGTTGACGCTATTATTTGACTCATAAGTGTTACGCTGTCTGCCAGAGTTTCCAATCCATGTTGAGTGTCTGTACGACATGCCGCGAAGGTCCAAGTGTCACATCGGCATCGTGATGTGTCTCATCGGCGCCGGTGTCTGTCAAATAGATTCCATTATCTCGTCGGTGGCACACTATTTGACTAATAGACGAACATTTCCCCAAAGGTGGCGGTACCTTGCCACCTTTTACGGCGGATGTGTCAAAAAAGTTGAGTGTTCTCTCCGATGTTCTATTTTCTGCCGCAACGGCGCCGACGTCTGCCGGCATCGCTTTTACTTTCTGACCTGACGCGTCGGTATCATTATCTAGCATATGGATGGCAATTTGATGATGCAAGTCTTTCTGCGATGAATCACAAACTTTGACGAGACCTTTGATGCGCCTTACTTGTCCATCGAGCCGACGGTGTAGAAAACCATGGGGAACCAGCAGATGGCCTCCAGGAAGTCTGCCTCAGGTCTGGAGCAATCAAAACAAAAAAGGTGTCAGCGATGCCATCACCCTCCTTCCTAATTCAAATGAATTTAGCACAGCACGATTGTGGAGTGACTCATCATTTTATTACATCTTTTTTGGACTTGCGCCGGCCACAAAACGGAGCATTGTGGAGCACACTGACCCGAAAGCATTCACTATTTCACAAATCATGTTTACAGTGGCCCAAAAATAGCTCACTTAATCTCCCCCACTGGAGAAGATCACGTTTTTAGCACCCTGCGCCGCTAAGATTTCTAGGAGTCGAAGTCGCGTTACATGCGTATCGTTTTTTTGCTTGCAAAACGAAACACTTCTTCTTTTTCTTATTTTCCTTTGGGCTTTTCCCTTCCGGGGTCGCCACAGCGAATCAGTTGCCCATCTATCCTCTGCTCTCACACCAACTACTTCCATAAACCTCCTCTTTGGTCTCCGCCGAGACCTCTTGCCTGGCATTTGGAGACTCCGCATCCTTCTGCCATGATACCGTATTTTCCGGACTATTAGTCGCAAATTTCTTCCCTAGATTTTGAACCATGTGGCTAATACAAAAGTGAGGACCATCTCACATGCTCTCCAGAAGCAGTACGATGGGGTTCAGCTCCTTTCTGGGCCGGTAGTAGGCCCGAAGAGGTACGATGAAATTATAAAGGCCGTTCCCGGCACTCTCTGCCGACACGATGATCAGTTTGTTTTTGAAGCCGTAGGAGCGGGCATCTTCAAATGGGATATGGTGACAAGCCTGTCGGAGGAGGAGGAGAGCGATCATGCAGTCGGTGTCGAAAATGGACGGCCATCTGTTTAAAGCGGCTTACCTTGTCCATACGTAGGCAGCAAAAAGGCATCTTTTCTTGGAGAAGGTGGCAGAGAGCGGGAGAGCTACCAATGTACGGGGAGTTGAACGGGTAGCCCTTCACCCACCTGGTTCACATCGTCACCGTTACCCTTGAACAACTCCCAAAGTGCATATTTCGAAAAAAAAAACTCACTCGCAGTGTCGCCCCCACCAGTGGGCGCTCTCGTCTTTGTCGCCGTCGTCCTTGCTCTCCTCCCCTCCCTCGTCCTCTGACTGGTCCCCCAGCAGATCAAAAGTGGGGCTGCTTACGCCATCCACCAACTCCAGGACGGGTGCGATGCTGTGCCGTCTCTCCTCGGCCGAGTCACCCGTGGCGGGCAAGGCCAAAGTGTTGGCCCCGCTCATCTCCGTCCTGGAGCTGCTTCGACTTCCTCTCCCGCTGCCGGGCCCTGCGCTCTCCGGGTCGGGACCTTCCGGGCTGCTGTCGCTGGAGTCTTGAAGGTCGATCGCGACGGTGCCTGAAAAAAAAAGGCCGAAAGTCTCTGTAAGTGAACGGAGTAATTCAAGTGCTCTCCACTAGATGGCGTATTTAAAGTTCCTTTGCTAAGATGAGTTGAAATATTTTGCCACGTTGGGTGAGGGCAAGTATGAGTCACAAAAGTTAATTTGTCTTCTCAAGGCACTTTTGGACTATTCTGCATCCAAACGTTTGGGTGCAGAGATGACTTGGCTGTGGAACAAATCGAGAGTCCTGCTTAGGTTTGGTTTGTCGATTGAGCGTCGGCTAAAGTTGGACACCGAAACTATGAACTAAAATCCAGTTGAGTAAATGTCCGACTGACCCATGCTGGCGATAATGCTGTGCACTGGCAGGCGGGTGAGTCCGTGGTAAATGCTCTGGTGAACCCCCCTGGCATTGCTCCCTGCGCTGCCCCACGATGGCTCTCTCTGTCCACGGACAAACGCCGAGTTCTCCTCTTTGGAGATGTTGATGTAAAAGCAAATGTCGGAGGCTCCCATGATATGACACGGGCCGGGGTTCAGCAGGATGTTGCTGGTGTCCAGCCGGCGTACTCCGATCAAACACACTCCGTACCTGTTGCCACGGAGACCGTTAAACTCTGAATTCATTGGGTGCGACTTTTGCTGCCACTTACTTTTTGTGAGCGTGAAAGGAGGCAAAGGTGAAACTCTTGCCCTGATATTCCCCGAAGAATTTGCTCTCCTCCAGACGAATGTGGTGCACCTCGTTGGCCGAGCAGCGTCGGTAGGTTCGGTGCCACTGGTCGGCGGAGCACGCGCCGCCTTCCCTGTGAGACGAAGAGGAGGATCGATCGGCCGTGCGGTCCGTGATTGACCTTTTGAAGTGTTTAACACAAAGCTTCCGGCACGACGACCGTAGGCAGAAGGATCCCCCCCCCCCCCCCTCAAAGCTGGATAATTAACATTTTACATCAGAACAGTTTGATCAATACTTCAATCAGTACACGGAAAAGGGCGGGCAGCCTGCCGGAACGACGGCGCCCACGAACATATCGGACGTGTTAAGTGGACGGCCGCATTCTCGGGGCGATATGTCTTTCGATGCGGAGGCCAACGAGGTGATAACAGGAAGCGAGGCTGCGGGGGCAGTGTGCATGTGGGTGGCTTGTGACAATAAAATGCAGGATGAACTAAGTGTGAAAGCGACTTTGCAGTTGGTGAACAGCCTGGCCGTGCGTCGTCGCCTCAAGGCAACAAGTCGGGATTCCAATGTAAGCGGACGCAGACTGGCCACAACATTAGGTACCCCAAGGCCTATAAAATCTGAGGAGAAAATTCTTCCTGAGTCGTACCTTTTTTTTTTTTATTCCAAACACGAGTGATGTGACTGTAAACGCAATCTTACCTATTGAGGGCTTGAAAAGCTCCTCCTCGTTGCTTAAATGCCTCCTGTGGCGCAGTTCTGAAAAAAAAAAAAAAAAAAGTTCATCTAAAATAAATGTTGAATGGTTTCAGCACAAGTACACTTGCGCCATCTCATGAGATTCAGGACAATCATTGTATTATTGGACTTCAGCCTATCCTACCGAGAGCCGCTTCTAATATTTTGGCGTTTCGCAACAGCGACTCTTAAATAGGATGTTGTGCAGTTTTATGCGACGGCAAACGACAGCCACACTAATAAACGTTGACAGCATCGATAAAAAAGTGAGCGTTGTTTTTGACCTCGTGTCCTTGAATGGGATCAGGTGCGCCCAATATATTTTTACAAGAAGGGCTCTGCCTGTTGAAGGAAAGAATCGGGGGGAGAGAACTCACTGTCCTCTGGAGGAGTGGATCAACAGAGTAATGAGTGTCGAAGTACCAGGGCACACGCAGTTCAAAGCCAGCATGGCGTACTTAAACTCTTCCTCACACACCACATGATCTGCGGAGAAACAGGACAGCGGCAACACAGTTGGCGGGGGTCAAGCGAGCACGAGCTGCCAACCTTTGTCAGTGCATTCGTGTGTGTGTGTGTGTGTGTGCGCGAATGACACGTGACACTGCATCCTTTCGCCATGCGCCCTTCTCCATCCAACAAAAAAATGTCCTTCATCGCTCAGGTGCACCGAGGTCATTAAATTGCATTGAAATCCATTAAATGGCCGCTGAGATATCTCCTCTCTGAACTATAAATGTCAAAGTCTGCTTGCTTTGCCGAAAATGTCATGGGATCTTCAAAATAATAAAAAAACAAAAAACAAACTCTCGATCCTCTGGCAGCCCATCCGGTGACTGTTGCGGTATTTCAGTTCGGACCGAGCCAGATTTGCTCTGCTCGGGTTCTTGAAGTTGACTTGACCTTCTCAAACGCAGTGTCGGTAACTTTGATTTGACCTCACCTGAGCGGCGCCACGCCTGCTCCCCATCGGAAGGTGGTCCTAAACCAAAGCGCATTTCAATCAGCACCAGAGTCTCCTGTATGTCCTTGAAGGAGTCATTCGCTGATCCGGTAGCCTTAAATGTCATTTTTCAAACATAACATGGAGCAACTTTTATCACCCAATTGTGTTGAATCATGTAAAAAAAAATTGTCGAATCAATCATGACTTGCCATTATTTATTGTTCCCATCGTCAATCCAAAAGCCAGCAAAATAATCTTAAGTAGCAGGAAGAAATATGTGTCTGGCATTTCCACTGCAATTACCAAAAGTTAAATTGTGTGCTGATCGCATTACAAAAAGACAAACTGTTCCCAATTAGTTATTCTTTTGAGGACGTGCGCTCTGCGGCTCTTGTAAACAAAGACGAAAAATAAATAAAAAAAGTCGATCTTTGTGCATTTTAGTCTTGGACCTTTAACTTATTGGGACCTACTTTTCACGCTGCAAAAGGGAGAAACATTTGCAAGCCGAATGGGGAAACATTTGGTATCAATTATATTTTGAGGGACAAAAATCGAGTTTCTCTGAGGCATTGCATCATTGCTCGTGTTCGTTTTTTTTTTTTTTTTAACCAATCTGCTTTGCATTCACTTATTGGATCGGAAGTTCAGCCAACCTGACAAACACAAAAAGCGGTTTGCCGCTACCGGCGATCGAGTTTGCTTCCTCTCTCTTGGCAAAAACAACACCGATTAACGAGCCAATCAATGCTCCGACCACGCGTGTCCTCACGGTCGTCGCTGCGCAATTCTTAATTTTGTTCTGCTCATTGTTGACTGGCCCGGCATCGTCATTAATCGGTGAGAAAAGCTGTGGCTGGATCAATCTTTGAGCCGACGAGCCTCGACAAATGTTCTCGAATCGCTGGACTTTGGCTTTCCTTCGTTTTTTCTTGGGAATTCGACTGTAAGGAACCGTAATTGGTAACAAAATGGTAGAACTGACAACAAAAAAAGTTGAATGAGTTCCGGATTGCGTTTGTTGGCAACGGAATGAAGAACTTTTACAAAACTGGCACCGAGCGGTCGGTCTTGTTCTCATGCCGCTCACACACACACAAACATATCTCGCGGCTTTGACTGAAGTGGAAGCCTGATCAATTGGAAAGGAAAAAAAAAAAACACGGATGGGGAAAGAACATTTTTGATTTCATCTGGATTGCGGAGATCCAATATTCTTTTGGCACCTCTTCACCTCTGATAACTTCCTGGTCTTTTTGCGCTTCCGTTTTGTCTTTGGTACTTTTTGTCCTTTTCAATTTTCATCTGGTGCTCTTCGTGCCTTCCAGACATTGTTTGTCGAGCGTATTTTAGCCCACATAGATTGTTGCATGAAATGTTTTATACCCACCTGCAAACTTGACATGAAATTTGTTCTCTGGCTTGAGGATCTGCACGTACAGCGGGCAGTTGGGCGCAAAGTCTTTGACGGCCCAGGCCCGCAGGATGGTCTGATGATCCTGGACAAATTGGAGACGGGGCAGCGGTGAGATGGGTGGAGTGAGGACGACACCGGAGAGAAATGGACGACGGCCAATTTTTGTCGATTCAAAGGCTTCTCATTGGGCATTTTGGAAACGCAAAAAGAAGGGTTAGAAAAGCCGAGTGTGACGTACAGCAGCGATACGGTCCACTTCAAACCGGTTACTGAGGATGAAGCAGGCTTTGGCATCATCCATCCTGCCGGCGGTTAGTGAGCGTGAGGAGAGAGTCAAGGGAAGACACGGGAAGTCAGGCTTTTGTGAGTTGACAAAAGTCGATAACAAGCGGCGTATTTTTGATCGATGACAGGGTAGGAGACAAAAAGACAGCCGGAGGTGAAGCACGTGTAATATTAAAAATAAGCAGCTTTCATTCTGCTGTCTGCCGTAATTATTATTTTAGGTGACAGACTGAAGGTTTGTGCAATGGTTTTTTTTTTTTTTCTGTGTTGTAGCAACTCACTTGGCCCTCATCAAGTCCTGATCTTTGAGCGCCGAGCCCTGCAGGTAGATGACTCGCTGGGCCCACAGAGGAACATGAAGCACTCTTCTCACCTGGACATCCATTTCTGCCGGGCACAAGATCACCACGTAGTAATCCTGCACACACACACACACAAACGTCTAAAAAAATCTTTTGAAATTGAGCTTGTCGTTTTAAACGCTGAAATCAAGCAATATTTTGATCTTTCCTCAGAAAAGTTACGGAATAACTGAAATTGAAAAAAAAAAAATTTTTTTCGTGAAATAAAAATGCCTTTTTAAGAATGTAATGTAAATGCAACTACATGTTACTTTTATTTGAGTCGAATTACAGTGAAAATGTCCGAGCATGATGATAATTAAAAATAAAACTAATAGTAAAACTAATGAACATTAAAATTAAGTATTTAAAAAATAAAAAAACCCAATAAAAACCAACAAACCTGCTCTAAAAACTAATTTAATATAAAAGGATAAAAATCAACGCGGAATAAAAAACAATAATTAAAAATCTAAAACTAATATAACCCTGGTCAGAACCACAGAAAATCTGCATCGACGTGAACATTTAAAAAAAAAAAAACGAGGCGTTAAAAGGGTTTGCTAACAGCGCCACTTGGTCAGTCGAACAAGAATTTCCTTGTGGAAAACAATGAGAAATTGTATTTAATTTAATAATCATTTTTATATAAATAATTTAATTTGAATTCATTTTCATGGACCCCCGTTAAATCCAAATTCCTGAAATCTGGCACAGTGAAATGGAAAAAAAATGTCGGCTGGTAATCTGGATTTTGTAACCTACTGTACCTACATTAATCGTCTGTTTAAATCGGGAGAAAGTGAAGAGCGACAAGTGTCCATCCATCCATCCTTCCATTTTTATGAACCGCTTATATCTTCGCAAATATTTTCTATTTTATTCTTGGGGCGAAATCCGTCACCCAATGACAATAATCTTCGATGTCAACAAGTTAACAAGCGCACATGTCGAGCAAACACAAGTTGTCTGCTCCCGCTTGAGCGAGGAAAGAGCAGCTTGATCCCGCCAACTGCTTCATTTCTCCTGCGTGTTGACCTCAGCCGGAGAGTAGTACATTGAAGCCATTCGGCGACGCACCTGCAGTCGAGGGTGAGCGAAAAACTCGTTGAGGAAGTCCATGAGCAGGTCGATCTTGAGGCAGCTGACGCACAGCACCACGTGCTTTTCCGTCTGCGCCCGGTAGCGGCTGTAGTTCCCGCCCGACTTCTGACGCTCCATCCACAGGAAGGCCAGCTGCTCAAACTAATCGGGATGACATCACACACGTCGGGCAGATGGACATTAGATTGAAGCAGGCAAATGAAAAGCAAATGCATCCGATTGATTTGGAAAATTAAAGCACTTCAGTGAGCAAATAAACTGGAGAGTTTACCGAATAAATAAATGAGTGGGATATTTTGCCGCAGAATGCTCCAAAGATGTCGGATTTGCTGCTCTGAAAATGCGATAATTTGCAAACGTGCGGTCAAAAAAACGAAGCTTTTCAGTGACCGTTTTAATGAAAACATGCAAAACAGAAATCGTGCCACAACACATGACACAAATGCGCGGACGCGCTACTCTAAAAAGGCAACTTCCATTTTTGTGATGGAAAATTCAAAATTTTAAAAGTGGGTCTCTGTCATGACGAAACACTCCACAAAATGGTGGGCACGTTACTCTCACAATTCCAACGAGTCATTATCTGAACTAAAAACACTTAACGTGAAATGACTTATTTTAGGATGGATTATTTTCTTGACATGAATGGAAAAAAACAAACAAAAGTCATGTCACGATACACTCTGTAAATATACTGGACATATTCCACAAAAAGTGAGGACATGCTGCTCTAAAAAAAAAAAATCATCAAAATTTGGCACCAAAATGTATATCTTGATTAAAATTAAAAAAAAAAAAACGCACTGGTGCTTGCATTGAAGTTAGTCTTTACATTTACTCTTTTTTTTAATTTTTTAATTTTTTTGGGGAACCGGCCATATCTCCTGCTTTTTGTGGAACCCCCTGCATTTTTTTTTTTTGTCTTTTGACATGAGCCCCTCTCTTATTTTTGTTTTATTCAGTGATTTATTATGCAAATTTTTTTTTCACCAATTCCACATTAACAAAAATTGCCGTTATATATATATTTGTTGTCCCAAACATGACTTTTCCCGTTATTTGAACGCAGTTAGGGCGCTTAATTTGCCATAATGTCAAATTGGTCATAACACACTCTGAAAACACGACCGGTGATGAATTTACAATTTTGCTGTTTTGACAGAAAATTCATTACAAATAAATTAACTGTTAAAACGTCTCTTTTTGCGCTGATGTCAGTATGCTACTAAATATGACGACAGGTTGCTTTAACAACAAATCATCCATCCACAAATTTCTCTCTTAAAGGCAGACTTATCTCTAAAATGGGCTTTTTATGGGCTATTTCAAATTTCAGTCATTTAAAAACAAATGACGATTGGTTTAGAGTTGTGATAAATACCCCAAAGTCTTTTCTGGACCCACAAACTATGTCGCACGGCCTGACAACAGACCCAAGTGACAATTTATTTGGACGCTGCTTAACTGCGGCTACTCGAGCAGATAAACGTCATTGATTTTGTGCTGAGACAACGTCGGCGCCGTGTGAAAAGCTGAGGATCCATCTACGTGAAGCCATGACAACCGACGGCTTCCTGCGACTTTTGCGTCATTTGTTTACAGGGGGGGGGGGAATCCAAATGACTTTGCAGTCCCATCAATATAATGGTCGGTGTTTTCGAGGGCACGACAACGCATGGTGAAATGTTTGAGAAAGAGCGGGAGTGTGCGGCTTTGATTTGTGCAGGAAAATGTCGGGTAGCGCGAGTAAGAAAAAAAAAATGTCCTCCAAGGCTTTTCTGTGTAGGTCATGGCAGGCCACACACACGCGCACACACACACACACGCACACACACACCCACAACTCGGGCTGGCGGGTTAGGACCTAGCAGGGCCGAAGTCTAAATGTCAAAGGGGTATTTATGGAAGAGCAGAGGGAGTCTGAAGAGCGAAAAACATGACATGGCGTCCATGTTGGTGATGCGCACATTGTCAGGACCCGGTACGCTTTTATTTCAATTATCTTGGACGATCAGCTGCTGAAGAGTCACATTCCATGAACAGTGGCTCTCAAATTCTAATTGTTTTTTTGTCAGGTTAAATACATCTGAGTTTGTTTATGATCATTATTCTCAAAACCATCTGAAATAATAATAATCAAATCAATAATGTATTCATGTTTATGTAAAGCCATAATAAAAAAAGAATATTTACCAAACAAATCAAACTAAAATGTTCTCACTTTTATCTCACTGCTTCGGCAGTAACGCCCGCCCCTGAAATATGTTTTAATGCCAACTAGGAATTTGGGAAATAGCTCAGTTTGAACTCAATGGAGCGCACAACATTGCGTATGGGCTCCAGTTACATTTCGTTAACCTCGGAGCATAAATGAAATTATGCGACTGACCTAAAAGCAACGGTGTGAAAATGGTATCGTAAAAGTATAGAAAAATGAATCATGTCTTATTTGAAGCGCGGCCGCGTTTCTCTTTTTCAAAGCCGTCTGCACACGCACGCACGCACAGAGACACGTGCACACCGAGGATCGTCCTCGTATTCACAAACGTTTGCCTGTCGGGAGATGCATCATGATTGGGAGCTGCTTGGATAGGGATGGAACTCACACATTTGTCAAGGTGTTGCACGGAAAAGTGCGCGTGTTTGTTTGTGTGTGTTTCACAGCTAAGTGCGTCCGTGGGAATTGGGCAAGTGAGTTCTCGGAATAAAAATAACGTCGCAAATCAACGTAGGATGGCAGAGATGAGTCACCGCCGTGTTTCCGTGTGCGCTCGTCTCAATGTAACCTTCGTTGAAATGAGTTTACTAGGCTAAGTGGGCCGTTCCATTGAAGGCGTCATTTCAAAATGACCATTACGCAATTTATAGTCCACAGTCTGGCGTAACTCACAATGTTCAATAAACATGTCATTGTGGTCCATTTTTTATTTATTTTTTTTTTTGTCACGTTCTCTCTCTCTCACCTGTATGGGAAGCACAATGAGCGCCACAAAAATCATGATGACCACCAACAGCTGCGAAGGCCAGATCTGCGGGGTGACGTCCCCGAAGCCCACCGTGGAGAAGGTGACGACGCAGAAGTAGAGCGAATCGAACAAGGTCAGGTTGTTGCCGGCTCGCTCCAGGTGCTGGATGCCGCAGATGCTGTTTTGGTGAGCAGATGAAGAACAACATCAGAGGAAGGAGGCTTGCCGGGGTGACGCGCTCGCTGGCCACTACTGTGAGTGCACCTGCATTGAAACGCCACCGTCCTGTCGTTTTTTTTTTTTTTTGGAGCACATTTGCAAACAAAAAAGTAGCATTAAAAATACTGACAATGCAATCAATCAGACATAGAAAAAAAATTACAATTTTTGGGGATTTAGATGCATCGACACGACTTGGCATTTTATTCCATTTTCCTGCAGCACAACAGCTAAATGCCGCTTCACCATGTTTGCTTTGTTTCCAACTCTCCACTAATTGAAAAATAGTCATCAACTAATTCTATTTCTACTACGCACAAATGTCTGGGAGTATTCTGCGTAATTTCATCAGTGAACAATTCTTCAACTCCCATTTGAAGTTTATTGTGAACACCAAAGAATGAGAATTACTGGCTGAGTATAAAAAAATAAATAAATAAAACACATTAGAATTTTTTTTTGCATTTTTGGTAGGCATGGAACGGATTATTTTAATGGGGAAAGATCTGAGCGCTTTGACTTAAGAGCAAGGTCCCGGAAGGAATGAAAGTCGTATCTCCTATGTTGTATCCCAATATGCATTACAAACAGTGATAAACGCGTGATAAAGAAATGTCTCACATTGGATGTCTTTGGCTGTTTGCATTTTGCAACAGTTTGTTAGCTGGTAGGCGGGTGGATGCCTTCCACAGCACATTTACATTTGACTTTAATTGTGTGAGAGCAGATTGTTGCGGCAGTCTATACGGGATTAAATCAAGGTAAAAGCCGGCCTTGAGATTCGTCATCGGCGCCGTAGTCGATCTTTAAAGATGAGCGCAGCCGTCGTTGCTTTGCAACAATCACCCGTTGTCATGTCACGTCGCTATCTCGCACTCGCAGTCACCAATTATCTCCCGCCTTTGTTTTATTCCCCGCGTTCTCTCTCGCTCCATCTCTGCCTTGCTGCGCGTATCAGCACACCATTGTTTGCTTTTCTTTCCTTTCACCCATCTGTCATTTTCCCCTCTCAGCTGCCAAATCACTTCCTGTCCATTTCATTTTGCCGTTGGCTCTCGAGTCCGAGCCGGGTACCCACCACGTAAACATGAGACACACCAGCGTGCTGATGAGTATCACCACCTGGTTGAACATGGCCGAGTGTGTCCGCTGGATGGCCCTGTGGAGGTCGTTCTGCAGAGGGACGGAAAGCAAAAAAAAAAGATGCCAGATGAGGCGTGCAAAAGGAAACGGGGCCTCGAGGTGCGCTGCTCAGCTCCTAAACAGATCGGACGTGTGCTTGGTGGAGCGTGGGAGAAAGAATGTTTCCTTAAATAGTGTCTTTCTCTGTAATAAATGTCATGCCCTAATTCATCGCCAGGTCATCCACTTATGACAAATAAATGTCTCCTCCGCATTAGAAAAATTACCGGCAGCACAGGACTGAGCACGTCTGAATCACAGTTCTGAGGTTTATGAGATTCTTACCCTGAACCTCAGAACTGTGAGGTAGATATTCCAAACGAGGTCCACTGTGTTTGCTTTTGTGATTTTTGCGATTTAGAGCTGCACTGCTTCTTAAATTTGGACTCTTGTGAAACTAACAAAAGTATGAGAGCAATTCCGGTTATTGATGACTGTAAGTGCTTGACTCACTATCATGTTCTCCAAAGCATGTTTGGCCAGCCAGCAATTGAGGAAAACGGGAATGAAAAGATTTCTGAAGGAGGGCAGAATCACCTGTAGAAAAAAATCAAACAAAGAAAGAAACGGAGAGCACGTCACTTTTGCTTGCGTTCCTCCAACAGAATGCAAAGGCAAATCATCTCTTGCGAGGAGGCAGGCAAGCGGAAGCCGACAGCGTCGGCCACGAGTGCCGTCCGTATACTTTAGGAGCGGGTCATAAATGCGTCTTCCGGAAGGCGAGGTGTTTGAGAGTGCTTTCGGTGCTCACTGGTGCATGTTTTTCCACTCACAGTGATCATGAAGGGGACGGCGCTGATCATCTCCAGAATGAAGGGGACACGTAGTACTTGCTCCCAGACGTTGCCCTGGAAACGCAAAGCACACACAAGAGGTCAGGGAACTCCATTGTCATGGCGACCCCCCCCCGTAGGCGGGACGACCGCGTAACAGGCCCGTTTAGCCGAAAGGGGACACGTCGGAGCTGGAAATGGAAGGATGTGTTATACAAGTCGCATGAGTGCCGTTGAAGGGGGGGCAAACATTCATTTACCCCGAATTATTCGTCTGTGACTCCTGTCTCGGAAGAGTGTAGGTGGACATGCTCACATCTCCTGTGTCCACAGGACTCGGTTGGCTTTAAAGCCTCGGCATGAACGCGCACACGGGGCCCTTCACAGGGCTTATGGTGGCAAGGACATGAAAGGCTTGGGCGCACCTGGGTGGGTCGACGCCCCGCAGCAGCAACACGGGGGCTCACCCGGAAATCCGTCTCATGTGGCAATATTTGGACACTTTGGGGGGGGGGGGCGTCCACCCACCAAGGCGGGTACACACACACGCACTGATTTGTGACATCATATCCAGAGATGTCACATTGTCTTATCATTTTTATTTTTTTTTATTTTTCCTTTTTAAATGTGAATAACATGCCTGTAAGTCAGCAGCCGTTTAAATCAAGTCAACTAAAATGAAAAAAATATTCAAATATTTTATTATCGGCTTTAGAAATCAGGAACCTTCTCACCGGGCATTCCCGAAGACAAAGGCCTAATAAGCACATTTCCACACGATCTCTGCAGATGGCCGTCTTCCCTGAGCAACTCACCTTGTAGCTAAGATACACAAGCAACATGGTTTCTGAAAAGCTGATAAAAGCCACGAGCACCTGCAAAGAGAGCGAGAGAGAGAGGGAAGACCGGCATTAAAGAAAGGGAGCAGACGGTCAGTCTGAGAGAGAGAAATTAGGCATGGCGGAGATGTAAGAGGAGCGTGTGGGTGGCATCAGTGGGCGTGCTGATGATTGAGCTACAGAGAGAAAAAAAAACAACGTGAGCAGCGAGGGGGAATGTGCCATGATTGTGTCCACTTTTATGTCCACTAGAGCGCCTTTACTTGCATCTCATTAGACATATGCTCGTGAAATACGGGAATAACAAATGAGCCATGCAGAATGAAAAATGTACTTTCTGACCTGCAGGGCCCACAGGGGTACAGGTCTATCCACACAGATGATCAGCTTCCTGCAGAGCGCGAGGACATGACAGGACAAGAAACAAAGGTAAAAGCAATAAGGATGCAGCAATTTTGAGAGAATTCTACAAAAAAAAGAATTTGTCAAATGCGGACGAGTGGAAATAGTGCGCTTGCAGCTCTATCATATTTTAGATCTCAATATGCTCATGAATAAAAGCCATTGTAGTGGTTATAAGTGGCAACAATTAGCAATCACGCTTGTTAAAGTGCTAAACTGTATGCAGGCCATTTTTGTCGCTGTCCAAGCTGCTTCTTACTTAATGGAAGTGCCCGTGCGTGTGCGTGTGCGTGTGTGTGCGTGTGTGTGCGGGTGCATTATATTAGGCTCATAATTGGGCTATTTTCCAACAACAGGAGTGTCACTGTGCCCGCACAAACCATGTCAGTGACTCACCCGAGAAAACAAAATTACCAACATTTTTGTGAGCTTCCTACCAATTAGAATACATTCCCTTTTTTTTTTTTTTTTTTTTAAATAGAAACCTATTAAATTTGAAGCAAACAGACTTGCTACAGACAAAAGGTGAAAATGACAACTCATTTTAACAACATATTTACATTTTTCTCAACTATCATCTTTTTTTTGGGCAGCTCAATAATAACCGTCCTTCACTTTATTTGGTAGGACATTGTAATAATCGTAATAATTCTTTTGGTGTTATTTTTCTCCGTATTTTTTGGTGACATTTCTACAAATTATTTACAGGACAGAACTTGGTCAGCACTCCTTCAAAAAATATATTTAATCAAGCAAGTTTCTGACAATTTTTTTTTTTGTCCGTTTTATTACATTGTTAGTCATTAGCGACACGTTTTCCCACACTTTTCCAGCTAAAAAAAAACAAAAGAAAATGGTCCATTTCATTTTGTGAAAAGGCTCAACGCTAAAAAAGAGCCAGCGCAAAGAATTTCAAATTTTTTCCTCATATTTTTGGGTGGCTTTATTCACATTGTATGCATTTATTGCTAATTTCTGATGGGAACGCAATCCGATCCGACACAGAATTTTCCAAAAATGTGTTTTCTTTTCTGTTTAATTTCCATCAAATTTGTTCGGGTTCTAGTTCCTAAATTGTGGCATGGACAGATTTGTGTGCTTTGTTTTTGTATGAAATCCTACTTAATTCCGGTCAGAGAGAATTTTTTTTTTGTTTGGGTATAAAAAATTTTCCCATTGTGGGACTAATAAAGGACATCTTTATCTTTATCTTTATCTTTAAAATGCTTCTGAGAAGCGCGGGAGCCTCACTGAAATGAGTGCCTGCTAAAATGAACACGATACTTGTAGCGGCACCATCAACAGCCCATGTTCTCATATTGTAGGCGAAAAGTGATATTCACGCAGTCAGATGGAAATTTACCGCCTTATTGTGAGAAAAAGGAGCCCAGAGACACCCTGGGGCCGATCATGGCTGCTTGCCTGCTTGATTCGCTCCTCCGAGTCGACCGCCTGCAGCAGTAGGCGGCAGATGCCCTTCCCTGAGTTCGCTCTTGTCAGCCTCCTTATTCATTCGGAGCAGGAGCTTAGCCAGCATCACCGACCGCCAATTAGATCAATACGAGGTCCCCCGGGGTGGAGACGTAGCGTGGCCTTCCGGGGGCTCGTGAACCGCCACTTCCTGTTTCGCCCCCCCCCCCCCCTCCTTACACTCCCGCCGCTGTATATTACGTGCTTTATCTCCACTAGATCGCCGTTGATTAGGCTGCAGAGGCACTAGGTACATATTACACTGACAGCTAATCCATACGGCCGGATTGTGATAAATGAATTTGGATGTGGAATGTTCGATATGCGCATGTGAATCGCATCAGTTAAGTGAAGTCGCATTGATCGCCATAGACGGCGTTCCCAACTGTCGAGGGCCCGGGCCGAGGGGGTCATCACTCCTAATTTGAGGACGCGGCGCATGCTTACCAGTCAAACTCGCTCCATTGGCGGGAGGATGAGTTTTGTTTGGTACAGTTCGCGCCACTTATGCTGCGGGGCGGGGACAAAGGAAAATAGTCAGCTCTCGTCTCGTTCTTGTCACATGATCCACTTGAACGCGCTAAGACCACGTGTTGATTGCTTCTCACCAGTCGGGCCTCCACTCTTGCGGGTTGTCCAGTAACACTCTGACGATGTAGAGGAGGCAGCTCAGCACTTTGAGCGCAAAGTTAAACATTCGCACTCGCAAACCTGCAATGGAAAGATAAGAGGGTTTATTTTCATTTGTTTCAGCTCTTTGTGGCGAGGGATCCATATTTCAGGATTATTAGGAATATTTAAAGTATTTTCCAGATTATAAAACGCTACTTTTTTCCTCAATTTTGAACCATGCGGATAATACAACGGTGCAGCTTTCTGTGGATTTTTCTTTCTTTCACCACTAGGGGCGCTCTATAGTTCAGAAAATAATCTAAATATTTTTTTTTCTTGGGTGTGTTCTGTTTTAATGAGCAAAGTTGTTGCCGTGTTAAAAGGCACTGTTTTAACAATCTTTACGTACCTTTAGGTGCATTCACGGTACAAAATCGTTCTGTGCATGCAGTAAACAACATTTCTTTGTCAACATAGAGCTTATAAATCGGTAAAATACGGTGCAGTGTTTCTATTTTAAGAAACAGCTCAGTGTCAACACAAGCAACTCTTAATTTGGATTTTTACACTTTTTCTTGCATTTTACAAGATTTAATATCAGCTTTTTACAGTGCTGTACTTTTGCTTAAAATCGCACTAATTAAAAATAATAATTAATTTCCCCCCTTTCAGAAGTAAATTATTATTTAAAACGGCTCTTGGGATGCATTCTTCTAATAATTGTGTTGAATCCCTCAAATGTATAATTATTGCCAAAATGAGAGTGTACCTAATGATGTGGCCATTAAATTTGAATGCCTCAACTGGTTGTTGTCATTCAAAATACTCGAAAAGATGCAGACTAAAGAGAGTAGCGATGCATGCGACAGGTTACATCAACCTGAGTCAGTCACGGGAAGCCGAAAGGAAAATTGAGGCAGCTGTTAAAAGGCAAGGAACGCGCAGGGGGGGGGGGGGGCAACTCACTGGATCTTTGGTTTTTGATGAAGAACAGCTTGAGGCGCTCCTTGAACGTGTTCTCGTTCACGTAGAACTCCACCTGCACCCTGAAGACACAAAAGTGGAACTCAAAATGTCAAGAGAAGAATTAGCCTGTGAGCGAGAAAATCAAATTGCAGATACAAAGGGGTGATAATTATTTAAGCATATCAAGTAGAAGAACAAGAGCCTCTAATGGCTTTTCGGAGGAAATGGCGCTCCACGAGAGCCCGGTCATCCTCTGTCGCTCTTGTTAGCTGCGCTGATTGAATATAGAGCAACAAATGGCTCTCTCTCTGATATGACTGCTCAACACGGGAGTCCATAATTGCTGCGGGTTTTTTTTCCGCCCCTTTTCTATGCCGGCACCCTTCTAGCAAGAGCGACATGTTTGCAAAAATACCCGCCTGCACTCGTGTGGGTTATTAAGATTATTACAGCACTCATGCCGAGACGTGATGGAAAACAACAAAGGAGGCCCAGCCAGATTGGACTGGAGGTGACCGTATTTCCTGTTTGGCCACTTTCATCCGTCCTTTGGGAGTTGAATGACTCAGGTGGGGGGAGAGAGATGACGCCAGACGCTCGACTTGGCCAGCTCGGGGGTTCCGCTGTGTGTCGGTGAACGTACACACGCGTACTTTTAAGGCGAGGGAGGTGCAAGCTTCCCTCTAGTTGCCATGGCAACGCCAGGACGGATACCTCCCGCTTCCCTGGCAGATGTGAGGAACTTGTGAAAGGCGCCAGACCTGTGGTCCAAACCTGTTCATGCATGCCCCCTCCACCCCCCTTTTTCTTTTCCCTCGAGTGAACGGGAACAGTCCGGAAGCCTGATAAGATTCGGAGGGATTTAGGTGGAAAAAGACCTTTTTTTTTTTTTCCTATTAGTTGATGAGCGCCGCTCAATCGCTTGAGAGTCGCAAGACAACCAGGCCAAACTAGACGACCGATCGACAGACAGGCCGTGGGCTGGCTGTAAATGCGGAGGAGGGTGAATGAGAGGATGACAGTTTGAACCTTCGGCTCTCCCACGGCTTCCACTCATGCCGGCACGCCAATCATGACACTGCACAGTCGCTTTAATCACATGGCGGGGAGAGGGAAAAAAAAAAAGTGCCGCGAGCACAGTCGGTGGCGAGTGTCAACTTCCTCGCTCGAGCCAGGAATAGTCGTCGTACGTACGAGGTCAGCGCTCGCACCCTGATTTATTCTCAGAATAGAACACCAAAGTCACGGCATGGACTTTAAAAAAAAAAAAAAAAATCCTAAATTCAGCGTCAAACTGATTTTATTGATTATACGTTGTTTCTAAGATTATAATTCAAATAAAATTTTTGTAAATATTTTTACTTTCAAATTGAGTATAATACATTTAAAAAATGTAATTAATTAATTAACATTTCCATTAAAAAAATTAAAGGGACTGTTGCTATGAATTCTAGCGCCGGTATACATGCTCTGCCTTTAAGAGGCGGGGCCTGCTGGGGTGCGGAATGACACTTGTGAGTCTGCATGTGAGTTTCAGGGCGTGAACGGTGAGCAGCAGCAGCTTCTGTGTGAGTGTCTGCATTGTTTTAATGTTATCCGAGTGTTCCTAAAATAATTTAAAAGGGAATCGGCGACAGTAGCTTTCCTTTCCCACGTGCGAGGTCGACAAATGAAATGAAATCTATAAAAAAAAAAAAAAAAATGATCTGGCAACAATGTCAATGATATAACAAGCAATTTCCTTTTGCGATCCTACTGAACAAAAAAAACTTCCTTGTTTAACTTTCAAGGTGATAGGCGGTATCCCTCTGACCGTTTCTCAAAATAGAAAAATCAATGAAATGGATCAATAAATTTGGCTGAAAGACGGCATTTTTTGGCAAGCGTGAACGGCGGCGCATGCTTTATTTCCAAGATCGAGCAAGGACAAGCAGGAAGACTAATGATAATTTCACCTCGACAAGGAGACGGCACAAAAGGAAAATACTTGACTGCTAATTCGCTCCCGGTGACGCCGTTTTCGTTTGTTCCAAAGAAATATGTCCCTTCATTCAAAGCGCTCGGCGGAAAAATGCTGACAGCCATAAAGTAGCGGCAAGTTTATTGCGCTGCATTCAGTAGTCCGTCATCTCTAATAAGAAGACATTGTTTAAAAAAAAAAAATAAAAATAGCAAAGGGAAAAGACCTCCAATAATATTATGGAGACTCAAAAATGAGGACGAGCGGCAAGTAAATTGCACTTTGGCACCTGCGTGCGTCAATAATTGCTCAAGAGATGCGCTCTTGTTCTCCAAGGCTGCTACGACAAAATGATTGACATAACATCTTGTCCCTGACCCACATTCAGCAGCATGTGGGGATGACAAAAAGAAAAAAAAAGTAGTCCTCAATACAATGAAATGTGACATCCTCGATTGGAGCGCCTGTGAAGCGGGAGCAAAATGTTACTAATTGCACACGTCGCTAACAGGAGCGTTTTGATTTGAACACGTCCATGAAACACGCGGAGGCCTTTCCAAATCGCTTCATCATGCCTGAAATCTCAAAATGCTCCACGGGTGATCTTGATACTTTCATTCAGTTATGAAAAAAAAAATCTAATAAAAATCTGCCCGATTCAGATGTTGCACTGATAAATGCATTTCTTATATTGTTACTCCTTTCGAGCAACTTTTTTCTTTTAGTTGTAACAAACCTTTAATGTTGTCTGTGATTAAAACAAGACATCGAAATTGCTGTCCGAACTAAAAAAAAAAGTTATTCTCTTATTTCAACTGCACGTCGTCTTTAAAATGTTCTTTTATTGCCATAAATTTTACTGTTAACTTTTTATAGACTTCATCTGAGAGGACGTTTTAGACGTGCGTGCTTTCAAGTGTTTGGAAAGCTTGAAAAGAAAAGTACCACGGACAGCGCCCCAATTTTCCTAATGCCTGAAATGAATAAAAAGCGACACAATTTGTCAGACAACACATCCAGCATGTTGCGCGTCTCTTTGTAACTCCCTCAATCATCTAAATGCATCAAGAGGAAATAATCGCTCGATCGTCTGGGTAATAAATAAAACCCAAAGGACGACGCTTGTTTGGAATGCGCAGGTTCATTCGCACCGCCACCGTTGTGCTAACAAAGTGCAAGCTGATAACAAATCCAGACTGATCGAAAACTCCAAATTGGCCGTTGGGGTGAATGGAAATCGCTTGTTGGTTTCTGTGGATCCTCTCCGTGGTTTTTGCAAGAAAAAAAAATACAGCAGTGTCAGGTGAATTTCTACTTTGAGGGATTATAATTACTTGAATAATTAATCCAAGAAAAAGAAAAGGTTTGGCGTTTAAATATGGGAGGGCAATTAGTGTCAAACTATCTCCGCTTTTTTATTTTTTATTTGATTGGAACAAAAATAGTCCTTTTAATGTTACGTCTGGCACGGTGGAGGACACAATTGCAGGGTAGCAAGGCAGGAGTGCTCTCCAAAAAAAAAAAAAGGAAAACAATTCACTTTGAAATGAACGAACAAATTAAAAGTTGCGGCGTCCTTAATCTTTGAGGTGTGCGAGCGCATCCAAGCCGCGGCTTTTCCATGTCTGACAAGTTTCAAACGTCATCCGTGGCGGTGCACGGGCCTTTTGCTCCCTGACGTCATCAGCCTTGCCTCATCGCGCTTCGCTTTTGCCACTCACCGCTCGCAGCGCAAACGTCGCTTGCGAGCCACACTTTGTCTCGGACGAGGAGAATAATCGGCCAAAGCATGAAAGAATATATCGCTCACGTTGGATAACTCGCTTTCAATCCGAGCGCCGATCGAGCTCACGTTTCATTTGCAGATGAAGGCAGACAAATCAACTCTTGTGTTTTATCTTCAAGCGGTGCAGAAAGGCATGAAACATGAAACGTATGAAACGCTAACACGGTTTGGGAATAAGGCCGCGGTGATCGGTGGACGCGCGCGTTAGCGATCCGACGCGCGCGCCAGGGGAGGCCCACCGGCAACATCCGACACCAGAAATCGCTCGGACGTTACAACGGTCGACCGTGACGCCGGTTTCATTTTGTGCTTTGCGAAGTTAAGGAGGGCTGAGTTTGTAGAAGACAAAGAATACTCTCAACTCTGTGCACTCGAATTCGCCGACACCCACGTCACTTACCAGTCATGTGCGAAAAGTCACGCGGGGAATAATACCTGTCCCTCTCGTCTACATTTTATCATTCCAAAAAAAAAATAAAAATTTATGCGATTGCTCTATTAATTAATGAGATAATTGTCGTAATAAAATCAAACAATTCAACATCTGCAGCCTTCCTACAGCAGATCCACAATCGTTTCCCCGAATCCCTGTTCAGTACGCAGCCATGTTCTTTAAAAGGACTCTCATTAAGACTTCGGACTTAACTCCCGCGAGAACACATTGACCGCTTTCCACCTTTGCCGATATCAATTAGGCTTTGTTTTTAATGAACCCGACGGGACGCGCATCACGTCGGCATCGTGCTTTCATTAGACGTCTCCGCTTCCCATCGACCATGTGCAGTTCATTCCTGTTACCCGCTCAGGTTGCTTTTTTTTTTTGTTTTGTTTTTTCTCCCCAGCGTTGAAATGCACGAGAACGACACACACCTCTGTCATATCGCCGACTTTACAGAGTGACTCCTCTCATCACACGCTCCGCCGGTATCGTAAATGACAGACGGGATCCTTTGCCGATGCTCGCGCTCGTTCGCTAAATACACAAAAGCCAAGGCGTGAATGTGGCGAGGATATTGACCATAGTGACGGATCGCTGGTGAGGATAGGCCTCGACTCGGGGTTATTAGGACTGTGGCAAAATTTAGGGAGGTGGGGGGTTGCTGGGAAAGAGCAGACGGAGACGAAGCGTGAAGCGATAGAAAGACGACAGTCAGCCGCTACGTTGTTGCGAGCATGTTGGTAATTCCAGAGAGCTCCCGCTGTTGTGCAGCAATGCATCTGTAATGTTTTATTTTGTGCGGCTCTTTGTGTTTATGGCTGTGCAAAAAAATACAAATAAAATCAAAATTCTTACGAGAGTAGGTTGAGACAAGACAAGAAAAATGAGCTCTTTGAGAATTCTAGAAATGCCTCCCAAGTCAGGGGTGAGAAACCTATGGCTGTCGGGGCCCTATATGGCCTGCTGGAGCGTTTGATCCGGGCCTGCAATGCCATTTTCAAAATAAATAATGCCTGGGATCAAACTTTATAAAAAAATCCAGTGCCTCGGTCGCTTTTTTTTTGGGGGGGGGGGATCTGTATTGCACAAACTTTTATAGCTCAAACAAAAAAAAAAAAAGAGGGAAAGACATTTGTGAAATCATTATAAAAAATATTTCTCTCTGGTCAAGTGAATCTGTCCAATAGAATTACAGAAATAAATAAAGCGTGCTGCAGAACAGGATGCTTGTTTTTAGCATCAAGGTCAAGGGGTGCAAACAAACTCCAATAACAAGTATACGATTTAAAAAAAAAAAAATTTTTTTGTTTTCATCGCCTGACAACTGCCTTTAAGTGTCTAGTCATCTGGCATCCTCTCAAGAGCGGACACCCACAGGTCTCACTGGCAGAGAATATAAATAGTGTCCATTCGATGAGAGAGGCGGCTTTAAAATAAACAAAGAAAAAAAAACATCTATTAGCACGACTGATTGTGCAAATTGGCAGGAACCCCGCAGCAAACTCACATTCAGGCAGCGAGAAGGCTTCTCTCTTTCATGTCAGAACAATGACAGCCCCCCCCCCCCTCCAGTCGCCCCCCCCCCCCAAATACCAACTGGCCAATAAACTGCCTGCATGCCACTGTGTTTGCAGCCCGACTGATCTTCCAAAGTCAATGTTGTAAATCACACAGGCAACAAAAATCTTTAACGATTTCCGGTAAAACTTCACAACGTCAAATAAAATGTTCACAATGGAGTCAAAACAGAAAACATACAAAACGTACAGCAACAGAATTTCCCGAGTTCTTCTTCCTGATCTTTGGGTGGGATTGTGTGGAATTTATGGCAAGAATGAATGTCAAGAAAGCCTTGCGATTGGTTGGCCATGACGTTTACAGGGCCAATCATTTTGTCTGGAAATTTACAGAAAAATCCAATCCGGAGAAGCTTCATGATGCAAAAAGATAATGACCCGAAACAGAAGGCCAAGCCAACAAACGACTTCATCATCGTGAAAAAGTAGAAGGTCTTAGACTGGCCAAGTCAATCACCAGACCTGAACCCAATTGAGGTCGTTCCCGTTATATATTATCCTGAATTCCCCCCAAATGTCGTAATACCTCGAGAAAACTTTCTTCACAAGGTCTCCGACCTCAGTTCAAGTGGTAAAAGTAAACCGTTCATAAAAAATGGATGACTTACACGAGAAAGCCGTGACCATCGTTGGCAAGAGCGGGACTTCCGAATGCAATCAAAAAAGGCGGGGGCGGCACATAAATTATGCAGCGTCTTCGGCGTCATTTGTGGGGAAAATGGAGTCACCTGAGGGCCTTTGGATGCATTTCAGCGGGCGACACGAGTGCTTTTGAACCGAGGATAACCACTTGAATTCAAGACACTTGAATCAGATGCAGAGTGGGGCTCTAAGTCACGAGTGACAATGAGTTCATGCGGCAAGGTTGCGGTCGCACGGCGTGGCGCTTTGAGGCATCAATGTCTTTGTTCTTAACGGCTACGCCACCATTAATGCAGCGTGGCGGCAAAACGCTGTGTGATCCGCCGGTAATTAAGCCCCGTGTCACGATCAATCTCAGCTCAGCCCCGCTTTTTAATCCGGCCACTTTATTGCAGCTAATGAGCCCCTTGCATGGAGATCAGCATCTTCACAGCGCTTTTTTTTGTTTTTTTTGGCCGCCACGTCATGTTTGACCGTGAAAGTATTTGGGTGATCACAAACACGCTCGTGATTCCGGCGAAGCATGACTGAAAAAGTCGACTCGTGTCATTTGCTTTACTAATAGCAGTTATTTTTTACAGAGGGTAAATATTTATTTTTTATTATTTTATATATATATATATATTATATATTATTTTATTATTTGTATTGTCAGTCTACATGAGTTGCTTCGCCGTTTGTGTTCACTTGTTTTTGCTTCAAGCATTATAATTGTATCCACTCTGATCACATTTGCATCAGAACTAAATTATTTTATAATTCCATATTCAATGTCATTAATTAAATTTGTACGTTTTACGACTGACTTGCCGACTCATTTTGTTCCCGTGCTTCCAGAATGCAACGTTCGCTCACGTTATGTTCTGCAGGTGACAAACCTTAAAGTCTTGATGTCGGTCTGCTTATCGGGCGGGTTCGCTTGTTTGTCAATGAATTTCACGTCTCAAATGCCCTGAACTGCAGTGTCATCACACGTTGGGAGAAAATAATCCCGTTGAACTGATAATGCAGCGCTGAACTTTCCTCGCAAATCCATCTGGCAAACATTGGCTGTACACTTTGAAGCGCTTGTCCTTATTCACTTGATCTTGTTGTGTTCGCAGGCTATTGCGGTAACAAGTGTGAGACCAACACACACGCTGACACACACTTCTCCACCAAGCAATCTCAAACGCTCCCCTTTGTTTACATTCCCTGGAGAAATTTGTGGTGGTTGGACTAACCGCCAAGCTCCCGTGCCAAAGGTTTGTGTAATCAGCTGAACTAAGGGCATGCATGCCACACTTCTGCACGCCACGAGACACTCGAGTCATCCCGCCACCAGTTTGCGAACAAATTACCAGACGCTTGAAGACGATTGCTGGGCAGTAAGTGAGCAAAAGAAAAGCGCAGAAAGTGAAAATTGACGAGCGCTGACGTGAAATCGAGCCGATGTCTTAAATAGTTGTACAAAGAAGATAGGTAGGTGGATAGAGCGACGGACGACACTGTAGCTAGATTAGTCGATTGATTGGTACGATTGGTCGATCGATTAGATCGATAGACGACGTTCCAGGATGTCCTTCCGCGAGCATTCGCACAAATAGGGCCTCCTCTCCCTTTCATGTCTCCTTCCTCTAAACTGCGATGGAGTTTGCTTTTCCCAAAACTGCTCATGCGTAACGTAATGTGATAAAGATCCCGTTGACTCTCACTGGCGCGACGTGACATTTGCAGATGGCAGGAGAGACGACGTTTATGCGGGGCTGCGGCTCGAGCCGGTGCTTAAGGTTCAAATGTGCCATTACGTTTTCTCATTTATTTAGGAGTCGTTTGGAAAATATTTGTCTAGCCGCGCCAGGGTCGTTCCATAACAAGTTTGTAGTTGAAAACTGCCTCCCGAGCTCTGGCAAGCGAGCAAGTGATCTTCAGTCTGCGTGTCAAATGCAGGTTGAGGTTTTTCCATGACACGTCCTAATGAAATATCCATATTAAGCACTGCTTATCATATAGCACGTCAAATCTGCCGGCCTGCAAATGGAGTGTAAGCAAAGGTTAATTGCCAGTTACTGGGAGCAGCCACTTGAAATTGCCTGTCCAGGTGGCAGATGGTCCACGATGAATCTCTGCGATTATGACGGGGAAAAGGTACATGCAATAGCTCCGTCGTCACTCTTTTGTGCCAGGTTCCAACCCTACTCGGCTAGAGAGAGGAATTTTCCCGTATAACAGAGATGCACTTTCAAAAAACATAAAGTTAGGAAGTAGTGTTTTGTCGTTTTTTTGGCGTGGTCTTCTCAACCGCTAGTGCATGCGCGCGCACGCTAACAAGTGGACCTGTTGCACCGTCACACACAAGAAACGCAAATTGCACGGAGATGACGCCCCCCCTCCCTTTTTTTTAATTTGCGCAAAAAAAAAAAAAAGTGCGCTGCGCCGTGCGTGCGTAAAAACTAGCATCCCCGTCGGCAGCTCGACTTACCTGTCGTCGGTCTGCCAGTCCCCGAGCAACAGGTCTCGGAACCGGTACCGCGGGGGCAGCGGGAGCACCTCCTTCTCCAGTTCGACCATCCTTCCCCCTCCTTGGAGCTGCACCGAAAGACGCGGCGCGCGCGCGGATCACCGCAAAACCTCCGTACGGAGGAGGTGAACCACCACCAGCCCAAAATCTCCGCTCCTCCTCGTCGTCGTCCTTATAATAGCATCGCCATCGTCGACAAGCTACTTTGTGATCGGCTCGGCCTCCTAATTACAATCGGGCTGGACTTGCCCCCGCGCCGAGGCAACAGGTTGCGCCTGAGGATCCACTTTGGCAGCTGGAGAGCAACTGGTTGCCTGCGTGGCTCCTCCGCAGCATCCTCCCCGCCTGAGCTCCACATGCATGGACGCACTCGCTGCAAGTGTCTGACCAGCCACTGGGGATTAGCGATGCCACCACTTGGGTGTGTGTGTGTGTGTGTGTGTGTGTGTGTGTGTAGTGCACGAGCAGTCAGGCCACAAGATTAGGAACACCTGCGCATTCTAATGAGATCCAATACGAGCGCTGTTAGCAACTATTGCGCCTTTACAGTGATAAGACCGACCAGAGATTTGAACCCAGAATATCAGAAATGTGAGACAGATGTGCTAACCACTAGTCCGCGTGTGATTGTGCACTCAAGAGTGCTGCTAATATTTAGTAACGGGACACTTCATTAGGTACATGAGCAATCCAAATACAACAAATTATTCCTTAAATGAGGAGTTTGCGATGTAAAATATTGGGGGGAAAATCACTTTTGTTATCTAGGATAACCTTGCTTTTGCCCCATCTTGTGCCTCAAATTTTATATTAAAAAAAACCCCCACCATCCCTGAGAGAAAGAAAAACAGACAGACAGCGTGATTTACGAGGAAAAGCACCTGATTCTCAATGCCTTTAGCACTAAATGTTATTGAAGTTTATTTTTTGCGAGTGCTTTTGCTTCTGATTGGTTGTTTTTCCTCAGGTACGGTGCTTTCATGTGAGTATATTGCATCATGTTTATTTTGTGCAGGTGTACCAAATGATGTGAAATAGCGTGCTTTTAAAACAAATGAAGTAATATACATCCATTAATTTAAACTTAATCTCCATCAACACCTTGGCCTCATTAGGAGCGTAACAGCGTGCCAAAAAAGGCAACGAGCAGCCACGCAACCCCTTCAAGTGTCCATCACAACTGCCTGCCACGGAGTTGTCGGTGCACTTGAAAGTTCTCCGCTGCTCTTTAATGAGCATGTATGCCATGTTGCTTCTGTAAAACAGCCACCCCCCCCCCAATACACGACAACGCGTCCAATTAACGTGCAAGCCTTCGGTGCATAAACACTTTTCCGGGGCCCGGTAACACGATTTTGCACGGCTTGGCAACTAAGCCCCCCCCCCCTTTCCGCTTTCTCACCCGGCATCTTCCAAAATAAACAGCTAACATGCATACTGTAAATATAATCCTGCAATTAATTAAAATATCATAATCACAGAGGCAGAGAGGAGAGAATATGGGTGGATTTAGAAGTGGGGGTGGGGGGCTATATAAAAATGTGCTTTTAGTTTGTTGACTCACTTTGTATTCGGCGCTGCTTCGCTTGCTGCAAAATGATTCAAAATGTGGTACACACATTGCGATAACTGGGCCAAATTTGAGCATTAACTCAATTCCCTGAGAATGAAATAACTGTATACACTAAAAATTAAATGTATGGTTCGAAATAAGTTGTCGCGCGCCGCAATTTGCCAGTCAGAATTAGCATTTTCCGCCTCATCAAAACATATTTAATAGCAAAACTGAGAATCAAAGATTTGGACGTTTTCCGCGTTTTTTGACAGTCGCCCCTCCCCCCCAAAAGACCGAAGTGCTCCATCATAAGAGAAGTGATGAGTTGTCATAAATAATATGCCCACATCAACATGGTCGGTAGTTAGGCGGATTCCTCACATACTGATAATCGGGACTAAATTTAGCTCAGCAAATATGTTAGGACAAAAAGCAAACGCTGTAGTTTAAAAATCACTTTTAGTCATCTCTTAGTGGGCATTATTTATCACCGAGGACCAAATTGTGGTCATGCCAATTGTTTACTTGTGTTTTCATGACCACAATTAATGCTGACATTTTGCCCTCTAGTGGCGAATAAGATGAGCACACACTTGGCTCATCTTGGAGCGATGTACAGCAAGATGCCAAAATGCACGCGCTCATCATATCCGCGCTCGCCGTGACGAAAGACACGCCTCCTTTTCACACTCATCCGCGCAAAGAGCATGCCAGGTGAGTGGAAAAAAAAAACATTTTCTCCTTTCAAGTGGGTGGGCCTCGCCACGTAGCCATGGCGACAGCACCAAAAAATTTCTGCGGATCCCACGAGACACAGTTTTGTCTTTTTTTTTTTTTCCGAACCTCATTTAAAGCCCATCCAGTGGCATGTTATCATAATGTCTACTGTGAGGACAATTTGCCCAGGCTGCAGGTTGTTTGCCGTGCCACATCATAAAAGCTCCATCCTGTTGATCTCAACCCGTACTCCCCCCCCCCTTCCCAAACATCCACGCACCCACAAAACAGGGTAATGCAAATGTAAACAAAGAGTAGAAAACAATCATCCGTTTAAAAAAAGATCTTTAAAAAAAAAAAAATCAGTCACTGTTTTTCTGTGTGCTCTATCCGCTGCATTTTTTTTTTTTTTTTTTTAAGTCTCTGCGGTGTTAGTCCAAGGTGATGTTGACAGAGGCCAGAGCATCCACAGCCCAGCTGGGGTACTGGTCACGGGATGGGAACATACGGCGCATAAAAGCGCGTATAAACTCCGGGAAGCGGCCTTGCACGATACTCTGCCGGACGGAATGCATCAGATTGAGCTGCAGGGGAGGAAAACCGTCGAGAAAATGTCACGTTAAACGGTGTTTCAGCGATGTGATAATCACAGCATTTAACTACAATGTTACTTTGCTAAGTGCAGACCTCAAACCACGGTTGTCATGGAGAAACATATTTGCGATTGTAAGCAGGCTAAGTGAAAATCCTGATATTGATAATTGGGATGAACAATTAATCCAAGTGTCACCTGCCAAGGGTGCTAAAAAGACTTGTCGTTCATCCCCCAGGGAGCGGGACTCATCGATAAAACAGCATGTCAGCCATCTTGCGCGGCTTAAATGGGATCGGGTGGGGGGGGGCCCTCTTTTGAATAGTGATGTGATGTATAAGTAGACGGCGTGCGCGTGTCATGCACATGAGTATTAGGCTGCGGGACACGTGTCACGAGGGGACACTCCTCACGGCGTTGCACAGTTTGAAGGATGAGTCAGATCACACTCTGTCTGTCTGTCACAGGGACTTGACTTGAAATCTTTCACTTAGCTCGGAACAAAAGACGATTTGATTTTGGTGGGGGGCGTGTCTTCGATTTAAGGCGAGTCCATCATAGAAATAAACGGCGAAAAGTCACACCGAATGAAGTAGCCTTGAAGGGGCGTTGCCTAGTGAGTGAGATCACGAGCCGCAGTCGTGTTTATTTCAGTGTTCGTGGCTGCTTCCTGCACCTTGCACGTGTGTTCATTTTGTATTTCGTTTCCTTTGATGCTTGCCAGACCGATTTCTCCAGAGACTGGCCGACGTCCGGCAACAATTTTGTGACCCGAGAGGAGTCTTTTTGGTGAACGCATGTGACCTCAGGTTGCACTGTGTTATTTCCCTTTGTGTTGTCTGGTGTGAAATGTGTGCTGAAGATAAATGGTTGCCATGGTTACCTGGTAGGTGATGTTGTGGATGGTGATGTGATGCATAGCTGCAGTGTCGCTCTTAAACAGAGCGTGCAGGTACGCCCGGCTATGTCTGGAACAGAACAAGCATACTTTTGCAAAGAAGTATACATTCACATTTGGAACATTTTTTTTTTCCTAGCGCGGGACATTTTCGTGTGTTTAAAGCCCTCTGAGTGCCATACAAACTTAATCAAAATATGATGCAACACCACTGTGGGTTAAATACTTCTGGCGCTTTTTTTGTAACACTTCCTCTGAGGTTTGTTTTTCGAAGTACACAGCAGGCTGTCGACACTTTGGAAAAAAGAGGTTAGCCACGTTCTGATCATGCCGGAGGGGACGAAAATAATCGTAGACAATCTCACTTCATGCGCTCATCCGTTACACTCTTCTACACACGTTTAATAAGATCCAATACGAGCATTTTTATCCAAAAAAGATAATCATGCTCGGTCGTTTGTTATGACAGTCGAGCCTCCCGTACGGAGAGAGATTTTTAATATGCTGACCTGCTCAAAGGACAGTGTCGATCAAAAGTGAGCGTTGTTATCTTTGTGAAGGCAAAAACATCTTGTGGATTGTAGCGTGTCCAATCTTTGGGTTTTTGAATGGGACTTTGTCACTATTAGAACATACCAACATGTTCATCCCTTTGAATTCAATTATCCTCGATTCACAATTTAAATCCCATGAAAAATATTTTCTGAACTAAATCCATCCCTTTGCTAACCTTTTGCAGGTGGGACACTGGCAGTCGGGGTCGATGGGCTCAAAGTCCTTGGCATACTGCTTGTGTTTCACCTGCAGGGATCCCCAGGGCACCAGCGCCGAGCCGAACCTCTGAGGACGGACGGGCGTGACTGAATTGTATCCGTTTAAAAGTCAAGTCACATTCGAAGGACGCCGCTCTTACCGCCGTGCGGGTGGGAAAGACGCAGTCGAACATGTCGCAACCCAGAGCCACGCACACCACCAAGTCCACGGCGTAGCTGCGGCACAGACTGCAGGTCAGTTAAACCGTAAACGCATGAGGAAGCGTCGTCTTTCCGCCTCACTGTACGCACCCCACGCCCATGAGATAGCGAGGCTTTTCTCGAGGCAGGTGGTCAGTGCTGAGCGTCACCATCCGCCAGAAGTCGTCCTTCTCTTCTCCTCCGCTCAAGCCCCCGATGGCAAAGCCAGGAACGTCACGTTTAGTCATTTCTGTAAGACACACGGGGAAAGTTAGGTTTTCGTAAGACGAAGGCGATTATTAGAAACATCTTTCAGCTCAGCGGAATGCCGTTCCACACCAAATGCTGGTGAATAATGACAAATTGTGGCTCACTCAGATAAAAACAAAAGAGAATGAGATCGAGTACCATCCAGACAGCTTTTGCGAAGCCCGGCGTCTAGTCCGCCCTGGATGATGGCGAAAAGGTTCTGCTTGTGCGAATTCTTGTTGGCGGCGATGCAGCGATCCAGCCAGCGAATGGATCTGTGCATGGCCTCCTCCACGCGAGGCCCCGTTACCGTGCTGCTCACCACGTCGTCCAGCTGCATCATGATGTCTGAACCTGCAACACGGAGGATGCTACAATACGATTGGGGCTTTTCGGGAATTGGAAATCACTATCATGATTGTCTTGATTCAGGAAGAGGATATCAGAACATGCTTGTTAGCTCGTTGTGAGGAAAATTAATTACTGGAGCGGAAGGTGAAAGGAAAACAAACAAGCTGTACCCAGACTATTCTGGATGGCGATGGACTTTTCCGGACTGAGGAGGATGGTTTCGCCGTCGTACGGGGACTTGAACGTCACACCTTCCTCCGTGACTTCGGAGAGTTCGACGAGAGACACCATCTGGAAGCCTCCGCTGTCCTTCAAAGAAAATACTCTCATTTAAACTTTGGTCGCCTACTGCAAGTGTGACAATAGAAGATCACTTTAAAAAATTACCGTCAGCAGATTCCTTTTCCAGTTCATGAATCCATGTAGACCATTGGCCTTTTCGATCAAATCTGGCCCCTTTGGGAACAAATGAAGGCAAATGCACATTTCAGGGGCATAACATTCGTGGAGGATCTCGATGTATCAGACACCCACGTTTTCTCTGAGTGGTTTGTAACTTGAAAATGTGCTATGTGTGAATCAACAATCAACCTGTGCAGCAACCTTTTGTTTACAAGGGTGCCTTGAGATTTTTTCTAACGTAAACGGTGTCTTGTCTCATTAGTGGTTGGGAAATACTTTCCAAGCAGACATCTTTGCATGCTATACGGGAATTCCGTACCGGCCTCATCCCCAAGTGGTATGTGTTCCCGAGACATATCCGACATCCGAGAGCGTCCAGTTGATCCGCGGTGATTCCCTTCATGGTCCCCTGGGTGCCCACCGGCATGAAAACCGGCGTGCTAACGACGCCGTGCGGCAGCTTCAAATCGCACGCTCGCGCCTTTGTCACCGGACACTCCGCTACGATGTGTAGAGAGAGAGGAGACGCGATGGCGAGCGCTTTCTTTAAAGACATGTTCGTGCTTAGTGGTGTTTCCACGGAAGCACTGGTGGCGGCCATGCTGGTGTGAGTCACGTGACTAAGGAGGAGTTTGAGTGGCGTACTGGTTGGCCAATCGGAAATGCCGAGATTCCGGAGAAAGCCATAGAGGTTTTGAGATGGCCAATCAAGAGGGTTTGTGGAGAATTGGCAAACAAATTAACCAATAGATATCTGAAGTGTGTGTGAAAGGGCTGGGCTAGCCGTGCCGGTGTAGATCGGATGTAGTCTCCACTGACCGGATAGTGTTAGTGTAGAGGAAGTTTTGTTTTTCGAGTTTTCCCGTACTCTCCGATTGACTGAAGGTTCAGCTAATGTCCTCAGAAGGACGCGAAATACTAGCATATGGATTACACGCCGGGAACAAGCTCTAGTTTTTTCAAACACTGAAGGGAAGTAAAAGTCCAAGCCCTTTGAAGTCGACTTCACCCACTATTCCGGTGACCACCTTATCGCTAACGGAGTCAAGCTAATCGACGCGGCTAACGTTAGCCTCCGATATTTTTTTCTGCGCTGTGCGGAGGAGTTCCTCCGAGCTAGCGAAGCCATGGGGAACCGGGGCATGGAAGACCTGATTCCCCTCATCAACAAGCTCCAGGACGCCTTCAGCTCCATCGGGCAAAGTTGCAATTTGGACCTTCCGCAGATTGCCGTGGTCGGAGGGCAGAGTGCCGGGAAAAGCTCCGTTTTGGAGAATTTTGTGGGCAGGTGAGCGAAACGAGCTCACCCCGATTGTGGCATCTTATTTAAATGTTTACTTTTTTGTGTTAAAAACGCATCTCATTGTTTGTTTTGTTCTTTTTATTCGGTGGTTAATCGCTCCCAACAAGTGCTCTTTTCATGCAGTGAAGCTAACAGCCCATGCTAACTTCTACTGGCTGTCGTAAACCTGTTTGGTGAAAAACTGCACATTCAGCAACTTGAAAATATCAACTCTTATCATACACTTTATTTCCCCTTGACGTCTTCTGCATATGCACTAATGTGTTCTGTGCACTCAATGCGAATGTAATTAATGCCACACCCACACCAGTGACATTTTCATATCTGATTGTGTGCCTTTTTCTAGTTTCTTCTGTCTTGAGTCAAATTCAATTTGAGCTGACTTTCCATTGCAGTATGTGTTCTATTGCAGCTGGACTTACTGCACTTGCCTTGTACAATAGCTCCCTTTCAACATTTTACAGCGGCCAGACAACTTCCTTGTGCATCTTCCTCTTTTGTAACCTTTTTGGGCAACTCTGAGGCCACAATGTCTGTCCTTTCTCATTGCATTTTGCCCCGTTCGTCTCCCAGCTCATCCGCGAATAGGATCCACCTGCAGATAAAAGACTAAACAAGCTCACTCTCGGCCTTCTTGCCGAGCAGGTTTTGGCAGCTGCTGCAGCCCAACCTGTGTTGGGGAATGAGACAAGAGGAAGAGAACAGTAATCGGCTTTAGATAGACATTGGGTTGTAGAGCCTGTCGTAACTTGCTCACCGAGATAAACGCGCACACAGGCTGCTCTTTTTTTTTGGGTACTGTGGAATACATGACAGATCCATATCAAATATAACGTAAGACGTGAGTTTCACCTGTCGACCTATGCAAATGTGCAATGACCTCGACATTCGCCTTATGCAACCCGCTCAGTAATGGCATGACGCAGGTGCAACAAACATGGAAGTGCTTGGGGAGGTGCCCAAGGAATTCAATAAGAATGGGTGTGTTCTTGTGTCGTGACTCACGGTCGATGGGATCCAAAATACATTTTGCATCTACATCTCAGAATGAAGACTGCAACTCAAAACTGTGTACGCCCTTTTTGTCTCCCGCCTAAAATGTGCGGTCACCGTCTCACACAGCAACAAATTTGAATAAGACGGGGAGTGAGGAAAGAGCATGTTTTCATTCCTGCCGCTGTCTCCCAGCGGATGCGTTTCTCATTTTAACCCGATCGAGTCGGGTTCAATTGAGTTGGCTGGCTGTGCTGCCGTTGATGCGATTTGGGCCCACATTCCCGGCGAGTGTGTCACCGGTGAGCTGAGCACATTGGATGCTTAGCCAGATGCCAGTTAATCAAATCTGCTCTGTGAATGCTGCCTTCTTGTTAACAAGGAGTCAACATCATCTCGTTTAGCTTTTCATCAAGGCCGGTACGGCCCGCGACATCGAAATATATTCGAAAGCATCTTTGCATCGCTTCTGAACGTCACCGCGAGCTTTACTTGGACAATGATTCATTTAATGAGGTTCAAAGTGCACTGGACCATCTGACGTCAAACAGTCCATTCTGGGAAGCCGGTCCACTTCCGAATTGTCAGGATTCCCGTAGAAAATAAAAAATGGCTTTAAATCTTGTTTAATTTTATATTGAAACATTTGAACAAACAAAATCAAGGCCCCAGTTAAAGAACCGTTTATTACTATGCCTTGTTCATATTTTGCTGGATAGATTTTCCGTTTTTATAGCTGCCACAGTTTTTATTCTATTTTCATTCATCGGCAGCTCTTGGTGTAAGACTATTTATTAGATATATTGAAGATCCAAATGACCTCATTGCTTCTTTGATGGATTGTGCCTTCGTTTTTTGTTGTCTGCAGTCTGTTGCGTGACAGTTTAATGTTTGGAGTCCTGCCCGCTTGTGACGGAATGTTTGCAAGAGGAGCGGCGTTGTGGCGTCTAAATCACATAAAATTGTTCAAATTCTAATTAATGAACCAAAGATTTAATTAGATGAATGAATAAAAAAAAAAAAAAATTTCGTTTCCGCCTCTCGTCTTCAGTTATGACGATTCTGGTAACGAGGGTGTCCCACGGTGGATGAAGGCCATCCTATCTCGACACCACCAGCCGTCCTGGGTGGAGGCCTTTGTCGTGGTATCGGCTGCTATCAGCCTTATCGTCGGCGCTGTGAATGAAATGCTGCCGTGCTGTCGGAGCGCCATTATAAAGCCATTAGTCACTCGAACTGTCTGCTTTTGCAAAGATAATAAAGTTGATTTCCCCCGTGAGAGTATGATGCAGGGGAGCCGCCATCTTCTCTCCCTCTTTTCTCTTTCTCCAGAGGGGAGACTCTTCCGCCGACGCGCGGCCTCAGCCATTCATAATTCACGAAACGATACACAATCTGCTCAACCTCGTCTATCATTTACAGCCCATCAATAATACAATCTGGGCCTTTTGCCTCCTTTTCAATAGGCCTTCGCTATTAAACCACTTCTCTTTATGACGACGACTCTTTTGTGGATGCGTCGCGCCTCTGATTGAATACACCTGCGGAACCTTTCGACCGTTTGCTCCATTTGCTCGCTAGCTGAGGGCGATGTTTTGCTGAAACGCCATTGATGACAATCTGGACTCCTGCTTCATAGAGTTAGCGTCCGTTAATTCCAACAACGCCGCTCTCTCGCTCCGGTTCACTATTGACACAAATCTATATCGTTTGCCGCGCCAACAAATCCCCCCCCCCCCACATGCTCCACATTCTGTGCATGACACAGCACCGGCGGCTTTGTGCTGATGTAAGAGCCATCTCGAACCTTCCCCCGTGGTGTCCCGCCCTTTTATATAGACCACAGGACTTTTCTTCTCTTCCCGCGCCCTGACACTGACTCACTGCTTCCAGGATGAAGTCAGCGAGCGCCGCCATGGTCCGCCAGGGCGTACGATCCAGCAGACGTAAGGAAAATGTCCCAAAGGAGGGAGTGGGTTACTGGCCCCAGACATTGAAGGCTAAAAAGCAGGCGGAGGACATGAGAAGATCTAAACAAGTGACGTTGGCCTCGCGGTTAAATAGTCCGCCACGGCAACCGTAATTATCCAACATATAGGTGTCCTCCTCTCCCCTTTACACGACGTGTTGCGCCGACAGCTTTTGTTCGTTTGTGTTGCCGTCATCGATTGTCGCTGAGAAGGCTGAAAGCGCTTGTATTGACACAGGGTGGGTTCACACAAAAGCGTATTGAAGCCGTTAGCCCTACTTGTTCCTTAAACTTGAACAATGGCTGCCGTTGTTCACTCGAACGAGCCATAAATAGCTAATAGAGCCGTAAGAGATCATGTACTCTCGTAGGACTTTATCAACTGTAATATCTATTTTTAACAGAAGGAATATAGCATCGTGTTGTTACATATAAAAACAATGAATGAATTAAAAAAAATAAATTAATTACACTGTAATGTTTTTGTGTATTAAGTGTTTGAGCTTTGACTCGTTCTCCGGTCGGCCGTTTACGAAGCAGGTACTTCCGTCTTAGCGTCTGTTTCATGCTATGTGCGCCTTTCATTTTGTCTGCTTGTCTCATTCTATGAATGCCTGAAAGTGCATCAGTGACTTTCGCGTTCCCTTTTGTTTTTATGCCACAATTCAAACTAGCAAAAAAAAAAAAATCCTGCTTGATTTCTGCTGTGCACTTTGGCCACAAGGGGGCGTACATATCAAACTACATGATGAAGATGGTCACAACATTCGTTGTTTTTCATAGAGCATAAGTCATTTGTGTCTGCGAGTTTGTCTTGTCTCTACATGTGTTGCTCCATCTTTTGTGTTCAAATATCTGTTGTCTAAAAGGTTTAGAACATCGCAATGTTGATGCTAGTTTTGTCAGGTCACCCAATAGTCAAAGTATCACTGTTTTGAATATCATTTAAGTCTACTACATTCTCATGGAATCCAATGCAAGAGCAGGCATAAAATAATTCTTCATTTTTATTTTTTTTAATCCTTAGTTTAATGGATCTCTGAGTTTAAAGCGTGTCCTTATGAAATCACAGTCTGTCATGAGTCATTATCAACAAAGCTGTTCTGACTGCTGCTCAGTCCCAAGGTTTAAAAATGAAACGGGAGCTAAAATGTCCAATTCCTCACTGGCACAAAAGTGTGGAACTCTTGTGGATTAGATTTTTTTCCCCCCTCACAGCAGTGGGAGTGAGTGTGTGTATAAATGGTGTGCCTCAGCCTTTTAATGATGAGACAAAATGACTTTGTCACATTTGATTTGGTGTGCTTGAAGGGCGCAAGGTGTGAAATCCACCCCCATGCCCGTCAATCTTAAGAAAGTCGAGAGAAGTGAGAGTGTTGCCGAGAAATGGCCTTTCTTTTTCCTTAGCTTTCCGTCTGTGTGGCTCTCTTTTGTCCGCCGGCCGTGTTTTGGTGTCGGCCGCTTGTTGAACTCGCTCCGTCTCTCTCTGTGTCACCCAAGGGACTTTCTTCCACGAGGATCTGGCATTGTTACCCGCAGACCTCTCATTTTGCAGCTGGTCAACAATAAAGCCGGTGAGTGTGTCACGGTGCGCTTTTCTAACCACCACGTCCGGTCGTCACCGCTTTGCATCATCCCTTTGCTTCTCTAGCGCCGTGCTGCAGGCTGCACTCCCTGTCTGGTGCCGTCATTTAATATTCCCTCTTCTCCCTTTTTTGTCCTTTCCTCGCCCTCCAAACTCCGTGCGTAGAATATGCCGAATTCCTGCACTGCAAGTCAAAGAAGTTTGTGGATTTTGAAGAGGTGCGTGCGGAAATCGAAGCGGAGACCGACAGGATAACGGGCTCCAACAAAGGCATCTCCAACATCCCAATCAACTTGAGGGTCTTCTCTCCGCATGGTAATGCAGAATCAGAACCAAACTCATATTTGGTGGGCGTTATTCTTCGTATCACATTATATGGCCGACAAGTCAAATGTAAAACAAATCGTCGACTGGACTTTCTCAAATGGCGGCCGGCGAAGTAACAAATGCAGCTCAATAAATGAGAACACCGACATCATTTATTTATTTCAGTTCATCTCCCGGTCGGAATCGAGAATTGAACACCCCTACCCAGCGATTTGTAATTGCCCGTCGATGCCACAGCGCTGCCTTTCTGATAGAGCAGTCAACGCTTGTCCCCTCACTTCAACTTGTTCCCCCGCCCCAAAAAGATGACACCAAAGCACTAGTTTTCTGTGTTCTACACATTTTGCACCCAGGGAGTATGATCGTATCAAATCTTTCTAACCTTTGTCCTCTTGACACAGTTTTGAACCTGACACTGATCGACCTTCCGGGAATGACCAAAGTCGCCGTGGGAGATCAACCAGTCGACATCGAGCATCAGATCCGAGACATGCTGTTGCAGTTCATCACGAAGGAGAGCTGTCTGATTCTGGCTGTCACGCCCGCCAACACCGACTTGGCCAACTCGGACGCCCTGAAGATCGCCAAGGAGGTGGACCCGCAGGGTAACCACGTGCACTTCTGCCGAACCGGGTCGATTAAAACTGTTGTTTCGTCGTTATTCTTATGCATTCTGTAAAATCTGCTCCCTGGCTGGCACATCTATGCAGGTTTACGCACCATTGGCGTCATCACCAAACTGGACCTGATGGACGAAGGCACGGATGCAAAGGATGTCCTGGAAAATAAACTTTTGCCGCTCCGAAGAGGTGAAGCGTTTAAAAGCAGCACGTTGACGCTTGCTGATTTGTAGATTCCAACGCAAGTGTGTGGCGTGTGTCCGCGCAGGCTACATCGGTGTGGTGAACCGCAGCCAGAAAGACATCGACGGGAAGAAGGACATTCGCGCGGCTCTGGCGGCTGAGAGGAAGTTCTTCCTGTCCCACCCTGCTTACCGACACATGGCGGAGCGGATGGGCACGCCGCATCTTCAAAAGGCTCTCAACCAGGTCCGCTCACAAAAAAAAAAAAATGTCACGCATTGTGTGCTCTCGGAAAAAAATCCCCGCAATGTCCTGCCTGCAGCAATTGACCAATCACATCAGGGACACACTTCCTGGTTTGCGCAGCAAGCTACAGAGTCAGATGCTGTCCTTGGAGAAGGAGGTGGAGGAGTACAAAAACTTTCGTCCCGATGACCCAACACGCAAGACCAAGGCTTTGTTGCAGTGAGTGCACTTGAAACGCACACGCGGATTTTACATTTTTTATTGTTTAAATTCTTCTTCCTCTTCATCCTCCGCAGGATGGTGCAGCAGTTTGGTGTGGACTTTGAGAAGCGCATCGAAGGCTCCGGAGACCAGGTGGACACCAACGAGCTGTCCGGCGGCGCCAAGATCAACCGCATCTTCCACGAACGCTTCCCGTTTGAGCTCGTCAAGGTCGGTTGTGTCGCGTCTTTTTTATGAGGACACAAATCAACCGCCAGTTTCAGTTTTTTTGTTTTTTCCCAATGGGTTATTGTTCACCCACGAAAGGCTCACTTCCTGACGTTGTTGTTAAAATTCTGGCGTTCTATTCCGTTTGTACATTGATGCGCTTTGTTGGCACAGTTACAATATTTGAATTTTCACAGATTGTATTTGACGAGAAGGAGCTGCGGCGGGAAATCAGTCACGCCATCAAGAATGTTCATGGTGTCAGGCAAGTGGAGCACGGCAGCTAACCTCTCTCGCTGTTCTCGTTGTTAATTTTACAGTTATTGCGTAGCATGGTTCGTAATTAAGCAAAAATGGGTTTGGAGTTCTCGAGAATGATATTTGCTGGATTGAAAATGTCCCATGTCAGCTGATTTTTTTTTTTTTTTTGTGCAGAGGAATTCAATTCTTGTTTTATGTTACATTTGCCTTTTGTCTACATTTGTTATGCCATTCCTTAATTTCATGTTCATTATGTAATTTTTGTTTGTGGGTTGAATTGTCTCCATTGGGAGTTTTTGTTGGTCTGCTTCATTCATATTTTATCATTTTGTTTGCTTTAGCAAAAACAAAACAAAACAAAAAAAACGACCTCATCTAGTGATTGTCAAATGAACATATTTTAGCAGTGATTCATCTTTAACTTTCTTTTTTTTAAACTTAAAAATATATAAAAATCAGATGTGGAATCCCAATCTTTTGTTTTCACCTTTCATAAAAAAAAAGAAATAAATCAAAAACATCCGAAATTGAATTACTTCACAGTCAAGTCAAAATTGCAAAACTCCACTTGTCAATGATCGCGGACGCTCTAATTTTTTTGTCTCATCTGTTCGTGCGCATGTCATTCCCTGGTCCTCACGTGTGTTAATCGTCCCGTGTGTCTGTGTCCGCCTGTGCCTTGTCTCTCTATGCATCCTCAGAACGGGGCTGTTCACTCCAGACCTGGCGTTCGAGGTCATCGTGAAAAAGCAGATCGTTAAGCTGAAAACGCCCTGTCTCAAATGTATCGATCTGGTCATTCAGGAGCTCATCAACACAGTCAGGCAGTGCTCCAACAAGGTACCGCGGGTGTCCAGCATCTCCCGACCCGGCTTGAGAACACAGGGCGAGCGTGGCGACCCGCGAGGCGACGCGAGCCGCGCCAGCCCTGTGTTCAGGCGCTGCCGTCGTTGTGACGGGTGACGTGTCGTCACGTTGACCAGATGTTTCACGGCCTGTCTGAGCGTCTCTGTTCTCTCCTGGACAAGCCGCAAGGTCGCACAGCTCCGAACCCCGCCCCGCCCACAAAGCGGCGCTCTTAAGTTGTAATTCGGCTCTCGAGGTTGGACTTGATGTCGGTTCGCAAAGTGTCAAAACCTTTGGCTTGTCCGCCTCTTGCCTGTTTCTTGTCGTCGCCAACTCGAAATGACTAACTGAACTCAGACCCTTTCTTCTCTCTCCCTCTCTCTTTTTTTTTTTCTTCCCTTTTCCTTCCTTCCTCTTTTCTCCGTCTGCCCCACACCAAAATGCGCTCTTCTAACCTTGCGGGGCCCCTCCAGAACGGGGCTCTTCACCCCCGACCTGGCTTTCGAGGCGATTGTCAAAAAGCTGATCCTCAAACTCAAAGAGCCCAGCCTCAAATGCGTGGACCTGGTGGTGTCCGAGCTCACCGCCCTGGCCATGAAGTGTGCCGCGAAGGTAACCGTAGGACACGCCCGCCGGCAGATGGGCATGGAAATCGAAGCCATCGTTGTCAATCAAGTCAGCTTCACACCTTTATTTCCTTTTGTGACCCGGCCCAACCCCACTGCCCTTTTGTGTCCCCCCCCCCCCGTTTTGTAAAGTACGGCAGAGATTTTAAGCACTACTTAAAATTTCCTCCGACCCACTTCCATGAAGTCGTCCGTAGATCATTGAAATGTCGTTTCTGCGCCGCCTCCACGTTTCTTCCTCCCTCGTCCCTCCACGTCCAAATTCCAAGCTACGCCACATTAGCGGACTGACATTCAGATGGACTTGGACGATGTGCTGAGGGCGGGATATTCCTGTAATGGGCCCTGAAGGCGCTGTGAGCTGAGTTGCCATAGCAACAGTGCTCCACTGCCCCCTTGTGGTCAGAGGACCATCCATCGCATCCAAATGTGCTTGTTCACATTCTGTCACTTTCCCTTCTCATCCAAGCCTTTGAAATGTGTACGATCAGCCAGAGATGACTATTTAAAAATATTGAATTATTTTTGGGCTTCTCAAGATCCTTTTTTTCTTTTCAGAAACGTAATCTTTTCATCTGGCTGATTGTAAACTCTGTCCCTCCTCGTTTGAAGAGATGGCCGCCGTGTATTGCGTGTGTTTTCGAAAGCGTGTCGCCTTGAAATGGCACTTGACCGTCTCCTTCCCTTTTCTTTGTTCTCATCTTTGTTATTCTCACTCCTGTCCTCTCTCTCTCGGTAAGTTGTCCTAGGTTCAAACTCGCATGTCTTACACCAGCGTTTTTTAATTTATTTTTTTTCAAAGTCAAGCGCTGCATCATCCGTCTTGTCTTTCAGCTCAATTCCTACCCAAGGCTGCGAGAGGAGACCGAGAGGATCGTGACCACTCACATCCGAGAAAGAGAAGGAAAAAGTAAAGACCAGGTGGGCGAGATGAAGAGCACTCTGATTTGATGTTGACCTATAAAAGTGCAACCCTCACCCAGTTGGTTGTTTTTTTCTTTCTTTCTTTCTTCACTGCGACAAATCGACAGCGTGTCTCCAGTAATCGTGCTTAATTGTGACCCGTCTGTCCGATTTGTGATTTTCTGCTCCCAATGAAGGTTCTGCTGCTGATTGACATTGAGCTGTCCTACATCAACACCAACCACGAGGACTTCATTGGCTTTGCTAAGTATGCACCTCCAGCTTTTCCCTTCCTCCGTCGCTCGCTCGCTCCTCCTCGCTTTACTTACCGCTTGTTTTCAGTGGCTCCACGTTCCTTCTTAAAAACTCGTCATACTTCAAACGGAACATGCCTGTAATCGTAATCAAACGACATGTCAAATTGATGTCATTCAAAGCGGTGACGCATCCGAGCTTGAACATGCCAGCCCGGAATTGAGAGGCAGTGAAGCTGTCTTCTTCAGTCAAAAGCCTTTCTTGTTCCTCTTGATGAGACGTAGGAGCACGTCGGCATGTGAAATGACCGAAATGCTTCCATGTCCAGCCTGAAGAAACTCACTCCAAGCATTTTTTTAAATTGAGTTTTCTTCCACCCAAAAGTGTTCCGCGGCACATCACCCGTACGTTAATATTGTGTCCTCTCTTTGCATTTTATAGTCGGTAAACGTTTCCCACTTCTCCTCAAACGGCGTCTGTGCTCGTCTCATTTTGTGCAAGTTTTTCCATCAGATAAGAATTCCTTCTCTGTGTTCACCCACCGCTTCTCGGTCGGTGGTTCCGCTTTAAACCACATTTTTGCAATCGCTTTTTTTTTTTTTTTTAAACCCGCTCATCGCAGTACTTTAGCAAGATAATCATCCTCGTGAAGTATCTTTCTTGCACTATTGCAAGTTTTGAACATCACGTATTTTACAAAATGATGACGTTCAATTTCAAACTGGGGCTTGAATCACTTCATGACTGGCCAAATATAAACAGTGCAACTGATCCCACATGAATGACAAAATTCAATTCATCGAGTGATCATGTCATTTCCAAACTAACCACCCCAAGTTACGGATTAACGGAAATATGCTTGCCCCCCCCCCTTGTCCCAGGCCAGGCAAATGACTTTTGTGTATTTTCTGACCCCGCGAATTTGTTTGACTGCACCTGCTCGGTTTCATGCTAGCTGATAGAGGCGTTTGCTCGGTGTGTGTCATGTTGTGGCATCTGACAAAGCGAGTCGGTGTGAAAACTCGGTGCCTCGCATCTGCATGGCGAGCGGATTCCCCTCTGCATAACGCGTCCGAGCTCAGCTGGAGCTCTTTAACGGTTCTTATGACATCACTTTCAGTCTTGACTACCGAAGGCTGGATGACGGTAGCCCCCCAGGGTACAGCAACAACAGGTGGGATGTAGGGGTGTGTGTGTGTGTGTGTGTGTGTTCGATAGATAGGTTTCTCCTTGTTCCTGTCAGACCAGGCTGTAAAATATTCTGTGATTTCAACCCCGAGTGCTACGGATGTTCTTTTAGTTCCGGTCGACATTTGTAACCTCTCTGCTTTGCTGTCTGTTGTGCTCATCGTCTCTCGCCTGCTGGGCTTTGTGTGATGACAGCGCACAGCAGAGGAATATCGCATCCAACAAGAAGCGGGCCATTCCCAACCAGGTATGTTGGCCTTTTCACGACGGTCAAATTGAATCCTCCCTGACGGATGGCTCCCATTAGCAAGCCTATTAATTATTCCCGTTTGGAGCGCCGATTTAGGCTCTGGCTTTTAATCCACCTTGACCGATGTAGCTGCTCGTACGATCCGCCTTGTTCATTGTTTTAACGGCAGGATGTGCTTATTATTTAGACTAATCGATGCACATTTGTGTGACGTCAAGTGAAAAGCTGACATTTAGTCACCCCCCCCCCCCAAGCCCCCGTCCGTCTCCTTGCTTTGCTGCAGCCCTCACTATTTATTTTTATTTTTTTTTTTTTAATTTGCAACTAAGTTTGCATGTGATCGTCTGGCCATGTTCTTCTATTACGATTAAGCATTCAATGCCCTAATTGTGACTGTTTTTTTTTTTCGTTTCAAAACATTAACTCTATTAACTCTCGGGTGTCTGTTGTGTAGAAATTGAGAGCGTGCCGTGCATGAATCTGGCGCATGTCACCTGCGCTATAAACGATGACGTAACCAAATTGTGGTTCAGGTGAAGTCATTTCTAATTGCATGTAACTTTCTTGCTCTGTCTCTCCCTTGTCTCTTGTTCTTGGATTCCCTCCTTCCTCCCTCAATTCTTCCTTCTCCCCCCCTCCATTTCCGACTTTCTCTCCTCTTCCTCTCCTTCTGTGCACTCTTCTGCCTTCACACCTGCCTGCTTTCTCACTTCTTCCCACTGTGGTTTTATGCTACCCTCCCTCCTTTTTTTTTTTTTTTGCTTCAACCCCCCCCCTCTCCTATCACCACAGGGCGAAATTCTGGTAAGTACCAACTGATAAAAGCCGCACCTTGCCAGGCGAGGCAGCAGAGGTAAGGCCGAGCAGCAGAACCAAGGCGGTCGCGTTCCGATCAAGCCGGGAGACGAGCAAAAGTCCTTGCTGTCACCGTACTGAGTTGTTTTACCCCTCTACAGCTGGGCGCTTTTGGCGACGTCCTGGAGGAGAAGGTAGAGTCTCGGGACTGATTGCAGTCCTCCCAGTGCCTTGCAGTCGCCACTAATTTGGAACTGCCTGTGCCATCACGGAATTGTTTTGTTTTTTAACAAGACAGTAATTGTCTGTAATTCTTTTCACGCCACTAACATTGAAAGCCAAATGGCGCCCATCTGGAGGTGCCGCCGCTGATCGGAGACGGCGCCGGTTCTCGCTGTCTTCGGGCTCTCGCCTCTGCTGCCACCGCGTACTCGGTGGAGCCAAAAGTCTGCCTGGTCTCATCCTAGACTTCATTTGGGGAGTCATGCAATCCGCAACGCACACTCGTCACGTCTCGTCCGTGCATGTCAACCTAACATTTTAGTGGAAACAAATTAACGACGACTGACATTCACTTTGCATAAAATCTTATTTTAATGACTGACAATTTCAGCTTTCTTGTGTGACTAATGACGGTGACGGGTTATCGTTTTTCAATCACTGGCTCTGAAAACCAACTTGATGTGAGATGATATTTGGATTCAAATATTTATTTTTGAATTATATTGCCATGATCAAAAAGGAATCAGTAAAAATCACAACTTTATCATTTGTCGATTGAGATTTTTTTTTTTTTTTTTTTTTTTTAACATACCGAAACAGTTTAATGTGAGCAAAAACAAGAATGCTGATGATATATTTAACGGAAATTGTCTCGGATTCGTTAGCGTCATGAAGTGCATCGCAAATTCCCCTCACATTTTCACAATAATAGTCGATTGAAACATTTCCTAAAACTCAACAAGAACTATTGCAAAACAACTTTTGCTATTTTGTCCGACCCACGGACTAGCAAACAAAAGCATCTGAGAAGCGATGCCCTCACCCGCACCCGCCCCCTCCTTTGCTTCTCATTTGTGTCGCCGCATCTTCCGCTGACTCCTGCAGAGAAACAATTTGGAGTTTCTGAGAAAGTTCTTTTTGCTGGCTGCCGCTGAAGCTCTTAATGTGCCGCGCTTTCCCGTCCGTGTTTGTGTTGGCGCCGACGAGCTTTAAGCTTTCGTTTTCATCAAGAGGCCAGCCTGAGTCAGGGACTGCACGACATTTATTTTTTTTTTACATTTTTCTATATATATATCCGTTCACACTTGAAATAATCGCAAGTCGTCTGATCGCACCTCCCTCTTCCGAGACATCTTAGCTCAGTGAGTAAAATCATCTCCGAAACACAAAAATGAATCCCACTAACCCGCCTTCTCGTTTCGAGCCTCCCACTCCGATTCGAAAGTCGCCTCTAGAGCCGTCTGAGCAACATCTGCTTCTGTTTGTGCCCTTTTTCTGTGGCGCCCAAAAAGGACTAATGGTGCTTATTACTTTCATCCTGTGTTGTTGTTGTGCACGTCTCGTACGTCGCGCCCATTCTCCTTCCGCTTCTGCGGCACAACAAACGAGTCGTATGAAGGGCTTGTTAACATGTTGCATTTAGGATTGACAACAACCACGGTGAGTTGGTAAGTTTTTATTCATATCTCAGGATTGATGATTCTTCCATGTCATCGGGGCCCTTTTTTTTTTTGTCCTGCCGCAAAACATCCACAAAGCGTTTGTTTTTTTTTTTCTCAATTGTGACACCCTCTCCCCCCCCCCCTCACATCTTTTTTGATCAGGTGATCAGGAAAGGCTGGTTGACCATCAACATTAGTATCATGAAGGGCGGCTCCAAGGAGTACTGGTTCATCCTCACCGCTGAGTCCCTCTCCTGGTACAAAGACGAAGAGGTGAGCGGCGTCTTCGTCCCACCGGCTCGCTCGTGCACGTGCGTGTGTGCACGTGCGTGCGTGTGTGTCCCAGCCCAGCCTAACCAATGTGCAGACTACTGTTCAGCTGAAGACGGATGAACAGGTAGTCTGAACACTGGGCCGGCGGGGGGGTGAGGAGGCCTCTGATGGGAGGAAGGACCCTGAGGTCAGTGTGGCCGCCGCTCGCTCGTTACTTGGGACAGAGTACACACAGATTAAACATTACCTTGAGGGCAAGCGTTGAGAAGTCACATACGTGTTCCACCTCGTGCGCCGTTTCAAGTCTTGCATCGTCCAAAAGAGGCATGCAGTGTCATTTCAACCTAAATGTAACATTTTTTTTAATGGCTACACGGCGTGCATACAATTAACTACGCTACACGTTTAAAAGTTGCATTTTTAACGCTCACACACGCTCGTCATTTAGCATTCAAGTTCATGCATTGAGGCCTTGAAGTTAACTTGAAAGTTGACGCCAGATGCAACCTAAAGTCAAACGTCGCTTCATGAAAAATAATACGGCCGATGCGCTACTCACCGGTCAGCACGTCGTCATCTTTTTCCGAGGCCTCGTTTTCCATCCCGCGAGCTGAAAGCGTTCAAACGAGACCACGACCGGCGGCCTCGAGCGCTAACTGAACACGTTGCACTCTCTAAGAGAGAGAGAGAGCGAGAGAGGGGGGCGAGCGGCGACGTGAGCGGGAAGGATGGTGGAGGCAAACTGACGTGGCAGGCGGGCTGAAGTCTTCCAGCCGGGATCTGACTTTGGAATTTGCAGGAAATCGTTCTGGGTTACGGGGGCCGAAGGGGGCGTGGGGGTTGCGATCGTGTTTGCGCGCCGGCGTGTGGCCTTCGTCTTTGGACTGCGGGTCCAAAATGCTTGCGAGGGTCAGTTTGTCTACCGTCGGGCATTATGTGTCACGTTAGTGCAACAGAAATGCGTTTCTTTTTGTTAGTTTTTTTTTTAAGCGTGTGGTGGTGGGTGACGTCACGTTTGGGCTCACGCCACCCTTTGCAGACTTAAATGCCTCCAGATGTTTCTTCTCACCAGTGAAAGCTGGCACCCCCCAACCTCCCCCCGCCACACTACTCCTTCACGCTCCTCCTTTTCTTCCTCCCCCACCCACGCTGCCTTCCCTCATCGTGCATTTTACACCAATTTGATGGTCTATTACGCAGAAGAAATATAAAGTTGTTGTTTTTTTTTCTTCTATCGCTGATGTCTGTGTATAATCTCACAGAGCGGAACGTATGTTCTCATAAAGTGCTTGGGGTGAGTTTATTTATTCCACTGCAGCTGCTTTGTTTAAAAAAAAAAAAAAAAGGGGGGGAGGCGGCAAAATTTCCCCCCAACACAAAAGTCAGAATTAACAAACTGTGTGGCATCAAATTCACCGTGCTGTCCTCATCAAAGACGCATACCTCCAAATTATTTAGTAATTTTTTTTATTAAAAAAAATAAATAAATAAATAAACTCACAAAATTGTCTTTCAATTCCACCCTAAAGTTCAGCTTTACAGATGCCTGCTGCGGCGGTGTATCAAATGTCTTGGTACGAGTTGTCAGCGGCACCACCTGGCTTTTTTTTTTCTACGAAGCGCCTATTTGAGGAAATCCGGCGGTTTCGCCTTTCTAGGTGTCAAATTAAAATGAATGGATTGTAATGTTTGATGTTCTCTCTTTGCAAATGTGTGCGTCCCCTGACAGGAAAAAGAAAAAAAGTACATGCTGCCCTTGGATAACCTGAAAATCAGAGACGTGGAGAAAGGCTTCATGTCCACCAAGCACATCTTTGCAATCTTCAACACGGAGCAGAGGTCAGAGGCGCACTTTAGCGACACTTTTTTTTTTTTATTTTTCCCCCGGAGGTGTGTTAATATTGCGTTTGTGTGCGCAGGAACGTGTACAAGGATTTACGGCAAGTTGAGTTGGCGTGCGACTCGCAGGAGGATGTGGACAGCTGGAAAGCGTCCTTCCTCAGGGCCGGAGTTTACCCGGAGAAAGATCAGGTCAGAGTACTTCCACAACACGACAAAATGCAGTCACAATTTGCGGGTTTCTGTTTAAAGTATAGAGTGTTTAAATCAAAATGTTCATCCGGTTTGGTCCGTAATTTATCTCGTATTAAACTTCCATCCTTGGTGTGACACCTTGGAAATAAATGGTGTAGGTGTACCTAATGAATTGTCCGATTCTCTCACGTTTGCGTGGCCTCCTCAGACGGAGAACGAGGAGGCGGCCCCGGCGGACACGTTCTCTATGGACCCTCAGCTGGAGCGTCAGGTGGAAACCATCCGCAACCTGGTGGATTCCTACATCGGCATCATCAACAAATCCATCAGAGACCTGGTGCCCAAGACCATCATGCACCTCATGATCAACAGCGTGAGTTGCGCAAGCTTTAATGAGATTTTTTTTTTTTTTTTCTCAACCTCAGGGAATGCCATCACAATCATCTTTATTGCCCAAGTATTTTAATTGACTGAACCACAGCAAAAAAAAAAATATTTGGAACAAATTGTGTTCTTCAGTATTTGTGTGTGTTAATATAACGTGACGGTGTTGATTCCTCCCTCGCAGGCAAAAGACTTCATCCACTCGGAGCTGCTGGCTTACCTCTACTCGTCGGCCGACCAGAACAGTCTGATGGAGGAGTCGGCTGACCAAGCGCAGCGCCGGGACGAAATGCTGCGTATGTACCACGCCCTCAAGGAGGCGCTGCACATCATCGGGGACATCACGGCCAGCACCATCAGCAGCCCGGTCCCCCCGCCTGTAAATAACAACTGGATACAGGAGGCCAGGTGAGACGCTGCCTCGTTTTCCGTAAGCACCCGACCGAGGGAATATTTACACCCTAACCTGATAAATCTGAACATGGACAGATGCATGTTCAATTGAATCTGCCAGCAACCAAGTGTCGAATAAAAAAAACAAAAAAACTTTTATTGGACATTACATCAAAAATGTTTTGCTTTTTATGAATCATTTTAAAAATAATTCTTAGCCATCATTGCTGTATTATCATCCAATTTACACGTTGTATAGTAGGGTAAGTAAAAAATTCATGAAGAAAAAAAATATTTTTTTGCGTGGAAGAAATAAAGCAGTAAATAGATAAAAAATTTAAAGAATATTTGAGAAATTATTTGAACAAGAAAAATGATACAGGAAGTTTTGTGATTAAAATGAATATATTAGTTGTTTTTTTTTTTTAAATAGTTGGGGAAAAGTCCTAAAAAAAGGGCGTACAACCTGCTGTAAAAAAAAAAAATTCCATGACAATTTTTTTCCAGGTTGTTGCATGTTGGGAACATTTTTGTAAATTTCTGTTTAAAATATTTTAGAAAGAAATTGTACCCTGAGTAAAATTATTTATTTTTTACTTTTAACCCAACCCAAATTCCTCCCCCACCTTGAATCTCTGAGCCTTTGCAACCTTAATTTCAATTGGAAAAATCTTGTCAGCAAGCATGCTTGCATGTCTTTAAATTGACTTCCTCGTGTCCTCCTCCCAGCCCAACCCCTCAGCGCAGGCCGCCCCCATCGGCAGCCCCACCCCCCAACCGTCCGCCGGCCGTCCGAGGGCCGACGCCCGGACCCCCTGTCAACCCTTCCCCGGTTTTCGGCGCCGCACCACTCAACCCGTCCTCCGGCTTCGGCGCCCCTCCCATCCCCTCTCGGCCCGGCCCGACGCCCGTTGCCTTCAACAGCCTCCAGGACCCCTTCAGCGCACCCCCGCAGATCCCGTCCCGGCCTGCACGCATCCCACCCGGCGTTCCCAGGTACGACGCCCGCAACATGTCGCCCCAATCTCAACTCTCTCTCTCTCTCTTTTTCTGACTTCTGTCTCTGTCGGGATGTTTTGGTTTCACTACGTGTTCTCCATCTTCTCTCCACACTGCAGCCGAAGACCCCCTGGTGCTCCCTCTCACCGGCCCACCATTATCCGCCCCGCCGAGCCCTCCCTGCTAGACTAGACCCGGTGGGCCGAACCCACCCTAATTCTCTTCTGTGTGTCTTTGTGCGACGGGGGCGACAAGGTGACGATAATCCACCGTGTGTTGGGATGTACTTTCAGTGCACAAGTTGAAAAGCTCACCTTAAGATGTCGTCACGTCCTCCCAGTTGCTCATTCGTCCCTTTAAATACCTGCTCGACCAATCCACAGAGAGCATTAAGTAAGCCAACGATGAGCCGTGATGACAGCTCAGCAGCTTGCGAGGCCAAATTTTGAAAGGAATGTTCAGAATGCAACTTTAGAATTATTGTTGAACTCAAATAAAAGTGACGCACGCAAGGTGAGGAAAGTAGGTCACCTTTTGTAATATTTCATATTTTGTGTCATACAGGGGTGTCTTGAGATACTTGGCTGTTGTTGTTGTTTTGCCACGCCCACTTGAAGTTTTCTGTCAAAGTAAACCTAAAAACAAAAGAGCATTCAATCTATTTTTTTCATTATTTTTTTTTTTTTTTTTTTTTAAAGGAAATATTTGAATGGGAATTTTCCTGATTTAACTGTTAATGCTGACGGTTATTTATTCAACCTTTAATATGAAAACAAACATTAAAAGTTGAGAGAATTACGTTGTGTTACTTAAAACAATCACATCATTTTCTGCTATCTTGATGCGAACACAATGCAAAAAAAAATGCAAAACGCCTTGGAGGGCCCAACGAATAACATCGATATTTAGTGTTCTAACAATTTTAAACAACACAAGCAATGCACCGACACCGAGAGAGGCTAAATATTGCTGCAGATTACTTTGTCACAGTTGCTGTGGAAGTCGTCTTTTGTTTCTTAATCTTTCATTGTGTTATAGTGCCCCCCGGTGGCCGAGTTGCACACAAAATGTTGCAATGAATTAATCATGAGAAACGGAATTGAAAATGTTATCGAGTGATATCTTTATTTTTTTAAAACACATTACAATTTGTTTTTGTTTTGTTTTGGGAAACCTGGACTGGAATTCATCATTCAGTCGTTAAAAAGCGGAACACGAGCGTCATCACGCAACAAATTAAACTTGTATCTCAAGGCACCACTATATTATATTGCCGCTGATCCTTTAAGTGATTTTTTTTCTCTTCCCCATTAAGTGACATCAAAATCATTTTATAGTTTAAGAACAATTATTTCTTCTAGATATAAAATGCATAAATTTTTTTGCATTAGTTAAAGCATTCAAACATATTCATGTTCAACACATACAGAATGGCCAAACCTGCTCATGGCAATCGCTTCGATCTTAAATAAAAATAAAACACTTGGGAAATGTAGCTTTGGGCCGGCGAAGGCCCCCCGAACGGCCGCGTGCACTTTCTCCCCGCCATCCGTCGAGCTTTTTGACTTGATCGCCGCCTCTATGCATTCAAACTCTTGTAAATACTCCGAGCGGTGAGGTAGCACTTGTACATCTCATTTTGTCAACATGCTCTAGATTTCGAACAACATTAATGGCCGCCTTGTGTGTCATGTGACTAACTTTTATTTATAACCTGTCATGTTTCGGTTGTCTGCGGAAAGGGGGGCTTGGTTGTTTGCTTGCTTTAATTCAGGGTTTCCCAAACCTCTTTGAGTGCACCTTTTGTGTATTAGCATCTACTGTACATAAACTACTAATAAAGAACTCAAGAAGGCTGACTGAAGATCACTGCGACGTCTTTGTTTTTTTTAAACCTTTTGACAAGCAAGCCGCTAAAAACGGAAGCGTTTGGGAAGCCCTGCTTTATTGAATGAGATGACCATGGATTGTGGACCGCGTGTTCAATGGTGGTGGGAGTTCAAGTATTTTAAAGACAAATCTTGCCCCCCCCCCCATTTTATTTTATTTTATTTTTTTTTTAAATGAAAAAAACTGGCCTTGAGTGATGTCATGGTATTAGATGAAGGGGTGTCCACATTTTTTTCTTCCATACAGAAAATTTAAAGGGAAATGAGGGATGACAGAATTTGAATTCATCTAAAATGTTGAACTCAATCATTTATAGGTAAAAATATGCTAAGCATTTATATATTGTTTTTATATGCCGCTTAGGAAAAAATAAGAACAGTGCAACCATAAACAACAACAACAAAAAATAAGGGGGCTAATATTTTGAGGAAACGATTTATATTTATTTGAGGGATGAATTGGGGGCAGGTTTTACAGGAATAAAGTTAAAATATTACAAGAAGAAAATCTAAAATTATCAAGGGCTAAAGTCACAACCCTACAAGGAGAAAAATACACAGTACTATAAAAGTTAATAAAATAAATAAAAAAAATTAATTTTACAGGTAAATAAAGCAAGGTTTTTAAATGGACACTTCAGGATTAAATGCAAATTAAAGAGTTAAATGTATAAACTGTAAATGGGCTGATTCCATCAGGCACCGCTAGAGGGAGCCTGCGCACAGTACTCAGGCCACACTGACGTTTCCAGAAAATATTTCAATTTTGTTGTAATAAAGGATTGCATTGTATCTGGTGCTTTGGTGTCTTTGAGTTTCCTCTTCCTCTCCTCGTCTGCTTTTCTTTCATTCATCCATCGTCATGTTAGCCTAATAGCGTAGCTGCCTCAGTCATTTTATAGAAGCGATAACAACAAATTTAACAAGGAAATTTGCCTCAATTCAAATGTCAAAATAGACAAATTTGGAGGAGTCATTAGCAGGTACATTTAATAAAAATTAGTGACAGTAAATAATACTGGTGCCATGATATTGTTTTTTTTGGGAGAGGCAATGACCATGAGGTAATAGTCGACGCACGTGTGCGCGCGTGCCGAGATTAACGGTGGCTGATTGTTGTCGAAACAGGCGTCCTGCTCCACGACGGAATCCGTGGTGACCTTGAATGACCTCGGGCCAAAATGAAAGAAGGACGAGGGACCCTTCAAAAAACAATAAACGTTCTTACACTGCCAATAAAACACTTTCATTCAACTTAACTTTTTCCCCGCTCATGTGAAATTCTGCATTGTATATAATTCAGTGAATATTAAACGTCTACACCCCACGCTGTTAAATTATTTGGTTGTTGAGATGGAAAAAAAACATTTCACAAACTTCTTTCAATACTTTCCAAATACGCCATCTTTCTGAAGCTCAATGCAAAACATGTCTTGTGCTCCAAGTTGTAACCACAAACGCCAAGATAAGACGACTAGAACAATTGAACTTTAATTTTCTTTTACTTCCAAAAAGACGGAGTTGTGTGACTTAGAAATCACAATGGTGGGGAATGTTTTGTAATATTGGTTTATTATTTTTTTGTGATCACAAATACATGACATAAGGAGTGCGTAGACTTTTTAAATCCACTGTTCAAATGAGACGAGTGATGCGGTTTAGCGAGGTCGGATTTGTTGTATTACAAACGGCTTATTGTCAACGCATAATTAACAAATTGCTTGCTAACGAGCAATTATAACGACACTGTTATTATGCATCCATTTTAATGTAGTAGCTGAAGAAGTGACACACTAAATTGGAAATTGTCAGCCTATATCCAGTTTGCTCATAATTCATAAATGTAGCGTAGCGTAGCTTCTGGTTGGATTTCGAGGTGTTTTTTTGTTGTTGCAAATAAATACTAAAAACTGCTTGTGTTTCAGCTCCAGCTGTTGTGAATTGTGCAATATTAATAAAGTTGTATTGTCTAATATTCTCACGTCGACATTTGTCATATTTTTTCCATTCAATAAAATGACACCTTATTTTGTGACTTTTTTTTATTGTATTTTTTTGCAAGAAGAAAAGAATGGATATTCAAGCATATCTGGGAACGACTCCACCTGCTCGGTGGAGGTACTGTATGAGTATACAAGCGTTTGATTGGCCAGCACCAGAAGCCTCCTAGCTCTCGGGAAAGAGCGACTCAAGAATGCGAACCTGCGAGAAGGCCACGGCCACGATGAGCAAAATACTGAAGCAGGACCAGAAGCTGACCCGCCCCAGGTTGTTGTCTTGCAGTCGCTGGTCTTTTGTGTCAAAAGTCCTCAACATGAGCTGGATCACGCGACCCCTCTGAATTAGCACGTGCATTCTGTTCAGACGAGTCTGCGGGATGCCACAACAATGACATGATTTATTCCAGCGCCCTCTAGTGGTTACCGAATTAATCACCAAATCAACTGTACAGAATGTTACAGTAGCTTCAATTTTTTATGACACCGTTTATTAGATACGCTTCAGTTGCATTTCACCTGAAAGGAAATTATATTTACATTTTTTTGGACTAATAGGGGTCAACCACAGCACCGCTGCCCCCCAACTCCTGATTTACGAGCACTGGGAAGCGGCAGCTAATTCAGACTAGGGTTAGGTTTTTCAAATTGGGGCTTTAAACTAGAATTAGGGTTTCAAAGTAGGGTTCGGGTTTCAAGCGTGCCAAAAGGTGACGCTCACCATGAAGTCCTCCAGCACGACCTCCAACGTGTGGTTTGAGGGGATGTTGACCGCAACGGCCTCGTCTTCGTTGGCGTCGGGACTGCTGATGAGCAGCGTGAAGATCAACATCTTCTCGTTCAATTTACTGAAAGTGTTGTCGAAGCACAGCTGGTAGTCGCCTCGATCCGTGCGCTCGATTCTGCAAACGTAAGCGCACGTTCGCTCATTTGGTCAACGGAAAGGTTCGGCGGGTTAAAGATAACGAGTTCGGTCGACAGATGAGGAACCGTACTTGTGGATGCCGTGACTTTTCCGGTGGTCTTGAGCCTCTTGGCGGCCGCTGGGTGAAATCATGACGAAACTCACATCCAAATTCGGCTCGCCAATGACCTGAATCATCGAAAGCATAGTTTTAAAAAAAAATTATAATAATAATGTCAAGACACCATTCTTTTAAAGGTGTCAGTTTGCCCTCCCTTCATGAAGAAATTGTAAAATAATCCATAATTCCAAAAACTTTTTTTCTGCACCATATTCCGACTATTTTAATTTGGTTTCGAGTTTTCTCAGTGCGTATATTTGTTTTCATACAATTCTCATTTATACTAGAATTTCAATATTTTGATCCTGGTGGAATATCATTTTTGTTTATATTTTTAACTTTTTTTGTGTTCAGGGATGATTTTGTTTGTATTATTTTTTTTTTTCTCTGTCTAATTTATGCTAAAAAAATCTCTTCGCCTCCTCTCGTGATACAAAATACTTCGATTTTATGGCCATAAAAAATCTTCAAATTGCCACGTTATTTTAAAAAAAATAAAATTTAGATCCAATTTTGACTTTATCCATGCATCACTTTTCATTTTGGTCTTTAAATATGTCATGATTTTAAAATCAAGTTTTCTTCCACGATGACTGCTTGTAAATCCTCCTGTCACAAAATGTTGAATTTGGAGACGAGAGCCGCAGCACTTTTGTCATACTTGATGATGGCGGATAATTATCAGGTGACATCCACATTGTTCGAGTGCAGCACAACTCGTTTTGCCGTCCAAAAGCGCTCACTGACGGTGAGGTGGCTCCGTTCCAAGACTGACACTCTTCCTGTCAACAATGCGCTCTCAAAGGCGACATCTTACAAACACGCTGCAATTAAAAGTGAAGGAAGTTGACGTTGGTGTCACCAACGGCCGCACCTTTCCACAGCAACAATTCAACAAAGCAAGTGGAGGAACAAAAAGAAAAAAAGAAACGTGGACATCCCTGTTCCCTCATTTGTTGTCTTAATTCTCAATTTTCTCGCACCAGCCGACAGTATTAAATGATTTCTGCAAAATTAGCTGCCAACACATTTGGACTTGGCAAGAAAGGGATCATTCAAAAAACAAAAAAAAAACCACACGTATGTCTTAAAATGTGTTTTTATAACAGAGAAAAAGAAAACACCGGGAGCCACAAAGAGGTTTTGAAATGTAAAGTGAGGATAATGCTGCGTTAATTATTAGTTATTAATTATTTCTGCATGCAACAAAAATATTTTGAACTTTAAAGAAAAAATGTTTGGTTGAGGCTTACTTACAAATAAATAAATTAAAGTTAGTTTGTATTTTTTTTTCAATAATGCTTTGTTTTCGTTCATTTTTGTTAGTTTTAGTATTATTTTTTTCTATATATGGAATATTTGTTGATTGCAAGATAAAAAAAAAATTCCCCTAATTATTGTGTAGTAAAGTCAACTTAAATTCGCAAGATCTCTCGACAGCAGTTGTGACGCATATTCGCAGCGACGAACGAAAGATCAAAAAAATTGTAATTTGACTAGAGCACCAAATCGTCAAATTTGGAATTACATTTGCAACTAAAACCTTTTTTTAATCCTTTTTAAATACTTCTTACATTTTTAGTACTACTTTAAATATATTTTTCATACATTTTTAGCTGCAAAAAAACTTGAAATCACACTCTGACGTCACAGTGGCTCCGAAAGGGCGGAGCAACGCCACATCGTCCCATTCCTTTTGTCCACGTATTCAAAAGAAGCAGTTGGCAGACGTACGCAACTAAAGCTCACACAAAAATCCACGACAAGCGAGACGAGGTACCGTACTTGGTATTCAAACTCCAGCACGTTGTCCTTTTCTACGGTTTGGAAGAAGCAATCTTTGCGGCCCGCCGGTAGCAAGAAGGTGAACTCCATATCTTGCGACAAAGCCCGGGCCACGTTGGCGAGCAGACAGGCCGCCAAAGCCAGCCAACACGCTCGTGTCATCGTCCCAATCGCACTGAACGCGGGGACGCCAGATGCTCGCAAAGCGCTCCTGTCAAAAAAACCGGCTCGGCCAGCCCAGCTCGAGTCATTCTTGTTTGGTAGCTCGCAGCTAATTGAGCAGCGACTGCCATCCAGCGACACCACATCAGCTGGATGGCTGCGCTCGGGTGGCATTAGGGCAACGAGACAAATTTGGAAAAAATTCATCCAAACCTGACGTCATGGGTACGGTGGATATAAAAAGTCTGCACACCCCAGTTCAAAAGCCACATCGCAGACCAAGACAAATCATTTCCAAAACTTTCGCCACCACCAACGCGACCCACAATCAGCAAAATGCAAAATGAGATCATGTGGTTGCATAAGTCTGCACACCCCTGTTCAAAAGCCACATCGCAGACCAAAATAAATCATTTCCAAAACTTTCTCCACCACCAATTTGCGAAATGCAAAATGATATCATGTGGTTGCATAAGTCTGCACACCCTCATTGAAACCTGAGGCTCAGCCCATGTTCAGAATTAACCAATCACGTTCACGCAAATGTTAAATGGGAGTCAGCTGACCTCTGCCACTGTTTAAAGTGCTTCTGATTAACCTCAGATGAATTTCAAATGTTCTAGTCGGCTTTTTTCGGACATTTGAAACAGTTCACAATTCCCTCCACCGTTTCTAAGACTCCAATTCCGGCTGACGAATTCACATGGAATGAAAGTCAGTGCACATCTGCCATCATTTAAGTGCTTCCAATGAATCAAATATACTTCAGGTGCTCTAGCAGGCTTTTTCCAGTCATTTTGAACACTTCACAATTCCCTCCCCCTCATCTTAGGCCTTTAATTTCACTTGAAGAACGTATCAGGAGTTTTTTTTTAACATTCTGCACCCTTTGAGCATTCATTTCACTATTTCTTTGCGGCTATCAAGCCGCCCCCCTGCAAGCAATCGCACGTCGCATACTGCCACCACAAAACAGAAACTTGTTGCTCACCCAAACCACAAAGAAGTCCACCCATTTGCAAATGTTCTCACGCCGTTTGACTTTTTCAACTCCACAAGAGTTTGGCTCCCGCACAGGTATGAGGCAACAACCGTCAGTGTACGCGGTGGAAAGCCACGCGGCCGGCCCGCCGCTGCCCCCCCGAGCGGGCCAGGCCCGACGCTGCGGCGGGTGGGCTCAGACGATCCTCTTTTGGCTGGTCAGCGTGGCGCTGACCGGGCTCGTCCTGGAGGCGCTGCTCATCTTCTACCTGCATTCAAGTCAGTCCGTATGGGTAAGCACATTTTATTTTCCTTCACTTTTTATTTTTTTAACCAGCGAGTATTTTGTCTTTATTTCTTTACAAATTCAGCATTTAACACATTTTATGAGGTATTTGATTTCTTGAAAAAAATCCTGTTAAATGTATTTTCTTTATTTTCCTTTTTTTTTACATTAATTACAAAATAAAAATGATTCATCTTTAAAAATAAAAATATGTAATTTCTTTTTTTTTTTTTTAAAAACATCATTAAATTTATTTATTTCACGTGTATTTTATCTTAACTCATTCTTATATTAACAGTTATTTAAAATTAAACATTACTAAAAAAAATGTTCACCAATAAACTTATTCAATTTTATTTTTCCTGTTTGACTTGCGCTACTACGTCGGATTCCAAATCTTAAATTTAAAAATATTCAGTTGGGTTTGATGTGATGGCTGGTGGCTTTCTTTTTATAACATTTGATAATACTTACAGTACATTGCGTATGAAGTGAGTGAGCATTTCCCGTCGGGGGTTTGAGGTGACGAGTGGAAGACAAAACACAACCTGCACATCTTTTTTTTTTCTGTGGTCTCGTTCCGATCAACTTCTCACATGAGCATCACTAAAGTGTGTGTTGCATCTCTTCACCTTCCATTGCAGACGTCGTCAACATCGATCTCCAAGTTAACAGCAGGTATGCAGCAACTCCTTAAAATTCAATGACAAAATGAGCGTTCGTGTTGTATCTTCACCAGAAGCATAAAAAAAAAAAAATATTCTGAAATGTCAAGAAAAGAGAACTAGAACATCTGGAAATGATCTGGGCTTAATCAGAGTCACTTCAAATGGTGACTCGCATTCAATATGAGTTGGAATGAATGTGATTGGTTAATTCATTAACAGCTGTGGGTGTGCATACTTACGCAACATTATTTGGATTACTGGAGTTGTACAGATTAGAGTTCACATTAATGGGGGAGTACACTTCGACTTATCTTGGTATTATTCTTCATATCACCCAAAAATTTTTGGGGTGTTTTTTTTTTTTCAAACAAGGGTGTGTAGACTTTTAATATGTGTAAACAATGTCACTCTTTTTCCTCCTGCCACAACAGAAAAAAACGCATCTCCTCACCCTTCCACTGATCCGAGCCGTCCTTCCACATCACTCACACGTCTGATTGGTGAGTGTGACAAGTGCTGATAGCTTACGAGAGGATGTGTGGGAAAACATTAAGGTGGAAAAAAAAAAAAAATCTGAGATTTTGCTTGCTGACATTTTAACATCACAACTAGCTGGCATTCAAACTGGCGTGTGAGTACTTTTTCTATCTGCTGCAAATAATGTTTGTCTTTTTTCTCCTCTAAGCAACAGGAAAAAAAGCAGGTCCAACTTGCACTCCTCACGTCTCTCCTTCCAAACCGGTCGCACGCCTGATGGGTGAGTCCCAAAAATACAAAACTTCAAGTGTATTATGTCAGAAGAAAAGTCTTACTTCGTGTCGGCGTGTGGACTGTCAGCAGATGGCAAAGATGCGGTTCACGGCAAAGGCGTGGTAGGCTGGAGCCTAAATTCGGACCACGTCCTCCGCGGGATTGGCTACAAGGACCGAAGTCTGCTGATCCGCCGGGAAGGCTTCTACTTCGTCTACTCCAAATTGTCCTTTCACAGTCACGGCATGTTCCACCACGCCGTGATGATGCGCACTCGCAGGCACGCCGCCGTCGTCCCCCTCCTGCAGGTCAGGAAAGATTCCTCGGCAAACGGCGAGAACGACAACACGTTCCTCGGCGGGGTCTTTCACCTGCACAAAAATGACGCTCTGTTTGTTAAAGTCAGCGACACTTCCAAAATAGTGCAAGTCATCGCTTATGAGAACGTCTTTGGTGCATTTATGATATAAATGTGCGGCTTTTGTGCTCCTCCACCCTCAGCCATGTCTGGTTTAAAAACACTGCTTTGGCGCCATCTTGTGGCATCTCCAAGCAAACGTTTAGTGGGAGAGCGTCAACAACATTTTTGATCTTCGCGACTTGCTTGGTCCCGTTTGAAAAGTGTACAGTTTTCATTTTCACAAACTATTAGAGATTAAAGCAAGAGCCCATCTTGATTTTGAACAAAGACCCACATGAACTTGGTATTTTATTTGAACAAGTTCAAGCAGTAAACATTCCTGATACACGCTCACAAGCACTTCAAGTGGTCCGTGATGAACACGCTTCGTCAAAACAAGAATCGTTTTCATTTTGACTGAGATCAAGATGCAGTAAATATTCATTTTGGAACTACTCAAACACGTCTACAAAATCACCAGCAGATGGCGCTGTTTATCTTTTATTATTCCAAGCGCTGTTTAAGCAAGAATTGAATCATTTTAACGCGTGTAAACTGTATTACATTTTGTGTGTGTAAATGTGTGCCTAAGTCACATTTGAACCTTTTCAGGCCAGATGAAAAACTAAATTACAGCGATCAAAGTGGCGGTTTATTGATTTGGTGACTAAAAGCGATATAGGCAATTATGCTAATAGGCTACTATGATTATTTCCTGGAAAATGTCCCTCTGCTAGAATTTAGTTGCTCAGTTGCTTAAGCGCCTCTGATGAAGCTTACGGTTGGAAAAGCTTTTAATTTGACAGTTGAGGTTTGACGCTCGGCAAGATTGTGCGACAGTGGAAAGTTTGCGTCTTGGGCAGGAATGGTGACTAATGAGCTCCGATGTGGCGGCTGTGCGGTGGCCAGCGGAAGGAGAAGTTTCATTGTGAGGGTTTTGAGTTGTCATTAAGCGCACTTGGGGGGGCGTTATTCCTCGATGACAGACAAACTTTCATTTCCCACCACCTGTCTGTAAATATGCGCAAATGATTTTCAGGTGTAAGCAGCTGGCGAGAACGCAATCCTCTCGCCTGCAACAACCTCAGGGACACTTGCATAATTAGACAGCTTTAAACAGAGGATAATTGAACGTAAACGATGCAATCAACAAGTGGCGACGGAATAAAAACATTTTTTTTGCCCACTCAGCACTTATTAGACAGTGCAGGTGTGCCTCATGACGTCAACGGAAAACTGTCATGCACACTTCGATAGCACAGAAATGATTTTTTTTTTAAATAAATGGATTTAATCATAACAAAGATGTAATTTGCCAAAATATTTTATAGTTTGCCCCTCATGGGGCATTTCAATATAGAGTGGCAATAAAAATCCGCAATAAGAGCAGAATGTGGTACGTGAACCACAATAAATTGGAAGATCACTGTAAACATGTCATAGAAACGTAATGTCGGCCGATTATCAATAAATGTGAACAAACTGTGACAAAACAGATAAACACAATATAAATATTTGAAATCAATCAGCAATTGAACTCAACAGTTCACAAAATAATATTGTTACTCTTACAACATGTTTTAAATATACTAAATTTAAAAAAAATCAAATGTCAAGTACAAAAAGAAAAGATGCTGACTTTTTTGTTCCACCACACACATCAGAGGAAACTGTTTCCAGTCAAGAAAAAATGAAAATCCCCGCGTGAGGAAAATAAGAATTGTAGTGATGGTGGAAATTAACTTTAACATTCCTGTTGTACGGTAAATGTTTCTTATTCTAACCCCAAATAAAAAAAAACGATATTTTGTGAAATTAAAAAATGGATTATTGGGTTGTTCAGCGTTGAAACGGGGCAATTTGAGCAGCTATATTTTGTAAGATGACACCAACACATTTACGTGCACACAAGCAATATTTCAAACGAATGAACGTTAGCATTTGTCGAAGCAACGGCGCTACGACTTGAACATGTAGACCACGTCCAGGTGGGTGAGCGCTTCCGTGTAGTCGACGCTGACGCTCGCAGGACTGACGGTGACCTGCAGCCGTCCCTCGCCGGCGGACATTTCCTCCGCCTTGGCGAGGACGCCCGTGCTGCACGTGTCGGCGTGGACGCGGCCCCGCAGGAGGACTCGGGAGCCGCGCTTCAAACTCACCGTCGCGTGCAGTGCGGCCCCGGCCCCGGCGCAGGACAACAGCGACACCTGCAGGCTGAGGAAGTAATAACCGTCCTTCAGCACGGCCAGCGTGTCCCCCGACTCGGACATCAGGTCTGCGTTCGGACGCCGCGCCAGCCATCGGATGGCCTTGCCCGCTGTGGGTTGGATCACAAAATAACATTGACGAGTCATCAACCAAATCATGAATTCAAAATGAACCAAAAACAATTGCCGTGTGGTTCGAGAGGATGATGTTAAAATGGCAGTACTACAAAATAAACTGACCACAAGTGTTCAACTGAGGTGTGGCTCCAATTAGCATCACAGGTGCATTCAAACTTGTAATCAGTCTTGTGACATATTTCAAGTATTTGTCACAAAGAGTGTGTGTGTGTGTGTGTGTGTATCACGCTAGACATGAACAAGAGGAAGCAAAGGCGTTCTAAGACTACCTCCAAACAGCTTCATGTTCTGAAATTTCATTTTCTCAGGCCTGAGGCCGCAGGAGCAAATTGAAAAGAGCGATGTCGTCATTAACATTTAACTTTGAATTCGGGCGACTTTTGCCGTTACCTCCGACCGCTGCATAGGTGAGCATTCTGCCTTCCCCCCACTGAGCCGACGCGTCAAGAAGAGACTGTCGAAATAGGATCACATCTATTAAAACTTAAAAAAGAGAAAAAAAGTGAGGCCGAGTGAAAGTGTCACGCTGTCATTTCCCCGAAGGAGGGGATGACGTGAGAGGTGAGCGAGGAGGGGGTGTCGCTTCTGTGACGTCACACAGGAAGCAAAATTCAAGACAGACATCCGAAATGTTGGTGCGTGTGTGTACGTTTTGTTCCCCCTTCAAGCTTGGCATCAGCGAGAGGGAAGCTGAATTTGGAGCCGTATCTTACCGAATGGTTCCTCTTGAACGGCATCGGGTCACGTGACGTTTCATTCATTCGCTTCTGTCAAAGCACACGCGCACAAAATCAGAGAAAGCAAACAAAAGCACGTCGGTTTGTTGAACGAGCCAACAGTCATGTTGACATCGTCAAACAATGTGGTGGCATTCATTCCATTGCGGTTTGAGAGAGGCACAACTGATTCAACTGGTCAGACTGATTTGGATTTTTTTTCTGATGGTACAGCGGATCTCAAAGTAGAGAGAGGAACTTAAATGTTTTTTTTTTACAGGACACAGTCAACACTGCTTTTAGACGGAAGAAAGTTTTAGAAGAGAATGGATTATTCCTCTTTCCATGATTTCCTGGTCAAAATGTTTGAAATCCAAATTTGACATTTTCAATGGTACTTTTCATGTTTTCCGAAGCTTCTGGTTTAAATAATTTTCTCAGTTCTTGTTTTCGGGTTCGGGTTTCTTAACTGCTTTCACATTCCAAAAACAAGCATGTTAAATTTTATAAAGACTCTAAAATGTCCAGATGTGTAAATGCTTTTTTTGTATATACTAGGAGAAAAAATAGAGGACTTTAAACACCACCACCCAAAAAAAAAAAAAAAAGACAAAAAAAAAAAAATATATATATATATATATATACACACAGACACACACACACACACCAAAAGGCAGGTGTTGACATGTCAGGCAGGCCAGACCGCAAGAAGGTGAAGAGTTCTCACCAGCTATGCTAGAGCACAGACCACAAGTGGTTGGAGATGCGCTCGCAATGGAGACGTGACAACACAAAAGCAGATTAAAACCCGTTCAGACGTTCTCACCGTGTTGCTGTTGTTCGCGGTTGACAAGTCCGAGACGATCCACGCCACCTGGCTGATGGAGAGGACGGTGGTCCACAACAGGAGGATGTAGATGAGTGTTTGTTGGCGAGGTGGCGGCATGGCGAGCGGCCTCAGCCTGGCGACTAAAAGTCACAAAATTTGAGCAGCAAAGACGTGCACCCGATTGCTTCCTGAGTTCACGAGGCGTGAGTGTTTAGACTGTCAAAGTATTCACAGTTATGGTACTTTCCCTGCATTAAGTCGAAGTCGGTGTTGTACCACAACTCTCCGCGTGCAGCCATTCGATAACCGGGGAGTCTCTCAAGAAGTGTCGGAAAATAAAAAAAAGTAAACGACGTATCCACTTTTGATGAGTGCCTAGCAACAAAACAAAAATACAACAACGAAAAATCAGTAATATTCAATTTCACTCCGACTGAGAAGCTGAATGAACAAGGCATTTGCTTTGGTGCTTGCTCACAAAAAGTTTATTTCACACCTTCATCGATGGCAGTTATTTTTTTTTAAATGTATTAAACCATATATTTAAACGCCTTGCTAGTGTTCCAACTGCAAAATGTTACTGTGCCTTAAAACAAAATTAAACAATATTGAAACACCCTTATAAGCAATTAAAGGACAAGGCTCTCGCTGAGGTTCTTCAGTCACTTTATTTCCCTGAGCAACCAGCAAGCAGGATGCAGATTCTCTCAAAAAGTGCTCTCGGCCACAACAAAGTAATAAAAAGAAACAACAATTACCAAGGAGTGCTGCAAAGCATGCTGGGAAGTACTCAACTGAAACGTCACTAGAATCTGTTTATGAAGAAAATGCTCTATTTGCTCATAACACTTAGGCTTACTACACTAGTGCATTTGAATGTTTTTTTTTATTTGAAAAAGATTATATAAAAGTATTGAGGATTGTTGAATTCGTTTATTAGGGCTGCTGTATTTACCACTCCTGACCGCATGGTGGTGCTGCAAGACCCCTAAAAATCCTCACCGTGAGCGGGTGTGCTGTGGTGGGACCAAACCACACCACAGCTACTAAACTGACAAATGGTGTTAAAAAGTAACTCAACAAAGAGGGTTTATGAGTTCTACCACTCACATGACTGCAGTGAAGGAGAATTATTTATCCATTTAATTTACTGAATATCTTTATTAGTAATACAGTCATTGTTTGGTGAATCAACGTGTCAGGGAACATAAAGAACTTTCATATATATATATATAAATATATATGTTTCACCTTTTAAAATAACTTTTGGTGTGTTTTTTCCCTTTAGTGTGGCAGCAATACGCTTCCGTAATATACCCGAGCGTGTTTGTTTTGGTTCGTTTATGATTGACAGCTCTTTTCATTCGAAAGTGAGTGTACCTAATGACGTGTCTGGCTGGCTTGGCATCGTGACAGTTGGGTCAGTCAATGTTGTGTTGTAGGTCAGATGGTGATCGAACGGGTCAGCCCCAGATTAATCGTTCCAGATTGATTTTGGTCTAGGGCAGAAATCGAAGTCAAGATAGCGTTAAAAAAACAACACCGGAAGCGAAACATCACAGCCTGGAAAATAAAACCAGACACGCACCGGAAAAACGTTGAAGTGTAAGTGCACAGTAGAGAAAAAAAGTTTGCCTCTCATGTTTGACACGAACGTGAGTGCGGTTCGGGAGGACGGTTTGAGAAGTTGTGGATGAGAACGAAGTGAAGTGTACTTCGATAGCCCGCCCACTTCCAACTCACTCCACCGGCACGGTAGGAGAGCGGATGCCCGCAGCGCAAGCACCGACGAGCGGCTTGCTTTCCCGGAGTCTCGCTGTCAACTTTTCCAACCAAAACATGGATTTCTGGCACCGGCGGACGGACTGAAAAAGTTCTGATACTTCTCACCGGACTTTCATTTGCGACCAATAAGCCATTTGAGCGACTTTTTTTTTTTTTTTTTTTTGGGAAGACGGAGCGATTTGCGTGAGGGGGACATGCAAAAGTTTAATGCCCACGGGAGCAGCACGCTGCCCCGGCTGGCTGACAGTGACGGCGCCGGGGAGGGGAAGGAGAACGGTGCCGGGAAGCATTTCCTCAGCAAGCCCGTGGAAGAGGAGGAGGAGGAGGACAGCTCCATCTGCAGCAAGAGGAAGATGCTCGTCGGTTTGGATGTAATATGCCTGTGTGTCGGTAAGGCTTCCAAATAACTAATCACATCCATTAATTGCTCTGAGACACACGTCGCTTGCATGTCAAGTGCATGCAAAGTGCATTACCTTTGGGGAAATTGCAAAGAATTTCTTCTCCCCCCCCCTTCCCAACGCTCCCAAATAGTCCAAATGAAAGTGTTCCCTGTAGGGGGATAGAAGGGTGGGAATAATGGGGCTGGGTGCAGTTGTCCCAGGAATTCATCTGTTCCCATGGTAACCTCCCCTCACCCTTAAGTTCCCGGGAGAAGAACGTGGGAATTGGGATGAAAACATAGCCGAGCTCGGGTACGCTGAATGTCAGCCACATAATTTACAGCGCTCAGCTGGAAGCCTGGATCGTATTAGAAAAACAACAAACAGTCCCCACACTGAGAATAAAACTAAAAAACAAGCAACTCGCAGTGGAATAAGTGAACCACGCAATTGCTCAGCTGTAATATTTATATTTGTCCATTTTCAGAAAATGCTCGGATTAGTTTCAAGACTATTAAAGCCTGCAAACAAAATATCTATGAAGAAAATTCCAAATGAGTTTGCGTGTTCCTTAATGGCAGTCATTAACCGGATGGTGATTATAAACGGTACACGACTGTACAACGAAGAGTAAACAAGGCTGGCACGTTTTCAGTTACAACTGTAACCGAACAAAAGATGTTCATACCTACGTGTTAATAAGTCCTTCATTAACTTTATGGGCATCGTACCAGCGAGTAAAATTGCATATTTCCGCAAACACGACAGATCCAATAAAAATCGAAAATGAACCGCAGGCGTGTTCCGCTTTGAGGCGTGCGACAGTAAATGGCAGCGTGACGGTAGAAGACAAAAAAAATAAAAAAAATGCAATATTATCCCTGTCATTGCCACCGCATTTTGATTTGCGTGATTATTAAAATATTTTCAAAGCACACAAGAGCGAGTGAGCGAGAGGGACGTGTAACCTGTCCAGGCAGACGGACTAGTCTGATGTCTCGTTTGGCAGTTCAACGGGAAAGAAAGTCAGTTTATCGTTTAACCTTGAGCTTTTGCCTCTTGATGTCTTTACCACTCTTGGCGGCTTAGCCTAGCCAAGCTTTGTGTTTCGGAAGCGGCGAGCGTCAGTAAACATGATGGAGGAAACACCCCCCCCCCTCCTTGAAACTGGAAGCCCCAACCGCTTTTTACTGTACATCCTCTTCTGGCCGCTTCTCTCCTCCCTGACCTGACACAGCACACGGACTCAGCCGTGTTGAGTCTCAAGCGGGGAAAAACAGAGGATGTCAGATGTTTTTGTGATCCGAGATATAAGTCGGATACAAAGAATTGTAAACGAGAAGCGGTGAGGCCGACCGCTTCACAGTTCTGCTCTTATTGCCCTGTCTGGGGCTTCTTATGAAATGATTCATTTCTGCGCACTCCTGAGGTCAATTTGAAAACAGTCCATGTAAGGTGCCAGTACAAATGTTTTGGAAATTTATCGAATATACGTTTGGGAATGTGTGTCATCCTCCATTAGCCCCAACCAACACCTCCCTCTCCAGTTGTTGCCGGTTCAAATTTGTCCTACCATGAAATGAGTCCCTCGTGGGGATGATCTGTAAACAAAAAGTGAACAAAACTAGCGGACTGCCCTATTTGGGTTTGTTTGCACAACTGTTCGTTAGCAGGCTACTTCCCGGTTCACGGAGGATGACGGAAGGCGTCATAAATGGGAAGAGTTCCCTTTTTAAATCCGGACACATTCAAATGCGCTTTTTGCTGAAAATATGAATCGAAGTCGTGGAAGACAACCAAAGACGAATTATGGAGTGCACCAGTCTGGTGTGCATCCTGCCGCCGCTTATCCGCAAAGGCCTGACCTTGACTCATCTGGGGGCATCGGCCAGTGAATGCCGCGACTTCTTGGTAATGAATTGGCTCCTTCTTTTGGCCAAATCCTCTTATCTCTGACTAACACAATTTGCCCACGAAAAATGGCATCAGCAGACGGTTTGACCTGGCGGCCTAATGCATCTCGTGAAGGGGCTCATTGATGACTGGAACTGTGGAATTTCACCCTCGAGCATCCCGTCCTCATTATTATCAGCCCGAGCGGGATCCCACAATGCTCTCAGCTTTTTCCCATCTCAAATGGTGTTTACCTCAATGATAAAAGTGCAGATAAAAAAAGGGGATGATGTGTCGTTTGGAATCGACTTTAATCTGTCTGCAGTTCTTCTTTTGAGTGAGGGGGCCGGTTCTGCGTCAATAAGCAGGCTCGGCGCATTTCTGGGCCTCTCTGACACGCTCGTGATGGATGTTCCGCCGAGACGGACTGCTTCTGGCTCGGATCCGTGAAAGTAAATCGCGTGTGAGCTGCAGAATGTCTTTTCCTTGACTGTTTATTAGCGAGCGTGCATTCCTCGTCGTGGCGGGACGACGGCCTGACCTGACGAGGCGCCGCGGCCTCCAGCTAAACCCGAAACGTCCAGCCACCCGGAGGTCACGGCGTGCAAGGACAGGTCCCGACAGCATGCGCTGGCGTTTGGCGTCTTGCGCAGGTGGTCTTTAGGCTGTCATCCCCGCTAATAAAGCCACTTGCGGCTCTTCTCCCCCAATTACGGTGATAAACGTGCTGATTTACTGGAGGCGAGCTTGTAAATCCCGACCTTAACGTCGCTGTCAGCGCGCTCGTTTTTCATCCAGATTTGTTTTCAACAAAGATGTTCGGTGGGTTGTGTTTTTCACCCGGACGCGAGATGGCTTGCTAAACAGCTGTTTAAACCAGAAAAACGGTTTCTTCCAACGGACGCGTTGACATTCTTTGCTTTTAATTGACTTGGCGCTCTAAAACCGGTCCGTCATTGTAGTTCAAGGTAGTTGAGGCCATTATTGGTTTTATATAAAAATAATTATAAAAATAATTAAAAGGAATTTTTTTTCCCGGGATTTCAAAATAAATCTGCGCCTGAACAGAGCAGAGCGCCACATGTAGAACCGAAATTGAGAAATCTCTACTCGCAGAGTGCAGGACAATATAAGCAAAGGATGCAAATTAGTTCCAATTTTAGCAAGTGCCTCAGCCCCCCCCCCCCCCCCAAAAAAAAATGGACGATGGGCCGTAAATGGCCCCTGGGCCATAGTTTGGACTCCACTTGTTTAAACAATATCGCTTTTAACTAAATATAAGAACATTTTCATTGTGGACACTTGTTTACGACAAAGGGGATTTTGGAACAAAAAAACCCAAAACAAAGTTTAACGGGTACGAAGAGTACTTCACAAACGTTCTTGCCATGATGAACCAACAATGATTTTTCAAAAGATGTTTTTTTTCCATCCAAAGTCGCATTGCCACCTATTATACTAGAAAACATTTTCGGTCCGTTTTGGAAGGCCTGTGTGACCATTGCCCGTCTTACTTTTGGACAGTAAGAAAGTCCAGTCAAGAAGAATGCCCCCCCCCCCCCGTTTCTCCTCCCATAATAAAAAGTATAAATTTAAAAGTGAGTTCATGCAAGTTGTGAGGTGTGTGTGTGTGTGTGTTTTAAACGTCAGCATGTGTTCAACGGGTGGTAGATTTATGTAAGGAGGATTCCATTTTTTTTGGCAGATTGAGTGCGGCTGTATGCGGCCAACACGTTCTAACATGTCAAGGCGTACAGGCCCACAAATATTAAACGGTCTCCTGTGTGTGTGTCAGCCCAACTAGCTGCCATGTGTGCTTTGTTGACAAATTGAACTTGGCGTCACTTCTGCGGCTAACAGAGGGCGTGCCATTAAAAACGAGGCAATTAAATAATTAGCCAACGGAAGAAAAGCTTTTGCTGACTCTCCTTTGTCGAATACAATCTCGTTGTTTTGATTTTAGTACCTCACTCGTGCAGCAGGTTGAGGAGGGAAGCAATAGCCTGATTGAAGCGATGGCCGCAGGGTAGGAGAGTGCCGGGAGACGAAGAAAGTCTTGGGGGTGTCCATCAAGTTGCCGAGGGATCTCAACTCCAATCGTCTCCGTGTGGACGTTGAACCATCGGAAAGCTTCAAAGAGTAAATAATGTACTTAATGAGGCGTCTGCAATCTTCTCCCAACTTGACGGTTCCATTAGTGGCCCACTGTTGTCCAAAGCTGTTAGCCGTTGGCTTCAATGAGGAAATCGTCAGTGCTCGTTAGCTGGAATTTCTTTTTGGAGCATCAGCACGTCTACCTGAGAATGACTCATTCTTTTCCTGAAGGAGATTATTTATTGTTTAGAAGAAATTTCACGATGAGTCACACACGTATGATTCTCTTTTTCCCCCTTCAAGTTCAAATTGGTGTTAGCTTGCCTTTACTGCTAATAACTTCTGAGTGGCAAGTAGTGCGTGAGATGGCGTTATAGCTGCCAAATGTTTGGATTCATCGGAAAACTATTTAAAAAAAAACAAAAAAAAAAACTGGAAAGTTAATTAAAAGATTTGTTCCTCAATATATTAGGCTGGACATGATTGCCGGCAATTGCCTGCGAAAACCGAGAACGACGTAATACTCAATTGAGGAGATATGACACTAAATGTTTTTCATTATTTCCATTTTCCAGATTTTTCAGGAACCTCGTATCAGTGCGTCCCATCACACCTGAAGAATCCTTTTCCGTTTTCACCCACCTCCAATGAAGGTGTGCCAACAAACCAAAAGCCGCAAACCCAAACACGGAGATAAAACGGCCCTCAATTTGTCCCACACATCCTAGCACAATCATGCCGCTCCATGCCAAGCACCCCCGCCTCAAACTCCCTTCCAGACTGAACCGCAACCCTCCCTCGCTCTCATATTGCATCCTGTCAGACTTTACCTTACCGATCGTAAAGCCATCGCCGCGCTTTTCCAAGGTACATACCACAGTGATGGTTCCTGCTGAATCAGACAGATACCTCAGGGCTCACCACGCATGCCCTGAGCTCCAGAACGGGCCTCCAGGAAGCGGGTCGGTGAAGGGTGGAGGGAACAGAAGCAGCTGCGGGAAGTATGTCCACACTGGCACAGCTGTAACGGGTCAAGGGGCGAGGAAGGAGCTCTCCTGGAGCATGGGTGGAACATGACGAAAGCGTTCATGGACGCCACGGGTGGGCAACTCATTTTGCAAGTGGGAGAGGGGTGGGGGTCATATGAAAAACTGGGCCGAGCCAACATGCTAACCTCAACTTTTTTTATGCATAGTCTTGTTGAAATGAAAAAATGCTCGGTGTGTAAATACGTTATTTTTAAGAACTAAACATTTGAAACAAAATTATCAAAATTTTCACACTTAAGCTTGAGAATTTTGTGCACCAACCGCCAACTAATGCGAGTCATTCCTAATCATAACTCCCAAATATATAGTAATAATAATAATTACCGCTAACTTACTAGCAACAGTTCGGGGAAGGCTCATTTCTGCTCCGGCATGACTTGGATTTATGTAATATATATTTTAATGAATAAAAAACTGCAGTTCACAAAGCAGGCACCATTAAAATGTAGGTTTGTATGGGGGGGGGGGACACGGGAGCAGATGCTTTTAAAGTGTTTGGCCTCATCACTCACTCTTTGTTCCTCTTTGACGTTTTGTGTGACCATCAGGGTAGACAAAACAGATTAGACTTTCAAACCAATGCAGCCAAGAAGACCAAAAAAAACCAAAAAAACTCCTGCCTTTCTCACCACTACCTGCCTCAGCCCACCAAGGGCAACCAACAAGAACAGGCATCCTCAGTCTTCCTTCACTAAGCTTGTCTTAATCACAGCTTTGGTGTGAAGTGAATGACATCACATCCTGTAAAAGTGTTCCTCCACTGCACAATTGTCGGACTTTCCCTTCATCTCTTCCTGCACAGCCTCTCTGCTCTGAAGAATCCAGACTTTTCCTTTAAAGTAACTGACTCAGACCGAGTTCGATACGGGAACAGATCAAGGCAACTCTGAGCAAATAATTGCGCAAGCCCACCCGGACCAGCTGTAGCCTGCTGTTTATGAGCTCGTAAGGCGGCCATCACTTTGCTTCTCGTAATGACGTTACTGGGGATTATCAGACTCGCAAATAACAAATTACGACACTTTACAATTCAGCAACCCCGCCTGTGTTTTTCATTGGCGATCTTGACTTGACACTAAACACACATCTTAAAATTTAGTTGGGAAAGGTTGGCACGCTCACAAAGGGGCCAGGCCAGGGTGGACCACCCCAGAAGGATTCTGGTACACCGCCCCGGCCGGCTCTGCGGATTCCTAAACTGCAGGTCCATTGGACTTGACAGGTCATGGGTTGTGTGTCCTCTGCTTCAATCAAAGGGCAAATGTCGAGTAAAGTGTGTGCAGTCAAATGTTATTGGATGTGATGAAACGGCTTTGACGTAGCTTGAGGCTAAATGCGGCGCTAATCTATGATGATGCGCTGACTGTTTGCAGAAGCCTTCATAGGAAATCATTGGGGCCAATGACAAAGATAAGTAAACACTTCAGTATTCAATTTTTGAAACGCCAGTGTGGTTGAAATAGTTCTCATCGTGTTTGTTTTTTGTGGTTTGTTTGCTTGCCATTTTGTTGATACGGCCGCGGATGTGGTTTGTTTGCATCTCTGTGTGTTTTTTCTTTCTTGTGTACATGTGAGTGTGTCGAGTCGAAGTTGAGGGGGGGGGGGTATTCTTCAAGTTGAGGTAGGGTCGTGTTTACAGAGCGGGTCCCAGCAGAGCCCGGATCCCTGACCCTCGCATTCCAGAACCACTCTAATCGCCTCCGTCTGGTGTTCCCTTGTCTTTGCCGCATCACTCTTGTTCAGACCCATCTTTCCGATAGAACTTTGTTGTCAATCTTGTGACTGTAATCTTCAACTAATGGCGGGTTTATCAACAAGGCCATAAAGCATCTCCATGAATCGCAATCATTTGCCCTCTTGTTTCTGAACCGGGCCTCATTTTCTCCATTTTTTTTTCCCGCCCCTTGCTGTTGGTTGTTGTTCTCTCACAGTGAGCTCATTTGGGGCCGTGGTCATAGATGTGTAAATTAGAACCAGAAGACTTTCTCAGAGTGAGGCACACACATCCCTTCTGCTCTCATTCCTCCGCTCTCTACTTTCCTCCCGCCCTCTTGTGTTCCTCCTGTCTTTCTTTCTGTTCAGACCCTTTTGACGATGTGAAAGCATTCCTGCCTTTTGAGTGCCCAGTGAGTAGCAGATGCCGGACTGGCTCTGTAAGCCGATCCACTTTTGCCATGTCCTTTAAGATCCCCTCGCCTGGCCCGCCTCTTTTTTTTTTTGGAGCAAGCCATTTGTCCAGGTGTTTTACTTTTCTCACAGCTGTCTGACACATGATGTGAGGGCCTCCGGAGGGTTTGGGGGTCTTGTTGTGATAACTGTGTTAAAATAGTTGTTAAAGCCTCGAGGTTGACTGTGACATTGTCTATGGGACGGTGCAAATGCTGTGTAATCTACCACAGCACTGCGAGTTTTCAGGCAGAACTTTGGCCCGCTTTGCTCAAGTGATCTTTGGATCCTGGCCATCCGGGCCATTAGGACATAAACCATGGGTAATAGCACGCCTGAGGATGTAAGGCAAGCTGATACCCAGGTCAGCACTTCAGGGTTCCCATTAGACATCAATATGCATCTATCCCTCGAGAGGTCCGTGCTCCAACGGTAACGGCGGTCTTAAGACTGCGATGGCAAGTCTGTCGACTGTATTCCAATCAACGCAGAAGAATATTGACCATTTGGACCGTCAAATTGAGCTAGGACGAAGAGACTGGCTGTTAATGGATCGAATTGTTTGTTGCACTAACTTTTGGTTCGGTTTGATGCATCACTTGGAAAACACCTCAGATTTCTGGAGCTTTATGGTGGATAATTTGAATTGAAACTAGCCAGCCAATAGGAGAAGATGGTTCTCATGAACAGCAGACTCAAGACTATAGAAACAATCGTGAACTTAAGACCATTTACTCAGACTGTCATTTTTGGGAAATCCAGTGATGTTGCTACTAAAATGGCACAGTTGAGCGCAAACCTCCCACCAGGCCAAGAAATCCCAATTTGCAGCATCAATTGCACACATTCGTAGATAGCCACCTCCTGAACATGGCTGAAGAAAATCTTACATTTACAAAAAGGACAACCTCACACTCTTCTTGCCCTTGTTTTTTACCTTGATTACAAAATAAGATCACAATTGCAATCAGATGCTCATCACACCCATGTTCATTTGTGCCCTCGCACAATTGCATGCCTACTGCAGGTTTCCTTCAAGCTATAATAAACACTGATCAGGAACCAGGAAATCCTCCTAGAGGATGTTATTTTCCAGAGAAAAAAAATACAACAATGTGTCTTTTATTAAAATGTATCCCTTGAGACAAGAAACTATAAATACTCACATTAAAATCTCAACTTGTTGATGTTATTTGCTTGGTGAAAGCTAACATAGAGACAACTCATGTTGATGCCTTTAAAAATAATAAAAAAAAAAAAAGAGATCTAACTGTCATTGTAATAAACAAGAAGGTCTGCACTCTGGAAGTGTCTTTTCACTGAATGGAATGTGAACACAAGCTCCCGCACTTGCTTGCAACTTGAACCTGTTTGTGTTACAGATACAATGTCAGTGTCCTCATGAAGGTTGTAAAACCAGATTATATGTGATGCATGAGGAGATTCCTTATTTGGGGAGGGCAAGAAGTTTCCTGTCTTTCTCTGGCATGTCACAGTGCATGTCGTTTCTCAACCCTTCTAACATTTATGTCAACAATCTAGCTTGGTCCGAGCCGCGTTTGGCGTTTCTTTTTGGGCAACGTGACTTTGACGACAGTTGGACTGTTTAAAGCCATCTGACTTGCCACGTCATCACAGAGGTGAAATATGCCCCTGCTTGTGTTTTTCCACTAAAATAACCACAAACCTGGAGATTATTACCCTCGCTTTATCAGTTCAATGATCCTGAATGAGCAGGAAAGAAGTGTTCTTGTCTGACTGGAGAATAAAGAAGTGAACCGAGTGTGAATTTGTCGGATTTTCTCATTCGACTGATGTGGACAGGCTGTGAGAGTGTTCAGTCACGGACGGTGTGAGCTTCCCTGGCAGGAAGAATGTTTTTTGGCCTGGGAGCTCAGGGAGGGGTTAATGATTAGTCCCGTGGTCTTACTGCACTCTATGGGATGCCAAGGAGCTGCAAGTTTTCTAGCAAACAAGTTCAAAAGAACAACAGAACGAAATAACCGAGTATAGCCCGGCCCGCAATCTGAGCTACGAACATTGCTCAACTTGGTCGCGAGTGAACTTTCACCGTTGGCCTGTGAGGTTTGTTTGCTGGGTGGCTCAGCCAGACCTTGACCTGTTTTTTAGCCTGATAACGAGAACTGCTATAATTAGCAGCTGAGCAGGACGTACAGCAGGATGTACCGTACATCCACAAATTGTGGCAAATGAAAATAGAGGATGCATCAGGGCGCTTTACAATATTGGGCAGATACCGAATGTTTCCAACAGACATAAAAGCCGTTAAGCTTTCCTTCATTCTTTTTCATGTCCACAAGTAACAACCAAAACTACGGGTCTTGTTCTTTGGGCAACCGACGGAGTTTAAAAGAAAGCGATTTACATGGTCTTCGAGTCGTGAAGCAAGTGCGAACGTGAATGCTCGAGTTTCTCGCCAGGACATTCAGCAGTTTGCACATCCTTTAATATGTTCTTCTTCCTTCCTTTCCTCATTCAACATGCTCACCGCCAACCCATCTTTTATCTCTCCTGCTCTTTTTGTGAAAGCAGAAATGTGCGGAATGCCTGATCCGCCTGTAATCTGGAAATCTCCAGTTGACTGACACTCACGTTTCTCGTGGGCGGCCATCTTTATGTTGTTATCGCGCTCTCCATAATCTTTCTGTGATCCCAGACCACAGAAAGCCATCAAGCTTATTTACAGTATTTCTTTTGCCTCTTTTACTTTGACCCATCTTATCAGCCTCCATCCCATTCTTTGCGTGCGAGCTCAAGGCGGTCAAGTCGTACAGACGAGGTTTCTTCTGCGGCGACACCAGCATCACGTATCCCTATGTGGAGAGGGAGGCTATCCCAGACTTCTTGCTCATCGCTGGTGGAATTGCCATCACCGGCCTCACGGTAAGACAAAGATGACGCGATTGTTAAGCACTTGAGTACAAGAACTGTTTGATCAGAAGGTCTGATAGGTCCTTCCTTATTCTTCATGTTAACCACTTTCCTTATTCTCGTTTTAGATCGCACTCGGTGAATGTTACCGGGTACGTTTCCGAGGCGTCCGCTCAAGGGCGTTTGTTGGCAACCTGTATGTGTCGTGCCTGTACAAAGAGCTGGGGAGTTTCCTCTTTGGTTGCTGCGTGGGTCAGTCGCTCACCAACATGGCCAAGCTAAGCGTGGGACGCCTGCGACCTAACTTCCTGTCTGTCTGTAACATCACCTACGCATCTATCAACTGCACGCCGGGCAGCTACGTGTCCCAGGTGACCTGCCGGCAGCCCAACCTCAAGTTGGTCGAGGAAGCGAGGTGAGTCCGCACTGTAATCATGGGTCGGGTGCGCAGTACCTTGGCTGATGTGGGCAATGTGTAACCCGCATTTTTTATTGATCTCTTTCAGGAAGTCCTTTTTTTCCGGTCATGCATCCTTCGCCATGTACACGATGCTATACCTAGCAGTAAGTGACCTCTTGTTAACCTCCACAAACTCTCATTCTTGTTTCGGGCATTAAAAGACAAACCTTCAGAGGCCCAGAACACGCTGTGGATCTCTCATTCAGACAAGTTAATTACACATGTGCAGACACTCCGAGACATGCGCTGTTTAATATGATCAAGGATCCTGGTCATGAGGGAAAAGATGTTTAAAGGCTGCAAGTCTCCAAAGGCATCCCGCTTCCAGCTTGAAAAGCCGGCGAGGCCGAGAGACAAGGAGGGAGGGAGAGAATGAGGAATACTGTTTTCCAGAGGGAACGTGAATAGATGAGGAGCCTACGCAGACAGAGGAGGCCTTGTTGTGGGACTCATTTAAAAAGGGGGTGGTGGTGAAGGACTGAATACTCCTGCTGAGGGATCGACAGGCTTCTTTCAGCACAAGAAACCCGCTCGCTCACTTCCCCCCCTCCCCATCCCAGCCTCCCCCGTCTTTTCATCTTTCTCTCGCTGCATTGCCCACCAGTCATTGGTGCACTGTGGGAAAGATATGACAGTTACGGCAAGACAAAAGCTCGTCATTATTAACTCTTGAAATATAAATACAACCCTTTCCACATTCAACAATTTGAGACTGGATCAAATACTGTTCAAAGATGAGTCGAGAGGGAGTTAGGGGGTACTACCCTTTGTCTTGCCAAAGACTGGTCGTCCTCGAGTGTTAGAAAGAAGAGCAGATGCTCAGTATGGAAGGACACATGTGCAAGTTCTTCCTCGGATGGAAATATCAAAATTGGGGCTTCGGGGGTACTGCTGTTGAGGGTGGCAAGTCCCGGCGCTCCTAAAATGGTCAATAACGGTTTTAAACACGGCCAGCTGCTCACATGCAAGTCAGGAAGAGTGACACCTGCTTTTAGCCAGCAGGAGCAGGAATGCAGTATATGTTCTCCACTGTGGTTGTTGGGTCTCGTTTCGACGTCCAGCCACCTCATAAAGCGCGCTCTATGTCTGCATTGCACTGGGCCCAAAAGTGACCCAGTTTCTCACAAGCACTTTTTGTACGGGAGGTGAGGATGAACAAAAGGAGGAAGTGGGGTTAAGATCGCGTTCATGAACTCGTGCCCAGTTCCGCTTTCCCCTCCGGGTAGCAGAAGGGGAAAATATGCCAACATAAAGAGTTTTTTGTGACCTCATGTCACTTTTTTTTTTTTCCCCACTCCTCCCTCTTCCTTCTCACAGTTTTACCTGCAGGCTCGGTTGTCGTGGCGGGGAGCTCGCCTGCTGCGGCCTCTCTTGCAGTTTATCTTGGTGATGATCGCCATCTACACCGGACTGAGCCGCATCTCCGACTACCGCCACCACCCGACCGACGTCCTCACAGGCTTTATCCAAGGAGGGCTCACTGCATACTGGGTGGTATGTCAATGCGACAGATGTCAAATTTACCGCACCTCTTATTTGATGGACTAATAGGCAAAAAAGCTCAAGAACCGATGTGACAAAAAGATTGATCTATTGGACATGATGAACCAGAATGCTTACAAACGGGATCCTGTGTCGTTTGCTTGGCTTGGTGTGTCAGAAGCGACGAGAGTCGACGTAGGACGAATGACCTACTCGCAGTCACTGTGCATCAGACAGTTCCTGACTTTATCCTAATTCACACGCCAAAGGGCAATCTGTTTTGAAGATAGGGTTGGTCAAGATGGTCGTTAGGACAGAGCTGCAGAGAATACAGGAGGAATCCTACGATTCCATGAAGGATCTTTTGTGACAGCAGTCTTGGAACTTTTCTGACACACCAACATATGATGACAAATTATTAACTTTGAGGTTTGTCGTGTGCAGACCACGGATCACAATCTCTTTGACTTGTTTTTTTCCCCCGTCAAGATAACGGAAAGTCGAATGATAGCTCTGGATCCATTCGAACACATTTGGATGAATTTGCCTTTTCGAGTTCATTCTTCAAGGGATGGGCTCGCTCCTGAATCTTAAAAACATTTTGGAATACAGATCTCCAATTTTGTGGGAAAATAATCGCTTACTCCAGCTTTCCGTAGAAAGCCGTTTCAGAAAGAGTGAAAGCACTTACAAGGAGAGGACCAACTCTTTCTTACATGTCCACGACCTGTAGGTATAACGGTCACGTTTCCCAGCACTCGGCGACATTTCGTGTACTTCCTGAATGCCAGCCAGTCTCAACCTGGATTTGTTCTCGTCTTTTCTCGGAAAAACAATGAGCTCTCTATCTCTTGTGGTGTTTAGGAAACAGCAGATGATTGACAGTGTGTGTGGTCCTAATATGTTCACTGACATGCTCTGCATCTGTGCCTGCAGGCCTTCTACATCTCCTCCATGTTTAAGCCTTGCACCCGTCCAGACCTGTCTCCCACGAGCATGTCCTTGGAAAGTCCTCTTTCCAGCCAACAGACCGTGTGTTAACGTGCCGCGTTACGTCCGACGAGAGAGACGCGACGAATGTCACCGAGCATCTGAGAGGAACGTTTTCTTTTTGTTCAAGAAAGGGAATCATTCCAGGAAGATGAATGATGTGGATGGAATCTAACACACTGACACACACAATCAGTCACAAGACAGCGATGTTTAACTTGCTCGCACACGTGAAACACAAGAAGCACATTTGACTCAAAAAGTCAAACCCGTCCAGTGAGAACTGCGTAGTGATAGTTTTTTTTTTTTTATATATATTGAAATAAAAAAAGTTTTTTTTTGTTGTTTTTAAAGTATATTTTTCCAGAGGATTATTAGAAGCTGCTAATATTGATAGTTAATCCGTTGTTTTAGTCTGTGGTGGAGGTCAAGTGCGCTCAGTCAGCCGTCCAAGCCGAACTTTGGAATCTTTGTTGTCTCTTGGTCAAAGATAGCGCTCGGCTGCTGTGAATTGATGCCGCGAGGCCTCCGACGTAAAGAGACAAACACTTGCTGATGAGAAACAAGCACTGGCGTAAACCTTTTTTTTTTTTTTTTTGCTTTAGTCAGGCTGCCCCTCCCACTAAATGACCACATGAACTAAAAAAAATGATCTATATTGTTTCTGTACTAACCACTTTGACCGTGTCTCAGAGGCGGAGCCTTGACTGAATTTTTTGCCACCCCACATTCGGCCTCTGAGCTGCACCTTGATTTGTGTGAATTCCTCTTTTATTAGGAGCACTTGAACGTACCTAACAGAATCTTATAATGCTCATAATCCACATTATATATTTTATGACAAGTTAAAAAGGAAAAAGGAATAATCAGTGTTTATTTTTGTCGGGCTCAATTTGGTTGCAACGGAGATGTTTTAGGGCCACACTGAAAGTGAAATTATATAATACTACTATGACGGAACAAAGATTATTACAAGAATAAAGTTTTGTAACATTACGAACATTTGTGTAAAGCCGAGGTTGTCGTGTTTGACTTGAGTTTAAGTTTCCTCATGAAATAGTCCATTTTTTGGCACATCACTACCGTGACAATGATTGATCCCTTTATTTGTGAAAATTAAGTTATTCTTTTTTTTTCGTGTAATAGTAAAACTTTGTTCTTGTAATTTTCCTTTCTCCCCTTTTCATTGTGGCCTGCTGACTCATTTGTGGCTTTGCCTGACGCCTCTCCCGTAAAATGCTAATGATTCCAATTGAATGTAAATAGTCTGTGTCATTTTATAAAGCACACAATTTCACGAGTGTTCGTTTGTGTGACGATGTTGGTGTTTTCTTTACGTGTCAAGTATGTACGTTGATCAGGTACGGAGACGTTTGTGTTGTAACAACTAGACTGAGCCATAGATTATCAGAAAGCTATTATTGTTGCGTTCCCTCATATTCTCGTTTGTTTCGTCTGTGAAGGCCAGAAAGGCACAAATAACCACTGTACTCGGAAGAAAAAAAAAACAAAACAAAAAAGAAACAAACCAATAAAATGAATGTTAAACGTTACTGTTCTATTGCCTTATTTTTCCACTCTCTCGTCATTTATTGATGCGAGGAAATATGTCCAGAAAGAACTTGGTCACATGAAAATGATAATTGATTTAACCTCATGTTGTGTTAGGAAGCTCACACTTCTCCTCCATTCTTTCTCCCCTTCTCCGCTTTTCCCCTTTCAGTCCTTTTGGAGTGCACTGGAGCATGATGGACCTTTTTAGGGGGTCATGCTACCATGGAGATGCCTAGCCTGATCGAGATTGGGGCTTCTGAGGGATTTTTCTTTCAGTTCTCTCGCTAACCCCCCCCACCATCCCCTCGCTCCGATCCACTTTCAGGCAGCGGAAGGAGAATAAAGGGAGAGAGAGAGAGAGAGAGAGAGAGAGAGAGAGGGCTTGAGTAAGCTGGGTGACATACAAGGTGGAAAAGTAGTCCACTAATGAAGGGAAGGGAAGCGAAAAGCTGGCAGCGCGAGATGGGGCGGGGTATCAGGAAAGAGTGAGGGTGGTGGGCGTGGGGATGGTGGGGGGGCGGTGGCGGTGGTGGGCTCCAGGGTGGGAAGGAATGTGATCATGGTTTGGACGCCTGGCTTTGTTTTAATAATACTGTAACTAGGGAGACAAGTTTCATTCCACGGCGATGTATATTTGCCTGCGCTTGTGTGACAGACCGTTGTCGGCCTCACTGGTTGGTCAGCATGTCGTCTTCAGGTGTGTGCGTCCTGTGCGTCGGGCTGCTTCGGTGAGAATGAACATCCTGGCAAACATGACGTGCCCTTTAGAACTGCATTCTCGACGACTTTGAGGAGGAACGAAAGTCGGGACGGGCTTTCATGTATATCTGAAAATAAAAAAATATATATATATATATTTTTTTAATTTTAAAAATAAAATCTGGTCCTGCACACCGAGTGAAGCGGCCCGAATGCAGAATGATAGGAAGCATTAAAAAAAAAAAACCTCAAATGGCATTTAAGCGCCGCACAACGACTGCAACAGAAAACGGCAACCTTGTCTCAACGTTTTTAAAATGAATAGTTAACAAAATCCCGCACAATGTGCGACACTTCAATCAAATCATGGTTGAGGGCATGCCAAGGCAACTACTGCCCTTAGAAAAGTGAAGAAAGTCATTCTTGGGGCAAGATAGAATAGCAACAAATGCAAATCAGAGGAAAAGAAATTCCATGTCTGGAAAAGCAAAAATCAAAAAATTATTTTGACGAGTTCGAACGACCATCCAAATTATTCGTAGGTGTGATTAGACTCCAACTCAGACGACAATCTAGTGAGGGAAAGCGCTACAGAAACCGTTCAGATGCATGAACCCGAGTCTGGAGATCCACACTTTCATATATTTGCATTCTAAAACAATAGTTGGCCACATTCACAACTCAGAAGACCACTCGAGCCAAAACTGAAAGCATTTCATTTTGTAGGCTGAACGGGTTGTCACATGTTCTTCGAAAACACATCAAACACAAGCCCACGCTTCCGCATAGTTTGCTTTTGGGAATCCCTCGATAAGATTTGGAATTAACTGGGGCAGGTGCAAAAAATAAACAGCGCCGCGCCAGGAAGTGTTGATTCATTTTGGTGCGCAGATAAGCATAGCGCCGGAGGCACGTAGCTCACCTGGGAGGGACACCTACGTCGTACTTTTTGTGTTGCTTGCCCCCCCCACTTCAATGATAGCATCACTGAGGCATTGGGAACTCTGACACATTCCATTTACTCAAGTCCGCCTCATTTTGAAGTGATGAAAGGCAAATAAGTGTACATCCTACATGGGAAAAAAAAAAGGATGGGGAGAATTTACTGTCACACTGACAGGAAGCAAAAATGCAAGATGGAGCTGATCCTTCAAAGTTTTACAGAATATTGGAGTCCTACTTGTTTGTCCCAGTAGTCGTTTGAAAACCTCAAACTGCTGGCAATTCTAATTTGGACGTGCCCACGACATCTTGACATTGAGATTCACAGACTATCTAACAAGCTAGCTAGCTAGCTAGCCTAGCTTTTTGATAAAGAAGTGTAAGTACAGTCGAACGGTCAATGGCAAATGCCAAAACACGCCAAAATGCCAAAAGAGAAAAACCCGCTGGTGAATTAGGAACCCTGGAGCTACGCCATTTTTTAAATTTTAAATCCAGCAGTAGCGCAAGCCGTAATAGAATTAAAACGGATTAAGAGGCTCTTTGGTATGCTCAAGTCGAGGCCTGCTCCCCTTGCCTCACTTGCCGCTTTGCATAATTCTCCGCCAAAGTCATGGCGGCGTCAGTGAATGTATTGGCTCCAGTCATTAGCATCGCAGGCAGGAACATTGGCTTGGCACAAGTCAGCGAAAAGAATCAGCTCGCGAGGTCCAGGCCAGACATTATGTGGTCTTCTCGCTTTCTCCGATCTTAGATAGATTTCAAGGATCGGGACAGTCCACAATCAGCACGGTTTTTTTTGGGGAGTCTCACAATTAAAAGCCTTCAAAATGTGGTGCACTTGCCGAGTATTTACGTGCCCGTGAGCCGTTTGTCACATACGAAATGGTAAATGCCCTTTAATCAGCGTGTGCATAGCTGCAAGAGAAAACTATCTGATCCGGGCAGTGTCATTGCGGTATCTGATGAGGATCCTATCGCTCTGCCCAACGCATACTGCACAGGTCACATCAACACGAGACTCACATTTGAGCCGGTTAGACGAGTGAGCCACCCACAAGCAAACTCGGGGGTGCAATTGTCTTCACAAGAGCCGACCGGACAAAGACAAAGGCGCCCAAAAGTGTTCCGGTTGTCCTGCAGCATCTCTTTGAAGGAGCTTCAGGTGTTTTCCGGTCGTTCGATCCGTCTCGTTAAACTGTCTGAAAACAAGCCGCAGTAAATATGTTGAAAATGACTCTCCGGCAAAGCGGATGAAACACATTTTGTTTAGAATGCTTGCAAGGCAGCTGCATTTTGACTTGACAAGCTTTTAATAAAACAAGCTTATCCAAGAGGACGTAGACAAGATGTGCTGGAGGAGATACATCAGTGCGTTGTTTATACTGCACGTCTCAAGAAGGAGCGATGTCTGCTGCCGCGTGTGTGTGTGTGTGTGTTTATGCTTGTCCCGTAACCCTCAGGCTGCAGAGGGTAGACTGGAATGCAAAAACATCGTCATGTGAATGAAAACAATAGCCAGGATCTGGGAGGTGTCAGCGACGACGACAGCGCAGGAGATGTAGCCGCACGATTTGGTTCGTCAAGGTCGGCCGAACGAGCCTCCCCCATGCACACGGTGACGCAGCTGCGCCGTAACGCTAATGCTAACGAGCTGGCCGCTCATGAAAAGTCACCAAAAAACTAATTACCCAGTAAGAATGTCTTTTCAGGTATACAAATAACTATTCCGCGAGCACACTCTTCATATATTTCGATTTAATCAATTGTGTTTAATTTCGATAACCATTGAGAGAAAATGTTTTTGGCCTTAAATGGGCCAAAACAATCATCGATGAGTTAAGAAAAGATCCAAGTTGGAGTTCAGCGAACTCTTGCGATTCACGGCGAATGAGGACCAAGCCACGCCATCAAAGTCCCGTACTTGATGTCTACCCCCTCCACAAGATTGGGACCAAGCACTACTTTTGTCTACGTGAAGCTGCTCAACTTCAGCAACATAGTTCTGTGGCAACACGACGTACTCGCATTGAGCACAAAAAAGCAAGTAAGCAAAGATTTATTCCCGGAAGACAACGTGCATATTTAATGCAATATTAGTCCAGCCGAGAGTAGGAAACTTAATTGCGCAAAAAACGACGCTGTATTTTATGCAAGGGAGGACGCAGCATACGTTGGAGCGTTAATGTTTGTGTTGGACTTCCTGTGAATGAGAGGATGATCGCGTGTGAGAAAAGAATGCATGCAGTACGGAAGTGCAGCGAGCGTTGAAAAAAAAAAAAAAAGGGAAAAAAAAAACCAACAACTGGGGGGGATACATCGACGGCCAAGTGTCTCCTTGGCAACAGAAACACAACAATCAAGCGCTTCAAGGACAATGTTTCGACATTCGTTGTTACGGCGCGTGATGCAGGTTGAGTTTGTCAGTGCAGTCGTACTTTTTGAAATGCAATTGCCCTCAAAGGTCAAGTGCGAATGCTAAGATGCTGAACAATCAAGTTGATTGTGATAAAAAAAAAAAAAAACTGATTTATGTAATATACCTCTTAGTAAGAAGATCCAAAGAGCCTCGAATGGCGGTAATATATTTTTTTTTTTGTCATCACATGATCCTGCGTGTTCTTCTCATCTCGCTCCTAAAATAAACAATCCCTTTCCTGAGGCAGAGGGGCAACAGGTGGACGGCGGCCGCTTTTCATGACGGATTGTTTGCAGTCGTTTGGTGTGATCGTGAAACAATGTCACGGCTGCTGGTTAGCATTGTTATTCGCGTGGCGGTGAGTTACGCTCGCCGCCGTCCTGTAATTATCTTTTCCTTTCCTCTCGCTTGTGTTGAGAGATGATGACGGCAGTGGAAAAGCCTGCAAAGGCCGTCCCCGCTTGGGAAGATGAGGAAGGATGGCAGTGACGGGGAGATGTGCAGAAGTGCCCTCTTGTCGGTCGAGACGGCCAGCAGCCGTCTTCGACAAGAGCCGGCATGCGCGCAAAATGTTGCGGAAGATGTCAAACGTGCGAACGGATTTCAACATCTTGACGGGTTTGTCTATGAGCAAAAGTGAAACGAAAACGACCCGGTTGTAAAAGTTAATATTTAAGACAGCAACGTAATAAAATGTCTAATCATGATTGATCTCCACTTCCTTCAAAAAACGATTAGGACGACGTCAGCCACATTAGCTTGGCATCTCGCTTGGCTAATTTCTTTTATTTCGAAGCTTGGGAATAATATAGCTGACAGTAACTGATAAATTTGTACTTTATGACTCTCAATTCTCTACCGACATACCAAGCTAGCAAGCTAGCTAAAGTAAATCTGCGTTAGCAAATACGTATCAGCTCTTTCCCTGGAACTAAACAACACATTGGCCCAGGAATAGAATATTCTTTTGCTCTTATTCCGTTTTTGCTCTTCAGTTTTCCAGGTGAGTGCCCGATTGTTGCGCTGACCCGTGGCAAAACCAAACACGAAGCTTTGTTTATTTAACCACAGCGCTCAGCCGAGTGTGACGAGCTCCACAAGGTGCTGCCCTAACCAAACATGACAGTGATAGACTGACATTTTTTTTTTTACAACGCTGCATCACCTTGCCACTTACAGAGGCCCTGATGCTTTCTACCTGCCGTCATGTCAATCGCGATTTTCATTTTCAGTTCAGTTCAGGTGAATGCTCGTGGTCGAAAGTGCACGTGGGTGCAGTGCGTGCTTTCTCTTTGTACTGGGTGGCCGCGTGTTAAAGCATATTGACTCGTGACGCAAGAGAAACAAGCGAAGGTCTCGGTTTAAAAATGTCAATTGTTTCGGAGCGGATTTGCTTGCACAATGCTGGCCTTTATCAAGGACTGGAGGGCTGTAACAAGACACGCTCACCTGAGCTGTAGCCTACCAAATTGTGAGGCCAGTCCGGAGATCCCTCTCAGGAAACTGCGCTGGAAAGACGATTCAGAGAGCCGGACTGTGTTAGTGTAAAAATATTTGAAGGTGAATTGAAAACAAAAACAAACAAACAAACAAAAAAATAAAATCAGCTGACGACCTAGCACGACTCACCAGTTTGATCATGTGATGTTTGCAAGCTGAGGCAACTGTGATGTCATTTTCAGTGGACATCAAGTGGCAAAATGGCCGCCCCCACAAACAATATGAATTAGAATGTCGCATTCACATGAGTTGTGGGCGCATAAATATACAATTGGAAGGTACATTTTTTGACTTGGAAAAAAAAAAACCCCAAAAAAACGGGACATACTGTATATCAATGTGGATATTTTGTCCCTGTATTTGCGGTTTGAGTCCAAATGAAGTGGAGCCGAGTGCAAAGCAGGCCGGCCCTTTTGTTCCAATGCTGCTCAGAATTCTCAGAGTGTGGCTTGGCCTCGCCGGTGACTCCACAACTCACACGCTCTCAATAGAGCAAGCGAGAGCAAAATCTTTTTAACTTATCACAGCAAACCTTTTTCCCCTTCTTTTTTTTTTCTTGGCTAATTATTCCAAATACCAGCGCCTGAAATGGCTTGCTCCTAAAGTGCGGCAATAAAGACAAGGACTGATGAGAATCACCGCTAGCATAGTAATTATTTACCCTAACTGGCCTTTGTTTAATTAAGGAACCCACCCAGACGGAGGTCATGATGACGGCCAAGATGCGGTGGATGACATGCCGGAGGGAAGGGTGAGGCTGGATGGAGTGATGGAGGGAGGCAAGAGAGTAAAGTGATGGAGAGGGGCCCACATCAAGTGACACAGACGACGGTTTGTGTTTTGTCGGTGGACCAGAGAAGATGCGTGCTCAATCAAAGTGGCTCCTGCATTATCTTTGCACATGTTGTGTGCGTGTGTGTGTACGTGCGCGCGCATGCGACAGAGGCCTCACTGTCTGCCGTCACGGAACAGTCCAGATCGAACAGCACGCCGCACAGCATTCAGCTTCTCCCAACAATTTCAATACAACGTAATCTCTTTAAAATTCTATTTCCGATGCAATGAAGAGTAAGAATTAAAAAGACAAATTAGACGTTACTACTTGGAGTTTTACATGTCCTCATATCTAGTAGTGTTCTCTTATTCCAGCCACATACACAATTGCCGACTTGCACGCTCTGTTCTCAAATCTCAGACAAGCGCGCCCCCTTGTGGTTGTTGTTGATTCACAATAATCAAGGCCGCAATCTCATTTTTCGACCACTAAAAATACAGTCAAGCCAACAATTGTCCAGCATTAGAGTTAAAGTGAATTTTAAATTATTTTCTTTGGTGGAAATGGCCCAACCTTTTTTGTTCAACAACATTTTATGTAAAACTATTTTGCACCATTCTGAAGCAGAATCCTTCAGAGGATTGTAATTCACTCTAAATTTTGAATATTGGTGTTATTTTTCCACAGCTGTTTGGTTGATCTTGATCCCCAAATGGATTGTCCTGATAGGTTCACGCAGATGTTTGTAGAGGATATTACGTTGGTAAGGAGTGACAAAAATTTTGCTGAGTAACTTCCTCATTCATTGTCAAGACACTCGCCACGCACTTCTCACAAGAAATGAATAGAAGATGGCTGTTTTTAACTCTCGTCGCCTGTGCGATTGGAAATTCAGGTAGATGAAAACTTTTTGTCTTGGCATGCCTTTAAAATGAACACGTTTCTAATTGGTGAATGCCTATGCAGCAAAGTTGTTCTTATCTGATTGTACGGAGCAAGCAGTGTCGCGAGCTGCTATTCGAGTTGACGATGGCTTCAAATATCCTCTCCCTCTTCCCAGAGGAGACATCTTGATTTCTCAAAATTGGGTATTTGGTTTTCTAACTTGAGTTTTAGGTCATTATTTTTTTTCCAATCTGAAACTAAACTGGTCCGTTGTAACTTACCAGATTTTAATAGCTCACGCCAATTATGGAACGGTGCCACCAAAGTTTGAGAAGACTGACAAAGTCATCCGCATGGACAACACTTCGATCGTCACAAAACAATTTTGCGACACTCACATAGACTACTGGTATCGAAATGTAAGTTATGTTGCTTCCATATTGCCGATTCTATTAGTTTGTGTGATTCCATCAGGACCAATTGTATTTCTTTTTCTACTATTTCAGGAGAGTGGTAAAATTACACACTGCATTGACTATATAACTAACGGTAAGACGGCAAGAAAGCCTTTCCTGTGTGTGTTTGTTTTTGAGACAGGCATACTAACTGATGAAGTGGTCAACAGACCGCTACGATTTGCTGGCTTGTGTGTAATTTGTTTGATTTGCGCATCGGAAGATCTGGCGCTCTCGACCCGTTTTCCCGGTAGCAGAAAGAAAAACGTGTCGTCAGCAGTCGGCCGTCAAGCTGAATCCCTGCAAACCTCCTCGAGGCCCAATAAGATGATCGCGGCACTGAAACAGGAGTTCAGGATGTTTGGAGAGATTGTCGGTTTAAAACAACATAACATTTGAAGCAAATCATTTATGACATGACCCAGGTAAGATTCATAGACCGATGATAATTCAGCAGCACCGACTTCATTTGCACTCACTGCCGTGTAGGCAAGTCCGTGCGCAGCGGAGTAGCGGCAGGATCATGGCCTCGGTGGTGACAAATAAACTAACCCATTAACAAGTAGCATTTTAACAAAGGAAGGAGGCCAACGAGCGAGCTAATTGCTAAAGTGAAAGTCAGAGTCGGGAAAGCCCCAAAATAAGTGTTTACAGTCGACTTTCAACAGAGAACCGCGTCAGGGCGGAGAGCCAGCAGCTATGAACAGAAATGTACACGTAAAATAAGACGACGGCGACACTGGCAATTCGGCAGGCACTCTCAGAACGGAACACGAAAGCGGATGACGTCATCATGATGAAGCGGCTCATTGTCAAACAGATATGAAATATTTAGAATCTCATCCATAACATTTTGCACCACCGAATACCGAGTTTTGTCATCTGCACAATCATAAACTCAAAAGGATATATTTGAATCCATTGACATATGACGTGACATTCATGCGACTCAAACTCCAATATCTTTTATCACGCAGCGACAACTGACGACCAGAATCAAGAGAAGACCATCAACGCTAACAGACGGAATCTTAGTGAGCATTTCATGGATTGATGCAGATCATGTGTTGTTGTTTTGTTTTGTTTTTTTGTCTAATGCCACCACAGAATAATAGTGCCAGTGGAAAAACATGGAACTGTGTTTGGACGTTCAACTTGGGATTGTTCTAGTGTACATGTCGCTCACACAGGGATCGGTCTGATCTGCTCTGTGGCGCTTTTCGTCATGGCCTTATTTGGAGTCGTTGGGCGGAGCGTCATGAGGTGATATGAGTTCTTTTCCATATTCCGCCACCCAATCAGTCAAGATGACTCACGGGTAAGGAATGCGTTTGCTTTTAACAATAGGGCCTGCAACGGAGATGGAAGATCCGCTCAACGCGACACATTCAGGTTACTTTCCACTCTGACATTTTCAGAACGTGCTGCCATCGCTGGGATCTTTACTCTTAAAATCGACAAAAAGTACCAACATGCCCTCTATCAAAAATAAATAATACCTCCCTTTGATGTATAATCACCTAAATCAGATTTTGTTTTTCTCCTCCAGAAGAAAACACTTATGTGTTAAATTGAGAATAAGGCTTTATTTATGTATTTTTTTTTTTTAGGTTTAATATTATAAAGGAAAAAACATGTCTTGTGCAAGTCAAATTTTACATGTTGACTCTAATATACTTCAAATGTATCTTGACAAAAATATGACTAGTCTTGTAAATTTGCAACTTTTTTTCCCCCTGAAAAATTTTATATTCTTGTAGAGATTATGACTGTTTTTTTATTTTTTTTATTTTCAAAACAAAGCAAACACCAACACATTTTATTGTTCTCGTTTGTCACATAAAAATGACTTTTAGCCTAAAATAGGAATCTTTTTTTTTACTGCTACGCCATTCAGGCGTACAATTGATTGTTTTTGTGACTTCCAGCTTGACCCGCCGGAGGTATTTGAATGTTTAATTGTTCACATTTTGATATGACGGTTCATTCTCCCCCAGCAGTGGGAACGTGCAAAACGGTCACATCACCGAGGGAAGCGAAATCGAGCCACGAGATTCGACTAGACTAAGGTGTGTTAACCCCCCCCCCCCCCCCGTCCTCCTCCTGGAAGCGAGCGCAAGGTCACGTAGACCTCGTTTATGAACGTAACGTCGCCATTGTGTTTGCAGGGCAGCCGTCCAACATTCGCTTTGACTCGCTTCTTCTGTGCCAGTAAGGAAATTCTATTTTAATCATTGTATCCGTTTGGTGTACGTCATTTTAAATTGGTTGCAGATCATTGCCGTGGAGTCAACGTCTGGCAAGAAGAACTGAACCGAAAATGCTTACAGAGATGAAGCTTTTCGTTAGAATGTTATAATAATATAATTAATAATATTTTTCTTATTGATTTTAGATATAATGTGATGGACACATTGCACACTGATTTTCGGTACTTTATATACAACACGAGTACTATGGGTGGCACGGCTCAGGTGGTGGCGCGGTTGTCTCCCAACTCTGAGGTTGTGGGTTCAATCCCGTGGCCCTTGTGACCATGTCAAAGTGTCCTTGAGCAAGACACTGAACCCCCCCGTCGCTTCGGACGCTGTCTCATCAGTAATGAGGAGTCCGTGGTAAAGCGCTCTGAGTACAAACGGGTGGCACCGGTAGTGTAGCGGTAACCAAACCAGTCCCGCTTGGGACAAAGCGGAAATAAATGGGAGTTGTTTCTATCCTGTTGGAAATATGTGGGAACATTTTTGTCTTACCATTATTATAATTTGTTGCTGATGTGTTTGAGTTCAAATCAGCGAATGCAAACAATTTCATAGAATTCTTTGCATATTAATTATTCACCAGTGTAACTATATAATTATTTCAGAAGCAAACTAAGGGGTAGGACGAGTTAAGTGGGGTACTTCTTCCTATCCCTTTTGAACATGTAAACCAAGTTCAACTACGACATCGACGGATGATTTTGTTCCCCTTTCTTTTTTTATTCAATTTTGCTTTTATCTTGTAATATGTTTAGATGTTCAATCAATCAATAAATCAATCAATCAAATAACAGTTAGCAGTGACTAACCCAGTGTCCTTCTTTTGAATGAGGGGGTGGAGGGTGCTAATATTCAATCCAGCACAACAATTTATTATCAGGAAAATTACATAAAATATTTTAGGGGGGGCTGTATTAATTAAGATATATGGCGATATTTTTCAATTTCAAAACCACAGTTAAAATAAAAAAAATAGAAATAAAATCTGCATATCAACATCCAAACGTCAATCAGTTAAAAGACTAATACAAACCAATTATCTTTGATGATTATTATTATTATATTATTAGTAAAAAAAAGATAGAATACATCATGGTTCATTGTATATTTACGTACAAATAAAAAAAAAAAAAAAATCTCATGGAAAAACACAAATCAAAATAGTTTTTTCTTTACATTTGCAACAACTAGATATTGCCATCGAGTCCGTTAGCTTTTTTTGTTCTAGTAATTAGAAAATGTGTTAAAAAGAAGTGTCCGTCTCGACATGGTGTGATCTATGGCGGCCATTAACTTTACACAACCACACGAGGGAGAAAGCGCGAGTTCAGGATTCGTTCAATAGTGTACTGGTATCTCGTGGGATCTGCTGGGCCTTGATTTGTCAATGACTCTCTATTTTAAGCTTTCCTTTAATGTGCAAAGACCTTGAGGAAAAGCTCCTCTTTGACCTGGTGAGTGTTTGCAGCTTTGTTGGGAACACAGTCTGAGTGCTTGTGTAGAAATACAAATTCAAATAAAATCAACAGGGGTGAGTGCATGGCCAAGGCTTCTGCGCATTGCCACGCAGGGATTCTTGGATGAGTTTTTTTTTTGGGGGGGGCGGAGTGAGCAACAAAAGCTGTCGCTTCTACGCTCGGGTGCATGTAATAGCTCCACATGAGCTAATTAGCCACCAAGCAGCTTGTAATGATGCAGCCACGTTTCGGAACAGTCATCGACAGCTTCCCCCCTAAGAGTTCACGCCACATTGAAGGGAATAGAAAATGCAATTCAACCTGTTTTTTTTGCCCCCCACCCGTCAAGCTAGACATGAACAAAAGTCACCTAAAGGTCACGTTCTCTTCTTGAGCAACTTGCATCACAACTCAGTCAAGGAAACATGACGCTAGGGATCACTTGACGACTTATAACATTAATTAGGCCTGATTGATGCTTTTTAAAGCCGACTGAACCTTTATGCTTGTGCATAAACTCCAATAATAAAAACAACGGCTTGGATTTATTTTGCACCTTTCAAGGGAGTCAAGAAATTCCAGCAGGAATTAAAATGTTGAGTACAAGTCGGGAACGTCATATTAGTAGAGGAGTAGCTAGCATTGGCCAGAACTGGCCAGCATGAAGGCGAACAACAGTGTGATGGAAGATTCCAGTTTGTTTATTAAATGGTAACGTTAAACGGGCTGTCACTTGAACACTTGACACTATTACCTCATGTACCAACTGATGACATACGATCATAAGCAACTGGAAGTTTTGTATCTTGACATGGTCACGACCGGGGATGGAACCCACAACCTCTAGGTTGGGAAACGACCGCACTACCACTGAGCGAGGACATCCAGATTGCAAAAGTGTGACGCCACCAATGACTAATTTAAAAATACACTCTCATAAAGCACAATACATATTTGATTTGCAAAACATTCAACCAGAAACTAGTTAGCGAACACTAATTTGTGCTTACACCTTACCTTTTGCCTTGGACATTCTTGCGTGAAGTCTGACGTCTGGACAGAATTCTCTAAAGTATGGACAGCTTTCATAGACAAAATTTCTGAAATAGGCAGATTAAAAAAAAGATGTAGTGGTTGTTTAACTTTCCAAGCTGGGCTTGCTTTTCCATAATAGCTGTGTCCCCTTAAGGTACTTTGTCCTACCAACTGCAATGAGTTCTTTAGTAAAATAATACTAAATGTGAGTCACACCAGGGTTAAAAAAAAGCAACAACAATAAAACTAAACAAACAAACACTGTTAATAGTTGCGTTTGTCCCTTGAAGCCACCATACTTCCTGGTCAAGAGTCAATACGTGCGAATCCCAGAGGCTAAGCTAACAAGCTAGCAAACCGTTTTTGACATTATTTGGATGATTAAAAATGTGGCAGTAAGAGTTTCGAAATAAAAAAAAAAAGTCTCCACTTGTTACGTGCGTAAAATGTACCTCTTAAAAAGTGAGCCAAACGAGCAGCTGACAAGTGAACTTGCTGCCATCGACGGAGGAGGTCGAACCATCTACGTCACGTGACCACGTGCCAACTCCCGCGGTGCGTCCTGGGATTTATAATACATTCGTGTGCAAAAAACAAAAATGCAACATCTAAATGAAACCCATTATTTTCATAATGGTTGTAGGATGAAAATTAAGCAAAGGCAGGATTTCATAGCACATTAGATTATAGGCCACAACATTAGGTACAAACGCAACATTGTGTTCCCCCTAATGAAGCGAGGTGAGTTACTAACCTTGTGGTAGTTGCATATTTATGTTGCATCACTCTGCAGAAGTATCGTCCAAAACGGTTAATTAAAAAAAAAAAGTGCGCCGAACGGCAAAGTGTGCGCTTCCTTGTTGTTAAAATGTTGCTGGGCTCACAACTGCTCAGCACAATGCGGCTGTAACCTGCAGGCCGGGCGATTGCATAAAACATGAGCCTCACATTAGTCAGTCTCTTTATTTATGGGAATCGTGAGGGAGGCATGCCCCATGCAAGTTTAAATGCATATTGTGGGCGCTGTAAAAAATAATCCAATAAAAAAAAAACATCACGTGCACACACTCAGGGCGCACATAAACAAACATGCGTCAAACCTACTTAAAGGTGCTGCCACACAAACATTAAGTTGAGTATTTTTAGATGAAGCTTGTATTGATGTCTTCAACAAATTGCACGAGAACGGACGGGTTTCTATTAAATCCAAAATTGTGACAGTACCACTTTTTTCACGCACTTGTACATCTGTCTTGAAAAAGATTTGCATGTTCTAATTTTGGACATGCAGTCCGACCTGTCCATCAAACATGGTAGCAAACAACTACAAGCTAGCGCTAGGAAAATCTAACAACTGCAGTGTCTTTGGCTTCATAGCGAAGGACCATCACATTTTTCTGCCTCTAACAAAGCCCATTTATTTTAGTGCTTTCCATTGGAAGCGTGACGCGATAACCTCTGCTCTGCAAACCACCAACTGAGAGTCATTTGAGACAAAGCGCCGCATCCATCTCCTTATCTCCACATGCAGCCGCACCGCAAATGCAAGCAGCCACCCCTCCTGCCCCAACGCCGGCTTTGGTTGCGCCACCCGTGCTCCTACCGATGCGGTCCTCTCTTGGGACTTCAACCATGCGCAAGGACCGGCTCTTCTTTTGGTACCATGGACGATGGGAATAATCGGCGAGAACCTCCGCATATACCACATACAATAAAAGAGCATCAAACAGCTGCAGATCGCGATCAGAGCAAATGACTGCAATTCTTAAGACTTTACACTGGCTCCGTGTCATCATTTTAAAATGATGCCAGTCCTGAATACATGAAAAAAAAAATGCTCATGGAACGGCTTCTGAGATCATCAGACTCCACGCAAACACGGTGCATGAGCATTTTGTTGTTATGCTGCGACATTTGTGAATGCTTTTATATCCTGTTTTCCTGGCAGTCCTTGAATGCACCTCGAAGTAAAACTTTAATTTCGTTTCGAACCCGATGCAGTGTGAAATAATAATTTCCCGTTACGATTCACCTCAATTCCCTCAGATTTATAATTGTGCGGCAAAATAATGATGCCCTTCCATTTGGACCATCCGGACATTCATGACTAAAAACTCTTTTGAGTATCAGTCGTCACGGCTTTGTGAGCAAACGTTTCTCCTCCAGAGTATTGGTGAGTGGTGGTTGACCGAGAGCTTCCCGCTGCGGCTGCAAGCCATTTTTTTTTTGAAAGGATCCTGTTGTCGTTTGGAGAGGTTCTTGAAACGCAACGACTCCTCGGTTCTTCCGCTGCAACCAAAAAAAAAAAGAGGTCAAACGCAAGTGAACTGGCTCATCAGCGAGCGGAACGTCGACACACTTTGCTCCCTGCTGACAATAAGCTGCAGGCTTGAACAAACAAACTCGTGTACATGGTTGGGGGAAAAAAAAAAAAAAAAAAAAAGGAGCGAGGCCCAGTGCAGTACTACAAATGAGTATACCATGAGTTTAATCAGAGGTTTGGAAATCAGGAGAAAATTCCCCAGCGTTAAAAAAAAAAGAAAAGAAAAAAAAAAAGGCTTGATCCGACAGCGTGGGCCGCAGACTTCATCATCATTTAGCACAGTATGCGCGGCCTATGTTTATTGAGATATTAATCCGGGATAAACAAAGCTTTTGACAAAACAAATTAACATCCCTCAATAGAAAGCGGGGCGCTAATGGAGCCTACCGAGACTGATATTAAAAAAAAAAGCGGATGAGACGAGAGGCGAAACGAGAGCTCGGGAAGGTGCTGGGAAAGACAAAAATCGGGCCCAAGGTGCCTAAACGGTGTTTCACCCCGAGCTCTGGAGATCGGCATCAGCACATCATAACACGGGAGCTAATTGTGGTGATTATGCTGGTAATGAGGCCGCAGATGAGGAGAGCTGTTTTCAGCGGCCGTCCGATAACACAAATTCATTTGCCGTCGACTGACCGGGGCCACGTTTGCAAAACGGAGCGAGGGCTCGCTTGCAAATACAACTTGTGTTCCATTAAAGCTTTATTGCACATGTACGCTTTTGCAACATGAATAATTCAGATGTTGTTTTGTTTTTGGGGGGGGGGGGGGTGGTTCTACTATTTTTCAGCAAAAAAAAACAAACAAGCAAGCAAGCAAGCAGAGCGGCAATGATGCAACGCTAGATTTTGCCACAAGCTTCATTTTTGAATTATTTATAAGCTTCTCAGGTTTTGGGGTATATTATTAATATTAATCATATCTTTTAAGACAAAAATCTATGATGGATTATTCAGACTAAAAACAAGACTATGAGAATATAATTGAAAAATGTAAATATTACACCAAATAAGTCACTCATAAGAATAATCTTGAAATTGTACAAGAGAAAAATTGGAATTTTGTCAGGATATCACTGACTCAAGTACACGAAAAAAAACAAACACATTCCTTCCTGCGATCTTATCCTCCCTTTGTTGCGCTTTCAGCTTGCACCAGAACGCACCACAGTGACCGAAATCTTGCATTTAACAAATACTCAAAAGAGTGTAAAAAAAAAAACTACACTAAAACTGAGCATTTCTAAAAAAAAAAATTAAATTAATAAAAATATAAATGAATCCGATCTAAAATGTAATTCAAACTAAAATGGTCAAATTAAAATAAAAACTGTGATAATGATAATAATAATAAAATATAATAATGAAAAACTCCAAACTATTGGAACTCTAATTTCATAGCTCCAAAATGATATTTTTAAATTAGGATTATCCATACATTAAAAAAAAATCTTTATTGATTAAAGAGACATAAAAAAATGTGTTTTAAATTTTTTTTGCCGAGTTAAAATGACATGAGCCGTCCCAAATGTTTTTTGGGAGGCCCTAAATTTTGGCCTGCCAGCTGGGCTGTTCCATCCGCCCGCCCCTGCCCGATCACCCACAAAACGTCACGACACCCACCATAAACACTTCAGGGTCACAAACTACCCCCAAAAAAGAAACATTTTATTTTTCTCTTTTGTTGCAAGTACAAGAAGTCATTTCTCATTGCGTCTCTTACGTTTGTTGCTTTTGATCATCCGGCCGTCATCTCGATTTATTTACACGGTTGGAATCAAGCGGAATCACGCTGCGGTTCTCGTATGTACACGTCTGTTTATAGTGTTGTCGGTCACAACCACACACAGGAGACAAAAGTCCACTTGGGCTGGCTAGGCTCTAACACGGCAAGTACAGGAGGAGTGAGGAGTGCCAAAGCCTCCCCGGGATGCAAATCCAAAGTCAACAAAATCAATACTCTCAGCAAAAAAAACATAGCAAGGCAGTCATGTTTTGGAATGCCGGAAAAAGCAAACAGGCAGAGAAGGGGGGGGGGGGGGGGCAGCAGGTGAAAAGCTTGTGGGAGGGCGAACGAGGGCACACCTCCACTTTTGATCCGGGAAAAAGAAGGCAAACTCCTCGGAATGGTCTTCAACTGAAGATGGAGAACTGTTTTCACTTGTAATGTTCAGTAATGAGCACTTCTGGATAAATCGTGTGTGTGTGTTCTACTTTTTGTTGTTCTGGCTCAATAGAGATTTTTTGGCAACAACAAAGAGCTTTTCTGTGTGACATTTGTTTGTTTTGTTGTTTTTTTTTTTTTTGCTCCTAACGGCGTCCTAGACTCCAATTGGTCTCCACAGCTAACTAGCAAATGATGGTCTGTACGAAAAAGGGTAAATATCTGAGCAAATACAAAATAATTGTCTCATCTCCAGAAACATTACAGAACTTTTTGTCGGAGCAAAATATTGAGAGATTCTAAGGGGGCGGGGTCGGTACATTCAGAGTGCTGGACTTGGTCCAAAGGAACCGGGTCGGACTCGGCTTGGATGGATGCTCCTTAAAAAGTCAAAGGCGTCTTCTGGGGAACTGAAGGTCACTCTGTTTGTCTCTTTTATCGGTTCAGTCAAAGTTAAGCGAAAGAAAGGCAACCGAACGAGCAGGAGTGGACCGGCGGCAGGAGGCAACTCCGGCCCTCGCTCGAGTCCGCCGACTTCCTCGGGTGGGCTGCGGTCACAGGCTGGTGACCAGCTGCATCTGTCCGTCGCCCTCGTTGCGGGCCGCCTCCTGAGCCTGCTGCACGGGGTCCCCGCTCGGCCTCCTCGGCTGGGCCTGGTAGAAGGTCTGCATGGGGGCGCCGCGAGAGCCTAAGGCGGGCCTCCCGGAGCTGTAGTACAGTTCTTCGGGGGGCCGGGCCGATCGGGGCACCACCTCCAGGGGCTCGGGACTGCTGTCCGGGTAGGGAGAGTCTCGCAGGTTGCTGATGCTGGTGTACAGGGAGTCCCGGGCGGGCGAGTCCGGCGCTCTGTTGCCCGTCGGCCCACCGGAACTCTGACCGCTGTGGCCGAGACTCTCGGTGAGGTCGGCCGTGTAGCTCTCCGACTCCTCCGGGTCGCTCTGGTAGAGGACGGACTGCGCTCGTTGTAAGAGGAGGGGCTCCTCCAGAGCTTTGTACAGCAGCTCCACATCCTGCGGCGTGCGCTGCCTGCCCTCCCTCAGAAAGTCATCGTCTTGGTCGCCCGACTCGGGCCCGCCGCCCCCTCGAGGGATCCCGCCGGCCGAGCTTCCGTCGACCCCCGCCACGTTCCCCGCGCCTCGCAGGTTGTTGTGCACCAGCTCGGAGATGATCATCTTCTCGAAGGCCGCCGCGTCGGGGAGATTCCGCCGGACGCCGCCGCTGCCGCCCAGCGTCTCCGAGCCGCGTGGGTTGAGCAGCGGCGGGGGGCTGTCTCCGCCCCCGCCGCCGGCGCTCAGGAAGTCACAGCTGCCGCCGCCACCGCCGATTGGACCGGCTCGCAGGGAGTAGCTGTTGTTGAAGTTGCCGTTCAGCGGCAGCGTCTCCATTCCGCAGGGGTCGCGGGCCTTGCCGGTGATCTCTGCATCCAAACACGGGAGAGAAACGCGTTTGGACATTGAAATGGAGGACATCGGAGCTCAAACGTCAGGACCGAAGACACTTACTTGGGTCTCGGAAAGTTCCTGGCCGTCCGAGAGAAAGCCGCACGAAGCAGATAGAAGTGTCATTTAATGCAACATTAACTTGATCAATTCATTTTTAAAGATTTTTAAATGGCCGCCATTAATGGAATGAAAAATCTATCAGCCTTTTTAGCCATCTTTGCGTCTCCTTCTCCTTCTCGGGAATGAACACCCCAATTCCAGCGCGGATACTTGAAAAGGCGCATACATTTCGATAAGTTTTGGACTTTGGTTGACATCGCGCACTCGTCTAAAAACGTCGGCCGCTGTCGGGCCTTGACGCGTTTTTCAGGCAAAGCTTTGAAATATTGAACAGAGACGCCGCCACACATTTCAGCTCCTGGACGACGGCCAAAGTTTGGTCCAATCGCTCTTGCCGCGTCATCCGCAGTCACTCCGGGGGGCGCCAAATCTGCCGATTACTTAAATGATAAGATGCACTAACCCGTTGCTCCAGTTGACTTCCGTCTTTGGCATTCCGCCAGGAACAACAAAGTCTCAGCGCTGTGTCGGATTTCACGAAAAAGAACGACCTTTGCCAAAGCTCGTCGCGAGAAGCGACATACTCGTTTGACGCGACGTTCTTCTTTGCATTCGCGGCGATTCCTTCTCCTGCTTAGCAACGGGATAAGTGTCCCCCCTCGTGATTGCTGGCAGTCAAAGTCGCGGCCAAACTTCACTCATCAGATTGCGATTGGAGACGAGGCCAGATGGCAAAGTCAGGCTGTTTGTTTTTGCGCAGCCTGCTCGGATCCGTTTGACAGTTTACGCGCAGCACACACGCAGAAGGCGACACAACATTTTCTTTGTCTACGGTGGGGAAAATGAAGAATGAGCTCAAGTCTTTTGGGATGCGAGACGTGCTCTGTGAATGTTCCATGTCGATATATATCACAACAACATCCTGAGGCGATAGAGACCGTGGAAATAACTGATCGATTAATCTGTCGATTAATCGGACACTGAGCAGTCATTGCGCATGCATCATGCATTTTTGGACTTTAACCCAATAGAGCATGCATTTCGTCTTCGGTATACGACAAACGGGAGAAAAAAGGGGCATGACGTCGCCGTTCCATTTTTGGGAAGGAACTCTATCGCCGTCTTTTACCAACCTGTGGAGTTGAAGACGCCAGGCGAAGGCGGGGTGAAGCTCTCAGCCAGCAGCGTGTTGTAAGGAGACGTGCCGCTGCGCGTCTGCAGCACCGGGTTAGCCAAAAGGTGGTTGCCCATGGCTGCTGTAATATCGTTAAAAAAAAAAAAACACAAACATGCACATCCATAATGAGAAATGGGCTCTTTGCACCGAATGCATGCAAATCAAGCCCAGTCGATGGCGCAGGGTAATAACACCTGAAATGACACAAATGTTTACAATAGCATCAAACGGGGCTGTTTTGGTTACAGCGCTGTTTTATGGACTCATTTCACCGCCTCCTCATTGTAACCTTTGAGTAAAAAAAAAAAGAAAAAAAAAAAAAACCCATTGAAAGGCAAAGTTACTGTTTGCCGTTATTGCCATTTGTTTCCCTTTTGGCTCTCAACAGTGAAGACAGGAGGTGGGGGGGGGGGGGTAACAGTAATGCATCCCATTATGCAGCCCCGGAGTGCAGCCATTGAAACACAGTTAATTTTACAGTGAAAATGTGAATGCCACCAAAAAGACAAATGGAAGTGAAAGCACAGTGAGGATGTTGTTTAAAAGGCCCGAGGCAAGCGCGAGCAGAAATGCCATGAAATTAAAAACAGGACAGCATGACGGAGAGCGCGCCGACGCTAAGTGCGGGCTGCAGGTACGGCCTGCCCTCGCCTTCATCACGTGTAAAATAAAAATAAGCACATTTCCCCTCCTCCTTCCAAGCCTCTGGCGAAGCTCCTCGCCTGCTTTCTACTTTGGCTGGCTTGTTCTCTTATGTCGCTTCAACCGCATTCGCATGCTTCCTGTCGCCAGACTTTTTTTTTTTTTCTTTTCACAAAGAGTCAAACACCACCAAATGAATGTGGATACGCTCCCTGTGATGTCCTCTTAGGAATACCCGAGCCACCAGATTGAAGTGGGGAACGAAAATAGGGCAAAGGAAATCATTTATGTGTGTGTCACGAGCACCTTGCTTCCAGGACAGAGCAGAAAATTGTTGTCGAGTGGCAAACGCAAAGAGATGAAGAAGCCTCGAAATTGCGGGCGCGTCGCATTTAACCCATCGATCCGTTTGATTTATTTCTTTATTTTTTTTAATAACTATTTTATTTAACAAAGGGCTCGTCTCGACCTCGGGTGAGAGTTGTGTACACCACGGACTGGCTGATAACAGGCCACGGATCTTTATTTATTTATTTATTTATTTTTATTAATATATATATATTTTTTTTACTTATTTGACAATTAGGCGTTATTAAAACAAAAGCAAATGAAGCTCAAGATGAATGGTTCATAAATCGAGGTAATGCTTCCCATTCAAATGAATGGAAATGCAAATAATCTGTTCCAGCTCCACTACTAAGCCATCCACCCATTACCATTTTTTTTTTTTTTTTTACCGGTGTGTGGTTAAATATGAATATAATGCAAAATAGAAAGAAGAGAAAACACACCATCGTTTAAAAAAACCCCCAAAACATAATAATCATTCTTGCTCATTCGCTTTAACTGAGGAGGGAAATGGGGAGGAGGACGGCAATTTTGATTCATGTGTTTTATTAGATGTTAAACGACGGCTGCGATGTAAACGGCAGCACCACTTAACCCTAATGAGGTCTAATACTATCGAAAATGGAGAATGGATGTGAGCTCCTAAATACCGACGGTCCTCGAAGGCATCCCATTTTTAAAATGAAGCATTCAAATTAAAACACTGAGAGGAGCACTGAACAGAATTTAAGACGGCAGTTTATAAATCTTGGAATGTTCTTGCCCCGAGCGCAGAGGGGAAAGTGTTTATCCCGTCCGTGGTCTCGCGCTACGAAATGACCTCCCGGTCGGTGCATATTAGACAAGACCCTTCGCAAATTCCAATTAGAATTTATTTTTTTAAATATTTGAAGTCTCATTATTAAGTTATGTTCACTTGACTTTCTCTCTTCCTTTTTTAACGGACATCACTTTGTTCAGCTGCGGTTGTTAATAAAATAAAGTCGAGTTTTAAGTTTACGTTTCGTAATGTTTGGAAGCGACGGGTGCCGGAATGCTTGTGGGTGACGAAAAAGTGCCTGACGACCGCAGTCTTGAAGTGATTTTGCGAAACACAATTGCGCGCATGTTAGCTCAATTGCACGCGATCCATTTTGCTCTCAAAAGTCTTCACACGTACATGTGACGTCACGGTGAAAAGGTCCCCGGTTCCAGCTAAACAGCTTTTGCGACACGCCGCTAAATTTCCGTCGGCGTACCGTGGGGTGCAATAGAAGACAAGAAAACTCACCACGGTTGAGTGTGGGCGTGCTGTTGATATCTCCCGCCATGAAGGAAGACTCCGTCTGCTTCCGAACGGTGTCGTTCCACATGCGGCGGATCCGACTCTGAGGGAAGGAGTGATGCAGGGTGAGGGGAAGAAAAACAACAGCAAAAAAAAAACTTAAATGTGTGGTGGTGGATGGGGGGGCGGGGGATGCTGTAATCACAACTGCGCGGTTTTCTATAAGCCACAAAGAAAACAAGCGACACAAAGCGGCGACTGCAAAGGCAATGTCATGTCATCAAGAGCGGGTCAAATAACTCGAAGATGTGCAAGACATGATTGCAGCCGCAGACACGCTCCCATTATGGAAAACACGCTTTAGTGCCTGGCGGAATTGTTTCGGAAGCGGCGTGTCGCCTGATTGATGTTTCGTTCCAAAAGCAGATAGAATCCAAAAATATTTTTAGCAAAGAAAATCTTTTGGTCTGACACACACACGTTTAATTAGCATTTAACAGACTTTTAAGAATGTTAAATTGCACATTGAGCAATCTAATGAGAATCAATTCTCATTTTTTGTTCGGCCTGATTGCGAGGTAAGCAAAATATTAGGAACCTCCCCGACAACGATGCGATTGGTTAGCGCCAGAATAGCATTTTGCATCGTGTGTTAGCATTGAGCTGAACGGACTTTCTGGAAAGCAACGCGACAAGGACCTGGTTGTTTATAATGAAGAATTGTCTTGGTTTTACGTTTAATTTGAAAGTGAACTTCAAAAAGCTTGAAGCCTCTTTTCAAAGAACTGTTCCTGATTTCCAAAACTTCTGCTTGTTATGAAGCGATTGAGTTGAGTTCATTGCGGCCATTCAGTCCATTTTTTTTCATGCAGCTTTTGTATTGGATAACGTGAACATGTGACTTCTGCTCGTCAACTTACAAATGAAGGTAATAACAATGTAATTATTTCACCAATTATTTTATTAAATATTTTTTAAAATTTTTTCATTGTAACGACAATTACACCATGTGATTCTAACAAATAATGAATGTAAAAATTCTTATAATATATATATATATAAATATATATTGGATCTCACTGAGATTGTGCAGGTGTACCTAATGTAGTGGCCACTGTGCATATTTGACAGTTGGAGCTTTTAAGTTAAGTGGGATCATTTTATTCAACGTGGCTTGCAAGCAGAATGGCGTGTGTATGTATTTTTTTTCTGATTTACAGCGCTATTTATCCTGTTATGACTCAAATTTGCTTGCCAAAAATAAAACGTGCCCAATCCATTCCATTTCAGGTGAAACACAATAACGCCTGTAAAGAGCCACTTTTCATTTGCGCACAATTTCTGAGCACAGCGGGAGAAGGATGACGCCCGACGGATGTGACAAAAAAGCAAAAAGCAAAGAGTGAGCGAGCGCACGTGGCGCTAAAAGCATGAGCACGCTTGCGTCCGGCTTGCCTGCACCTGTCTGTGGGCCGTCGCGTGGCGAGCTTGGCTGCCGCCGTAGTAACGGTTGTTGGCGCGCAGGCCCGAGTTCTTCATGGCGCCGTGGGAGCTGCTGGTGGACGCGCGGCTGCAGCAGTAGGAATGACGCAGGCACTTACTGTACTCCTTGTGGACCTGCGACACACACGGGCAAAAACTCTCAACACATTTTACGGCAGCCAATGATATGATTAGTTTGGAATTGATCATCCAATAAACTTGAAACAGGACTTAAAATGATTAAATGTATTTCAAGGTCCCGGAAACTGTATTTGATCTTTTTTTGAAATTCTCTCAATTTTTTTTTATCTTTAGAAATTGAATTTCCTAGCTTGAGAGACTTGTGGGTATTTTCGGAGGAGCAATCGATCGCCGTTCCACAGAACCCAATGAGCACTTTGGCTTTTGAGCATGTGACACGGGGTCTCTCCAGGAAGTCAAATTTCCTGAGCAGCTCTTAACCTTTGGAGCAACTTTCCTTAACCTTTTTGGTGTAAGTCAAGTGACGCGACGCCCACAAATGAGATGTGCCAGGTGTCTCTCTCTTTCATTTGTAGAAAATCTTGACAAGGGGGGCATCCGTAGGAGACTATGGGCGCCACCCCCCTCCCGTCAACGCAGCTTTATCAGCTACCTTCTTCTGAAGAGCACAGTGGAAGATGAAGATGAACATGCCCTGGAAGGCGTTGAAGGTGGTGAAGAGGTACGCCATGATGAGCGAATTCTCGTTGATGAACATCAGGCCGAACGCCCACGTCAGCCCCAAGAGGAACAAGAGGGTGATGGCCCCCAACACCCACGACCTGAAAGATGGACAGACAAGCGCGCCGTCACCTCAAAATCAAGCCATAGAACGCCAAATAAAAAGTTCACGTTCTGACGGAAAACATTAACAAGGTTTATTCATTTCATTTTTTTTCCAAGTTCGGCGGGCCGGATTAAAACATTTAACGGGCCGCATGTGGCCCCCGGGCCGTAGTTTGTTCACACCAGATTTACAGCGTACCTCTCTTTGTTTTGTGAGCGGTAATAAACAGCTAGAGAATTGTTTACTATCTGCCAAATTGCTGCTCGTTGGGAAGTTTGGTGTTGAGTGGAGCTCACTGTCGCAATTTAATGATCATTTTATTTATTTAAATTGGAGAAATCTAAAAAAAAAAATACAAATGTTACGATTAAAAAAATAAGTTCTTTGGGTTACTTGCAAGTTGAAGCACCACAGAATTTTCTTTTTAAATTTGCCACCATAAAAAAAAACATTTTGAACTCGTCTGAAGGCTTCATCATTCGTCTTGAGTGGTGCCACTCGATTATTACATGTAAAAAAAAAAATTTAAAAAAAAAGAAAGAAAGTTGAGCTGCAAAGTCCATCTCACTTGATGCTATCCAGACGGCTGGAGTCAGGCTTGAGCGCCGACGAGTTTCGAATCATCTTGTGTAAAGTGATCATCAGCAGAACGAGGTTGAGCTAAGACAAGAAAGACAGAGCGAGAGAGACCAATCAAATAAAAGTGCAGCGGAGCGTGGGCGCAAAACGCCCGCCTTTGCACTTTCCATAACCTCCACCCCAAGTGCCATGAGATACTCTTCAGGTTTGACTGTGCAATATCGAAAGCGCACGTGAGCGAGCGAGAAAGAGCCATCACGCTGGCAGACAGTAAAGCTAATACCATAATAACAAATGAAACGGGTCCAATGAAGCTCCAGATGAAGTAGTTATCCACCCGCAGCCAGCATCTGGAGTGGCACACAGAGGAGAAGGGGAATTAGACCCAAGTGAGCTCAAACACAGTCGCACTATTTGCCTGCCTTGCTGGATTATTCTGTGAAGGCTAATCATCAGACTTTTGGCTAAGTGTGTTCGCGGCGGCCGGTCTGCGGGGAGGCGCGGGATATTACGCTCCCTGCCGGGGAGGGATTCTCAATCAGCAGGTGCCAAAAAAAGAAAACAGAAAAAAAAAAACCAGGGCCCGTCCGGACACGTACGCTTTCTTGGTCCCGTAGCTGCGGTAGTCTACGGCGGCCGAGATGCCCACCACCAGCGCGGGGAAGCAGTAGCCGCACAGGTAGTAGTACTTTTTGCGGGAGTACTCGCTCTCAAACACCTCCACCAGCATGAGATAGAGTTGCACGCCCTCCAGACACATCCACGAGAAGGCGGCCAAGAAGAAGAAATGCAGCAGTCCGGCCAAGATGGGACAAGCGATCTGAAGGGAAAAATGGGGGGGGGGGGGGGGGGGGTGATCGGAGATGGAGGAGCAAGGAGGAAATTCAGGTGGAGAGGACAGTAGAGAAGCAAAACTATCAGCAAGTGCAGTCGTCTGGTGTGGGAGGAGAGGAAAAAAAAAAAAAGGGAGAAACCCGGCTGACTATGAAAAGTCTACACACCCCTGTTCAAATGCCATTTTTTCCTGATTTAAAATACGAGACCGAGCTAAATCATGACAACTCAACTGAATTTTTAACAAATCCTTTCGAGAGGGGAAGGAAAAAATAACCGACTGTAGTAATAAGGTTGCACAAGTGTGCACACCCTCTGGTCACTGGGATGCGGCACACGCGTGTTATCGGTTAAAGTGCATCTGATAAACAGTTTTTTTTTTTTTTTTTCAAATTTTTGTTTCTGCTTTCTCGTAAAACCCTTAACGTTTTGTGCAAACACTGACGTCTGAATGGAACACTTATGATAGTTTCAGATTATTCACGATAGTTTGTTGTTATTTTGTTTGGACTTTTATTTTTTGAATTTTAATTAGGTTTTACTTTTTTTGAAAATGCTTTGATTAGGTTTTTTTAACTTTGCATTAGTTTTAGTTTTAATTTTTAATATTTTTTAAATATTTTTAGCATTTGTCGAGTACTAGATAAAAAAAAGTTCACTTAAATATTGAATTTAAAATTAATTAATTAATACAATAATTAATAAAACTAAAATAAATACATGAACTCTCGCATGTGATGATAATGTACAAAGGGAAGGATGGCAATTATGTTTGAGTCTCCTCCCACTGAGTTTATTATCTTTGTAAAGGTGGACTGTTAGTCGGAGCAGGTGTACCTAATGAAGTGTCTTGCGCTAGCCGACAGCTTCTTGATCCAAACGGTCCGAAAACTGACAGAAATTTCGATGCATTCACCTCGTAGTCGGTTTTGTCGATGCCGATGAGGAAGAGCAACTCGGCGATGAAGAGGTTGATGCACAGGTTCTTGTGGATGGTGTTGCGGTCGGTCTGCAGGCCGCGCAGGAAGCAGAAGGTGGAGATGCAGATGGCCAAGCACACCAGCGAGATGACGATGCCCACCCAGGTGATGACGAACAGGATCAGCTCGTGCATTCTGCCCTGGAACTGAAACGAAAAGGGAGGAGGGGGAACGTGAGGACAAATGAGACAAATTGAGGTGGCGACAACATGAGACAAAGTGCGAGGATGAGCGATGAGCACGCGCAGCGACACAACAAAGGGGGAAGGGAGAGGAAAGGCAACATCGCTCCATTTAATATTTGTAAATATATGCAAAGAGCTAAAGTGTGAAGACAAGAGACAAGACGTCCCTGGGTAAGAAAAAAAAAAAATCATGTGAATGTCAGCGGGAAATTGGAAGAGAGGAATTTGTAAGCCTCTGCTGGTGTCAGCGTGAAAGACGGACAGTGGGAAATATTTCAAAACAAAGAGCCTGTCGGGCCGTGCAGCGTGTATTAATGTGTCGGCATTAATTACTCCCACTGCTGGACCGCGTGGCCATTAAAGGCGGGAACTGCCACGCATTTCCTTCGTCACTGATCGGGAAAATTAACAATCAATTATTTCTTCATTGTAAATATGAGTGGACTCCTTAAGGGTTACCACTTTTTTCTTGAAATTATTTTTCGTCTTTTAGTCCGAGTCAAGCGATCACAACATTCCTGCACACGGGTGCTTCTCAATTGTTTTCGGTTACGAAGAAAACAAGTTGCGTTCTATCCAATGAGAACCGTACGTCATGAGCCGCATATGATAAAAAAGCACATGAGATGGTTGAAATTGCACATCGTGCCGTGCCGCGTACTCACGTCGGTGTCGTGGTGAGTCATGAGCACGGCGAAGTTGGTGAGGTGGCTGCAGGAGCAGGTGGTGTGCGTGCCGTTGGTGTCCAGCAGCCTGCAGCCTTGCGTGGACCACTGGCCCGTCATGGAACGCTCCGAGTAGTTCCAAAAGGAGCAGTTTGGGCTGTAGTAGTTTTCCAACTGGGGGAAGAGGAACCCAAACGTTTACAATGTTTTAAATGAAATCTCTCTGCATGATTTCGAAAATTTAAGGATGGTCATTGCAATTTGCCCCACTCAATATTGTGATTGAGATTTAATATAGAATTATTTTTTTTCACGCTCCTCTGCCAATTTTTTTTTTTTTAAACAACCACCAGATTTATTAAATAAATATTTTGGGCTGAAAATGTAAAATTAACAGGAGCATTTGTCAAAAATTTGATGAACATCAACGCTAGTTCGCCCATCTATGGCGTTTTGCATTATTTGTTAGCATTTTGTTGGAAAAGTTACAGTGTGTGGCGTTTGCTGAAATACACCACGTGCAACTTTCTTTCTTTACATTAAGTAAACTTCAACGAGGAGCAACCGTAGCTTGGAACTTTTTTCTTGACTACCCGCTGCTTGTTGTAAAGTCGGCTGCCGCTTTCCATTTGCAGCACTTGCTGAAAACTAGCCTCGCTCATGTAAGGTCAGCGAGGCACCCACCTGCAAATGTTTGAGCGTGAACACCACGGGCTCGGTGAGAAACACGCGGCTGGACTCCTTATTGATGGAGGCGGCGATGACGTGGGAGTTGACCGCCAGGCGCCTGCGGCCGTGCGCGGACTGCGCGTCCATCTTGACCGTGGCGTTCTCGGTGGACAGGAAGGAGCCAAGGTTTTTGTACAAGATGAACACCACCTTCACTTGCCCTGCGCCAGACAGCCGAGAGAAGTCAAAACGAGAACGCACATCCAAGCACACGGGGGCGTAATATGCAAATGGCGCCGAGAGTGAGGGATATGGAAGGCGGGGAGTGACACGACGAGAGCGCGGGAGACAAAGGGAGGGAGTTAGTGAAGGTTAGAATGATGGGAAGGAGCGTTTCATTTGAACGGGTGGCGGCGAGCGAGATTTAATGCGGAGGGCAATGGAACATTCATCCCTCAAGCATTCACAGATCTCTTATTATTCCGTATGAATATTTCATGCGCGTTTGTTTCAATCATTCTAATCTGGTCGCCGAGCGCAGACAGAAAAACAGAGGAGGGGATTGGGATGAGAGCGGAAGATTGCCGAGATTGCCGGGTGTGACCGGCGGGCCCGATTGTGATCGACATGCCTGCCCGGCCATTCTATTAAGAATCCAAACCGTCGCCAAGCGGGGAGAGGAAAAAAAAAATAAAAAATGGTCTCAGCGCTTTTCGTTAATCTGATTAGCCTGTTATTATGAAGCACTAACTCAGTCGCTGCTTTAGGCTTGCATAAAAATGCAAATGGACTGTGAAAAGAGTGAGGGGAGTGTTAAGTTAGAAGAGGGTGCGTAAAATATGGCCCGTGGGACACATGTGGTCCGCGATCAACCGCGCATTTACGTTTTCTTGCATCCTTTGCGATGCTCTTTTTTTAAAATGTAAAGAAAACTATTATGATGACGACGACGACTAATATTATTGTGCTAGAAAAAAAAAAAAAAAAAACTCCCACGCCCTGGTAGGCTAAATTTGATGAATAAAAACTGACCGTTGCGACTGTACTGTTTGATGGTGGACGCCGACAGGTGGATGGTGCTGTCGTTGGCGTGGTTGAGAGGGAAGGACAAGTCGTGCAGGTCCATCTCCGTGTTCAGGACGTGCACCTCCAGATCTTGTTGGGACAGGAAAAAAAAACAAAAAAAAAAAACACGTTCAGAATCAGATGATCCCATTGGCAGCCATTTCAATGAAACATAAAAAATGATTAAAAAAATACAATTTAAATGTATTTTTTTTTGCTTCTGTTGTGAATTTATTTCCCCCCCCAAAAGAAAATCCTCATCAAATTGTCGTGGCTCACCGATGTTGGCGGCTCGGTCGGAGAAGCGACTGCCGTACATGTTGTTGGCCAGGAGGAAGGCTCCTTTCTCCAGGATGTCCAGCAGCATGGTGGCCGTGTGCGCCTGCTCCGTGCTGTTCATGTCCTGCCACGACTCCAGCGCCTCGGGACGCAGGAGGTTGTCCACCGTCTGCACCACCGCCTGCCGCAAATTGCAAATTGATTGACAGATTTATTGATTAATTCAAACCATTCCAATATTAAAAATAATCGACTTGAACGTGCGTTCCTCCCTCCGCGACATTTTCTGTCCACTCGATGCCCGACATATTTCACATTCTACTCGCCCAAATAAAATTCATTTCACGGCAATTTTATTTGAGTAGCCAGTTTGACGAATCATGAAATTCTCTCGCAGAGGCCTCCGAATGAAAGATTGACTCGTTTTTTTTTTTTCTGCTCGTAAAAACAACGTTGCATTCAAATTGGCTCCATCGTGGTGTCAAAAATAGCGTGGACGACGAGGCTATTGTTCAAGCGACAGCAGCTTATGTGGTGTCACGTAACAGCGTGCCGCCGAAAGGTCACGGAGAGAAGAACGACCCTTTTCATCACGACAAGGACAAACACGGGCGGTGTGTTTCCGTGATATTACGTTACGGGCTTCTGAGAAGCGCAGATATTGCTGAAATATTGAAAAGGTGCAGCCTGGTAAGACGAAACGCGACACATACTAACGTCACATGACATATTTGCCGGATAGATTGCGTCGTAGGCTCAAGGTTGGGGAGTTCAGTGGCGGGGGGGGTCAAGGCCTGCAAGACCTTCTCTGCCGGCCTAACATCATTAAGAAATCAGGATCATATTCTTGACATTTTATCCTAGTGTTTTATTTTTCAGGCGAGAGTTTTTATCCAATCAGAATTCAGCTAGCTGGTGTTGCCAGGCAGATTTCACGATACCAGTAGCACGTATATTTCGTCTGAGGCCGTCAGATAAAATCGTGCGGGCGTCTCTTCTGTGTCTCGAGGGGGCTTTTACCGTTGATAGACAGCAGCGATAGCCAATCAGATGGCGAGTTGATGACAGTTAGGCCTTCTCAAAGGTGATGAACGCGTCTTGTGATTGGATAATCACTCGTGAGGAGGGAGCACTTTGCGGAATCAGCACACCCGAAAGTCGTCACTGGCAACCGTTTGAAAATCAAAAATATATTCTTGCTTTTTTTAAACCACAATGGCCGAAGGAGGGAATTTAATTGCAGATACGCTTGCGAGGCCATTTTCAAGACGGACCTTTCAAGAGAAGCGAGGTCGTCCAACACTCGCTCAGGAGAGATCCTGGACTTACAAGTTTAATGTGGAACTTACTTAAGAGGTGAGAAGTGGGAGTTTCAAAATGTCCATTTAAAGATATTATTTTCTCTTACGATTTAATTCTTGTAAAATTCACCTTTCCAATATTTCTGCTCATAAATTCGCCTTTCTTATGACATTACATTCTCCGTTACGTCACAGCTTTAATCAAGTGCTCTTGATCTCAAATTCCGCCTGCCAATTGCGAGCGAAACACTAATTGGAAAACAGCAACGAGGCTCCCGGAGGATTTAGATTCCTTCACAAGTGGAGAAAAAAGTTGGCAGACAAAAGAGAAGCCGTACCTGGATGTAGGCCCGACATGTCCGCTCGCGCTTCTGGAACTGGATGGACAGAAGAAAAAAAAAGTCAAAAAAGGATCAATCCGTCCATCCGAATCGACTTCCCACCTTGTTGTAGTTGCGTGCGGCCGACTCCTTGTTGCCGGGCCTGAGCGACTGCAGCTGCGCGTCCAGGATATCGAGGAGCTGCTCGATCAATCGCACCGACGAGCTGATGTCCCCCGCCTGGATCCGCCCTCGCGTGTGGTTGGCCAGCTCGCCGGCGATGTTCGCCGCGTTCTCGCCGCTTTTGATCTTGCCGGCGGAAAGCACACAAACAAGCCTTTTATTGAAGACGAGCCGGCGCTAACAACACGCTTTGATTCCGACGATTTCAAACTGTGCCGCTTCAAGCGTCGAGCAGAAGAAAAAGAAAAGCATTTCGCCTTTCGTGTCTCCATACAAAAAAAAATAAAAAATCTCTTGAGTTATCATTTTCCCAGACCCTCGGAACGGGATCTTCATCACAGCTCCTCGTGTAAACAAACCTCGTAGTACACGCTGTCAAGTGGAAGCTCAGTTCACAAATCACACCCTGAGCGACTGCGTTTGCACCGCCGCTATCGATCGTTGCCAAAAGCAAGAGATTATTCATGCCGTGAAACTTTCCATTCTCCACCGGGAACGTGCGCACAAAAAGTTAGTCGAAATCGACGCAAGAGAAGCTCGCTTAGCGCCGGCGATTCTCACCTGCGTTGATTCATCGACTGCTCGATAATCGATTTTGGAGCGAAATCGATTATTTACCAATTGCGTGTTTTGACATTAAAAACAAGGACGCTCTTGCTAAAATTGCAAAATATTCGCGTCGATCCACCAACGGTTTATTTGGCCTTTCTGAAAGTTGCGTCGATCATAAAATATTAATTATTGAGTATTAAAATACAGGAGGCAACTCGATTCCTAACACCTTAGTACTCATTAAAGGCACTCCAAAAATATTTTGACATTACGGAACACGTATCAAAAGGAAACTCTGGCATTAAAAATTTGAATATCGACTTTTCAACTTCACATTAGCGAACACGTTTGGGTTTTCCGCACGTTGACGACATGTGGACATGCTGGAAATAAAGTCACTCTTTTAAAAACAAGAGCAAACTGCGCTGTCGACAGAGTGTTATTTAGCTTCGATCTCACAAAAACAAGTCAATATTTTATTTAGTCTTAAATGTCACTGCTAAAAAAAAAAAATGCAATTTGAATTCTGAAGCAAAACTGGATGTGCTTAATGTCACTCATGAAGTAATCTAACTTAGTTACATTGAAAATCAAAGTAACTACCTTCTTGTTTAAAGCAAGAAATCTGTAAAGTCATCAAGTTACTTCAGTTAAATTCTTGAATAAATCCAATTTCCTCTTTGAACGACGGTGACTGTGCGAGCCGCTTCCTCAAAAGTAATGGAACTTCACTTGACTTCAAGTATGTGAGAGTGAGTTAATGAAGTAGGATGAGCAGAAGCGCGCTAATGAAGGGCCAGCGTGTATATTAATAAGGCCAGCCTCAGAGATATGTAAATACGCGGTGAGCCGCGTTGGGGAAGCATGAAGGCCACGAGGAGGCCAAGAGCAGTCGGCGCTCGGGTCTCACCTTCTGGGCTACCTGGTTGACCCACGGGGAGGTGCAGTTGCTCAGGTCAGGACCGCGCGGGTTCCACATGACCTGCTCGGCCAAACACTGGAAGGAAGCGATGCCTGGAGACCAGAGCGGTGGACAGATAAGATGCATTAGGTGTGTGCAATTAAAGGAGAAAACGTGTGTGTGTGTTTTAAAGAAAGTTCATTTCAATGTTTGATTTTGAGCGAGGCTGCCGCTGACGAGATACAACAACAATGATATCCAAAAGCTTTTTGTCAAGAAAATATAAGAAAGCATTTGCGGTCACATCCGGTGTGCCGCAAAGGTCCGTGCTCGGCCCTCAGCTTTTCTTTACTTACATTACACTTTTCACTTTTTTTTTATATATCACAAATTTAGTTGTATAGCGAGTTTCACCATAGCTAGAGCTATGAAAAAAAGCACGTAAAGTCAATTCAAACACAAACTAATGATACTAAGACATCTAAGCACTCCTATCTGATGATCATCCTTCTCTTTTGAAATGACATGAATCCGTTCTAGCATCCTGAAAACAAAAAAAAAAGGAATTTGTTTTTACTCAGTAAAATGTGAAGAGTGAAAAGGTTTTCACCACATTTTTTCCTTTTTTTCCCTTCTAGTGCGTCTTGGCCACCAGGGGGCAGTATAATACAAATAAAATGGAGGCGTCACATCTTCTGAGAAGCCCAAACTGAAATGAGTCGTTCTTTGCTGAGGATAAAGAAGACACGCCCGCCATCTAGTATTTGTCGACACCATTTGTGTTCAAATATCCCTGGCTGAAATTTTTACAACACTGCAACACCGAAGTGATAAGTTAAGCGGACATTGCAACAGCAAAGCGAATAGGTTGGTTGCCACCATTTTTTTGTGGCTACTATTGAGTTCCAGCTAGCCGCTAAAGGTCTGAAAACGGGTTCGGAAAGCGGCTTTCACGCTGTTAAAAAAAGCAATCCTTTAAAATGCACCCCAACGCAAAGCATGTCCCCTCAGCGCGCACAATAAAAAGACATCACACATGATCGTATAAAAGCCGCCCCCACCCCGAAGGGAAGCGTCTTCTTCTACCCCGGCTGTCATTTCCATTCAGCGTGTTGCGTTTAGTGGAGCGGGTTCACGGAGAGGACAGCACTCTGGGATGAGCCCAGAGAGGCGTCCGTCCGCGACGAGCACAAACAACCAGCGTGGAGATGCAAACACGCGAGCGAAGAAAAGAAGAAGAAGACGAGAGGCGATTAAAGACAACAGAGCAAGCGAAAAGATCAGAGACGATGCGCTGTTGCATTTAAACGCCCTATTTCCTGCTCGTGTCCATCGCATGCAGATTGGCGCGCAGAGCTCATTTACTGCGGCTAAAGCAACGTTAATGTATTCCCACCGAGCCCAACATCCTGCACTCGCAGCAAACGACAACAGCAAGACAGCGAAAGGGGACAAACAATAGTTTGCCCGGCTGCCATGTTTGGAAGAATAGAAGGAAGGTAGGCCGACGCCCCCGCGTGCCTCCGCCCAAAAAAAAAAAGGAGATGAGGCCTGTGTTGCCTCGGCTTTCACTTCATTATTCGCCACTTTCAATCAGCTCGCTTTCTGTGTGGGGGGGATGAGCCTTTCATTTGTGGAGGAGCAGTTTTCATCTGCGAGTCCTCGGGGACGTTTGCCTGCTGGTCAGGACGACGCGACAAGACCAAAACTATAGGAAGATTTATTTATTTATTTATTATACCCCCCCCCCCATCACACAACATCACATGTTCAGGAGGACATTTGGAGTACAGGAAAACTCACGTGGCCTATAAAGTGTTCCCCAGCATTTTTTTAAGGAATGTGTTTTTTTAATTTGGAATTTTACAGTACACAATTGTCTTTTAAAACATCTTTAATCTTTTCCAAAAAAAATAGGTCGAAAAATAGCCCTGAACAGTGCAGCAATTCATTTCACCATTAAAATGAACGAAAATGCACTCTGTACTAAATAAAAGTGAGTCCTCCACAGCAGTAGTTGGCGCTATACTGCGGCAGTCTGACACATCGACGAATCATTATCTTCGTGAAAAATAAACTTGAGTCACAATTGTTGTCATTATTATCAAGCTGCTTCATGAACCAGTGTTTATATGATTTGACTCCTCTAGATGGCACTGTTGGTTGAAAGAACGGGGCTTGTGAAACGGCAAGTCAATGTGATTTCATTCCTGTGTTGAACAGAGAGTGGCATCGAGAGGTGTAAAATAAAAAATACAACAACTGGTTTATGAAGCATCTTGTAGCTTCATTTTCCTCAATATTTGTACTCCTTGTATTGGATCCTAAAAAAAAGTGTCAATTAAGTCTTGCGGCTTCTCGCTTACCGAGAGATCCTTTGGGACACGGACGATCCACCGCCTCCCCTCTCAGCGTGCTGGGCCACTGGACGCCTCGCACCAGCTTGCTCTCGCAGACGTGGGGGCCCTGCGAGGACGGCGGCGTCCAGCGCGTGACGGGGACGGTGGCCGTGATGGCCCGGAGGTCGGGGTGCTTGTTGATGGAGCCGACGGGCCGCAAGGTCGGGGCCGCCGGCCGGGCGGTGGAGGGGCTGGCGCTGGACGTGAAGGGCCGGGCCGGGAGCGTGGTGGTCACCTGAGTGGTGGTCAGAGGATCTGAGGGGAATGATGCAAAAATGAATTTAAACAACACAACTTCTTATTTCCCATCATGCTACATAAAGAGATACATCACTCAAAATGTTTGGGATATTTTGCTTTCCAGAGAAACTAAGGATGAACTGGAACCTCGTAAGCGGACTTAATTTGACCTTCTCTCAGGCAGTAAATGTTCTCATCCAATTTTCCGGTGTTTTGGCACTTTGATTTTTTTTTTTAACTTCCAACAAAGCTGCAAGACAAATTGCTTTCAGTTTAATTTCAAACCACAACATCATTGGCCATTAGTAAACAAATCGAAAGCTTATTTTGAAATTTCTAACATCCAGTTTATTAAAAGCAATAAAAAAAAATGCGGTGCGGCGTGCGGCCCTTTAAGAGGGTGAGCGAGCAACAAAGTGAGACAGAGTGAGGAGGCCCTCGTCCAGATTTGAAAGAATCGTTGCCGTGCGCCCTACCGAGCAAAACACAAGCAGAGTCGCTCGACTGAGCAAAATCCATTTAATTTTCACTTCAGAAATAGAAAAAGTGTGATCAAAGATCCTTTATTTTTATTTTATTTGTTCCGTAATAATTGATCAAAATTAATTTGAAGAAAAAACTATCAAACTGTACAACTAAAAAAAAAAAGGTTTTCGGAGGAATTGTAAGTACACAAGCATTTTGAATACGTACGTCATTAATTTGTGAAAAATTCACAGAATTGACAGATAGTGATGAAACATTTTTTTTTTTTGCTTTAATTCAATGGAGAGTGTGCTGCTTCTTCTGGTGTGCTCTTCTTGGCCACATGGGGGCAGTATAATACAAACACACTGTTCATGGACAGTCTCAGGTCCTCTAAGCTAGCAGACTTGAAGGCAAGTCGTGCGGTTGATTCAAATAATAATAAAAAAAAAAAAAAGAATTCTCTTTGTTTTATGTTCAGTTTCAAGAATTGTTCACAATCTGCCAAACTCGACTTCACTGTTACTATACGACAAAAAAATTTTTCCTTGCAAGTAAAAACAAAATGACGTGATGCAAAATCACACTCATCTCCGGGCACTGCTGTGGTAAGATGCCGACAACAACAAAAAAAAAAAAGCTTCAAAAAAGATCAAGCGTGACAGCTGTATGTGAATACTGGATATGACGTTTGCCGGAGGTTCAAAGGGGAATCGAAAATGGCACTTGTGAAGGCAGCCCTGGAAGTAATTGGGGTGACAAATATTTTTCGGGGGCCCTTCAAAGCGTCATCCCCCAGAGAGCGTGCCTGGGCTGGAGGGGGAGGGGCGCGATGAGATGGCGAGGAGGCCTCATCACAAGTCAGGCAGAAGTAAATAATTGATCAAATGTACGGGAGAAGTCACCATCACTCACAACAAGACTTAATGGGAAGATAAAAGTGTCGCATCACAACGGCAAAATCCTGAGCGATCAAACGCAGCAGCGCACATCTGCGCATCGCTCGCGCAAGACCTTCATGTGGCTCCAACTCCGCCGCAACTCGCTTCTTACACCGACGCGCTGCCAAGACGCTCGTCTCGTCTCGTCTCGTCTCGTCCTCCTTCTCCTCCCACCCCACTTGCATTATCACTTCGCCGCCCCTTTTTCATTATCGACGACGCGGAGCGGTTGAGCCGCTGCGACGACAACAGCTGGAGATTTAAAAGCGGCCTGTTGGCGCTCGCTGCAGACAGATGTCGGCGGGAATAGCGGCGAGGAGAGCTTCTGAGGGTGGACCAATCAAAAGAGCCAATCTGGAGTGAAACAGAATGCTAATTTGAAGGCAGCGTGAACATTTGTCGAATGAGATCCGCAAGACATGAGTTGTATCACTCAACAAGAGAGCGGTGTGAAGTTAACGAGGGTGTAGTATCGGAAACGCGCTTTGTTTTCGCTCATCGCTAACCCCAAATTCAACGTCTGCAAATGTTTGGCTATAATATATTGTAATTAAAAAAAAAAAAAATCCAGAAATGTAACGCAATTGTCAAATTTCTTTTAGCTGCTTTTCAGCTCTATTTTTAAAGTGTTCTATAAATAAATGAATCAATCAAGTTTTGTAGATCTGCTGGCACATAAAATAGTCAGAAAAGTGTACGGATAAATTACTTGCATACTAAGATGGGCTGCAGGGCCATTAAAAAAAAAAAAAATCAAGCAAATGAAAAAAAAAAAATCAAGCAAATGAAATAAAAAAAAAAAGCAAGCAAAAAAAAAAAAGCAAGCAAATGAAATGATTAAAATAAAAAAAAAAAATGAAGGATGCGTGAACGGCAATGTTGACTGATGACACTTAAATACATTTTTAATGCAAATAAAATACAAGCGCGGCGATTGAATCCCCCCCGAGTCGATCGCCGTGCGCGACTTTTCATTTAGAACATTTGCTGTCACAGTCGAGAGCGGAAAGGTTTCATTTTACTCGCAGTGTCAACTTTTAATAGTCGCCTGTCGCAATCAGATTGATTTCACGACTCGGACGCGTCTCGCCCAAGGTTTATCTCGATAATTTGCAACTTTGAACATCGACAGTAATTGGCCTTTCACTTTATTACACTGCGAGAGAGCGTGGCGTCGACCTGCGGTGGGGTCCGGCGGGCCGAATTCCAGCGGGTAGCGCAGCACGTTGTAGTTGTTCCACACGTAGAGCTGATTGTCGCGGGGGTTGTAGTCCACGGAGGAGATGTACTGGTACGGGTTGGGGAAGGCGATGTGGACGGGCTCCTCGCGCCCGTGGTTGGTGTTGTAGGCGTACATGAGCAGGTCGCCGCCCGCCTCGCTGTCGTCGTCCTGGTAGACGGAGCGCACGGCGTAGAGCACGCCGCACGCCATGAAGGCGTTGGACGCCACTCGCTTGTCGAAGCTGGTCTCCCACGTGCCCTCGAAGCGCAACGTGTAAGGATTCACCTGGGGGGAAAAAAAAAAAAAATCTAAATTAAAACTAAAAAAAAAAATTTCATAATTGGCAGTTCTTGGTCACATTGTTTTAATTCATTCATTCAAAAAAGAAATTGTCAGAAAGATTTGACGTCTGCTTAAAATCATATATGCTGTAAAAATCCGTTCAAGTTTGAGAACGCCTTCTATAAAATTGATTTGACACTTGTTGGGCGTCACCTAATTTGCAAATGCGCCACCGAAAATGCGTCTGTGCTATGATTCAAAATTGGCATGGCTCTGCTTAGAAATACTCGTGGCTATGGCTCAAAATGAAAAGTTGTTTTTTTTTTTTTTAAATAAAAGACCATTAAAAGACATTCACTGCCATTGACGGATATACAAGTCAAAAAAGTGCATTCATTTTACGTGGGCTGGTCGTGAATGAGTTTAACATTCATTTGCAATGTTTTTTATAGACCGCGTCACTTTGCAGGCAATCCGATAAAAATAACATATTTTGGATGTACGAACTGCAGCCGCAGCACCGATTGATCAACGTTTGCTGATTAATTTCTGCCCCGTAAACGACGACGTCAAAGCCAAAGAACAACAGCGCGTATTTTCAAAGGTATTAAACCTTCACGTTGGCAAGTCAAGACGCGCTGTCGTGCTCTCGCTTCTGTTTAATGTGGCGTCAAAGTGCGCGCGTCGGCACAAAAAAGCTCACGTCGGAATGAGCGTGACGAAGAATCAAAGTCAGCAGAAAACAAAACAATTTGGTGATGATGAACGCCGTCACTTGGAGCCGTACCACTTTTTCATTCAAGTCAGAGGTGGTAATTCACTTCTGAGGTGAAAAAATTACAAAAAAAAGGGAAGAAAGGACAAAACATGAAGTGCTAGCATGCTAGTTTTCACAAAATGACATCAACCCAACCACAGATTCGTCACCTTTTGAGTTATAATGCGTCAGAACATAAAATATCACCGCTGCCCGTCTTTGTGTGCGCGGTTACAGATCCTCAGCTCCATCTGATGTGGCGTGTTAGCGGAACAGAAGCTAAATTTGCCCACCAACCGCTAGCTAGCTGGCTTGACAGCGAACAGAAACCAAAAGGAACATTGGAAAAGAGATCCTACGCGATTCTGAGGCTCCTTGCAGGGTTGACGTCTTAAAATGATGCAGAGAAAACTCTGGATTGCGACTCGTACTGGCGCAAGCTAACATCGGAGAAGCGGCTAACGGCTAACTGCCCAGCGTGAGACAAGACAGAGATTCCTATATTTATTCAAAAATAAGTAGCTTAGGATGTTGAGAATATCTAAAAACAAAGAAAAGAAGATAATAGGAAAGAAAAAAAAAAGGTCTTTTGAAGCAGTAATAGATACGTTAGCATCTTATCTCGTCTTCATCAAGTTATTTATTTTTAATTAACTATGTAATGTTACAGTAATTATATATCATGTTATTCTGCTTTGGTATTGGGTTTTTTTTCTTCATTTTTTATTTTTTATCAGTTCTCTTTCCTCTCCGTCTGTCCCCTCGCAAACTTTTTTTTGTCTGGCTACATTCCCAATAAATGTCACAATACAAACAACCACAGAGGGAGTGTTTCAAACGACGCTTTTAAGCAGAAAAACTGTTCAAGCAGAAAAAAAAGCTGACCATGCAGTTGAACAGGACAAAAAAAATAAATAAAAAGGAAATCCTATGAACGTTATGCGAGTATTTGCAGTCAAAAATACGAGAACTTCACAAAAAGTGAGCGAATTTATTTTATAATTCTCTGTAAGAGTTTCAAGCGTACTACAAACTAAGATCTCAAAATACTTTCATTGTCACTTTCTTATAACGCTAACCTTAAAATGTAAAGCTTATTCACAAGTATTCGGAGTTTGAAAAATATGAAATGCGCGCGTATCTACGATAAAGACTCACAACCCTGACATACATGCGAGTTTTGAAATTTTGATGGATCACTTCAATGTACTTCCTTGACACCAATGACTCATTTCCTATTAGGCGACTAATTTCCTTGGGCAACATTTTGTGGACTCTTTGATCAGGACAGAAAGAAGACAAAACACTGGCGTAGGTGAGGATCGCTTTCTCTCGAGGTGAATTTGTTCATAAACTGCAAAGAGGAAAAAAATAAATAAAGACTCAGGGGCGGCATTCATTATTCCCAAAAAATTGCGATTAGCGAGGGTTCACAAAAATATGACATTCACTTGATGGGTTTTGGTGATTTTGGTTTTGATGAATGAGAGGGTCCAACAACGCAGGCCGATTAATTTTGAAGCTACGACAACTTTTTCCCATTTTCTGCTCGGTGTAATCTCATTGCGACATTTAACCTCCCGCCATTGGTCGCATGACATTCCCGGCTTAGTTTAATCCCCCCCGCCCCGCCACGACGCAGCACGCCGCTCTCCCACCTGGCTAACCACCAGCCGCCCGTTGTTGGACTCGGTGGCGTAGATCACCCACAAGCCGTTCTCGTCCACGGCCAGGTCGATGTCCGACTTGCCGCCCCAGCGGTACGGCGACGTGTCGTGGTAGTTGGCATTGGTGATGATGGCCTCGCCGCTCTTGATGCGCGTGCGCAGGTCGTACTTGACGATGTTGCGCGTGCGCTCCTTGTTGTAAAACACGGCGCCGTCGTACACCACGAAGCCCGTGCCGTCCACTCGGTTGGGCAACCTGGGGAGGGGCGAGCAGATCAGTCGAGGACTCGACGTGGGCGGGGCTCACTGAGATGTCACCAATTAGAAGCACGCAAGCATCTGAGTTCTTAAGCAGAAAAAATCTTTGAAAAACTTTGCATAATTTAATTTATAATAATAATAATAATAAGAGCATTTTGTAAATTTTGCAAAGTTAATACTCGCCGCACAATGGGCAACGAGAGCGCCACTGCCAACTACTGGAGTGGAGGTGCAATTACACTTTATTATAGTACGGCGGAAAAAAAGCATGTTCCTTAGGTTCACATGCGGGCTCATCAGCACCACCCCCCCCCAAAACTGAGTGATTTCAACCAGCTTGTGACAAGCGACTGTTAAGTGTGCTGTCATTTGTGATCTTTGTGTATTTTGAAACCTTTTCTCAAGACATCTGGGAACTATTTTCAACCGAACATGTCCCCTCTCAGGGTTGGCGTGAACACACAACACGGCGGCTGTCAGCCAATCGGCTCACTTGTAGGTGGTGGTGGCTCGGCTCTGTTTGAAGTCCTCCCAGGAGGCGTACTCGAAGAGCATGTCGGTGCGGTACGGGGTCCAGGGCATGACGTAGAGGCGGTCGCCGGACTGGAGCGGGTCCTTGCACCACGCGCCCGCCTGGTGCTCGGCCTCCTGCAAAGAGCTGGGCGCTTGCACGCGCAGCAGCGTCCCCGGGCACACAAAGACTGCAGCGGAAGGGAAGGAAGCGCAGTGGAGAAAGCGGACACAGAGTGACGGTTATGTCATCATTTAAAAAAAAAAAAAAAAAAAAGCTCGGGCGGAGATGGCGAGGGAGCGAGGAACGGGGAGGGGAGGTTCAAACGAAAAAAGATCAGGGTCGATAAAAGTTAGTTGGGAATTTCAAATAAGGACACAAAGGATAGGATGATAATGGGCAGCAGCAGAGTGAGATGAGATGCATTATCAGCTCATTTGTAGGACATCAGCGTCGCGCTCGTCGGGATTTGATAAATGGGGAGCGCTCCGGCGGACGCTCGCTCGCTTCCCGCTTAGGTGTAGTCTCTAATCACATTCACCTCGGCCTACTTTTTTTTTTTTTTTTTTGGGATTTGATTGCGCAATTTTACCTCAAAGGCCTCTCCGTTACGGCGGGTGGAAAGATGAGTCGACGTGAAGCTTGTTTTATTACGACCCAATCTGGCTCTCAGCTGGGGGTAAGAAGACAGGTTTCCACAAAACGCTGCCAAAAAGTCGGGAAGGTCGCCAAAATACATGATCCGGATGACACCGCTGCTTTTTGGCGGTGCCAAAAAAGTGCGAGGCTTTCTACAAAAGGAGGTACAGGAGGAGTCCAATTCTGTCCCCGGAGGAAAAACCTCCGCTCGTCTTTCTCGTATGATGAATTGTGAGACGACAAGGTGGCGGTTTGTTCTTTGTCCAGGAACAAAAGCCTCTAAAAAATGTAAGTGACTACTCCAAGTCAATTAGCATGATGCGACGCCCTTGTTTTTATGATGTGACCTTGAATTGCTTGACTAGGCTACTTTGCTTTTAAATGTCTTTTGTATGTAAAGGCTTTTAAAAACTTTGACCTTGGGTATGAAATGTGCTACATAAAGAAAGCTCCCTTGCCTAGCACACATTTGTGATCTCTAAAAACGACTCCAAGTAAGCTAGCAAAACATGCTAGGTCACTGTTTGGGCGCCATTGGATGGAAAAGTGTTTTTTTTTTTTTTAAATTGTTTGTTTTTTCAAATTGGTCATGCCGGAAGCCGTTTCTGTCCCTCAAGGTGAAACCAACGCTAACATACGCTAGCTAGCTCATATGATGAATTGTTCGACTCCTTTTGTGTCTTTACCGGGAACAAGAGAGTACAAAAGGTGTTTCAAACTTACAAAGTAAAGAGTCAAGGGGAGGAAAAGGAGTAACCTTGACTTCTAAAATATTCACCGGACCAAAAACCGAGGTTTCTCGAGAGGGAGAAGTTAACATTGGAAGCTAGTCAATGAAAAATCGCAAAAGTTTTTTTTTAATGGGACATCGAGTACAAAGCTGTTCATTGATCACTTTTTTTTTTTGGCAGAGATTAATTAATTAATGTTTGGTATTAGGCTATGAATTTAATAAAGTTTCGAGTGGTTTGGGTCTTTGCTTGCTAGCAGTCATGGACCGCTTCGGGTGAATTATTAACTCATTTCCTGCCAGTGACGGCTTAAGACGTCCAAGATCCATTTTATTTATTTATTTTATTTATTTTTTTACTCGACTGGTAGTGAATTATTAAGAGTCCTATAAAAGCGTTCATTTTTCCTGGGCTACAAAAGCAAAATAAAGTCATTTTGTGGTCGTTTTCCAACAGAGGGAGTTGAAATGACAACGTGACACAAAAAAATGTCAATTTATGCAACCGGGGAAAGGTGAGCTTTTTTGATGGTAGCACGGCCGAAGCACCGAAAACGGCTCAACACTTGAGTTGGTTTTGGTCATTTTGTGCCTGAGATGATCCACAAGCAAAGCTGCTGGCATCCTCCCAGAAAATGAAAAAAAAAAATAGTTGGAGCCACTATAGGACAAAACAGCTGAGGACCCCCCGGGCCTTCAATCCCCCCACTAAACCCCCCACCCCACCCCACACACACACACACACGTCTCCTTGTGCCAGTTTAGTAATATGGCTCTCTGGCTCGAGGAAGCAGACACCTGCTGGTCACCTCGTGATTGAACGCGTCTCTGAACTAATTGGACACTGCGGGGGTGATTTGGCCGCACGGGACACGGCGCATGACATCCAAGCGCACACATGTGGCGAGTGTCGAACACGCACCGATTGGATGTACACTCACGCTCAGGCCACGGAAAAATTCTGTCACACAATGATGGATCAGTCCCGGGCTCAAACCGTGTTGAATATTGCATGGAGTCGAGCGCGGGAGGAGAATGCTAACGTCCACGTCGGTGTGTTGGGTCACGGAGGAATAAGCTACTTCGGGGTTTTTTTTTTTTTTCTACTGCATTGTTGAATTTCCTCCTCAATATCGTACTTGGGGAAGCTGCAAAAAGCAAGCCGCAGTGGGAAATGACACACGCTAGCAAACAGAAATAATGGAGGAGAATGAGTTGTTTTAGCAGCCGGGTGGCGAATATAGCGTGTAATAACGTCGCGTTCACGTTTGGGCCCAAAAAAAGCGGATAAGATCATTTTAGGATGTGTGTTTTTGCGTCATTTGTAGCGGTGTATACTTAAAAAATAGGCGCAACAAGATGCTAAGCTAGCATTAGCATGTGCGTTCATTTGAGTCATTTCGAGCGATTCGCTATCAGAACGAGTTCTTGGCAATCGTTCGGAAATGGCGCATGGACATAATTGTTGTTTGTTTTGTTTTCAATGAGTTTGGGTTCATTTATCAGAATGATTAAAACATTTTTTTTTTAGCAGTTTGCGTCATTTGAAAGAATGAAGGAGATTAGCTCGTTTACAAAACACAGTCAGTGTTGCCAAGTGACTTTTTGTGACTGTTTTTCAAAAGAAAAAACTAAAAATTCCCCCAAAGAGACACGAGCGGAATTATGGTCACATTGTTTTGCCGATCACGAAGAAGGAGCCCGATGGAAGGCAATCGACAAAGACACGCAAGAAGCAACGTGTCATTTACTGACATGATGGGAACTTTTGACCCGAGGTATGTGCTTCCAGATGCCACACCTGGACGAGTCAAACTTAGAAACAGACATATTTTTGGGGGGAATTTATAACTCTTAGTTTTTTTGTTTTTGGTTTCCACGTGAAAATGAATGACTTTTTATATAATTCGAAGTAATAAAAAAAAATTAAGCAAGTGAGAGGCTATTTCAGAAAAGCTCGTGGTTGGCTGAATGGCGACGACGCAGGCTGCAGTCAAATATAAAAAGTACGTCATTTTGAATAGTCGTCATTTGCTTATTCAGATTTGTTGTGCTTAGAAAAAAAATGTGAGACTTGATTTTGAAGTCGTATCACTCAGCGGTAATAGCGCAGTAATAGCGCAGTAATAGCGTCGCACCGTGTTAATCCAATGTGGTACCTTGCAGCGGGGATTGAGACTGGCAGCCAAAACAACAATTCAAATCTAACACGAGCATAAACAAACACTTAAGAGACTCCTTCGACTTGACACGCACATTTTGGCAAACCACAATGGCGGCCTCCGCTATTTGCCTTGCAAATACAAACGTGGGAGACGGAAATATGCAAAATAACGTTTGGAGTTAAATCCGGCCGAGCGATTAATCTCTCCACCAACGGCAACTCGGACTCCGGCGCGCTTACAATCAAATGACATCTTCATCGATCCAGACACAGTGGGGAAGTAACACACATGGGGGGGGGGGGGGGGACAAAAAAAAAAAAAAAGTAAAAGATTGTAAGCACTGCGCAGGGCGAGATGTTATCAGAGTTGAAATGCTGCAGCGCGAGGGAGACGGCCGATAAAAGTAGGACAGCGCCATAAAAGTATAATGCTGGCGTAAAAAGGAGAAAGAAAGAGCACACACAAGGCCACGGACTCACTGGGTCCATGTAGGTGAACCATAAATGACAAAAACAAGTACCCAAGAGAAAAGAAAAAAATAAATAAATAAATCAGAATTATTATTATTATTTTTTTTTACTTGTGACCAGTAATCTTATAAAAAGCAATGATGGCTAGTCCTAAAATATTGTGCCCAAAGGATTCCGTTAACAATATGCTCATTATTGCGGTTGTGGTTTGCATTTTGCGATCTGGTCGCCCAAAAACTCGGCAATGCAAACTAAAACCACAAAAACAAAGACACAAAAGGCCAACATGTTCCAAAAACACTGACATTTTAATTGCTTGTGTGCAAAAAGTTGGCTCTCTCGAGTGTCTGCCAAGCCATCAAGTGTGAAATTGAAGTACGTCTTTTGTTATCGGCCGATTTCTGAACATGTGCCTGAAAACACGCCTTTCTGAATGATATGCGAATTTGGCTCACTTACTACTTAATTACTTTCTAATGACTACTCTTGCTACTAAAACTACTCTCCAATGTTGTACTTAGTCGCTCGCTAGCAGAGGAAGACGGAGGGAGGCGGTGTTAGCGCAAATTAGCGTTAGCTAACATGGTTACCAACAGACAACACAAAAGTCACAGAAAAATAAAATAGAATTGAATTTAATTTAATGAAGCGTCCGAAGAGCATAGCTGGGAGTGTTTAAAGTCGATCCAGAGCAGCCCAAGTCGCCGCCCTCTTGTCATTACATTTGACTGGTGGCGCCAATGCACTTGGCCAAGAGCGCTTTTATTATGCACGACGCAAAACATCAGCATCGTGTCCAAAATCAGTCCATTACTGCACCGGACACACCCTCCCCTTCCCCCCCAAATAGCCTTGTCCTAAATTGCTCGTGGCCTCCATTTTCTGGGACTCACGGCAAGAACATTAGCTGCAGCGTAGACGGCCTGAGTGAGTGAAAAAGCTCCAACTCTCAACAAGCAGCTCACCAGAATAAAGCTTTGTTTGGATGAGCAGCTTGTTGGGTGCCACGACCCCCCCCCCGCCCCCCCCCCCCCAACAAAAACCATGACGACTTTCACGATTACTGTACATGATTCAGTAAACTACAATTTCATGAGTTGTTTTTCAAAAATGATAACAATATGTGATGAGTATTGTCATATCGTCTGTCCGGGGTGACAACGCGGAAACTATCGATACAACCTGTTAGCCCATCTATGGCGTTTTACACAGTCTGCTAGCATTAATCAAGCGAAAGGCAAAGTTAGGCGGTTGCTTATAAAACAACAACATGGAATTTTGTGGATTTTTTTCTTCCAGGTGAGTTGAATTCATCCAGCGCTTGTATCTTGAATATTTGGTCTCAAGTCAAAGCAAAAAAACAGCATCAACTTGTATAAAAACCAGCAAAAAAAAAAAATGATGTTGATAATAGTTTTTTTAGCCCGTCATTTCATTGAGCCTCACAAACAGCCGAGTCACACTTTCTGACAGATTGGGGAGGAGGGGTCTGGCGGGGGCTCCATTAAGTCAGACCCACTTCCTGTTTACCTCACCTCCCGCTCTCGCCCTCTAATTGAATGGTGATTGCAACAGCGGGAGGCCGTCGTGCCGAAAAGCCAGCAGCGCTCTCATAGCACACAACGCTATTATGAGCGCAGTATGAACCAGGTATTAAGTAACAGGCATTAGGAATTAAGCATAAATCTTCAGATTAGGTATTATGCGGGTGTAGTTGGAGCAGGTTAGCCAGAGGAAAAGCCGCGCGGATTTACGCCAGGCCGTCAGATTAAATCGATTAATTCTTGTTGTAGTGGAATTTTGTTGTTCGTGACGGCCAGCACTTATTTAGCCTCCAAACTAGCCAGATGGCAAATGAAATTTACCTTATCAGGGATTAAAAAGACAGACTTTTTTTTTTTGCTATCACACTGCAGCGCGGCCATTAGTGTGGCGCAGACGGGGAAATGCTGCTGTAATAATTGACTATTCATCTCCATAATCCTTCTCGCAGGCACAGGTCAGCCTGCTACTTGTCAATATGAGACGACTGCAAAAATGGATTTTGGAAAAGAAAAAAAAAAATGAAAAAACCCCGCTCCCTTGAGTGGGGGGGGGGGGGGGGAGGTCATTTTCTAAATGACTTGTAAAACAATTAAAAGGTGAGCTGCCTCAGGCTAAATTTTGGATGCCTGATGTTTGATGATGCAACCAGTATAAACAAATAAACATCTTTAAACCTGCAGTAGCAGCTTTGTTCTTCACTTTTTGCGCAACAATTAAACGTGTTACGTAAAAAAGATTACTATTGCACACTCACGGCAACATAATACAAATACATTCAATTGCTAAAAGCCGGTGGCAGGCGAGTACTTCAAAGTCCGCGATCACGTGATGCCCGAACGTGCAAAAAGCCCTTGAAAATGTCACAAAAGCAGAATTTGTGCTTAATTTTGTTTTCAAGCTATTTTCACCGCTTTGAATTGGTTCAAATTGCATTTACAAATTTACAAAGACGAGCAGTGGAAAAAAAAAATGAATTTGACCATATTTGGTCATAGGACGTTTCTGCTGGACATCGACGATACGTTTTACAGAATTTACTTTCATAATGAGTGCTACGGTAATATCATGCAGTGAACACCATTTGTCGCGGTGGATTACATTTTACATCAACTATAAATTTCTATTCACATGATATGCCATAAATGAATTAGTATAGCATATGATGACAGAATACATCCAAAAAGGGAGATTTTTTTTTTTTTTTAAATGTAGAAAGCTCCGCTTAGCGTGCAGTTTTGCCCCGTTTGCCTTCTGATTGACTGCAGAGCGCCTGCTGCTCTAATTGAATCGTGCACCTGTTACTGGCACATACAGCATATGGGCAGCAGGGGGCAGAATGGAGCACGGCACGCTCCCCACCCCGAGCGCATGCTGCTGAAAAGTTAATGGGCATGAAACAGGGTTACGGAATGTGCCAGAGCCAGTCGGTGTGTGTTATTCGCTGAGATCGTGCTTGGGAACATTGTGGTTGGCCCGGAGAAACGTTTTGAGTCATTATTGGTCAAGTGTCAACGAAACAACAGAGTCCAACGTCCATGAACTGAATAATCATTTCTAAATGCAAATCAGTATGGCGGTAAAAAAAAAAAAATATTATCATCAATACTGCGATGTTTCCTAAAATATAAATATATTTGACAAATTATGCTATTAAAATTTATAAGGATAAAAAGCACGGAGCCCTGGTGTGTGTTCTGCATTATGGAAAAGGGAAGAGAGAGAGAGAGAAAGAGCGAGAGAGAGAGAGAGAGCGAGCGAGAGCAAAGTGCACTAAGAGGTGATAAATGGGTTATTTCCTGTAAAATGAGAATTTAGAGTTAGCTTAAAGTTAACCTGCTGAAGAGCAACAAAGTGACAAGAAAAATGCTGCGTGTGCTTCTTCGGTTTCCTTCAGACTACAAGAGGGTCAAGTCAGTGGAGTGAAAACACAATAGCGTGCAGACACAAAGACACACGCGCACACACACTCACCCGTGTGTGTGTGTGCGCCCACACACGCGTTGCGGGCGCTTCTCAGACAGCAGTAGGAGGCAGGTGTCAAATTGGAGCCTTTATCAAGTCAAACGTCCACCCCAGAGAATACTTTCCAGCGAGAGCAGATAGCGAGCGTTCACCAGCGAGCCTTATCGGCCTCCGGGCGACGCCGGATGACAGCCATGTTGGCCGGCGACGCGTCGACTCGGTCTACGAGATGACAGGAGGCCATTCGGCGCCCTGACGGACTAAAGGCTAACGTGGCGGCGGATTCGCCAGTTCCGAATCTGCCGCCGCCGATTCAGCGCTCGCGTACCGTCGGTCTAGCCAGTCGTGTTTTTTCGACAGAAGCCGCAGATCAGCTCGGTTTGCGCCGATGAAGCCGCCGTGCGGCTTAACGTGGAGACCGCAGAATAATGCGCGATAAAAATGTTATGGATATATGGCCAATAAAACAAACACGATTATTTCTCTTACCTAAGCCAATTGGAAGTGCTGATCCAATGGCGACATCGGACCGAAATCTGACATCGCTGAGCAGGTGTGAAGCATTTCAAGCTTTCTCACGTGGATTTGTGCAAGGTGACCTCGACATTCCTCAAACGGCACCATTTTAAAAAGTAACACAAACGGGGTGGAATAATAAATTAGCCACAAGCCCAAAATGGGTTCTCGCTGTGGTTAAAAAAAATAAATAAAAAATGACAGTATTTTCCGGACTATAAAGTGCACCTCTATATAAGCCGCAGCAACTCTTTTTTTGAAAAAAATAAATAAAATTATATACAAGCCACACCAGGTTATAAACTGCAGTTTAGTTTTCTATGCTGAAAAAAAGAACAGACCCAAGGAAAAAAAAAAAAAAAATCAAGATTTATTTAGCTTATTTTTTTAGCTATAGAGCGCCCCTAGTGGTGAAAGACAAATCCACAGAAAAGCCGCACCGTTGTCTTAGCTGCATTTTACAAAATTGAGGAAAAAAAGTAGCAGCTTACAGTCCGGAAAATACGGCACTAACTTTTTTCTCTGAACTTTTGCTCATTCACTCGCATTTTATGTTTGGCAACGTTTTTAAACCAGAAGCCCTTCCTGGCAAACTACCATTTTTTTTTAAAATCCAGATTTCTTTGTCTAAAGTCAGCAGTGTTACCCGTTGAGCCATTCAGCTGACACTAAAATTTCTCTTCAACGTACTCATCTCTTCAGCCGTCCCTAATCCCAACTTCAAACCAACCAGCTGGGCCAAAATAGTAAAAGGAACGAGACGCGCTCAAAATCTACAGCAGCCCAGCGAGGGGTCAGGAAAACAAACCAGCATTTTTTTTTTTTTTCAACATTTGCAGCTCGCAAGCAAGAAGCTCATGTGAAAAGTCCGCAAATCAACATGGAAAAGGGCTCCAATGCTAAAGCGCCATCGCCTTCCGCCGAGCTGTGAAAATGATTCCGCTCATGTTGACACTTTCTTTTGCGCAAATTAAACTCGCGAGTCACAATCTTTGAAAAATATTCACTCGAGTGGTCTGAAATGTCACAAAGTTGGCGACAAACCGCGTGAGCGTTTGTAAACGAGCGCTCGTCGGCAAGCCACGACCGACAAATATTGAAATTATTTCAATTAAATTTGGATTTTTTATTAAACAGGCCATGAATATTTAGGGTGAACGTGTCAACAAAATAAATAATTCCCATTTATGGGCGAAGGTTATTAATTGGCGTTCGGATGATGCGGAATCGCGTGCGTGGCGCCGAAAGGTTTGAGCGCCTCAATTTGCGTCCTTCACTCGCTCGCCACGCCGGTCACGTGAGCGGCGTGAGTGTGCCGAGGGTCATCCTCAATGATGCTCGCCGCCACGGCCGTCGCCATGGCGACCATCTCACAAGGCGCCGCTTTACCGCATTGCCATTCATGTTTACAAATCACGGGCGGTGACTCGAGCGCTATTGGCGTGAAGGATGTCACGAATGAAGTCACCGCGCCGGCGCCGTACGACGCGTCCTTCCGAGCCCAAACGGACGGGATTGATTGGACGTCGGTGTGCAAGACAAGTCGGGAATGTTGAAATCACACGGAGGTGGGCAAACAGAGGAAAACGTCGTTTTCCTCTTGGTGTTAGTGGGAGGAAGAGGAGTAAACAACATCCAGTCGAGTGAGGAGGGAGGAAGGAAGGAAGGAAGGACGGGTCGGTGTGCGATGTTTCTGCATGAAGAACTAAGATGGCTGCTGGTGCTGGGAAAGAAATGTGGGACACATTCATGGACACACAAAGAGTTCCATTAACCACTTGATGGTCCAACAGCTGATTTTTTTTTTTAACCCCCCCCACGTGATGTTTGGATCCGAGCACGGGGGCCAGACAAGGATTGATGGGAAAAACATTTCAGAGGGAAAAAAAAAAGAAGAAGGTGCGCGACCTAAAGCCTTGAAATGTACTGATTGAAACTGCTGAAAGTATAACTGCGACAAAAAATTACTTTGACCTTTTTCATTTATTTTTAGCAAACACAGTTTTGGTCTTTTCAAAAATGCTTTGAGTTTTAGTATTAGTTTTAGCTTTTCATACCGTACATGGAGTATTTGTGCAGTGCAAGATTTACACGGGGAGTTGAACCGATTCGTCGACTTTCCTCGTCCACCGAAGACTTTCGACTTTGTCCGTTGCACCAAAACATGCGGCCAACAAAAACGATATCGTCTTCATAAGTCTACGCGGGTCCAGAGTATAACGATACGGTGCTTGTGGTTGGAAAATAAAGGGTAGCCTTGCGAGCTTTGTCTGTTATAATCGATTTTAATCGATAGATTTTGAGGAGGAAGATTTTTTGGGTTGAAAAATGGGCGGTCAACAACTGCGTGAAAATTTACAACACGGTTTGCAAAAGGTTGAGTGCCGCTGCACTACGCTGGGAAAAGATCCATGATGTCACAGAATATTTACATTATGGTTAACTACAATACTAATAATATAATATAATTTTTTTTCATCACATTTATTTACTTATCATTATTTATCATTCATTGCAGCACTTCTGGCACTTTGTTAAGGTATTTCCATTTCTTTCAAAACTCCTCTTGTGGGAAAAAAATTTTCTCGCTTCTAATCAGTACATTTCCAAGGTTTTAGCCGCCATTTTTTTTTTGGACCCTGCAGGACAAGCGCTGATGGGAACTCTTGTCTGCGAGCCTTGAAGAGTGAGTGAGGCTCAGGGCCGATTTCTTTGGAGACGCTCGTTGATTGAGGCTGATTGGGGCTCCTTAGGAGGCGCCCGGCTGCATTACAAGGAGCTCCGAGTACTCCTCACGCGAGCGTATCGCGCCCCCCCCCCTGTCCTCTCTGGACCCCGCGCATCAGGACCCAGAAAGGGTCGGGTGGGCTTCACTTTGCATGTGTTGGAAAGAAGAAAGCCAAAGAGGTGGCGGCGGCACGCTGTAGGAAGAAGAAAAAGAGGAGCACGAGGTGGGGAGTGTGCGAATTGACGGCGCCTTTACGACGGCCGATCTGAGAGATAAACCGATGGAGGAAAGATGAGAGGAAAAAGAAAAGCGGATGAAGGATGAGGGGGATGAATAATGAGGCGAGGATGACAATGACCCTGCGGGGGGATCTTTGTGAGGGCTAGCTTAGCCGGTTAGCGGGTCGCTTGGACCAAACAAATGAGAGATATGCTTTTCGGATCCCCGAGTAGAAAAAAACTAATAAAAACACGCACTTCCTTGGCAAGTGGGAGGATGAGATGATGGAGCGTGAGTGCTTGTTAGAGGAAAGAAATGAACCCACGTTCAGTTTATCTCTCATTGATTGTTTTTGAAAGGGGGGGGGCACAGTGTGTGCGTTTGTGTGTGTGCAATTTTCAGCCTGCTGCCATCACGTGGATATCTAGAAGAATTTTAGACTTTTTGGTTATAAACTCCAAAGAGAGACAGAAAGAAGACGACGACGACGACGAGGGCGGGCTGGGAGGTGGGGGGGGGGGGGGTTCTTGACGTCATGAGCACACAACACAAGGTGCCGGGTTGTAGGAGGGATTATGGGGGGGGGCGAGCTGTGGTTGTTACGGTCATAGCGGTTGTTACCTTTTTGATCCACTTCTATTCAAGCGTCGGAAAAAAGAGGGAGACAGAGAGATAAAAATAGACAGACAGCGGAGGGAGAGAGAGAGGGAGGGAAAGGAGAACGAAAGGAGCGGGGGGGAAAAAGAGAGATTAAATAAAACGCTGGCCTTTCTCTCGCCTAATTTATCTTGTCTGACTTTCGCTTCTTAAGGCGACTGAAATGTGAAGAGAAGGGAGGAAAATGGCCTGAGCTATCTTGGGAAATTCAGTTCAAGTTCATCAAGAAGCCCCAGAAATCGCCCCCCCCCACATCCCAACAACAACAACACGCTCTCGACCCGACCTCCACCCTTCTCGTTTTGCCGCACCCTCTCACCAAAGGGCCCGTGCCTGGAAGACCTGCTGGAGGGAAAAATTTTCTCAGGAGAGCGTCCTCTTCAGCTGTGGAGGCAAAGAAAGAAAGAAAGAAACAAAGAATGAAAGAAAGGCAAGTGCGAGATCAGGGCTGGACCATTTTTTTGTTTTTGTTTTAGAATGGACTGATGGGCATTCATAGATGGGGCGGAAAATTAAGAATAATTAATTTCAAAGGAAGCAATTCACTTTGAATTGGCAACCAATTATTTAATCAGATAAAACTAACCGTGCAAAAAGTTTTTTTTCAGTTTATTAATTTGTTAGATTTTTACTATGACAATAACCCAATTGAGCAATTATTCGATGATGTAATATCATTTAAAATGGTTACATTCATTTAATAATTAACTGAAAGTAACTAGACAATATTCCTAGCTGCAATCATTTCCCCAAAGTCAATTTAAAAAAAAAAGATTCAATAAGATAAATGTCTAGATAATGAAAACGCAACTTTACTTCCTATCCAAGACCTTATCTGGCCCGCTGCCGGCCTTTTGCTCACCCCTGAGCTGGATGAACAGGTGGCAATGAAATCCTCTCATTTTTTTTTCCTCTCTACAAGTACAGTTGGGGTAGACTCCAGCGAAACCCCCCACCCCCTCCTCCTCCCCTCCCCTCACATAAAGCAAACGCCGCTTTTGGCAAGAGGGGGGGGGGGGCAACACGCCAGAGGGACACCAAAAAAAAACACTCAAAGCCGTCGAGCGCCTCATCTTTGGCTTGCCTAAAGATTATTGGCTCTTCACAGGGAATAAAAAAAAAAAAAGGGAAGGGCATGACCGAGGGCACCCCCCACCTCCTCCTCCTCCGCAAACACACAGAGACCCCACAGTACTGGCAATAAAGGCCGCCATTATTGGGAGCATCTTTCTCCATTGAGCCTGAAAGGAAGAAAGCCGGCATAATGCCACCTCAGGGTGCGACGGGGGCTTTCCACATTGAGAGGCGTGACAAGTAAAAGTGTCAGCCACCATGCTGCCTCTCAATTACCGTCGTAATGGCGGAGCAATTGACGCCGCTCCTTTCCCATTAAGCGTTGGAGGCGAGCGAGGGGCGAGGTCCCGCTTCTCGCTCGTTGCGGCGTACATCGAACGGGGGGGGGGGGGGGGCTCACATTTAAGCATCGAGCAACACAGGTCGGGGGAACGATCCATTTGCACGGCCAAAGCCGTCAATATGTTTGTTGTTGTTCCCACTCGGGGTGAAACGGGACACCGAAAATCGTTCGGGGTGAACGTCCCGCTTGGGGTCCCGTTGGGGAACAAAGTGGGAAAACGAGGAACGGGATATTGTTTGGGGGAAGTGGGCCTGAACAATTAAGCAAATTTAGTTGAATGCCACCCCCCCCCAAAAAAAAAAGGAAAAAAAAAGACTACTTTATATTGGTAATTTTGGGCAGATTTTAAATGTGCCCCCCTTCATCCCCCCCAAAAAAACTGCAAGCGTGGTCGTAACTGATGTGCTAAAGATTTCATTGTGTGCCTCGAAACACAGATTTATTTATTTTTAATTGGGCATTGTTTGGACTAAAAAAACAACAACTTTTAGTGCAGTCGATTCATTAAAAAGAAAACAACAAAACATGTTTTGGTGGTGTCAAAAATACTGACCCGTCTGTGATTTGATTTTATTGCTATTTGACCCAATTCAGGTCTTCAGTGACAATTTGGATTTTTTTTTTTCTGAACTGTACTTCTTGATGTAAATCAAAATAATTTTCACGCACAGGAAGCGTCACGCTGCATCAATGATGTCACGTCCATATGGCGCTGCCTCATCATTTTCCCAGGAGGCGCTGGAAGGGAAGCGCCAGGCACTCGGTGGGAAAGTACGAGAGCGTTTTACGGGAAGAATTTGTTCAACAGTAACACAGCTCGTACGCTTAATGTGACACTTGTGCGTTCGCAAATTGGAGTCGTAAAAACACAACCTTGACAAAAGTCAGAGTCGGAACAGAAAGGGAGACGTGGCGGCGGGGGGAAGGATGAAAAAAGGAAAGCGGGAGTCTTGATCTCGGCGGCTTTGGATGTGATCTGAAGAGCAGCAAAAGGCGGCACCGGGATGAGTTTTTTTTTTTCTTTTTTCATGATTTGCTCAGATCAAACCGGACAATGAAGCTCGGGGAAGATGCGGGCCGCGCTTGCAGCCTGCGGGGCGACAGATGCAAACGTTCTTTCAACCTGGGGGGGGGGGGGATTTGTTGGGGGGAGGCGGGGCAATACGTTCCAACCCGACCGCCGACTGGGAATGGAGTCATTAAGAGCAAGGTTGCTTGGACGTTTGCGGCTTTCATCTTGCACAAGCCCGTTGTGTGCTCGGATGTCAAATGGAGCGGGAAACCAAACTCAGAGTTGCGAGCAAAACCACAACGGCCGGCACAAGGTCAATCTAACGCATTGGCTCGTTGGCCTCCGTCGTACGCATTCGATGCACCGTTTGGTTGGCGCAAAAAATTTGACCGGCCCAAACCAAGAAACACGATTTTTGCCGTTCACCATGAAGAATAATTTTAACTTCTTGGTCTTTATTGTTTGATTTTTTTCAATTTTTGCATGGGTGAGCCATTCCTGTTAATTGCACAAGTTTTGGTGCGCCAAATGAAATGAATGATTTCAATCATGTCGTGAAGGTGCCATGAGAGAGAAAAGAAAGAAGAAGAGAAGAGTAGAAGACGTCTGTTGACTTGATTTTCTTTCCTGATGGTCGTCCTGGGGAAAAAAAAAAGACCACGCAGAGAGACATTCAGCGCATGTACCTGAGGACAAACAGCGACACAAACGATTGACGGCGCCCTCACGATGCGCGCGAGGCGACTTTAAGGCCACCTCGGTCGCCGGCGTGATTGCTTGGAGCTTCCTCGACTTTTTTCAGAGCCCTTTTGAGAAATAAGCCGCGGCCGTCGCTCTCCTTAATCACTCCGCTCAATGCTTTCTACAAGCCTATCAATTACTCCCACTCTAATGAGCAACGGCAAAAACACGCGAGCGCGCACGCACACACACACACACATTGTTGCCGGGGCTCCTCCCCCTTCGTAACGTGTCCTCTCCAGTTGCTTCAGCCTCTCGCCCCGGCCACAAAAGCGACTCATTTGCGCAAATATTGAATGCTAATTAATATAGTTCTTCGAGAGTGTGGGGGGCGGGGGGGGGTCATTGTATTTCAGACGCCACCTACAGTCTCATTTGATGTCAAGTGGGCGGGACCAGCAAAATTGTTGTAATTAAAATACTGTAATTAAAATTTGTACCTCGTGTTTAATATATTTTTTAATAAATTAAATCTTATAAATCACTGCACAATTTTTGGGGTGTTGAAGTTTGAACCATTAAAGGCAAAGGACATTTCAACATAAAAAAAATTGTAAAAATATTTTGATGGCTAACAAAATTCAGAGGCATAGATTCCTTCTCCTCTGCAAAGAGTAAATAATATTTTTTCAGAATACTGAAGAGCAGAGACGTCTCCATGCAGTGTTTGAACTATACTGCTCCCTGGTGGCAAAGGTGCTCATATCAGAAGGGGCAGCACAATGTCCACTGAAATAAAACAAAAAAATGACATAAAAAAACATAAATTTCCCAAATTTGTGTTGATTTTTTTTTTTTTTTGAGGGGGTGGGGGTCAGGAACAGATGAAATGCATTTTCAGTCATTTCAATGGGCAAAGAGCATAATACTGTCAAATGTAGATCCATTTTTTTTTTATACACTTTCAAATTTCATCCTCATGCGGTCTGGATTAAATCCGATCGTGGACCCGTTTTGGCCTGCCGGCCGTATGTTTCACACCCCCCGTCATGATTTCGTATTCGAGCCTTTTGTATTTGGCATTCCATCTCCAGTACGACTGCAAATATGAATCTAAAAGTTGGACACGGTGCAGCCGAGTGGCGATCCACCACTTTTAAAGGCCGTGTTGACACTTTTAAAAGCGCGGCTAACTGGATGCATATTAACAAGATAAATCACAGCTGGCGAAGTAGCAGGGGGGCCTAATGGCTCGTTCGGCCGCTACCGAGAGCCCCGGCGGAGAGCGAGGGGGGGGGGAGGGCTTGCGCGGAGAATCGATAATGATGAAGTGCCGTGATCCGGGGCAGCGGGGAGGACAGGTGGCGACCTCTCGTCAGGTAGATTTACTTTGACTTTGTGTACGTGTGTGTTAATGGCGCCGCAGTATCAACACACCCATTGATCGGCGACGTCTTAATGCGACGCAGAAGCTTTTACAGTCGCCGTGGAACGGAGACGGCCGTGGACAAAAGTCGTGGGACAAGTGGACAAAGAAGGGCAAAGTTTTGCAAGCTTTTGTCGCGTTTGATGTGATAATCGTTTTTTTTGAGTCAGGACTTTACGGACGGAAGCCCGGACGTGGTCTTGGACGGAACATGTCTGCACTTTTTCGATGTTTCCTGGAGGTCTGGACTTGGCAGAAATAGAGTTGCTCGTATCATCCTTAATCCATGACGACCATGTTGGTTTGCAGCCTCGTGATGTAAAAAGGCCATTAAATAAATCGGAAAAGAAATAAAAGTGCCATTAAAGAAATAAATATAAAAAAATACATTCTACACGGCTTAACCTCATTAGGATCACCGCAAATACGACAAGAATATTATTAAATACGATAATCGGAAAATCATTACATGCTTAAGCATCTCATAGAATTCAATTAATTGAAATTCAATAAATGAAACGCAAAATTAAATACAGTAAATTAAGAGAATCAAATAGCGCATGACAAATGTAACGGATAAAAATGATAAAATGGACGTTTTTGAACTATTTCAAATATGGTCCATCCGTCATGAATTTACCAAAGTCATTGACAAAAAGGACATTTTTATGAATATTAATTTCTTTTACATTGATTGATCATTTTTGGGGGCGGGCGAGCTTTAAGAAACACTTTTGTGTGAAAGGCTTTTTTCAGTAATTGGTCGTCTACAGCTGTCGTTGTCAAGGCGATGGCACGTGAGCCAAGCAAGCGTGTCCAGTCAGAGGCGTGTGCGCACGCGCACGTGGGCGCGCGTGTCAATTCCTGCTGTCACTTTCCTGTTTGCGGTGACTGCAAACACCTCGGCGACATGACTCGCGCAAACAAAGCGGGAAGCTCGCTTGATGTAAACACGGCGAGGGGGGGCCACCTGACGTCCGCTGTAACGAAGCCGGCGAGGACGTGGCGGGGGCCAAACGTTTGCCAGACGGTGAGTGAACGATGGGGGCATTACCGGAGCCATTAGAAGCAGCAAATTCAATTAATCTTGACAAATCTCTGCTGAGGCAGAACGGAAAGGAGCGACTCGCCCCCCCCCCCCCCACTCGCGCTGGTAATTAAAAGTGGCCGAGTTGAGTGGCGTGTGACCGACTTGAGGTGTTTGGGATGAGCGAGTCGGAATGCGCAAGTCAGCTCGGGTTTGGTCTTGTTTCTTTTTCTTTTTTTTTCTTCTTGCAACAGCGGTTGGAGGACGGGAGTAATTGACTCTTCTTTCTCATTCCAGACAGAACTGTCATCACGGAGGGATCAGCTTCCAATTTTCTAAGCCGTGCCGTTCTTCAGATTCAATCGACAAAGTTTGTCTCTTTTTTTTTTCCCTAACGCAATGAGCAAAAAAAAAAAAAAAATGCAAGTCAGCAGCTATTTAATTATCCGCTTGATTGCTTCACAAGCCGCCAGGCAGCGGGAGGAGGACAAGGTGAGCACGCACAAAGACGAGGAAGGCGAGGACAACAAAGCAAGGTGCGTTGCCGTTGACCTCTTTGCTCGTATCCGACAGCTTTAAAAAAAAAAAAAATCATATTAGAGGCCAAGATTAAACTGACTTCATCTGATAACGGTATAAATTAAATCTGGGCCCACGCTTTGCTTTTTTTTCACGGCGGATCCTCAAATGAACGGCAGAATTTCATGTCACACAGTAAAAAAAAAAAAAATCTTCTGGTTGAGGATGGCTTCTTCCCATTGAGACTCATTTGGGCACCAGTAGGAGCTTTTCAAAATCAAAGAGAGGGAATTCGTCCAAAATGGCTGCTTCAAATTAAAATGGCGGATTTTCTCTCAATTTGCGGTATGGCTAAGATTTTTTTTTTTTATGACATACATACAGTATCCACTGATATTTGTGTTGATTGGTGGCAGGAGCATTATTTATTTTTTTTAATCTTGTGAAAATACTCAAAGCAATCAACACATTTTGACGTCACGCTCGTCAGATTTCGCGTTGATCGGTGAAACCGGTGCTCGTCAGTGGCTTACGATTTCGGCCTTTGAGAAGCGTCTTATCGTGCTTTTCATTTTTTTTTTTTTTCAAGAATCTCCTGCTGTTTTAAGACATCCCAACAACGACAAAGCCGGCGCATCCAGGTGTGAAACGGTCATAAAAGCGATCCGTTACGTAACATCTCCAGAGAAATGCGCGAGAGGGGCGGAGGACACCGGAGAGCAACACCAGCCAAGGACATTTCCACGTCCCCAGCATAAAAAAAAAAAGCGTCGTCTCCTTTATCATTCTCTCACAGGATAAAGTGAAGAGCGTGAAAGCAGTGAGCAGAGGGAAAAGGCGGGCGGGCAGAAAAGAAACGCTCGGAACTCCCTGAGTTTCTTTGAGGCTCTTTGAATGCTTTTCACCTGCAAAGAAGAAACAGAAGAAGAGACAGCAGAGGAGACCGCCGATGGAGGGGGGGGGTCCGAATGGAAGAATGATGAGGAGAGGAGGGGTGGGGGCTACTGGTGCCGCTCAGAGGGCAGACGGAGGATAAACGGGAAAAGGGGAGCGGTAATGAAATCGAAGCGAGACCTGAGAGTGAGGCGATGACGAGGGAGGAGAAGAGAGTCAAGTAGGTTAGCGGCGTCATCCTCGCGCTTCATTGTCACCTGAGGGGAAAAAACTAAACAAAAAAAAACAAATAGATCCCCCCCCCCCGCCTGGATTCCCCAAAACAAGCCTCACTTTAACACCACTTGCACCCACACATCCGGGCCGAGGGCTCCTCCCCCTTGCAGTCAGGTGATCCTGCACGGTGGAGGGATGGATCAGTGGAGGAAATCGGAAGTGTGTGTTTTCGGGAGCACATTTTCACAAGAGCGAGGCTCAACACAAAGCTTCTAAATCCTTTGCCAGTCTGTGCAAAAAAAAAAAAAAAAGGTACACGGATGTGTGTGTGTCTGCGATGCGTTGCCATGGCAACCTAAGGTGACGGCGCGCTCTCGTAACGCGGCTTTGTGTTAGCGCTCTCCTGACCTGCTGAGCTTCGCGCATGCAGCACGAAACGCCATCATCACAACGAACCATCGAACAACCGATCACAATTGATTTGCGTGGTGGCCGAATAAAAGTCTGAAAAAAAATCTAGCTATTTTATCGTATGTTTTATGGTTTCACTTGTATCTCTATTGCATTTTATTCATGTTTTTTTTTTTATTACTTAGTGTTGTGGCTGGAACAATGTCGCCTTCAAGGTGACAAACAAACGAATTAAGTTCGTAATCTGAGGTCCCACTGTACCTCAGAATTCCCCCCCAAAAAAAGGAACAAATTTCTTTCATTTGAAAGGAACAAGCAAGGAACACAAAAAGAACATTTACTGTGAGAGTCAATGGGAGTGCAAGGCTGTGGAATGAGCGAAAAACACGTTTCCGAGAATGCGCCCGTGTGCGTTTGTACGTTTGTCGTGTGTGCAAGCCACAGATTGCCCTCGTGTCCGCGTCGGAGCGTCACGAGGACTTTGAAGGGTTGACGCAAGAGCGGCAAGGAGTGGGATACTCAAGCGGGATGCTCTTGGAAACGCTCAGCAAAAACGGGAATGTACTCACTGTAGGGGACGCACTCGTATTGTATCTCCAAGTACTTGTAGGTCCCGGGGCAAGGGTCGGGGAACACGTCCGACCCGGCGACCACCACGCACTGAGTGCGGTTGTTACATCTAGACGGGAGAGGAGAGCATGGCAAACCTACTGTTAGTGGCCAGGTCATAGTTATATATTTATAGACAGAAAAAAAAACCTAATAAAATAAAATAAAATAAAATTAATAAAAAAATAAATAAATGAAATTAATAAATAAAATAAAAGAAATAAAAATAAAATAAATAAAATAAAACAAATAAAAGAAATTAAAATTAATTAAAATAAATAAAATAAAATAAAAGAAATTAAAATTAATTAAAATAAATTAAATTAAATTAATCAAATAAATAATGAATAAAATAAACAATAAATAAATAAATAAGAAAAAACATAGAATCGTCTTTTACTAGAGATATACACACACACACATTTATTGATACATTTCCAGTGCTCAGAAAATAAAACAGCAGTTGGTGTTGGAGGGATTAAGAAATGTGTCTTCAATACACAGTAAAATCATTTTAATTGTATTCGGTTTGCTGGCACTGCACTGAGCTGAGTTCTGGCGGTTTTGTAAAAAAAAAGAAAAAAAAAAAATCTGGTAAGACGTGAAGCATATTCATTGGAGCCAAATGTTTGTTGGTTTGACACCTGCGCTCTGAAAAGATGAAAGGAACCCTGGCACAGGAGACGCGATCATGTGACAGCTGCGTGACGTCAGAGCCGTCCTCTCGTGGGGCATCGTGAGTGGGAGCAATTAGAGGTGAGAGAACATGGAAGGACGAACGCAAACACTCCGCGCCGCATGTGGACTGGGGGCGGGGGGGGGGGGGGAGGGGTGTGTGGGTGTGTGTGTGTGTGTGTGTGGGGGGGGGGGGATCCATTCGTATGCACGCGACACCGCCGTCTAAAGCGCGCCGCCGCATGCCTTCTCACGAAGCACACAAGCGCACGGCGCACCTAATCTCGTGTTTAAGCATTTCTCCCATGTCGTCTCTTAAACCTCCGGTGCATTCACACCATCTCGCCGTCATGTTCGGCGCTCCCTTTCTCCTTTCTTCGCCCGCTCATTTCTCCCCTCCGAGCGCTTTACCTTCACACCGCCTCAAGCCCCGCCGCCTCCATTACATGCGTGATGGATAGCGCGGGAGAGGGTTTGCATTGATCTGCGCCCAGCTCGGAGGAAGCAGATGCTAAGCGAGAAGGCACTTGAAGCCATACCGCAAAATAAATATATAGACGCTACGCACTTTGGTAGGGAGACGCGCTCGCATTGTTTTTGCGCAAGGACGTCGACGTTAGTGATTCACTCACGGGGGAATCAAAACGGCTCAAAGCGGAGACGGAAGACATTCTAGGTCAGTGGTTCTCAAACTTTTTTCCACCCGAAAATAAAAATTCGTCATTACGTCCTACAGCCGTGTCGTTGGCCAAAAGGCGTCTTTCGACTCCCTAACTGACGCGTTGCATCACGTGACCGCGCATTCTCTCTCCTGATTGGTCCGTTATGTCACATGCTGCAATGATGACATCAGATTTCCCCGAGTTCCAGTACAGTTGCGAGAAAGCTGGACAAAAAGGAAGCTGTCCACGACGTCGGAGTCTGTCTTATCATTCACGTTATTGCCAGCAAGAAACATCACAGGTTTAGACAAATAAATTCAGAAAAAAAAAAAACGCATGCTGCCCAAAGCACACCACTCACAACAGCTCTCTAACCGGCCATCTGATTGGTCGAGGCTGGAAGACTCCCAGAATGTATCGTGGTACTCTTTTTTGTCATTTTTATTTCTTTTTGGGATATGAATGGCATGGCTAGCATGCGCGAGCTAGCATACGCGTCATAGTGCGCCTCGCCCGGTGCATGAGCGAAGTAGAGAAACAGCACCCGCAACCGACGCTGCGTCTTTTGGCCGTGAAAACACGTGAATCGAATTTCAATCTCGATCTCCAGTTGATTGAGTCAAGGCGAAAGAAGCGGCCCGCGGGCGTGTGGACGTACGAACGGAGCGCGGACGCACCTTTGCGACATGATCTTGACGGCGTCGGGCAGGTAGCACTGCACGTTCTCCATCTGGAAGGGGTCGGCGTCGCAGATTTTGTCGTCCGTGCGTCCGTAGTTGGCCGTCTCGATCATGATGACGTCGCTCCCTGGGCAGCGCAGCTCGATGGGGTAGCCTTCGCACGCCAGCTCTCGGCGCATCAAGCCAAAGGGCATCATCGACCGGCTCAGCGCTGGATGGGGGAAGATGGCGGGAGGGTAGAGGGGGGGGGGGTGGAAATTATTGAGAAATCGACAGACCTTGATTCCCTGAAAGGAGACGCTTTGCTACCGGGCCACGTTGGAAATACGAGGTGAGGTTCTTATCCTCCTGGACCATAAAAAATCTCAAAAGGTGAAAACAGATGAACATTTTCGAGCTTGTCCAAGAGCGATCCTGGCCGACTTCGACCGGCTGGACTTGGCGCACAATCATCCATTTTCTCCAACACTTGTTCGCAATCGTGAGCTGGAGTCTACCGGTAGCATATTAGGAGCGCATGCTGGATTTCACTTAGCGACATGATTGAGTGTGCAAGATGACGCGTGGAACGCTCTCGACTTTATGTCAAGAGCTAACATGTTATTTTTTGAAATAAATAAAAAATACAATCCAAATATGACAACACCAAACCGGTAACATTTCGTTTTTGGCAACGTTTGATCATGAAGAAGTCATGATGAAAACGGCGCACGCTGCGACTGGAGCCGTTTCTTTGGGTGGAGGTGCAAAGTAGTGCTGCGACGCTACATTGAAATCTTGCTCGCAGCTTCGGGGCTACGCACTCCTGCTTTAAGCTCGAACATTTACATTACACGATAAAAATCCCCAAACAAGTGTGCATATTTCTTCTTCCAACCCTCCACTTTTGTCGCCTCTCCAGAACAAAGCCCGAATGGAATATGAATGAAAATGTTTCTTAAAGGGGCAGTGACGCCATCTTGACGTGGTGGGCAGCAATTTTTATTGACACGTTCAAACACCGTGAAGTCCATATGATGATGAAAATATTTTCCAAAACCAAAATTGCCAATAATTTCACGTCCGAAATCTAAGAAGGGATCAAATGTCTTCACTCAATTGCATTATGTTGACTCGTCATGAATTAAATGCGGACAAAGAAAATAAAAATCGGCTTTCCAAGGCCCAGTCGTAATATGACAGTTTATCCTTGAACGAAAGCGCCACTCGGCTTGTGATCGCATATTGGCAGGCGGGACGCTGGTGAGACAAACTGTGAGAGTAGCAAATGTTAACAAACTCCTACACTCGGGGCTCGCAGCGGGGGGGGGGGGGGGGGGGGGCTTCAGCCGCCGTCGTGCCGGCACGGCTCCAGTCAGAAATTCCCACAAGAAGACGGGAAAAAAAATCAAATTGTCAGTCTCCACTCGTGTGTGTGTGTGTGTGTGTGTGTGTGTGTGCTGGCGGCTGTTTGACATGCGCGGTGGTCAGCGAGCAAGCGAGGGGCTTCGGTGTGGAGCCAGCAGGGACCAGGAGGGTGGGGGGGGGCAACGCGGGGTTAATCGGCGAGCTAGGCTGAGAGGCATGAACGAGAGCAGCGGTGAGTTTCTCGGAGAGTTCGGTGTTGTCTCTCCAGCTCGCTCCTCCGCTGCACACCTTGACACGACCTCTCGGTTGAGCAAAAAAAAAAATGGAAATAAAAACAACATCCAGAATTTGGTGGGATTTACACTGACTGGTGATGTATTCGCTCACGTCCGCTCAAGCAACACAAACGAATTTTATGACAACCTTTGTAAATATGAAAAAAAAAAAAGAAATGAAAAAGTTTCGTAATTGTTCATTAAATTCGACCAATGGAATAATAACCACAAAAATTTACAGTGTGCCTCTTTTTTTAATTAAATTTTTTATTTTTTTTTTAAATGAGGATCTGAGTCACTAAATCAATAATTAAATAATTTTACTTGACAGAACAATAATCACTCCATTCTGCTTACATCACCGGGAAATGGTTAAAAATTTGACGTATTTCCAGAAATGACATTGAATTAAAAGTATGAATGGTCTCCAGATACGGCCCAGGAAGCCCGGCGATGTCAAAGCAAACCTCCAGAGCTCACGTGACCGAATGACATCTTTGAGCGTAAGAAAACAGGAGCTGACACTAAATCGACCTGCTAACGAGTGTCGCGCACGGTCGTCATGGCAATTATAATAATTGCCAAAACAAAAGCAAAATGATAAAGATATTTCACAAATATTGACTGAACGAGAGTAAAAACGGCTTTGGAGAACGAAATCAGTAGTCTGGAAGTCCAGCGCTTGCTGAAGGACAGTCGGCATTTGTTCTCTGGAGTCAGCCTGCCAGCCAGCGTGAGCGAGTCGCTGGCCGTGGTGCTGAACTAAGAAAACTTGTTGGACGGGCAGAAATGGAGTCCTCTGTGAGCGGGCGCGCCGTCGGAGGACTGTTAAGCGGGTCGGCGAGCAGCTGCCAAAAGCGTTGCGGAGGCGCAGACGGCTTTGACGGCGTTTCAAGTCGATGCTCTGCGTGCTGCCGGTGAATTTCAAATTTGAAATTTCACACCGAGTGCCACTTTTACTTTTACATCTCGCCTCACCTGAGTCACAGAATCTGCACTTCACTTTCCAGATCACTTTTTATGATATGAAAACACTTCCTTGAAAGATGTGTTTGATGTTGTCGACCCGGGAAAAAAATTATTTGAGGCGAATTTGTTGTCTCGGCCCAGCTTCTGCCGTTCAAAAATGGGGAATATGCTTTTTTTGTGTGATTGCACATCCACGCCAAAAGTTGGCAGTGGTGCGCAACAAATATGAACTCTACGGTGTCGGTTTGTTTTGCAACGAAAATTAATTACAGTTGCGGCGGAGAGTGGGTGGTGGGGGGGGCAAATTATTTTATTATTTTCTTCTTGCTAGGGGGGCGTAAAAGAAAATAATTGAGAAGCACTGACATAACAAAGTTGATTTTTTTTCCGAGTACAAGAACAATCACAATTGGAATTAAGCATTTATACGATTAAGCTAACAATGTGTGCTTAAGTGAGAGCGCGAGTACTTTTCCCACCTCTGATTCCAGTGGCACAGTGCTCATTTGGGTCAATGTCGACGTCATTCAAATTGCCCCCCCACCCCCGACGTTCTCTGCAGCCGCGTGCTACGTGATTCACTGCCAATTGACTAGCTCGTATTTCTAAATGCCACCCATTGATGCAGGAGGGGGGGGGGGCGGAGTTGCGTTGTGTAACTAACTCCATCAGGGCTGAATGACTCGCACGCACAAACACGCACACACTTTGTATCTTTTCTGCCTCGCCAGCATGCAGCGCCAAATCACAAAGACCGAGATGCAAAAGCGCATACTAATTAAAGCCGCAGAGATGCAAACAGCAGGCAAGGCAAAAAAAACAACAAAAAAAAAACAACAACACATACGCCAATGCTAAAAACAAAAAAACAAAAACACCTTGTGACACACACACACACACACGCTGTAGTCCGGTTCCACTGCATGGCGGCTTGGAACAGCAGGACGACAAAGCGCCAGCGATGTCAGTGTGTGGCCTTGCTCTCTTAACTAGCCCGTGGTGAAAGCACAACACAGCTGGACAATGATTACAAGCTCACGCCGAGAGAGTCAATGGGAGGGGAGGCGGGCGGTGGGGTGTTTGCAGGTCGCTCAGTCCACTCGCACAACAAGAACAGGAAGCCCACACACACTGGGGGGGGGTTAGAAAATAATTATGCCGGGTGAGAGAATGCACACCTGAGCAGTTGTTCCGCATCGATTGGTTAGTTAACCGAGGGGGCCGAAAAAAATTAATAAATAAATAATGCGTTAGCGTAGACTATCTGTTTAAAATCGTCAAAAACCGGTAACATTTCGTTTTTGTAGCAGCCTTGACGTGAGGCTACATACAAAACTAGCTAGCAGCATTTTTTTTTCAATGAATTGATTGAGTGGAAGGATTGAAATGCACTCTTAAACGCCTTCGCTGTCATTTTTGGCTCCTATATCCGTCAGTGGCAGCGAATGACACTTTTTTCGATGAATTTTCTTTCTCTGCGCTGAAAGTCGGCCGAGAACGTCACCATAACAGCCCGAGGCGCATTTTGTTTCGTGTCGGTAAAAAAGCGGTTTGGTTTGAAATAAATAGATAAATAAATAAAATTCCCGCGCTGTTTTTGATTGATGCCGGGTGGTTTCATTCCCGCCGCATATGCTTATCTTCTCGTGTTTGTGTAATTAATTTGGGCTTAATATCAGCGCGCCTGCACGCTGCCGTCCATCATCGGCGGCTCGCTCCCATTTAGACGCTGAAGTGTTTACTTTGTCACACCGCCGAGGCGATGCTCCAATTTGATAAAGAAGGGGCCGAATGAAGACAAATCCATTACCGAGTTCAAGTAATTTTGTCATTAGCCGGCCGTAAGTGGGCCGCAACATTAGGGACACCTGCCCAATCTAGTCTCTCACACACAAACTACACAGAAAGTATTTGTCTTTTCGGGGGCTCAACATGAGCTGCAGTTCCACCGACCGACACAAAACCGGGAGGACAAGTCTATCATGACGGGACCCATGAGAAAGTCGCAAGGGGCCGAGCCCGAAATTGAAGAGGAAGTCGGCCATTTTGGTGCGATGCAGCCATCTTGGGCACCGTCCAGGCGTCGTACTTGCCAGATTGCAAATGGGGAATTTGCCCAGATGAGCCCCAATCGCAAGCAGGTATCCTAGACAGATGCCAACATTTTTTATTTTTCTATTTTGCTTACGCCATCTGATTTTGCAAAGTAGAGGCCATGGAAAAAAAAAAAAAAAAAGCAAGACGACCATTATTTTTACTTTCTTTTTTTTAAAGTAGTTATGGGTTACAGTCCGCTTGCATTGGGGCCAAGTTGGTGCAGAGAAAATAAAGCCGTGTGTGGCACCGAGTGAGCACTCTTGTACGCGCTTTTGCCACCTACTGGACTGGAGTGGAACTGAGTAATGACTATTTTATGAAATTGATTAGTAATGTTGACAAATTATTTGAAGTATTATTCAATCACATTATTTTATTTCCTCTATTCAAGTAGCGTGTTCATGTTCAAACAGTGCAAAATTGTTTGCGTTTTTCACAATCATATTTGACATATTTTGAAGCAATCAAACCACTGCTTGGTTTTCGGGACGGTACTTGGTTTGGAAAAGTTGTCTAACCCCTGAAAAAGACATTTCCAGTGGCTGCCGGAGGTGATTTTGGGCGGTTGCATTAAAAGATTAGCGCCCGCATTACACGTGAACGATGTCTGCGTCCACGTTAAGCCACTCGCTGCTGAAACTCACAAACTTTGGGGTCCCGGGGAAGTTTTTTTTTTTTTTTTGCGCCGACATCAGCATGTACTTTGCATGAGCTTTTGAATGGAGCGCAATTTTACTGACGTGTGTGTGTGTGTGAAAGAAAGCCAGATGGCTGCAGGCCTAGCTGGAGCCGAGCCGAGCCGAGCCGAGCAGAGGATGAGCTTGGAGCGGCCATGAGCTACGATTGTCCTTCACTGCGCGGGAATCCATTACGCTTTCAGGGTCGCCGCAGCCAGCCAGCGCAAACACAAACACGCGCACACTCACACACACACACACATTGAGCATCGAGTCGTGCAAGTCACAACGAGCAGATGACGAAGTGTCGTCCTCGGCGGGAGCCATATGTGTTGGTGCGTCTAACCCCTCGCTGAGATGATGACTCGTGACATCATCTTCATTTGATGTTCATATGCAAAGCATTTCTACTGACTTATTATTTAAGTTTTTTTTTTTTGTCTGTATTGAAGTGCAGTGTTGATCTTGAAATGTTGATTCATTTTGGAATATACATTTTAGAAATAAACTAATCTGAATGTACTCGCAAGTTTACTTGTAGACTAAACACCCCCAAAAAATTGCCTAATTTAGGTGATTAATCCCAATTTTATTTATTTTTTTCAGTTTATTTTACTTCAAAAATAATTTGCAAATATTGTGCCATATTAACTGTCTTTAGCACGTCTCCGAACAAAACATGGCGTTCAAGTTACCACTGGGCCTTGCAAACCAACACTGCTGGACTTCTGAGAAAAATGTCCGTCTCCATTTAGATTGTATTTAAGAATCAACGAATGCTATTTTTGAATGAAATATACGTGCCAAGCTGAAAAATTACTTTGTCTCTAATATATATATCTATGTTTTTGCTTTTGCGCTTTTTTTCTTTTTAAAACAACAAAAACAAGACTTTTTTTTTTTTTATTTCACAGATAAGACGTACTAATTGAAAATTAAATTAGCGAATATATTCGTCATTGGGAGTAAGAGTTTGAATTCCAGTTGCCGAATAGAATCGTAGCTAGCAATGAATGCGTGAATAACGAGTTCATAAATGAGCATGATGTTGGCACTCGGAAAGTTGAGGACCACCGACTTGTGCTGTACAAGTTCAATATTTGTCTGCGGCAAATTCATGAAATGGCTGCCGATTGCCGATTCTCAAATTCCATGCAGTGATGCGCATGAGCTCAGAGCGACGGGTGTTCCTCCAGGGTGGCGGGCACGAGAGGCTCAAGTGCTTGCCTTCATAATGGAAGCTACAAATTAAGAGCAAGAGAGAGAGAGAGAGATGATTGGATTTGAATCATTATCCTGGCACAGTAATTAAAGCCGCAGGGTGAATGGATGTTTGGACCGTCTGAGAAGAACGGGCTTTTTTTTTTGGGGGGTTTTTTTTTCCCTCCTCTCCCGAGCTTGTTCTTTTCGCCGTCTATTACGGCGCTCTTTTGTCGCGCCAGACTCAATGCGCTCGCCGACGAGGACTCTTAGCCATTAACGACGCTCGGCGCACATTAAAAGGAAGGACGAAAAGTTCCGTCTTGCACCAAAGGCCGCATTTACTTAACAGATCAAATCATGTGTCCAAATAGCGATTTAGTTCTGCTGAACAGAAGTAAATAAAAACAACCAAATATACAAATCGTTGTTTTTTTTTTCATATCATAACGCATATTTATCGAGGTTTAAAAAAATTTCCAAACCAAACAAGCCAATAAATGAAAATATGCTGGACAAAAAAAAAACACATCAAGACTGTCTTCATTGAATTATAACGCTGAAAGTTTTGGATGGCAAGTTTTTCCCAGAGAACGATTTGGCATGCTGCGCCGAACTTGATCCGGCCGCATCCACGCGGAGCTGTCATCTTTTTTGATGTTTTCGAAGGCCTACGCGCTTCGGCTTTTGGGATTTGTCCACATTTTTTTCCGACCAAATCAGACCGTGGGATGTTGCCGTTGACATTTCCGACAACCCGTGCAGAAAGCTCCGAACATCTCTAGTAACGCACATCTCGTCGATGGCTGGCCACGTACAATTGTGCTTTTCACTCACAAGTTTGCTTCATTTCATTATTTAAAGTTTGGCTCGGTGCTCTTTTTTGTCTCGAAAGGTCCAATCTGATAAAATGGGAAACAAAGGGCAGAGTCTGATGACGGTGACGGTTAACTCCTAGTGGTCTGTGGTGGAATTGCAATTGGGTTCCTTAAAATAATATTAAAAAAAAAAAAAGTTCCTTTGACCGAGAGTGGCCAACTGGTCCGCGTCTCATTTTGCAATTGCGAGTTTGACTTTTTGTCATCGGCGACTGCTAATATGAACGCGTAGGAAAAATATAACAAAGAATTTAACAGAGCCAAGATCAGTCTTAGCCTCTGCTCCCTTGCTCCTTGCGAGTGCTTTCATTCTGCATTTGTGTTTGATTGTTTGAGGAGCTCGCCGGCCAACTTGTCAGGCGGCCGGCCGGTTGGCTTTCGGAGCCCGTAATGTGACGAGCCGCTCTGAGGACTCGCGTCTGCTTCGGCAGTTATCTCTTAACGCCGCTCATTAGCCATAAAAAAAACGTCGATGCCAAAGCAGAGACGGGAAGTTGAACAAGTCAGAAATCCCGCCTCCTCTTCTACAAACGTTTTGTCCTTGGCGTTACCTCCACGCCGGCCAGGAATCACAACGAGTCGCGAGAAGCGTCCCAGACAATTCTTGGGATCCTCGCCACTCACTTTTAGCGCGCTAAGTTAGCCTAATGAGTGGCCAGAGCTTGGCCTGTCAACTCTGATGAGGCCGGGTGAGCGCGGCTACGACTGTCGCATCCGTGAATTGGCCTGCGAGCTGAGGCGCTGCGACATCCAGACGAACCGAAAGGCCTGGCGTGATGGAGGGACGGGGGGGGAGGGGGGGGGGGTAATGCAAGCCTCGCTAAGGTCAGGACGCACCCAAATAAAATAAATAAAATTAAAAAAAAAAAATTGCAGATGATGAAGCGTGATCACAACGACCACATGAGTAACACGTAGCCAAATAAACTGCATTACAGAGCAGGCCAAATCATTACATCAGTCAAGGGAGAATTAAACAAGCCCCCCCCCACCACACTGTCGCCCCCCCCCCCCTGCAGCACATCCCGAAGTCATATTTGGAAAATTACCCCAAAAAATAAATAAAAAAAGGCTCACAGGCAAACAACCTCATCCAGATTCGACCTCCAGAACTCCCGCTTGTTGACAAACTTTGCTTTAGGGGGACCTAGCAGGCATGGCGGGGGAGATTAAGACAGCCACTGAGATGCCAACACACACACACACACACACACACACACTTGAGGAGCGAGGCGAGACGGGACGTGCTCATACTGTCAAAACGCTTCATCGCTAGCTCTGGTGCCTAATTATGCAATAAAAAAAAACTCCAGCAGGGGCGGGTAGAAGACATCGCCCCAAAATAAAAAATCAGCCCGTCCAAGTATGAGCTGCAACCGGTGTAAAATATTTTTTTTCCCCGAGGGAGAGAGGAGCTGTGCCACAGGCCCCCAGCGACTTTTCTTTGCGACGCGGAAGCACACGAACAGGCAGACATCTTGTGTCGCGCAACATGTTGCTGTGAAGGGAAGTTGGTGCAGAGAAGCGGCAGTCAAGTCACACAATAACCCCCCCCCCCCCCCCCACAAAAAAAATAAAATAAATAAAGCCTGGTTAAGTTTGGTGATAAACACATGAGATTTTTTTTTCCTCCTGTCAAGTTGGGAGAGGAAACAAAACAAGAGCCTTAGCAACCTCCCTTTGGGGGACAAACCCCAGAGGGACGGAATGAGAAGGGTGGAGCTTGACGCGCTGCAGTCTGCATTGGTGAGCAGAGAAATTTGTAAGACCACCCACCAGACAACCCGCATCATAAAACAAAAACAAAAAATAAAAAAGTTGAAGAAAAAAAAAAAAGGAAAGATCTCTAAATGTATGTCCGTCAACGATACAGAGCTGAGGGGACTTGGAAAGCCACTTCTTCGAGCTACTTATTTTTCTTTTTTTCTCCTTCTTGGCGAGCAGAGAGGGGAAGAGTGAGCAGTTACACAATGAAGAGGGAGTTAAAAGACAGCAAACAGGCAGTGCAAACATGGATGCCTTTTTGCTGATAAAAATTGGTGCCAGCCGGTACTAGTTAGCCCCAAGGACAGCATGAGTAGCCCGCGGGTTTGTTCCAAAATTAGTTCACCAGTGATAGGAGACTAAAAATCCGATTTAAACGTTGCTGCTGCTGCTGAATGCTTTTGACGCCATTTTAATTTAATTTAATTTTTTTTAATGAAATGTCACGCTGACGACCCAACAAAATAAAAGCAGCCAGCTCGTGTTTTCCAATTCCAAGTACAATTCATCGCAAAGTTTCATGAAGTAGCCGGGTAAAAGCAGCTCCCTGAGAGAGTCGCGCTCGTGTGAAAGTCGAGATCGGGGAAGAAGAGAGGCTAGCGGCCGAGAGGCAAAATGCGGAGGCGAGCGAGGGCGAGGCTCGCCGTCAGAAAAATGCCCGCGCATTCCGAAGAGTAGCAAATCGCATCCAGAGACCTGTTAGGGAAGATGAGTGTCAAAGCGCGGGCCTGCCACCGCATTAGACACTTAATTAACCTCCTTCGACGCCGGGCCAAAGCTTTGGCTGCGTGGCCGCTCCGTGGATGCTAATATTTGGCCTTCCGCAGTGGGTGTCGACGACTTAGCCCATCCCCCTTTTTGCAATATGTATGCCACTTGATTGCGCAGTAATCCCCGCGCTCCTGACCTCCAATTTTTGCTGGTCCCAATAAAAGCCACTTAGCAGTGTAACGCTCGTTGAAACGCTCCGCCTCTTTGGGTGCCATCCGACTTGGCCTGCTTTTAACCCTCTTTTCTACACCGAAACCCAAATGCATAATTACATTTTATTTGCCAAGAAAAATATATGAATACTTTTACTACTAACTGACACATTCTTTACGTGCGTCTGCTACATCTTACAAGATCTACAACGAAGACTATCGATGTAACATTTTTCAGTTTCAGCACAATATCAAGTGAAAAAAAATAAATAGAAGCTGCCGATTGTCAAAGGATTTAACATTTATTTCTACCTTACACATTTTTTTCCACAATTACCCAAATCACCTACCTATCTTGGACAAAAAAAATAAAATAAATAAAATGATATATATTTTTTTTAAACAAAGAGTAGCGTATATTAAGCAAAATAGTGACTTTTATGTCAATAATTTTTACTTTAGCAACACCCCAAAAATCCCAACAGTCCTTTTGTTCTATAAAATTCAAACAACAACAATGGAAATGTCCTTTTGATGGCCAGATAATGTCTTTCTTTCTGATTCTGATTTCTGATTTAAAATCACCAGCGTAACAATTTGACATTTGCTAAACTTCAATTATTTGCATGCTATTTAGTAGTAGTAGTAGTAGGTAGTGTGTGTGCATGTAAGAATGTGTGTGTGTGTGTGTGTGTGTGTGTGGGGGTGTGGGAGCCACTTTCAAGCAACTGGCTGAAACTTTGTCATTCGGAAACATATCGATATCCGACACTTGTGTGATGCCCCTCAGAGGTGAAGGTAAGCAGAGCTGCGTAGACTTTTGCTGGTTGCGCAGACTAGCATGAAAGAAGAGCTTTAACTTCTATAATAAAACAAAAGGCATAATGTCTCCAAAGTGACACCGCGAGGCCTTTTGAGAGCAAGGAGGAAGCGATCACACGACAGCGCAAACAGCCCGGCAGCCGTTTTTTGTGCGAGCCACGTTTGAAGTGTTTGAATCAATGCGCGCGAGCTAACATACATCCGAACACAAACAAACACGGAAACACACAAACACCGGCACGCGCTGATACCGCAAACACAGAAACAAAATAAGAGTCGAGCATCCAAACGCGGCGCGGAAAGCCGAGTGTCATCTTCAAAAAAAAGGACGGCTTGAAAAGAACGCGCCGCCTCCCCCTTCCTCCCCCGACTCCCGATACATGTTCAAAGGCCGTCCATTAACCTTTTGCTCACACAGGCCCCCCGTGTGATCTAGCGCCGTCAGCCCAGGGCTTTGAAGACCCCCGCACGGCGCACGGGCACGAGCAGGTGAAAGCGAAAAAAAAAACACGCGGCGGCGGTGAGAGACGTGCGTTTACAGCAACGCGCCGTGAGGTGAGGACAGCATGACAGCAAAGTGTTTTGGGCGAGGGCTGTCACATCATCATGTAGTCATCGCCGAGGTGAGAAAATGGATGAAAAAGCCGAAGAAGTGACAAGATTGCTGCTGGTGTCGTTAATAAGATGAGGCGGCAACGGGGAACTCCAGATAACAAATTTGGCAGCCCGAGGAGCCTCAAACTTCAACAGCGCCAAAAACAAAAAATCATAAAGCAGTCAAATGAGAGCGTGTTGGAGCAAGCGTGCTCATTTAATAATGCATACCGACAGCGTGTCAGAACAAAACAAACAAAATGCGTGAATGCGACGGCACGCTTCAAAATGGTTTGCCTGGCAAACGTTGCCATTGATTTTGCAGTTCCGCGTCGTTTTGTGTGGCATTAAATATTTTAAGGACACAAGAAAGATAAATATTAGCGTTGTAAAATTAACACGTTGCAATAAGCAAGTGTTGTGTCCTTTTCAACAAGAAATGTGCACACATTGATGACAAAAATGTCGCCCAGTAGACACAACAACCGGTGATACGGGGAATGCGTTTGTAAGTAACACTCAATTCTAATATTAAAAAAATATATATATATATATATATTTTATATTTATTATTATTTAATTTATTTTATTATTTTTAAAAAAAAATTAATTATATATATATATTTTATTTTTATTTTATATATATATATATATATATATATATATATATATATATAATAATAAAAATATAATAAAACATTTGATTGGTGGGGAAAAATTTTCAATGCTTCATCCAAATTAATATTTTCCAATTTTCCAAATTCTGGCCATGTTGATATCTCCAATCCGATGACAGTGCCGGTGCACAAAACCTACGTGAACTCCGCCGCAAACTTGCATGCCTGTTAGTCAACTTCTTCGATTATTCCCACGCCAACTTTTCATTTCCGCACATTAGCAGGCAGATTAAAATAATAATTAAGTGCCGATGCGATGCTTTGTTGGCGGCAGTTTACAGGCAAGAGATGTCGCGGCGTATGTCTCCGACTTTCTTGAGCGCGCTATATTGAAAACATGCACAAACAAATGCCTTTTTTGTTTTTTTTTTTTTAATTGTAAAGTGCGTCGGGAAGGTCGACCCGCCCATCAGACGGCGGCGCTTTCAACGGGCGCGTTGCCATAGGAGTAGTAAAGTGCATTAAGAAGTGATCAAAGCGTTTGTGCGTGCGTCTATACATCCCCCTTCAAAAGACGCCGACAACTACGGACAAAATGAAGAAGTGATGTAAATGTAAAAAGAACAAAAACAAAACATGAAGGCGATGCAGCGCCACGGCTTTGTGAATCAATAAATCAACAGAAGCCATAGCAAGGTTAGCGGCATCGCCTCTCGTTATGTTATTTCGAGACGGCTGCCAGGAAATCAATTGTGTTATGAATTAAAAGAGTCAGTGGAATTAGAATTTCAATATTATCCAATTGCCGCTGCTCGGCTGCATAATGGATGTTTGTTTGGAGGTGAACTTTTCGGTACATTTATATAATCGAGGTATATGTCGGAGACAGATTGTCAAAATTTGGACTCAAGGGGGAAACACTGCAATTAAAAAATAAATAAATAATTCAAAATAAATAACTGAAAAATGTTAGTATGACCTAAAAAGCAGAGCAAAGGGACCTGAGAGGATTGGTTAGCCACGTGAAATTAGCAACTGGTCAACAGATTCATTTAGCACCTCATTTTTAATTGATTTCATCTCCTACATTTCAAAAATTTAAAATTCAAACTGCTCACTTTGAGTCTTATCGTAACGTCCCAACACAAATAAGTCAGGCCGCCGCGGCTAACGTCTGCTTGTTTCACAGCGCTAATGCTAGCTTAGTATTGCTAGCGCTGTTATTTATTTATTTATCTATGTATTAGCATTTTATTACCACTTGACTTGCTTTTATGAATGACCATGTTTGAGATTTGTACACACCGGTCATCGGTTGCGCGTTTTTGATTTTTGGATTTTATGCAACCAGAACCACGAAAAGTGAAGGTTAGCAAACGCGCACATTGAGCAGGCGATCAAATAATAACTGCAAATTTACAATTGTCGATCCAGTTAGTTAGTCATACCAAGAGTTGACTTTCATATTTGTTATTTTCACATTTCATATTTGATGTACATCCGCTCAAAGCAGACGCACACATTTTTTGTTGGCTTGTGCTAGTGTGCCTAATCAAGTGACGAACGAGAATATCCCGTGTATCACAGAAACAACGCACGTGAATAGTAGAAAATGTAATTGGAAAAAAAGAAAACAAAACACGGGGAAGCGAAGGGGGAGGACAGTTGTAATATACAAGCTGAAACGAGTAAGGCAGTTCCCTCCGTGGCGTAGAACACAAGTAAGACGCATGAGCCTTCGTGAGCGCATTTGCAAATTGAAACATGTCACAAGCATTATGTGCTGAAATGACTTACAAATAGCCGCATAATGGCCGCGCTGCCGCCGCCGTGAAATAGCGCACGGCGACGCGCGGCGCAGCAAGGTTAGAAGCGTGTTAAATGAAAGCCGGGTTGTCGGGGGGGGGGGCTGTGTTCGTCACATTAGGCAAGCCGAATGGATTTTTTTGGGGGGGGAGTGTTGAGGGTATGTGTTTGGCGTCCCAAACAATTGACGGCACGTTCCACGTTTGTCAGGCAACGTGTCATTCGGTCAAGGAGCCCGAACGCTTGTGGGCGGGGAGCGACTCAGATGATTATTAGCTTACATTTGGTCCACAGAAAACGAATAAAGCCATGCCGTTGCTTATTTAAAGGAGAAATCAAGTCCAAAATGTCCCCAAAACGTGGTGTTCTGATTAATATTGTGTTTGTGGAATATGAATTGAGGATCAAAAAGGGGACGGCCATTTTGCCACTTGCTGTCGACTGAAAATGACGTCACAGCTGCTCGTTTTGTGAACGTCGCATGAGCAAACCCAGAAAGCAGACGAGCCATGATTTGGTTGTGACCGGAGCATTTAGGCCAGCTGTGAGCAAACTACGGCCCGGGGGCCACATGCTGCCCGTTAAATGTTTTAATCTGGCCCGCCGTACTTGGAAAAAAAGGAAATGAATAAACCTTGTTAATATTTTCTAAATATTGTGGCGAGTCAAAGCCAGATATTTTGTTGCCATGCTTCTGTTCACTTTCATTTAGAATTAAATGTATTTTTTTTTCTCCGGTGAGGTGAGATTACCAAAACACTCCATCCATCTGCTCCTGGTCCGGCCCCTCTGTCAAAATTTAGAACCCATTGTGGCCCGCTAATCAAAAAGATTTAGGCACTGTGATGTCATTTTCAGTCCGCCGCCTGGATTTTGCTGCTGAATTCAAATTCCCCCTCGTACAGTACAAACAAAACTAGCCACAATTCCATTCACGACTCAATTTAGAGATCACAAAGCAAAAATGCGGACCGAGTCGACCAGAAACCGATTATGCTCACATTTGAGGTATCCCTCTAATATTAAAGGGAAAATAATAGTTTTAAAAAGACAAAAAGGGGGCAGGCCTTCACATGACACCGTCAAGCCAAGTGCGATGAACCTGCAGCTTCCGAAATCACTTCTGATTAGCCCTTTTAAAAGCTTCTCGTCACATCACAAAATGGCCTATTCGGCTAAATTCCATCTCCATTGTTCTTATTCCTCGCTCCTCCCGCTCCTCGGGTCAAGGCAATAAAAGGGAATTAAATAAATGAATTAAAATTCCGCCGCCCAAATGAGCAGTGCGGTGCTGCGGGGGCGAGCGTGGATCTTTTTACATACACGTGTGCCGGAGTCCATTAGTGGGAGAAAAGATTGGCGCTCGCGCCTCGGGGGCTGGATACACGTTCAATTGATTACGAATGCATTATTAATGCCGTCTGAGGGGTCAGCTCGCGGAGCCGGATGTCTCGTACCCGCTCGGATGCACTGCATACATACAGGCGAGACGCTCGGCATCACTTGGGATATTTTGAGCGATATAAGATTAAAATGGGATGGGGGGGCCAGCGTAAATTTGCTCGTCCATCGACACATCAGAAAACAAATCTCTCTTCACAATTTTGCTATCTGACTAAACAGCGCAGCTCTGCTTACCTCTTGAATCCGTCACTTGAAAATGGTTGGCGAGTCACGTGCGGTGAAGAAACTTAACGTGGGGGCAGTTTCGTCAAAGATCTCAACGTTACGTAACAAAGGGGCGAAAGCGAAAGTGCACAAACGACTCAAAACAAAACAAAAGATTCTCAACATTGGTTCATTTCCGGACAACGCAAACTTGACAGCGTGGACATGTTCGTGCCGCTAACGTTTTTTTTTTTTGTGGTTGATGAATAAATTCAATGTACGTTTTTTTTTCGTTTGACAAAAGCGGAAAAAGTCAAGCCCGGAAGCGTCCGCTGTACACTCAAAACAGCGCCAGAGGGCGAATGTAACAACGGTTGGGCGAACGAACGCAACGCTCCAAAAGGAGCAGAATGAAAAGAAAAGCAGCTCCTCGCCTCCTCGACTCGGTGGTCAACGAACACGGCGGGGAATGCTAATCGCAGTGCTGACACAAGCACAAACAACAAATATTTACATCCCCGCCCCGTTCCCGCTCGCTTTCACTCCACGACTGCTTCATCAACTGGCACGTCACCATGACGACCGCCCCCCCCCTCCCCTCTGCTTGCTAAATGTCCGTCACCCAGAGGCCGGTTGGCACAGCAGCGAGCGGGAGCGTGGCAGCAGATGGCGAGCTGCTGCGTGTGTGTCAGGCCACTAGCAGGACACCCAGCAGTCCCGACGACGCTTCCTCTACCGCCTCCAACGTCACGCAGCCGAACCAGGTCACCTGCTGCCAGGCGTGAAAAAGCATCACGAACGCACACGGGAAATGACAACTTTGTCTCGGAATTGGCGTTTGGGAACGGATGAGACGTAGAATGGAAAAATAAAAATCCAACCCAATGATTGGATCGTGTAGAAAAGTTTGATTTTTTTTTTCTTTTATTTCCTGTAATTAATTTGGAATGGTAGCGTTTTTCCTTCTACCATTTTGACAGCGAGGCAAAGTTTCAACATTTTTCCATGAATTCCAAAGGCATTTTTTTCCTGGGTAAAATTTGGAATTTTGTGTTAATTGGATTTTTTTTAAGGAATATTCAGACTCATGGGAAGTTTGAAATTCCATGAAAGTGTCAAGTATGTCTTGAAATGCTGAATGACCTTCGGCGAATGGTTGGAATCCGTTGAATCGGTTACGAATCGGTAAAATAGGTCACTTTTTTTTTTTTCTTCACAAGGTCCAACATCTTTTTACATTGGAACGGTTTAAATCGGTTGAAAATTGGTAAATTGTATGTAAAAATGTGTATTAATGGGGAAAATAGTTGAAAAGACGTACATGTAAAAAAAAAAACGATAATAAATGGAATATATGTAAAGAGACTGCTCTTCAGCATCGCCGCAATCATGAAACGACATTCCGGCCGACATACGGTAGCGTTACACGCACGGATTGGCCGCGCTCCGACTCGTCAGCAAACACACACGTCGCCCCCCCCCCCGCACCTCAGCTCACCGGGACACGTTTGCTTAATCAAGTGCAGCGCCTTCCGAGCCCGGTCAGCAAGTCGATACGCTTACAAGCTACACGCCGCGGCTCCCATGTAAATATTACATGCTCGTTTGCAACAAGCCTCGTCTGAACGCGTCGGAAGCGAACGCGCCACGTCGCAGGGGGTCAGGGAAGCAACGTATTACGCGGCGCGTCGTTTATAAATAAACAACATGTGCAATATTGAATGTACAGTCTGGCGAGTACGATGAGAGCCGGATTTCATTCACGCGCTGTTCCACTTGATTACAGCATTCATTTGCCTTGGCGTGGCGCTCTATTCGTTTTAATCAAGATTTGCATTTATTTTGGGCCAATATCTGATTGATGTCGGGACGTGTTGGACCAATCCCAAAAGCATCCTAATGTGGTTAATGTCCAGACTACAAAAAAAAACACAAAAAAAAAACCAAAGGCTCGCTTTCATCATTTGAGCCTGATGAATTCTGGCATTGTCATCTTTGGAATATGCCCGATCCATCAAAGAGGGGGGGGGGGAAATCCATTCATGATGGGAGGGGAAAAAAAACATGTTTCTCATTCACTATATTCCAGTGACACATTTTTGGAAGGCGCACATAAACATTGCGGAACACGGCCAAAATGTTGCAGAGCGTCCACAGGCTTGGCGAGTCAGCTTGCTTTACAATAGCATAAAATTCATGATTTATTATTACTATTATTAATATTTTATTTATTTAATTTTGCTTTCGCACTTCTGATGTTGTAGTTTCAAACTATCCAGCAAGTAGAAAAATGTTTTAATATTCTTTAATGTTTGACAACGGCATTCTTTGGACAATTATAAGTCTCGCTAAGGTTAAAAAATCTTTACATTGAGAGCTAAACTATGAATTATTATGAGCAAGCTTGAGATTGGCCCTCCGCTCGAGTGACGTGAAAAGAAAAGTAGCAGATCAAATTGAGGAGAGAAAAACGATTCACCACAATAAAAATGACAATGAGAAGAGTTAGCAACTACAAGTTGCTAGATAAGCTAACAGTTAGCCTAGCTTCCTGAAATTATTCTACAACTACTACTTCTTTTATTTCACTCTATTTTGTCACAGGTCAGTCGTGGAACTCCAACATTCTTATTAATTGTGTGTGCCGTGTTGGTCGTCTGAAGTAAACCAAACACACACGCGATAAGAGCACTAAGAACACACGCGTGTTAAGGTATCACACGCTCATCGTGTGTTGGCTCTCTCACATTTAAAAAAAATAATTAGGCGTAATAATGTACCTTGAGAGGATGGCGCCACGTGACTTAGAGCCACGACGCACGTCAACGCGATCCAGACTGCGAGAGCCATGATGGACGGCGGTCGGTGGCGGTGAAGCGGCGGAAGGGGATGGGAGGGCTCAGCTCACGCCCTCTCGGGGTGCCAACCTAAAAGGCCAAAGGAGAAAATATGTCACCGTTGTTGGTTTCCAGCTTCGACGGTCAGGTAGCTTGATGGTGACGGAGTCGGCGGCGTGCGGCGAGCCACGGCGCGGCGACAGCTGTCCCCACAAGCGGCTCGTCACTCCGCTGCGATTGGATGCTTGATTGAATCAGACTCGCGACATATGTCGCGAGGCCGTTAATGCGGCCATATTCAACACGTGCACGGTATGAAAAAGTAGTCATTGTGCGCCGGTGTGTGCGTGCCCGCGCGAGCGAGTCGGCAGTGCCGCAGGACTTGCACATCTCATTTGCCTAATGAAATAAATCACAATCTGGAACTTTAGCTCTTGATTTTTTGACAGTAAAGCCTGCTCCGGCCCTCTGGGGGCTTAAAGAGCGTAAACAGCCGAGACGTGACTGCTGAGGCTCACTCCCGCTGAGCTTGCCGCCACCGTCTGCGTGTGTGCGCGAGTACGCGTGCGTGTGTGCGCGTCACTCGCTCTTTTTGGATTGTGGTGGACTGCGGTGGCAGGGCGACGGCTTTCAGAGGATCGCTTTCATCCCTGCCAGCCTCTATCCCCTTTATTTGATGGATGCCACCAACATCCGCACAAATTGTTAATACAAGTTTACGACGTAGGGAAAAGTCACTTCGGGATCGATAATAAATCAATCAGGGGTTTCGCTGCAGGACAAAGAACCTCGACGCGTCATCTTATGAAAATGTGCGGGACAACATTCGATGGTTAATTTGCAAGCCAACTGACGAAGTAACTAATCGAGCAACCGGCCTGCAAACCAAACAACTTTCATAGACCACCAACCAGCTGACCAATTATAGAACCAACAAACCAATTCATGAGCAAAATAATTGGGAAAACAACTAGTCACTCACAACTAATCAACAAACAAACAAATGATTAGCCAACTAACTTGATTGATTAGCCAAAAAAACGCCAAAGGATTAGCCAACTAACCAACAAACGATCAAAGCAACCAAGCGGCCAACTAACTGAGCGATCAATAAACCAAAACTGACCTTCCAATTATCAAATAACCAACTAACCAATCAACGAATTTGCCAGCTAACTGGTTGAGGAACCAAAAACAAACTAATTGGCCACGTAACCGATCGACAAACGGACCAACAACCAACAAGTGACTAGCCAACAAACTGCCGGACTGACCAACAAAAAACTAAACCGGTTGATATGTCAACGAACTGATTGATCAACTAAATAACCAAGGATCCGACGGACCAACAACCAACGTGAGTAAGCAACAAAATTGACCTCAACCGAAAATAGCCAACGTTTTCGAGTGTCATGCGGTTTGCCGGGTGCTCATCTCGACGCCATCCCTTCATCATCCCACATTTGGCTTTCCCTCCTCCTCCTCCTCGCACCCCTCCTCGCGCTGACCTTCTCTGATATTTACCCATCTCCCCGGTGGCACTGCCCGGCCCAAAGCTGCGACCTGCTGGGTGTCGCCGGGCGGATTAGCGCGCCGGCGACGAGGGCGAGGCGAAAAATGTATCTTCTCCCCGCACGTCTACTGTACGTAGACGGCTCGCGTTGCGGCTTTAAATCAGGTGTTTGTGTCAGCGCCGACGATGACCGGCAGCTGAGAGAAAAGGACAAGACCGGAGGGAGCGAGGACGAGAGAAAAACAAGAGTAAAGAGACGGTAATAACTGGTAATAGATGTGCCCGAGGACGACGGCTCCCCCCCTCCTCTCTGCAATTAAACGCTCAGAAATCGGCCGCCTCCCGCTGAGCGAAGGCCCCCTTGTTTCTTTCCTTCTCTTAAACTTTTGAGCTTTTAATAAGAAAAATCAGTCCCCCCCCTCCCCCCTCCCAGCACCAACTTCTCCCCGGTAACTGCTTCAGTCTGTACCTTTGGACAATAGCTCTCCTGTAGCCTCGAGATGAGGAGAGCGGGGAGAGAGGTCATAATGACAGCGGAGGGTGCACGGGTGGTGGGGGGGGGCAAAGTGGTATAATGGTTTCTATTTTGTGACCCAAAAAGAGGAAAGCCAGCAAGGTGCGCTTTTAATGTAGTGGGAAGGAATGATGGATTAAAGGAAACAACGGCATGACAAGACGAAGGAAAAGGAGGGCACAGCAGAAACCCGAGTTAATCGCAAACACGAGAAACGGAGGAACAAATGAGCTAAAAGGAAGGAACGGTTCTTGAAGAATATTTTCTTCTTGAAAAAACAAACAATTGGGAGTTCATTCTTGAATTTTTTTTTGTCAAGTGAACTGTTATCTGAAAAAAAAATCAACAGTTTTTGTAAAAAGGTTTTTTTTTCAGATGCATTCAAAAACATTTTGGAGAAAATATACCGTAAAAATATGTACTCTGAAAAAAAAAAATAATATTAAGAGCAAACTTCTTTAAGGAGAATTTTAATCGAAAAAAAAAACATTCTAAATAAAAAAAAACAACATTCTGTTTTGTGGAGTCACTTGTTTGGATAACTTCAAATTCACTTTTTTTTTTTTTTTTTAAGAAAAAAAAATTTGCGATAAAATATGTTCACCAGAATAAAGAAAAAAAAAATTGTTTTTTTTCCTAGATTTTTTTTTTTCAAAATTATTTTCTTATTCCAAAACAGTTTTATTTCTTTTTGGGGAGAAAAAAAATACCTAAAAAAAATACATTAAAAAATCAACCTGAACTAAGGCCGAATCTTTCTCTGACAATGAAAAGAGGCGAACGGTGTAATAATAATAATTAAAAAAAAAAAGCAATGGTATGATACCATTCTCCCGGACAGTCGCCATTCCGTGAGTCGGCGCCCCCCTTCCGGGTGCCTCCGAGCCAACTTCCGCCGCCGTGAGCGCTGACGAGCCCGAGGCCGCCACTCCTGACCTTTCGCCCCTTATCGCATGCGCCGCTATTTTAACAGAGCAGAAAAATCGTCATCGCCGTCGCGAGATGGGAGACGAGGGAGCGATTTGACGCCGCCGGTGGGAAACGCTTTGCGGGCGGGCGGAGACACAAAGCGTCGGCGTCAACGGCATGGACGCCGAAACGGCAACCGGTGTAATCTTCTTTCCCGAGGTCGCCTTCCGCGCCTGCCGCTATTCATTTGCGGGCGGCCTTGATCCAAAGCAAATAGCCTCATTATCCTCTTCCAGCGGATCATTTCGATAATCACCGCCATCATTAAGATCAGTTTGCTTTCCATCCAGAACAGCGTGTCTCTTAATGCAGCGCGGCTGACAAGGCCCATTTTTCCATCACACAAAAAGAAGAAGCTTTTCGGAACATTACCCAATCCGAATGGAAAAGGAGAGGGAACAAAAAAGAAAAAGGCTTTGCATGGACGCCTTTTGCTGAACAATGAAGAAAAAGCTGGTGAAGTTCAACTTGGGAGAAACGGATCTCACGTTCACGTAAACGCGGACTTGGGCGGCGGCCGCGGAGTGCGAGACAAAAAGTCATTCAAGAGTGAGTCATCGCGACGACACACGGCTGATGATTGGCGTTTCCGTTTCACAAGTTAACGTCCGCGTGAGGACGCGCTCGCAAAGCCCACCGGCATCTCGACACATTTCGAGACGAGCGAGCCCCACGTTGCCGCGAACGAACGAACGAACGCGAGCATGCCGACCAGAGGGATGCAAAGTGGCAAGTGGAACAAAACGTGAAAGAGCATTTGTTTGGGAAAAATTTGACAGATTAGCCTCGCGGCCACGCCGCCCCCCCCCCCCCCCCACTGCACGATTTCCATGGCGTCGTTTCCATTTCCCGTGTTTGCGCCGAGGATGACAGTAAATAGCGGCGGAGGGAGGCGATGATTTGCCTCCTAGCAACAGGCGGCGATCAAATTGGCACAATCACGTTTCACTTACAAAGAGAGCCGTGCCGCGTGAAATATTTGTCATCACGCAAAAATAATCCACCGACTCGGACGCAAATTGGAATGAATCAAGGAGGAGACGCAATTTTTTTTATTTTTTTTCCAGACTCGGCGAGGACGGGGCATGCGGGATTATCGTAGTTTGATGGGACTGCTGAGGATGACAAAAAAAAATAAAATAAAGGTACAAGTCGCACGGGGGGCGCTAATTCTGCCCGTGACTCATCCAGTGCTGACCCCCCCCCCCAACGTTTTTGGACTACAGGGAGCAATACAAGTTGTTGGCGCAATAAAAGCAGGAGGAATCATTAATTACACGTTCACCCCTCCATAAAACTAATCACTTTCTTAATCGGAGATAATCGTGATGTGATAAATCGTCGTCGCCGTTTAAAGCCGCCCGAGGCCATCGTGACGCGTCGAGTGTCGGCTGTCACCGAGTTGACGTCCGACGGCCAATTTGATTTAACGGTTTCATAAAGTCGGCCAAGAAAATCCAATTATCATCGGCCTTTGTTTGTATGACGGCAGGCGGCAGTTAGCCGGCGAACAAAAAGTTGGCCTGGCACGCCACGTTTGACAACATTGTGGCGTGATGACACGAGAAGTCGCAATTAGCCGCGTTTTAACGATGAATCAAATCAAGTTAATCAAAGGAAACTTCAAAATCACGAAAATATTCTGGAACTTTAGGAACCCTTGACAGTAAGAACCGTTGCTCAAGCAAAATTGCTTTGGTTGCCATTGACGGAATAATCCGTTCTACCCGTGCCATTGCAGCAATGCCAAAATAGTTAGCAGAATTTATCGTCCGATGGATCAAACCAGAAGAGTCGACGTTCTATCCTTAAATTTAAAAATAGGAAAGCCATTTTAAGCACTATTGTGCCCCCCCCACGTCCCTTCAAAACCTCCATCTGCAATACAAAGCCAGAATCAATACGACCGCATAGAATAGAATATGATAGCATCTTGTATAAACCAGCGCCCTCCTGCCCCCAATCTCCCCCCCCCTTCCTTTCTGTTATCTTCCAGTTGAGTCCATATCTCTAATCTTCCTAATCCTTTTTCGGTGACGCTATCACTGGCAAAGGCAACATAATAGCATTCCATATCAAACCCATTCCATTACATTTGCATTGACACTCGGCGGCGGCGTTGAGAACCGATCATCGGGCATGTTTTGCGGGGGTCAGACCAGCCTAACACGTCTCCGTTTTACCCCGATGGGTGTGGGCTGTTTCTAGAACGACACCATTGAGATGAGCCCCCGTGCCGACGGAACATCGGAGCTCTTGTAATGGCTCGCGTATGAGGGTCGGCGTGTTTGATGACTGACTCGGCGGTGGCGTCGATTGGGAATATAAGACTCCCTCCGGGTCGGCTATGTGGCGGCGGCGTGAGGAAACAGAGGCAGCGAGGGGTGAAAGCACAGACAGACTTTAATGGATACGTGCTTTAAGGGCGTGGAAAGCGTTCAAATTTCATCACTCAAGGATATTTATTTATTTATTTTTTTTGCTTTGACTTAAGATCGCAGCTTTGGAGGGTGGCAATGAACTCAACTCACTTCACAGTAAGCAACAGTTTGTCAGGTAGAATTTGCTAACACAAGCTGACCAATAACATTGGCGTTGTTTTTTTTTTTTCATATACGCAACTGATATTAAAACTCAAAAGCTGGATGATGCATGTAGATGGATAATATAAGAGTACTCACTGGCATTAATTCTTTCTCCTCGGCAAAAAACCACTAATATTATTGTAGATTACGGAAAAGCTGAGACATCTCCATGTACGACACTGCCCTCTAGTGGTGACGGTGATTTTTTTATTTTTTTTAAGCAAATTCGGCACAAAATTGACTTCTCTTCATTTGGCCACGCGCAACCACTCCATGCACATTTGATTATCATTATCTCTATTTTTTTTTGCAGCTGCGCCAATAGGGAATAGAAGACGATTCGGCTTTCCGACAGCAGCATGAAGAAACGAGGGGGTGAGATGGTGGAAAAAAAAAAAAAAACAGAGCGACTTTAATGGACGTGCGCTTTAAGGGAATGTAAAAGAGACGAGGGAACGTGCGGAACTCAAACAGGACTGGTGAGGTTGTCAAAGAGGTAAACGCAAAAGGGGAAGACGGAGTCTTCAACAGTCGCACTTAGATAGTGCACACGCGCACGCTTGAGTTGATTCGGCACTTTAGGGGGAAAAAAAAAACGAGGAGCCAATAAGATGCTATCGATGACATACTGCACTGCTGTATGCATTGCGGTGACGCAATCAATTCGCAAATGGGAAAACGTCCAAACAATGAAAGGTGGGGACGTCGTGAGCATCTGTCCAAAAAAAAAATATAATTCTCGCTGTGCAATCATATCAAGTGTCATTATTAAATAAGAGTCGCCTCTTGCATGCTGAAATTAAAACAAAAGAAACAAAAAACCCCTTTCTAATGACGTCATGCTACGCTTACTTTTAAGCTTGAAATAAAGCCACTTTTTCCACCGTGAACTTTGGACACATTCCATTAACCTTTGGAAAGAACTTGGAAGAATTGACCAAAGCGGCCATGCACGGTAAATTGCTCCAAATTCTATTGGGGCCATTAAAAGAAAACCAGATGTCGAAGTTTTCTCATCTGGCGTAGTTTGGGTTCGAAATTGTCGTTCATGCATCAAGAAGTTATTTTTTCAATTTAGCAAAATGAACAGTCTCGATGATTTCCTTTTTTTTCCCCCCACAGGCTAGATACATTTTTTTTTCTTTTCTTTTTGTGACAAATTGGATGTTCCGGGTCGCATGCACACGGCTTGTCATCTCTGCACACCGGATGAATATCCCGAGTAGCTGCGACATGTTGGTCAGATTGTTTTGTCTATGCGGCCCGGCGTAGCGCGGCCCTGCGATCTCTCGTGGCAAGCGGCGACCTTGTCGGCGCTCATTACGTCCGCTAGGACAGGAGGTAGCGAGCGGCGGCCGTCAACGCTCAACCCCGGCCGGGACGTGACCTCGGCGTTCCACCGGCGCCGTGTACACTTGATGGACGAACATATCCGTCGATGGATAGCAACCCGGTTCCGAGCCAGCCGGTTCCCGAGAAAATAGGCCGGGGTGCATCTCAGTCTTCTCGTCGTCAGCCTCGCAAATCAATAGAAGCGAAATGAATAATTCACTCCGAGCGTGAGGCGTAAACAACAAGAGTGAGTGATAACTTACAAGACGTTGCGCTAGCACCGATAGCGTGATTATGCTAATGTTCTGAAATTGAACTCCCCCTCCGCCTCGGTCGGATCGCAGCTCCCCGCATGTCCCGCGGCTGTGAGTGGCAGGCTCTGCTAGATCCAATCCACATGACCTCCCCCAGGGTGGGTTAAGGTGTTGTTTTGATCGCTTGGGTGGCTCCGCCCACGCGACGCATTTTCACCAAAAAAGAAAAAAAACGTTGTGACCCATTTCCGTGATCCTTCATGAAGAGATGCCACCGAAGGGAGAATCTGTTGAATGTGTTCTCCCGGCGCCGCAGAATGCCAAAGGTGCTAGTATCTCATCTTAGTCGCTCTCAATGGACCACAAGCAAATAAGATGCTCTTAACACTTTTTTTTTTTTAAACTTTGTTTCAAGCTTTTTGTTTTTTTTTGTTTATTTTTTTTCATTTTTGCAGTTCGAGTCACATTTCGTCTTGAAATGAATGAATCTCATTCATCCACCGGACTCGACTCAAACGCATCGATCTACGCGTCGTCGACATGGCGGTGAAAGGATATACGAAACTTTGTTAAGGTGGACTCGAGGGGCTTCAAATAAAATGAAAACAAGAGGGGCCCCGAAATTGAACCCTGAGGAACACCATACAGAAACAAATTTATTTGGTTTCTGCCATGATGAAATTTAAAACATATTTTAGAGGAATTGGTTTTCATGCCCATAGAATTTGAAGACCTCTGTCGGAGAGTTCACGAGAAACTTTGTTTGTCTATCGACACGCTGCAAACTTTGATGCATTTTTTTTCTCCATCCTTGACTGTCACGAGTTCAACAAAAAAAAGACGCGCGTTATCAATGTCTTTTTTTTTTTTATGCGAACTTTACGGCAGCCCCATCCATAAGATCACTTTCTATTAAAAAAAAAAAAGTCTCAATAGAGTCAAACCTTTTTGCAGATAATGCGTGTTCACTCCTAACTGGCCAAGATAAAAGGTGATTAAAGGAAATGGATTCATAATTGTTGAGTCACCTTTGGGAATTGCTCGTAAACTAAAGACAAGCTTTAACTGTGTGTGTGTGTGTGTTCAGGAGATGAACACATAATTGTGACTTGACTGTCTCACACACACACACACACACACCCCCCAAAGTCGCATATGCACACAGAGGAGCCCACAGGGGTGCCACATGTGATGTTGACCCACTTTAGATGTGTGGCACAAAGTGGAGCAGGGATCCAGAACATAAAAAAGAGCGAGTGACATTTAAAAATAGGCTGGGCTTTCTTTTCATCGACGCCGTACAATGGAAGTATCCATCTTTGGTGTCATTGAGAACTTCATCTCATTATGCTGTCACATCTGCAGCGGGCCGCTTCAACCGCAGCCACGCCAGGCAACCGATGGCACGTCACTTCCACTTAGTTGGCAGCGACACCCAAAACACTCACACACTCTTGGTTACCTGAGACTGTCACTTTATATCGCGGCAAAAAAAAGATCGACAGACGTAGGGCAAAAAGACATATTTTACACACGCACATTTATGACCCCACGGCTGGACAAATAATAGACTTGTCTTGAAAATGTCCTCGCAAGCGTATCTGCAATTAAATCCACACTTTTCCCTCCTTCGGCCATTGTGGTTTAAAAAAAATAAATAAATCAAGAATATATTTTATCTTTTCGAACGGTCGCCAGTTACAACTTTCGGGTGATTTGATTCCTCCTCACAAGTGACGATCCGATCGCAAAACTTCAGCATAAGGCCAGCGAGAAGGCTCTCTTGAACCAACTCGTGATCGGATTGGCTATCGCAACGGTCTGAAACTCGATTGACTTTGACAGAACAGTTGCCTGCACGATTGCATGTGAAGGCCTCGGAAGGAATAGTGCGTGCTACTGGTATTGTGAAATCTGCCTGGCAACACGAGCGAGCTGAATTCTGATTGGATAAAAACTCTCACCTCATAAATAAATAAATAAATAAATAAATAAATATCTTGTAGCTTTGTGCATGGAAATTGAAAGTGGAGCATGACAAGATGTCTTTGTGGCTTTGCGCTTGCAGACCGCCTTCACACAAGCATGTAAATGAGCCACACAGGCATCGTAGAGTTTGCACTCGTAACTCTGGCTCGGGCAGCTTCCAGCCTTTAATGTGCACGCACATAAATTAGGCCTGAGATGAGTGCACTGGGGCTTATCAACACGCCGCGCTCTCCCAACAAGACAGGCCATGCCGGGAACGGTCCTAATTTAGAGCCGTTTGCGCAAACGCAACCAAAGTTTGTGCGGCTCCTTTGAAGCTCGCCACCTGTCGGCTGTTCTTCGCGTGATTTCAATGATGCGCAGCAAAAAAAAAAAAAAAACAGCGTGGGAGGGTGGGTGCCTGTTTATGGAGATGCCAAAATTGGGGATCATGCAGTTGAGGCGCTTAAGTGCGACATTTGTCAGATCATAAAGTTCCATTTGCATCTTGATCATAAACCACGATGAGTTCTCAGTTACTCGGTTTTCGACGATGGCGGGAAACGGCAAAATACACATATTGGGTCACAACACGAACAAACAAAACAATGGAAGATTGCAGCAGCAAGAGACAACGGCTGAAATTAAAATGTGTCGCCGCAACAAAGTGGAGACTGCAGTGCATTATTCAGTAAATTTAAAAGTCTCCTCAAATCTTCCGGCCAATGAGCAACCAGGCTTGGCACACCTGGCTGGAGCTCAGGCGAAAATAGAACCGACTGCGATGGCATACGCGCCAAGTCACGGGTTAGCAAAAGCAGCATCGGTCTTTCTTTTAAGCAAATGGGTCAAGGTCAGACCAGTCACACGAGGACCAACCGAGCTTCTCAATTATTTCCTGTTACGCCCCCGCTAGCAAGAAGAAAACAATTCACGCCCCCCCCCCCCACCACCGCATTCCTGCCACAACTTTAAAAACAAAACGTTAATATGGGCAACGAGAGCGCCGCTGCCACCTACTGGAGTGGATGTGCAATTACACTTTATTTCATTTTATTTATGACGGGGAAAAAAAGCATGTTCCCCAGGGTCACACCCCCCCCCCCTCAGCATCGCACCACGCCCTTAAAAGGACACATCCAAAAAGTGCCTGAAAGTAACTTTAGTCACGAAGCGGCACTTCATCAATAAAACAACGGAATGTGAAACATTGCGCAACGCCGCGCCTTTGTGATGCATCCAATGGGATGGGCGCGACCCCAATCTGCCCGCCAAGGTTATCCAGCTCGCGGACGGGCCGAGTGGTCATCGGCACTTCCTGACACAGCAGGCCTGGCTGCCACGTCCCAATTTTTCCAAACACGGCTGTCACTCCGCTTCGTCCTCGCGCGCCTCCGCTTTCTCTCGTCTACCTTGGTCCAGCACGCACATACGCGGCGCACCGAGACACGAGAGATGAAGGTGCACTGACACTGGCCTACTTACCGCAGCGCAAGCCGTTAGTCGGAGGGCGGGGGATAACCGCCGAGACATCTGCCAAGGTTAGAAGATTTGGAATGTGCCAAACTCTACCGGCATTGGAAAAACACATTTTTCAATTTTTTATTTTTTTTTTTAAACATCACAGCCTCCAGCCAGGCAGAAATTAAAACAAATGTCTCCCGTCATTCACCCGTCCGCCCGTCTTTTTTTCGATCGCTTTGTCCTCCGCAAACTTGAGGTATCAAAATGAATCGATTAATCGAGAGCGAATCGGCGATGAAACTGATCTGAGCGTTTTTATAATCTTCAGAGCCGTCGTTGAACTTGAAAAGGATCGCCTGTGTTTGATGAAAAGAAGACATTTGCAAACAAAAACGGGGAATTGAATCTGTGTTAAAAATTGGCGAGAATGTCGTTGCCTCTCGTGTGATATTGTTGAAACGGAACATTCATTTTTCCTTCATTCTTTTAGGCAGTTTATAGACATTTTAATTGTGCAAATATCAACGGCATTGATTCCCGGAAAAATAAATAAATAAGCGGATTAAGTATCCAAATAACGGCATCTCATCTGCAGCGCCATGTTGAGCGTTTTTGAGCAGTTTACGTAATTTTTATTTTATTTCCTGGTCGATTTTGTGTTACAAATTCAGCATCACGTCGTCAAGCATGGCCAAAATTTCGCATTTCATGATTATACGTGTTCCCACAACTTCTCTCGCTCCTCCTGTGCGAAACCTTCCTTGGCGGAGGTAATTACTCGACGACATCACACAAGGGCAAATCTCTCCTTTGTCTCCATCGCTTGCTAATGCTCCTCCTGCTCCGTATTTTTTTTTTTTCAGGAGGAAAGGATTGTAAATGAGCACCAGTGCACACTCGAGTGCCGTTAGGTCCCCCGAGGAGGAACGAGTAGCGATGCTCGGATTATTAAAGCGGAGTCACGGGAAGAGGCAAACCCGGTCGGAGCCTCGGAGTCGGCCAGGCTGGAACAGGTGCGACTTTCCACCGCTTGCTTCTGTTAATTAGCAAAAGGCAAAAGCCGAGCCAGGTGAGCGCGTGGAGAGCATCCAGAGGGCCCGTCTGAACAAAGTCGCTTGACTTGGGGAGCTCGCGCGACACAACACACGAGCTTTTTGGCATTGTCCAAGGATGAATTTCTTTGTAATTTTTTTTTTTTTTTAATTACAGCCAAGAAAAAAAAAAACGTTTGACAGCATATGAGGGGAAAAAAAAAAACACGCCAAACGACTGATTGGAAGGATTAAACACCATCAATCAACGCTTTAAAATGTAAAATGTACTTGGAAACATTTGCAAACATTTTTCAGAAAAGGCTTTCAAGGCTTGGATTAAATATGATAGCTTTGCACACTGTTTCATAGATCGCTGAAATTAGCACAATTTAAAGGGGAAGTCAAAAAAAAATTCTCAGCAGGAATATGTTGTCGAAACATTTTGATGAATGTAACGTTTGCGGAATACGAGTTAAATGGAAAAAATTCTGGCTGTTAGTTGGCGGCCATTTTTTCACTTCTGTCGACTGAAAATGACATCACAGATGCTCAGGGCCAATCACAGCTCAGCTACAGGAAACAGGTGAGCCGTGATTGGTTGGTTTGATGAAATGTTTGATATTTGCCAAATTGTCGTTGATTGAGGGTTTGAAATGAAGCTTTTTTTGGGAGTTGTCAGGCCAACGTGGGGCAAGTTGTTTCGAGGTTAACATTACAAAATTCCTGACATATTTTATTATAATCAAACAATGTAAAAAAAAAAAAATTTTGAAGGAGCAGCATCATAGCAACAAAACAAAAACAAATATATCAGTCACCAATCAGTGCTTCTCAATTATTTCCTGTGACGCCCCCCCCAGCAAGAAGAAATTTGCGCCCCCTCCACCCACTCTCCACTGCAACTTGAAATAATCGCATTTAAGTTTAAAAAAAAAAAAAACACACACCGTAGAGTTGATACTCACTGCGCAAAATGAGCAACGAGAGCGCCACTGCCAACTACTGGAGTGGAGGTGCAATTACACTCTATTGTAGTACGACAGAAAAAAAAAAGCATGTTCACGAGGTTCACGCTCGCCCGCCTCAGCATTTCAACTGTCACGACAATACCTCCACAAACGCACACTTAAAATTTGATTTTTTTCTCGCACTTTCAAACTCGCCTTCCTCCGCCTCGTTCGTCTCGTCCTCCGGAGGGCCGAGTACACGGACCCGGCGGCGGTCTCAGCGGAGCCTCCGGTTTCAAATGACCTTTCGCCAGCTTTATTCCGCAAGTCTCACGCCGAATCGCTCGGCCATTGTTCGCTTGTAAAAAAAAAAAAAAGGTCGGGCGAGCGCCGAAAAAGGGCGGCGAGGACCCCACGGACCTCGCAGTTGGGAATAGCCAGCACACGCTCACATTTCGCTCACCAACTTTTTTTTCTTACTTCCACATCTGGTCATCAGATCTCGGGCTTGTTTGCCCGCCATTAATAATGGAAAGATTTTTTTTTTTTGTGGGAGTAGATGAAAATAATAAGCCGGTGGGAGGCGGGCGGGCGGAGGGGGAAGCTCAAATGAGATCACGAGCGCGTATGATCCCCTTAAAAGCACGACTAAATTATTCAGGTGAGATTTTGCGGCGTTCCCCCCCTCTGAAAACCGCACGGGGGGGAGGGGGGGGTCCGATTTACAATGCAAATCAGCTCTCGCTGACTTGCAACACTCCGTCATGAAGCGAAACAGCCTTCAAGACAAGCAAACACATGCAAATGAGCTGATTAGCCCAATATGCAAATGAAATTATTATTCATAGACGGCATTAATATGTTAATTGACACGCCGCTTGCACGCCGCACATTAATTATATATATTATATATTAAGCGCGTCATAATCGGAACCAGTGGATCCAGATGAAAAGATAAAGACGACAATTAGATGCCATTAGTCGGGATTCATTTCGGGTTGCCGTTGATGTGCCAAAAGCGAGTCGCGGATCATTTTGTAAGCTGAGCAGAGACAGTCGCTTCTGAAAAAAAAAAAGAAAAGAGCTGGCTCTGTATTTCAAAAGGAGGGGGGTGGGGGAGGGGCGAGCAACGCGGTGGGGGCGGGTCTTTCTCATCCCGTCTGCCTGGCGGCCTCACATGACCCGAGCCGCTCTCACGTTGCCGCCTCCGATCGATATTCGGCCTCCGACTCTCGGCCGACATCTCGTGTGCGCATCCCACTTCCTCCGAGGGGCGCCCGGCCGCGTTTTTTTTGGCAGGGCGAGGGGCTAACGTGCGTGTGTGTGGCTGCAAGGCAGGATTTGGCAAAGCTGCTTGCGTCTTGTGCGTCTGCCAGCTTCATTGACCCCCCCCCCCCCCCCCCCCTCCCACCACGCCCCCTCAAGTGGCAGCAGTGAGAAAACAGATTGATTGCCCCCCCCCACGCACCAACAAATTAACTCGGCGCCGCTCAATTAGATGCACGCCGGAGACCCGCCCTCGCCTTGACCCGCCGCTCACCTGCAGAGTTGCGAGGAGTGCAAAATGACGGCAGGACGGGAGATCAAGGTAGGAAGGTGTTGTCGGGGTTTCCTGTCGTTTTGGCAAAAGTGAGATCATCGCCGAACGAAGGCGACGGGATGAAGTTTCACGATCGCCGCCGTGCCGTCCCGCAGCGAGTCACGCCAGGTCCGTGCGAGGGAATTCCATGGAACACGTGTTCTCGAAATAGCTCACTCGTGATGGGACATTGTGATTTCCAAGGAATGTGGTCACATTTCAAAAACACAGCAGAAATGTGTTTTATCGTTTATTTTTTTTTTTAGGGATGGGCGAGCGGAGATACCAGATATCGCAATGGGGCCTTTTGCAGTCTTTTTTTTTCAAGTATCGAATACTCACGGAGGCTGCCGATACCGATACACCGATACTTGATTTTTAAAAAATCCTATATCTGACCGTGCGCACTCGTTTCATTCAAAGTTTTCTCGTGACAATCGACATTGCGTGCCAAGTGGCAGTTTGGATCGTTTTCCCTCTAAACTCCTTTTTGAGTGACAAAGCGTACCGATGAAAAACAAACCGCTTTGGCGTTTGAAGCGAGAGCCGACGGCGGCGGCCCAGGATGCGACGTCGAAAAAGGGCCGCAGGACACACGCAAACGGCGGTGACTGACAGCTCCGTTAATTCCGACGTGATGAATATTGCACGACTCGTCCGCGCGCCTCGCTAATGTAAAACAGTGGCGGTGAGGGCCAACGCCAATCCCGCGTGACTCACATATACGCACGCGGCGACCCCAACCCGTCTCGGGGGAAACGCTCCCAACTTTAACAGCCTGCGCTTAGCGAGGTTGTGTGTGTGCGTGTACGAATTGGTGACACAGAAGAGGAAGTCACAGGAGAATGGCGACTGTTGCCGCCGCCGCCGCCGCCGCCACCGCCGCCCTCCCCCTTCCTGGCGAGATCAGCAGAGGGGAAAGAGGACAAGCTTGGCAAGTGCGACTTTTTCAGTGAAGGTTGACCTTAAAAAGCTTCACCGTGCCAGCTATTGCTGTAACACGCCGCCTTTTGAATATTTCATCACGCCTTGAGCGACTTGCGGAATAGAGCAGCTCGGCTACGCCGCCGCCGCCGTACTTGGGATGCGGCGCCGCCGCGACGGCTTAGGCGTTTTCCGTCGTAGCGAGGCCCGAACGGTATTAATGGAAATCCCCAAGTTGGGATGTGGAGTGGAGGGCCCCCCCCTCCCCCCGCCTCCCCCACGGATTGTAACGTGGGGGGATGGGAGGGGCGGATTGTTTGGCTTGTGATTACTAAAAGCATTTAAATCCACCCCGGTTCCCTCCGGCGCTTATCTGATCAGTGCAGCAAAGCAAAGCCCCCCCCCCTCAGCGTCAGGACTTCATCTCAAAACGCAGGACGTAAGCCGTGTTCAATATCTATGACGACAACAAACATCAGCGGCGCCACGCAACGCCACGCAACGCCACGCAACGCGCGGGCTCGGGTAACGGTCTACGTGGTCACGCAAGTCAACAGCCGCTCGGGACGCGCCAATTTGCACCAAAATGTAAAAAAAAAAATAAGCCCGACAAAACCTCAAGTTCAAGCTTAAAATATGCAAATATGTCCTAAAAGCGTTAGAAGGGCCGATGCCGATACGGATTATTCGGAGTCACGAAAGCCGATAACCGATAATTTAAGCAGATTTTTCTTTTATCAAATAAAAGGGATAAAATGGTGTCGACATTTTGAAACAACTTTAGTGATTTGCAACTTGTTAAAGCTTTTTTTTTTTAGATCTTTGGGCAAAGTCTGTCGCCTTACCTTCCGGGACCTCTCCCGTAGTGCGCGTGACTCGAGATGAAAAAGCAAACAGGCAACTTACTGCTGATTGGCTGCTTCCCACTGCATAAGGAACCAATCAGATGGTGCAGTGGGCGGGCCAATCGGCTTCTGCAAGCAGGGCCACCAGCACAGCGGAGAAAGAGAGAAGTGTGCCGCAGCGCGCCAAAATCAACCGGCTTTCAATTTATCGGCCTTGAAAGTGATAAAAAGGCCGAGCCGATAATCGGCAAAATGCTGATCATCGGTCTATCACGAATTTTTTTTTAAAATGAAGCTAAGGACGGACACAACATGTTGACATCACCTTCTACGTAAGAGAACAGGAGCGACACACACACTTTTCGCAGCCTTTGCAAAAATCACCACAAGACGACCCGCAGCGAGAGAAAGCCAGCATGGCGGTGCGTGAGGTGTGAGCATGTGCATGCGTGTGCAAGCGTGCGCACGTGTTGGCGGCGTGCGCTCGCATCACTGACACCAGGTGTTTTCTCCTTTGCCTCCAGACTGCCAGATAATTACAAATGTTTCCACTCACCACAGCGAGAAGAATTTTTTTGTTTTGTTTTTTTGTCCATCTCGCTCTCTTTCTGGCTTCATTAAAAACACGCACGCACGCACACGTCCTCTTTAAATCTATTATCTCTCTCGGCCTCGGACGTTCTGACGGATGCCCTCAAAGGTTGGAAGGGGGAGCTGTCACACTTGAGCTCCACGGCCAATTTCTCAGACTTTTCTTCTATTTTTCTCTCATTCGGCTTGGAATGGTTTGGTTTCACCGGTCCCGAATTCAATCAGTCGCGCCCCAATTGAAAAATGGGAGCAAAATGACAGAGGCCACGACAACAGTTTTTACGGAGAGAAGCAAAATTCAATGCGCACGGACATCATGACAGAACACACCAAGAAGTGGAAAGGCCTGAAATTGAACAGGAAGTCGGCGGCCATCTTGGTTTAAAGTCGTCAGTGGCACAACAACACTGGAAGGTTAGGAAAAAAAAAAAAATGTACGCCAGTTACCACGACCGACAAAATTTGGTGGACAAATGTAACAAAAGACGCCAGGGAAAAGTCTCGAGGACCCATGCCTGAAATGGAACAGAAAGTTTGAAGCAGGCACTTCTTCTTCAATGGTGCCAGCCAGAAATAAAAAAAAAAAAAAGAAAAATGAAATTGAACCATTTTGTTTTGAAGCAGCTTTTGGCCAAATTCCAGGACCTCCCACGTCTCTGATTGGTCAACAGCCCGGCTGCCCTCCTGCTCTCAATCAGCCTCGTTGCTTTTTATATTTCTTGTCCATTGATTTTAAAATGCTCCTTTCGAAGAAAAAAAAAAAAGAAAAAAAGAAGCGGCCGTGTTTAACTCGCCTTTTTGCCTCTTTGCAGGCCCCGTTTCAACATTTCTGAGCACTGTCCTTGGAGACGAACGCAAAGACGCTGAAGAGGGAGCGAGAAGCGGCTGCGGCTACTTTCGGCAGTGGACGAGTATTTTTTATTTTTTATTTTTATTAAATCTGAAATAAATGAATGTAGGGAGTTCACAATTAAAAGTTTAGCCAATCGGGGCAAATGCGGCGCACGTCTGTGTTGAATATCGCACGAAACATTCCGGTCCACAATCCCCGTTTCGACTTAGAAAAATAATCATCACAGCTTCCTCTCCTCCGCCCCGAAGTTCTTTCATTTGTTTCCGTTTTATCTTCGGGCCCACCGGCTTCGCCCGTTTCTACTTGTATTGGCACACTGATCAAACGCTTGCGGCTGCACCTTTTTTTCCTCTCGTTAAATCCTCCGCAAGCAAAAAAGGAGAACTCTTGGCGGCCCTTCGCCACGGAAGCCCGAGGCGAGCGAAGAAGACGAAGCGCAACATTAGGCAAGGGGAGAGGAACACGCCCCCCCCCCGACCGACCCCCTGCCGCACCTGCGCATGTTCGAGCAGATCACTTTATGGCAAAGTGCTTCGGGACACGTTTGCCAACGTTTACAGAGTAGAACACCCAAAATAAATAAATAAATAAAAAGACATTGTAATTCAATATCATAAAAGTTTCATTGTTTAACAATCGCAGAAAAAGAGGCTTGCCCTACCCCCGCTTTGCGTTTTTCCGATTAAATAATGATAATCTTTTATTGACTTTAATGAGCGAACAGTTTGACTGCAGAAAATAAGTTCAGTGGGGAGGGTCGTTACCTTTGAAATGTTTTTTTTTTTTAATTATTAATTTTTTTTATTATTAATTAATTTTTAATTTTTAATATATTTTTTAATTAATTAATTAATTTATTTTAAATTTTTTATTTTATTGATTTTTTTCAAAAAAAAGAGCTGCTGCGGCTTATACGCGGGTGCGCCTTATAGATCTGAAAATAGTGTATGTTCCAAACTGAGATTAAGAACCAAAAAAAAAAAAACGGAATGATTTGGAGTTCACTTTTTTGGGGAAATGCCAGCAGAGCTGAGTTCCCCCAACAATAGTTGCAAGGCCATCTCCCCCGTGTGAGCGCGTTAATATGTCTGGGAGAAGGAGACGTTTGGGCTCCCGAAGACGCACTTCTTATTCACAATCTTTGTTTCTTTTGACAGGCGAGACCGGAGAGAGAGAGAGAGTGAGAACAAAATTCCAGCGTTTTTCGAAGGAACTGCCCACGAAAATAAGAAAGCAAGCAAACAACTTTACCGTCACCTCGATAATGCACCGAAGAAAACGTTGAAGATGCGTCTGAAAGCATTCAAATAATCCTTGACCTCGTACGCTCTTGACTGTTCATATCCATAATTGAAGAAAGTAATGTTGAGTTGCAATTAGCGGAATACGTCCGTCCGAATGGAAAGAATGTGCCGGAGGGGAGGAGCGGAGCGACAAAGCATCACCGCCAAAGTGGGTCTTAACATGCAAGCTGCCCAAAACAGACGAGACACAACGAACATCTTGAACGAACTGGATGGCTCCATTTTTTTTTTTGCAGCAAATTCTTTCTCCTGGCTAATATTGAACATAAAAGCGCTCCATCACATCTGTTGCCTTCTCCCGCCGCCAATGTGGTGATGATGACAAGGACAACAGCGCCGAGTGCGTTATCGGCGGAGGGGATGTGACGCCGCGTTTCTACGGCAACACTCGGCGTGTTGCATTCACGTTGCTGTCAGCTTTTTTTGTGCGCATCCTGTGAACGGGGCCGAGACGAACGCGCTCAATCAGAGAGAAAAAAAAAATCGGAATTTTGGGACATTTTGAAGATTCACAATGGCTTTTGAATGATTATTATGCAAATAGGTCATCGATTAGTTGCCGATTAATCGTTTAGTCCTCGATGACATTTTTGGGTGAGCGAACGCACCTGGGTTGCGACATTAATGGTGATCCAGTGGCACGGTGCCACACGAAGTTGGCCACCAGTACAAATTTAATCATAATCGTTCATGCTTTTTAAATAATATAAATAAAAATTAATCAATGAGAATAAATCGTCTATAATTCAATATTTTGGCTTTTACATATTTAAATTGATCAATCATCTTTTTTTTTTTTACGCCCTCATTGTGCGCATTCAATTGAGTCAGGGCCAGTGGCGGTTCTGGCAGGGCCACCGCAACTTGGATCGTAAAACGACTTAATGTCAAACCATGACACTCAGTAAAGTTAGAAAGAAAAAAAAAAAAAAAACTGAATGTGAAAAAAACTGAAAGTTGCAAGCACCCACGGAGGAATTTGACCAGGAAGTTGTCCATTCGGCCATTTTGGCCAAATTCCAAGCATGCCAAGGGCCGCACCGGGACGAGGGAATTTGCAAGCAAGTATCCGAGACAGATGGGCGACACTTTTTTTTTTTTTTTTTTGCCTACGCCATCTCAAGTGGGAACATGTCATCAAAGTTTGATGATCATTTTGAGGCTTCGCCGCGCAAAAAAGGGGGCGAGGCCTCCATTCATCTCCGCTTAAATGTTTCCTTGTTCCTGCTTAACGAACAAGAAGATCAAGCTGAATTTGAAAACGCCGCGTCGGCCAAATAAGCCTCACGCCATTTATTTAGCCGAGTATTTACGAGGGCCGCATTCATCAAAGCTTCCCGCCAAGCCGATGATGAAGCAGCGGGACCGAACCCCGGGAGGACTCCCGCCTCCGGGGGAATGCGATGCGTGTGGTGACAAAGCGCCGTGCGGATCGATAGCGCCCGTTATTGATCGCCGATGATCAATGCCTCCTCCTTGTCTGTATCATCATCGCAACCGACCAGATTATCGAGCGCGGCGCCGCCCATTATCATTCACCGATACTGGATGGACTCTCGCACGCTGTTTTTTTTTGTTTTGTTTTTTTTCACATGGATGTAAAGGGCATCGGATTGATGATTTACGTCTCCCGTTTTGCCAGCGATGGCGAAGAAGACTGAAAAACTGGAAATGAATCCAACTGCGTGATCATTGTCGTCAAAAGATGATATTGTTCTGTCCAATTATTGGCGGTCATGAAGGCAACGAAGAGATTGATGGATTGACGATTGATTGGCTATCGCAACCGTCTATCAAATCTGACAGCCCGTTGACTTTGACAGAAGAGACGCTGGCACGATTGTATCTGAAGGCCTCGGACGGAATAGTGCCTGCTACTTGGATCGTGAAATCTGCCTAGCAACACGAGCTATCTGAATTCTGATTGGATAAAAACTCTCACCTACAAATTCATCACTAGGATATAATATGACATCAACGTGAAGAACACGATCACGATTTCTTGATTATGTTCGGCCAGCAGAGAAGGTCTTGCAGGCCTTGACCGCCCGCCACTGGTGTAGAGGATCATCCGATGTAGTAGCAAACTTATTACGGCGCTCATTAATACACTCATATAACCGTTAAGAATGGCATCTCGTCCGATAATCGTCTTGAACGACGCTCCCGCTAAGTCTCGTGTCATTAAAGGGGGAGTAGTTTTGTTTTAATTGACTTACGCCATTAGTATTCACGCGTTCGCTTCTTCAGCAGGGCCTGTACGCTTAATAAATGTTTTATGACTCTGTATGATTGCGATTTCAACTGCTCCTTAAGGAGGAGGGAGAGGGGGGGGGGTTGGAAATACAAGCAAATCTCAACGGAATGCGTTTTGACCTGGTGCATTGTGTGCGCTACGTCAAATTAGAGTGTAAAGTCGCACGGAGGGCGACGACGGAGAAAGATGAGAGAGAGCGAGACCGCGTCGCAGCGGGGGAGCGTGATGGGAAAAGACAAAAAAAAAGGAGGCGGAAAACGGGCGGAGAGGTGCGACGATCAGGCACTTAAGAGTCATTTGCTTAACGAAAGTGACAGACGCTCGCAAACGAGCGGCTTCGGCGGGAAGTCGGCAGCAAATTGCCGTGCTGGGAAAGGTTGAGGGAATAACAAAACAGTCTTCAATCTGTTTTTTTTTTTTTTTTTTTTTTTTAGAACATCATTCGGGTTGTGGGCAAGCTTGAGTCAATCTCAGGCCTTGACAGCCCACCACTGCTGGTATCGGCCCAATACCGATATCGAGTATTAGTGCCCGTGCATTTTTAGCTATTTGATTAATCCTATTTTTTTTTTTTAAGTAATCAACTAATTCTCTGGTTATCGCAATTTCATTCTGCCAAATATCGCAATCATCATCTGGCGCTTGCCAACCCATCGTGCTGTCCAATCAAAAAGTGACAAAAGAATGTCATTGAGACCCAATAGTGAGAAGTCAAAGTTGAGTGGCGTGAAAAAAAAATGCTGATAAAGACGGGGTGCAAGGATGCGCCTTAATCAAAATGTTTTTCAATTAACTCGACAATGAGGCCAACGCTCGTTAGCCGCGGCACACGCGAGAGATGACATTGCGAGCCGTGCAAAGCCTGTCATTAATATAATGATGACAGATTAGCGCTCCGGTGGGACGGCCTCCGCCAGCGCCGTGACAGCTGGACCCGCCGTGACATCACCTCGCCTCGACTCGACGGGTGGGGGGTGGGGGGGGGGGGGCGCGAGCGGGTAGCCCGGCCCCGCCCTTCCTCCTGTTTAACTTCCGCTTGAACAACAAAAGCGTGAGAGCGAGCGAGAAGAAACATAGCGCGCGCTCTCTTAATGCCCGGAGTGCGCCGGTGTTGCAGCTCGGCGCTGTTTGTTATCTCGCACGCAATCAATCACTCGGCCAGCAGAGCACGTGCGCGCGCGTTCCCATAGCGCACACACGCGCTGCTTCCTGCAGGAGTCGGACTCCCTTATACACGGTTGTCATGGCAACCCCATTAAGGGAGCCACTCCAGGCGGCAACTCGGGTGAAAATCGGCCTCTTTCTCGCTCGCTCTCTTTCCACTGACACACCTTCTTTTTTTCTTTGTCTCCCTCCGTGACTTCCTGCTCCTCGCCCGTTGTACATTCGCCGCTCGGCTTCGCGGCATCCTCGGCATGAACCCGTCTGCCCTCGGCTCTCCATTACCCGAGCTACCTTCTCACCTCTTTAGCCCTTATCGTGCTTCTATCTCGGACTTGTGAGCGCCCCCCCCCCCAACTCGCTGTCGCCATCCTTCTCCCGCCATCCATCCGGCAAGACGGAGGATCCACCTTTTCTCCGCCGTGTTTTCTCCCAATTAATGGGGAGATTTACAAGAGGAATCAGTCAGAGGGCAGCCTTTGGAGGACAGCTTTAATAAGGGCTCCGTGCTTCTCCGTGCTTCTCGTGCTTCTCGTGCTTCTCGTGCTTCTCGTGACGAGATGCTTTGCCATTTAAGAAGGTGCGGGGACAAGGGGCAGCGTACGAAATAAGGCCCTCCGATAATCAAATCGGACGCGTTAAAAAGGCCAGCTCATGATGGATGCCAATTTGCAGGTGCCTATATTGATATTGATAACTTCATTCATCAATACGGGGTCGGGACGGACGCCCGTAATGACCACATCTTAACTCATTCACGACCAGCCGAGTTAATAAAAAAAAAGAATCTTTGACGTCTTTAGCCGTCAATGGCAGTAAATGAGTTAATTGGTTGGCCTCGGCAGTCTTGACCATAATTTTTTCGATAAGAGCCGCTCCTCTTTATCCAAAAGACCGCCAAGGCTCGACCCCGCCCACCCCGATCCACGTCAACCCGGCTTGATGAGCAGGGCGATAACGCGGCGTGGTCGCGAGAGCGCACAGGAGGTCCCCGACTCCCCCCTCCACCCCCCCAGCCCCCGAGAACTAATCATGAGCCACAATGGCCGTACGCAGCGGCGAGGCCACGAGTGAGCGGGCGGCCCCCATGATGACAGGAGTGTCGGGAAAGAAAGGACGCAGAGAAATGGAGAGAGGGGACGGCTCAATGAAAGACCCGATTGAGAGGGAAGGGGAGAAGATGAGAGCGCTGGGGAGGGATTTCATTAAAGGAGGGGAGGATAAGGAGATGTCGAGTTCTAATGAGCGGATGAGAGCGGCGAGGGAGCCAGAAGCGGGCGTTAGAAGGCGGGGGGGGGGGGGGGGTCATCTGGATGTTTATCCGAGCTTCCTGTGAGAGCCGCCACACAAGTCCTCCCCCCGGAACGCCGCCACCTCTGACCTCGCTCCAGACCGTGCGATCCGGTTCTTCACTTATCCGTGCACGTACAACGTGCACCGCGCCCGCATCGCTGTGTGCGCGCTTTATACCAGTGCGCTCGTTTTGCACCACTACCGCTTCTCCTCGGGGAGATTCCAGTGTGCTTGAAAGTGGTACGAACCCTTTGGTAAGCTGCTGCTCAGGAAAGGGAGGAGGGGGAGGAGGGGGGGAGGAGGATGAAGACATCCAACAACGAGTATTGTGCTTCTGCGGAGGAGTGGAAATATTATTTCAAATGATTTAAATTACAAAAAAAACATCAAGTGCCAGCCTGGAATTGACAAAAAAAAAAAAAAATGCATCCAAACTAATCGGGAGGAGCTTAATCATGCAAAACGACAACGACCCGAAATATCAGTGACAACACAGCAAGGGGGGGAAAAAAAGTGGAAAATCTTAGACTGGCCGAGTCAATCCCCGGACCTGAACCCAATAGAGTATGCATTTGAAATTTGAAGCACAAAAGACTCTCTGTACCTTCCGCTAACGACCCGGGCTAAACTAAAATCCCCCAAGTCAACATGCAACATACAGCAGCGTTCATGAAAATAATATTGCGTGTTCTTAAATATGCAGAAATTGTACGAAAAAAATGAAATACACCCGAAGCGAGCTGCACTTCGAGGAATGACCGCTTCAGTACAGGGAGAGATTTACCTCTCAAAATGGACGAGCGGGAGAGTGCTCGGCGAACCTGTGATGAATATTTAAAGAAGACATGGAGGTAAGAACCTGGCCGTGGCTCACGGGAGGCGGGACAGAACCCGAAGTGGTGTTTGTGGGTGGCGAGAGGCGAGAGGCGGGGTGGGAGGACGTGGCGGGCAGCGGCGGGAGGTTGCGCCACTTAAGCCGAGGCCGCCGACTTAAAAAAAAAAAAAAAAAAAAAAAAAAAAAAAAAAAGCGGGACGGGTCATGCGTGGGTGGGGAGGCGGGACGCTCCTGCTGCCCAGACAGATGCCGCGCTTGTTAGGCCCCCAATTTGCTGTGCCAAGCGCCGCCCAGCGCTGGCTCAAAACAAACACCGGCGACACACACCACTGCGTGTGGGTGTGTGTGTGTGTGTGTGGGGGTGTGTGTGGGGGCGTGCGTGGGGTTGTGCGTGTGTGTGGAACGAGACTATTTGATAGCGTGTTCGGAAGCAGCAAAGCCTCGGCCCCTCTTCCGCCGCCATTTTAGAGGATCCATCTTAACTCTTTCAAGACACGATCTCAATCTTTTGCAGACGTCCACTGCAGTGGCAAGGAAAATAAAAGTGGCTCGAAAGCACAAAGAGAGGAGGACCAAAAACATGAAAAGGTGCAAAATCTTTTAGCAAAAAAATGGCAGATAATAGTAGTCGTTATCCTCTGCGTAGAATGACTAATGTTACGGCAGTTTACAGATCTGTTGTGAGTAGCACAATGACCATTGAATTGAAGCAAAAAAAAATGAATAAAAATTAAGTGGTAAAAATTGTATTCGGTTTTCAGTAAAAATGATTACCGTTTGTTTTTATAAAGCACACAGTGATATTTTTCTTGAAGACATGAACCACCTCAGTAGTTTATTTCAATAGTAAAATGAAAAAAATAATAAGAATAAAATAAATAAATATATATAATATATATATAAAATTATTATTTATTTATGATTAATTATAATCAATATCTCATTTTACAACAATTTATTTTTTTAATTTATTATTTTTTTTTATATTATTTTTTTTCTGATAGATTAACACAATATAAAGTCATTAATAAATACATTTAAATGAACCAATTTCAGCGGGAGGAAAACAACTAAATGAACGCCACAAATATTACAGTGAATGCTCGACGGGGCTCATTTATGAACGTGGCTCGCGGGGTCATACTTTGCCCGTTCGTGCTATATCATTTAGAGCGCTGGAAAAAAAAAATTGTATTGATCAGGTTTGTGTTGGAGCTGGAAAAGAAAATAGACGAAAAAAAAAAGGGGGGGTGATATAAAATGTTGATGGCTTGTTAAGACGGCATTCAAATGGGTGAGCGTACAGCAAGACGGCGGCAACGCCACAAGCGTCAAAACTTGGCGCACACACGCGCACACACACACACACACATCTCGCGCATTCATTTCATGAGCGGCACAGCAAGTCTTTGGGTGTCGATCCATAAACATCGATTCACGCTTGAGCAGCTCTTACTCGTTGATCTATTTACTCATTCGTTCACTTACGCGATTCTCCTCCAAAAAAGCAGCGGCCGCCGTGGCAAAAAAAAAAATAAAATTTGGACGGCTTCGCGTTTAGTGAATTTTGGGTTGCACGCCGACAACGTCCGCTTTCTGTGCCAATTTAAAATAATTTCATGAGTCTTTAGCAGTAATCGATACACCAAAAGCACCAGATTTTTATCTCGGATGAAATCAAACAATTTGGAAAAGTTCACCAGTGGGGTCAAAATTGTGTATTTTTTGGGGAGATTTATTTTTTTTTGCTCTACAAATGGCATTTGTGTCAAGCAATTATTATTGTAACAAATTTGTGACTCAACGCTTCATTCTTTCAACATTTTAGTTTTTTTCACGATATTAGGATTTGTGTCCTCACAAAGCATTTGTCGATATTTTATTTTTTATTTTTTCCCCCGTTCAATGACACGACACATAAGTATTACATGGACAAGAAAAAAGCAGTTATTAATTGAAACCCTATCAAGATTTTCTAAAATTTGCCCATCATTTCGTTCTTTGAGACAAGTTTTGTCCTCACAAGTTCGCTCCTGCACTTCAATTGTGTCAGTTTCCCAAATTAAAACAAAGAACTGCAATGTACTCCGCCCTACATTTTCCATCGTCATCAATAAGACAAATAAATAAATAAAATAAATCAAACCCGAGCCATCTGCCGCTACTGTAATAACGAGCGTGTCAGCATTGTGGCGTTGACAAATACCGTTCGGACAGCCGATTGTCAGCAAAAGACTTAAAAAAAAACTGGAGCACGATTAAATTCAAGTGATTTAGCCGGCGCTGACTGGTGAAAGCGACGGCGTCCGGGAGGTAGGCAGGCTTCAGACATCAACAATGGCGGAAATTAAATTCCATTTCAAGCTAATCCCATCGCCCGGACCTCGGCAGAAGGAGCCTCGCTGTTCTCGCGACGGTCGGCCAAATCCGTCTCGATGGTCCCGTCGCGCCAAGTGATGGCCAAAGCGCGAAAAATTGAGTTTGATCACCGGGAAGTGTGACCACCCCCCCCCCCCCCCCTCGCCACCCTCGAGGGGAATGGGACGGGGTCGGACGAGCGTCGGGCGAGGCGAGTGCGCCGAAGAGAGCGAGGAAGACAAGCGAGCAGAGCAAAGTGAAAGGCCAAAAGAGAGCGAGGCAGAAAACGGAGTGTGTGCATTAACGACATGCTAATTCTCTTGACATTTTACACCAGCGCCGCCATCACACGCACACAAGATGACAGAGGGGAAAAGCACAATCGCTTTTTTGTCACAGGACGCCCCGGCGTATCGACGGTACACTCATGTATGCGCGTGTTTTGCGTTGAATATGGATCAGCGCTCGGAATTATCTCGCCGCTCTCTAATAAGAGCTCGGGCTGGCGTGGCTTGGCTGCGATGTCGCTGCGAGAGTAAACAACTGATTACATGAAAAATGAAACGGCTCCCGCTGATTTATCGTACGGGGGAGTTTCAATCAAGCAGACGCGCGGGGGTTCATCGGCACAATATTGACCTAAGCGTCACCTGACCTTGTCAACGTGATGGAACGCACCACGGTTGAGTTATGGAACGCGATCGTCAAGAGTGACTACGGGGGGAAATTAAAAATCAATTAATCCATGAGGCTACTTTGCGATACAGTCCGACGGCATGTTTGCGAGTGGGCAGTTGAAGGCAAAAAATAAAAAATAAAAAAAATAAATAAATAAAAAAAAAACAGAGTGAGGAGAAAACAAAAAGCAGATGAAACAAATTGGGCGGAATTATGGAGAAGATGAAATGGGGCGCTCGGATGCGGCAACAATTATGTGGCGCCGAAAATGCACAGAAACTCTCTCTCTCCCCTGGGCTGGTGGAAAATGATGTCGGCGATGTAGCGGACTGACACATGGAGATAGATGCGCAAACAGCCGCCACATACACCTCGCTCGCACTCTCGCCGATTTGCATTTGTTTCACATCCAAGTCGATGAAACGCACGTCCAATTTTGCAGTCGCCGCACGTTCGGGGTGGCACTCAAATTCCGCCACTTGTGCACGCCGACCGGATTGGCGGGTCAACGCCGTTAAAGCTGACACGTTCTGTCGACACATCCGTCTCTAACCCCGATTACTTGCTCACTCGGGCTGGCACCTCGTTTGCCGTGAATTTACTGGTGGTGGGATAGAAAAATCGGGAAAATTTGCATGTCGCCGAAGAACACACTCATGGGGCACTCAAGTTTTTAAAAGTTGTATTTATTTATTTTTTATAATTTTTATTTTGTTTTTTTGGATCCATTTACTACCATTGACAGCGAAAGATCCGTTTTTTTTCCGTGTTTATGATTTTACAAACCCCCACAAAAATCTTTCAAAAAATACGCCATTTAACATTCAATGGCCAAATTAAATTAAAAAAAAAAAATTATGAAAAACTCCTAAAAAAGAACATTTTCACATGCCAAAACTGCAAATATGCATGGAAGGACTGTAGTTCTAAGTTGTAATATCACAATTCCCCACTAGATGGCAGGCATGTCGAAGTTGTTTTATACCACAAAGTGAGCAAGTCTCACATTCTTTTTGTGGCTTTGGAATGATATGTGCCTCGATAATCAGAAAATTTTGAACGAGTTGATTTTTGTGAAAAAAAAGTAGTTTTGTGCCGTCCTTGAATTGCAATTTTTATGCGAGCGACCCCGTGTGCACTAAAAAAAATGTGTTTATTTGGTTCTTTGCTTCAAACTTTTTCGGTTAGGATGTGTATCAAAAAATGTTGATCAAAAAATAAAGGTCAAAGGTCAAATTTCAAGTCTGATTGATGTACTCAGGTAAAAATCGGCTAAGCAAATTAGCGATTAGCCTTTGGACTACGCTGCTCTCGATGGTTGCAGGCAGAGAACATAAAAACGGATCGCTCGTTGCGTTGTTTTACATTTATGGCGAAGAAATGTTTGACATCCAAATATCGACCGTCGTCATGATTTTACGACCGTGTTAGCATAGATTAGCGATAGCCTCGCGGGTTGGCTTCACTTTATGACGCCATCATTAAAACAACATCGTTTGAGACGTCGGGTTCATCGTGTCCGGTCACATCATTTGTGACGATGATCTGGGATGACTCTTCCCACATTATTCCGGCCCCCCCCCCCAAAATCTCGGCCGCCACCCGCTCGGTTTCTCAGCCATTGTTCCCGTCCGTGCTGTCCTTTCTCTCCGTCACACACTTCTCATCCAGTCCATTCCTCGGTTAAGCCTCCTCCAAGGAAGACACAGACCCTCGGCTCATCTCGTTTCGTCTCCCTCTTCATCCCGAGCGCTTCCAATAAAAGATTTAGAAGCTCCTTTAAGTGATAATCAGGTTGTCATCCGTGCAGGCCAAAATCAGAGGTCTGCTAAATAAAGGCTCCTCTGTGCGGGCTGGCAGCTCGCTGTGCTTAAATAGGTGACACCGGAGTGCATTCTGAGCACGGCGGATCGATGCCAGAGGCCCCCCCCCCCCCCCCCCCTCACCTCCCCTCCCCCGAAATTAACCCAGACAAAGTTGAGCGCTCGATAACAGCGCGAGGATGGGCAGCTTGCTCCCAATTTTCGGATGAACTCTCACCGGACGCGTCCTGACGCCTCCGCCCCGCGCTCGCATCGTGACAACCACGCCGCTTTTTGTTTCCGCGGGAATCGAATGCGTCGACGGACGCGGCAATCGTGGCCGCCATCTTCCTTCAATCCTTCGACCGTCCCATCATCTCATCACGTCTCACGACTGCCAATTTGCCGCTTGGCCCCATCTCACGCCCTCAAAATAGCCCGGCTGTCGCCTGCGGTGTCATATCACGAGACGCGCCTCAAGCCTGGATGGACGAGATGTGCGCCATCGCTGACCTCATGCGACGACTCGCCGCGGTGGTCCACCTCCACTCTCACGTCGTTTGCGTGCCCCCCTTGCGTTAAAAAGCTCTCCAACCCCACGATGGCAATCGAAAAACTCCCTCCGTGGTTCCTTTGGCCAACTTTGATTTCCCGTCCATCAAGGGGGGTGCGCGGCGCTTGGATTAGCACTCTCTTGTTTATCTGCTGGTCCGGTTTTATCTATCGCTAAGCTATCCAGTGTGAGGCCGCCGCCCCCCCGCCACTGCATTAATCCGCTATCAGCCAAAGCATCCATCCATCACCCCGCTGTCTATCACGTCAGATCCATCATCCGCCCATCTGCCTCACGCGGACGTCGCTCCGAGATCATCTCCTGCGGGAGAGCCCGATTGGCCGGCGAAGAAACAGGAGGGTCGGAGGGAAGATTATGACCTTGGCCTTCTCGGCCTTTCTTTCTCCCTCGTTTATTAGCCGGCGGGTTTGATGCCTTTTCATTTTTTTCTTTTTTTTTTTGTCCTAGTCGGCTAACGAAGGCCAGCGCAGGGAGCGATGGCGTCTCCAGACGGCGGTCAGAAATCCCGTAAAACCACGTCTGCAACTATCGTATTTTCCGGACTATAAGCCGCTTTTGAAATTTTGAAAAGCGACTTTTCTGTGGATTTTTTTTCACCACTAGGGGCGCTCCATCGCTCAGAAAATACACTAAATACATAAAAAAAATAAAATTCTGTTCTGTTTTAATGAGCAAAGTTGTTGCCATGTTAAAAGTTTTAGCAATCTGTTTATGAACCTTCACAATACAAAATCGTTCTGTACATGCCGTAAACAACGCCTTGTTTTTCAACATCGAAAACTGCGGCTTACAGCCTGGAGCGGCTTGTATATTATTAATATTTTTGTTATTAATTATTTATTTATTTATTTATTTATTTTTAAAGGAGCGGATGTGGTTTATATGCACGTGCGCCTTATAGTCCGGAAAACAAGAGCTACTTCTCAACTTTTATAGGATGGCATAAATGACAACATTTTTCCCGCCTGTCCCTTAATTACAACGATGCCCTCGCAGGAGGCAAAGGAGAGCGAGCATGAAAATTTCAGGAGTGTGAGCAGTCCGACTGGCAAACACTTCGAGCACATTCACGCCTCAGCTGCTGTCGACCACCGCCAACATGCAAACTCTCACGTGGGGGGAAAAAAAAAAAAAAAAATTCTTAGCATTTTATGCTCGCAATTTTTTTGTTTGTGTTCAAATCTGTTTACGTTTAAATAAAGTGTAGACTGACGGCTAAAACTTTCTCACTCTCTTGCCCACTTTCTTTTAAAAAAAAAAAAGTCTTAATATTCTCTCGATATCACGGATTTTCACCTCACTTTCTCCACACACACACACACACACACTTTCGCACCCACACGCACCCACACGCACACACACACCTTCACGAGTGTGCGGGATATTGTGGAAAGCCTCGCAGCTTAAAAAGAGCTCAATATCGACTTTCATCAGAGGTCATTTAGATTTCCATCCATATGATGGCGGGTGCAGAGGTGGAGTGTAGGACGAGTGCACGACCCACGGTGTGAATAAAGGCACTTTTTGGAGAAGCGGCGCGCAAGCACACCTTTTAGTGCGTTTTGTGAAATGCAAATGGTCGTCCGGAATGCGGGCTGAAGTCGCGTGATGATTCCAAAACAAAATCTTTTTGGGTGAAGAGGAACATGGGGGGAGGGCGGGGGCGAGAGAACACGTGGAAAGAACAAGTCGAGGAGAAGCAAACGGAGCCGATTTGTGGGAATTAGAAAACCTTGAACGTGTTTACGGGGAACAAATCGAGGCACCTGCAGGTCGCGGTAACTCGGTTTGAGAGCCGCACACAAACGTGATTGTTTCATACCAAACGGCCGGGCGATATTTTCATTTTTTTCTCGAACAATAGAGATGAGGAGCGGTGGGGGGGGATTTTTGCGTCGATGTTTTTGTTGTGATAATGATTTTACGGCACCCTCGAAGGCGCGTCGGAACATGAAAGCGCGACAAAACGCGCGCTCGCCTTTGTTTGCGACGCCAAACGAAGCGCCTCGCAGACAAAGATCGATTTGAAGGTGATGCAAATGAGTTTTTCCTCATTTCTCCAGGGCTAATCTTGTTAGCATGCGGCTGGCGTGGAAGCGTCGCCTTAATGGCGTGTCCCCCCCCCCCCCGCGCGCGGCACGGCACCTTTAAGACGCAAGCGACAAAGCTGAAGGTGAGTTTTTCCTTGAAAGACGGCAAGCCATTAAGAAGTCTCGTCAATTTGTTGACGGGTGCTTTACAGTAATAAAGGCTCCTCGTCCCACATTGAGCGCAACGATTTAGATCTTTCACACGTTGCGCAAGTCATTCATCGACTGCACTCTCCCGAGACGGCCGACGCGATAGGAGAGTTGAAAACTAATGCGCAGAAAACGTTAGAGCACAGGTACGGAACTCAAGGCCGCCGACAGCATTGTCTGTTTGCCGCAAGTTTTCGACGAGTTCGCCATCCAAAAAAAAAAAAAAAAGGTGATGTTTTAGTTGCTCAACACAGAACGAATTAGGCAGAGCTGGGCACTTGACCCTTTTTGGGCGGTCAGCCCCCCCCGCCCTCCGGCCTCAGTCTCAGTACTGTCCCGGCCTCATAAAAATTGTTGACCTCCGACCCCTGTTCTTGGTTAATCAAACCCTTTTTTAAAATTCACGCCCCCAGCCCCAAAAATCGCCGTCCGGTCGTACCGAACCGTTCCACCCCCGGGATGGACTGCCCAGCTCGGGTATTTGGTCAAGAAAGCGCATCCAAACACAGTGCAGCTCTGCCTCTTGCTCAGTGCTTCTCAATTATTTTCTAGCAAGAAGAAAAAACGCGGAGTTAATATTCGCGGCGCACAATGGGCAAGGAGAGCGCCACTGCCACCTACTGGTGTGGATGTGCAATTACACTTTATTGTAATACAGCGGAAAAAAATTGCATGTTCCTTAGGTTCACACACACCCCCCTCAGCATCAGATCGCCCCGCCCCCCCCCCGCCCAGGGGGGCCCGCCCCACTATTTGAGAAGCACTGTTTTACTGATCAAATTTGTTCATTTATTACAAACATCACCACATGGATGAAAATAAAAATAACAAGCCATCTCCTTGGCAAACAATCAGCTGATGCCGAGACACATTTTGTTCCCTCGCTGTACCAGATGTGAATACAACCATGACCTTAAACCCAAACCATCACAAAGAACATCTTGATTTCTGATTTCCGATGATATAAATTGACTCGTGACTTCACAATCCGCCAACTAACTAAAAGATTTACTCGGTTTAATTTTAGACTGGAAACAAAACAAAACATGTCCCCTTTAAATACATCACTTCCCCAGCAAGTGCCTTTGTAGATTAATTCCAGCAGGTGCACCAAAATAGCGATTTTACTAATGACAACTACACAAGATGAGCGGAAATAGCTCCGTAAAGTGCAAAAAAAAAAAAAAAAATCTGTGTCAGTTGAGATTCTGAGCTTCGTGATATCCACAGCCCTCGGTTTCAACGCGCCAGACGGGTGAAGTCTCTCCTTTTAAATCGGTAATGAGCCTAAACAAACACCTCCAAACAAATGTTCCCCATCAGCAGGCGGCGGAATCAGATGAGACAGCTGTCACGAAGCATCATCCGTCCGCAGTTGCTTCTAATTAGGGCGCTGCTTTACCTCCTTTGACAGGTACCGCTCAATCGCCACAGCGCTGCCGAAGCAAACGTCGAGGGGAGAGGGGGGGGGGGCCACCGCTGTTACGCAATGACACCTCTCACGGTGTGCATGAGCGGGCGAACGCCTTGGTTGTTTTGCAAAACTGATGAGAAAAGCGTTTGCCGGTTGCTGCATTTGGCAAACACCGATGCATGTTGACAAGAACAAACTAATTCGGCTGGGAGTTTAATTAGCTGGATAAAAAGTTTGCCATCATTAAAAAATTGGGGGGTTTTAAACAGGTTTAATTTTGGGGGAAAAAGGAAAATAAATCAAAGTATTTTTAAAGTTGCTAAGTAGTGCTGAGCCATGACAATTATTTTAAAATAACTTGAGTGGAAGAGAGGCTTGAAAAAGCTGCTAAGCTAACTAGCGCCAAGTCGTGACAATAATTAAACAATGCCACAACTTGATTAAAAAAATATAAATCAAATATAACTCGACGACAACTACTCAACCCCAAATAACTGAGAAGCGCTATGCTAGCTAGCATTAGCAAGGCTAATTCGCACCGACTATTGACGTAAGCTATCTTCAGCTACTTGTTCAAAGCAAAGAGACTCTCGGGCGAGGCCCCAAAAAACTTGAAATCATCATGTTAAGTAAAAGTTGAAGCTAAAAATCTTCTCCTTACGACAGCACTTTACTTAAATCTCACAAAATTATTCCTGGCGCACGCTCCCGTAGATGTGATTGTCACTCCATTAGCGCCTACTTGGAATGCAAATAAATAATTTTTTTTAAAAATGCAGAGGTTGCAGAAGTTGTCAGAATTTGATGAGTGACACAAACAACAAAAGTCATCCAACCCCAAAAAAAGGCTCGGCGACATTTGTTTTCACCGCAGAAAATTAATCAAGGAGTGGACAAATAGCTGTATAAATACTGCAGATCACCAGATCGATAGCGCACACTCAATTCATTTCGAGTTCCGCCACGTGCGGCGCGGTTCGCATTGCGCGCTGATTAAACTGGCACCGCATTAAATTCACCCAATCAATAAGATTTTCAAATAAATCAAGTGGCGTGGACGACTCCGGCCAAGTGGTCATGCGAGAAGACATTAGAATTCCCGAAGAAGAAACGCCGCGTTTAGTTTTTGCCATTCGCAATGAAAAGGGAGTCATCGAGGAAACAATAAACGAGGCGCACGTCATGAGAAGAAACGCCGCGGTCGTCGTTGAGGTAATATTAAGATATTGCCGGCCAGGGTGAACTCTTTTTTATTTTCTCCTGGCCACCCGAGCTAAACTAAAACGTCCTTGAATGACGATGTTTGTTTCTGGATGCGTCCAGAAAATGGATGAATAGATGGAGAAGCACATTGAAGGTCCTGGACGCTGGTCTAGACCTTTTTTTTATTTTTTTTTTATTAGCAGTACAAAAGGACGACAGCAGCTTCAGTGCTATCTTTGTACTGAAAGGACACGATGCAGAGGGGGTGCGGGGGGGTGCCTGTTTGTTCAGAGCTCATTACCACAGCTTCTGTGTGTTGCAGGGTTAAAGTGCAGCTGTGGGAAAGCTGGAATGATTTTTTATGATTTTTGTCATTCAATATCCAACCAAGACTTGTAAAACGTCAGGCGCCGTGGCACTTAGTGGGTAAACGGGCAATCATAAAAAGCGGCGCAAAGGTAATGCTCATTAGCATACATTATTAACATGCAGCATGTAACGACAAAAATATGATTATTAACCGTGCTGGGGTTGAAATGCTTCAGGGGTTTGAAAAAGAAAAAAAAACACAAACTGTCAAGAATTTTGTATATTGACACGAGTTAACCTGACTAACTTGTTGAATCTTGGGTTGTTCTATTTCCTGATAGTTTGCTCGAAACATAAATTGCTAAAAATGAATAACACGCAGAACGAAAGCAATTTAAGAGTTATATAAGCCAAAAACAACAGGAAGTAGGATTTTGCTAAATCATTTTCTCGATTCAAGTTAGCGTAGCGCCGCTAAATTACACACGGGCAATTATTGTTGCGTGTTAAATTAGCGTAAATTAGCATAGCTTTGGTAAAGTTAGGTTAAGGTGAAGAGACACAATGCGGACTCAGATGAAAGATTGGCCAACCAAAACGGTGTATTTATGGGTCAAATTAAGCTAAATAACATGATTAGCATATTGCAAAATACGATATAACACAACCCATTTCTGTATTTTGGCCATGTGAGCTAAACTAGCATATGCTAGCATAGATTGGTTGACATCACAAATTTAAGTATTCGAAATAGCTATGGCAAATATAACAACCGATTTTTCTACCACATTAGCCTGGATATGATTTGAAAAACAATCAGTTTATAACTTAATCTCTCCTTAACAACAAAGCTAGCATAGTTGCTATACATTTTAGGCTACTATATCAAGCTGAATTACATGATACCTTTATTTAGCCTTAAAATCGTCTTAAACATAATACGTTGATATACTAAAATGGTGTCAATTACACAGGTTAGCATAGCTTTGCTATTTACATATTGAATTTGTTACATGGGCAAAACCATCATGCTAATTATTCCAACTAATTCAATTTTACACCTATTTTTTGAGTCCTAGTGATCTCTCATATGTAAACGCGACACAATGTGCGGTGGTTCACTGGACGTGAGCTGCCTTCTACCTCCATCTGAGCCATTTAATATGCAAATTTACAATGTTCTGATTGTGGCTAGCATATTAGCGCATTAGCGACATGCCGGTTTGCAACGTATCCAAAGTACAAAGGCTAGAGCAGCCATAAATGCCCGTGAATTGAATGAAGAAGATCAAGTAGCAGCATTAATAATGCAGTCAGCCTGCAAACAAAGCGGACATATGGACGAGAGAAAAACATTCAAACAGCGCAGGGGCGACATATGTCCAAGCAGATTGGAAAAGGCGGCGGAGAGGCTTTTCGATACAATTCGAGCACGGTGGTCAACAAGAGGTGAACGTACGATACTGCGAGTGTGGTTGGTGTTTTTGTCTCATTGTTATCAAGGAGGGGTTGAGGGAGGCTGAGTTGCGGAGGGGTTGCAAAGGGTGCCAGGAGCCAAGCGTCGGCGGCAAAGGGGCAGTCTCAGGTGAGGCCCGCACAGTCCCAACGTAATTATAATCCTTAATTAATCCACCCCGGATGTGCTCTCCTGCTCGTTGAGCTCACTTTCCATCACGCCTCCTCTTCAGGTCCTCTGCTCTTTCGTTTTCCCACACACATACACACACCTGCACGCACACGCACGTTTATCGTCCAACATGATCCACTCTCAAGCAGTGGTGCGCAAACTTTTTACACCATGTTGTAGGGCAGAACCATTTAAAAACAAAATGATCAATCTTTTTTTCCCTTCAATTTTACGATTCCGATTTAATATGAGATTATTATTTTTTTAAGGACCTGCTCTAGTGTTTTTTTGAGGGGGGGGTGTTGTGAACGTTGACTGGCAGTCTTTTGTGTACGTTCATTCAATATTATTGTACGCCACTGTAACTTTGAGCACAGTTTGAACATTAACGTTGTGTTTAAATATGGGAAAATTGCAAAACTACATTTCCTGATTCAATTAAAATCGAAGATATCATGCACATAAGTACGCCAGTAAATAAAAAAGGCAATGAATGGAAATGCAACCATATTAAACTTGAGAACTGGACTGCAATGGATATTTTTTTTTTTTTTAAATGAAGCCACTGGAACGTTTTGCGCAGTTTGAACATTCAGATTTTTTTTTTGCGTACCACTAGAGGGAGCCCACGTACCACCAGTGGTACACGTACTGCACTGTAAGGGGCAGTTCGGAACTCGCCGCACCTGCTGGAACAAAATATTTGAGAACCTGTGTTCAATGGAATAACTACTTTTCTAAATCAGTTGCCTGGATGGAACAGACAGATGGACACACGGACACACACAAACACGCGCACACACACACACGTGTGCACGCACAAACACGCACACGCTGTTAATACATTGTCTCTCCTAATTTTGCAGCCTGACTGAACGTGTCGATGTTGAGCGTTAGACTTTAAAAGGGGTCGTACACGCTATTAAGAAGACGGCTGCCAGGACAAAGAGGTGACAGTATTGACGTCGCGAGAGCCGCGAGGACCGAAGGAGGCGACGACTCCCGCCATTAACACTGCGCCTCCCGTTTTCGAGCCAATTACGCCACCGGCCATCAGCAAAACATGAAGATTGATCGGACAAGCTACGAGGTCAATTGATCGGCGTTTGCGCTCATTTGCGTGCGACTCTTCTTTTTCGTGGTACAGGTGGGACGCGGGAAGCCCCTTTGATTGAGGACACGGCGTTTTTCCGGGGCTCAATACGAAAACTCTTGGCCGTACTTTATCGTTAAGTTACCTTAGGTGTGAAGTGTACTAAACAGGAAGTTTACCGTCAAAATAAAAGCACGTAGCCTTAGACCGGAAGTTGCACTTTTCGATGGAAAATCTAATAAAATATAATAAATAAAATCACTCCTACTGTTCCAAAAATGAGTTACAAAGCGTGACGGGCAACTCCTTGAAAAATGCGCAAAACGTTTTTACTTTCCTACGCATACAAATACAGTTGCTCTTTTTTTTTTTTTTTTGCAGGCTGCAACATTCAATATTGTTTGCTATTAGAGCAACAGCCTCCCGATCGATCCTGCAGCTTTAAGAGCGCTTGTTGCCCTTCTAAAGCTTTGGCAGGAGCAGCCATGACCGACTTCACTGAAATGCCAAACAACCAGTAGGGCAAGGTTATATTGATTTTGGATGGGGGCGGGGGGGAGAGAGAGGGGGGGGCGGTCCTGTCCTTTCCTCAAGTGGCGATTTCCTTAAAACCCATTCAACGTGCGGTAATACGAGCAAACCGAATGATCTGAATACTGCTTTGGAGATGAGTGGCGAAAATCAGGCGAGCGACAAAAGGGGCAATCACGAGTGGCCATTTCAAGATTACAGTAACATTGCAAGTATTTGCTGGTGAAAATTGCACAGCCTTGCACTCTGAAAGAACGCCAAACAGAAACGGCGGCGGGCATGATTGTTCCCATTGATCGAGTATCAGGGTCTGGGTCTTTTCAGTCGCTGTCGCAGTCAATAGACGGCACCCAAATATACCACTCACTCAATCCCATGTGTTGCCCGCCAGCTAATTTAACACCCACTCAATTTATGAAAAACAGTCCCCATCGATTCTTTTTTTGTGTGTGTGTGTGTGTGTTCGTGCTCTCCTGTTGCCGCCGCTTATTTTCGCCCGGCTGGCGCCGACGCGAGCAAGGCCGGCAGCCGTGGAATTGAATTAGTACGTGAAATGGGTTCCAGGAAAACGGATCCCTCAGAACCCAAAGCTCAAGCCTTTAACACCGGCTTTTAGCATCACACGGCGACATGGCAACGACAAGATCCTCGTCGCTGAGCGTTTTGTGCCCGACACTCCGATTTGCCGTCAGTGTCATCCGTCCATCCTTTGGCAGGAGTTCCGCCTCCTAATTGGAGAAACCGGGCCTATAACGGCTGGCTTTGATTGGCGGGCCATAATGGGTTCGAAAATTTGACGGAGAGGCCGGACCAGGAGCAGATGGATGGATGGATGAATCAACTTACAACATTCTTTGGAAATCGCAATCGCCCACAGATGTGAATCTATTTTTTTTTTTGCCTTTCACTATCTTTAGTCACACTTCCCGTTATTCAGCCACTACGAAAACTTTGCGTGGCGCCGCGGGGGAAGCGTCTGTCATGTGACTGCCGAGCTCAGTTTGACTGGATGGAGTCAAAACGTCGCCAGCGGTGACGTCGGCTCGGTGAAACGAAAACACGGTGACGGCGCCCGAGGCGGAAGTCGCTCCGACGAACCAAAACAAAAACATGGCGTCAGCCATCACACATTTCAAAATATATCACTCAATGTAAAACCGACGCCGGCCTAGCGGGTGCTAACGTCGCCGTTATTTCGTTCCGAAAGCCTTCGTCCAAATTCCGTTAAAGCGATCCGTGCCGCGTTTTATTATCGGAAAAGACAAGCGCAAGTGAAGCGATGCCCCGCCCCCAACGTATTGGTCAAGCCCCGCCCCCCTAAGCCCCAAGACAGCAAAAATCCTGCTACCATGCCTGATGCCATCAGAAAAGTTGAGCGTCACCTTAAAAAAGCATATTGGACTCAAATAAAAGTAAAATGGAGAAATTAAAATCACGGGAAGAACATAAAAAGCTCACGCCTGAATTGAAGACGAACCACAATTTCCACCGTTGCTGCCACTGCTTGTCATTACCGGGCGCAAAATGCAAGCCAGCAATTTCCCGCGGCAAAGAAAACAAACAAAAAAAAAAACACAATTGGCTATTTTGGCTGGCGATAATTAGTCGAAATCATTTCCGCGGCGGTAAAACATCGAAGCGCAAAAAAGCGTCCTGACGACGGCCGTGGCTTTCCTGTCCTGACTCGCCATTCGCCAGGACAAAAAAAGCGCCCGCCACCTTCGCCAACAAGCCCAACGGATACGAGCGGCTTGTTCCCAAACAATGTGGAGACAAAAAAAACAAAAAAAAACGCACGTAAACATCCGACAATACGCGGCGCGACTTCCATCAGTCGTGCTTGCCGTCTAATCGGAAGGAAAACTCACTCATCACATCTCGCAATTACCACACTTAAATCATTAACGGAAAAATATTCATCGGGATGATTGCTTTTTTTTCTTTTTTTTTTTTGTCAAAATGACTTTTTTTTTTATTTAGTGGAAAAAAGAAAAAAAAATCAAATCTTGCAAAAGGTTTGTTTTGAATGGATTATAATTGCCGACAATTTTGAAAAAAAAAAAAAGTTTATCATTATGAGCTTAAAAGCAGCGAGCAAAACAAGAAACGTGAAAACATTGCTGCACTTTTCAGGCGTAATTTGCAAATCGCAATTTTATTTTTTTTTTTAATTTTCTTTGTGAGTGTTGAGAAAGTGTTATGAAGTGACATTTTGCCTCGCCGTTGCGACGAACGAGACTGTGAAATGTGAGAAATCAAAACGCTGCACAGATGGACGGCGTATTGGCGCAATTGTTGCACCGCCGCGAGGCGTTATTATATCTTTAATGACGCTACTTTGCCGAGCCCAAAGGCCAGCGCCGCTTCAACTACAACTTTTTCAACGCGTCCTTGACAGCTTACCAACAAAAGTCCAACTAAAAGCATTTTTTTTTAACACAGACGTCAATGTTCCCTCGATTCTAATTAACGACGATTTCTTTGAAAATATCGTCATCGCTTGCACTTTTTTTAATATTTTTTTTTTTTATTATTTAAAAGGAATAAACAAGGCAGGTGTCCCGAGGACATGAGGAAATTCGACGTCACGGGTCAATTTCTGAAATTGATATTCGTGGCTGTCTTTCTGATGATTCCTCATTAGCATATTCATCGAGGAAGCCTCGTTAAGAAAGCTGCAGGGAGTGCATGCGTATTTGAGAGACGAGGCATGCAAAGGAAACAAGACGAGTCACTTTTGGGACATTTCACCTCCATTTATGCATGCAGAAAAATTAAAAATGTATATGCGTGTGTGTGTGAGTGTGGGGGGGGGTGTGCGTGAGTGTGTGTGCGCGCAGCTGCCGTTTGCATGCGTGCCCGTTCACCCGTGCATGAGCGGAGAGAGCCGGCGAATGAATTTAGCAGAAAAATATATATCCAGTGTGTCTATGTGGCAAGAAACGAGCAGCACAAACGGCAACGTCTCAATTGTGAACGGCAATCAATCGATTTACGGCCGGTGACTTCGGAAAAAAGTCTGACGCCCATGAATGCCAAGCTAATAAGGTAGGAATATTATTCAGCCAGTGAGAGGCGAGAATCATTTTTTCTGATAGCGATGTAGACGCACAGACAAGAAGGTGTGTGAGGGGGGGTGGGGGGGGGTAAATCCCTCTGTTTCCCAGGGAGGGCGGGTTTGGCAGTAAACCAATTCCGAATCTGGCTTCTTGAACGGCCAGATAACGCCATCAGACAGTTCCAATATTGCTGTTTTTTTTTTTTTTACCCACCTGAAGAATTTGAATTTCATTTAACACCACAGCCCCCCCCCCCTCTCTCTCACCACACCGCCACCGACTCAGGATAGACATGCCAATTTCAGGACCTGCAATTGTCGTGGCCAAACACAATGCAACGTTGTGAAATGAGCAAAAAGGCTTCCCGGCAGGAAATAACGAGCTCTCTTGCCCTCTTTTGTTTTGCGGCCTAGCGCCGTTTCAATTTCATCACAACAACAACAACACAAAGACAAAAGCTTTCATTTCTTCCGCTGCAGCAACAGCGTAGGCTGCCCGTGTGTATTTTGTTTTTATTACGTTTTATTATGCGAGGGAATTAGATCAGCATAGCTTCACCATATGAACCCTGAGATGAAATGTTTAATTACAGCGAGGAAGAAGCAGGAGGAGGGGGTCTTTCGTTCTCTTTTTTTTTTCATGTTTATCTCAGAACCATTTGCCACGACTTCGCTCAAGTTTAAAGGTAAATTAAAGTCCGACTCCATTTGCTGCGGGGACATTTGCCAAGGACTCTTGTGGCCCTCCTCTTCCTCGCTCCCTTTCCATCCCTCCTCCTCCTCCTCCTCCTCCGGAGGGCAAGTGGCCCACAGGTCAGGATTTGACAAGGTGGAGGATTAATGGTGTACTCTGTACGGGATGTTGAGTAGTTCACTTTGTGGCTCTGAGCTCCTTGTACTGTAAATTCATAAACACTTGTCTAGGGGGGGGGGGCTGCTATTGGGAAATATTCCATGCACGCTTGTCCTTTTTGGTCGCATTTAAAAAAAATAAATAAAATAAAAATGCCCATCTTTGCTGCCAGTGCAAAGCAGGGATGCAAATCAGAGTCCATCGATATTAATAATGCATAACGCACAAGCGAATCTCACATTCAGACAAAATCCGGAGGATGCAAGCGTGCACGTGTGTGATGTGAAAATGATCAAAATGAAAAAAAAAAAAAGGTTTCCTACCTGTGGTCGTGCAAATTTTCTCTTGCTGGGGAAGCTGAGTGGGGCTCATTCATTCGTTCATTCGTTCATTCTGGCGTCCCGCCTCACTTTCTTGCACGCTTCTTCTTCCTTCCTTCCTCTCTCCTCCTCTCTGGGTGCCACCTTCGTGCGGATGCATACGAATTAAAAATTAATAGCAGCCTGCTGTCTTAAAGGCGAAAGCACATAGCCGCCCCCCCACCCCCAAAAAAAGAGGGAAAAGTCAAAAATGGGTCGTTTCGGGAGGAAGGTGTTGCTCCTCACTGGTTAAAATGCGCTCGTGTGGCCAGCAAAATAAACATCGTCAGCATCGTCCCGGTTTAAAAAAAAAAAAGACTCAAAAGGACACGCGGGTTAGCGCCACACACACGCACACACACAAAAAATAAAAAGTCGATGTATATTTTTTGCTTTCTCGATGAAATGTCCTTGATTCCGGCGCGTGTGAACGTTCTCCTCGGCCGCTCGCAGCCTCAAATGAGAGGCGATGAGGAGGCAAAGCGAGCAGGAGAGGAAGGACGCTCTCCTCTCTCGCACTCTCATGCGCCGAAACGATGCGCGCACTCACGCGCACGCGCACACACACACGCCCCTCCGCCCTCACTCCACGGTCAGTCGAAAGACAGCTCATGCACACACAGACACGAAGTAATAAAAAAAAAAAAATAAAAAAAAGATCCACAAGCTCCTTTTGGGCCAGTGCACTTCGTCGTCGAGCTGTTTCGAAGCTGACATGAAAAACTGGTGGCGCCTGGTCGTCGTCTCGTTTACGGTTTAGAAACGCCCCCCAACGTCCAAATAAGGAAATTGTTATGTGCCACTTCCGCCCTTAGTGCCAGTCAACGCCCAGCAGTTCACGTGGGGTATTTATCGTTAATTGTTACATGTTTTCGTTTATTAAAAAAAATGTAGGAGAAAAATAAATGTTAAAAAAAAGTCAATAATACTGACTGGACCAAGACAAACAACATTAATAATTTAGAACGTAAACCGCACGTGTCAAACTCAAGGGCTGGGGGCCCGATCCGGCCCGTGACATCATTTTAAGTGGCCCACCAAGGCAAGTTTGTTGCAAATTGGCTTCACTTTTAACAACGCTCACTACGTTTCCATGAAATCAATTACCCTTTCCAAAACCGACGCTGTCGTATGCAGCAAGAAAAAAAAACATGAAAAAGAACACACGAGATCTCATAAATGTGAGTCAATAAAGTAGATATTTGATGTCAATGCACGAGCTGAAGCAAAACGTTGCCAATTGAAAATAATGAGTCTTTTGAACGAGGCACTCTGCATGACTGATACTTAATTTAAACAGTATAGTACTAGTTTTGTTTCAGTAGCACTGTAAACGAGCTAACGATAGCCATGGCGACTGAGCTGTAACAATAACAACAAATTTGATAGGTTTCAAGTTTAATTTTGGGGGGGCATCAACAGCCAAATAAAGATCAAAAAGATGATAAACGTACCTGTCGTATTTCATTTTGTGACTGTGGCTATTCCATGATAGTTTCAGCAATGACCCTGAAGTCCAAGGTGACAGGTTAGCGTGAGCCACAAGGCACTCTCACAATCTTCAACTATTCACGAAAAATTCACTCCATTTATTCTCCTTAACAACCATATTTTTCTCGGCTATAGCTGGCGGCGCAATCCCGAACACAATTTTGTTTTTGTTTCAGTTCTGGTCAGCTGTAACAAATCGCTTTTTTTTGCCACCTAGAAGGAACTATTATTCTTACACTAACAGTCTTGATGTGATGACTGGGGAGGGAGCAAGCGTCATAAAAAAAAAAAAAAAACCTAGCTTGTCACTTTATGTCTGCAGGTGAAAAAAAAACCCAAGTGAAAGCCCTTTAGGTGTCCTATTTTGGTGTGTGTCGGCGGTCGGGCATGAATGGGTGCGCATGTGAGTCAGCGGGTGACGCGTACTCGGAGGCTCCTCGCTCGCGTTTGCGTGCATGCAAAGCTGCTGCATGCGGTCTCTTACTCAGCACTTTCCAGCGGGGTCATACATTACAACTGCCACTACACTTGGACGCAGCAGGGACGACAGCGAAGGACTGAATTAAAAGACCCCCCCCCCCCCCGCCGCCCTTCCCTCCCATTTCCTCCCGCCCGCCATCACGCGCTACAATAACCTTGCCAATAGAGCTCATTCGTTCGGATAAACAGCAGCGTTTGGTCGCAAAAACACAAGATAGGTTACGCTGCCAGATGGATTCATCAAAAAGAAGTATCGCCGGTGTGCTTTTTGGTTTTCCTCCCCTCGAGTTCTATTACGTTTGCGTACAGTAGGCCGGAGTAACCGAGTTGGACGTCATACGTCTTGAGTCTGTGTACTCTCGGCTCTCAAAAATCGCTCAATTGACCTTCATGGGCTGCCTGACTCAATAAACAACAAACGCGATGTACTCTGCAGCGCACACACGTACACACACGACAAAAATACTTGATATACAAATGGTGTGTGGGTGCGAGACAGAGGGAGTGAGTGAGTTTTAGAGAGAGTATGCGCGTGCGTGCGTGAGCGTTTGCTTTGTGTGAGTCTGTGAATAAGTGAATGTGAGAGTGTGACTGTTTGTCTGATTGTGTGTGAGAATTTTTTGAGAGTGTGTGTAGGTAAATGTGTGTGTGTTCTCGCCCTCCGCATGCGTGTGTGTGAACGTATGAGAGTGCGTGACTGTGTGTGAGAAACTGTATGTTATCAGGATTTCGTGTGAGAGCAATGTTTCCCGAGTGAGTTTGTGCACGTGTGGGCCAATGTTAATGTGTGAGAGAATGAAATTTGTGAGAGTGCACGTGTGAACGTGTGATTGAACATGAGCGAGTGTAAATATCTCTGATCTTATGTGAGAGCATATGCGAGAGCATTTAAGTGATTGTGTGTGTCAGTGAAAGTGTGTGTGTTGCATGTATGCGTGTGTGTATGTGAGTGAAAGAGCGCAAGTGATTTAATGTGAGAGTGGGTGTGTGACTATGTGTGAGAGTATCCTGAGAGCATTGTGAGAATGTGTATATGTGAATGCGTGCATGTGTGAGCGAACTCGAATACGCGCGAGTGCACTTGTGTGTGTGTGTGTGTGTGTATGTGTGTGTGAGATCAGATGAGACACCAGGGTAAGCCCCCGTGGACTAGTGTCGCTCTCCAAAGCACAAGGTGAACAAATTTACAGTGCCAACCAGGTTGTACTTCCCACCCTCTGGTCGCTTAGCAACAACGCCGGTGACGACACAATGCCAACACGATTGTTTCCACGTGCAATTGCAACCCCGGCTAGATGTGGCACTCGCGCTTACTCTCCGCCGACGTAGCAAAAAGCCCACGCAGCTGACAGCAAATCTATACGATATCACGTTGAACATATCGGCGCCGACGATGTTTGTGTTGGTGGCGAGGCGGAACGACCCGACGCGACAGATGTCAGCGGCGCCCAAGTGACAGCAACCAGTCGTGATGAGATTGCAAACGTGTCAAAGTCCTTTCTGTTCGTCAATCAGGTGGCGAATGGAAGCTTTTTTTTTTATTTGAAGAAACAGCTGTCGGAAAGTCGGCTCGAAGAAAAAAAAAAACAAAGCAAGCATAATTATTTTGGGAGGGGCAGATTTTGTAGCTTAGTTGACTCCTCCCACACAACAAAACTATACAAGAGCTGCAAACGATAATCGGCAACTAATCAATTCTTCAATTGATTGATGACAATCGATTAATCGTCTTTTATTTCTATCGAGAGTGAGTTACGTCGATTATTCGGTGACTTTATTCCTGCAATATTATCGCTACATTCTCCCGTTAAAAAAAAAAAAAAAAAAAAAAAAACTCCATTATCATGACCGACTTTCTGACTATTTTCAGTCGTTCTCCAGTTGCACTGAAATCGACGAGTTGATTAGCTGACTTATCAAATCGGCCGGGTCATTGAGCATCAGCGTCACATTCAAAACATTTTAAAAAAGTCGTCCAAATACGACAATGTTGGACTTGCGAAAAGTCAGCAAGCACAACGAGCCCGACTTCACAGAGGGCGACGACCTCGGATCGATCCCCAAATAAATTGATTGTTGACATTTTTAAACGAGCCCACAAAACCTTTTCCCGAGCAAAGGTCAGCGGCTTCAAATCTCATCATCTATCCTTCCAGGCCACTCTGATTGTCATCTCCAGTCCGCACGCAACGAGCAGAGCCAATCTGCAATATTCATATTGGAGAGGATATTATATTTCGCCATTCCTCGAATAAAAAAGGCCTTGGCTTTGATAGACGCGCCGGTGAATCACAGTCGCATTCAAAACGCCCTTCAATTGTCACATCATAATAAGTTTTGCTGAGATGTCACCAGATTAAAAAAAAAAAAAAAACTAAAAAAAAAACCATACACAAGCGCAGCGCGGGCAAAATGAAAGAAAATCTAACGATAAGAAAGTGGTCGTCGTTTTTCATTGTCGTGGTTTTATCGCGCAATCTCGCACGGCGACTTGGTTCAAACTAATTATTCCCCATTCGCTCGTCTTGCGTTTTTTTTTTTTAACGGAGCGTCACTTGTTTTGGTCTTTTAAAGTAAAAAGAAGGCCAGCCACAAGCTCTCGTAGTTTAATTTGCGCCACCTCACGTTCGATTAACGGCAATTTCTGCCAGTCAAGGTTCGTGTTTATGCAGCGGCGCCGTATTTGCGAAGCGCTTCCCTTTTCGCCGACTGACAGCTTTCTAGTTGATCTGCTGCGGCACAAAACGGAAAATACGTCGTGCATGTGAGAGGGTTTTGGTGTTCAAATTTCTCACATGTTTGGAAAAAAAAAATAATCATCACAATAATATGGATAATATTCATGGAATTATGGAACAACGGCTCCATTTTTAGTTCGAGTGATCATTCATTTTTACCTCTGAAATTTAAATGATAAATAATGAAATCCGAAATTGTTTCAGTTTTTCGTGTTTTTGGAGCAAACTAAAAAAAAAAATGACTAAGGCGATTATTTAAGCAAGGTGACAAAATGATATGTTAATGAGAACAATAATCAGTTCGGACTCGATTGAATTATATATAATAGATTAATTTTTCAAATTTGTCCTTTCAGTATAATTAAAAAATAAATCCAAAATTTCAATTTTATTTTATAAAATGCATCTATTTTAAATTGTTTTCTTTAATTTGTATTTTTCTTTTGAGTTGATTGTAGTTATTTTAAATTTTTTTTTGCTTTAATTTCTATGTATTAATTTACCAATTTTAATGTTATTGTATTTAGTTTTATATTAATACTACTATTATTTTATATTTGTTTTTCTTCTATTTTATTTATTTTGATTTGATTTTAGCTTTAGTTTATTGATGAATTTTATTGCTATTTTTATTTATTTTTATTTTATATTTCAATCAATAATTTAATTTATTTTAGATGAAATTTTATTTTTATTTTTTTTTCTCTATATTCTTTTCTTTTTTCTTTTTATTGCAGTCACTGGCATTCGCAGATTCACCCATTCACATATATTTTGGGGAGAATCTGCCTTCAGTTATATTCAGAAAATATTGCCTGTTTGCAATTTTCCATTGCATTGCAAGAAAAATTTTTTTAGTTTTTTTTGCACTCTTTTATACATATACTGTGTGTAAATATGATATGGCATCAACCATCTTGGTTACGTTCCCTTTGCCTTATGACAGATATGCCAGGGACTAAACACATTATTAAACCAAGTGAAATCCACAGCAGCCGGGGTCAGACATTTTTTTTTGCCGCCGTATTAATATGGACATCATAATCTCATTTCAGCGAGTGTCAATTATTTGCGAAAATTAGCTATTAGTGTTAAGATTGGGTCCATTGTACCACACTAAACTCCTCCTTACTAATACTCGCATTGTGCTCTGCATGCTGATGTTTTCTAAAAGCATAACCAAAGACATATTTTCATAATAAAAGGATCAATATCCTATTTGTGTTGGCCGTTGGAGAAACATGAAAACATTTTCGTGCACACTCAGCATCCCTGGAGAAAGTCTTTTCGGGGCTTTCATGCATGCCCTTTATATTCAGCGTCGAAGGAGGCCTGTGGGCGTAGATATGAGAAAGACGACGAAAAGACGGGGGGAGAAAAAAGAACAACCTGTATGGCATTTCCAGGAGTGAAATCGGAAGCGAGCCGCTGAAAAAGAGTTGAAGGGTCCCAGCAAAGCCAAATAGATTTCAGCAACGGGAGAGCCAGCAAAGCGTCGGTGTAACGCCTCGGCTTTTATGCGGCAACCCGGCGACCGCTGGAGCACTTCTTCCCATCATGCACTTTGCTCACAACATTTTCACACAACACGTGGAAATAAAGACACCCCCACCGCCGCTTCGTTTTGGCTCCCCCCCGTTCTCCGTGTCTCGCTTCGCCTCTTTTGCCGTCCAACATCGTCCATTACCTGCTCTTAGTACTAATTGGTGTATTAACGCCATGCTGTGGGGGACACAGCCAGAGCGGTGGAAGAAGCAGGGAGGGGGGGGGGGCTTTTTTGGGCACAATCACCAAATAGTGTGAAGGCATGTTTGTATACGTTGTTTATTCCTATTCTCGAGACAATTGAGTTGCTTTTTGAAGGCCTCCAAATGCTTGGCAATTTTTGCGAGGACGTTTCCTGCGTAGGACACAGTCAGCCATTTTGTTTCGTAACAGTCATTTGTCATTTGGTGGTGAAAAGAAAATAATAATTTCAATGTGCCACCAAAATCTGTTTTTACCTATTGGGGAAAATTGGGTCAATAGGTCAATCATGATAAGATACACACAAAAAAGTTTCAAGGACCCATTTTTGAAATTCAATACAAAGTCGGCCATTTTGATTTGAAGCAGTCATCTCGCGCTCGCTAGCAACCTCAGAGATTTCGAAAAAATTTGCTCCCGACATCGGCTTCAACGATCAACATCAAGTTTGGTGGACACGTCATGACAAGACGCATGAAAAAGTCTCCAGGATCTAAACCCGAAAGGAAGTACAAAGTCGGCCATTTTGATTTGAAGCAGTCATTTCTCACTCACACTGACAAAATTGGAGAAAAAAAAAATGAGCCCCCAAAATCAGTTTCATCAATTGAGGCAAAATTGGGTGGTTATGTCATGACAGGACACGCAAGTCTCAAGGACCCATGCGAGAAATTTAATACGAAGTCGGCCATTTTGTTTTGAAGCAGCCATTTTTGACGAAGTCCAGGACTCATCGCTCGTTTTTTTTTTTTTGCCAGCGACCACTCGAGTGGGCGTAACACGGCATCCAAGTTTGATGATTTCGAGGTTTCACCGCGAGAAGGAGGTGTGAGGGCCCATTCATCGCTGATTGCTTACATTTTTTTTTTTTTTTGTTCTGTTGGCCTTCTCCGCATCCCTTTCACTGCTTTCTTTCTCCATCGCCACTCTCAAGCCAATTATCCACTCTCACTGGCGCCACTGGCAGCGTATGGAAATGCAAATTGGAAAGCAAGACGCGCACTTTATTTATTTCGCTCTCCATCGAGCCGCGCGCAAAGGTAGGCAGCGGCTCTCGAGGACGAGTAGGAGGAAGAAAAGCGAGAAGAGACGACAAACAAAGCGAAAAGCCGCCGCCGTCGTCTTGAAGGAGTCCCGACAGATAGCTTGTCGGCATTGCGACGTTATCAGTCGCACAAAGCCACCCACGGGTGAACATTTAGTCGGATTAAGCTGATTTAGTTATGCCGACGCGCACGCGCGCACACTCCAGGAGGCCCCCAATAAAGTTTGCGCCTCAAGTAGCACAAGACATTAACACCACTCATGAAAACCATCGCACATATGGACGTTCTCAAATTACCTTTGCCGAGCGCAAATGCGAGGAGGAGGAGGCCGGGCCGTAGCTTGGCTTGCCAGCACCTGGGGGCAAGTGGCATAAATAACAGCCCCCCCCCGCTGATCCCCACCTCCAGCATGCCCCGCCCACCAGCACGGGCATTTCCGTACATTATGCACAAACACTACGCTGGAGGTTTATATAATTGCATTATTATTTGAATTTTAGTTGCCAGCACTTCCAAGAAACCGCAAAACGGAAAACCTCATCTGCTTTTTGTATTGGTGATCAGAATAAAATGAGAGAAAATTAAAATCAATCAACTGATTTTCACTCGGGAAAATGTGGCAGTCATTAGAAACATTAAAAACAATTAATCTGATGCAGGATTTATTTAATATGTTATTTTTGGGGGATTTATGACATTGCAAAAAAATGGTTTGTAATATGTGTTACTGCCCCCTACGGGACTGGAGTGGTACTACAGCGCTTAAAACCTACCAGAGTGTCCCAATTCAAGATTTCACAGTTAGATCGCAGTCAGGAAACATTTCAAACAGCTCACGTCTGGACACATTTTTGGAATTATGCAGCTCACCAAATATTGTCTCGGCTGTGAAATTTCACACACGTGGGCCTGCACTCCAGAGACGCAACTATTTGTGCGCAAGACATTAAAAAGCCAATTTCCCAGAATATGTCCTCTTTAGGCAACTTCTTTATTCTCGTCACGTGCAATGAAGCAAAGCATCCACACGCACGCAGCGACTGGAGCACAGGTGCACGTCGGCCGCGCTGGAGGGCTCCGGATGCGCGCACCCCAAGCGACTGGTTGGTGACGCGCGCGCATCACAAGACGCATTCGCCTCATGTGACACCGACGAGTCCGCGGGCTGATTATTCCGATAAACACATTCATCCTGGAGGGCACACGCAGAACGGAGGCACAGCGTTTTGTTTATTACCGTTAAGCGTTGGCTTCGTATGTTCCGCCCCCGCCGGCGCCCGTGGAGCCAACTTCTCAAATACGTTAATTTGCTCAATTATTTTCAATGATCCCGCCGCCGCCGCTTCTGCCGTCATCCCTTTGGTTCAATTGGGAAGCTGAAATCACTTGTTGATTGACGGCAAAGGCTAATTAGAGGAGGAAGGCACAAAAAAAAAACCCCAAACCTCCCCAAATGGTAATTACCGCTGATTGGTGTCACACAATCACACGCCGACTCACAAGCGACGAGCCTCGCGCTCATAAATGTCCGTTTCACTCGGCGAGGCCTTCTGATGGGATGCAAGGGCGCACTTTCCAGTTTTCAGATCTCTAACATTCCGTGTTCAAAGATTTTCTTTATCCGCCCCGGAGAAAACGGTGAGAGCTTTCAAAGAGAGCGCTTCAATCCATCAAGGGTGCCGTGTGTGTGTGCGCCTTTGCACATTTACTTCAAGGTAGCGCCGCTCTTTCCGTCCAGGTTTTGAGGGGGGGGGGATACAACTCGGCAGCAGCGGGCGCACAAATCAATAATGAACTGCTCCGGAGCCTATTAGAGAGGCGAGCATATCTAATGAGGCTCGTTAAAGCGTTGTTCATTGCTTATTCTGATTTGTTCTCACCAAACAAAACATTAACTTTTCATAGAACCAGGGCCGGGTCTAGGCAGGAGGAAGGGAGGGGGGGGTCTGGCCCCCCTCTAATAATTGGTGTGCCTTCTCTAAACTAAATCCCCAAAATGTATTTTTTTTTTTAATGATCTCATGTCGCTCTTCTCTGCGAAACTTCTTACTGTCTTAATGTTTTGCTTGCCAACATAAAATAATCCAGGTAGATGAGGTCATAAATCAAGTGACTGCAAAATTTGTGTGGCCTTCTATATCAGTCATTTTTTTAGCTCATCTTCACATGATCACTTCTGTGTTTTAACAATGAAAAAAACATTTTGAATGACATTGGACACAAACTATCTGAGGTACAGCAGCTGAAGTAAAATAAATCAATAATTTGGTGTGACCTACAAAATATTTTTCCATTCCATCGAGCAAAAAACTTTTCAAAAAGATTTTTAATTGATCAATTCTATGTTGTCCTATATCATAGCAAGCATCTTGTATTTCTTGAATAATACTAAACACAAGACAAGCCAACGTAGCTCATTTAAAAATCGAATTAGAAAGTAGCCGGGGGTCATAAATCTTAAAAGATAAATTAAATCAATACAAATTTTCAAAACTATCATCACGCAACCAGGTGATATTGTTCCATGTCACAAAGTGTAAGAACCATGTTGATTTTGAACAGGTGTTGGCAAACTATGGCCCAGGGGCCAAAAGCGGCCCGTTAAACGTTTTAATCCGGCCCGCCAAACTTGAAAAAAATTAAATGAATAAACCTTGTTAATGTTTTATTTTCTAAATAAAGTGGTTTCGCAAAGACTTTCATTTAAAATTAAATGTATTTTTTTGGGAGATTTTGAAGGATATCAACCATAACATTGGTCCAGGTATCGGGGGGGGTCATAAATCCGGCCAATCCAACTCTTGTGAACTTCTCCCCCATATCCAAAAATAACAGCGAGTGTGTTCTATGTCATACAAAACGCCGTCCATGTTGCGAATGCGATTTGACACAAGAAGGAGATTTATTTTTAGATTCTGAATTAGCTCCAACACAAGACAGCCACGCTAGCCACGCTCCACTATTTACTCTGATCGGCCTACAACAAAACTATCGACATTGTTCCGTCAGTGCCGTCGCCATATTGATGATGCGAATAGCATCCACGCTTGAAGCAAGGCGGGGTCAAAGGTCGGACGTACGCGGTTGTAAATGTTATCGTCTCTGCATCATTGCGATTTCCAAGCGATTGTCCTCGACGCCAATCAGAGAAGCTTCTTCACTGCGACACCATTTGAAGCTCCAAACAAGTTGATTAGATCAATGCGTGTCGTTCGTCTTCAACCGAGTGAAAGACGGCACGAATGAGAGGGGGGGGGGGTACGGCGCTGCTCTCTAAGAACCGCAATTACTGTACAATAAACGGGCCTTTGTTGGAGCGTGAAAGAAGAAAATCAGATGGTGCAGCTCAAGTTTTTTTTTTTTTTGTAGGCAGTGACTGATGCGGATCAAAACAGTCTGTGTCAGAATATTGTGTCCTTTGGGTTAAAAAAAAAAAAAAAAAAGCAAATTGAGCCACTCTGGCCGGGCAACCCAAACGGCGGTTGGTCAGGACTCCTCTCATGACATGAAAGTCTTAATGACTTGTAATTGTCAAGCCATCGTCACTGGCGGGGCTAATTGCATCTGATTTAAGACAATATTAGTTTTACGGCGGGCAAATTGGAAGGGGGGGGGGGGGGCTGAGGGGCGGCCATGTTGATTGGGGGGGGCGGGGGGTGAAGGTTTAGAAGGATCAGTGGCGTCCTTGCGGCGAGCTGCAAGGAAAGGTGAAGAGCACAACGCAGCATTACGGCAATTAGTGGCATACATTAGAGCAACAACGTTGCCTCGATTCCGCCGATTGGAGCCTGGTCGCGCTGGTTGTGTGTTGGGGAATTTTCCACCTCGCGTTTCTCATGAGCGAGCGGGTGAAAATCTTCTTCAAGCAAATTTGCAGCGTGATTTGCGCGGTCGACGGGCGGTCAATCAATATTAGAGGAAAAAAAAGGGGAACGGGTCCGCCGCTCAAAGCTGGGAAAGTCGAGCGGCGGCCTTCTCATCCGTAGAGCCACGCCAAATATTTGAGATTTAATGAAACGTGAAGCCAACTGGCCTAGATCAAGCGCGTTTGTGTTTGGAAAAAAAAAAAAGTGGATTCAAATTTGTTGCACGGTTGGAAAAAAAAATTTGAATTAATCCAATTCAAATACGATTTTTTTTCTGGGGAGGGATTTGAAAGCACATTTCCAGTTTTGTGCAGGGTCGGAGAGATTCCTGGCAAAAGTTGCCGACACGCCGCTCAGTCACAAGTGCGCACATTAAAAGTTGAACAACTTCCGATTTTCTTTTGTCCAGTCTAGTCGACTTCGATTCATCGATAACGCGATTGACATATTTTTCACTATCCGCCTCGTCCTTGATTGCACAAGCTCCACCCCCAACTTGTTCATCCAATCCCATTCGGAAACAGAAAAAATTACAATTACACCGTGAAAACTGGAAGCAATTCGATTTCACGGCTTTAGCCGTCATCGGGTTCCAATACAGTATCGAGTCACCTTCGTTAACGACATTACATGTGAGAGCGCCACTGCCAACTAGTGGAGTGGAGGTGTAATTGCACTTTATTGAAGTACGGCGGGAAAAAAAAGCATGTTCCACAGGATCATACGTGCCCCCCCCTGCCAGGGGGGCCCGCCCACTATTTGAGAAGCACAGCTGTAACTAATGAAGTGACACATGCAGTAAAAAGTCGATATAAAGATGCATGCAACGAGTAAACAACAGTAATTGCCCTCCCTTGCCCCCCCCAAAAAAAAATGCCGTGCAGTGATTTAAAGCCCGACACAAGAGACAATAGTAAATTACACTTACATGAGGCATCATTTGGTGCTCTTCTTAAGCACTCGCTTAATTGCCATCCTCACCTGAGCAATCGTATAATTTCCGCTATTTTTCTCCTCCTCTGCCCACAACGCGAGTCCATAATGAGCTGTGGGTGTCCCCCAAAGTCAGGTCTGGCGCTCGGAAATAGGCTTTGCTAATTTACCAATTAGAGAGCGAGTACCCCAAGTCCAGAATGCCCCCCCCCCTTCTCCCTCCTCCGCCTCCGTTGGCTTTGATTGCTCAATCTCGGCAATGATCATCACTCCGCACTCGGCCAGTTTTGTTCAAAGCGAGGTCCCACCTGCACTTTGGATCTCATTCCAGCCCGCCGTGCCTGCGAGGGAGGCGGAGCACGTCAACGTGTCTACCTGGCTTTTAAGTGCAGCCGGGACCGCTTTCACTGCCCGGGAGGATGAGAGTTGGCAATGCGCGGAGGGGATTGAGCAGAAGGGGGAGGGGCGAGGATGGGATGGGGGGCGGGAGGGGGGGGGGTTGCGCTGGACATGCCGAGATGAGAAAACTTATGAGAAGTGAGATAAAGTTAGCAAGCAGCAAAGTGAAAGTTAGCTGGAGGTGCAAATGTAATTTATGGTTGGAGAGGAGAGCGTGTTGTGCTTCTCGCCTTGATTTGCGCCGCCATTAAAACTAAACCTGAGGACAAATAGGAAATAAAATGAAAAAAAAAAAAAAGCCTTCGCACAGCAAATATCAACACCTCGGCGCTTGCTGCTGCTTGTTATTATTCTGCGCGTGAGGCAATCAATACGCGGGAGGTCATTTATCAGTGCCTTTTTTTTTTTGGTGCCCGGGTCAGTTCTATTTCCACGGCGGCAATAAACGCTCGCTATTTTCACAGGATTCCCTTCTGTTTCCATATCCTCTTGGGGGGGCGAAAGACAGAACGACATCCACGGTGGAGTCAAATATTTAGCGAGTAATCGAGGATAATGGCTCTGGCGCGGTGACAATATTCAAGGCATTACTGTTTTGACCTTTCGCGAGCTGACATTTATTTGCAGTCACCCGTTTTATCATGCCATTACGTGAACACGACCGGAATATCCAAGCCACAACACCCGAGTGGGGCTATCGGCGAATTTTGATGTGTTTGGTATATTTTGTTATTAAAAAAAAAAAAAAAAAAAAAAAAAGACTCTCCGCGGGTTTGCCGAATTTTTTTTTTTTTTAAGTCAACTTAATCGAGCTAGCCGATTAATCAATGACGCCTTTACTATGATTTTGTCGTTTTCGGATGTTACACCTCTCAGTAGACCGTTTCAGTCCAGCGATGGCAAAAGTCCTCTATAAATTAGCAGATTGATCACGCGAAATACCAAAGACGTAATAAACCGTTATTTGCCTTCCAGCTTTAAAAATGTAAACGGCTGGACTAATTGGTTCAACCCTTCGTGTGGAGTCACTGCCAAGCCTCAAGTAAGGTACGAAATCAGACAACCATTTCATTTCGACGTATTATGCAATTATATTTCAATGCCAAATGTGTTCTTGCTCACTTGCACCACAAATGCAACAAGTTTCATTCCAGGTTGAGGGTGTTAGATGAGCATATTTTTTTTTTATAAGATTTGTGAGAAAAAAAAAAAAAAGACTTTCTCAAGTCATCCAAAAAAGTGCCATGTCGTCTAGCAATTACAGTGAATGACTTTTTTTTTTTTTTTTGTACAAAACCTCACCAGATTCCCGCGAGACGCGTGGAACAGTGTGATCAGGCGTTTGCTCGGGCGCTTGGCTCGGATGTTTGTTGTCAGCCCGAGCGCACGCCGCGCTTCATTGAAACTGCGGAACAATTACGCTTTAATTTAGGAGCGGCGGAATGATGGCGCTCCGTCTCCAAATAACATCAAATAGCTGCGGCGGGACCGAGGGAGAACTAATTACCAGATAGAAGAGAAACACTCCGGTGGCGCAATTGTGAGCCCAGCTAAGTGCTGAGAGGCGCGTTTGTCGCGTTGCAAAGTCATTACAGACTCTTTAGTGAGACCGTGAACTTGATTCACTTTGCAGCATCACAACAAAGCGCTCTTTGCACTCTTTTACTTTTGCTGATTAAAGCTGGCACTTGAAGAATTGTCCTGGGTTGCTTTCGCTCAAATCCAGGAATGTTACGCCATGTCGCGCTCCAAGCACGCCGATTTGACGATAAAATATGATATCAAACCCACAATTTAAATTAGTGCCACGTGTGAAATTAAAAAAGGAAATAAATATTTTATTGTACCTTACCCTACCTGACCGATTTAATCAGTCGGCTGATAGTTTCCCCGTCTTTTTTTTTCTACACACAAATTAGAGTATAAGACAAAAATAGTCAAATTTAAAAAAAGAATTTTTGTCAAATATTTTAATTGACATTTTTCAGTTCTGTATCATTTTGAGGCTAAAAACAATTTGTTCCATTTTGAAATACTGCCGTCACATAAAATGTGGTGAAAAGAGAAGCTTCCGCGAATATTTTCCTGTGAGTGACTGGCGACCAATCCCGGGTTTGGTCGGTCTGCTTTTTAATGAAGTCAGCCGGGATTGTCTCCATCGTTGCGTCGACCTTGAACACGATTACTTTAAGTGGCAAAGAAAATGGATGGATGTCTTCATCACCAAACATGTTTCGCGGCACTTAAGTTTGGGAGTCTTCGGTTGTCATGGCGACGGTATTAACGGCGAGCTTTGTCATAAATGAGAAGGGGAGGGTGTTGTTTTGAAATGCCATAGGTAAAAAAATAAATAAATGAATTAATTCATAAATGAAAATCCGATGTATTATGCATGAGCATGACAATATCGTAGGCGGGTGAAAATGCGGAAAAAAACTGCACTTGAGACTCGTTATGTAGCTCAAGTCGCTGGCCAAAGAAATGCACGACGGAGGAATACTGGAGACTTGTCGTCTGGCGAAGAATCCTGGCGGAATGGCGGGAACATCTGGTTCCAATGAAAGCGTTTTTGGGGATGTTTCAAGTGTGTGTGGGGGTGCGTGTGCGCGTGTGTGCGTGTGAGCGACTTTCTCTCGCCCTCGATGGCTGATTAATAATCCAGATGAGGAAAAACAACACGCGAGAAAGAAAGCGATGGGTGTGGTTTGTATGTTGGAACATAAAAAGAAGACATTCTGGGAAGCGGCGAACACAAGAGAAACGTTGGCTCCGTAATGGGGTGACGGAGAGTTCACGGCGGGGCAGGAAACGGTAAATAGGCGCAGGGATGGATTGGACGAAAACACGCGCAAATGATCGACCGGAAGGAGGACTGAAGACGAGATTGAAAGAAAAGTTTGGTGAAAAAAAAATGGGAGACGGGAATTGAACAGTCCCCGGTGGCCATTTGGTTGATCGCCCCGCCTCTCCCTCTGGCCCCGCCCCTACCCCATTACAAACCACTTCCTGTTACCTATTATCTATGAACAAAAAAAAAATCATCTTTAGGTGCACTGAAAGCTTCTACAATTACTTTTTTTTTTTTCAAAGGCAATAAATTGATAAACTGTTTCCCAACAAAGAAACAAAAGTTGACAAATGTAAAAAAAAAAAAAAGTAAAGTAAAAACAACTCAGCAAATTGTTTTGTAGCAAATAGCTCGCTTGCTTTGTTGTGCTAATATATGTCAACATTTATATTTTAAAGTTGTAGCAAATTCCAATAGTTATTAATGAAATTTATAATAATAATAAAAAAATTAAAAGTTAGTCTAATAATTTCTTCTTATTATTATTAAAACATTAAGTACACCTGCACAATCTCATACGATGAAAAATATCAAAGAGCGCTAAAATATTAATGCCATCTCATAAATAATCTTCATTTTGGATTGACACTGTCAGAGAGGAATTCATTTAAAAATTTATTAATTGGCATATTTATTTATTAAGGGCAGTATAAAACAGACTTGTCGATTTACGGAATATGGAGAGTGACTCGACGTGAGAGTAAAGCAGAAATATGAGTCGGAGGATCAAGAATATAAACCTGTGACAATCGTTTCATTGTCGGTCTTCATGTGTTACTTCACCGTTTGTACTGAAATTTGTTTCTTTTTTTTGCAATTTGTGAGCTCACGCTTGTGATGTTCTAAAAATCTAATAATCGAGCGCTTCCTTTTCAAAGAACTGTTCACGAATGTTCAATGCATCGCTGCACTTGATTTTTATTTTATTTTTTTTAAATCATTCAAAATGATCCTTCTGGTCTGTGGTGTGTCAAATTTAGAAGACGTTTATTTTGGTTTTACAGCGACAAGAATGGATGTTTTATGACGCCTGGACGAAACGATTTTTATTTTATTTTATTTTGAAAGGACAACATAAGCCGCATCACCAAACGCAAAACTTTGGAAGTTTCACGGTATTCAAAAGTGACAAGCTAACTTTTCTCCGGCAAACTTAATCGGTACGGAGAATAGAGAGATCAAAACGACATCGGAGTCGATGTTGAATTCAAGCCGAGCGAATTAAAGAATCATGTTTCGTCCCATCGCTGGATGTCAAATGCGTTTTCATTTACTTGTCATTTGCTTCGCCGTGTCTTTGAGGCCGCGTCTCAGCCCGAATCTCTCTTCCATATCGATGCTAATGGACAACAAACCCCGCCCCCCCCCCTCCCCCCGCCTCCACCCTAATCAAAAATCAATTAAAAACACCTCGCCACCAAGTCTCCAGAGAAACGCTTTAGGTTGAGGGCGGAAGAGAAACGCTTCCCGTATTCTTTCAAACACTCGCTCGCTCCCCATACGCCCTCCGTCCTTAAGCTCCGCCCTCCTGTCTACTGGAAGTTGGCAACATGATTTACGAGAATAGAGAACTTCATTTATATATTTTTTTTTCTGCCTCTTGCATCCTCTCATTTATTTATTAGATTTTTTTTTTTTTTCCCCCGCCGCCTCTTCCTGTCTCTGGTGCGGAGGAGAGTGGGAGAGCGCGGGAGAGCGCGGGAGAGAGAGGATGGGATTAGATGGAGAGTGGTCTCAGGGCAGACCAGTCGACTGGCAGGCCTGCAGACATGGAACAGATCTGTCCCACACTTAATGGCATTAGTGCCGTCCCTGGGAGGGGGAGGGGGGGGCCGAGAGGGGGGGGAGGACCAGCAGGGAGACGGGCTAACATATTAAAACGGCTTCTATAGCAGACGCTTGTCTCCTCCACTCAAACTCCAAGCCGCCTCCCTTTTTCGGCGTGAGTTCTTTGCAAACTTTTTATCAGTGCAGTCTCGCCATGCAAAGATGTGCTCGCTTGCGATTGTGCAAAATGTTGCGTTTAAGGTCATGTGGGCTGCCGGAACGAAAACGGTAAATAAGCAGTTTTGTTTGGCAGCATTTAATTCAACCAAGTGACTGGAGCGAGGTTGCGTGAACATATTTGGTTTAATATTTATTTTAATGTGCTGCCTATCAACGGTAAAAGCCCCCTCGAGACGCAGAACCGACGCCCGCACATTTTTTTGGATAAAAACTCTCACCCAAAAATAAACCACTGGGATATTTCTTATGCTAGGTCATTAAAAAAGGCCTTGACCGGCATGATCAAGAAATCCTGATCATATTCTTCACATCCATGTCATATTACATTCTAGTGTTGAATTTTTAGATGAGAGTTTTTATCCAATCAGAATTCAGCTAGCTCGTGTTGCCAGGCAGATTTCACAATACCGCTAACAGGCGCCACTCGTCCGAGGCCTTCAGATACAATCGTGCGGGCGTCTCTTCTGTCAAAGTCAACGAGCGTTCAGACTTGATAGACAGTTGCGATAGCCAATCAGATCACGAGTTGATGACAGTAAGGCCTTCTCGCTGGCCTTACGTTGAATGTGTTGAACGCGGCTTGTGATTGGACGAGGGGGCGGCGCTATGCGGAATCAACACACCCGGAAGTCGTAACTGGCGACCGTTCGAAAATCTGAAATACATTCCTGCTTTTTTAAACCACAACGGCCGAAGAAGGGAATTTAATTGCAGATACGCTTGCGAGGCCATTTTCAAGACGGACCTTTAGAGCGAAGCGAGGTCGTCCAACACTCCGTAGTGTTATTTCTCCAGCTGTAGTGTCAGAAATGAGGACAATATGAGGCGGATTGATTCAAGTCGGACTTCATTGAAGTTTGGTTCCACAAGACGGCAAAGTTAGCGTTAGCGCAAAGTTAGCGTTAGCATCCCCTGAATGCAAGTATTCGAATTGTCGTGACATTTTGGTCAACACGTGTACGTCAGCGCAAAGGCATTTTGGCGCCGCGCCTCGGGCTCTGCAGCTCCTCTTCACATTTCCGTTGAAGTTGAAGCGCCACTTTTAGTGCTTTTCCCGCCGATTTAGAAACCATCATATCATAATTGATCCTTCGTCTCGCGTGTTCTTTGAAAGCTCAGCTCGTCATAGAACAAACGGGCCTTTTATCCGGCGCATTTCAGGCACAATGGTTGCCATCTTTTTTGTCAGGTGCAAATGGACTCTAGCCAAAATTCGGTGGAAAGCGACACGGCTGTCAAGTCTGTCTTTGCGGATAAACCTACAATCACTCCACCTTCACTCGCGTCGGAGCTCGTTTACACTTGGCCTTCTCCGCAAGGAGGACTTTCGCACATCTCCGCCATCTCGGTGACTTTGCCGCGATCAGCGGCAGAGTGCTGACGGTCAGCACGCCCGCCCCCCCCCTGAAAAACTACATCCAAGCCCCCACCGCCGCCTCTGGGACTCAAATGACCCTCTTCAACCTGCTCGGACAGCACGCCGACACGCTCCCGCCGCGGCGCGAGCTTTAGGGAAACGCACGAGAGTTGGAGGGATAAAGACGAGCGGAAAAGGCGGAAGACTGGCGTCAGCAACAAAAGCCCGGTGTCAGAGAAGACGGCGAGTGGCGTGGGAGGGAGGGGGAGGGGGGGGGGGGGTTGGTGATATCTCCGACATATCAAGTGTGAGGAAGTCTGTGAAGTAGCCAGAGGAGAGGAAGCGGCCGGGGAATGTGAGCGGACGCTGATAGTCGGTGATGGATTGGGCGCAGGTTTGGTAAATATACATGGACCCCGCCCTCCGGCGCTTTCGGCTGTCTCAGCACAGCCCCGCCGCGGATGGATGGACGGATGGTTGGATTTCATTCTGCCTTAAAGAAAAGGTTAACTTACAATATCGTCAGTGTCATCTTGCAAATATTACTCGCCACACGTGTGGAGCTTGTCGTGCCAGCTTGATTTATCCGTTTTGTTCCGCGTGGGCTTAAGGGGAGGGGGGGGGGCGTGGGTGGTGGCGACGGGCCGACGCAGCCTAGGGGAGAGGTTTGTCTTTATCTCACTGTCACAAAGGCCACCGCGGGTACTGCAGGTGTGTCAGAAAGCGGCTCCATCGATCCACAGTCCGGCTCGGCCCACATCCCGAAACCCCCGAGGACAACTCTACAGGAAAAGGCCACGTCGGAAAGGTCGAAGCCACATGAAGGAGAGGAGAGGAAACGGGCAGACCTGTTAAGTGACTCCACTGGCTAAGCGGGCTTCCCGATTGAAGAGATTGTCATTCAGGTCGGCGTCGAATTGGGGAAGTTGAATTTGAGCCGTGAGCGCGCTTGACACGCAAATCAGCTCATCAGTACGGCACTAATAGGAGTCGTTCCACGCTAACGGCATGTCGTGGCTGCAACGTTTGTATCCGATCCATTGCTGAAAGGGTTAAAGCAACTCAGGATGGGCGAGTATCGACACCAGCCTTTCAGTCTTGCAACGCATCGAATGCCAATACGAAGGCGCCCTCTTGTGGACGGTTTTATATTGACTAAACAAATGTCAATGATGGTTCATAAGGCTGCCAAAACTTTTTTCCGAGTGAACTAGAGCCACGTCAACCTTCTCATATGCCCGTTCATTCACAACCAGTGAAGCTATAGTTTGATTATGAATGTAATGAATATGGAAAAAAAAAATTCCGACAATGGCATTGAATGAGTTCAAGTGCGTTGAGTTAAGTTCACCAAATTAAAAAAATTAATTCTTCAAACAAAGTCAGGTCTGTCATATGAGAAGAACTCCAAACAAATGTTCCGAAATTCCAACACGGGTGATCATCAAATCTCCAAGACAACATTTCAGTTTTCGCTCACTTCATTTGTGATCTATCAATCCCCCTGCCTGGATCAAATTCTCAATTTTGCGACGCACGCATGTTGCTAGCATGTATCCGTGTCTCAGCCTTGGCGGGTTGGCAGCCGCTTCAATCATTTGGGATGAGCCCCAATCCAAGCGCTGAAAATTCAGCATCTCCAAATAATATCGTTTAGATGGACACCGTCACAGGGGTGTTGGAGGAGCCGCAGTGCACGACATCATATTCAAAATCCTTTCAAATACCTCATCGGGCTATCCACGAGGGCCAAAACGGCGCTCTGAATGACGCAGGACCGTTCTGCATTAGCGCCACCTACTGCCAACAAGAAGAAACCATTTGAAACAATTTCCGCTTGCCGACAGGTCATGTTCAGCATTTTCTCAAGAATTCCAAGCGGGAGGACGGCACAATTATAGAGCGCATAAAAATGTAAACAGAAGGTCCTCAGTTCACGATGGAGTTCCGTTACTATGGTGACGACGCAGCCTCAAGGCAGTCTGAAGTCTCGAACCTACATTGACGCAAGAAGAAAATCAGGACGACTTTGATTCAAAAACACACTTTTAGGCCATAAATATGAAAGAATAATAATACAGAATAATACAAAAATGACATTTTCCGGACGATAAGCCGCTAATTTTTTGCTCGATTTTGAACCAAGCGACTAATACAAAGGTGCAGCTTTTCTGTATTTTTTTTCACCACTAGGGGCGCTCTATAGTACACAAATGCAATAAATAAATCTCAATTTTTTTTCTCTTGGGTCTTTTGTGTTTTAATGAGCAAAGTTGTTGCCATGTTAAAAGGAACTGTTTTAAGAATCTGTTTATGTACCGTTATTTATATTTATAATATTTTTTTTTTTTTTTTTTACAAATTGAGAGCGCACAATTTGAGGAAATACAATCACTGGAGTAGTTGTGTTTTCTTTTATTTTAGCCCCTCGTCAACGTGTTTTAAGTTTTTTAGCCTGCAGTTAATTGTGGACGAGAGTGAACGTCCATTAAGTGTAATCTTGTTTTTCAGTCCAGTCATTAAACCGCAACTTGAGGGAATTGCCGCCGCCGCCCCCCCCCCCATGATGAAGACATCATCCATCATCTTAGTGATGCGCTGCCAGAACATTCTGGGTATAAATATGGAGGCTTTTCAAGTTCTACCTGTTTTTCAGAAAGAAAGACAAAAAAAAAAAAGCGGAGTCGTCAACAAACACGAGCGAGATATTTCTGCAAATCAAAAGAGTAAAAATAAACTCTCGCACCTATTCATCAAGCAGCAATCAGGCTGTCAGCAGCGGCGTCGCCGTCTTTTATCTGGCGTCATTATTTCACATCGCCGTGGCAGCCGAGCATGTCCGCGTTTGCGCCCGCAATTTTCTCATCGCCTCGACATGGATGCGCAAACCCCAAAACAAGACACTCCGAATATTTTTTTTTTTTTGGAGGGGGGGGGCTTAATGAACCACTGCTTTCAGAGTTGATCCCCCGCTAGAACACTTATCTCGACATCAACAGCGCTGCGTATCGGCTTTAATCGGATTGCCGGCTCCTTTAAAAGGTTTTTTTTTTTTTGTTTTGTTTTTTTTGCTGCACCCGGGCTCCTCAGCCGGTTGCCGGGCTCCGGGGTGGGGGGGGGCGGTCCCACACGGCGAGGCCCGACGGTCGGGCTGGAGCGGCTGATCGAGACCAGACTCGCTGGTGTCCGTGTCAGCTGATGCAAGCATTGAGTAAGACAATCCTAATGAGCGATTCGGAACGAGGCGATTCAATTAGAGCTCGCACACCGAGACACATGATGCACAAGCTGGGCCCAACGCCCACACCGAAATCAAACACAAACACACGCACACATTTGGACTCAGACTGACTTGTTTTTTTGTTTTTTTTTCTAGTACTCATTCTACACCTACGCATCAATACTTGGACGCACACACGCACACACACACAAAGAGGAATTCATCTATCAGCGGTCCACTGTGCCCTCAAGCAAGCGAGATGTGCCGCAGACATTGATCAAACCGACTTCTTACATGAAGACGTTCAAATCTTGGATTTCAAAACCTCTTTTTACTGCCAGAAACCCTCCAACCAACACCGCCGCTTGAAGAGGGAGCGACGCACACACACAAACACGCGCGCGCGCGCAAAAAAAACAACCCGTACACACACCAACTCGGACTCGCCACGCATGCAAGCTCATTATTTCGCAGCGTTGCGCGCCTCCCCGCCAAGACGAGCGCCGAATCACAAGATAACACAAGGCGTCTCTTACACAACGCAGGACAGCCAAGAGAATTTTTAGTGCGCACTCCCACATAAATAGCATTTGTCACATTGTGCGGGATGAATAATGGAATGGAAATTAACGCAAGTACTGTTTGGCACGTGCCGCTGATTTGGTAGTCGCCAGAATGCTGCTGTTCTCCGAAAAGTCACGACACACTTCTTCGTTTTCTGTAAATATTTTTTGTATATATTTTCCTGGGACCACCCTGTAGAAATCATGCTCGTCAGTGTGCAACTTTCATCACAGTGTAAGTGTACGGGGCCCTCAAATGAACTCGACACAAACGTGCTCACTTTTGTTGTAAGTGGTTTACGCCTAAATGACGATATGTTGTGTTTTTTTTTTTTTTTATTTAATTTTATTTAATTTTTTAAGGGGGGAGTAAATAAAAATATGTATACGTGTTGAGCCATGAAAATTAACACAATCAATTAATCGACAACTAATCGATTATCGAATTAATCGACAGCTATCTTAATCGATTGATCATTTAGATCGTTTCAAACAGAAAATATTCACAGCAGATTAATTATCTTTCTGTTTAATAATTTTAGTCCATTTTCGGACAAGAAATTGCTGAGTTGATCTCTGAATTTGACAACCACAACAAATAGTACGCATAAAATTTTCAGAAAAGTGTTTTTACCTCGCCATAGCTAACAATTTAGCCGTGTAAGATGCGTAAAATTAATTGGTAAAGTTATACAATCAGACACATAATTGTAACTTTTTTTTTGTCTGCAGATGCCGCTTGCTGAATTCTTCATATCGCCTCTTACGGGAAAATATCCTAAATTGGGCAATTGCTTCAAATTCAGCCGTCAGGTTATCCTTTGAGATTGAAAGCCTCCCTCCTTGTATTCGAGATGAACCTGAAGCAGAAATAATAGAAACCTCCTCCGAGCGCTCCGAGAGCCTCCGCAGAAGTCAAGGAAACGCCTCGTCCTTTTGCGCAGCTGCTAAGGAGTTACTCGCCTTTCCTCGCTCTGCTTTGCATATTTCGCCTCCCCTCCCGCCCACGTCCATGTTAATGCACTCCCACACAAAGCGATCGGCGTGAACAGGGCAAATCTTTTCCAGTCTTCATCTGGCTCCATCTCCCGCTGGCTCTCATTTCTCACCTTTAGCGATGACATCACGCTCCCTCCGGATTGGTCCAGGTGCGCAAAGTCTTTTCTTTCTGCCTTTCCACGTCTCAGGAGAGCCAGATCAGCTGAAATAGGATCCAGCCGTGAGATCTCGCTGTAGCTCTCGCACATACTGATGTAGTCGGCCGGATCTCCCCGACAGCGACGAGCACATGTGGGGCTTCCAGGAGCGTCTCCGGGGACCGTTGCAGCCAGCGGACTAGAGGCACAAAAGAATGGTGGGGTTTAGTGGGATACCGTCGGGGGGCTTTAGCGAGCAAGCTCAAGTAAAGGTGGATGGCGAGCGACGACGATGTTTGTCGGGTTTGTTGTAAAAGTAAGAGGTGGAAGGGCCAGAGAGATATTGACATGCTATCGTTGTCGTGAGAGGCAAACTACGGCCCGGGGGCCACATGCGGCCCGTTCAACGTTTTAATTTGGCCCGCTGAATTTGAAAAAAAAATTAAATAAATAAACCTTGTATAATGTTTTATTTTCTAAATGCGGTGGTTTTTCAAAGACAGATATTTTGTTGACTTTCATTTAAAATCAATTTTTTTTTTTTTCTCCGATGAGGTGAGGTGAACAAAACACTCCATCCATCTGTTCCTGGTCCGGCCCGGCTGTCAAATTTTAGAACCCATTGAGGCCCGCCAATCAAAAAGTTTGAAATAAATGTTCGCTTTGAAGCACAAGTTCTGGATCAAAGAAAAGTTACAAGTGACCTTGAGGTTACCACTTGGCGTCACTTTGTCTAATTGTTTACAACGGATTGGAACAGAACGTTATCCCAAAGCTATCCCATTTTTTTCAACCATATTTGAAGTGGAAATTATTTAACTCATTGACTGCCATTGACGGCTGAAGACGTCAAAATATTTTTTTTCTTTTACTTGGCTGGTGTGTGGTTTTCCTTTGAAGGACAAATATTATGTTTCACCACTTCTACTAACTGTTGAGACTTTTTTTCAACTAAATTCCTCCTTTTTGGTTTTCTAAGTTAAATATATATTAACTTATAATAATTTCAGTGCCCATAAAAGGAGCCACCTTAGCCAAGCGTTCAAGAGACACCAGAAAAGTGGCCCTGCAGCTCTCATCAGACGTCAATAAATTTACTAGGCCTTTAATCTGGAGATTCTGATTACTTTTATCTTCGTGTCGAGATCGATGGCCTTTCTTGGCTTTATTTCAGACCTTGGCGTCAACTCATGTGATTTGTCTCCTTGCCGGACATGCCGTACTGTAGCGGAGGAGCTTTGTGAAATATTGTTCTCAAGCCAAACAAACCCGAAAACAGCCAAGGATACTGAGCGCCGTCAAATACTCGAGTCGGTCCTTCCTCTCTGTGGCGCCGTGACGACCCTCACACGAAGCACAAAAACAGCCCAACATATTTGTGCGATGCACGGCGTGTAAAGTGGACAGTAAAAAGACAAATGATGCTCCAACACTGAGATCTGTGCCATTATCGGACCGCATTGGTATCCAAAAGTTCCGATCCTGGACACCAGGGGGTGTCAAACTCATTTTTATGGATGGGCCACATCAATGGCAAAGAAGTTGACGCACATGATTCGCCCTTCGCGGGCCACATCAAATGCAGTCGCGGGCCAGATCTGGCCCCCGGGCCTCGAGTTTGACACCTCACTAAAAAAAATAAAAATAAAAATAAAAAAATCCACGTTCAATGTAGTGAGTCAAATTTCTTGTAGTTGACCACTAGGATGTCCAAATTTCGATTTTGCATTTCACCGCGGAAGAGGCCCGAACGGCTTTCAGGACATTTCTGGCCGTGATCTTTGCAAAGTGATCAAGAAAAAGAACCGTCTGCGTGATTGCGACAAAGAAACCCGGAGACCTTTAGCAGCTGCCGTTATCGAAGTGCAGACATTTTCAAACCCGAAGCTCCGCATTGACATTTATCATTTATATCGCAAATATAATAGTTGAGACCTTCGGCTTTAGAATGTGAGCAAAATGTCCTTGCGATGTTGCTTGAGCATCCAAACCGTCAGCGGAGATGCCTCGCTGTGCCCTTGTTGCAAATGTCGGCAAAGTGTGCCTGCCGGGAAGCGAACTCAAGTCATTGTTGCAGTTTTGCAAGCGAGCCGGTATCTGAACTGAAACACGGATCAAATCAGACTTTCAGCCATGATAACATTCCAAATGCGCAAGATTATTTTTTTTCGAAACAGAAGGATGGCTAAAAGCCGATAACCAAAAAAAAAAAAGAGCTTGTGTGGGCGCATTGCAGTTTTTTGAACACTGCAGATGGGACACAATATATGCTGCTAAAAAAAATAAATAAACAAATAAAATAAATTTAAAAAAACATCCCTGCAAAAGTGAGCAACACTACATTCAATTCAGCGAGCGCTTGCATGCGTCGAAATTCATTTGGCAATATGGCTGAAAACGATATTGCGATGCAAGTATGTCATATGGGTCGATATCGATTTTTTTTTTTTTTTTTACTATTGGGAAAAAACAAACAAAACAAGGGTTAAAGGGCTGAACTCCAATTAGTATTATTTTAAAATTTCACCTTCAAAATAAACTAGACAAAAAAAGTCAAACACTCAGTTCAGTCTAAATTAAATCCACAATTATTTAAACAAGCCGTCTTGTTTAAGGCTCGGAGTGCCATCCTCAAATGAATTTTAAAAGTTTATTTAAAAATTGAAATAACTTGAGTGTCATCGGCTTAATTATGCCGCACACCGGCCATTTTCTATTGATATCAATCACCTAACTATCGCGATAAATCTCAATATCGAATTATCAGCACAGCCTGATATCTGCATATGTATGACTTTTTTTTTTAATACTGTGAAATATTCCCACAGTTCCGTAGCATGGAAAACCTTCCACAACGTCCTTTTATCCCTCCAGGCTCTTTCGTCAGGTCACCGGTTCCGCTTTACCGGCAAAGACCGAGAACACACCGTTCTCGTGGACCCATACCAGGAAGGTCACGAACAAGGTCCTTGCGGCCTTTTCCTGCCTCGACGTTCCTTATTATTATCTTTCAAGAGCAGTGAATCAACATTTTTGGTGTATGCACAAGCCAGGGTGTGCGCATTAAAAGTAGATAAAGGATGTTTCGGTCCATTTTTTGGAGCCTCTCTCTTCAAGAGAACACGTTTGTTCTCACGACGCTCGGTCAACAAAAGTACACAAAGAGTTTCATCTCATTAAACGCGGAGGCAAAGTCTTCTTACGTGAGTTTAAGGAGCAACTTCGGCTCGTACGGCTCCGGCAGGCTGCTTGCTCCCAAAGCGATGATCGTTTGCAGGAGCCACGGCGGGAAAAAAGGCAGCGCCGGGGTTAGTTGATGTGACTCATTTAGGGCCGTTTTCGGACGTGAGAAGCAAAAAGCGGACTGATGCGCTGTTTTTTTTGGGCTGTGCTGATTCTCTTGTCCTCTAAGTGAAAATGTGGGCGGAGCAGCCCTAAAATGCCCGTATTTTCCCGTTGACTTCAGCACTTTCTAGTCTAGCGCCCTCCTGTGGGTCAAACATCACATTGCATGTGAAGTTGTGGATTCAGTTAGCACACGTGTCGTGACTTCCAGAAAGCTATCAAATGAACAATATGAAGCCAGGCCGCACAAAAAGATATTTCATTGAGCCGATCGAGGAGGCGCTTGCGAGGGGTCGGTTGGGATTTTTTTTTTTTTTTAATCAAAGAAACTTGTTTTTGCTATAAGCAATTTTGCCGGCAGCCAGCATGAAAAGACGAGCCTTAGGGTTTTTACTTTTTTTTTTGTTTTTTTTCCTTATACAACTGGAGTCATCGTGTGAATTAAGTATTTCATCGTTAGTTTTTATTCGCTTTTATTTGTATGCCGTTCATCAAAATATGTCTACATGATATCGCAACTCCACCCGTTTACAAGCAAGCCTACTCCCATTTTTTTATTGACAGGCCACCAAAAATAAACATTTTTATTAACAAACTTTTAATGGATTTATTTCGCACGGCATAAAAAAAAAAAAAAAAATAGTCACGCTAACTTGGTTGCAGCAGCCGAAAAAAAATAGTCGTCATTTCCAGTAAAGAACGTCGAACAAATACTCCCACACGCTATCCAAACAAACGAGCGCTCGCCACACCACCGCATTTCTATTTGCCACTTAACTAAAAGAATATTTTCCCTCTCCTAAAAATCCGCTGCACTCCTCCTCCATCATTGCTCCTTTTTCCACAAGAACATGCCGTGACGGATGCGTTTCTTGTTGCGCTCGTCAATCCGTGGCATCGCCTCGCCATTAAATCGGCGACGGGCGAAGCTAAAAAAAAAAAAATCCATGGACGGGGAGCCTGCCTGTAGACGTCTGAGAGACTCGCTCCATCCAAATGAAATTAAGATCACGGAGGAGCGCAGTCAGGGCAAGAACGTCATTAGATCGCTCGAGAGAGTAAGGAAAGGGAAGGAGAGTCACCGCAAGAGACGTGGTTGAGCTGCTTGCCTTCCTCCTCTTCAGACTTTTCTCAATTATCCAGCTGACGGATAATTTGTTGGCAGGTGTCCGTGATGTGAGAATGTTATGAAATCCTAATTCCACGCCGGGGTCGCTTTGAGCAGGCCACCTGCGGGAATTGTGCCTTATACTTTACGTAGCGTCAATATAGCTTAACTTGGGTGCAATCCAATCAAATTTAGTTTTCTAAAAAAAATAAAAAATAAAATAAAAAAATATATAAATAATAATAAAAAAAATAATCAAAAAAAAGGGGGGGAAAAATCGGGCCTTATAATCAGGTGCGCCTTATGTATGGATGTCGGCTGGACGAGAAATTAAGTTTGCCTTATTTGCTGAACTGCTTTGCTTCCCTTAATCGTCTTATAACCCGATGTGGCCTCGATATGAATATTTTCTCCCAAAAAAATGGACCACCTCATTGAAACTGCGCCTTATAGCCCGAAAAATACGGTAGCTAGTTATATAGCACAAAAAAGCATGCTCAGCTACTACGATAATTACCGTTTTCTATTTAGATTGTTTCATATTTCATGCCGACAATTGTCTTTTTTTTCTAAATACAAACGTCTTGAAACTCTGACTTTGCAGGTTAGCGATCAACTCTGGAGTTTACCCAATTAACTCATTCACTACACACCACGTAAAAAAAAAAAAGAAATTGATCTTTGACGTCTTTAGCCGTCAATGGCAGTCAATGAATTATCTTATTACATTTTCACAAAATTGTCAATCTAAGATGACTTACGCTTCTTAATTCTTGTATCCTTACGTTTAATCAGAGTTGTGATCAAAGTTTTGTCGATAGACAAAGAAAGACATTTAACGTGAACACATCGCCGGTGGTGCACGAGGAGGCAAGCGCGTCGGCCGAGTGCTGTGCAAAGACGCAGCTGCAGCAACTGTGATCGGAGAGAGAGCGAGATGGGTGACAGACTGCGAGGAAGATGAAAGACCACGGGAGGGTGCGGCGGAGGAAGAGGAGGCGTATTAAAGTGAAGCTGAAACAAAATGGAAATACGAGGTGATTGATATGCCCGTCATCACACTATGACTTAGGGAAATATGTCTTGGAAACAAGGGACGATTCGGGAGATTAGAGAGCGTTCGATGGCCACGTTTGGTCGGCGGGAGATGAAGAGACACTTTGGCGCCGAGCGCAAGTGACAAAGACGCGGGGAGGGAGAGGGAGGGCCGGTCATTGAAGTGGGTTGGATACAGTTCGCAGGCGGGAAAGCGTCGTGGCGGCTGGGGCGCTTGCAGAAAAAAGGAGCGGCGGTGTGAAAAAGAGACAAGGAAGGCGAGGTATGAGAGTTGGCGAGATAGAGATAGATGGGCCGGCCTGGAGTGAGACAGAGTTATCGGCCTCCATCGATCTGGCCGGCGCATGCCAAATGGGGGGTGTAATGGTGGGTAATGATATGAGCCTGCAGAGGGAGAACAGCACATATGTGCACACAATGCGTGTGTGCGTGTGTGTGTGTGTGTGTGCACGTGCGCGTGAGTGTGTGTGTGTTGCATCAGTGACCACGCAGCTCACACTTTCATTCACGCGGCCAATTAATCGCACTTCGCGGAGAGGAGTTTAAAGCTCACTGTATTACGGCACCCAACGGCCACAACATTAGGTACACTTGCATAAACTAATACGACAATTAGTTTGGACTCCCACGACGAAATTTGGTTTCCAAACAACTGCGGTGTCTTGAGATAAGAGCAACCAGACTTAAGTTAGGAAAAAAAATTTTTTAAGACATGACATGCGAGCAGAATCAGTCAAATTTGGTGGTAGTCAACTCAACTCGCTTGACAACCAGCAGCAGTTTGGCAGAAAGTGAACAATTTTGTAAATAATAAAAAAATAAAACTCAAGCTGTTCATTGCCACTCGACTCAATTTTGTTGTCAAACTAAAAATAAAAGAAAGAGAATAACACCTTTTGCATTGAAAACAATCTCATAGCTTGTTTAGCTTGATGCTAACAGGCTAACAAATAGCATCAGTGTTATGGTGTTATAAGCTAATCTGTTTTCGTTTTACACTATTGTATTTGTTGGTTCGTTTCTTTGCTAGCTAGCTAATAATGCTAATAAAATAATGCAGCAGATTTATATAGTTAATACCTCGTTTTTTAGCTCTAGCGGGACGACTAAAACACATTGTCAGAGATTCCAGGCTTTGTTGTCTTTTTGGAGAGGTTAAGGCCGACAGTTTTGTAAGTAGAGAAGTTGGTTTGAAGTTATTTGTAGATAATTTGTTGGTGGTCGTTTAGCTAGCGCGTGAATTAGCTATCAAGCGGCCAGATTCAATCCAGTTAGCTAACTGGCTAGCTAGCATGACCGAGCAAAATAGGCACATTTGCTCAAGAGGCAAGGCTACGTTTGTTACCACGCTGACAGAGCCAATCAAAACGGAGCATTATCGCCGTCAAGGAATTTTCCAGTGCACTGACAAAGATTCATTAGCGCCTAATAAATTGACCAGTAAGTGCCGCGATTTTCATCAGCTTCCCTTAAATGCGTCGGACGCGGCTTGCCAATCGACGAAACGTAAAAGAAAAGACAACACACGCACGCGTTCACATACATTTATCCGCACGCCCCTTGGCAGACCTTCTGACTCATTAACCGTTTCCACAGCAACGTCAAGTGTATTCCGTTAAGGCCAGGGATGATTTGCATCACCCTGTTCCCTTTCTTCTCATCATTTTAAAAAGAGGCCCACCTTCATTGACTCGAAAACAGTCCAGCCAAACGAAGAGACAAAAAAAATCCCCCGGAAAATATATGCCACACTTATTTGAGCCAGAGGATATAAAACTACGGTGACCGTCTGAAAACAGTCATCCCGACCGACTGCATGTTCAATCGACTCGTCGCTGGCCATTACTATGGAAACAGAATCCAGAGTGAAATTGAGAAATTTAGGCCAAGCTGACATCTCCGAAATGTGACAATTCCCGAGCATTATCTAGCAGGCGGCAAAGTAGTCAAATTGCAACACCCGCATAATATCCATCAATCGGTTTTCCATAGCGTCGGTCTCCGTGTGGGTTGCAGGCCGGCTGGAATTCATCTCGGGTGACTTTTGAGAAAGAGGGAGAGGACGCCTTGGATTGGTCGCCAGGCAGTTACATCAACAATCACTCACATTCACCCCTATGAATAATTTAGACGGTTATCATTTTTATTTTCAGGGCAGAAGTTTTGGGGTGAACAATCATTAAAAAAAATGTAAAAAAAAATTAAAAATTCCTCAAATTGCGATTTAATGTGATTATTTTTTCAAGGTCCTCTTCGTTTGTATTTTTTTAATCACTATTAGGAAATGTATCTGTATATTGCAAAATATTAGATTCATTTTACATTGTTCGATTTTTAACATTTTGAGCTGTCAGAAAAGTACAAAGACAAAAGAAGCACGAGATTTTCACCACTGACTCAGAATTGGACATGTGTCAGTGAACTCGTTCACTGCCATTGACGAGTATAGAAGTCAAAAAAGTAAATTCGTTTTACCTTGGCTGGCAATGAGGAAGTTAATTACAAAAAAAAACCAAAAAAAAATCTCGAAGGCTGGCATCTAAAATCTTCGATGAAGTCGTCGTCGTTCAACTTTGGTCACTCCACTTTGAACGCATTTCAAACAATGCTTTGAGCCTGGCGTAATATTTTAGAATAGAATTTAAATTGTGCATTATACGGGAGGAGAGCAAAAAAAAAAGGGGCGGGGGATTCATGACAAGAATGTTTCATCGTGTTTGATTAAATAATAAAAAACACGTTTCGCAGTCGTTGAAAGCGGATGAGGCCAATTAAATTTAAATGATTACAAACGCTGCCTGTGAGGACTAAACGCTCGTTCCAGAACGGCGAAATCCGGCCCACCACCACCAAAAAAAAAAAAAAAAAAATATTATATATATAATATATATATATATATATATATATATATATATATATAAAAGAGATGAATTGGAGAACATTGATATTTAAATTGGACATTGGGGGGAAACAAATGGCGAAGATGGTGAGCCAAGTGTCCAGCTGCTTCAATAAAATATAGATCACCATTTACAAATGGCTTCATAAACGGGTCCACATTAAAATTAATATAAACGTGGACATTTTGTTTCTGGTTTTTTTTTTTTACGTGTATTTATTTATCTTACCTCGACCGCTAATTGATGCATGTTGGAGTAAAAATGTGATCAAGTGGGGGAAAATATGCGGCCACAATTTCTGGTTGGTCTGCAACCTCATTTGTGACATTTCGACGGCCTCCCAGACGAGGCTTTCTTTTGACCTCCAGCGAGCGATGAAAGCCTGCCGAGGACCAACAACGAGCTTCGGACCGCTATCTTTCCGGCACAAACCTCTCAGCACTTCAGAGGCCGATTTCGAGGGAGGGGGTGGGCATGGGAGGAGGAGGAAGAAAAAAAAAACACAACTGGTGTGGACAAACTGGCGAGTGAGGAAATAAATGAGAAGGAAAGGCTTGTTAATGAGAAATGCTATTTTTACCGCTTTGATGTGTCCCCCCCCGCCCCCCCATATGCACATAAGCACACGGCTTTAGACAAAAACAAATTAGAGATGTCTACAGCCTCCCAAAGACATTAAAAACATATTAGCACAACTACCAAGCGAGGCTGCGGCCCCGCACTTGCGCATTTGCGCATTTGCGCGTGCGCGTGTGTGCTGTGTGTGCGGGCGCGCCTCTCCTCTCCAAACTTGGCCAAAAGTAGCGAGTGCGCTGTTTGCACTTGTCCATGCCGCGCGGCGTTTATGCATTCACCGTGACAGACGTTCCTTATGGCTCATAATAGACAAACAACATAATGGCACTATAGTTTGTGCGAGGCGAGATGACTCACAGGCGGATGATGATTAATTCCCCTTCAGAGAGCCGTATAGAATACAAATCAACACCAAAGTGGTGATGAATGCGCTTTGTCGCACTTTTATAACTAATACAGATGTCAATTCTCTATCAGCTCCCCGGGTGTTATTCATTTGGGCATTATGGGGGGGGGGCAGAAGCGTGGAGGATGAAGAAAGTTTCCAAAAGATTAATTAGCGTCGAGACAAAATGGCTTTAAGTTGGCCGCTTAGAATGTTCTTCGATGAGTATCATTACTGTAGAGGGGAAAAAAAAAAAAAATTTGCAGGTCGCTTTTGGCGTGCCAACACTTTCAGAAACTTTTAGCAAAAGTTTGCTCATTTGCCACCACTGATTAAAGAGGTAACTACCCCTGGAGGCAATTTGGAGTCGATTGTGATGAATATCGCAGGTACGACATTTTGGGTTTAGTGTTGAAAGGGGAACAACTTTGGAGTTTGTTTAGAAATGCATACGATAAAATCAGCACATTATTTATATTTCATACTGATATGGGAATTATAGCATATGTTGTATATATTATAAAATATTATTTTGCCAGGGAAAAAAATTACAAAAAAAAAAAAAAAATTATACAGAAGTTGAGTTTGTGTTTAGAGGTGTGAAACTCAAGGCCTGGGGGCCAGATCTGGCCCGCCACCTCATTTTACGCGGCCCGCGAAGGGCAAATCAACTTTCGGTGTCAAACACTTTTCACAACATTGATATTTGAGATATCGCCATTTTGTATGCACTTTCCACAAAACGTATGTCGCGTGCTGCATAGATGAGAGGATTATTTTTTTTTTTTTTAATGAAACTACTCGAAGAACGAAACAAAAGGAGGAGGATAAGCGACACTCACGCCGCATCTCAAAGCAAACGGCGACGACAGGCGAGATGAGGGAGGACCGCTCCAAATGAGCAAACAAAGGAACGGCTGCAATAACTGACCAGTGACTCTGGACCGCAGTTAATATATCTAAATAGATTTGAGCTCCGGCACGACGCCGCTGATGCGCCCGCACACACGCGCGCGATGTGTTCACAAACACACAAAAGCAACTCGGAATTGCTTTAATTCCACCTGCTGGCTTTGAAAGTGAGAATGGGAAGTGACATTGCGCACGCACACACACATGCGGCGCTTGGCTTTGGCGCCTGCCTGCAGCTTCATTGGGTGGGAGGGGGCAGCGAGGTTGCAGGCTGCAATATTAAACCATCAATCACCCCACCCCCAAATTAGGCATTTTACATCACGCAAGCACTTGCAGCTCCCTCCCGCGCTCTCCCACAGGTGGGAGCCGAGCCTGGGGAGACCAGATTACATCACATAAGCAATGATGGGGCGGCAAGCGCCATGAATACATTATGGCGTCACATGGACGCAGCGCAACACGCTAAGAAATCACAATGAAGAATATCACATGAACTCGTTTTGTTTTTGTTTTTTTTAAGTATGTTCACGTAATAGAAAACGGATTAAGTGATTCACGTGAATGTTTACGATATGTTGTCGTTCCTTTCAGAAGGTGTTTGTTGTTCACGTCATGTCGAGGCACGTTCAAAGCAACAATTTTTCCTAAAAAGTTGGCACCTCGGATTTGATACGCCCTCGTTTTCAAACGGACTAATTTGTCCTTTTAATATTTTGTCCCAGTTTTCATAAAACCGCCTTTTTTTTCAGCCCCCCTCACAAAAAAAATGCAAATTTGTCTGAATTTTTTTTTATTAAGTGGTGTAAAAAGGGGCCAATAGACAGCAAAAAAAAAAAAAAAAAAAAAATCAATAACCCTCAGCAACATCGGGACAACATTTTTTTTTAAAATTTATTTAGCAGCAACTGAAAAAAAAAAAAAAAAAAAACCTTAATAGTCTCGGTGTTATTATTTTTATTTTTTTTTGTAATTTGAATGAGCAACTTGTTTTCTCTCGGTGCTGCGACATCTTTAGTGTTCCGTTTGCCAATGTTTTCACATTTTGGTCGCGCTTATTATTGTTGACGATACGGCTGTAGTTCACTCATCATTCCGCTGGCTGCTCAAGCCCTCGGCCCTGTTTTGTCTATCGAGCCTTTTGTCTCGCCATCTCAAACTAAGCAGCCGAGGCAAACGGTCACCCCGCGGAGCACGGCTTGTGCGCGAGGTTGCTTCGTTCGCTGCTTGGAATTCATTTAATTGACTTGACAACACGACGCAACGCGTGCTCGTCCGCATAAAACAGAAAGTGCATCGCAGTCACCCAGAGAAGAGCCGACAACTTGTCCACGGCGCTTTCTGTGTTTTTGGATTATAAGAGCATCTGTGGTATCAAAAGAGCGCGGAGGCCCGTTAACAAGCACAGAGCGGCGGCGGTGGCCAATGACAGAGCGGGCGGAGCGCTGAGCTTTAAGGAGAAGCGAAGGAGGAAAAACGGGAGCGGAGAAGACAGGCGAGGAGGTTAAATGAAGCATGGGCTTGCATTTATCCCAATTAGCCACTGCGGGGGTCTCGTCTAAGATGGGAGACGTTGTCCAGCCCCATTAACAATGTTTACGGACACGGCTTCGACAAACTGCGGAATCGGAAGCGATGGCAGAGCGAGAACCCCCCCAAAAAATAAAAGAAATTGGAGGCTTCATGTTTGTTTTCTTACACATCGTCACCCGCTTCAAATAACGGCTCGAGTCGTCTTTTCACCGAAATGATGTTTTGAGAGTTGAAACGTCTCATGATGCTGCCCACCTCTGCTCAAATTGGCCACATCGTTAGTAAAACAGGTCAATCGATTCTGGTCTTGAAATGAAATTATGAAAAAATTTAACAATGGGGAGCAACGTGGGGGGAAGAAATGTGTTGAGTTTGACTTTTATGCTGATTAAAAGTAAGATTGGCATTCTGATTTTAAAAAAAAATTCTTCACAGCTACATGTATTTTCCGGACTATAAGCCGCTACTTTTTTTCCTCGATTTTGAACCATGCAGCTAATACGATGGTGCGTCTTTTTCTGTGGATTTTCCTTTGACCACTAGGGGCGCTCTATAGTTCAGAAAATACGCTAAATAAAATCTACATTTTTTTCTGTTCAGTTTTAATGAGCAAAGTTGTTGCCGTGCTAAAAGGCACTGTTCTATAATCTTTAATAAGCAGCTACGTCGCAACTTGTTTGTGCAGTCGCACTTGAAAGAGTGCGGTGAGAGGTGAGTGCAGCTCCCAATCGGTCGGTACTACAGCAGCTCGCTTTGTTGAAATTAAGATTAGTGCGAGCTAACCGTGTAAAAATTCTGTTGTGTTTTATTCTGTGTTTTCAAAGATTGTTACTATTCCATCTTATCAGTTTATTTACATACAGGCATATTTATTTCATATGTTCAAGAAAAATGGGGATCCTATAAGTCAAATAACCTCGTCAGAAAGCCCAACGCACAGAAAAGAAACCCCCCCAAAAAAGTTATATTGTGACCACAGCCAGTAAAAAAAAAAAAAAAAAAGTCACCAAAGCCCAAAGTAGCCCGAGTGGCAAGATAAGTAGGAAGAGCGCGCGAGAGACGAGGCGAAAGCAACAAAACGAGGCGAGGGAAGCGATGGAAATGAACAGAAGGCCTGCAAAAGCGACAAGAAGTGTGACAAAATGTGTGACAAAATGAGACCACGTGGCTCAATTCTGACATGAAATCACTAAATGCCTTTTGCGCCACGTCGACATGCACAGGAAAGGAAATCTATTGAGGCATTTCTGCCGCGAGGACCTTATATGTCCATTTGCCGCATTTCAGCCCATTAGTGCTCTGTCGCCTCTTTATTTTTTCTTCCCCCCGTTTGACGCATTTTCTCATAAGTAAACTGCTACCTTGGCGAGCAGGAATTTGAACATTAACTTTGATTACAAGTGAGCGGTACGCTTTGAGTTTTGGTCAGTGGTGAGGCGAGCTTCAAGCATTGGCCTTCAGAAATCACTGGGAGGGAGAGCCGTTAGCCGCTGCGTCTATGCGCGCCGCCATCTTGGAAAAAAAAAAAAAAAAAAACTCTTGAGGAGGAGCTGATTTGTTTTGGTCGGGTCCAATTTGCAGTTTTCAGCCGAGAGGAATGTTTCAGGTGTATTCGATCGACTACGGAAAAATTCCATTTGCAGCAATTTGAGGTCAGGCAGTTTGAATGCACGAGTTATGGAGAAATTAGGAAATGTGTTTGGATTTAATGAGTCATAAACATCTTGGTGCAGCTTCGGAGATATTCATAAAAAAATAAAAATAAATAAAAACAAGGCGGGGAAAAAATAACAATAAATAAATAAATTAATTAATTAAATTAAAAGTTAATGAATTAAATTAAAAATAAATAAACAAAAACATAAATAAATAAATAAAATTAAAAATAAATAAATTCATTAATTATTTAAATTATAAAGAAATAAACAAGTAAATAAATAAATAAATACATTTTTAAAATGCTTTGTGTGTATGTTTACTGTAAAGGCATATGTGAATTTTACTTGGTCAGCTGGAAACATTTTTGTTGCAAAAGATCAAAACAACACGCACATTTTTAATATGATCTGCATATCGGACCAAAATTGTGGACATGCGTGTACTCCACGAAAACTGAAACGCCCGACATGGTCACGAGGGAGTTGAATGAGTTTTTTTCTTTGCAATTTAGCACAAATATAAGACTAGGCCAAATTTTGACAAGTGATCCAAAAGCTTAAAAAAAAACAAAAAAAAAAATAACTCTTGCCTCTCTCCAGTATCTCGAACATGTTGGTCAGTTCCGGCGGGATTTCTGTAAAAATCTCGTTAAGTTGGCTAAGATAAGCCGCCCGTGGGCGATCGCTCGGCTGTGTTTTCTGACCCGGTAATGCAAAACAAAATAACCTCCGTGGCACGCCGATATGGAAGAGAAGGTAATCAAGAGCGTGGAGAATATTAGCGGAGTTGTTGCCGAGTAGGGGGAAGGGCTCGGAGGCATATCTCAAGGAAACCAGAACGGAACAAAGGCAAGCCAAGAGGAATAATTAATCCAAAGAGCTTGTTGCCTAATGGAATACATTAAAAAGACACATTTGAGCCACAATTCAAATGTCTATTTCCGTTTATATCGGGAGAATGCAGCCTGTATTTCACAAACGAATATTATTTATTATTTATTTTGTTTACCAGAAGTAGAAATGATTATTCTATTCACGATTGAATTTCCTTCCCAAATATTGCTTCCCCAACTTTGCTCCATGTGTGACCTCGCTCACCTCCCCCCGCCAGCCTCCAGGTCAGACTCCATCGGAAGAGCGACATCTAGCGATACGGAATGAAATAAATTAAATCAGAATAAATAAATTAAACTTGCTACCACATTCTAATCACGTGACAAGCGACATGAAAATTGCGATTATTGCTGACCACTAATACCATGTTTTCGTACTGATCTGACTCTTTTTTTTTTAAGTCAAAAATCATGTGAGTCATGAATCTCCTAAAAGGTCTCAGCGGGCTTCCCTGATAAAGCCTCCAAAACACGATGGCGTTCGCCCCCGACAAAGTCCAATCAGAGAAGCTCGGGTCGATCGATCACGCCGTTATCTGCGGAAGAGGAATATTACCTGGTGCCAGGACAGCCCCGCCGGGCACGCGGCGATGCAGGAGCCCGATAGCCGAGCGCGGCTGTCATCCCTCCCGGCTGATTAATGACGAGCCGGGCCCGGTGTTTAATGCCTTTAATATGGGCCGGGGACGAGGCCGCCGCACGGGTGAGACACGCCCATCTCGGTGACGGATGGAGTCACCCTCTCCTTGCCGTGCGCTCCTTCACAGACACTGTAAAAATAGACAAGCACATCATTAAAATAAATAAATAAATCAGGCTTATTTCACGCCCGCCTTTGTGCCGTGTTCACATGTGACGTGTATGCACGGCTTGAACACCAAATGACATTTCAAGTTCATGATAAAGCGAATGCGCATCAAAATATTTCTGAATGCTGACTGAGATCATCAAACAGGAGTCATGTTTTTAACGAAGCCAGCGAGCGACGAAAAGGATACAAACACGATAGCCGTGACATTTTTTTTTTTTTAACACATTCAAACGCTCGTCTCAGCCGTGAAATATCCATCCGTCCATTTTTTATAGAGTCCTCATTAGCGTTTTTTTTTTTTGCGGGCCACGTCGTAGTTACGGTTTCCGTCATAGTGCCGTCGTGACCGTGAATGCTTATAAATATACGGTTGACTTAAATTACAACAATTTAATGGATAACAATGTTTCTTATTTTAATTTTAAAGGTAAAAAAAAAAATCATCAGAGTTGTTATCAGCGAACACAATTTGCAAGAAACATGACGTCGACTCGCATCATTTGTCTTTGCTGGCCGCGTAAAATGAAGTCGTGGGCCAAATCTGGCCCTCAAGCCTGGAGTTTGACATCGGTGACCAATACCCTCATCACCAATCAAACATAAGGCACCTGCAGTGCGTATAAAAAGTCTACACCCCCCTAGTCAAATGCTATGTTTAGGGGATCTGACAATGTAACAAGTCAAAAAATATTAAAAACTTTTTTTTTTCACCTTAATGTAGCAAATCAATTGAAAAAAAATCTTTTCAAGACGGGAAGCCAAAATCAAAAACTAAGATGGTGATGGGGATTGAAAAGCAGTTGTTTTGTCTGCTCTTCCTTCTCTGATTATTCTTTTTAAAGAAAAAAATAAATAAAATTCACGGTTGGTCGCTAATGCTCGCTTCAGACTGAAAACTAAATATCGCACAACTGAGGACCACCTGTAGCTCGTTAATCTCGAGCGATTAAGTAGTCAATGATACATTTCTCGCCGTCATTTGACAGGATTTGGTTTCCAAAAACGATTGATGTGCGTTCGCGTGACCTTCCATTGCAACTTTGCAAAGGTGTCTCGGCGATGCTTCCGCCCTCCTCGCACCGAACAACGAAACAATTAGATTGTTGCAAGCCAGCGTTACCAAAACTGTCCTCCTCCTCGACTCTTCATCCACTCTCTTTTTTTTTTTTTTCTTCGCATGATATGTCTTTTACTTTGGTCCAGCCTCGCTCTCCTCCACCCACCTGCTAATTTTCACTTCTCCGCCGCCCGGTTTCTCCTTCGCTCTCACGCTTCTGGTGCTCCTTCGCTCTCTTTTCATCTCTCACCTCCTCTGCAATGTTCTCATTTAATCACCCCCTCAAGAAATGCATTCACCTCGGAACAAGCGAGTGCCCCTTGCGGGATCGCGCGCAAACGTTAGCGCGGCCAATTCCTGCGCTGCCGGGGAGGGGGCGCCGTGTCCAGTCCAGAAAATGCACACGCACACGCAAACGGCACCAAAAGATGCAGAGAGTCGGAAAAAAGACATTTCAAAGGAACAGTTTGCGAGACAAAGTGCAATTGTCCACCTAATTAATTAAAATTTATCTGAGCAGCGCTGCGCTAATTGGGCGTCATTTTTAACGACAACTACGCTTAGAGCTGCTTACAAAAAAAAAAGGGACAGCAAAAAAAAATAAAATAAAATAAATAAAAAATTGATGCCTCTTTTGTTTACCTTTTAAAGGAGGGCCAGGATTTAATTTTTTAAAAACAATACAAACGCTGAATTTTTTTATTATAAGTGGTTTTATTAATGCAATATAATGTTTAGTTTTTAAAAATCACTATGATCGTTTTGAATGTTACTATTGTCATATAGAACGTAAAATGTCATTTTGTAAAGCCTCGCGGGCCAAAATAATTTCACTGTGGCCCAAATTTGGCCCACGGGCCAGAGTTTGACACCTATGTTTTAAAGTATGAGACAGACAATATGAGAGTGTTTAAGGAGTGACGATGTCCCTATTGGACCTTCACACAATCCCCGTGATTTTATGAGCGTTCTCATTTTTATTTCCGCATCCCCGATGACAACCCCTCTTGGCAATTTGCCGTTTAAATATTCTTAGCGGCCGGGCTGGATAAAGCGGCTCTTCATCGATTTTTTGGGGGTTATTTTGTGGCTCCCAGTAACATTTAATAAAACATGTTCAGAGAGGTGCTGGACCCTGGCGCTAAGTGCTTGTTGAGTCACTCTTACATGTGTGGGTTGGATTGAAAATGTCATTTTTGCCAGCGTACACTTCTGGTGCGAGACGCTCTCCCGCTGGGAGTCGTCCGGGAGGTAAACAGGAAGGCGGGGCCATGGTGGGATTGCGCTGCCCCCCTCTCGGACGGGGTTTTGTGAATTATCAGCTCTCCCAAGAGCTTGCGACGGCTTTGAGCTTGTTAGCCGAAGCACAAGTTTGCATGAGATCCACGACGCTCCCTCAGAGTTGAGATTCTTTTAATATACGCTCACAATTTATTCACGTACACTTGGATAATCAAATGAGATCCAGTCGAGGAGCTTTAAAGGGAAAAGAAAAGATTCGTAATGACTCATTAAAATAGAACAGACCCAAGAAAAAAAATAAATAAATAAAAATATATAAAAATCGAGATTTATTTAGAGTATTTTCTCAACTACAGAGCGCCCCCTAGTGGTGAAAGAAAAATCCACAGAAAAGCCGCACGGTTCAAAATCGAGGAAAAAAGTAGCGGCTTATAGTCCGGAAAATACAATAAGTTGTTTTTTTTTTTTCTATCTGAAGTTGTTCTAAAACTACATCAAAAATGTTTGTTTTGAAGCCAACAAGGATAGGAGTGTGAAACTTCACACATCCCGGGCTTTGACCTTTTCTGCAGGCGGCAAAAAAAGGTCGCTCTTAAATCTCTTTGGACCATCCTGCTGTACCTAATCATTTGGCACTTTAGCTTATAGGAATTTATTTATTTATTTATTTATTTGTCTTCATATTATAATGCATTTCTTTCGCACCTCCCACAAAGGGCAAAAAAGTTCCCGCTGCTGCCCACTCCCACCGCCGCCCGAATCCCATCTGTGCATTTATTTACACACGAGACGCACACCCATCGTTGAGATCTAAACAAACGCGCGCTTTCATGCCCGGATATAAGCGAGTACGATTTCATATGCGAGCGCAGAGGAACATATTTAAATGTAAGAAATATGTCATGTAGATTTCACACGCTAGCGAACACGCTCAAGGCGAGTCTGTAAGTTACAGCGTGCGCAGCCGACGTGAACGAGGACATGCTCCACGCAGACAATCGAGATCAAAATGAAAAGCCCCGTTCGGAATATTATGACCACCGAGTGCCGTCGGTGTCCTCATCAGAATCACTCGTCGTCGTAAAAAAATGGAGCGGAATAATGAAACGCTCAAGTCTTACGACGCTTGTATGAGTGGCCAAACCACTTTGCACATCCCGCTAGAATAAGCCTCTTAAAATGTCGTTCCGTCGTTTTATAATTCTTTTCATGATTGGATCGATGGCAAAGCGAGTCATTTTTTTTCCCACGTTCGTATATTGTTTATTTATTGAGGTGATGATTCATGAATGTGAAGTTAGGGTTTTAAATTAAAAAAAAAAAATAAAAAATCTAAATCTAAATCTAAAATGGGGAAAGTCTCACAAGGCTCTTAATTATGACTTTGCAAGTGGCAAACGGCGTTTTTGAAAGCGCTGTTGTGATCCTCGTCTAGAAGTAGCTAATCGAAGCGTACGAGCACGCCCGGCTTGATCCAGCACAATGTAATGAATGTGAGAAGCTCTCGGCTCCCAAGCGATGGATCATAACAATGATCATCGTCGGGCAAGGAATGAAGGTGCTTCTTTCAAAACAGGAGGAGGGGGGGCGGAGGGGGGCAGAAGTGTGGTAATTATGCCGCTGTAATAGAGTTGGTGCCTAGCGAGATCCTAATGAGCTTACTGAAGTCGACCATTGAGAATTGATTCAAGAGAAGAATAAGAGAAAAAAAAAAAAAAAACAGTCGAGGGGCAACGGAGGTAAGCCCGACGTCCACGATTGTGCGTTGGACTGACAGGGAAGCCAACACACAAAGATATTGCCCCCCCCCCCCCGGAGCTTGGAATATAATAATAGTGCTCAACATCTTTTACGCGACACAACCCTTTCATTGCACTGTCACCTGTCGGGAGGAAGGCGTCTAATCACACATTGAGAAGAAGATATGCGGGTGTGCGTTTCGTGCAACGCTGCACAAAAAGAAGATCAAATTTTCCACGTCAGGGGAAAAGAACGGGATGCGTTTTCATGGTTAGGGCAAAAAGAAAAGAAAAGATGCTCAAGCGATGAACAGGCGGGCTAACCGCCCTTTCTCATGACCAAGCCTCAAAATGAAATTAGGCTCCGCCCACATAACATAAACGACAAATCGGCATTTTTCGATCAGCATACTTGATTCTGGCTCATTTAAGTGAATTCTCTAAAAGGAGCCCTGGAATTTGCCTCATAAAATGCCGCTTTAAAACAAAATGGACGACTTCCTGTTCGGTTTCAGGGGCGGAAAATCTTTTCCAACTTTCCAGAAGTGCGACTAAGTGCGTTTTGTCAGTGCAGGTTTCATAAAAAAAAAAAAATGCATAATACACAATACGGTGAAATTTAAAAAAAAAACAACTCAAAATTTCAATCCTACGTAGTCACTCTGCGCTAGCAAATATTTTAACACAGTAGCAAGAACAGGCCGGTTCCGAAAATTTACTTTCGGAATGGACTAGTTCGCGGAGTGGCGTAAGAAAATGAAGTCATTTTGCTGACCGCTGTAGTTCATCTTTGACATTTTATTTTTTAAATAGTTTTTTATTTTTGTATTTTAACTCATGGCTTTACTACCACGTTAGCATAAATTAGCAAGAGGCTAAGTTACGTTCCAACAAACTGCATGTCTAAATTCGGGTTACGTCACGCTATGGGAATGAAACTGGGACGCAAAAAGGGGACTCCCTGCAATATGTGCTGAGCTTTACTCGGTTGAACTCCCATTTTAAAACAAGTCGGTTATTTTCCGTAATGCTAACATGTGATGCTAGCTTGGCTTATTCTATCATGGCTGCTTTTTAGCTGTGATGTGTTACACACCTCAGGCACTTGCTGGTTGTCGTTATTCAAATGGACTTTTTTTTAGGACAGTGAATGACCCTGCTGTGTTTTTGCACCTTGTGCCAAAAAAAAAACAGACGAGGTATGTTCGAAAGGTGAATCCCCTCGCTTTTAACAGATCAGACAGCGGAAGAGCAGGCTTTCAGGCTCAATTTTCACACATAGTTCACTCTTCAAGTGCGCTTTCAGCTTTTTACACATTTTTTCTTCATTACCAACTTCACTTTTCGCTCATCCCCCATGAACTTACATTCGCTTACAATTTAGGCAAGGAAAATGAGAAACGCGAATGGCGTGCCGAAATGATGCCGCCAGGCCATTCACACTTGTTTACCAATTCCTAAAACTCAATAAAAATGCTTTTCTCCAAGCAGCAAGGACATAAAAAAAAAGAAAAAGACGAGCCTTTAATAGTTTTTCAGCAACCAAGGCTTATAACTTAATCCTCGATGACACGTTTTGGAGTAAGTGTAAAGCTTAGGAAGCATTTCAGTGGCTTTATCAGTGGCTTTGCTGCACACAAGTCGTATCCACTCCACATCGGCAAACACCCTCAAATGCCCCCCCCCCCCGTGCCCCCAAACGTCCTTCCTGCATGTCCCTTGCCTCAAGCTCACTCGTTTCAAATATGCACAGCTGCAAAAGAAAATCGATGATGAAATCAGGTGTGAGGGTGTTTGTGTGTGCGTGCGAGGGGAGAGTTTAACGCAACGTGTCCATCGTGAACACAACATGCGCTTCCACTCTCGGCCGCTAATTGACTTTCACTGCTCACGTGACCGTGCCCAAAACGTGGAAGTGACCAAAATGGTCAGTCAATAATCGGACGCTGCCAGTGGTGGGCGGTCAAGGCCTGCAACGCCTTCTCTGCTGGCCTTAGATAAGAAATCATGATCATATTCTTCACATTGATGTCATATTATATCTTAGCGATTAAAGTTTTAGGTGGGAGTTTTTATCCAATCAGAATTCAGATAGATCATGTTGCTAGGCAGATTTCATGACACGAGTAGCACGCACGATTTGTCCGAGGCCTTCAGATGCAATCGCGCGGGTGTCGGTTCTGCGTCTCAAGGGAGCTTTTACTGTTGACAGACAGTTGCGATAGCCAATCAGATCACGAGTTGATGACAGTAAGGCCTTCACAAAAGTGATGAAGTTTTAACATGAAAACCTTTGCAGCCATATAAATCTGATCATGTGACCTCGTGACACACACACCAAGGGCGGTTTGCGAATTGAGTGGTTCACTTTTGTTTCCAATTGGAACCGAAAACATTGCCAGTAGAGTTGATGAAGGCTTTATGACGCTGACATTTAGCGTCTAAAATAAATAGTAGTTGAGAACTTGAAGGTGTCACGAAATGGTTTCGACTTTTGAATATAGCAACTTAATATTTGCTAATTAACAGTGACAAAATTATCCTTTCAGCGACGGCCATCGGAGTACCGCCAGTAATTGTATTTCACGTTGCGAAATGCTGGAGAAAATTGCTGTGAGCAAGCCGAAAGCGTTTCCGGAGAAGAAAAAGAAAAAAAAAAGAAAGCAGGTGACACAGCACTATTATTATTGCAGTGCTTTGTATTTTTTGGGCCCCGTGATATATTACCTTTTAGGGCAATTTCTGTCGGATCTCTGGTCTAATTAGCCGACTAATTCATCTCACTGGCGATGTTGTTTGGATAACAAAGCAAGTCTCGCAGGCGGGCGGGCGGGCGGGAGCGTAGGCGATTTGCTATTCATGTGGCTGCAATAACTGGCGGTTGCCAACAGAGGTCAGAGATGACTTCAAAGCTTTTTAAATCGGAAGACTGCTCCTTCACGGTGATGCATTTATCATAATTGGGCAGATTCGGGTGGGAGGAGGTCAGTTTAGTCTTTTGCTATTTAAGTTAAATAAATAAATAAATAAATTATATAAATATAAATAAAGAAATATAAATAAATAAATAATACAAATAAATTAATGATTTAATAAATAAATAAAGCAAATTAAATAATACAAATAAATTAATGAATTAATAAATAAATAATTAAATACATAATTAAATAAATAAAGTAAATAAATAATAAAAATAAATTCTATACAAAATTCTATACACTGTAGCCCTAATTATATAATGAAAAAACTTTTTTTTATTATTTATTTTTTTAAACTTTACATAAAAAAGAAGTCACGTGTAGCATAATTGTCCGGAGCCTTTGCCATGAAAATAAACTCAGGTACATCTTATTGCCACAGATCATGATTGGTCGCATAGTTGACAATGCATAAAAAAAAATTAAATATGGTCAAAATAAATTGAAAAAGTGACAAAGTTGAAAACTTTCGTGAGGTGCTGCGTTTGGTTTCCTCCGAACATGATTGTCTGGCATTCTCGCCTAACAGTTGAATTTTCGTCGCATGGGTTTTTGGGCAAAGTCCAGACAAGGAGCCGATTCCATCTGGCCATTCTACCGTACACGCCTAAATGGTGTTGTTTGTTTTGTGGTGAGAAAAAAAAAAAAAAAAGAATTCAGTCCATTTTTGGAATAAAGCTATGTGATAATATGTCGCCAAAGTGAATCCTTTCCTGATGCATTCCAAGTTCAAGTTAATAGCAACGCATGAACGATTAGACAACAGCGGCTCAAGTGCAATGAAGTGGAGCGTTATTATTTTGGTAAACTGAAGGCGTGTGGGAGCGCTCGAGGATGGTGGCTATCAGGGAGCAAGCAAAGCCCGGTTTACACGTCGACGCATCGAGCCGCTGAAGCGTGTTGCTATAGAAGCGAGGGCAGGTTCTATTTTTTTTTTCTCTTTTTAATGAAAAGGGACATCACACACCTACACATAAAAGAAGTGTTCACTTAATGCGCTCCTGAGGGACCGGCTCACCGCAGCACACACCATTCAGCTCCCCCAATCATTGCCCCCCCCCTCCCTCCCATCGCCCCTCCTCCGCCTTCTCCACTTCATCCTTTCAATCATTGACGTTGTTGCTCCATTTTTTGCAGGTGCAGGCTGTATAAATTAAAAAAAAAAAAAAAAGACCTGAATTGAATAATTCATCCGATTTGATTTTATTGGGCTGTTAAAATGTCCTTTTAGAATGAGTCTTTCTGTTCCCCTCAGCGCAAATCTTTTTTGTTTCTCATCCAAGATTTTGCATAAAAGTGCACGCTTAAATTAAATTAGGAAACAACCTTATTGTTGTATATTGAATAACACGAACGGCACCAAATCAAGGAAACAACTCAAACGTTTTGAGACTTTGGACTTTTTTTTATGTCCCACCACAACAACGCGTTTGGAATAAAACGGACAATTGAAGACTTGACTAATTGCTGTTTACCATTTTAAAAAAAATATACATATTTTATGTATATACAGGAACTTCAAAGTATTTGGACAAATATTTGGATCATGTTTATACTAGTGGTACGAGGACGCCCTCTAGTGGTACACAAAAGAAAGTATTTCCGTGACAACAGCACGAAATGTATCTTGGTACATTCCTCCCCAGCTAAATCTCAAACGGATGCATCCTTGATTCAAGCTAGCAGACAAGAACAACATCGGGGTAAATTAGTTTATGCGTACTTCCAATTAGAAGAGCGCTTGAGCCACGACTGATGTTTCACGAGATCACAAGGACGTAAGAACGGTCCAAAAACATTTGTGGGGAGAAACCAACCAATCCAATAAAAACACTGAATTAAAAACCAGCTCGGATTTAATTAGAACGCCTTTGATTTTCATGAAGCTTTGCGCTGGATCCCGGCCACCCGCCCCACGTTTGGAGTTTGACCTCGAGCGCTTTGGAGTGCGCCCACAGGTTAAAACGCTATTCATGAGACGCTCACGTCTCGCCATTTATAGAAGCACTTTGCCCACTTCGGCGCAGTCTACTTGAGGGAGGGCTACTTGTTTGACATAACCTTCTTGAATAATCATAATTTGTATAATTGCATGCAAATGTAGCAACGGTTTGCAGTCTTCTTGAGGCAAGACTCATGTTACGAAAGGGAGGCAGAGTTGGACCTTTTGCCTCCTAGTGGAAGATCATTTATTGATTCAGTCTGTGTCATATGTGAGATGACCGATAGTTGACCGACTTGAATCAATCCCCCTCATAATGGCATCATTTATGACACCACGGCTGGACAAATAATGAAGAGAAAGAAGCAAGCGAAGCAGTAACCTCAGCGCTGTCTATTTTTGTGACTCTGATGATTTCATGTGAATACGTTTCAACCTCGTCATTTTGTCACGCTGCAGTTTCAGCAAAGGTGACATCCATCCATTATTAATGATTGGCCGGCGCCCGGTACGATACATCACCTGTGCCCTTAACATGGCTAATTACACTTTTATGGGCGATAAGTAAGCGGGACAAATGAACTGTCTGCACTTGCATTGCGTCATGCTAATTACCGCAGGAAGCCAGATGCTAATTAGTTTTATGACCATCCATATGTTGGCTTTTAACTCATTCACTAATAGCCGAGCAAAAAAAAAAAAAATGCATGTTTGACGTCTTTAGCCGTCAATGGCAGTAAATGAGTTAATATTACCCCAGAACCGGCAATTCTGTAGTCGGTATTCCAAATGTGATCAAATATATTCATGACTACAAGAGGACGTTTACTTTGATGGAAGCCACTTGCGTCCGGATAGAAAGACGTATCGAGAGCAGACAAGCCAACGATGGGCAATAGTTCAATGAGGCTCACAGATCTTGGCCAAGTCACTTCCTGGTGACACAAGAAGCGCCAGCCAATGACAGATGACCACGCGACTGTCTGCAGGGATAGAGGTCAACTGAATTAACTGCTTCCTTCGAGAGGAGCAGAGAACTCGCGGAGCTATTAAAACAAAGATTGCGAGAAAGAGAACGAACAAACAGAAAGTGCGTTTCCGCCGATTGGAGCCGGTGCATCTCTAGCTCGGATCAGCGCTATCTTGATGTCGTCCAAGTCTTCAAAAAAGGATCCCCGTTGATTATTTGAAAGAGGAGCGAGGGCAAAAAGAATTGGATTGGAATGAAGCCAGGTCAGCTGAAAAGCAGTTCTCCTTGGCCAGGAACTGTCAGATGCTCAGGGAATTGTGAGCGTTGTCATGGTGACGCAGCCACGAGTTATACTTTGGAGACTTGCTTGGTGGAAAAGGCCGTCTAAATCCCGGCTTTCAAAGCAAACATAAAAAGGTTTCATGATTTTTTTTTTCCCCTCAGTGAAGCGAGTCACGCATTTGGGATTGCTCGATTTGGGCAGAAGTGCACCACTGCTCCCGAGGGCCATTCCACTTTAATCTAAAAAAAAAAAGATCGTCATAAAAGACGGTCATCTTTTCTCAAATGTACACCAATTACCATTGTTTCAGTGGTCTGAATAATATCTTTCCCAGCAGAGATTCTGCCACCGTGCATTTTCAGTCTTCTTCTGAGACCAAGGAACCCCGTCGAAGGGCGGCTGCGTCGCCAGGATTTAAGGTCCCTGTTAATCCGCTGCCTTTGTGGTTGTGGCGGTAAAACACATTTCCGTGCTCATGATCTGTAGCAGCCAGCTTTGGTATGTGGCTTAAGCTCACAGCAACAAGGAAGTAAAGAGACCACCATTTCTTTCTTTCCATGTGAAAGATTTTTTTTTTTTTCACGGTGCCATACTGTTGGACGCGTGTATTTTGGGGATTAGTGGCTTAATCGACCCTGTAATGGGGAGATCAGACTGGCATAGAAGCATGGAACGAAACACACACACACACACGCGTTGACACTTAACTCATTCACTACAACAAGCCGAGTTAAAAAAAAAAAAATGGATCTTTGACGTCTTTAGCCGTCAATGGTATTGAACAAGTTGACCGTACCCCCCCCCCCCCATTTACGCAAACAAACGCTCACATCTTGACTTTATTGAAACCACGAAGCTGTCATCACATGCTCGCAGTAAAGTCAAAGGCCACCGCTGCGTCGGAAAGCAGCTCGCTCTCACCGGGTTCGGTGTACGGCATGTACACACACGGAACACTAATAACCTCATACGTCTTCCCCTCAACCGCCAGAAAATGGACTCTCGCGCGCCGCATAGTGTATTAAAGTCGGCTGGACACTTTGCCACCACCCACAGCTCCCATATAGGGAATATGCCGCAGCTGCACGCTAGACCGGGGTCTCTCCAGGGGGGGGTCGGCGTATTGTCTCAATGAACAATGAGCACTCTGGCTAATGCTTGTGCGGACTCCAGAGGTCACACCGCTGAGTCACCCGCCATGAATTTACAGCAGCGCACGTCCATCTCTTTTCTGGCGCCGAACAGCCCAAATGCTTGGCGTTTTTTTTTTTCGTTTTGTTTTTTTTTTACCCGTTCCCGCCAACTGGTGTACCGACTGGTTTGAGTTGGAGGACGGAGACGTAATCCGCGTGTTATCTCGCAAACAGCGTCGTTTATGGAATCCGGTGCAATGCGGCTGATAAGATGAACAAACAGTTGGGATCATTAGAGCGGAGATATTGTGTAATCACGGCTCTAATCTTCCCCTAATCCCAACATCGGCAAACCTGCCAGTGCCGGCCGGCAAAGCGCGCGCGCGCCGATACGCCAGCCCAGTGGGCAGGCGCTCGGTTCCAAATGCTCAAATAACATCCAAGTTCGGCAGCATAAACTCTCGAAAAGTGTGGCCGGCGTTCCATTTCAGTTCCATAGCGTTTGGTTGAATGAGGATCACAGGATCGCAAGATAGCACCTGGACTGGTCGCCATCCAATCGCAGAGCAAGCGTGGATATGGTGTGCGGCGTGCAAAAATTACAAGCACGCATTCTGCTTAGTATTGCGGCAAATGAATTAAGCAGCAAAATGCACCATTTTTTATTTTTTATAATGATGGTGAACAGATCATCACCTGCACGCCATTTCATATGAACACCGCCAAGTCATTACAACACATTCGCGCAGTCTGACACACAGACGGTTGTTTTCCGCTCATCTAATCACAGGCTTTGTGCACACAGCCAGCTCAAAAGAAGAAAAAATGAAATCAATACTCGCCAGTTAGAAAAAAAAACAAAAAAAAAACAATTCCTTTCATCCCGATATATACCCCCCCCCACCCGTATTGCTCACCACTCCTTTCTATGGCTGAAATTGGCAGCTTCCTGATCTCAGAGGTAGTCCACTCGCACTTGCAGCCCCCCCCCCCTCGCTGATCTCTGCCGGTGCCATGCCTGTGAGGCTGATCAATTCCAATAATAAGACATTTTCCCAGGATGCTCATCTCCTCTCTGTGACCCACGCCGATGCCCCCTGGGCCCGGCCCGAGCCCCCAATCCTGGAAGCTGACTCCGATGCACCTGGAGGTCATCCCGGGCCCTTGCATTTATTTGATAGGCAGTCTTGGATTCGTCTTGGCTGGCTCAGCCGCCCCCGAGATATAAAAAACATCGAGGAGCGGAAGGGAAAAAAGGATAAGAGGCTCTGTGGGGGGGAAATATGCAGAGATGTAGATGCTGTCGAATCGAATGGATCCAATCTGGCATCTTTTCTTCTCTAATGGGGAACTAAAGCAAACTGGATTGGAGATGGGCAACGAGAAGGGCCATCGTTCCCATGTCTCGCCGGAAATGCGAGGAAGACATGAAGAGGCAGCCTGTTTTTATTTTGCTTTTTTTTTTCCTTCAAAGTCCTTGGCACAATTAAAATGCTGCCGGCGTGCCAACGAAGCCTGTTTGTAATTAATTGAATTGACAGACGCGGCCTGCAAGACAAAGACGAGCGAGAAAGGTGTCAGCGGTGAGAGAAAAGAAAAACTCTTTATGACTCGCCTTTTTTACATGTTAAATATATAGAAGCCGTGTTTGGTCGCCGTAGATTGTTTTATTTATTTGAAGATGGGGGCTTAATGAGATCCCAGCGGTACTACAACAACTACCAATGTGGAAAGAAGAGGAAGACAACGTCAGGAACGAAGAGGGCGGGGGCGGGATGACAAGCAGAATGGATCCAGATAAGAGCAGTGGCGGAATATCGGAGGATACGCAGAAACAATTCCAACGGCGACCCAATAACGGTCCTCGTGCCGAGCTCAACAGTTGCTTATTGATAAACGTCCCCCGTGAGCCACCAGATTGCTCGAGCCCGGCCCGGCGCGAGAGCGATTGGCCGCAGCGCTGCGGCGGCACCGCTCCATCCTTTTGTGCCCAGCAAAGGAATGGAAAACAGATGCCACATAAAATGCTCTGGCACCGGGGCCCGTGTGTTGATTCACTCGCTCCATTTTCTCTCTTTGAACAATGCTGCTTTATTACATGGATAAATATACTGGACGGTTGCACGAGCACATGTGCGTGCGCTTATGCTCCAGAGTGGATCTAAGCCGCCATGCGCAGGCTTCGAACTATCGTGACAAACCGTTCAAAGGAGAAAAAAAGATGAAGAGCTTCGATTTTTGATAATACACCTACGTTAAAACTCACTCGCTGCTATTGACGGACATAGAAGCCAAAAATGACATTCATTTTACCTGGGCTGGCAGTGAATGAGTTTTAGTTCGTATTTAGGGTTTAATTAATATTATTTTGCACTGCAGGGGGGTGACTACTCTTTCCTAAGACGTTTCCAGCCAGATTTCTCCGGAAAAAGTACAATACCACCCAAGTGTTTATTCTGAAGTTTTCGCTACTCATATTTCATGTTAACATAGCAGATAGGATGGCTTATTTGTTATTCTGGCTTAATGTTTTATTTACATGCATATAGGTAGAACTTTTAAAAAAAATCCCATAGTAAAACACACGTAGGACGTCCTGACAGTTTAATTTATATGTCTATGCATAGATATGTTTACAAACGACTTTTATTGGCGATATCAACGAGTGTGGCATACATACTATGTAACGTGTAATGTGCTCAACAGAAACACACGTCGGTGCATTCTGAGGCAATGAAAATTTCAAATAAGACTCAATGAAAATAAATATATCAAGTCCTCCCCACTTTTAATCGAACAAACGACAGGTGGGACAAAAAGCTCCAAACTTCCCACGAAATCACGATCGGCGTTGTGCGCATGCGCACTAGGCATTGAGAGGACGTCACGATGGGGATTTCAGGAATTTCAGCACACCGTCTTCACCTGTTCGCTCTTCTCAATGCTCATCTTAATTTAGTCAGAACAACACTTTCCAAGTGTTGTTTATTCAACGTCATGGAGTAGACTTTTTTTTTTAATGATTTAGAGGAGCAGCAGTGTTGGGGCGTCCAAGTAAAATGACGCCACGGCAGGCGAAGACAAGGGGAGTTGAAACATTGATGACGCGCATCCCAACTATTGCATCATTGCTATCTTGACTGCTGTTTATAGAGGCGCATCCATATCGTAGAAAAATGACAGGCACTTACTTCATTTGCCATTCAAGGTCGCTCTCTTGGACTGATCAGCTCTCTCCGCTACACGAGTTGGCCGACGTTCGACGTTTGTTTCACTCACAAATCCATGACACATGTGCGCTCAGCAAAAGGGTTTCTTCCCCATGCTTAGCCCGCCACACGATCCAAACAAAACAATGATTACTCTCAGGTGTGTGCACCTACTAATAAGACAGACCACAAACGCCCCTCCCCCCCGAGACACCACCAATCACTGTGAAAGTGGAGTGTGCGCACGCTTGGCGCGTGCACAACGCGGAAGCATGCATCGCAACAAAGGAAAAACCACAAAACACTTTACGGCTCCTACAAGCAGGAAACTTTAACCTCATTAGCTAGCAAGGTTGTAGGTAACGTGGAGCCTTCTAGCTTTAGCGCCGGTAACGCGTGACGTCATCAGAAGACGCGAAACTACCGAAGGGCCCCGTCCACGTCTCACCTACTGCTTCTACAATATTATATAATGACATAATAGACAATATAGTATTTTTTATATTTATGATATTAAATATTATTATTATTATATTGCACAAGCGTTTAGAGGTCAAACTTCAATATAAAAAAATAAACAAATATATCAAAATATCTCAAAAAGAAAAACATTTTCTTTTAATTTGGGGGGAAAATGCGTTTGAAGACACATGACTGTTTGAAATTTGCTGTTGAACAGTGTAATTAAGAATTAAGACGCATGCATGCAAGGAAATAATTAAATAAAATTCACTCAGTGAGTCGTTCTTCATTTTGTACTGCGATTGTTTCACACTTTAAGACACTCATTATCATTTTAGATCTCATGTCTGCTTTCCTAACATCTGTTAACTTGTTGTTTTCCGACTTTTTCCGGGGATACAAGCACCATTGGAGGTAATATGAAGCTAATGTGTGACGAATTGAGGCAAAGGGCACGGAGGCAAGCTGCGTGGAGGCGATGAGAGGCGAGGAGATGAGGGCACGGGAAAAATGCAGAGCTGAAGGGTTTGCAAGAGCAAAATCAGCACTTATGCAAACACTTCAACCCCCCCCCCCCCCCAAAAAATAAAAATTCACACAGCCATCCGTGCGGCATGTTTCGCTGTACGATGAATCTCATCCATATCACACCGGGCAAAGACTTCTCTTGGAAAAGTGACTGCCCATCGTGCTGTGGAGCTATTACGTGGTCTAGCAGAGCTCGACTAATCACGGGGACCGAGTCAACCAACCAACTTCCTTCCCAGGTCACGTGACCCGTTTTTACTTACTACTCATGCCTTTTGACAACTCAAGTCAACCATGACTGTCAAAACAAAACAAAAAAAAAAACAAATATATATATATATATATATATATATAAACATTTTTTTTTTTTTTTCCTGAAAATATTTGTTAAAGTCCCATGATCCATAAAGTTCATTTCATGCTCAAATTATTGGTGAAAATAATGCCAAGTTACTATCATACGCACCAATCTTCTAAACAATCGCAGATGTTGAATTCAATTCCATACGGTGGAAATCAATGAAAGAGAAACAAGTTGTTGCCGCTCTCCCTGTTTAATTGCTCCGCGTGAAAGTTTGTTTGCTCGTCAGTTTGAAAAGCAGTGGGAGGCTTTTCCAGAAGCCCTTCCCACGAGATACATCGTCGTCGTGGCTGAGCACACATCTGTCTCTTGCTCAAACACAAATTTCAAGTGCAAACCCTTCGCTCCCTAAAAAAGTTTCAGTGAGATGTTTACTGTTGTCACTGTGAATTGTGCTGCTTGGATTTGAAAGTTTGCCTTCTGTGCTTTGCCGCTGATTGGATCGATTCCGCAGAGCGACAAGAGCGATAAAGGGAGATGACACGTGGAAAATCTTTGTATTTAATAGTCAGCTCGCATCGACTTTTGTGATGTTGTAATTGCGCCGAGCCAAAATGTGTCCTTGATGAGGTTTCCGATTACATGTACTGCCACCAGTGCCTATTACGCTGACTCCTCGAAAATTTGCTTCATTGCTCTCAGTGATGGAAAACAGAGCAGGGCATAAAATGTGTCATTGTTCTTTTTTTTTTCTTTTTCTTCGTTCCTCCTCAATGACTTGACCATTCATGAGTAAATGATGGAGCGACACAAATACCAATGTTGTTGCACCAACATTTATTATCTTCCAGGGGACATAATGGCATTGCGTAATAACACAGGTAGACAATGCATGGCGTTTGCACACAAAAAAAAAAAAAAAAAAGCTCCTTTGGGGGATTGGAATGGAATGCCATTAGCTCGCATCCGCACATGCAATGCTCCGAATGGCCTTCATTACAAGTGGGGGCGCACTAACTGCAAAGTGTCTGAACGGCAATGCATGGTGCATCCCGCTAGAGACCCCAACACCCCCCCCCCCTTCACCCACTCCTGCACTTCAGGCCTTTTGCCTCTGCACACCCTCTCCCTCCCTTGACTCATTTCTTCCTTCATCAACTCAATGACATCCATCTATGGGCCGTGACATTACAGAGAAACACAGCCGAGGAAGGAGGATGCGGCGAAGTGAAGGGGAAAAGAAAAAAAAAAAGGATTGAGACTTGCACGGGCAAGCGAGAGAGATTAAAAGAAAAAAGGGTAAGCGGGGTTGGGTTGGGGGGAGAGGGGGGTTAGAATAAGATTGAGAGGGAGCAAGCGAGACGGGGAGCGAGGGACGTGCGAGCGACTCCGTCAATGTCACGACGTTGAGGTGGCCGCAGACACGGGTGAAGGAGCGGTGAAGCAGCTTCCACTCGTGTGACGAGGGGAAGCGCTCTCCTTGAGCAAAAAAGCTCAATAATTCAAAGGAGAGGTGGAAGCTGGGGGAGGGGGGTATTTGCTGTGGTACGGTGCCAGGCGGAGTTTGCGGGGTTAACTTTGATGTGCGAGGCCTTTCGGGGGCAAAAAAAAAATGACATTGTTATGATCATCGGATTGCTATTTACAGTAAGTATCATAAGTCTTCACCCCCCTGGTCAAATGCGAAGCTTTTAAGATAAATAATTAATAAACTTTTTCCGCCATTGTTCCATTGGACCATAACACAGATTTGAGCGATCTTTATTGTTTTGTTTTTTTTGGTGGTCCAATGAAACCAAAATTGAACTTTTGAACATATCTACAATGAAGCATGTTGGTGGTCGCATCCTGCTTTGGGACTGTTTTTATTCAACGGGAACGGAAAACTTCAAAATAACAGTCACTGTTAAGGACTAAACTTTTGAGTTTTTGCGAGAAAGCAACACAAAAATAAAATGTCAGAGAAAAGCCTACTAGAACTTCTGAAATCCATTTGGGGTTAAAGGCACTTAAAATGGGGGCGGGTGTGTGCTAACTCCCATTTAAGGTAAGTTGGAATGTGATTGGCTATTCGGGATAGTTGTAAAAGGGGGTGCACACTTATGCAAACACATGAATTCAGTTGTTTACTTTACTTACCCTCTAGAAGATTTCCTAAAACAAATTTTATTGACTTATACATGTTATAGGCTATGTTAATTGTGGGAAAAAATATTTTGAAATTTTTAATTTTGGTCGAATTTTCTTGCATTTTCCATTTTAGAGCGGCTCGCTGACTACGTTTTTTGTTTTTTGACTGAGTTGTGCTGCTATACCGTTACCATTTTCGCCGCTAAGGCTTTTTATTCTGTTATTCAGACAGCAGAATTACGTGCTGCCGCTTTAGCCAAGTGAACTTAATTCTGCCCTGGGAAAAAAGGTAATGCGACTAAGACTAAGATAGTCTGCAATGAGGGAGGGGAACTGGAAAAAAAAAAAGAATGACAAGACATTAATTCAGAGATTTGGCTCTAAGCTAAATGAATGTTCAGCTGGGTAAAAATAAAATAAAAAAAGGGGGTCACGGTGAGTAAAGCTGCAACAAGAGGACACAGATTGGACTTCTTCTCAATGCCGCCGCTTTAAGCGTCTTTCTAGGGGCAAAAATTCTATTGTCAAAGATTTAGGAATGTGAAAATGTTGGCAAGTGGCAAGACAATAATAGCCGCTGAGCTAATTAGAAGATGACTTCAATTAAGCATTAAGCAACAAGATAATCTCCGTCATTTCTCCAAACTCTAATTTGAGTGCAGATATTCATTGATGTGAAGAATGGTATTCATTTTCTCTATCTTGCACACGCACACGCGCACAAATGTCCTCCTTGGTGCCACTGGAAAACGCTGCTGGATGGTTCAGGATTGGAGGTGTGAGTGAAGGGACTGCAGTGCATCCTGCTGGTGGAAAGCATCCACAACACACTTGCAAACTGCAGAGAAAGGTCGCAATGGATATTGGCAGTGGGCAGCCCCCCCCAAAAAATAAAATTTTGCTCAAGTGAGAGTACTGTTACTTTAAAGCAGTGCTTTTCAAATTATGGAGTGGGTCCACCCTGAGGGGGGGGATAGTGTCGCGATATAGGGGGGGGGGGGCGTGACCCTGTGGAACAAGCTTTTTTTCTGCCGTACCACAATAAAGTGCAATTGCACATCCCCTCCAGTAGGTGGCAGTGGCGCTCTCATTGGACATACAAAGAGCAGCAACGCATACAAATGGAGCATACGAATATTAAAACAGCATGAATGAAAATGTGTTAGCTCATTTTAGTTCTCAGCAATGTTATATTAGATAATGAATAAAGTAAAACTAAAATTTAAAAAAATTATAGCAAAAATGTTGTCAATTAATACCATACATGAGTTTATTTCAAATGTATTGTAGTTTACTTTAATAGATAATAATTACTATTTTTTTTCTTATGATTATTGAAAAATATATAGATAAAAAAAATAAAGCAAATACTAAAACTAATAAAAACTTCACTAAAATGAAGCATTTTCAAAAAAAAAAAAAAAAAAAAGAATTCATTAAAACAAACTTAATTTTAAAAACTGCTATTAAAAATCCCAAACCATTCTAACCGCAAACGCAAACTTCCATCAGAGTCGGCGCAAGCTTTTAACCAAAGGACAAAAAGTTTCTGCCCATATGTACTTTGGTAAAGATGCGAGGCCGCAGTGCAAAATATATGTAAAATAATGCTAAATAATTGCGAAATAACGATCCCAAAGTTATCGAATCAAAACACTTTCATTCATCCCGGGAGCCATGCGGACATTTTGCGATTATTCATGCACCTCCAAACTAAATCACGCCCGCATAACATTTATTCTGTACACGCTTACAAATGACGGCAATCAATTTCAAGTGTCTTTCAAAACAATATGAAGTACATCAGTCTGTGATTATTAACTTAGTGGTGTTGAACGGGTCCAGAGGGGCTCACTTTTAGACAAATGGGCTTTGTGGAATCCACATTAGGCGCGGGGATCATTGCATTGCCATGTGGGAGTGATGGCGCCGTTAGCGATTTGCGCCGTCTTCAAATATCGCCTTTGCGGTCGAAAACAAAACGCATACGATAACAAAAAAACATTACCGCTATTAATTGCGAGTGTTTTAATGCTCTAATTTTTTAGCGAATCTAAAAATCAATAGATAAACAATGTCGTTTATAGTCGCACGCGTCTGACACGATGAATCTGAGCGAATATACAAAGCATACATTTTATGAGATTAATCCGGCTAAAAGCTCAAAGTGCTCGTTAGTAAACAACACATGGTGAAATATTTGCGCAAATTTAATGCAACGCCATAAACTTGCAAGTTGTACTTCACACGAGCTCGGCATTCGGGCGGTGACTGCTCGAGAGGGGATTGTTACGATGAGGCTATTAAAGGGTTTTACAGTCGCCGGTCACAATATTTGGAACACCTGCAGAAGCTTCTACAAGCGCTGTATTTATTTCAGTACATTTTTTGTAGTAAATCTAAGCAGGGCAGAATATGATTGGCTGCTTCCCGGCTTGAGCAAACGACACGCCGTCTCTGAAGTTAATTGGAGATAGTTGCTATTTTTTCCCCTCCCTCTTGGCGAGCAGAGAGGGGAGGGGTGAGCAGTTACACACGGAGGAGGAGGGAGGGAGCAAGACATAAGAAAAACTGCAAACAGGGATGCCATTTTTTTTCCTCTTAATTCATGTGCATTGTTCAAAAATAAAATAATAAAAAATAAAAAAATAAATAAAAAAAATAGCTAACCAGTGATGGGACACTAACTTAGAAAGAAGAACAGAAGTAGAACGTTAACACACAATTATTTATTTAAAATCTATTTGCTTTGTCGGTATAAAGTGAGCACTCACTTTTTAAATAAATGAACTTTTCTCCGTGATTCTACTTCATTGAGATGCACCTGTGTGTATCTTTTAAGTTCTGATTTCAATTGGACGAGCTTTTTCCAAGTTTGGTCTCCCGCTGGCCACCCTCTGCTCTCCCTTCCTGCTTTGCATTTAAGGGCTCTACAAAGCAGTCAGGCTGGCTTTTTGGTGTTCCTCCATTCCCTCAGTCGTGGCAGGTGACGAGGGCTGCTTTGGCCCTATTGCCCAAGGCGAGGAGAAGTTCTCGGCGTGGATGAAAGCTCCGGTAGAGCAGAACTTTCACACTTTTTCCTCACAGAGCCTTTGAGCACCGGAGGGACCGAATAGAAGCGAGTCATGTCAAAAGTTTGGTTAAGGGGAGATTTTACACTGAACGCCCAATCCCAAGTGTGACGGTGGATCACTTGCCCCCCCCCCTTTTTTTTTTTTACTACCGCTAAAGTCAAACACATCTCTTTACGGGGTGATGCCTTGCATAGGAAATCATGGAAACGAAAAAAAATAAATAGTAACACTGTAATTAATAATAAGACCAAAACAATAAAGTTTGCACACCCATAACCTTGACGGCTCCCGTAAATCTTTATTATTGTTGTTGCCAAAGCTGTGTGCACAAAATGGCCCGACTGTTTGGCGCTCACTGACTGGGTGGAGCATTTCTTAACTGCGAGGTTAAGCACCGACGAGGCTCCAGTTACATCAAAAATACGTCAGTCCAAAAAATATTACGTGAGGTCAGCTGCTTTACATTTTAACTAGGCCTGCATCAATTATGATAGCGTACGCCCGAACAGTAATCAGAAGTCATAAGAATGCTCCGATACTACACGTCGATACCTTAAGGCAGGAGTGTCCGATTTATTTCTTTGTTACAGGGCTCAGAGTAGAATTTCCATTACAATTGCCAGACATAATGGCATTATCAACTATCGCTACAATGTATCAGTAAATTAGTACTTGTACTGGGTGAGGACCTTGCTGGCAGATTTTTGGAGAAAATTTCAAATTCTGAATTCTATGGTAGTAATCTGCATCACTCAAACAGAGAAAGTACATTTGTCTTTCGATACTACTGTGTGTTCTTCTTAATGGATATTGTTATTTCTGACTAAATGCATAATTTCCATTCATTCATCCACTGTGTATAATCTTTTAATTGAATCCAGAATATCCGAATGTAGCATATTTGAAAACTCCAGCGAGACGTGGGAGACCAACGCAATGCAACTATGTTATTTCTGCAAACATAAAACATATTCCATCATTTTTGCCTTAAGCCGCCTCATGGCTTATGCTGTGGACCAGTACATCGTGTTCAGAATGTACGGGGGTCAGCATTTTGTGGAGTTTTATTTAAAATGTAAAAAAATAAATAAATAACTTGCTGAATGTGCTGAGTTGCTGCTTCCACCTTAATTTCCAGCTTGTTGTTCCACATTGCACCCAATGAGAATATTTTTCTCCGCGCTGGAAATACTCGACTGACTCCTTTTTAAGATGGCCTGCCAACGATAATTCAAACAAGGTGAATACAAAATGTGCCTAAATGAGCCTGGAAATTGCAGTTGGTCTGAAAAAAAAATGGCAAGGAACTACAGCATCTCTTGGCGGATACAGTACGCAACAGAAAAAAATAAGTGCATACAGTTGAGGCGAGCAAAATTCTAAGACGGTGTAGAACCATATTCGTCCTCTAGTAGGTGCTCTTGCCATCTCTGTGGCTAAATGTACAATATGATTCCACATTTAAAATAAGATAACCTCTACTGCTGCCACAATGGGGAAATTTGTGTTTTCTTGAACAGAAGTGCTGATTCGAAGCATGTATATGTGACGGGAACAATACATGATTGAAGTGGAATCCGATGAGCAAAAGTAATTGTTACAGCCTTTAAAAGAAATAAATAAAAGGGTGGCTGTAATCAGAAAAAGTAAATTGACTAAGTTAGTACTGTAAATATAATTTGTGTGAACATGTGTTTTATTTTAATTTAAAATAAATTTTATATATTTTATACTAAATAAAAAAAATAATATATTGAATTAAATGAACAATGAATTATAATCTCCATTTTTATATTCATTGAGTAAATGAAAAATGAATACAATGGCACAGTCAGACAACACGAGATGAAGCAAAACTGATTTTTGCAAAAGGAACATTTCTAATAGTTACATAACCAATGCAAAACACTTCCTCAATGTTAGCCCGTTTTATTCTGAGTGTGACAATAAGACAAAGTCATTTCCTCTGAGAACATTGGACCAAAGAGGTCAAGACAAAATTCTGTGCCTTATACACTGCAACAATATACTCCAAATCTATTTCAGCACATTAAATAAAAAGGTTCAGCTCAAATGTGAAGGAGTGAACAGACTAAATCAGCACAGTGACCGTGCTGCGCTCTGCAAGGACAATTTATTCTTGACAAAATGAGGGAAATGTCCTTTTGCACATATTGTAGCAAGTAAGCACAACGCGTCCAATTCCAAGGCAGACATTTTCGTCTTCAAGGGTCAACGTGACTGTGTCCAGCATCCATTCACATCCATTGTCATTTTAGTCCCCCCCCTCAAAAAAATATGTTCACGGAAACATCGTAAGCTAAGATAACGTCATGCCCTAGCAATTTGTCGAGGACTGACAAAACTTTACTGAAGAAATGGTAACATATAGAAACGGGCAATAGATTGACGGCCAACTACTCAACACATTGGTTAGCTAATCCAGCCAATAACAGCCAGGTACAATCTCGTTCTTAATTACTGATCCTGAAATTAACATTTTTTTGAAAAAAAAGAAGCTAAATGATAAACTAGCGATTTTCCCCCGAGTCTTACGTCGTACTACTAGGAGTTCACGCGGAGGTAGAACAGACAAGTTGAGAAACTACAACCGGAAATGCAACTCACATGGAAAACTTTGCTGTAATTACAAAATAAAAGCTAATAAAGCTAACGCGAAAAATGGGAAGCAAAGATGAAGATGCAAAATGTGAGAGATAAAAGGGAAGTGCATTTTTTATGGATTAAGATATTTATTACGTTTTTGCGTCATAGTTTCCATTAAGATTGGAAACAGTAAAAAAAAAAAAAAAAAGAAGTGTGAAGTTTCAGAGTGAACGTTTATTTTTGGCCTCTGACTTTACATAAATGTGTGACACATGGCGGAGTGGAGAATTTGGGATAAAATTTATTTTGGCGAAGCCAGTCTGAAAATAAACGTGACCGAAGACCTCGGGCGTCAGACGGGAGAATGTTTCAGTCTCCATCCTGAGCCCTTTTCGGCCTTGTGTTTGTCAGGAAGCAAGTGAGACAGCTGGACTTGCACGGAGGTCTCTCCTCATTGTTTGAGAACTCCGAAACAAGGCGCAGCCAACACAAAACAGTTTGAAATGCTGTAAGCGCGCCATCTCTCTGTATGCGCAGGAAGAATGTGGCGAGAAAATAGAAGAAACCCTTGAATTGTCGCTGGGGTGCAAACATTAATCCAATAATGTGAATGAGTTCATCATAAAAAATGATGAATTTGCATTTTCCTTTTCAAATAAAAGGACTAGACAGGAGGTAGAGTGGCAAGCAGCCAGCCTCACCTCCCAAAAAGCAGAAATAGCATCTTGCAACATCGCCCTCTATTGGTAACAATTCTGTACTACAATAGAGGAGACTCATACAGCAAGTTTTGGTTCGGGGTCGCTGCGTCTCCCGCTTTCAGATTTTCCGTAGGTAGAGTATTGTGTTTAATTTAAGAAAATAATAAACTCAAGTCCTCTTAAGTCATTTTTGATTACAAATAAAAAACTGAAAAAAAGTGGTTAGCTAGATTCTGTGTGTATTGTATTTAGGATGAAAGAATTGCCTCGGCGATGTGCTGTTTGGAGCAAAACTCGCATCTTACAAGGATGCTTCACAGATTCTCAGTAGGGTTGAGGTCAGGGGGATGATGGCGGCCACACCAAATGTTTTTGCTTTTTTTTTGTACCGTGCCAGCATAAAAAGCCCTCATTTTCACCCATTCCGCATAAAAAAATTGTAACTGTGAGTGCATGTGTCAAAAATATACGTCGTCGCTCTTTTGTGTGCTTAAATTGTCATTTTCCAAATCTGGCGTGCCTGTTCTTCCTATAATTCTGACAGCTCACTCTGCCTCCGTTTTTTTTAGGGTCATGTTTACGTCAGCAACAATTCAAGCTGCCACCCCACCCCACCTCCCTCGGAGAACAACCGTCTATCACGCTCACGCCAAAAGTGACCAGCCAGCTCGGCGGGTGAGCGTCTGGACGCGGAGTCGTGGCCTCCAGATGGCCTTGTCACTCGGTGCTGGAGTTGAGAAAAGACGCAGGTTGGTGTGTGTTGCTTCGTGGACTCCACTTTCACAACAACAGGACTGCAAAGTGCCAATGAGTTTCACGTTCGCAGTCCTGACCTGAAGAAGAAGGCAAACTCTCCCAAGAAGGTACAAATGGAGAAGTAGAAGAACATACTGTTCCTCTCTTGAGTCAGAAGGTTCCTCTTTGATTCATGTCACCCCTTAAACATATCAAGCAAACTGCATTGTGGGTAATCCTCCAAAAAATGATTCATTACAAAACAAACAAAAAAAATGGAAAAGTTCATCAATCAAGAAAGTTCTAGATCCTATCCATGGCTTAATCATCTTAGCTACTTGTTGCTTTAAGCAGATTTTAGAGAATTCAACGATAACTTCCACATATGAAAAAAATTCAATCATCCAATAGGCTCTTTTAATGGCAAATTAGTTCGGACAAATGCCTAAAAACAAAATCAAAGTGCTGCTGTTTTATTAGACAAAGTTAAGTAAGGCCTGTGTGAAGCAACTCACTTCAACATAGTTGCAATGCATCAAGATGCCACAAGAGAGTGCCAAAGCGCTACTTAAACTTTAGACATGGCTTTGGCTGGAGCAGAAATAAAAGCAAATTGGTGATTTTTTTTCACCATATAAAAAGTATAGGCTCCTTCCAAAAGCAGCACTTTACCAACTTGCTTTGCATTCACCATCAAATTTTTATTATAAACTCTTATCGCTGGGATCTACGAAAGCTTTGGCCACATAGTCTCACACAGGCTGAGGTCTGTGGAACTCGAATATCCACTGAAAATAACTGTTGCAAGGATGAATTGAGGTGGAAAAAAAAACATATTTCCAGAAGTCCACTAAAAGTGTTTGAAAATATTATAAAGTTTTTGGAGGGTCTGTGCAGTTTTGGTGCGGCCCCCTTTTCACAGCAAATGCATTTTAGCACTCCCCGACCACTTTAATCTGATTCAGACTCCTGCCCCCAAAGTCACCTCTGCGTGATTTGTGTGTTATGGTTCTCCACATTTCGATTAAGATATTCTCCAGGGAGAAACCGAATGAGAAAATGTTTGGAAAATAAAAGAAGGGAAGTTCAACATTGGGCACCATTGTTTCACCGTCTCCGTTTGTCGCCGTCAGACGCTGAAGCCGTTTATATGTCACCATCATAGTTAAACCGTGTCTCCGTAATAACGCTGTCAGTGGGAGGGTGAAGCATCATATTGGGCCACATGAAACAATGACAGGTCGCAGAGTCCAAACAGCTCATGACCCCCCCCGGAACAGAAAATTACAGTGTAGAAGGACGTGAGAGGCTGACGTGATGGTGTGTACCAATGCAAAAAAAAAACATCACATCCACTCACACACCCCACTTTCTCACTCCACCCACACATGCGCGTCGTCGTACTCCCTCGCAAGCTTTTATGTCCGAGCCCGAAACGCAGACGATGATTCTAAAGAGAGAGTAGAGAAGTTGAGAGCGACTTTCTGGTCACCATGGAAGGGTGGATCAAACTTCTGCTTCTGGGTGAGTCAAATCTATTCTCTCTCACAGAAGCTTGCATGGAAAATCGTCTGGACTTCGGCCGTGCTCAAAACAGTTTAAGTGGAAATGTTCATGTCTGCAGGGAAAGCCTTCATTCATTTACTGGGAAATGCGTTCTTACAATCCTGGGAATTTACCACGTTACGATCAGACAAATCTCTTTGTTTTTACTTATCTGCTTTCCTTGCGTGTTTATCTTGATGATCATCGCTTTCGTAACGATTGGCTCGGCAAAGTCATTTGGTTTTACTGCCCCGTGATGAGCTTGTCAGAGTGTTTCTGAATTCTACATGTGCAAAAGTGTTGGGACGCATGATGACGTCAGGATGTAAAAACAAAGAAATTAAACCGTTGGACGGTAACAATATTGGCCAGAAATGTGGGAAAATGTGTTGTGGTCTGACGAGACAAAGTCTGAATCTTTGGGCCATAATTCCAAAAGGGATGTTTGGGGTGTTCAAAACGGCTTCTGCTAGAAAGCAGAAGAAACAAAAATTAGCATCTTGTTGAGGGTCACCAATCATGGAGGGGATGTCGAAATTGCCAGAACAAGACCAAAGATTTGTCTATTAATGAAATGAGTAATCTAAATTACGTGCAGGAAAACGCGACACAAAATACACAACGCAGCAGTTCCGTTTACATTGTCGCTCTTCCCACATTTTAGGGGAGACAACTTCCTTCCATCCTTCCATTTCATGCCAGTGCTTATTTTCCAGAACAGCCATCTGGAAAACTAGCATTTTGCCCAAGCCTGTCAGCTCGCAAACTAGCTGGTTAGCGCCTCTCGTTGAGTCGTGTCAAACTTCGTCACGAACCAGTGGGCGATATTCCAGCCACTGGACGCTTAAGGGTGATAAATTTCCACAAAATTCACCACGCTGCCCCCTTTAGTTAGAGTCCAACTCAATGGCGATATGTTATCAAAACAAAAAAAAACAAAAGGGAAGTGGGAGGTGTGACTCTGCTTTCCATCCAACAACTCCCTATCTCGTCTACACAACGCACAGAGAGGGCTCTCTGTTCTGCTTTTTTTTTTCATTTATATACTATGACCTCATCGCATGCAGAATCCGCCAGATAGCGGCTGCAACCCCACGGGGGACAAAACAAAACGGACTTTATTTTGGGGAGATGCCGAAAGTAACAACGCCCAGCCCTGCAAAAATTTCATGACATCATGTCACTTGGAAACAAACGCAAAACGGCAGTGGTGGGCCGTCAAGGCCTTCAAGACTTTCTCTGCTGGCCTCACATAATCAAGAAATCATGATCGTATTCTTCGCTTTGGTGTCACATTATATGCGCGTGTTGAATTTTTTGGTGAGAGTTGTTATCCAATCAGAATTCAGATAGCTCGTGTTGCCAGGCAGATTTCTGTCATACATTTGGTGCAAACACCACAACAATAAGAAGTCCTGCGTGAGAATGATCATCTTCCTAAATGGAGAATTCTGACTTCACTTCTGGTCGGCGAGCTCATTACTAGCAGCGGAGTGTTTTATTTTTAATATTATTTTTAAACTGACAGTAAAGTGTTTGATTTACAGCAGGCGTTTTAACGTTTAAACGGCATTTGTAAATGTTTCCGAAAAAGTGGTAATACATGTTTAAACAGGCCCGCTTCTTTTGAGGCTGAGTGTGGCTTCGTTTTTATGGAGGAAAAGCGGCGTAATTGGCCTCCGTCTCCTCCGTCTGCAGATACTTGATGTTCATCTGCTGCGCTTTCGACAACCACAGAGGACTGAGTGTGCAACGTGAGCAGAGGATGTAACGTTTTATGCATATACCGCTGCAGCCGCAGTGCCAGCCGAGGTTTCCTCGCCCATAGGAAGTCCCCGCGCGGGCTCGCGAATGAGTGATGGCGCGCACGGCGTGTCTGGGAACAATCTGAGGAAACGAGGGTGGAGAAATGAGGGCATTTGCCTTTTTGACAAAGAATCTGGCACACTAATCCATGTCAAATGTATCGTTTGACATCAACGTGGGCGCGTTTACGAGTTGATTGAGCGAACCGAAAGAAGATGAAGTGAGGAGGTGATGAAAAGGATAATGACAGCCATTTCTCATCTTTTCCCTTTCAGTTCTGTACCTGTCGGCCATCTTGGCGCTGTCAGAAGCCGCGTGTGCCAAGGGATTTAATTTGGTGAAAGGCGAATGCATTGGTATGAATACATTTTTTTCTATTTTTTTTTTTAGAAGAAAAAAAAATAAAACAGGTGTGTGGTTCCTTATAAAACATAACACATAAACAGTTCTTCTATTTTATTTTTACGTGTTGGGAATTCTTCCAAGCAAGTGATAAGCGAGTCAAGAGACATTTTTTTTGCACGATTGCTCATCATCAACGCAACAGTTCACACATAGCCATCATTTTTGCAATTTTCTTTTTGTGCGATATGATGTTTTAATTGAGTTCTAGGGCAGAAATTAAGCCCAATGAAATCTGCCTAGCAACAAGTGACCAATGACAAGCATCTTAATTGTTTTCTTATATTGTTATTTTTTTTTTCATATGAAAGACCTCTAATTGTTGTTTAAGTCATTTACTAATGAATGTTTCCCCAAAGATGAAGACGAGTGTGAGTCGTTTGGCCACAAGAATCTATGTGGAAAGAATGCACATTGTTACAACACCAATGGCAGCTTCTACTGCATGTGTAACGATGGTTTTCAAACCAATAAAAAGTCCAAGACGTTTACTGGGACATCATCTTTAACATGTATCGGTAAATCATCTCGTCAAAGATACACATATATTTCAAATGAGTTTTACAGCTCGTCTCAGCGTTCATTCTTGTTTATTTATTTTTGCCTTCAGATATAAATGAATGTTTGGAGAACAAAGAAATTTGTGGATCGCGACCTTGTATTAACACCAGTCCAATGTACAAGTGTGGTTGCAATGAAGGATACGTTGCCAATCTCAATTCGGACTGTGTCGGTAAGCTGCACTGATTTTTATTGATCTATTTCATTTTTGGTTTGTTTGTTTTTGGGCCGGTTTGAAAAGTTTATAATGAATTACACCTGCACAACACGAGAGATGCATAAAAAAAAAAAAAAAACATTTCATTTTAAAAAGTGACCGGCTTCTCTCCGTTACATTGGACTCTTGACGCATGTCAAGATGCTAATTGTCTCGGTCGCATTACGCTAATATCAAATCCGCAAGCTAGCAAAACGAGTAAAAAAAAAAAAAAAAAACAGCCCACGTACAAAGTCCGCTGTGCATTTTGTGCAGGTGTGCCTAATGTTTTGGCCATTTAGCATGTACAATAGGCTGCAGCACTTAATTGGACGTGAAGTTTGCCACGCGGATGACTTTGCTGTTTCGAGATTGACGATGTTTGTCTACGTACGCTCTATAGATGTGAACGAGTGCCTGGAGGAAAATATCTGCGGGCCTAATGCGAAGTGCATCAACAAGGCTGGCAGTTATTACTGCGTCTGCAACGACGGCTTTGCAATCAAGTCCGGCAGAAACAACTTCACGTTACCTCGAGAGCTCTGTGAAGGTCAGCAACGTCACGCGGCCGCTGAGTGTGTCGCCCGAGACAAATGTTACTCTCTACAACCGTGTTTCACACCCAAATTTTACGTTACAAAAAAAGTTTATGCAAGCCACTCAACAGAAATGTCACAAAAAGTGGATACACTGTTGAATTATGCATCTTCTGTCAAACAGTGGCGGTGCATTTAATGCTCATTTTTATTCTAACAAAACAGCTCTGTTGGCCGTAACCGATCACAACACCGGGGAACGGATCACCGCCGCTCTCTCTCTCTTTATCGCACACGCCTCCCGTCCAGTGAGATATTGATATTTTGACATTCAGATTTTTCTTTTCTGCAGCTGTATGTTCGATTAATGAGACAAACCATTGTGGGAATGGAACCTGCCACATAGGAGCCAGAGGCCCTTACTGTGCGTGCCAAGCAGGGTTTACCAATTACGGAAACAAAGCCGCACGTTGCACGGGTAGGATGTTTTGTTCCCCCCTCCAGCATCCTTGTTCAGTTCAGGAAAATGTATTGAATAAAACTCCTTTTTCTTCAGTGTTAGACTGCGATGCGTTCAAAGACACCGAGGATCTGATAGAGGTAACTTCACCGCAAGCACTGGACTTCAAAAGCTCTCCTTGGGTTAAATTCTCCAAAAATGATTCCTGTTTAGAATGTCAGCATTGCACATGATCTGATGACGCAGCTGAAAAGACCATGTGTGGACCCGACTGGGGTTGAGGAGCCGGAAGACTTGGATGACCCGGACCTGCTTTTGGTAGTTCTGCTCTGAACTTTGCATTGAAAGTTGCAAAGAAATCCTGGTTTTGGAGGGTGGTTAAACACAAAAAACATCAAAAGCAGAACTCAATTCTAACAAAAGTGTTATTTTTTTCCCCCCTCACAGAGACTTTTGGCAGTCATTGACCTCCTCTTGTCCACTCATGTCCTTAACGACAACAAGAAGGTCTCCATTTTTCTGGACTTAGTGGAGAGTGCGTTGAGACTGATGGGACCTTTAGTAGAAGCCGGCAGAGTAAGGAGATCATCCGACTACGCAGGTAAAAATACTTTCCAGCAACTTGATGATCATTCAAGATTCAGTAGGAAATTGGATCAAAAGTTTGACAATACTACTTTGCCACAACAGAAGTGTAGCACATATATGGGTGAAACTGCTGCACTTCCATTCCAGGCCTGTCGGTAGTAGTAATGCGCTTTATAAAGTAGCAAAGCAATCTTTGGTCTCCCTGATGGACTTTCATTTGATTTTGTACCAAAATTGTTGGGGAAACGTGAGCGTCCCAAATATATGACTGTAAACAAATGAATCAGCGAAACAACAATACAACAGCACCATCTAGGGGCCACACAAAGAACAACATTCCGAGACGATGGGAAAGAACGACACATATGCAGTGCGGATTAATCACTCCTTCGTCAATGTAGCAAGGTGGCGGCAACCGTCACGACACTCGGAGACAACGCATCATCCGATATGAGAGGAATCCATGCCCCTCAAGCCACATATTAATGACTACGAACGGCCGAAGCCTAATGCTAGCGGGCTAATGTGGCTAACTGATTCACGAACACACAAACCATATTTAACTTAACAATATGAGAAGACTTAAATGTACTTACGTTATTGTCATCAACTCAAGGCTTAAATCAGCATCAATGAGGTGAAAAATAAGGATTAATTTGCTAGTAGGTTAATATTGATCAGGACTGCAAAGGATGCACCTGACTTAAACCGGAAACAAGAAAATGCATACAACAACGCGAGAGAACAATGCGCGAACGTGATCTCACGAGAACCAAATTAAACTGAGCCTTTACTACAAAAATGAAATGGGCTCACTTTTCTTTCATTATAAACTAACTGGCTAAGCAACAATTATTATTATTATTATTATTATTATTATTATTATTATTATTATTAATATTATTATTATTATTTCACTTCTTGGATTTAACTTTATTTCCTCTGATAGCAGACAAGAAATATCTGTAGTAAAAATTTCCACCATGTTTTTCTACAAGCATGACTTGCCTCATCTTCGGAATTATGTAACATGTGTGTAAAAAATTTACTGAATAAATTAACATTGAACACAATATAAAATGAGCAATCGAACGGTTTGGCTGGACTGATCTATTGCCGGATGAGTAACCACACACCCTCCGGCTCTCTCAAAATATTATCAGCTTGCAAGCGCATACCTCGGGTCAAACGTTTCCAATATGTAATAATGTTTCTCCTTTTCCACAAAATAAATGTGCACCTTTGGCAATTTTCAAGCCAATTGACCCGTCATTTCCTTCCACCTTTCTTGTCATTCGAAAAACATTTTGCTCTGTTGCCTGTATTTGTTTTCAGAACTGGATCTGCTTACCCACAAAGAAGCCATGCCACCGCAGGGAGTCGTGACGCTATCAACAAAGCCAGTCAAGTTGAATATCCACTTGGAAGCCGTTTCTGGAGATCCTTCGCAGTACCTAGGTGGTGTTCACAACTTCCACCAATGATCGCGTCCATTACGACGCCGGCTTGATTGTTGCGTTTATGTTGCGACTGTTACAGGCTTCGCTAGCGTGTCTTTGCTCAGCTACGTAAACCTGGAAAATATCACGGGTGGCTTCTACAGTGGGATGAATGCGCAGGCCAACGAAAGCTTCGTCATCAATTCCAAAGTGGTGACCATCTCCGTCACCAACACAGACACCAGTCACCTGGAAAAGCCAGTCGACATAACTTTTAGCCACCTGAAACAGGTAACTAGCAACCCATCGGGTGCATGCGAATTTTAGATGCGTTCATACTTTGCACTGCACATTTAACCGTATTGTTTTTGTCCAGGTAAACGGGTCTCGCCACGTGTGCGTGTTCTGGAACGCTTCCAATGGCAAAGGGAGCTGGTCTCCCGACGGCTGCACGGCGGTGAAGTCCAACTCTGACTTCACCGTGTGCTCCTGCACTCACTTGAGCACCTTTGCGGTGCTCATGGCCCTCTACGAAATGGAGGTAGACACTCTCGCTGCATTCGGAATCACAGACAGTTAGCCATTTTGTAGTGGTGATTTTAGTTCGGGATTCCGATTCGGAACTACGCCTCTCTCTCAAGATGTCATCTTCTCTGGACAGGCGACGTTCGAGTTGCAGGTCATGACCTGGGTAGGAATGTCCCTGTCGCTTATTTGCCTCCTCGTCTGCATCCTGACCTTCTCGCTCATCCGCTCCATCCAAAGCCCTCGCACCACCATCCACTTGCACCTGTGCATCAGCCTCTTTGTCGCCGCCCTCATCTTTCTTGTTGGGATTTCGCGGACAGAGAACGAGGTGAGCGAACTTTCCTGTGCAGCTTGATTGGACTCCGCCTTTTCAAACTCCTGATAAGGATAAGCGCTCTAGAAAATGGAAGGCTGAGATGGAACTGACTTTTCCAAAACTGCTGCTGTGTCCATCGTTTAGAGTGCATGTGCATTGATCGCCGGCCTGCTGCAGTTTTTCTTCTTGGCCGCGTTCTGCTGGATGTGTCTGGAAGGCGTGCAGCTCTTTCGGATGGTCATCTTAGTGTTCAACACCAACTTCCGGACCCTCTATATGATGGCGGGCGGCTACGGTGTCCCGGCTGTGATCGTCGCCATCTCCGCTTCGTATAATCCCGAAGGATACGGCACCCGGAATTAGTGAGCGATATGATTTTCCCCATTCATCACCGGGTAACCTTGCGACCATCGGCTCACTTTTGAATTTGGAAATTTTTGCAGTTGTTGGTTGAATGTGAACTACATCTGGGTTTTTTTGGGCCCGGCTTTTGTCATCATTGCCGTAAGTATCGCAGCATTTTCACGAAACATTCGGAACTTCAATGTGTGAGGTTTGTTCATCAGTTAAATTTGTAGATTTGCACGCAAACAATATAAGCCCGTTTTCCAATAACATGCCTCCTGTTGCTTTCCAGATCAACATGATCTTCTTTCTCATCACGGTGTGGAAGTTGGCACAGAAATTCTCAAGTCTGAACCCTGACCTAAACACCTTACAAAAAATAAAGTCAGTCAGCAAGTGTAAATGGATTTAAAAATATTTCGAAGCTTCACTCGCTTGTCATTTCTCCCTCTGCGATCCTTTGCTGCCCCCTGCAGGGCGTTCATCATCACTGCAGTGGCCCAGCTGTGCGTGCTGGGCACCACGTGGATTTTTGGCTGCTTCCAATTTGAGAAGAGCACCATGGTGATGTCTTACCTGTTCACCATCTTCGCCAGCCTTCAGGGCCTCATGCTCTTTGTGATGCACTGTCTGTTCTCCAAGCAGGTCCCTCACGAAACGCACCAGTCAGATTGCACTCAAAAGTCAAATAAGAGCAACATTTCAACTTTTTTTCCAAACTTTGTGTTTTGGATTTTAGGTGAGGGACGAGTATGGGAAACTCCTGTCCAAATTTAGTGCACCGCCGAAGAAAAGCTACTCTGAATTCAGCTCGTTTTCCAGCAAACAGCTCGTGAGAACCGATTTTTAATTTTGTTTGTTTTTAAGGTGACTAAATGAAGTGATTGTTGAACTTTGCCCCCTCCATATTGGTAGACAAAAAAAAAGCTGCAAAATTTTCTGTGTAGAATAAATACTTCCGATTAAGACTTATTTGTACCAATTCACTAGTACTAGACGACATCTCTCAAATTATTTTCTAGAGGTAGAGTTTCCTTTGCAAAAAGGAAAAGAATTTATTATAATTCTTGGCGTCCCTTTATGCAAACGGTGATTTCCAACCACTCTGCAATCAGTTTGATTTAATTGATCTGAAAATAATTCACGTTATTTACGACTGCAAAGAATGTTTTTGGTTCATTTTTCTTTGCAAGAGCCTTGTCGTGACAAACAGAGCAATTAAATAATCGTATCGGACAAAAGGTGCAATTAATTTGCATTTCTGTTTGTGTCTATTCATACATCAGATTAATAGTTTGTGTTCAGCAAAACAATCCCTATGTATGAAAATTGAACAAAGTATTGTGTCAACTGCACTTACTGAAAAAATGCCATTAATAATTGAGTCAGATGTCTTAAAGTTACATAAATCAAAAATAAAATGCTGGGGGGGAAAAAGCACCGCTGTGGTCTGTTGCCTTTGTCGTAAATGACAAAACCCGATCCAGAGCGATAGATCACATGGAGGTGAAGCGTTTTCATCCTGCTGACAGAGCCGCCCAGCCTTTGCCGATAATGAACGAGCAATAAAGTTGTCGAGTAGTGACTGATTGGCTTGTCTCTTTTCTTCCTGTCATCCATCCCAAGGCGTCCAAGAGCAGCCAGGACACGGGAGAGTCGCACATCTGAGGAGACTTCATCGTCGCGTGGACTGCAGAAGCACTGGCCGGCCTTGATGAATGTGCCACAGCATTCTCAGCGACTGACACGGATATGTTAAGCAATCTGTGATGTCCTTTAAATTCAGTGTTCAGTTGGCTGCATTGAAAATTTTGATCCATTCGACTTCCCGAGCGATATGCACATTTTGCTGATTTCAAAGCGAAGACCTGTTCTGTCGGGTGCGACAATCCAGGTACTACCCCAAACAATCGAAAATGAAATATATTTATATATTTTTTGTTTCTGCATAGCATGTCGTGACCCCTAAAAATGGAGAAGAAATACTCGAGATGTGCACCATTTCTTTGTCTATGTTGCAATGGGAAACACCGTGTACTGTCTATTGTGTTTTCTTACCTCACCTGTCGCGAATAGATGTACTGTATATTTGTGTTTCCTTTGATAAACGACTTTATTTTCCAGGTATGAAAACATGATTCTTGCTTTCATTTGTGTACTTTTACACTGGTGGTTAAAAAATCCAAAATAAAAGAATTATATAGATTTTTTTAAAATTATTATTATTATTTTATATTGAATTTTTTATAACTAGATCTGAGAATGAATGATTATTCCTTATACACACATTTGTTAACATGTTGTGCTTTTAGTTCGTCTACAATGCTGTCAAGCAAGCTATGTTACACTAATCTTTTGGCTCTTCTCTATCTGTCATCATGGAAGCAAAATGTTTCCACATCTGACACTGTGCCTCTTTTTTTTTTTCATTATGAGCTGCAGAAAAGCATCAAAGTTTATGACCTAGGTCTTTCATACATACACAAACTCTCGTGAGTGACACTTTTTGAAAAGCGGAGAGCATTCTGGCTTGGCAGACGCACAGCCTGAAACGTGAAACGTTTAGTGTTTTCTAAAACGAAGCTTATTGCGATTCTATTTGGCTGTTTGTATTCTGCAGCTTTGTCACCTTGAACAAGAAAGGGGTGGAAAAAAAAATCGAACCTAAAACCACTGGCTTGTTTTCCAAGTAAATGGCTTAAAGTGTATCACGTAAACAATGTTGGCAGGGACACCCTCCAAAAAGAAAGCAACGCACATCAACTGTTTTAACTGTGCGGTGTGATTTTCACAAGTGTGATTGAACAGAAAAAACATTCTTGAGGTGGGGAACTCGTTAACCAGGTGGAACACGTCATACGATTCAGTTACAGAACTGCCCCATCTTGTTTTGAGAAAATTAGATCGGAAATGGAGCAATTTTTGTTCTCTTCAGTCGCCGGACACGAGACGACAGTGTACACTCATGTCCTACGTAGGACTCATTATTAGATTCTGGGCTTTGTTTTGTTGGGCCACAAGGGCACAGGTATGTTCCAAAATTGTCCGAGTGAATTGTTGAACGAGAAAATGTGAGCGTTTGTGCAAGCGATGTTGAAAATGTGGTGCAACAGGTTGTTATAACGCTGGTTTCCTGTGTTTGTGTTTGCTGGAGTCATTTCCTTGAAATGCCTGTGCTTCATAATTGCAGCATTAATGTTTTGATTTTGTTTGGATTCTGATTTTCTGATACTGATTCTTCCATGACATTATGGGCGCCGTGATTTTTTTAATTGACATTTCAGAGCCCCAAAAAAATCATCATACTTGGAGCTATAGCATTTAACTTTTCCAGTTTGTTTGTTTAAAACCGATGGCAAAACTCTAGGGCATTTTACCTGGCTAAATATGACATTTTGTCTACTTTTTCGGGGGAAGAATGTGCCACACTTAGAGCTATAGCATCTAATATAAAAATATTTTGTCATTTAATGCTGATTTAGGAGTGACCTTTGATAGAGGTTCACCCAAAATACAGAATAAAACAGTTGCTTATATTCCGTGATTGCCATATTAGTGTAAATTACTCTTATAAATGCGAGATTTTGTCTTTTTTTTAAGACGTTATTTTTACAACATTAACATCTAATGTGGACAATGAAATAAAACATTTTCACTTTGGATAATAATTAGTTCGCCAAAATACTACGTTTCATTACATTTCCTTAAAATGCGGTGATTTTTATATTCAGCAAGCATATACGCCAAAAGGCCAACATTTTTCAGAGGTTGTATTGCAGATTTACGTAACATTTCAGTATTTAGTAATCTGTGCCATTGGTACCATTCAGAATCGTCTGGAAAACGTGATTCGACGATAAAGGGCCGTTGATGATATAATCCAATAGGAACCAAGCATTGCTGTGATGAGCACCTTACTCAACCAATAGATAAGCTCCTTTACGTCGCGCTCACGCGACGCTGGGGCGGGGCTTGATCGGCGACGTCCCTGCTCAACATGGAGTACAGAGGGAAGAAGAAAAAAAACAGGACCACCCTCAAAACTTCCAAATGCTCAATTTGATGGAGTTTAACTTTGTGCATACAGAAACGACGGACTCCTTGTCGTAAAGGGTACATTTGGTTCCGAGCTTTTTACGTCGGGCGCCATTCGGAGTGTCAGTCAGATTTTTTTTTTGGTACTGCAAACACGCGTACCGGCGACATGCAAAAGTATCACAACTATTAAAAAGAAAAAAAAAATCACCGCCTGTAGGAAGAATATCGCTTATCGCTGTTTATCGGAAACCGTTAATCGTAGCCGTGACTCCACTCGGATAGGTTAGGTTAGGTGAGGGTTATTGGGTGAAAGGTTACTTGTCTGTTTACTTGAGGTAAGTTGAGTTGATGCTTCTGACTTGTTTTTTTTTTTCTGGCTAGGCTAACACACGTGACCTGCACGATATTACTACTGTGTTGTATAGTTGTGTTTTAACCTTGGGGAAAAAGGAAAAATGCATCCTAAAGTCAACATGAACTCATACAAGAGCTGTACATGTATAATTTATTCTTTATTCCTTGGTATTGTGTACATCTATCTATCTCTCCTTTTTATAACAATCTTTCTGTCAGTTTATGTATAATTCATCCCTCCATCTAATCTAATGTCATCTAATCTATCCGCTTTTCAGAATGCACAATGCAGCGAGTTTGTCAGCCTTTCTGGGCTCCATGGGGCTGCTTCGTCTTTTCGGGGTGTCCTGGCCCTGGACTGTGGTGGTGGGACTTGGGGTGTACCTGGGCACCAGCCGCTGGAAGTATTTCTATGTGGCGGCGCTGACCGCCAAGAGAGACATCACGTAAGTGGACTCATTCTTATTTCGCTTGTACAGTAGATATATGAGGTTGTGTAAGTAGTGGCGAGAGAACTGTATAAGATACAACCTACAGCCTCTAATCGACAATGTGTATTATTATAATATTATTACTACCTTCTATTTTGTCATTTATATATTATTTAAGTTTTCTAATTAATTTCAATGGCGAAACATTACCTCAGTTTGCCAATGTTTCATTTTACAAAAGGACCTACTGAACCAATTAGGTTTGTAATTTGAGGTTCCGCAGTCTATAAAGTAAATATAGAAGTTATTACTAGATTTATATCGGATATGATTGATGATCATTTGATCAAAACTTGCTGATTGGTGAGCGGCCCCAAAAATCCTGTTAAGTTTTCCTTGTGATGACGCTAAACAAAAATATCATCATCAAAGATCGACTGCATTCCCAATTCTTCATGTGTGCTCTTTCTCAGTGGCCTGTGCGTGCTACTAAGAGTCAAGCTCGCTCTGTGGCGCTACATGCGCGACGGAAGCAACGTCCTCACCATGTTTGCCCAGACGGTGAAACGTAACCCGAACAAGATTGCGCTGATCTACGAGGCCACGGGGGAATCGTGGACGTTCACCCAGCTGGACCAACTGTCCAACTCGGTGGCCAACTGGGCCAGAAGTCAGGGCTGGATCACTGGAGACGTGGTGGCCCTCTTCATGGAGAGTCGACCGTTGCAGGTGGCGCTCTGGCTGGGCTTGGCCAAGGTCGGCGTGGAAGCTGCTCTCATCAACTTTAACCTCCGCAAGGACTCCCTCCTGCACTGCGTCGGGGTGTCTCGGTCTCGGGCCGTCGTGTTTGGAGCCGAGCTTGCTGATGGTAAGGAATAAAAGAACGGTCCTTGACTTGAAAATAAGTCCTATGAAACCGACTAATTAGCGAGGGCTCCTTTTTCTTTTGCCCTTTGACCTGCAGCCATGTCAGAGATCAGCGCCTCGCTCAGTCAGTCCATGGTGAGGTTTTGTACCGGCGACCTCAGCAGTCATCACGGGGCCTACTTGGGTGCGACGCTCCTGGATCCAATTTTGGCGTCGACACCGAGGAACTCCCCTTTACCTTGCGTTGCGCATAAAGGCATGAACGGTTAGTAGCATATTGTCGCTTTTTGTCTTTCATTTTCTTATGGTATTGAATTAGGTCATTATTTAATAATGAATGCATCTTACTTTTGTTTTATATTTTATGTGTTTATATTTAATACTTTGTTAGTTTTTTCTATGACTACATTTTTACTTTATTTTAAAATATCTATAAATTTTTAATTACCTTACTACATACTTTTTTAAATATATATACAAATGTTTTTCTACATTTATATTTGATCCCGTATATTATGCATATTTTTAGAGATGAACTCCCCATGGACTGTGATGTTGGCAGATGACATTGCGATCTGCAGTGAGAGCAGGGAGCAAGTGGAGTGAACATTTAGAAAGGTGGAGACGTCCACAGAGGAATGAAGATTAGCCAGCAGAGCTTTATAAGACAGTGGTGAGGCCGGCCACGATGTACAGCGTAGACGCGTTGGCACTGAAGAGACGACAGGAAGCAGAACTCAACCCGACAGAGGTGGCGCTGTTGAGGTTCTCTTTAGGAGGGACCAGGTTGGATAGAGTTAGAAATGAGCTCACCACAGGGACAGTCAAGGTCAGACGTTTCGGAGACTTTCAGTGTTCAGTGTTTGGAGGGCGTCCGTTGTTGGTGCTCGTGTTCGTACTTGCGCTGGCGTGTAACTGGATGCCTCTGCTGTCGTCTACTCTGCAGACTGTTTGTTTTACATCTACACCTCTGGCACCACGGGACTACCCAAGGCTGCAATTGTCGTGCACAGTCGGTATGTTACCATTTACAAAAGTAGAATGTGTATCTGCAGACATCTGAGAGCAACTGTGTGTCCTACAGGTACTACCGAATCGCGGCTTTCGGCTACTATGCTTTTCGTATGCGCCCGGATGACGTCATCTATGACTGTCTTCCGCTCTATCACTCTGCAGGTTGATGAAATTGTTCTTTGTCCGCACTTTTTTTATCCCCCTCCGCCCCACCACCACCACCACTAGAGAGCGCAACTGAAGCGTGAACTTTCCTCTTTTCCAGGTAACATCATGGGTGTCGGCCAGAGTCTGATCAACGGACTCACTGTCGTCGTCAAGAAGAAATTCTCCGCGAGTCGTTTCTGGGACGATTGTATCAAGTACAACTGCACGGTTAGAGATTGACATTTAAAGGCGACGTCGTTACCTTACGATTAATTTTTATCTGAAATGAATCGATGGGATAATCAGGAGAATACTTCATATTCAAAATATCGGGCAGCTGCATTTCCAATTAATCAATTTCACTTGCAGGTGGTCCAGTATATCGGCGAAATTTGCCGCTACCTGCTGTCTCAGCCCGTGCGACCGTCCGAAAAGGCCCACAAGGTTCGCTTGGCGGTTGGAAACGGTCTGCGGCCAAGCGTGTGGGAAGCCTTCACCGAGCGCTTCAGCGTGGCGCAGATTGGCGAGTTCTACGGAGCGACCGAGTGCAACTGTAGCATCGCCAACTTGGACGGCAAGGTCAGCGTCCGGCCTTTTGGATTAGTTCGGAAAATGAAGGAAGGTAAGAAAGTTTTTCCATTTCTAGGTGGGTGCCTGTGGCTTCAACAGTCGCATTCTGCCCAACATTTACCCCATCCGTCTGGTCAAAGTGGATGAGAAGACCATGGAGCTGGTCCGGGATCGCCGTGGACTTTGTGTTCCTTGTCAACCTGGTGACGAAAACTTCTCTTCCCTCAATGTGGTCAATGACCTGAAAGGTACTCAGTGGACGCCCTCTTGTGTTTTCCAGGTGAGCCAGGGCTCCTGGTTGGTCGCATCAACCAACAGGATCCGCTGAGGCGCTTCGACGGCTACGTTAACCACGAAGCGAACAGCAAGAAAATTGCTCAAAACGTCTTCAAGAAGAACGACTCAGCCTATTTGTCCGGTTAGTTGGCACATTGGGTTTCTGTCAAAATACACTTAGCTTTGAGTGACAACATTATTTTTGAAGGTAACATAATGGCGTGGATCCGCCTGCGTCTCCCGTAGGTGACGTCTTGGTGATGGATGAATTAGGCTACATGTATTTCCGCGACCGTAGCGGCGACACCTTCCGCTGGCGGGGAGAGAACGTGTCCACCACGGAAGTGGAGGGCATACTGAGCAGCCTCTTGAATCAGACTGACGTGGCCGTGTACGGTGTAACGGTGCCGGGTAAGCACAACATTTGCCCTGCTTTATTGTAATATGTTCATATTCATATGTAAGATTTTTACTTTTTGTGTCGCACTTTATGTTGCAGCTGTGGTTGTTTTTAAAATGCACTATAAATTAAGTTAAGTATACGTCCGGTATAATGGCACATAATAATGACTGACGCCTCTATACCTCTAAAAAGTGTCAAAAGAAGACACACATTTTGGTGCAAGTGAGATGCTGGGTTGCCAGGAAAGGTAAAGCTGGGTGTCATCTGCGAAGCAATTAAAGAGAATCTTACTTTTCTGGAAAATGGAGAAAAGGTAGATGACAATAGCAGGGGCCCTACGACGGAGCCCTGCGGCACACCTGTAGTGATTGGAGAAGGGTTGTATGAACTTTGTGCGATCTTTTTGTTGAATTTGGGAAAAAAATTGAAAGGGTCACGTGAGCTTCTTCTGCGTTTCATGCTCAGGTGTTGAAGGGAAGGCGGGCATGGCCGCCATTGCTGACGTCGACGGCACATTCGACTGTGACGCATTCCTGCAGAAGGTCCAGGCGGCTCTTCCGCCGTACGCTCGGCCGGTGTTCCTAAGGCTGTCGCCGAGCGTCGACACCACGGGTAAACCACCTCCAACGAGTTCCTCATTCCTCAATCACGTCTCATATCGTTTCTTCCGCTTTCCTCCGTAGGTACCTTCAAAATCCAGAAAACCAGGCTGCAGAGGGAAGGCTACGACCCACGGCTCACCAGCGACCGGCTCTACTTCTTAAATGTGAAAATTGGCCGCTACGCGGTGATAGATGACGACCTCTTCGTTGCCATAAGGGAGGCCCGAGTGCATTTATGACATGGAAGTCTGGAATTTTCCCCGTCAGGGAACAGAGTTGACACGACGACTCACGAGGCAGCATTGTTACAGGTGATTCCTTTTGATTGTATTTAACACTGTAGGAGTAAGATGCCACTTCACGTGAGGGCGTTTATTACCTCTTCCACCTCACAGAGCCTTCGCCGCACATACTTGAGCGGCAACCTGACTAAGAAGGACAGTACGGTGGCTAGGTCAACTTTGCCGTAGGGAAGTAGCGAGATATTCTAGTAGGGCTAAACAATGCTATGAAGGAGGTTGCCAGGTCACATACTAATGTTTTTAATGCCGTGGATCAAAAAAAAAAAACTAATCCGTCTTACTGTACACACGACTCAAAAGCAACAATTGTTAACGTGCCTTACGTCCCCCCAAAAAAATATAAAAATCTTAATGGAGTTTTGTGCGAAAAAGGATTTTCAAAAAAATCTAATTTCATGTTACACATCTCAAACCTTTCGTGATATCATCAGCAGCTGATAAAGATTTAATATATATTGTACATCCTCCAGACGACAGTTTTTGTGTGAACTCCAATTAAAAATCCTATCCTAAAATATGCTTTGAGTTTTTCATGTTATTTATAGCAGTGATTCTCAAATTGCGATCCGTAGCTTGGTTTGCTGCAAAATAATTAATGTTATTTCATGCACCTTCCTACCTTACTTTGAGCCAGTGCTTCTCAAATAGTGGGGCGGGCCTCCCTGGGTGGGCGCGTGGGACCCTGGGAAACATGCTTTATTTCCCACCGTACCACAATAAAGTGTAATTGCACCTCCACTCCAGTAGTTGGCAGTGGCGCTCTGGTTGCCCAGTATTAACTGCAGTGTTGGTTGCTTTTGAAACGGAAATGATATTATTTAGAGTTGTGGCTGAGAGTGGGTGGTTCAATGTTGTAAATTCCTGGTTTATTCCCGTCAATTGATATTCCATTACTACTGTACATGAAGTCAAACTCAGTACCGGTTCATTTTTCCTGCTTTATTGTGAATGCCACACTGTGGCTGACGCTGCATTCCAACAAATGTCCCTTGTTTAAGAACAAAGACTCAATTCTTCGTCTGATTTAGCTTTGTGCGGGTGAGGAGGGATCAATCCGTCGAAAGAGTCAATTTGGCGGGCAGGATTGTCAGCGGGTAATCTTTGCAGGCCGTGCAAAAGTAAGGAAAGGCTTTCGGCGTGACGATGTCGGTGAAGGTGTAGAGCGGCTCCCTTTCCGGAGGACTGTAAAAGGCCACCTTGCCTCGGTCCATGTCCAACCGAACTCTGATCACGTCCGGCTTGGCCTTCATGTTGAGCGGCTCCCACGGCGCCGTGCACGCCTTGTGCTCGCCGTTGCGAAAGCGTATCGTCCAGAAGCCCTCGGCGGGCGTCAGCACGTGCTTGCCCTTGCGGTTGATGGACTCGCTGGCCACGCCCACCACCCAGTAGGTGTTGTCCTTCACCTCCACGCTCCAGCTGTGGCGGCCCTCCGTGTAGCCCTCGGCGCCCAGCATCTCGGCGCTGACGTCGAAGCGCTCCGGGTTGTTGGGGAGTTTGAAGTTTTGCGTGGAGTTCTGCACCACCGTCAAGTCCTCGGACAGGATGAAGCAGTTGGCGGCCGTGTTGGGGTCCACAATGACGGGGCCTTGGAGAGGTCGCGTCGTTAGACATTCATTCGTTTTCTTCGTTTTTCATAAATCGGATCATGCTTCTTCAGAACAAAATTTACATTTCCGCGTATGAGGCAACTTACGTAGTATAATAGTTTCTAACAATTTATATTTAACAGTTTTCTATTGATTTTTGACTGTATTTATGAGATTAATTGACTGGCCGTTTTAAGACTAGACGATTTTTCTTAAAAATTTTCCCTAAAATAATGGCATTAAGACACTACCCATCCCTCCCCAAAAAAAAACAACTAAACTTGGCCAAATTTTGCAGATTTTTTCTCTGTTATGAAGTTTAAGAAATACCAAAGAGGAAAGTAAAACTGTCAAATGTTGTGCCTGTAATTCATTTTTTTATTTATTGTTGAAAGCATTAATAGACAAAAAATAATTAATTTATTATTATTATTATTATCTTATTTTAATTTTTTTGATAATTAATCGGCCAATGAATCAAAATTTTGTTTTGCCAAATCTGCCTCCATAAAATCCATATGGGTCGGGCACCAATTTTACAAAGCGAAGCGTGGAGAGTCTCTGTCAGAAACATTTATCTGCCGTGGGGCGGAATCCTTGCACCTACAAAATCATGACCCCAAAAATGGCACGACAAAGCATCAATACTGACCAATAGTCCAGATTTGTGGAAAAATATGAAATTGACCAAACTTACTGTATTTCACTATTTTCTTCATCTTCTCCCACACTTGGTACTTGAGAGTGCCAGTATGCTTTGCCACGTCAATCAGAGCACCAGATAGCTCTTCGGGGTCACAAGAGTTTATCCAAGTTCTGCAAACACGTTGAAAATGTGTCCAAGACATATCCCGTTTTATTGAGAACTGTAAGCAACGTGTTAACTTGAGGCTCACCTCCTTATGATGTCCTTGTAATTCTGTCAAAGAAAATGAACACAGCTGTTAACATCGTTTTTGGGCGGGCCACTCAAAGTTTCCTACCTTGAGGAAGGCGATATCTTGCATTTCCATCTCTTTTTCCACCAAGTGGATCACTTTGGAGAGCGAGACCAACTCTTGGTCCAACTCCTCGATCCTTTCCTGGATGACCAGGCTCTTGTGAGCCTCCTCGGCCTTCAGGGCGGACAGCCTGGCCGCCTCCTGCTCCCTCAGGAAGAGGTGCAGCGCCTCGAATTGCGTCTTGATCTGCATTTCCGTGTGCTCCACCTGGCTCTGCAAACAAGAGACGTGCCTCGCTCTTATTTTGGAGCGCTCGCTGTAGCTAAAATGTCTCCCGCTTCAACTTTATGGCATATCGGATTCAAGTGTGATTCACCCAAATTCTAGTCTTTGTCCGCTCCAAACATTGACACTTATTTTATGTTAGCATTATGCTAGCAGAGGCCATGTAAGAATCCTCTTTTTTTTTTTTTTAAAGAATCTCTGCTTATGTTATCAGCCAAACTTCTGCTTGTTGTGAAACTAAATCGAGTTCACTGCCACAATGCAGCGCTTGAACAAAATCTCAAGTTTGTGATCGCAAATCAAAGCAAGTCAGCTGATCGCCATCTCCAGTCAAATTTATCGGTAACGATACAATGACAATAAAGCTATTGCGATTATGATGAAAAAAACATTTTAGATAACAAATTAATGTTAAAAAAATAATAATTAATAAAAAAAACTAATACAAATTAAACTAAATCCAAGCCATTTAAAAACTAAAAAAAACTCTAAAACTAATCAAAGCTAACTGAATAAAAAAAAAAATTAAAAAAAAACTATTTTGAAAATTTCTATTTAGTCAATCAAAAACTTCTCAAACCGATGATGTGTGTGTTACGTTGAAGTCATTTTTGATTGAACTGATGTTTCACTCCATATTACCTCTCTTGGTACTCGCCTCCCTCTATCCTTTTTCTGTCTCTCTCAAAGCTGCCTCGTGTCGGCAGATGTCCGCCCCGACACTGAAACTACTTTGACCATGATACCATTTTAGTGAACGTACAATTTGTACAGTACCTTGACATGCTCCTGCATATCCTCGCACACGAGTTTGTCCTCCTTGTACTGCTTTAACTTCTCCTTCAAAGGCAGCAGGGCACCCTTCAGCTCTTCCTACGTGGAAGTCAGTAGACAGCAAGGTCAGTATGCGGCAGGTGGCGTGGCGACGGAGCTGTCAGCGCGATATGCCGTGTGGGCCGTCAACGCACAATGCGGACGGTGTGGCGGGTGGCGCCGAATAAATGGGCCACATCTGTGTGAAAGGCTCAAGCCGCGGCCTGGTGACAAGCGTAAAGATGAACTCGCGATGCTTGGGCCAAGCGAATATTCTTTTCACATTAGTAGGCGCAGGTCTGTCATTCTTGAGAGAGGCCCAGCGGGCAGAATGGGATGAGCGATCATAAAAAAAGTGGACAGGGGCTCGAGTGTCATGACTCCGACAGCCACGCTCAACCCAAAAATATCAATCTATTTTTAGAATGGCAATAATCTCTGATAACCATCATCATGCATATTAAAGAGTCGACATGGCTATGTGATAGATGGCTACATGGATACCACAAAATATTCAGGATATTTAATCCTGCGAGTGGAATTAAAGTATTCATCAATGTGAAAAATAAAAATACAAATTTGATTCAATGTTATTTTTTTTAAGTGGTGGGCAAACAATAAAACATGTCAGTTTTTTTTTCTACACTGCATAAATGTAGTACTATATATCCATTGGTAATAAGTAACTAATTGTCATGTAAAATAAGAATTTAAAAACTTATTAACTAAATTTTATCCCCCAAAAAATAACCAAAAAAATATGTGTAAAAATGTAATTTACAATAATAAAAATGGAATAATGACAAGGAAAATAAGATGCTTAAAATTATAATAAATAAGGCAATATAATAACACAATGGGGATCTTAATAGAAATACAAATCTAATGAGTAAAGTATTTTAATATAATAAATCATAGAAAATAAAATAAAAAAACTGCAATTCAAAATAATTATAATAAAAGAAATAATCAAATGATACTATGAAAGTATATATAATAAAATAAGAAAAAAATCAAAAATTAATAAGAAATAAAGAGAGTGTAGTTGCAAAATAAATAAGCCAAATTGTCAAAAAAACAAAACAATCAGTCAAGAAAACGACACATAAAATCAAATTCTATTGGAATAAGTATGCAATCATAATAAACTCTAATAAAATTCAAAACAATAAAATAAACTATGAAATCATGATTAAAAGTAAAAACTACCAATTCAAAACAAAAAAGTAAAAATAAGATCAAAGAAAGTAAAATTTCAAATAATGGAATGAATTAGAAATAAATCGATCCACGATCCCATAAATCAACCGGTATCTTCTTAAACTAAACCAACAGTGCATTCATATCATGTTCGTTTGCTATTTTCCGTACAGATGATGAAATCCCACGTTGATTATTGCTGCTGATGCAATCTGCGTGTGCCACGCTTACCTTACAGTCATGAGCGCCCTCCCTAATGGGATAGAGCCTGTGCCCTCGGTGGGCTGCGGCCTTCCCGCACACCCCGCAGATGGGCTCCAGGTCCTCCAAGCAGAAGAGTGTCAGCTTTTCCCCGTGCTCGCTGCATGCATCGGCGTCACTCCTCGCCCTGCTGTCTGTGGTAAAGGCCTCGCGGGCCCTCCCCAGCACCATCTGATCCATAGACCGAAAGAGAATCTGGGGCGTCCTCTCTTGTTGTCTCTCTGCGAGAGAGCCAATGTGGCCACTATGCGTTCGGAGCGGCGCGCTCACCCTCTTGGTGAGGTGGTCCGGCGGCCATGAGCAAGGCAGGGGATGGCCCCTCCCACGCCACCACACCCCCCCTGAATACTGGACAACATCCATCTTTAAGCCCCGAAATAAGTGTTAAGTCCCCAGCTCCCAGAGGCATATCTCATGCCGGCCAGCGTTGTTCAACTATGCGTGTTGCACGTTCTCGAATAAACACCGCGCGTCTATATAAGAACAAAGAGGCTTTGCTCATGAGGTAGTGTGTCAGGGTATGACAGCAGAGGGACGAATTGATGACGTTGGAATATTTGCCGTGATTGCTTCTATGACATTTGAGGAGAGTGATATAAAAGCTGGAGAAGCTCAACGCGACACTCGTGGCTCATATAAAACAGATTAATGGGGATTTAATCATTGTAAATGAATGTCCTGAGGATTTGTGCTCAATAAAAAAAAAAAATATATATATATATATATATATTATTATTTTATTTTTTTTTTAAGTTGGGCGACATACATCATTATTATATCACTATCTGGATATGACCATTCAAGATATTAATATTGAAATTGAAGACACTATCAGTCATGTGGGCTTTCCACACTCGCGCCGCATGTACCGCTCAGGTCAACCAACCTCTTACCTCCTCCTCAAGGTCTCAAGATAACAACAAAAAAATTATTTCAATTCACAAAAAAAATATTTTTACTATTTGTAGACCGGTCTGGTTTCCATCTCCCACTTCAATTTGGAAAATGGGGGGAAAAAATAAATGTAGAATTAAATCAATTAAAATATATTTTACTCACTTAACTAACACTGAGTACTGTTCGGAAATGTTCACAATTCCCTCCACCTTGCCGAATGCGCTCTCTTTTATTTCTTTATTTAATATCGCCAAAACATTTGAACAGGGGTGTGCAGACTTTTTGTATCCTGTAAACGAACATCAACAAAATATGAGAAGCACCTCTCAGCATTGTCCAGTGCTGTTCTTTTCCCCCTTCAAACTACAAAACCAAATATCCATATTCTTTCATTATTACCACTCTAAAAAAAGGTCCTTCAAAAAAAAAAGGAGGGTTCTTGCCTTGGCTCACATTCGTTCATGCATTTCTTTCCTGATCCGAACTGTAATCCAGTATTTTGTTGTGGAAGCAAATTACCAGAACTGACGCGCTACCTAAAATAGAAGGTGAACATGTGGAGATAGAAAGCTCGTGGGAGGGGCTGGGTTGGGGGTTTCAATCGGACCACTAATGGAGCGTATAAAAGACAAAGTGCTATTTAAGGACCGCTTAAAAGCCAGACAGGTGAAGGCAAAACAATGCACGGTGTCGTCTATAAACTGTTTCGTCCTAACTTTAGGTCCCGCGCTTTTTATTGAGGGCGCTCCGGTGCCAAACGCATGCCTATGTGATGACACTCAAGTAATGGAAGCCTTACATGCTGCTTCTCGTGCATTCTGACGCTGAAAGCTTCGTCTGCATCTCATCCAGGCGGACCAAATTAGTCGTCTGTCGTCTTGTCCGCGCGGGCGACGGGGGCAGAAGTTCAGAGCTAATGTCGTGGAGCTGCTAACTGATGGGAGTCAACAGATGCTCCCGCCGACGCACGCACGTGCGCAGTACTGTACGTGCAGGGAATTTGCGGGTGCACGTCCCCATGCGGTCGCGCCGTTAACGTGCGTTCGTGTGTTTTCGATACGGTCGTCCTTTATATAGAACGGGGGTTCATATTTTGTCACTGGGGGGTTGGGGGGGGTCGTACTGAGGCAGTAGAAGCATGTGATGTCTCACAGCCAATCGGATAATTGTAATAAGGTGCAATGATGAGGCGTGGGTAGTGTAGAAAAAGTTTACACACCCCTGTTCAAATGCTAAGTTTTATTGGTATACAAAAAGTGTATAAAGTTGTATCTGTATGTTCATAAATAAGAATGTCAAAAGGTCAAACTCATGTTTGGTCATTACACACTTGGAAATATGTTAGATTCCAATTTTGATGCATATTTTTGACGACTACAATTGCATTAAAAACAAATAAAATGTCAACTTTATAATTAAAAAATTAAAAAAAATGGAGAGGTTTGATGTGGTGGTATTCAGAATGGCCAATCACGTTCAAACTCACATTTCAAGTGTCTATGAGTAACTCCAAATAAAGTTTGGATTTTCTAGTAGGCTTTCTTTCCCCTGACATTTGTTGGCTTTACACAGCAGGAGTTGCCTGCTTTAAGCCTTTGTGCTAACACCGCCAAATATTTCAAACTGTCGACAAGTCCCCCTTCCAGCTCAAAGAAAAACAGCCCCAAAGCCATGCTTCACTGTCTGTATGTGTTTTAATCTTCTGGTGATGAGCGATCTTATCCCTTTTGGAATTAAGGCCAAAATGTTTAACCACAAAAAAAAAAAAAAAACATAAATCAAGCATTTAAACAGGGGTGTGTAGACTTTTTATTCACATGGATTGGATAGTAACAAAATAAGATGACATCAGAGTTGGTTCTACGTGTCTTTCCGGAGTTTTATTCGCTATTTGATTTAGAAGAAAAAGCACATCTGTCATCACGTAGGGTCCAGCTTTTATTTACGCACGAATGATGACAAAAGCAGTGCAGAGCTCCGAGAAATACAGTATATTAGGATTCAAACGACAAATGACAAACAAACAGTCGCTGTCAAGCTCTCGGTGAGTGTAACAAGAATAAAAGGCAAAGCAAGAATATATGCCTCGTCTTAACGGGAAAAGTCAAATTGGGTCACAGCTCTGGACATGTGACGCGTTCTATGTGGCTCACATGACAAGAAATCATCATCGCGCTCATTCAAGTGACCAAAGAGGATGACTTGGCATGAAATGGGGCTTAGCTTGAAATGGATGGAACTCATTCATTTTGAAGAAGACGAAAACGTATATACATATTCGGTACCTCCTGCAGGAAAACATGATTGTGTTACCACAGTTGTCATGTTGTCGTCATTCACAAACAGCGGCGGTGAAAGACGTCGTCACAAAAAGGGGTTTCAAATATTAAGGCAACCCCACTTCTTAAAAATTGGCTTCAGTCAGAAAACCACTGCAAAAACAAACGGATTGAATTATTCATAGTTCATAAAATGCCGGTGAATCTGTTTGCTGAATGATATTTAGTGCAAAAAAAAAAAAAAAACACTAATAGGAAAATTACAAAGTGTTTGGTCCACACAGAATAAAATAAAATTGTAATCTTATGAGAATGAGGTTGTATATTTTGGAGATTAAAGTTGTCGTATGACCATGCATGTAAAACGTGCGCCGAGTGAAGCTCAACTTAAAAAAAAAATTGAAAACACTTCAGCAGTAGCAAAATGGTGTCCATAAAATAATACAACTATATTCTCACCGTGTTACAACTAACCTCAAAAATATACAAACTTCATTCCCGTTATACTGTGGCTTTCATCGAAACACTCATTTGTAGAAAATACATCACTTTTTTTTCATTCATTCCAAAAAAAAAAGAAAAGATGTAACTTGTGACCACCCAGTGCTGAATTTCTTTCAACATAACATTCTCACGGCAGCACAGCGCACGAGTGATTCGCACATCTGCCTCGCAATTCTGAGGTTCTCGGTTCAAAATCTCTGCTCCGGCTTTTCTGAATAGAGTTGTTCTTTCCGCACATCTCAAAAACATGTTAGTTTAGACTCCAAATTGTCCAACAGCAACACTAAAGTGGACAAAAAAAACTAAAGAGTGAATTGAACATTCTTGTCATGCCAGTGTATGTACAAGCTTCATAATATCATATTTGGTTCCAGTCATTTCAGTTTTTTTCCAGTATGGAGCGGCTTCACATCAGCTTCCTGTCGGGCAGCTCGGCCACGCGCCCCGAGCGCTGGTGCCGCACCTCCAGGTGTTTGCCCTGCACGCAGTCGAAATGGCGCAGCAGCTCGTTGTAGTCCACGTGAGCGTGCGGGCCGCGCTTGCGCTCCGCCTCGCGCTCCTTGGCGTCGGCGCGCTTGCACCCGTCCACCGTCCGCATGAGCTCCGGGTTGGGCACGCACTGCAGCCGGTGCGAGAGCAGCTGGAAGGCCTGGCTCTGCGGCAGAAGCATGAGCAGCCCGTACAGCGCCTTGATCAGGTACGGGTTGCTCTCCACGTCCAGCAGCTGAAGACGCAGGTAGGTGAAGATGGGGCTCTCCACCAGCTGCACCAGCTTGTCCACCTCCATCAGGAAGTCGACCGTCACCTCCAGCCCGCCGAATTTCTGGATGAGGTCGTAGGCGTGCTTGTAGTTTTGCGTGAGGAAGCAGAGAGACACGGTGGCCACGGGGTTGTGGCACCACGAGCGGTAGAGGCAGCAGAAGAGCGCGCAGCTCTCGGCCGTGCGGAGATCTTTCAGCTGGTTGCGCAGCTGGAAGAGCTCGGCCGACGTGAGCAGGATTGTGTTGAGCGTCTGCACCATGGTGGAGGCGAACTTCAGGTCTTCTTCCTTGAGGAGGATGTCCGCCATGGAGTGGAAGATGTTCTCGGCGTGAAGGAGCAGGCAGAGCTGGCGGATGATGAACGCCCCGCGGCTTTCCAGCAGCTTCCTCTCGGCGCTGAAGCGTTTCAGGAGGTTGATCATGAACTTGTAAAAGTAGGAGTTCATGCTCGGGGTGGAAGGCGAGGTTTCCGCGCCCCCGGTCTTGCCCGCTTTGTCCGGTACCTTGAGCGCCGGCCTGTTGTCGACCCCGTCGCAGGTCGCTGCCGGGTCCGTCTGCCCGGCGGGCGAGGACGCGATCTCGGCCAGCACCTCCAGATCTTTGAGGATGACCTCGTCCGACTCGTCCGAGAGGGTCTTGAGCAGCATGGGGAAGAGGCTGTCGGTGTGACGGAACATCTTGCGCGGCGTTTTGATGTAAAGGTGGTAGAGCCACTTGAGCACGGCGATGCGTGTCATCATGCCCGTGGAGGTGTCGTGGAGGTGGCGGTCCAGCACCTGCACGATACCGTCCAAATCCAGAGTCAAGTGAGACCTGTCTGAGGTCGCCGGGGCAAAGAAGCTGATGTTGCCGAAGCCCACCGCTTCCTGTGAGGAGTTCAGCACGTCGGCGCCGTCGCCAGCATCTACCTTGTCTTCTCTCGACGGCGACTCGCCGCTTCCGCTTTTCTCCTCTTCGTCGTCATCGTCGTCGTCGTCGTCCTCGGGGGTGACGAGCTTCATCAAGCTGTAGTTGCAGGCGCTCGCCGCCTCTTTGGTGTTCTTCTTGCGGTCGTCGTAGGAGAGGCACGGCAGCACGGCGGTGAGGATCCCTGACGAATAAGGCAGCACCGCGCGGCCCGCCAGCTGGATGAATTCCCGCATCCATGTCATGGCAGTCAGCTGGATGAGATCGTTGGTCACCTTGGTCTCATCCGCCACCTGGCAGTGGATGACCAGGATGTTGGCCATCTCGGCGAACTTCACGCTGGACGGCGTCTTCTTGATCTCCTTCAGGAACTCGCCAAGCACCACCTCGCACGTCCGGCGGATCTCCTTGCTGTTGTCCCCCAGGATCTGGAAGAGGCCGTCCAGGATCTCGGGGAGGTAGTGCAGCAGGTTGATGTCAGGTACAGACTCCAGGACAAGGATCCAGGAGATGATAAACTGCCGAGCGTACTGGTTATTGGAATAAATGCGCTCTCTTAGTAGAGGTACAAACGCGACAAGGTCAAACTTGTTGCTTTCAGTCACAATGTCCTTCAGGAGTCTATCCAAAAGTTCTGAGCCGCTTTTGACATTGGGGTCCGGATCAGCTGCAAGCTTGCTCAGCCCATCAAAAAGCAGGTTAAAGTGGGGCAGCACTGCTCCTCTGGCCACCTTGACTATATTATAGAGAGCCTCGCAGGCGTAATAACGAAGACGGCTGTCGGAATCGTTGAAACATGTGAGGACCGGTTCGATGAGCTCCTTCAGATACAGACCCGAGTCCTTACCCAGCGCGATGGAGCACGCGGCCAGGCCGATGAGTCCTCCCTTGCGGCTGTGCGGGTGCTGAGACAGCGCGAACTCCGAGGCCAAGATCTGGATGACGTGACGGATCTGAGTCGAGTTGTTCTGAGCCACGAACTCGCGTACCAGCTTCTCGATTTCCAGGGCCGCCACTTTCCTCTTCTCGTACAGTTTATCATTGAGAGCCCGGACGATGTTGGGCGTCAGCGGCGTGAAGTCCTTCTCCGTGTTCATGGTGGGGCGGAGGTCCGAATAAAAGTCTTTGGAAATGTGTATTCCCGTTGAAGGTTAGTAGAAACTGCGAGAGAAACGCTGCATTGGGGGGAACTTGTCACGGGAAACAAGCCTTCAAGAGAACCAGGAAGCGGCGAGTAAATGCGATGCAGCTGACCGGTTGCTTCCGGCGGAAAAAATACGTCACGAAGCCATTTAGCAAACAGACTTTTTTTGTTATTATTTCTACTGTCTTGTTTGTTCATTTCATTTAAGTAGAATAAATTGATAACAAAAACAATTTAAAAAAAATACGTGTACATTATTTTATTTTATTTTCTCGTCCCACACTCCAGTGGCGGTAATGCATCTTGTTTGCTAACCGTCAACAAACCACCGAAGAAGAAGAAGACGCCCGTCACATACGTCACGTCTGCTCTAACCGGATTGGTTCCGCTTGACTTGAGGTGTAGGGATTCCTTCCTCATTGTCATCTCGACGCTCTCTCTTTTTTTCAAAACTCGAAAACAATTTTATTTTTCATACCCGGACACTTTGTTGTACAAACAGAATCGTTTTTAGAAACACGAACGCTTTCCAAAACGATGGAGATAAGCATATCTCTTCATTCCAAATTTTCCTCCATCATGGAGACGATGGCCGAGTCCGCCATGGCCGAGCTGTGCAAGGCGGTGGACGAGGACACGGTCGAGCTGCGTTTGGAGTTGTCTCGGCTCCAGACGCTCAACTCGGCGCTGTCGGAGAAGGTTGACACGCTGGAGTGCGAGCTGACGGCGGCCAGGAGCGACGGGCCCGGGCTGCCTCGGAGCCACCGTACCGTTGCCATCCAGACGGACGACGTTGTTCACGGTAAATGGTCGTTTGTTGACATGGACACGACATTAGGTACACCCTCTCCTTTGGCTCACAGATCGGAAAGCAGTGCAATCGATGATGTACTAATCGTTGGTATCAAATTATTAGCACAAATGTAAACAAAAATCAATAAATGTATCAATTCTATCAACTGCTGATTTCTGCTTGGTAGGACTGATTTTTGTGATGGACATTTCACCGGCTTTAGTAGTTACCCAGTTAGCAATGTGCATTTTTATTGTTGCCAAACAGCAATTTTAAAGATGCCAAAAAGTTGCTTTGCAGTTGCAGTATGCCAAACCAACTAAAATATTAGCCCACCATACCTTTTGTATTATTTTGCCTGAACAGTATTTTTTAATTGCTTTTTATCTTCAGTCAGTTGAGCACGCAGTTGTCATAAAACCGATCGCCAGACATACATTTTGAAGAAAAAAAACTTTTGTGTAATCCATGAGATGGATGACTACCAAACAGCCACTTTTTTCCTAACATTTTTGATTCAGAAATGAAAATCTGTCTTTTGACTTAATCCATTCTGCTTTTTCCCAGAATCTGTGTCTCCAGTCATTGAGGGAGTCTTTGGACAGGACTGGTGCCTTAATCTGTGGAAAGACAGATTCCGATCTAGTAATAAAATAGATGTTCAGCAAGCAGATGAGGTGAGTTTTGAATATTTCAAGTGTCTGTTATACTGTGTGTATTCACGTTGTAACAGAGGATCCCAAGACTCTAACGTTGCCCTCGCTTCCCATCTTTAAAACTCAATTTCATTCTTTGGCTTTTGACTTGGCATGAGACTTAATCTGTTTTATTGTTCCTCATTGTATGACTTTTGCTCCATGTACAGCACTTTGTATACAGCGGTGGTTTTCTTAAAGTGCTTTAGAAATACGGTTGAGTTGAATTACGTTTTCTCCGCAGGATATGATTACATCTATGCCTCTGGATTGTTTATCTCCAAGCGAAGCGCAGGATTTGGAGAAAGGCGCTGAGTTTTATAGTTTTGAGTCTTTCTCAGAGGCCATCGAAAGATGGCAGAGGTCCAATTTTGTGGAGCTTTACAAGCGTAGCTCCAGGACCGTGGAGAATGCCAAAAAGCGGGCGAGGAAAAAATCATACAATGATGAGTTAGTGTTCGCCGAACTGGACTTTGCGTGTGCCCACGGCAGCAAGGGGTAAGTTTGTTCAACCGTTACTAGTGAGATAAGACCCATAACAGAAACACAGAGTTAGTTAGCAACCAATGTTTTTTGTTTTTTTTTTCTTCAAATTTCTGTGTAGCCCTGATTTGAAACGTTGTCCATTCACCATCAAAGTGAGAGTTACTCCTGATGGAAGGAAGCTTTATATAAAGGACATCAGTCCTGCAAATTACCACAACCATGAACTCTCTCAGGTAAGGCCGTTAGCCATGTGATAATGAAATTAAAATTAATCTAAAAATATATAATAAAAATGTTGCACATACATAACTTGTAATTACCACTTTAGTTATCAGTTCAGTAGTGGATCAAAATTTGATCGTTGGAGATCTCCTTTGCTTAGGGGAGTAAAACAAAAATAATTTTAAAAACGTATTTTCGTTCTGCTTGTTCCGTTTCACAGGTTGTGATGACCGTGCCCGACTCGGAGAATGCAGATGTGATTCAGGTCAAAGTGGAAGATTATTTGGAGGGTGCTGCTGGCAGCTTCTCCCAGGAAACACTCAGTCAAGAAAGTAAGTGAAGCCACTGTCTTAAGTGGGGTACACGCTTAACGTCTTGCCGTATTTTGGGGAAATGCGAGCGACCCAACACGCATGTTTTTTCTGCTTTTATAATGTGCGGTGCATTTGCTGACCGACACAGCACACCTCAAACATAACCATATCTCCACAGACAAATTGTGACTCACCTGATGCCTATTGTAGTACCAATTGGGACCTTTGAGAGGCAGCGTGGTACCACAAGGCAACTTAGACTTGCAACAATAATCATTTGCTCCTCTATTTTTGTGTGGCAACATCATGAGCTTCAGATGACTTCCTTTATTGGCCAATCGTTCCATTGAACTCATTGATGATCACACTTAATCGGATTGGTGATCGTAAATATTGAACAGGTTTAACATTGACGATTGTTTCTCGAGCAGAGGTGGAAAAATCATTTACACACTCACAGTATAATCACTTAGGGTAATCTAGGGTATGACATTAAGCTTTTTTTTAGTGTGGGGCCACCATGAGCTCAATTGTGGGCTGAGCTAAATATATTCATGATATACAAAAAAAAGCAAAGCAAAATGAAGGTTTTGGAGGGGCCAAGTCAGTCTTCTTATTAAGTGTAAAGAGGAAAGAATCATTCTCTCTTGTGTGATTTAAGCCTTTAAGAAAATATTTCTTCTGCAGCCTTGACAGAAACACAGTTCCATACTGGCACAGGGCTATCGGTCCACCGTTAATGTCGTACTCTGTAGTCGTTAAGTGATATCTGCTAATTGGGTCTTTGCTGAGTTTGGTCGGAAGAGAGGAGATATTTTTGCCTGATTATCGGTGTGTGTATGTCAAGACTTTGCAAACAATATTCTTCCAACCCATCAAAACAGATAAAAAAAATAAAAATTGATTAATTTATCCTCATGGTCGATCTTGAAAAGTAGTCAAATCCCTCGTCAGTTGACAGACAGTCAACAGTTCTATGCAGCAACAAGAATCTCTTTAATAAAAAACAAAAGAAAGCTTTAGGTTAACGGCGGGGGAATTAAAAATTGTTTATGTTGCCTTTTTCCGGACAACATCAGCACACAACAGCGCACCCTGGACTTTCCAGGAGGTGCAGACCTTCCTCGGTATCCTCGCCGAAGACGAGGTGCAGCGGGAGCTCGTTGGCGCGGTTCGGAACAGGAGGGTTTTCCAGCTGGTCTCGCAGCGGATGGCCGCCGAGGGCTTCCAGCGGACGTGCGGCCAGTGCCAGATGAAGTGCAAGAAGCTGCGCTGCGAGTACCGCAAAATAAAAGAGCAGAACAGGACCAAAGCGTGGAGGTGGTTCGAGTTGGTGGACGCCGTATACGGTCGTAGGCCGGCGATAAACAAGAAACGCGTGGACACGGCCACTCTGCTGGAGGCCATGATGGAGTCTGTCGGTAAGTTTTGCTTCACACGAGCGACATGTCATCAGAAAGAAAGCATCCAGCATTATAAATTGCTCTAATGCAGATTCTTTCAATTTTAGTGAGGGTGGAATTTGTCCCGTCAATCCATGTCAGCATTGTGGGAAGCTGGTCAACTTCCTCTTTCTTTTCCCCTTCGGAAATAGTAGAAATTGAATCACCGCCTATATATATAACTTTAAAAACAAGTTTCAAAAGCAAAATGTAAATACTATTAAATCTTGTGCTCACCCTTAATTTTGATTAGTTATGTGCTCGGGAGGCGAGTCGCTTCACATTACTTTGTGCGTATTATTTTATTCTGAATATTATTATTATTGTTATTATTATTGTTATCGTACTGAACTGCGCAGAGGCACACGTCACGTTACGTTTCGTTTATATTTTTCCTGAAAACTGAACCACTCCCAAGTGTTTTACTGCTGCGATTTTCAAAGTGGTACACGGTCCCCCTCTAGTGGTACACGAAAGAATCACTGAATTAAATGCTCAAATGGTGCATAACGTCGCAGTGGCTGAAACTTTTTTTCTAATTCTGAAAAGTAAGTCCAGTTCAGTTATATTTAACTTTTTATTATAAAACATTTGTATTCAATATTTTGGAACTTTTTGTTTTTAAACAATCATTTAGGTTTAATTTTTATTTCTATTTTATGTGCAATGCATTTTAATTATTTAAGTGAATTTATGTTAGTGGTTTACTAAAAGTTTTTTTCATAAAACGTCTGTTTTATTTTCGATTTGCTATATTGAACATCATTGCGCTATTGTAAGTAACAAGCTTAATGTTTTTTAATGTTGTACTTTGTGTAAAAAGTTTGAGAACATATGTTCTATAGCATATTAAAATTTTATTTATTTTTCATTTTTTTTTAAATGCAACAATTTACTCTGATTGTCCTGTTATATAACACATATTTTGCATCATTTCTCAGAGGATGATCTGAGTTCAAGCAGCAGCGGCAACTCCTACCAGCTCATTTCCATCATTGAGCCGCTGACCTCACCAAGCAGCTCGCCGTCAAGAACCTCAACCTCAGCAGAACCAGAAACGGGGACCCTCGGTCCATCTGGCTCCTTACCGCGTGTCTTCCGGAAAGACGAAAAGGTTCTACCGTGGAGGTGTCGACAGCGGGTTGGAAGTCGGAGGCGATGCATGAACGGCGTCTCCAGATATACCTGGAGGATGCCCAAGAGGCCAGAAAGCAAGAAGCCAAACGGATCAGACGGAAACTCTTTCAATCAAAACTCAAGCAGAAATAATTCAAGCGGAGTACGCCACACGGAATTGTGACTCATCATTACAAATCCCTTCTGTTTTTTTCTTTTTGATGCATTGTATGTTCATGTGTCATACCCAAGCTCCAGAAATAAACCTCATAACATTTTCCAAACTGTATGTTTTGTAATAGCTCTGTTCTTTCGACAAAATGTTGTTCTTTAAATGTCTTTATCTGTGTCTAATATTGTAATGTGTTGATGTGCGCGTGTAAAAGAGAGCAAATAACGGGTTGAAATCATCCGGTTGACCAATCGGTCGGGCCCAACTTTATACTTGGTAATTCCGTGTATTTCCATACATCACTTATTCCCAACTAATGTGTCGTAGTATATTGACGAGCCGCTAATAATAAATATTGAGCGTACATTGAAACAAGATCAGGATGGCCGAGTGGTCTAAGGCGCCGCGTTCAGGACCCAGTCTCCCCAGGAGGCCTGGGTTCGAATCTCGAATTTCCCCATTGTGGGACTAATAAAGGCAATATTATTAATTCCGTATACACTGGATGAATAAAAAAAGTCTACACACCCCTTTTCCAATGTCACAAAAAGTTAAAAATGAAAAAAAAAAATGCTAGGATAATAAAAATAACTGCGATAATGTGATTGCACAAGTGAGGCGCGTTATTTAACCAATCGAATTCATGTCAGCGCGTGCAAAGTGCCTCTTATTAATTCCTAATAAATTTCAGATGTTCTGTCATGCTTTTGAAATGTGCGTTAAATGCCGTTTCTGGTGTTGTTGCGTTGAGGCCCACAGTCACACGTTTAGTTACCTTTCTATTTTTTGTGTTTGAACAGACGACGCAGAAGACAAAGTCTTCTCGGAGGAAGTCGAGCAAATGCCAGTGTGGCCGGAGGACATCTCGGTGGACGCGGACAGTAAGAATCAATATTTTGACGATAACGCGACTGGAGAACAAGTCATTCAGCTGACTAACAGCACCGAGGACGAATGCTTCGAGTTTGTTGTCGAAGACGGTCAGAGCAAATTAACGGTACAAACAAGCTCCAGCACCAGCGAGAAAAAATACGTTTGTTTACGATGCAACATTGTGTTCTACAACCCCAACACCCTGATGGTCCACCAAAGATCCCACCAGCCGTACTGGTGCGACGTGTGCAAGGAGCAATTTGAGACCAAGGCCAAGTTGAAGCACCACAAGTGCGAAGTGGCCCCCAACAAGTGCCGCCTGTGCGGGAAGACGTGGGCCAGCCAGTCGGCCCTCCAGACCCACATGGTGGTGCACACGGGGGATAAACGCTTCGTGTGCCGCTTTTGCGGCCAGAGGTTCGCGCAGAAGGGCAGCATGAGGAGCCACCTCATCCGAACGCACATCGGCTGCGGCGAATGCGGAATGAAGTTTGAGGTGAAGACGCAACTCCTACGTCATATGTTGAAACATAAGAAGCGACCCGTTTAGGGCGGAATGTTCTTTGGTTATTTGCGTTTCTGTATAGAAGCTGAGTGGTTAGCGCAGCCGCTGGAGGATTAGAATGGCCGATAGATGCAGCAAGAAAAGGGCTTTGGCGTGTCTTTCAATTCACTCATTCACTACCAGCCGAGTAAAAAAAAAAAAAAAGGATCTTTGACGTGTTTATCCGTCAATGGGAGTCAATGAGTTAACATAGTTCCTTGGCGCTAGCTTTTCTTTTAGACGGAGCTTTCGAGCCATCTTGCATTTTGAGGTGGTTCGGAAAGAGCTCAAAATAACAAGTAGGTGATTTTATTTTATTTTTTTTCAGTGGCGAACCGTTCAAAAAACCTGCACGTGAGGTTCAGTGAAAACTGTAAATGGTCCAAAGCAGTTCACTCGCAACGGACAAAAAAAGCCTGACAGTAAAAGGACAGGACAATCCTTCCCAAAACTGACAGATTTCAACAAGGTTGTAAAAAAAAAGCAGACGGAACGTTATCGCATATATGAACTGACGTTGATCTCACGTCTTTTATGTTTGCAGCTTTAAACGTGTATTCAATTGCTTTACTCTTCTCGATAGTCATCAGCCTTCACTCGGGAGTCAAGAAGTTTATTAAATAAAACATCCGTCAAAAATACAATCCGAGTGCTCTGTACTCAATTCAAGAATCCACTTTCTATTGAACTCCAATGAACATTTGTACAAACGTCAACATTTGGCGTTGTTAGGGCATGCAAGCGCGACGCTAATCTGTCATTTCCTTTTGGCAAACAACAAGCAAAATAGGAACATTTGACAGCTTTGTTTCATCCAAAAGTCATTTGTCTTGTCTGTATTTTTGTTGAACTGGTTTCATCAACCTTGCAAATCAAACAAAAAAAGAAAACCCTTGCGACCACACCCGTCCCCTTAATTGATCTTTTTTTTTTTTGGGTTATTTCAGCATGTTCAACAACACCATCAGGATATAAATTAATTCTGATTATTGCACGATGATGGCAAATAAGTGCTCCGAGTCGCGACGTTCCACCTACAAAAGGAAGCAACAATATCATCAATACAAGGAGGGGGAAACGAAAAGCATCCATATTTTGAAAATCTTTCAAACCGATACGTCATCGAGTCACAAGTTGTTGAAATGAAAGGACACACTGTGTAGTTTAAAAAAAATCAAATATTCTTTGACTGTTGTGAAGAGGTAGTTGAAGGTGTACGCTACACATCGGCACAAACGCGTTTTTCCGGCTTTGACCGTTTACTCGGGCCTTGGAGGAGGTATTTCAAACAATGCACGGCAAACGTGACTGCATGCAATGCGGATGAGGTCAGGGTTTCAATGAGGTATTCACACCAAGTGCCATGAAACGGATAAAAACTAAACAGAACCGCAAGGTCCAATACGATTCCAATGCGTCCTTGTGTGCATTTTTCTCATGCATTCCAACAGCGATAAAAAGCACAAGAAAACCTATTTAAAGGCAAGTCAAACGACATAAAGGGGAAGTCCATTTTTTGTCTTCACAATATGTTCCGCAATTTTAAACACGCCATTTTGTGTTGTCCGTTTGTGAAATATGAATTAAAGCGAAAAATGTGCTTGTTTTTTTTTTTTCCATTTCAGGGAGCGGCCGTTTTGTCACTTGCTTTCGACAGAAAATGACATCACGGTAGCTCGGGACTCGGGTAAACACCGTCGCGGCTCATCTGTTATCTGCACAATTTGACCCCTTCGGCACCGTGATGTCACGTTGCAGTTGACAGCACGACGCAAAATGGCCGCCCCTGAGATGAATTGAATTTTCCACTTAATTCATATTCCACAAACACAATAAAAGATAATTAATTCTAAAGAACATTTTTGACTTGACTTCCCCTTTAAAGCACTAAACATTTTTTTTAAATGACACATGTTCACCACTGGTTACTTTCCTGGCATTTAAATCGTAGCACTCCAGCTTCATTCAGTACAAAGGAGTGTTACGCCCACGCAGCAAACACACACACAAAAAAAACAGTTGGGTCAAAAATACAACTCCACTTTTTGGGTTATTCATTTATCCCCAAAAAGACCCAAGAGGCGGTCTGTCCCTTTTTGACACCCAACTGTGTTAATGCTTTTTAGAGTGACGAAATGGTAAAATTCTGAGAATCAAGAGCCCGATAGATCGCACTCAAGCGCTTCCAATTTAGGTGGTCTTCATGTGGGTGAAACACTGGTGATGGTTCAAGCCGTACTTGTAGGCGTAACATTTGCCGCAGTCCACGCAGCTGTACGGCTTCTCACCCGTGTGCGTCCGAAAGTGAATGTTCAGCGAGCTCTTCTGGGAGAAACTGCGTCCGCAGTTGGGACAGCTGTACGGCTTCTCCCCGGAGTGCACACGCTGGTGCAGCTTCAGGTACGTCTTCTGGGCGAAGCGTTTGCCGCACAGCGTGCAGCTGAACGGTTTCTCGCCCGAGTGCCGTCTCACGTGCACTTTGAGGCTGCTCAGGTAGTTGAACACTTTGCCGCAGAACAGACATTGGAAGTGCTTTCTGGGTCTCATGGGTTTGGCAGGGAGGAGAGCCAGCTGTTTGCCGACGCCCCCGTGGAGGCTGCCCGTGTAGTCGACGTAGTCGCCGGCGGTGGCGGCCGCGGGAGCGCCCGTGGCGTCCAGCAGCGTGCTCATGGCGGCGTCCTCGATCAGCTTATCCATGATGTTGGGCTGCGCGCGCTGCGCTTGGCTGTCGGACATCAACGGGAAGCTGTTCAGAGCCTCCGAGTGGAGCTGGAGCTCGTTAACGGAGCGATGGAGGTCGGCGTCCAGCAGCCCGCCATCTGCACCATACACAAACTATTACCACCGAGGAATATTCAGGTATGTCTCTGAAAGATTATCCAGAGTGATTACTTCATTGTGTGCGATGCGGTTTTGGTCATCTTGTGTGGAGACTCAAAAATGTGAAAATCTTAAAAATGTGTGCACTCCGCTGTATTTGAAAAAGTTTACCTTTCCTGTTATCCGTCAACCGCATCTGCTGCCCGAGCGGATGATCGTCGTACATTTCCTCTTTGATGAAGATGAGGTCGGGTTCTGCATCGATTATATCTAACACCTGCCGAAACGTTAGCACCATATGAACGCCTCGCAAAGACATGGCAGACTAAAGATGACGCGAGCTTTCATAACGGCGCACAGATTTACTTGCGTTCCCATGCTCGGCATCGCAACGGGCTCCGCTGCCTCTTTCCTTTGAGTGAAGGCTCTTTTGTCTTCCCTCCACAGATCCATGCACCAATCCTTTCCGAATACTCCATCGATGGCAGGAGCAGCCGTCTGCTGCTGCTGTTGTTGTTGTTGCTGGTGGTGGTCTGCACAAAGTACCACAGGATGATATGTCTAAACTTGCGTTTACACGTTATACAATCTGGATAAAAAAAATAATAGCGTCTGAATCTGCATATATATATATATATATTTAAAAATGCTTGTAAAAACAATCTGGATCCAATTTGGATTATTCCTACTGAATTTAAATTGGTATACCCGAGTTAAAAACGATTTTAAAGATTCTAAAGACACAATCTAGATCGTATCAGAATTATTGTCAATGGTCCTGCATACATACATTCAAGTATTTCAAATTGCAAATATAAATTCCGGATCACATCTGCATTAAAAAAAAAAAAAATTTAAATCACACTTGACCTGATTTACACACAACTAATCGAGGATACACACATTATAAATTAGACTGCATAATACAATCTAGATCAGATCTGGATTAAATCGCACACCTCTAACCTGCACACTCAAATTCAATTGCTTCCAAATACATAATCTAAATCAGATTGAAATCAGGTATTATTATTATTAATATAAACCTGTGGGCATTTTTATGACCTAATCAACGTGTCACTTCCATTTTCCTTGGAGCACCCTTGAAACGTGCTCTATTTTTAAAAGCCCCTCTCCCCAAAGCGACCCACCAGTTTTAAGAGCATCTTGACCTTCGGGATTCCTTCGGCCGACGTTGTTGACGTGGCCCGGGTAGTAGTGAGCCTCCCGGGCGGCCCTGAGCTGCAGCTCCAAGGAGTAGCATCTCTTCTTCAGGGCCTCGTTCTCGCTCTTGTGCAGTGAGATCTCGCCAAGGAGCACCGACGAGCACTCGTCCGCCAGGTTTCCGATCTCCATCAGGGCCGTCTTGGTTAGCTTCTCCAGGATGGCCGCCAGCTGCATCCGGAAGCTTCTGTTGGTGGTGTTGCACATCATCTCGACGCAGATTAGGCGCAAATAATTCGACGGGTCGGCCTCGCCGCGTCCGGCATGTATTTGAAAGAAAAAACAAATGAGGTCCGCGAGCGAAATAGTGTTGGACCGAGGCTAGCTGCGAGCTGCCGTGCCGCGGTGCATTGTGGGATGCGGGCGTGCCCTTTCCGAGCTGTCCGTGAACGCAGCACATCTAATTATAGTAGAAAACAAATATAACGGTCTTGATGGTGTGCTATAATTACCATTTAGTTTATGTAATGTCTTTTAAGAATTTAAATAGAAATAGGCACCACAGTTGCCTTCGATCTCATTTCCAAAGTAATGACAAAGTAAAAAAGTATTCATTTTAGTAATGGATGGACCAACATAACCTCAATTGTGTTCTAATACAACTTTATTTTTTTTATAGCGCATTTCATACACAAGGTAACTCAATGTGCTTCACAAAAATACAGCAGTTACAATCAAAATGATTTCATAATTAAAAAAGCAAAGTAAATAAACACATACACAGGACATTTAAAGGTAAAATAATGAAATAAAAAGTGACTCACTAAAATATCATACAAGAATAAGATTTTGGTTAGAATTGATTATTTATTTAAAGCATTAAATTGTAATGTTACAATCAGATGCAACTTGTCTATCTACAGTATGAAAAATATGGAAATCAAAATTATGAGTAGTCATCAAAATTATACTAACATTAAACTGCTAATCAAAATTCACATTAAAAGCATGCATCCATTTTTCAACATCGTTGGGACTCACAAAAGATTATCAAAGTAAATCCCTCTGACCTTCTTTATGTCACTGTTGGAATGTTTCCAACAACAGGGGCACTTTTGGTATCTTTGCTTGGTGTGTTTTTTTTGTTTTTTTTTAAATAAATACTGGCTAGAAGAAAACCTGTTACACTCAAGACACAAGTTGTTCTTGCTCACACACATGCGCGTCAAAATAAAAGCATTTTACCGTTTCTTTTACGGTGGTACCTTGACTTACGAGTGAACTAAAAAAAATTTATGACATTCAAACACCCCCCCCACCCCTCAAAAAAAAAAGTGCCAGTTTTTTTTTCAGCAGTCTTTTGTAAAGTTCAACAAATACAATAGGACAAATGTCTATATTTTGTTCTTTTTTTTTTAATTAATCAGCCGATTAATCAGTTATCAGAATTGGTCTATAAAAATCCATACAGGTTAGGCCCTAATCTTTGCCAATTTTCTGACATGTTACGAACCAAACCAGGAATTGAATCACAATTTATGCGCGTGCATTTTCTGTTTAGACAATTTAAAATGTCCTGTTTTTTTTTAACATCAATCCATCAGGTAATTAAAAATAATTACTTCTATTTAATTTGTTATTTATATTTTATAATTATTAAAATACTAATAAGATCCAGCCCTCATTTTAATTTAGATTGTGTTACAATTTTCAACAACCAGCTGAGCAAGTTACATGAGACTGGCCGCAGTGTTGGATGAGGTTTTGTTCGGGAGCGGCTCGCTTAGCGTAGGCGCACCACTACTGCAGAGTTGCATATCGGACTCGAGGTGCACCAAGAGGTGCTTTTTCAGATTGCAGTTCTTTGTGAAGCCCTTGCCGCACTGGACGCACACAAACGGCTTTTCTCCCGTGTGCGTGCGCTGATGCATGTCCAGGGTGCATTTCTGAATGAAGCCCTTACCGCAAATGTGACAACGGTACGGCTTCTCCCCGGTGTGTGTGCGCTGGTGTGTGTACAAGTGGCCCTTCTGTGCGTAGCGCTTCCCGCACAGCGTGCACCGGAAAGGCTTCTCTCCCGTGTGACTCCTCTGGTGGATCTCCAGCTGGCTGTAGCAGCGGAAGCTCTTCCCGCACTGCAAGCAGCCGAACCCCTTTGTGGAAGAGGAGGTCCTCATGTGGTGCATCTTGGCGCTCCGAAGCGAACTTTGGGCCGTCGCGTTAGCAGGTGAGCTTTTGCCGGCTTCGTGGCTCGCGTGCGCCGTTGTGAGCGGGGGGTTCCATTGCGCCTCCCTCCTGTCGGGCGTCGTGGGGCACGAGAGCGCGTTGAGGCTCACCACGCAGTCGAGATACGCGGGAAGATGGCGTTCCGAGACGGGTTTGTGGCGCTGGCTCACGTCTGGACTCTTCTGAATGTCTGTACAACATTTTAAAATATTATTATTATTACAGAGTACTTTCGCTAACCCTCTACTAGCTTAGACACATTTATTTAAACACCTAAATGACTATAACATCCGTAAATACAAGAAGTGCTTTCAAACTCACTGCTTTCACTTGCTCTTTCTTGTTTAGGGTCTCTGTTGTCCACCTCTTTCGGCTCCTCTTTTACCACCATCTCAAGATGCTCAGTTGGTAACTGCAGCGTCTTATAGGGCAAAAGGTGCAGTCATTCCACCGCACAACACAGCTCGTCTGTAACCATTTGAAACACAAACCTCAGCCGTGGGATGCTGCTCATCTTGGACTGAAGTGCTCGTCTCGGGTGAGGAGCTGATGTTCTCCCATGCAAAGTTACTAGAGTGCAAACATTTGAGGGTCAATACATTATGCGGCCATGATAGTCCTGCACTGGCATCACCAGCCTGCAGGTCGACACCAAAGGAGTGATGACAAGATGGAAGGAAAACATGCCTACCTTTTGGAGACAGGTCTTGTCCAGTCAGACTCCAGCACGGCGCTTTCCAAACCTTCCCTTGTATCTAGCGGCCTGCCCCGCTGCGCCATGTGGAGCAAAGTCTCCATCAGATTCAGTTTCTCGGTGAGCGACGCGATTTCGTTCCGGCCGCGGGTGATCTCGATTTTCAACATCTTCGACTCAATTTCCACCAGTTTACCGATTTCGGTCACGGTCGCTTTACACAACGCGTCCATGATAGACGCGAGCTGAGTTTGGAAGCAGAAAGCCGTCATATTACTTCAATTGAGGACTTTTCAACAAAAGAGGAGTTATCCGCATGGAAACAAACAACAAACGCGGATTTTTTTTTTCTCCCTTCTTCTTTCCTTCAACGTTCACGAGACTACACTCGGACCAGAAGTTTTACTGTCCTCTAGTGGACGGGAGAATTTTGCTTAAAATTAAGAACGTGTAAAATCATTCACAATTTCAGGTCTTCGCTTTATATTAAACCACGAAGAAGGATAACAATCATTTGATGTTCACATTCTCTTTACATGTACTAATAATAATTTCTGTAATATGTGGACGCTATTTACCACAATTCACCGCGATGCAATCCCAGAATGTGATTGGCTACAATAAGTCGTTCCCGGAAGTGATCAACTATATTTAAGTACTTAAGATGAAAAGCCTCTTAGAGACTTTTACTACTCACCCAGTGTAAATAACGTCACATACGCCGATATTTTGTGAAAGGTTTATTTTTTTTGTTGTCTTTTTAAACATGTTGCTAAGATAAGTTTTGTCTCGCTCCAGTCAGAGACAACATTGTCCAAAATGCAACGCGATCTAAACATGACACGTGATTGGCTGGAAATTCATTCCAGGAAGCGATTTACATTTGCCGACTGAAAATCCTCTTCGTTCACTTTTGCGTTCATTGAGTGGGTAAATGCTGTTTTGACGTTAGAAACTAGTTTTATTCATTTTGGTTAGTGATTTTTTTAAAATAATTTAATGGTATTGATCATTTTCTATAGATGTAGTTGAATTTTAAATGTCTTGAGAGTCCTATTCAACGTTTTCTTATACTGCACTCTTGTTTACCATGTAAATGTTGTTCTGTTGTTTGTTAGTGTTTATAAGATGTTGTCGTTTTTAATTGTGTGAAGTACATTGAGTTGCCTTCATAAGATAGACGAAAGACATGGGAAAACAATGCACACGCTAGTTTAGTTGGAAAGATGACTTCCCAAACAATGTTTGTTCACCTAAACGATTGCACAATTTCCCCCTTGGCCTCAAACAGACAACATGGCCGGCAGGAGAGTGGTGGTGTTCCCCTCCTCAGCAGAACTTGGCCCGGTGCTGGCCCACCTGGTGACCTCTCGAGCGGAGCGGGCAATCGACTCGCGGGGCAGGTTCACCCTCGGCCTCTCTGGCGGGAGCTTGGTGACCATGCTCGGCAAAGAGCTGCTAGATGTGCCAGGCCTGGACTGCAGCAAGTGGGTGATGGGCTTCTGTGACGAGAGAGTGGTGCCGTTTGACAACCCTGACAGCACCTATGGGCTCTATAAGGTAAGACTCACATTTGCCATTTTTTTTCCAGTGCTCAGATCTGTCTCTTTTTTTGGGGCCGTAGAGTCATTTATTTTCAAAGATCAACGTCCCAGAGGACGCAATCTTGGCCATTGACTTCTCACTCCCTGTGAGCGCGTGTGCTGAGGATTACTCTCGCAAGCTGAGAAAGGTTAAACGTCCTCTCCAAAAAACATGTGTGATATGATTTTGCTCAATGATTTTTACCTCATAGCGGGTTTCGTTCAAACACGCACAGGCTTTCCCCAATGACCACGTCCCCGTGTTTGACCTGCTCCTGCTGGGCATGGGGCCTGACGGACACACATGCTCCCTCTTCCCTGAGCACCCGCTTTTAGAGGTGAGGGATGCACTCAATGTTTATCATTTTTTACAAGATTGCTGAAGATTCAGATTTAATTGACAGGTTCTTGTCGAGGATGCAGATTCAAATTGATTCCAACGATCTCTCTCTCTCTCTCTCTCTGTCTGTCTGTCTCTCTCTCTTTGGCTCACACCCAATGACTAGGAGAGCCAGAAGATCGTGGCTCCCATCAGCGACTCTCCCAAGCCACCACCAGAGCGTGTGACCATGACGTTCCCCGTGGTCAACGCCGCCCGCTGCGCTGCTTTTGTATCCACTGGGGGCAGCAAAGCGCCCGTTTTGAAGGTAAACCAATGCACATGCTATGGTATGTAAACTTGCTTAATTCCTTCTGTAACCAAGCTTGTGTGTTTTCATTTTAATTGCGTCATATTTCATTTCCCGCCGAACTTGAGCGGCGGCGAATCCATAGAACAAAAATCAACCATGCGATTGTAAGTGAAGTTGTATTTGATTACTCTTTGGTTGACGGGTCGCAATATTGTTTCCCCCTACAGGAGGTTCTGGAAGGACGAGAGGGTGCGCCGCTTCCGGCAGCCCGCGTCCACCCGACTAACGGGGAGCTGTTGTGGCTCATCGACGAGCCCGCCGCCGCTGCTTTAACGATGAAGGTGGAGAGGCTCGGCTCTGGGGCCAAACTATAGAGCGTTCAGATGACTAAGAAAATGGAATCCTTCTTTCATTCTCAGTGAATTATTTCTCCTAACCAAATGGAGAAGCAAATTAGAAGCTGTGTGTTCTTTGCACTTATTGGTAGCTTCTACATGTTCGTCCATGACTTTAGAAAGTCTAATCATTTAGATTTCGATTTGTAAGATGGGAACATTAAACCAACTAAACTAAAAGCTAGATAACACTTTGTTTACAGTACAGAGTGTACAACCAACCTTAATATTTTCATCTTTACATGTCACAAACTAAACATTCGGACTGTATTCCCTGCTTGGTAACGCGAACGTCTCAACTTCGTTCATTGATGTGTACTCGTTAGATGTCAACGTGCTCTTAACGTAACTTGGCACATATGTGCCGTTTCTCCCCCCGGACGATATGTTCGTACATGACATCATCCCGTAATGTGTCACGGCTAAAGATATAAATACTTTACCTTTATTACTTTTATGTTCTATGATGAGCAGTAGTTTGTGTGTCTATTACCTTTTCTGAAGATAGGCCCACTGCAGTTGGGACATTTTGCTGTCTTTGTTTTGTCGCTAAGTAGCGCGTCAAGTTATTGAATAGTATCTTTTATCAAACTACTATATTTTGTATATTATAGTTATGTATGAGTTTACTAGTTACTCATCAATATCTGTCAAAAGTGACTCCGATAGTTAAGCCAAAAAAAAAATCAACTTTACAATTGACACACTAATTGTGGTGGTCCATTGTATGTATTATTCAAGTTCTCTCCTCCAGGGCGCATCCCCTTTAACACGACGCCGTCCTCCCCTTTAAATCCCAACTTTACAGCTCCGCTACAACACTACACTATCTTTTTTCTCCCCCCTTTTATAAGAATGGCCCGAACTGAGGCGACCTCCGCTTAGCATCGCGTGTGCACCGCCGTCCGCCGCTCGCATTTATTTGTTCATTGCATCCGAAGACTCGCCATGAGCCGCGGCGTCGCTTTGGCTCTGCTGTGCTTGCTGTGCGGCTTGTGCACACCGTGCCTGGGCTACTTCGCGGAGGAGCGCTGGAGCCCCGAGTCTGCGCTTCTGGCTCCCCGGGTCGTGCTCGCCCTCATCTGCCGCAACTCGGAGCACTCGCTGCCTTACGTGCTGGGAGCCGTGGAGCGCCTCGACTACCCCAAAGAGCGCATCGCGGTGTGGTGAGAGACACAAATCCTCTTGAGCATGTGTTTGCATGACAGTTCTATCATAAATATGTCTTAAAGTGCATGCGTTGGTGGCTGCTGTGTGTTTATAAACAGCTGTGACAGTCAACATGTGAGCGTCAAGTTATGTGCAGCACATGAGTATGTAGTAAGCATTTTGTACATTCATTGATTTGTATACGTGGAGGGGGGGAGGCTTGGTCTATGGAAGTCCATCATGATGCACAGCCCATCTCCTCTCATAACAGGAGTAGGAATAACACGTTAACTAAGTGATCACAGAATATAGTCAGGACATTTGCTGAAACTTTTATGAATGCTGAGAGATGAGCATGCACAATAATATGATCATGCGTTAAATTATTTTTGTTTGCACGCTGCAAATCAAACGTTCCCAAATTTGTGGCAAGCATTCACACAATTTTAATCCATATCTGATGGCTGCCATATTGCCTTCTACTGCCTCTTGTTGTCGACTGAAAATGACATCACAGTGCAAAATGGCCGCCCCCTCCGATGAATACAAAAAAACAAGTGGATTTTTATGCTTAATTCATATTCCTCAAATGTAATATTAATCAGAATACCACATTTAGACTGGTGAGATGCATTGGCCGTAATTATTGTAAAGACATTTTTTGACCTGACGTTGCCTTTAAACATGAATTTTGTCGCACTTGACAAAATTAACATTTATGTCCGCTGCACTTGTTTAATTTTTTAAAATGACACATCTTTGACTTGACTTTACATGCTCTCAAACCATTTATTTGAATCCAATTTATATTCAACTCTCAGCTCCTTGTCAAGCAAAAATGAGGGGCGGTACAAGGTTGTGTGTTTCTCTACCTTGAGTTTAACAACATGCCGCAACAGCCCACCCGCACCTAAACCCCGAGGAGGTATGCTTGTCACACACCAGCTTCACCTTATGTGGCTCCTTTCACGCTCGCCAAGTCGTCTCTCGCTTTGGTGGCCGTCCAAAACCTGCCCTCAAGTGATGACACTTTTATACATGCAGTTGCGTCGTGTTGCAAACGCAAGCAACATGTGGAAGCGCTTTTTTTTTTGTAATCAAGCCACGAATCACAAATGGATTCTGTGTCTACATATCGAGCTTTATACACACGCCGCAAGCCAAAAACTCAAAGCTACTTGTCAATGTACCGCCAACAGGCTTTGGACAAACATTTATTGGAGCCGAGAGACTGCGTGTCATGTTTGAGGACTTGTAGACGAATGATGGCTTAGCGCGTGTGGGGGGGGTGGATCTGCTGCTGTGTTCTCACACACACGAGAGAAATGCGTCCCATTCCGGACTGTCTGGATGCGGTCCATTGGAGGATCCAAAAATATACCGACACCGCTGCTGATGGCGAGCCCGCAACACAACTCGGAGCTGTTGTGTGTCATGATGCTGCTTTGTTTAATGCTGTGACGTACAAAGGCCGAGTCGACCCCCTAATTCGAATCTTTTTGATGCATCTGTCATGATTTCAAAAGAAAGCCCTGACTTTGCTCATTCTCAAAAGGAGGAGGAGCAGCAGAGAAAAACGAATGGCTCGGAGGGAACTTGGATTGTTTAATCATGCCGTTACTTGTAAATAAGTCTGCCAAAATGACAGTGACTCGCAATTGACCCAAGGGTAACAAAACATCAAGAACAAAATGGTACCAAGGACTGACCCTTGAGGGACCCCGTATGTCATCGCCATCACACAAATGCAATGGTATGTTAAAACGTTCATTTGAGTGCTCAGTCCGGAAAGTTCATACAGAAGCAAACCTGCATTGGCATGTTGCAAATGAGTGACTGAGCACTACATGTGTATTTACTTAGACTGAGAAACTCGCGTTCGCATGTTAAAAAAAAAAAGAAAAATCCTGGCATTTGATCACAGAACGTGAAGAAGTACCGTCACCACTTTTTCTGTCATGCATCTACATGTTTTTTGTGAATGTATGATCAGAAAAACATCAAAGTAACAAACTGAAAATGCGTTTTCCTCCGCATTTTAGTCCGCATAGCGTGAGTAGCAAACTGAGCGAATGGAAAAAGACAAGCGTTCGCTAATCCTGTCATGCATCCACATTCCTTTGAGGGCTGGGTGGGGGTCTTACTCTGGGAGAGCGCACTTATACGATTGAAGTGCAGTATTGTGCACTGCCTCGTTGGCGCAGTAGGCAGCGCGTCAGTCTCATAATCTGAAGGTCGTGAGTTCGAGCCTCACACGGGGCACATTTTTTTTTCTTCCTTTAATCTTTTTTCTTTTTTTGTGCGGGTGTTTACCAAAGCAGCTCACCTCCTCCTGTTGCCATTTAAGTGAGTGAATGAGCTCAGGTCAAAGGCAAGTCTTTGAAGTGCTAAAAATAAAATGACATATTTCTCAGAAAATGAGGAGTTACTTTTCGGCTCTTCTGCGCAGGTTATCTTTTTGCTTTGAATCGTCAAGCCGTTGCGCTCATTCCCACAGCTGCGCGCAGTGCGATGCCATTACGCAACTGGTGTCATGTTTTTTTCTGCTTTTGTTACAACGGGGCATAATGGCATTTTCAAGGTTGTTTACTGTTACATCTTGACAGGGTGGCGACCGATCATAACGAGGACAACACCACGGCCATCCTGCGCGATTGGCTCGTCAAGGTCCAGAATCTTTACCATTATGTGGAGTGGAGGCCAAAGGAGGAGCCCAGGTTGGTTGCTTGCGTAAATTGCTTGCTGATCTTTTGAACCTTGAAGATTTGAAAGACGAGCTCTGGATGTCCGTTCCAGTCGCTACGAGGACGAAGAAAGTCCCAAACAGTGGCCGGACCCCCGTTACGACCACGTTATGAAGTTGCGGCAAGTTGCCCTGGAGTCAGCCCGTGAGATGTGGGCCGACTACTTCATGGTAGGTTCATGGTAAAATACTTTCCATGTCCAGCACAGATCTCAGCCTCCACGCTGGCGTATCTTTGTAGGCCAGCACTCGTCAGCGGATAAGTACAGGGACATTTTTTGGCACTGGAAATCAAATTGGAATTGGACCCTTTCATATTTGTCTGCCGCCTTTCACTTCTGGTGTGGTTCTTCTGCGACGTCTCCTCGCGGCGGCACAAAGATGAACCTCTTGTATGTTTCTATTTGTGCTCGCAAGCCGCGCCCACTCACTGCAGCTTGAGTTTGGGGTGTAATTTAGCCACGTGTAACATCCAGAAGCTTTTGCAGCTTTGTCGCGCTGCAAATGTTCTTGAGACTTGTTTATGACACAAGAGACGTTGGCCTCTGGTGTGGAAAAAAGTTTGCGCCTTTTGCCATCTGGTCTGCCGTAATTTAAGGCTATTTAGCCCTCATTTGGGGTCTGTTATTTCACATGACTGTGGTTATAAAGTAGCTATGCATTATTCTGCCCTCTAGTGGCCACACACCAGAAGGAGCCGCACTTTGAAAAATGGATGCCCTAACTTTTAAATTGTTGTGCAGGTGATGGACTGTGACAACGTGCTCACCAACCCAAACGTACTCTGGAATCTCATCAGCGAGAATAAGACGGTCATCGCCCCCATGCTGGATTCCCGTGCGGCCTATTCCAACTTCTGGTGCGGAATGACCAGTCAGGTGCTCGCGACGTTCTTGTTTTTGACGACGACAGCAATGCTGAGCGTCGACTGATGATCGTTTTTCTTCGTCAGGGCTACTACAAGCGCACGCCGGCCTACATGCCCGTGAGGAAGCGGATGCGAAAGGGCTGCTTTGCGGTGCCAATGGTGCACTCCACCTTCCTGATTGACCTTCGGAAGGAGGCGTCCAGGCAGCTGGCCTTTCACCCGCCGCACCCGGAGTACAACTGGGCCTTCGATGACATCATTGTCTTTGCCTACTCAGCTCGGATGGCAGGTGAAAGCAAAGTCCACGAAATACACGTTTAAAAAAAAAAAAAAAAAAAAAACATTATTTTAGTTGGGGGGGCACATCTGAACAAATTAGAATACGGTGGACGCCTGCTATTTGCAGCGGACCAGGCCAGTCTGCAAAAAAAAAAAAAAATAAAATAAATAAAATAATGATCTGGATTTTTTTAATTTTAATTTTTTTAACACCCTGTTAAACTTCCAATATGAATTTTCCACAAAACACGGCTCCTATAAAAAAAAAAAAATAATCAAAATCTTTAAAAAATTCTCTGACTTAACATTTCCCCTATTATTGTTAAATTGACAGTAAGTCTATTTTTAAGACTTTACATATTGAACACTCTAAATAGCCCATGTTGGGTTGTGAGTAAACAAAAATGGCCTGGTGGTTACGTCTGATTAGAGGTGGAAGCACCACATGCTGTGACATATACTGCCCATTTTAAGAGATTTTTTTAACCACTCTCCACGATTATTTTTTTCAGAACACAAAAAGGGCCTAAGTTAAACTTGCGCATCGCGGCTGCACCGTCTGCGTTCATTGTTTCACGCTAACTGTGCCATCCTTCGACAGACGTGCAGATGTTCGTGTGCAACCGAGAGACGTACGGCTACATCACCGTGCCGCTGCGCGCCCACAATACTTTGCAAGACGAGGCCGAGAGCTTTATGCATTGCCTGCTGGAGGTCAACGGTGAGTCGTGCGAAGTCTGCTGCGCTCGCTCGGCTCAAATGGCAACTAACCCGAGTTTTGTCTTTGTAGTCCGACATCCTCCGGTGTTGCCGTCCAAATATATTCCTGCTCCCTCCAAACAACCGGATAAAATGGGCTTTGATGAGGTAAGCAAGGACGGTTTTGTCTCTCATATATATTCTATATCCTCAGCAAAAAATGACTAATATCAACACATTTTTGTTGATGTAGCAGCACACTGCTCATTGAATTATCATAAAGCACAAATTGTTTCCTTATTAAAAGCAAATTACAAAATTTTTAAGGGACTGCAACGGATTCAGGTTGCGTTCATTTGAATGGAGAAAGTTGATTTCAGTGTTTTGAGTTGAGCCAATTCAACTTGTAAGTCAAGGAACTCTTTTATTATCTGTTGTGGTTGGGAATGTGCACGTGCAAGGAGGGCTTTTTTTGATGTGGCCAGGTGTTCATGATCAACCTCCGGAGGCGTACCGACCGCAGGGAGCGCATGCTGAGAGCTCTCTACGAGCAGGAGATTGACTGCAAGATCACCGAGGCTGTCGATGGAAAGTGAGTCCAATCCGTCACTTTTGTACCACCAAAAGTTGCGATACACCAAGAACATTATGAGACGTAACGAAAATTTACACAATAACTCCAATTGTAGAAATATTTTTGTTGAGAAAAATAAGATAAAAATGAAGTATAAATGAATGCTTACTGTAGTGACACTTTTTTTCCCCCTCGACCTTTTTTTTTTTGCACTGAAAAAATACTGCATATATTTAAATATTCAAATAACAATTTAAATATTTAAATAAATATTTTAATAACTATTTCAATATTTAAATAAATATTTAAATAACTATTTAAATATTTATATATTCAAATAAAATAAATAAATAAATAAAACTAAAATGTAACATTTTGGGAAATAATAAAAACTAACAAACCTGCTCTAAAAAATAATTAAAACTTGCTTGATTTAAAAATCAAGTCAGAACTAAATCAAAACTGATTACTGTATAATAAAAAAAAATCCCAAACCGTGCCTGCTATTCACTTTTACGACCTGCTGCGATAATGAAAATCGGTGAATCCCCAAAAGGTTTTTAATTCAATGCAACAAGATGGCGATAAAGCGTAAAAATGCTCCGATACTATCCACCGATACCACTTGACAAGCTTGATTGATATTTTCCAGGCGGGTTCCTTCATGCCTTCCTTTCATACCTTCCATCCTTTTTTGTCTTCCTTAAATCTTTCCTTAACTTCCTTCTTTCCCTCCTTCCTGGACCAAATTCATTTGAAAAGTGTATCGGCCTCTTTCCTCTGCTCTTGGTGTGCTTTGAAGGGCTTTGAATATGAGTGACGTTCACGCGATGGGCATCCACATGCTCCCCGGCTACAGCGACCCTTATCACGGCCGCCCGCTGACCAAAGGAGAGCTGGGATGCTTCCTTTCGCACTTCAACATCTGGAAAGAGGTCAGCAAGTCATGATTCGTGGACATTTTGAGTTGGAAAAGTGACTAACTGGACTGTAATTGCAATGAATGTTTGCGACAGATCGTAGAGCGCGGCCTGCTCACGTCTCTGGTGATCGAAGACGACCTGCGCTTCGAGGTCTTCTTCAAGCGCCGTCTCATGTACTTGATGAGCGACATCGAGGACGAAGGACTCGACTGGGATCTCATGTGAGCGTTATTTCATTTTTCCGATTCAAATCTGCTCTGTAACCGAACCGCGTCCTCGCTCGCTCGCTCGTGTTCCGCAGCTACATCGGCCGCAAGCGAATGCAGGTGGACCACTCGGAGAAAGCGGTGCCCAACGTCCACAACCTGGTGGAAGCCGATTATTCCTATTGGACTTTGGGTTACATGATCTCCTTGCAAGGAGCGGAGAAGCTGTTAAGAGCCGAGCCTTTAAAGAGGGTGCTGCCCGTCGATGAGTTTCTCCCCATCATGTACAATAAACATCCAGTGTAAGAGTTTTGAGCCTTATGTGAAAACAAAGCCCTTGCTCAATTTATCAGTTTGCTGACTTACAAAAAAAAAAACATTCATTTATTAGACGATGAAAGAGAAGCTAGATTAAAGTCTCTATATCATACAAACTTGATCTAGATAATTAAGAAAATTTGCGCTTGTTTGTTTACATTCAAACACAAGTGATGTCATGCACATTCTGCTCTAGTTGATTGATTGATGATTTTTTATAATTCAGTTTTATACATACTTGAATGGAACTGATGAACGAATGAATGTGTGTTAGAAAACTGCAGTTGTTTGTTTACATTCAAACACAAGTGATATCCTCGTGCACATTCTGATCTAGTTGATTGATGGATGTTTTTTTTTTTAATATGTTCAATAAAAAAAATTGTCAATCAACTAGATCAGAATGTGCATGACATCGCTTGTGTTTGAATGTAAACAAACAACTGCAATTTTCTAACACCCTTGAATTAGTTTGTCAGTTCCATCGGCGTTGAATACATTTTACTGTAAGTGAGCAACTGCCAGAGGATTTATTTTGTTTATTTTCATCCTCAGATCCGATTACATGGAGCAGTTCGAGACGCGCGACCTGAAAGCCTTCTCGGCCGAGCCCCTCCTGGTGTACCCCACCCACTACACGGGCGACTCGGGCTACATCAGCGACACGGAGACGTCCACCGTGTGGGACAACGACAAAATCCGCACCGACTGGGACCGAGGGCGCTCGGGCAAAACTCACCAGCAGGGCCAGCTCAGCACCGAGGCGCAAAACTCGGACGTGCTGCAGTCGCCGTTGGACAGCACGGCGCGGGACGAGCTGTGAGACAATCTCTGTCCGGGGGGGGAAAAAAAGTACCCTTTTTGTTTTGACATTTGACACTTTATGCTTTGGCATCACAGTGGATGGATGTAAAAGAAACAAAAACAAAAAATGTTGAACGTGTTCCGTCATGCTCATGGAAAAGGCACTAGACTTGCCACACGGGATGGCATTTGCAGTACCCGGCGTGTGTCTGTCATACAGAAAACAAATCTTTTTTGTTGTCCTACGGTGATGTTACACCGTGAATCAGGAATTTCAGTCTCGTAACGTGCTTGACATTGTCTTGCTCTCTGGCCAAACAGAAACATTCCTTCCGCGAGAATCAAAGCAATTGCTCCCAAATATGCTGTCTTCCTGTGATGAGCATCACATGACGCTTTGTAAGTAAACGCCTGCTTTGTTTTTGAGACAATATTTCGCAACGGGTGAGTGTTAGGGACACACTAATGAGAGGGGGGGAAAAATTCGCATTCGGTGTTAAAAAAAACAAAATGGTTGTACTGGTATTAGAAAAAAAAATCCAAAAATTCTGAAAAAAAAATGCATATACAAAAGTGTTTAGCTGGTCAAGAAAAGAAACTGCCGGCTGACATCATATCTCATCACAGCAAGTCTTTTGCAATTTGCGCGTCGCCACATCAGCTCGCTGTCGACGAGACGAGCCGCCCGCCAGCAAAGCATTTGCAGATGCGCGTCAAACGCATCCGAACACGCGCGCACACGCAAATGTCATGAATCTCGCGATGAAGCTCTCGCCGTTGGCTTGATTGAAGGCTCCTGAAATTAGACGCGATGTAACATTCTTACCATGTGACTCTTTCGCCGGATTATCACGGAATGTTAAATGCTTTCTAAGGATGATGCGAGCGCCGCTTTGATTTTGTTTTTTTTGTTTTTTACTTTAACCAATGACAAGACAAAACAAACTATCTTTCAGAGCCAACGTGCATTTTATGTCCGTCTGCGTCGCGTTGACGTTACTCGTGTGTAATTATCCTCCGAGAGCGGCAGCGTGCCGACTGCCAACGGGATGTCGAGAGATCCGTTGGACGTTTGCTAAGTTCGTTCATTAAAAGGCACACACAAACTGCGTTGGTGGCCCAAGTAGCCACAATGACTAAGGACCGGAGTATCGTACTTTTTTTTTTTTTTTTTAAACTAAGGAGAGGACATCTTTTTTTTTTCTTGTTTTGAAAAGGCTAAGTAAAATAAAAATGTTTATTTATCTAAGTTTTTTTTTATTTCACTTAGCCAATTTTTCTTAATTTTTCCTCTGCCAACCTGATCAAAATTTTTCTTTTTTTGTAAAGGTCAGTAAAAGTACTTTTTTCTTGATTTTTTTTCTTGATTTTCTTTACAAAGTTGAGTTAAAAAAAAGGACAATTTTTTCTACTAACATGATTACATTTTGACAAAGATATTTTTTCCCTTTTATTTATTTGACTTAGTTGAATAAATTTTCCTTAATTCTTTGACAAAGCTGAGTCATGCGTTTGCTATTTTATGAAGACATTTGTCTTCGTTTTTTTAACACTGATTTTTAACACTCTTCATTTGTTTAACTTAGTTATGCACATTTTCCTTTTTTTTCTTTGACTGAGCTGAGTTCGTTTTTCTTAAATTTTGTTTTACCAAACTAAGTTTTCTTTCCTTATTCTCTCGAATAAGAGGTGTTTTTTTTTTCTTTTTGATTGCAATGAGTTCATTTTGCTTTATTTCTTTGACTTTATTCCTAAACTGACTGTTTTTCTTATTTTTCTATCTTGAGTTAATTTTTAATGAAACAAGTTAATTTTTTACAATTTCTTAATAGAAATTATATTTTATTTTTACTAAGCCTTGTCCATATTGTTCCTTTTCTTACATATTTGAGTATATTCGATACTTGCTTTTACTTTTTTTTTTTTTTAAGGAAGCAATGTGAGTGCCTTGGTGGGGAACGTCTGGCTATATATTGTCGATATTCCTCCAAAGCATTCAATCATCCCACTTTGCAATTCCATCCTCGTCATCAATATTCCCGAGACCCTCAATTTCACCGCATGTCTGTCAAGCGTTTGGCCACCACAGATGACAATAAAACTTGAATTTGGGCAGATTTTGTTTCATTTCATCTCTCTCACAATTTCTTTGCATAGGCGTGGCCTATCGTGGCACTTCCTCTTCCTAACAGGCCGACCTTGTCGTCTCTGCTACGAGGCGAGGACGATGCAGTCGGCGGCCGTCTCGGACCCGACGTGCCTGCGATTCATTTCGGTTCGACTTTCCACCCCCCCCCCCCCGATGGTCATGTGACGTGTGCGTGGCCTTGAGGCTTGAGATCAACCTGCGAAGATGGAAGAGGATCAGGAACCGGGTCAGGAGCCCCCTCGGGTCGCAGGTGAGCGGAATGATATTTTTCAAATTGAATGCAAACTATGAATTTGATGACGGACGGATTTTGATCCCGTGTGGAATAATATTCTTGCTTTGTTGTTTTCGCTTTGTGCAACATCCTCTTTGTCAAAGCTGGACTGACTTCCTTAAAATATTTTTGGGGCCGAGTTGATGCTGTTTAATGGATTCTTTTGAGCTGTTAGGGGTGATCGAAACAGCAATTGTCAAAATACTTGCGCTGTTTCTGTCAGAATTATGCTAATCTGTGATTTTAATTATTAAAGCGCAGATCCTTATTTTTTATTTTTTTTAGCTAATCAATCGGCTTATCGGGGCATCATCATGTCCGAAAACTCGCAAATGTTGATACGAGCGTGTATCCTGATAAAAAATAATTTTAAGGGTACCTGACACGAATGTCAAAAACTGACTCAGTAGCGCCCCCCTTAGGAAGTTGAAAAAATGAACACAATTTCACCAATAAACGCAAAATTGGGTGGACATGTCTTCCGTAACAGGACGCACAAAAAAGTCTCAAGGAATTCATGCCCGCAATTGAACTTGTGTTTTTTTTTTGTTTTTTTTAAATCTGTGCTTTCGTACGATCAACAGGACTAAATATACGACACGGATGTGAAATACACGAAGCCATTTTGTGAGCAATTGCGCAATCTGGGGTGAGCTCGACTAATTTTTTTTTTTTTTTCAGTGAAAGAGAGTGTGAATGCAGAACTGTGTCAGTGCACCAACTGCAAACAGGATGTGGTTAGCCCACGAGATGTGTGTCTCGTCCTTGTTTGTCGCGCCTGTTAAACGTTAAAATGATCAGATTAAATCAGATTTTTGTCAGTGCATGCCCGTTTTTTTTATTTTTTTTTTTGGGGACGACTACGTTGGCCTGCAAGAGAAGGTCATGCTTTTTGGAGCTCTTTGTTGGTTTTAGAGATTTTTTTTTTCGCTGTAATAATTATGTGGTTTGAACTACAGTGAGCACATTTCTGCTATTTGAAAGGAAGTTGTAGCTCTCCATGTACAGAATGCGTAATCTCACACCTAACAGAAGACGAAAAACATAACTAGTGCAACACCCTCTTCTTTTTTTTTTTCTTCTCTTAACCTTTCAGTTTTTCATTTCAGACGTTAAAGTGTCACCGAAATGTGAAACCAAGCGTTACAGCGAGATCTTCAGAGACTTTGACAACCTCGAGTTATCTTTCATCCCCATGTAAGTGTTTGTTTGTCATATGCGGTACATATTGTGAAGTACAGCGGTTATAAAAAGTTTACACACCCTTGTTCAAATGCCACATTCCCCCCCCCCCCCAAAAAAAAAATTCCCACCATTAATGTGACCTACTACCTGAACAACTCTGAGTTGTAAGTGGGTGTGCACACTTTTGCAATTAAGATAAATTTCTGTATTTTTTTTAAAAAGATTTATTGTGTGTTATTTTTTTTTTCATTTGAGTCAAACAGTTTCTATTAATGGTGGAAAAAACTTTTCACCATTACAGACTGTCTGTAATATTTTGGCACCTTCGTTGAGCTCCATACGTCGACTTGTATGAATATGAATGTGGATTTTTATTTTTTATTTTATCTTCCGTTCAGTGACAAGGACGATCTGCTGTCCGACACTTTCAAGTGCAGCACCGGAGAGGAAACGGAACTTGCAGAGCAGCACGAACCACCTGTAAGTGCTCCTCACTGTGACCAATAAATGAACGTAGATTTGCATATTCACAATTTTTTTTTCTGTTTTTGCTCATGCAAAACGTATATTAAATTTTTTTATTTTTTTTTCCACATTTAAATGTCCATCAATTCTACTCCGATTTTCTCTAGTCTCTATCCTCCTCGTTTAGCAGCGTTCGCCCGTGCAGTGCTTCTAATTTCCATTTCTACAACTACTTGTATTTATTTCGATTTTCTTCGTAGGAAAGCTGTGTCACCGTTGAAGGTGATGGAAACTCATCAGGTAAGGCTCCTTTATGATTTTTTTGTTTCTGTTATGAGAAGTGGGTTCGCATTAAATACCCCCCCCCCAAAAAAAAAACCTCCTCCTGTTTTTCTGTTTGATCTTTTCCTGTTGCTGGTTTTCTTACAGTCGCTTGCCTTGAGTTGTAATTGCCGTGCAGTAACGAGATTAGGACCAAGATTAAGCAGGAGGCAGCTGGCCTCCTTTGCCCGGCGAGGTGTTGGAAGGCCTAGAAAAGCGACGGTTCCGTTGACGCATTTTGGCCGCAAACGCAGATCAGAGCGTGGCAGGAGACGCGTCGAAAATTAGAAGGTGGCGAGCGCGTGACACCATTTATCTCCAAACCGCGTTTCACTGCTGAGCTTCTTTTTGTGGTCAACTTCTGGTTCCGTTTTTGAATCCGTCTGCGCCGCGGACAGCTGTTCCCTTTCAAGTGTGTTTTCGCCACTGCTGTTTGCTCTGTCAAAATGGAATCGATGACATTTTCCTCTGGGTTTCGTCTTGCGGACGCGTGTGACATCATTTCGTCATGTTGTGCTTGTTGCCGCTTCGCTTGTTAAATTAAAAATACGAATAAATGAAGAAACTTTGAGTCGACAGAAGTTGAGCGGCGACCTCTTCGGCATGTTTGACCGAGCACTACGAAAATTAAGAGGCACGTGGAGCACCTCGAGTATCTCGGTTGCCAAACTACGGCCCGGGGGCCACATGCGGCCCGTTAAATGTTTTAAACCGGTCCGCCGAACTTGAAAAAAAATGAAATGAATAAACCTTGTTAATTTTTATTTTCTAAATGCGGACATAAATATTGTTGGAATGCCTTTGTTCACTTTTATTTAAAATTAAATGTATTTTCTTTAACTCTAGCAGCTTTTTGTGTGTTCTCCGCTCCCATTGGTCGGGATTAATGACCCATCAGCCCTTTTAACACCCTCTCCAAATTGTTACTGGGCAGGTGGCCAACCAGAAAAGCTCGTCACTGCCCGCAATCCGAGTTCACTTGAGTTAATCCTCCCCTTTGCCCACAGTTCGGACGCAGCACAATCTACTCGGATATGCATCTCGAAACCAGACTAAGGCTGAGTGAGCATTTTTTTTTTTTTTTTGTGGACTTGTTTGGACCTCTAACTGGATTCCGTCCGTGTGTTTGGAGGTCAGGAGGCCGTGTGATTGTCCTTCGCATTGTGTGAATCGCTGAGGAAGAACCACAAGGAGTGGTGGGAGGGAGGGGGGATTAGGAGTGAGAGGGGGGCGGTTGCCGCGTCAACGCCCCCTCCGCCTATTTTCAAAAACAAACCCTCATTTGTGTCATCTGCCTCATGCAAAGCGCAGCGTAGTGACCCCTTCTGGAAACTATGACCGGCTTCCCCGAGTGGAGGTCCTCCAATCTGACGAGTGGGCTTCACTGACACGAGCGAGTGTTTTTTTTTTTTTTTTTTTTTGGGGCTTGATGCTGATGTACTCCTTCTCAGCCCACGAGGCCGACCTGGCGCTGTGCCGCTGCGAGGACGGCGTGGAGACGGCCCTGCAGTACGCCAAGATGTGGTGCCGCTACGCCAAAGACCTCCTGGCCTGGATGGAGAAGAAGATCAGCTTGGGTGAGCGCACTTTTTCAACACAGGAGAGCGAAATGGACTTGTTAAGCCTAAATTTAAAAAAAAAAATATCATCAAATATCGTATGGACTCTTTCAAAACATATGAATGACAGTTAAATGTGCGCAATTATTCTTTGTAGAGGATAAATAATATATTCCTCGGATAGTTGTTATATTATCTGCACATGTGCTTTTCCGCCCCTGGGCATCGAATATCCGTTTATTTTGTAACACCACAAAATTTTCTATGACTTGTTACCATTTTGTGTCGGCATTAAATTTTCAAACTTGAAGGTAAAGTTTTTCTAATAATAAACAACGTGAAAGAATTGTTCACGCTCTCCTCAAATACTGCTCGCTTTCAGGTGTTAAATTCACTGCTGACTGACTTGAGCTCACTTTTTTGCTTGCAATTTAAAAAATAAATACATAATAAAGCTCGTATCTCAAAAAGCATGTAGCATTCTTACGTCAAGTTTGAATCGAGCTAGTTCTAAATGGATCGAGCTAGCTTGGAACCCGCTCACTTGGATGCCGTCAGATTGTGGCCCGGCAACAGAGAACCGAATGAGAAAATTTTTATTTTTATTTTTATTTATATCTCAAGTTGAAGTGACGGCTGGATGCTCCTCACGCAAAAAGGATTAGCGAGGGAAGATTAGCAGACTGGAGCAGGCTTGTGAGAGACGGCACGCTGCCTTTGGAGAACAAACACAAAAAGCATGTCGAGTGGGCACATTTTAAAAAGACATTTTGGAGCCGATCCATTTTCATTTCTTTCCTGCTTCTGTATCTTTTTCTTAATTTTCATTTTAATCTTTTTTTTAAATTGTTTTTAGTCCGACTGTCCATGAGTTGTATCATGTCCCACGCTGTTATAAGTCATTAAATGCAACTCATCTCAACTTTCCGCCATTTTTGGACAGAACAAGAATTTGCCAAAAATGTCACGAAGACATCTGAAGCCGCCTTGACCAGTTTGGCAGCACAGGTAGACGCTTTTTTTTTTTTTTTTTTTTTTTATGACGGTTTTGTTTGAAACATTTTCCTTCTTGCCGCACGTAGGAAGCGATTCCGCTGCAGTACATCTACACCATGGCTCTGGATCAAGACCTGAAGAACAGTTTGAACGCTCGCAAGACGTCGGAGCTGGTGCAAACGCGCTGTTATCAGGTGAAACCCGACTTGGGCCACATCTCGCCAAGGTTCCGGCGGTGCAAAGTTGGTAATCCGCTATCTCCTGTCTTCAAAGGCCTTGGCTGCCAAGCGGAATGAGATTGATAAGTGGCGGCGGGAATTTAAGGAGCAGTGGGTGAAGGAGCAGAGGAAGATGGTAAATGAATTAGGACGACTTCCGAGTTTGGCAAGAGAAGTCGGTCAAACATTTGAGCAATGCGTCACGACATCGGGCGACTTCGCGGTGTGATTTGGGATTGTGTGACCCTGATGACAGACATGCAGTTATTTATTTATTTATTTATTTTTATTTTTAGATTAAACAGATAAAAAAAATAATATATATTGAAATTTTGATCCGTAACCCTGACCGACATTCCAATCCCGAAACCGGTTAGTCACTGAGCCAATCAGCCGCCACCGATGTTTTCTAAGATTGTTATTTTAAATTGACTTCAACTTGAATATTCTACAAAAAAAAAAATTTCTAAAATAGCAACCAGCGTCAACTCAATCGTGCTCAAGAGAACACTTAACACATTTTTACATTTTTTTAAAAAAAAACTTTTTTGCAATTTTTTTTGCGATGTAATTGAAGTAAACCTTTCTAGATGAATTGTTTGCTCGGATTCCAAATCTGTTATTTTTCTATTGGACATCAGATTTGTCATAATAATAATAATAATAAAAATAATAATAATATGTAATATAATATTATTCACTACATTTTTTAAATATTTTTGCCGTTGTTATAAATGACAACAAATGGTAAAAGCTGTTATAGATCAAAGGTAAAAACCAAAAATAATGAAAAAATCTCCATAATCTGACGTCAAAATAGGTCCAGGGACACACAGCCATCTCTGTTTAATATTTGCAGTTGTCCGGCATAATTAACCAAACCTTGGTTAAAAGTAACTCAGCCTGCTTGAAATTTGCAGCTATTGAAAAATTGGCTCAGCATTTTTTTTTATACTTCTCTTTTCAGAATGAAGCGGTGACGGCTCTAAAAAAGTCCCGTCAGCAATACTTGCAGCGTTGCGACGAGCTGGAGAAGGCCAAAGCTGTCACGGCTAAAACCGCGGACGACCCGAGCGGCATCAAAACTCTGGACAAGAGGAGGAAGTCCAAAGATGAAGCCCAGTCGAAGGCAAGCGCTGTCCTCCTGAAATAAAAAAAAAAAAAAAAAACATTTTCAAATGGTGATCTTTACCTTCATCTATAGTCTCTTGTCTGCAAAGGTGTCGGAATCCGAGCTCTTCTACAAACAATGCGTGCGAGACGCCAAAATCCACCAGGATGAACTCGTCAAAGTCAAAGAGCGAATTATCTCTCACACCCGCAAGCTCATCTGCCAAGGCGACACGGTGCTCAAGCAGGTCGGTGCGAGCAAGTCCGTGGAAACGCGTCGTCAAGGCGTCCAACGCGCTCTCCGTGCGTCCGCCAGGTCACCGTCAACATGTTCTACTACCAGCGGCAGCAGACCGAGCCGGTTGCTCTGGGCTATCACAACCTGGAGCTAACGTGCCGCTCGCTGGAGCCCGGCGAGCCCTACTTGATGTACGTACGCAGCCGGCGGCGACGGGAGACACCTCTGCAGGTCTTCTCCTTCCAGGAATATGTGCCTCAGGGAAGACGGTAAGGAACAGAGCAGCCCTCCTTCAATACTCGTCGATTTCCGTATTTTATGGACGATAAGCCGCTACTTTTTTCTTAGATTTTGAACCGTGCGGCTAATACAACGGTGCAGCTTTTCTTTCACCACTAGGGGCGCCCTATAGTTCAGAAAATATGCGGAATAAATCTCCATTTATTTATTTATTTTTTTTATTTTTTCAAAAAAAGTTGCTGCTGCTTATAGTCCGCAAAAGCTCACGTTCAATTTTGGAGAACCACGATATGCTCCAACGTGTCTTAGGTACAAACGGAAAACCAGCAACCCGCTCAGCTCCCTGCAGGACTCCTCACCTCACACCGACGACAGTTCCGCCAGACAACCCGGTGACTCCAGTAAGTCTCCATTTCAACCATTAACATCACCTCGCCTCCATTTCGAATGGCGAGTTCGTCATCCACGTTTCTGCTGCTTGCCAGGGAGATTTGGCTTCAGCGACAGTGAGAGTGTCGGCGGCAGTTTGGAATCTCTGTCCAGCCCTGGTAATCGCCACTTTGCGTGACGGCGTTTCATTTCGACTCCGACTGAAACGTAAAAACGTGACCGAAGAGTTTTCTTTTGTGTTTTGATGGAATTGTGGCAGCTTACTGTCACCGGAGGGCTCACAGAACGTACAACTTGCTCGCAGATGACATGGATGACCGCGATGTGGCGTCTGAATCGGGTTTGTGACCTCGCCTGGAAAAAAAAAAAAAAGATGACGGCTCGATGATACGGAGAGTTTTATCTTTCATTTTTCTCTAGAGTGCCTCGACGGCCAGCAGGTGAAAGTCCGCAACCCGTCGCGGGCGGCGCTAACTCACCGACTCCAAAAATTGAAGAGCAAGATGGTGAAATGCAAGCAGTGCGACAACTACATTTACGTCAACGGCGTGGAATGCCAGGAGGTGCGCGTCTCTTTTCGCGTCCGTCGCAAATAAGCAGACTGCCGCTTGCTTTCATTTCACATTCCTTTCTGCCTCCCTCAGTGCGGCCTGGGTTTGCACAGGAAGTGCATGGAGGTGTGTCAGGTGGAGTGCGACAACAACAAAGGCACCGTGTTTGGCGTCCCCTTGTCTGTCTTGCTGCGGCACGCGCCGGACGACGTCCCGTTTGTGGTGCGACGCTGCACCGCCGAGATCGAGAGTCGTGCGCTCTGCTTGCAGGTATTGTTTTTTTTTTTCGCAATTTAAAACAGTTCCCGAGTGACAGCAAATTAGCAACCCTCAAATGAGTTGTATGAGTTGTGACGCTACCAGTGGCTAAATGAACGGCAGAAAAACTAAAATGAATTTTCCAATCGGTTATCTAACCCAAACCTTTTGATTGGCGTGCCACGATGGGTTCTAAAATTTGACGGAAGGGCCGGACCAGGAGAAGATGGATGGTGTGTTTTGGTCACCTCACCTCATCGGAGAAAAAAAATACATTTAATTCTAAATGAAAGTGAACAAAAACATTACAACAAAATATCTTAATATTTAGAAAATAAAACATTAAAAAGGTTTATTCGTGAATTTTTTTTCAAGTTCGGCGGGCCGGATTAAAACGTTTAACGGGCCGCATGTGGCCCCCGGGCCGCGGTTTGCACACGGCCGATAACCTTTCCCTGGAAGGTCCCATTAGTCGTATTTGTCTTTCATGAACTGTTTTATTTTCCCACTGAGGGGGTGTATCGAGTGAGCGGGTCCAAACCTCGCGTCCAGAAGCTGTGCCGGGCCTTAGAGGAGCTCAAAGAGGACGTGGACCTCTCGGAGGTGTCGCCGCACGACATCACCGGCATCCTCAAGCACTTCTTCAAGGAGGTACGACGGACCCCCGCACGTCAGCGGGAACAACTTTGTTTTTTCCCTCCCTTCTGATTCTTGGTTTTGCCGATTAGCTTCCGGAGCCCCTGATGACGTTTGAGCTGTACAACGACTTCCTCGCCGCGGGGAGGAACATCCAAGACGTGGGCAGGTGGCAATCGACGCAAGACACTAACGAGTTGATGGACCTCGTTTGTCACCTACAGCGGCTCCTGCGAAAACTCCCGCTCTGCCGTTACAACACTTTGCAGCACCTCATACGACATTTGCATAAGTAAGTTTGATTTGAAAGGAGAAATGGATCCCGTCACTTGGAATGTTCGCATATCTTTTATTGTCTAAAACTATAAAAATGTTTTTTCTCGTTAATAAAATGCCGAAACGGCAACGAAATGCGCATTGTTACAATGAGACACATGCATTCCTGCAGGGTCTCCAGAAACCACGAGAACAAAATGTCTTCCAACAATTTGGGCATCGTCTTCGGTCCGACTCTCCTGCGCACCCCGGTGTGCACGGAACAGCCCGCCGTGGCCCTGCAGGAAAACATCTTGCAGGCTTCGCTCGTGGACTTCCTCATCTCGCACCACGACAAGGTCTTTGCTCTCCAGCAGCGAGCCAGGTCGCCCACCCCCCCTCCGGCCCCCACGGGTCCGCTTCCCGAGACCCCTCCCAGACAAAGTTGCCCTCAAGGTGGCGACTTCGACACCCGTCCGGAACAAGGAACATCTTCCAGGGAGCGACCTTACTCACTAGAAGTAAGTTGCGCTGTTTTTTCGCTCGATTTTTTTATATTTTCCGTTCAAGGCTCACTTTGATGCAGAGTTTCGAAACCTGATTAGGCGAGCCGCTGTTTTTTAAGAGTCTTTATTGTTGTTTCATTTCTTTTGCTTCAAACTTGAAATTTTTCCACTAAGACAGTGCTTCTCAATTAATTTTTGTTACGCCCCCCCAGCTAGAAGAAAACAATTCAAACTGTTAATAATTGCCGTGCACAAGGAGAGCGCCACTGCCACCTACTGGAGTGGATGTGCAATTACACTTTATTGCAATATGGCGGGGAAAAAAGCTTATTCCCCAGGGTCACACACGCTCCCCTCAGCATCGCACCACGCCCCCCCCCCGCCCTACTATTTGAGAAGCACTGCACTCAGCTGAGATGTAGTCACAAGTATTTGGACGTCAATGAAAAAAAATATAAACACAAATATATTTTGCTCAAGCAAATTTTAGTTAGACAAATCAAATCCAACGTCCTCCTGGCGCGCCACTCAACTTGTCATCCCAACAGAGTGAAAGAATGAAGAGAGAGTCGAGCGAGGGTTATATATCTGACAAGTCGTCCTCCAATGAGGCAGTGGACAAGCTCAGCCCCGAAGCCAATGACGGAGCAGGTAGGCGGGACTAGAGCCGTAGAAATGAGACGAGGATCGTTGTGCCGTGGTCCATTTTCAAGTCCTCTCGGTGGTTTGCTCCTGCCGACTAGCGTTTTAGTTCCCTTTTTTTTTTCTGACTTTTTCCTTCCTTGTTCACGTGTTTCTGTTCGAGTGCGTTCAACTTTTGATTTTCCACTTTGGCGCTCTGTTGCAAACACGCTTCAACTTTGTTCGTCAAGTAAAAATATGCACACGTACTGTTTAAAAGTCGCAAGTCTAGACCATGACTTGGGTAAAATTTCCACTTTTTCTCCCGTAGCCCCAAAATATGAATATGAATGTTAACTTCATTGAATAAAAATGTGTTTTTTTTTTTTTTTTTTCCCCTTCCTGGTGTCTCAGTCCTGGCTTTGAGCGGAGCCCTGAGCGAGACGCATCACGACCCAATGTGGGACTTTGTCTTAGAAAAGCCGCACTACCGCTTCACCCGGCAGCCCGTCAAGTACCACCGCCATCACAACCCGAGAAGCCGAGCGTCCGGCCAGAGCTGCGACGCCGAGCGGCCCGCCATGCCTTCCGCGGACCCTCCGGAAAGCGCGGACAGCAGTCGCAGTTCCTCGCCGGAGCGAGCCACGCACGAACGTCCGCGCAGTTTGTTGGACGCCGTCCGCCCGCCTCACCGGGCCGGCGGTGCCGCGGAGGACGGGCCTCCTCTGAGCCCGCGGGATGTCGTGCAGTACATGCTCGGACTGGAGCCGGCGGCCGACTTCAACGGGAACGGCGGCGGTCTTGGAGCGCAGAGGAAAGCGTTGTGTCACTCTCCGAGGGCGCTTCCTGCCGAGCACCACTTTGCCTCGCCCGCGCAGAAGATTCTGTCCGGTCTCAAGCTGAGGCGCAGCCAATCAGGCAGGGAGGAACAACTTTTTGTGTGAGGAACAAAATCATATGGATTTAGGCGCCATTGACGACTTGAATGTTACTACAAATGCAGCCTGCTACTTTTACAGTTTTGTCAAAGGGGGGCAGTACTACTCTCCGATCCTTCACAATCATCTCGTTTGAACGTCGAGGGATTAAAATGGACTGGAGTAGACACAAAACCATAATCAAATGAAATTCACCCCGCCCCCTTTCAGATTCAAGTCAACCAAGCCCAATTTATGGGATGCGTTGAAAAGATTATCCCGAGTGACTATCCTGTGGTGTGTGATGTGTCAACTGGGTTTCTCTTCCGTCTGCTCAAAATCAACAAATGTTGATTACTTTCTGGCTTGGTGTTCAAGTGACTCCCCATTTCTCACACCTACGCGCCACTGGATTGTCAGATTTTTTTTAAATCACCCTGAATGATTAAATGTTTTCTCCTCCCAGCACTTCTCTCTCTTTACAGAATTAAAAATACATATTTTGTTGAATCGTCTTTATTGTCTTTCTGGACTTGTCAAGTGCAAGAAAACGTCTCTTTTGTGATTTTTTTTGCACTTCCCCTGTTTCCACACAAGGGGGCGTTGTTCTCTCACTTCACCGGGTCGCCTGCCTAAAATGCCCCAAAAAATTGGATACTATGAATGGCAAGCGTTACGATTTTTGCACCATCATCGATGTTTCCATAGATTTTGTGTTTTTTTATTAATTTCAAATTGCAATGTTGTAATATATCGCAAGTTGTGGGAAAATATCGACGTTTACAGCACTAAAAGAGTTGACTCCCCATCCCAAACCCTTCAAACATCCTAAAGTGCTTCATCAATCGATTCCATGTCTCCCACCTTGCCTTCCCTCCCTCTCCTTGCAATCCATCCACATCCATCCCTCCCTCTGTCTGCAGGCATGCTCACCCCCTTTTTTTCTCCCCCCCCCATCGCACAAACAGCAGAGGAGAGTCGGCTGGGCTGCTAGACAAGAAGAAAGAGGAGGAGAGACAATAGCCTGTCTGCAGCGTGGAGTGTCGTCATGGATTTTTAGTTAGGCGAGACACGGCAAGGCAGGCACGGCGAGTGCGCAGGTGGAAGCGGTCCGTGAACGCATCAGGAAGTTGCTATTGTCTTTTTCATGTTGCCCACCGAGATACCTGGAGTGTGTTTCACCTCAAGGTAAGACAGCATCCGTGCAACAGGGCGGAACATTTTTATTCTTTTTTTTTAAACTAGATTCTACGCCACAATTTGCTGCTAAAAACACGCAAGACGCACTCGAATGTGCATTTTCAGGCAGCTTTAATTGTTTTAAATGTTCTTTCCACTTTTATTTTAATCTACAATCATTTTTTTTCTTTCCTGAAATGTTTCTCTTGTAAATTATTTGATAATTTTGTATTTTCTTTTCATAACAGCTGCTGGTTATTTTTTTCTTTTTTTGTGGCAACATGCAATTATCAGTGCATAACATTAATGTTCCCCTCGTGTACTTTTTTTTTTCATTTCTCCCCCCCTCCAGCTAGTCATAAAGCCAAATCAGATTACGGTTGAATTTCCATAATTCATTTATTTTATCATCTTTTATTGTTTCTTTAGATAATGTGGCAATTAGCCGGGCAATTATCAGCCAGTATCTAATAATGACGATCTTGAAATATTTATCTCATGTCAATAATGAGGCAAAAATCAAAATGGATGTTGAGTATGATTTGATTACAGGCCGTGGATTTGACGGACATTGTGTCATTAAAGACGGTCACACACTTATTTAGATTTTTATTATTTTGCACTAGTGAGAATAAAGCTGGTGTCATTAAATATGTTTCAATTTTTATATTTAGAATAAATGATAAGACTATGATTGAAGTTCATTCAAGGATTTAAAATAATGAAAGAAAAAATATCCAAAATAATGCCACGAAAAATTATTATTTTTCAAAATGATCTTCTTTAATTAGGCGCGTGTGTGTGATATAAAAAAGGCGCACAATTAATTTTGTATTGTTACTCCTGAATCAAATATATGCCTTTTTATATTTGAATATTTGCGACGATGAATTGCATGTTTTTGCACGATATCGTCAAACACAGTTTTTACGTCGTGTATTTTAATTTCCTCCTCGGAGGATCAAGCTCATCATTAATGTTGTAGCTGTGCGTTACATTTCGCATTTCTGCTCATATCTCAGTCATTTACTTTTAATACCCCCCCAAAAAATAATAATATTTGGAATGAAAAACGATGTGCATGTTTTTTTTCTTCTTCAATTTCGTGCACAGCGACCACACTGAGGCAAGGAGAGAAGGCATGAAAACGGAGGAGAGCCAACAGTCGTGTCTGCAGCAGCCTCCATCTTCAACACCTTTTATTGGTGAGTGACTGACTGACACCGACGAGCATTCAAATCGATACAGAAATTGATAAATGAACGAATAATATCTAAGACTCGTCTGAAAAAAAAGGCCCACAACTAAAAACCTTTACTTATAATTCGCTTGGTTGGGCCTTTTTTCTATGCACTGCTTCCACAACACTAAAATATCACGTGGCTTTAAATACACAATAATAATAAACCTTAATGTAATGATACTCTATTGAAGTATATTAAATAAATAGCAAACAGCTGGCATTCCAACTAAGACCTATCAGGGAGACGAAAAACGTTACAAATAAAAAAAATACAATCAAACAAACGAATATAAATGCTGGATGTACGTATAAAACAAAAATGAGAAAAAATCAAGAATTAAATGGAATCATGTGTTATGAAATATGTTCATGATAACTGCAATCTAATTATTCTGTTAGATTATAATATGGGCCCTATTGTCATATATTATTGATATGTAGAAATAAAAATAGACACAAGTAAAACTGCCTCACTATTGACGACTGAATATAATATTCTGCTTACCTTATTTAACCATTCAAAGTAACACAATCACTCGAAATAAATGTTAATGTTGAATAGTTGGTTTATTCATATTTTTACAGTCTTGATATATGCAATAAAAAATAAACGCAAGCTACAAGAAGTGTGTCAATTTTCAAAACATCCACACGACAAAATGGTTACATTATTTTTTAATGTGTTCAACAAAAACTAAGTTCACATTAATATACTACTACTGAAGCATGTTTCTAATATTTTGCATGTTGCATATTTTGTGCTGCTAAATAACCAGTATATTAAAAACACTTCTCAGTTCAAACTGCAACCACAATATTTAGATTTTTTTTTTAATATAGAGAGAGCTCTTGCCGCTAATGTACTCGTTTGTATAATACTGTACAGGTGTCCTCGTTTCATTTCCAGTGTTCAAGTCACGGCTTGTGCTTAAATCCAAATATTGACTGTAATTATGAATTTTTATGGAGCGCAGCGCCTTCCGATTTTCGCACAAATTCAAAACCGTCGTAGGGACGGGGCTCCGTCGTAAATCAGATGAGACCATTATCTTGGGAATTTTTGTGATGGGATTTCAAACTTATTACAACCATTTTTAATTTGATTGTGTTTTCCTGAAAATATTAACTATAAATTTGACATTACTGCTGCGTGAGATTCACGTTCCGGTTTACGAACAACATCGTGTTCGTACAAATTAAATTTCATCATACTTGGGCTGGTTCGTTGCTCACCGTCGTATGTCGGGACCGTCGTAGGACTCAGTATCGTATGCGAAATGAAGCACTTTTATCATGGGATTGATTGTAATTTTTTTTTTCTTGGCTCCGGGTGGGCCTTGGTCCCCTCGCGACCCCCACGCAGGTCCGGACTACTCGGCTGGAGGCGGCGAGGTGTGCGCGGGCTGCTCGTCCCCGATCGCCGACCGCTTCCTGCTGCGCGTCAACGAGCGCTCGTGGCACGAGTCGTGCGTCAAGTGCACAGTGTGCATGAGCGCGCTCACGGGGACGTGCTACTGCCGGGACCGACTGCTCTACTGCAAACCGGATTATGAGAAGTAAGGAGCACGTCACGCATGCACGTGGAGTCAAGCTTGGAGTCCGCGCTACTTGATTTGTTGAGCCGCATTTGTGGGACAGCGGCGTAGCGGTGAAGGGGAGGAGGGGGGGGCGTGCAGGGGAAATCCACCCCTTCTTCTCCACTATCACAACAAATAAGAGCTCGTAAGTCAATGACCTGCTTTTAAATTAACTCTGGACACCTGCTATATTTTGGATACCAAATTTTAAAAATGTTTCCACCATTTTATGGAACCAAACAACTTAATTGATGTTTTTAAGAAAGAAAAAAACATTTTGAGAGGTGAGAGGAAATTAAGTGATGATCACAATCACATTCAAATTGTTGTTAACCAACACCCGGAATCAATTTCAGATGTACTTTCCTGACTTTTTTTTTTTTGCTTTCCAAGGAAGGTTGAAGATGTTAACATTGACTCCTGTCCTTGACTAAGGTCTCAGTTCCGGCTGAAGAAAAACCGCCTCATTAGAACAGCTGAACTTCATTTGGGGTTAATCAGAGAAACTTTAACTTGAGGCAGTGCTGACTCCCATTTAACACGAAATCAAATGTGATTAGCAAATCCCGAACGCAGCTTCATCGCAAGCTTTAAGAGGGTGTGCACACTTGTGCAACCACATTATCTCAGTTGTTTGTTTTTATTTCCACTCGCTAAAATGTCATTTTGCAATTCGATTTAGCGGTTATAGGTCACATTAGTGGTAGGAAAATATTGAAAATGTTTTTTTTTACTTATTTCATTATCGCTGGCGTTTGAACAGGGGTGTGTAGACTTTTTATATCCATTGTGGATTTTCACATTCATTTCCAAGGGTAATGTCTTCCAGTATTTTAGTAACAGGCTGAACTGTCAATTAACTACTTAAAAATACAAATATATAAAAACAATAAACAAAATTACGCAATTTTTTTAAACAACATTTACATAATTTAACAGTATTGTGCATTTTATTTTGCAAAATATGGTTCTGAACAGTTTATTAAAATGAATAGATACATTCAAATATCACCAGCCACTCTACAAACTGTTGTCGGAAGTGTCAATTGGAATGCAAAAAAAAAAAAAATTTTTTTAAGTTAGATGTTGAATTGGAAGTGTATAATTAAGTCCAAGTGGTCTATTATTTAAAGCATGGGAACTTTTAAGTGTCGACTGGTTTGTTCGTTCTGGCTGTCAGGAGATGTCTTGACTAAATAAACACTTAGTGTACTACCCATTGCAAATACACAAACGTCATTCCAGATGTTCTGCTTGCAATGTTTCTCATTTCCTGAGGCTACACTTCGTGTTTGGTTGGATAGTGTGTGCCTGTGTGTGCCTGTGTGTGTGTGTGTGTGTGTGTCCATTCAGTGCAGCGCATCGTTGCTATCAATGTTTTGAAAAGTGTCAGACGGCATCCAGCAGCTCCCACTGTACCTGACATCTGGAGGAGCGAGCGAGGGCTCGATGAGGCGTGGAGAAAGAGGAGAAAAGACAAACTGGCCGCTGATGAAAGTCCCATTGTAGGGCGTCTCTCTTGGTGAGGCGGGCGAGGGGGGGTAGTTGGAAGGCTTATCAAAAAAAAAGACTTTTTTTTTTTTTTTTAATTCCAGGGAGTGAAAAAGAGTATTTGTTCCCCTGGTGTAATGCTTGTTGTCGTAGGGCGAGATTAATAGGCGGAGGCTGATTTCCATGCTTGATTTCGCACGCCTGTATGCATTCCATATGGATTGCTGCCTCGTTTTTTTTTGGGGTTGTTTCCGTGCCAGACTTGGCACTTGGTGCAGCCTGTGACCTTCAGTGGATCAGCAACAATGTCTCCTTGTTTCCTAGCATGCACTCTCTCTTCATTAGCGCCTCCCTCACATAGCGGCCCGTGTCTGGAGCATGTATTGGAAATCGTCTTCGAGTAATCTTGGACGCATAGTGACGTTCATTTTGAGTCCATTGGTGTAACTGGTGTCAGCGGCAATTTTATTTTTCTTTCCAGAAGCGCTACTGAATGAGTTTTTGGGGGATAATCCCAAAGAAGTTTTCAGCAGCATACAAATTGGTAAATTGTCATTGGGTCATTGGGTTGACCCCAATTTTTGGGTTATTTATTTAACCCCCCCAAAAAAAACAACAAAAACAAATTAATAAACCACAAAAGAACTTTTGGGGTTTTTGAACAAAAGAACCCTATTTTTTTGTGGGTCATTCAATTGGACACCAACTTTTTGGGCAAATTAATAACCCAAGAAGTTGGGTTGATCCCTTTTTGACCCAATTTGGCTCAACAGCTTTAGAGTGGGACAAACTGCTTTTTGGGTAAAATGACAAAGACAAAAATTTGCGCTGATCCATTTTGACCCCATTTGGTTTATTTTCGACCAAACCGCCGAAGCGATTCCTAAAATTTTCTCAGTTTGCATGATCGGTATTTGCTTTGTGAAAGTCCCATTTTTGATACTTTCTCCAAAATATTGCCCACACATTTTCCCACATTGTTAGCCTACTAGCCTAAATTGTCCAAGTTGTTTTTGAATGCTTTTGGAAAAAAATTCAACAAACTAATGAGAATCTTTTTTTTTTTATTGATCTTGCGACAGTCAGTTAAAAACGACGTCGGCCATTATGCTAATTGGCTAGCACCATATTCGCAGGTCGTCTGGTAATGGCGAAAAAAGTCACCGCAAAAAATTCAGTATACGCATTTTCTTTGTTCTATGGAAAAACAGGAGGTGTTTATTGTTTTGTTTCTTAATTTATTATGGAAATGAGGGGATTTCAAACGCATCATGTGTGATTTCGTCATGTTCGGGAGCAGATGTTTACATTGAAGCTTTCGTGCCGAAACTCGAGCCTTCCGCCTATATAGAATACATATGGTAGCGTCCCGGCGGTCTTACGCGCTTAAACTTTTATATTCAACTCATTTACTTTGTCATTCATAAAGTTCATAAAACTTGAAGGAGGGTTTGGCGCACGTCACTCCTGACAAATTGGAATTAAATCACAGTGGTGCCTTGAGATGAGAGCGAAACTGTAAGATTGGATTAAAAAAATAAATAAATAAAAGAAAACGGCTTGACCACCAGGGGGCAGTGCAACACAACCATGCAGATATCAACAAAGAAGACTTTCACAACTACTGCAAGGGACTCAGTGCACTTCAGCTGACTGCGACAAACTCAACGGACTGCGTTGCGCACCAAATTTCACATTTGCAAGACTCCGACGAGGCGATTTCGTACAAAGTAGCACCTCTGCGCTAAAGGAGGCAAGAGCCATCCCCGGCATCGTAACAAAAGTGCTGCTTAAGTAAATGGTCCTCTTGACAGCCGTTATCTTGCTCCAAGTGTAGGTCAGAAGCATGCTTGGTTCCCTGCCTGCCCCGCTTGGCAGCTTTGAGGCCGGCGTTTCCTGGTCAATGATGTCGAACTCCAACAGAATGAGCCCGCGAGTCCGCCTCATAAGCTCCATAAAGACAACCCGGGCCCTGTGGAAAAACAGGTCGCCGGGGGTGGCTCCTCACCAAAGCTGGGGTTTCATAGCTCGCTCTGTGTGGGGTGGAGGCCACTCACGCTACATCTTAGCTTTAGAAACTCACACCGGCACAGTCGTGCAATCTCCCTCTTCTGATCACATGGCTGCACTCAAGACGGCCCCGGGTTTTTGTTCTTCTTTTGAGACGTGTTTTGAATCAAACGGAGTACACACATGCTGATAATCAGGCGAAATTTGAGCAGTTTGTCGCTTTCAATCAAAGGCAACAAAGGGCCGATAAGCGAATGTTTCTGAAAGATTATCCTGGGTGATTATCATGTGGTGTCGGATTTGTTAAGTTTCGACCTTCAGATCAAAATCACCAAAAGGGCAGTTTATCACATTTGAAAGATTATCTTGATTTACCAATCTGCGGTGCGGTGTGTCGTCTCTAATCTGCTCGGAAATCAGTTGGGCCGATGATCGTAAATGTTGCACGGGTTTAATATTTCTGATGGCAATCGAATGATTGTGGACGGATTGTGTTGCGTGTTGGTCTAACGTGTCTCACAAGTCGTTCGCCACGATAAAAAAAAAAAAAAAAAAAAAAATGGCAAGATCACTTTGTATCTCGAGGGACAGAAATTGACGTAACGCTGAGTTCACACATTCTGATAATCGGGACAAGTTGTTGATTATTATCTCTAAAAAGATATTCTGACTGATTATTTTGTGGTGCGAGGTGTGTTAAGATAAAATAAGATAATCCTTTATTGATACAGCAAGGAGGCAGTACAAAACAAAATGGCTGCCGCCCGAAATGGCTAAAAAGGGGCGGATTTTTCTTCTTAATTGATCCTCCAAAAAATGCGATATTAATCCAAATACCGCGTTGGGACTGATGGGGCCGCGTAGAACAGAATCTTGCCGAGAACATTTTGGATTTAGCTTCCGTTTGAAGGTAGAAAAGCGCCAGACGAGCAAACCCGTTTTTTATGGCGCTTCTATCGCCAGTCGTATAGAAGCCACCATCTTGCGTCTCCGCGTCGTAGCCACGTCTCTCTTTCTATCGGCCGCCTCATTCGTCAATGTCTGCTTTGCAATCATATTTCTCCATCCCAAACCTCATTTCCTTTTCAGTATGATTGATCGTAGCCATGACATCAAACAGTTTATCTCTTGTTTTCGCTTAATGTCGCCGCCCCCCCCGCCCCTCGCCCCCCCTTCCTCCTCCTCCCCATCCCCCGTGTACCCTCGGCATGCTTTTTTTTGTTTCCTGCAGGGGGGGGGTACAATAGGGCGCTCGGGGGTGGGCGGACTGGGGGTTCTGATTGAGGACAAGGCTAATTAGCCACCGTTGTTGTGGCTGTCTCAATGACAGGCTTGACACGGACTGCGGGGAAATAATATCAACGCCATGGCGTGTCAACAAGCTCTCGTTAGCGGCAGCTAAACTTGGGCTGACTAGTGAACATCTTCAAGCGTGAATGTGAATATCTGCCGTCTGAAGATGAAATGACGCGATTTATGGAGTACATATTTAATGATTATTACTGTGTAATAAGATAGATTTCCAAGGCCGAAGTGGCGAGTAGGAGATCTTACTTTAATTTGAAATGGAATGAAACAGTAGTGAGCTAAAAAAAAAAAATTGAATTTTGGCATTTTTCCTCAAAGAAGTTGAGATCAAATACGAGAAAAGTTATCAAGTACAGCGCAAAAGGCCACAAGTGCAAATAGTTGGACCATTTTTTGTTTTTTGCTATATATAACGACCATGCTGGATTTATCGAGGATCAAAGGTCACCCACAGGTCGCCTGCTAACCTGTTCTAAAATTGGCTGGGAATCGTCATTTCTTAGGAACGTTGTAGAAGTGATTAAAAAAAAAAAAAGACAAACGCAGCGTTGTATAAATCAAGTGTTGACTGTTGTTTTTTTGGAATTTGTTTAGTTGTTTTCGAAATGGAGGCCTCTGCTCAAGTTCTATTTTAGTTTCTTCACGATGATGCAACCAACAGCATTTGAACAATACATCAAGTATTAATAGCTTTAAGAGGCTACAGTGGCCGGTGTTGCGCAATCTCTCACGTCTTCTTGAACTCAAGCAAGAGGCGATTTTTAAAAAAAGATTTTTTTTTTGCCTCTCTTTAACCGAAATGTTACGCAGCCGCTTAATTACAAGAACAAATAACGTTATATGACCTTTGCTTTAAATATAAGTGCACTCGGATCGCTGAAGCGTTCTTTTATTTGCTTCTTACCAATAAAAGTGGCAAGTGTCAACGTGGCCTGCTGGATGAGTCTTCATAAAAATCATCGACCCTAAGTCAACGCAAGTCGTAAAATAAGTCAAATCAAATATTGCAAAAAGATGCTTCTTAAAGAGCCCTGCTGAGTCGCAAGGTAAAAAAAAAAAAAGTTGGGTTGTGTTGCTTTCGGCAGATTACCTGAAGTTGGGTTCATGACACAAGTCAACAAATTTGACTTTTTTTTTTTCATCATAATAATAATATAAAAACAAGACCAGAATATGTATAATAGTAACACATTTTGTAATATTTATGAATTAAGCAGTTAGGTTTAGCAACAGGTGGGATTTTTTCTTCTTCTCTGTAACGTCATCGGTAAATACGGTAAAATCCATTTGCGCAATCTTTTATAGGTCAAACATAAAAACCAAAAAATGAAAATATCTCTTCCAAAGTGGGTGACGGAAAATTTCTTCTTCTTCTCATTAAGTGTTGGTAATAAAATCAGCATGAGTATTACGATAATTATGATCTCATTATTATATAGGATTCGTCGTTTTTGCAACTTGCTGGATCCAAATCATCAACCCAAAGTATAGAGAAGCCAGCATCGGTTCTGTCTCGTTGAGCTCTTTCACGCACTTCCTTTTTTCCGATCGTATGAGACGTGCGGTCGATGATGGGTGAACTTGTGTCCTAAATATGGCAAAGACACGGCGGTGTCATGTTTTTACACTATTACAAAAGGCCAACTGTCACTTGATAGAAAGGCTGAAGAAGGCAAGGTGGATTTTTTTTTTTTTTCCAGGAAGACAGCCACATGTGTGAGGTTGCGATATTGCCACCATTTTTGCATATTATGAGACCCCATCATCTTTCACCCCCCCCCCACACACACACAACAATTTCATAACAGACAGCTAATAAATGTTTCATGGCAGAACAAGCTGCTCGCCTCGCCTTTATTAAATCTGAGATAATAAAAGCAGAGAGGAAGAGGAGGAAGAGTGTGAGAGAGAATAGAGGTGGGGGGGGACGACGTCGACACTTTCCACCGAATCGCTGCATCTCCTGTTTCTGGGGCAACGGGTCCCGCTGTCCCCCGTCACCGCCATCCCGGCACCCCCACTCCCCTGCCCCGCTGCTTCCCGCTCCGCCTGAGACAGACAGGAAATGAGAAGCGGGCAAACAGGATATTGCGTTCTGGTGGCCTGGGGATTAACTGTTTTATCTAAACACACACACACACACACACACACACACACGCAGCTACACGCACACGCATGTGAGCTCGGTCCTCGCGCATTGCATTAATTTTTGGTAGCATCAGGTGAAAATCAAACATCCTGATTCCTGAGCGAAATGACAAACCAAGCTGGCTTTGAATTGTTGAAAATTTTCCCTTACGGGACACTCCATTGCCTTAGAAAAGTCCGCTTAGCTTAATGCTAACCAAAAAAAAAAAAAAGATAAACACCATAGCAGGGCGAGCTAATAGCATCTTAAGCGACATTTATTTGAACACAAACGGTGTATCAACACAAGTAGAGAGAAAATATAACAAGACACACGTGCATATATTCTTTATCCTCTTTAAAATGTATAACTGCAGCTTATTGAGACAGTTGCAGAAACATGTCCTTTGTGTCTACATGACGGTAAGATGGCGCACGTTGGTGGTTAAATTGCGCCCACCACAAAGCGCTGCAATTAATTAATCATGATGTATAAAGTGTTAAATTCTTTACGTTATTTCTTACCATGTTATTACAATATGTTTTTATAAAGCACAATAAGATTACAATTTTGAGGTGGGTGGAACAGCCGATCGTACTTAAACATTGAAAAATAGCCTAACACAATAGAAAAGAAATACGTGGAACCTTTGCAGAAGAAATATTAAAAAGGTCATGAAAGAAATCCAATTGAATTAAAATAAAATAAAAATGAAAATTAAAACGTCATTGAAGCAAAATCCTCGTTTTGTCATACATTTCGATTTTATGAGCGTTAGCCTATAAAGAGATGGCTTGTGGTCTGTCAGGGTCGTAAAGATTGCATATGTTTATTTTCTTAACTCATTTCGGAAACTTTCATTCAAGCAAGACGACTGTTCACCACGTTAGTTTATCAGCGGACGGCACGGTGCCCAAACAACAGCATCTGGCTTGGTTTTTATGGATGTTTGTGCCCGAGCACCTTATCTGCTTTTCCACCAACTGAGCATTGATTGTGTGTCCTGTGTCGTCTACGTGTGCGTTCACGTATGTCTCTCACTGTACTCCATGTAGTCAGATACATGCTGGCGTGCGTGTGTGTGTGCGTGTGTGTAAGTGAGTGAGTGAGAGGTGGCAGGGGTAGCAAGTATCGTGGGGAATGCTGGGAGATTTTAATAACACAGAAGCAGTGCAGGGAGATTTAATAAACAGAGATGATGTGATTACTGAACCTTGGCTCTGAGCCATTTTGCTTCACGGAGCAATATCCGCTCAATGTGCGTCGCACACAAACGAACACACACACACTCAGACGCACACGCAAGAAAACGGCTACTAAAGTGACTTAAAAGTACAACGCTTGCATATCGTTTGTCGTTTTCCTCGTCACCTCAAATGCAGGCTGGTCAATTCGGACGTAGGTGGGATTTCGGAAAAGCAGACGTTCTTGAAATTTAGATCCGAATTATGAAAGATGACGCTGAGACATCTCCATATTTATGAAATGATTGCGCGGTTGCGGGCGAGACTTTGTTGCATTCATGACACGTCTTTTGATTGTGTTATTGTGATTGTCGACTGCAAAATACAGCTAGAAGCTATTTTTTTTTTTTAAGAGCTTGGTGTGTACCAGGCAGTACGAAGGCCCTCTTGGAATTATCTTTATTATTCTTGTGACAAATGAATCACCTTTTTGGAGGGCCCAGCATTCCTGATTTCTTTATTTTTTTCTCGCACGTCTATACTAGCAAAAATGTATCCAGTGGAGACACACTAAAACGTTAAAAATGGCGGATAAAAAGATTCAAAACTGTGCTTGTTGCAAGCTGTTTTAGTTGACGTTTACTTTAACGCTAAACCCAAAATAAAGATAATCATTTTGTACATTTAACCAAACATAGTTTGGCTGACAAACACACAAAGTGTCGTCTTTGCTAGCTTAATGCTAACACGTCAAGCAAGTGTCCTTGAAAAACGGGTGACGTGAAATTAGCGAGCTATTTTTTGTTTAAGCTAGCTCATTTTAAAGGTTAGCACTCATGTCGTCGTTCATCGTTCCTCCTGTTTTCATCTGATCTCGTAATAAGCGTACATGTAATTCGTCACGCCGCGTAGCCCCCTCGGCGTGATCACAGTGCCCACATGTTTTTGAAGCGCTCGTAAAGTCGACAGTTCTCCTCCGTCTTTCATGTTCACCTTGTGTGACACGCCGCTTGTACAACACGCTCACAATCACAGGCGCCGCGTCACAAAAAAAAAAAAAAAAGGTCACTTCCAGGCATCCTTGAAGTGCTTTTCTTACACGTTAACAACAATCTTCTTGATCATTTCTGTCCTGTTATTAGCCTTCGTGTCTTTCTTTTAACAACTTTTTTTTTTTTTTTTTGGTACAATTCCCACGAGAAAAGTGCAATACATTCAGGTATGCTGCTTAAAATCTCGTGATGTGCCCCGCATGCGCTCGCTCTCTAGCCGCTTGTTGCACCTCTGTCAGGACCAGTGTGAATGATACTTCTATTAGGGGGGGGGGGATTAGACTGATCTACTTACAGACCCCCCTCTGGGGCAGTTGCCCCGAGTTGCCTCCGTTTGCCGTGCTGAGTAAATTCGCAACACGCTGCGCGCGCCTCTATTTAGGGAATGTGGAGACTTAACACGCTCGGTCTCATGTCGAGCAATCGTCGTCATTTTGGAGCGTTTTATACCCCCGGGTGAAAGGAAGTGTCGCAAGTGTTTAAAGACATGGCCGGAGGGCGGTGGTGTGAAGTCACAAAGCACAAATAATCCATTATTGTACTTAAGTAGATTTAGTGTAATATTGGTAGCATGACTGATTCGTGTAAATATAATGATATATATATATATTTTTGAGGGTGTTCAATCAATTTAAAATCAAAAGTAGGTGATAAACGCACCTGCCGAGTGTTCCTAATTTTGGGTCACTTCTGAATTCTTTTAGCTGCCCGAAGCCGATCCACAAACGAAAGGCAGCGCATGTTTATCCTTGTTTGTGATCTGTTCCTTTCTTCCTTTTAACTTTCATTACTAACCAAAGGTGGATATTCCGCTATGGTTTCAGCAATGCTCCTCAAGTACACTGTGAGTGTGGACACACTGTGCTGGATTCTTAAAAATGTAATGAGAGGTTCAAGATGTGGCCGGAGAATGCTGATTTTTTTTTTTTTTTCATAAATCCTTTTTTTAAGATCCTGTCAAGTAATACTGACATCTTTTAGAAAAAATGACCAAAAGTGATTTTTATTTTTTTTAATTGCACACTCACCCTTCAGGTACAGCATGTGATGACTTTGGCCACCTCTACTATTCGCCGTTGACTTGAAAACGCAGTCATTTTGGGGAATTTGGAGATTCTTTTTGGCAGATGGAATGGAAGAGATTAGCTGTGGCAGCTGCGTTTGGGACGGAATGACAGATTAGGAGCTCTAATGTGCAGACCTGGCTCCAGATTTGTGCAGCAACACCTTCCTCGCACTCAGTCAGGGAGCAACAACACTTTTTGTCTGTGCCTTCCTCCCCCTTGCACACTCTCGTGCCAGTACTCCCTTCCGCCTTATTCTGGTTTGCTATCTCGTTCCTGCTTTTTGGCTCAAATTAGATAACCGGCACCGTTATCCCGCTGCAAGCAAAAATCTTTGATTCTTGGTCGCAGGCGTGTCCGTGGTATGGAGGCCCACATCAGAATAGGTATTGATACTTGAGTGTGTGTGCGTGGCTCAGTGTGCATAAGTGAGTGGCGAGAGATTAACCCCATGCTATCCTCAATCCCTGGTTATGAGTTTACAGCGTCTGTCTGGCCATCGCCCTGTTTAAACAACAATCTAATTAATCCCGTCTTTATTAGTTTCAGTGAACTGGGGGAGGCGGGCTGGGAGGGTGAACTGGGAATGCTGGCAGAAAATACCAAGGTGGGGGGGTTCGGGGGGGGGTGGAGGGAGGGCGAGGTTGTAGGAAAGCAAGAGCGAGAGCAGGGATTTGAGAGGAATTTAATGGCGGGGAATTAGGCGCTGGTGAATGGGAATGAGTGTGTGAAGTGATGGTGAGGCTGGAAATGAAGGGATGAGGAGAGGTGGCGGGGAGAAAAACGGGAGAGCAAAAGGAAAAGTCAGATATAAGACTCCCTTTTAAAATATTGAATTCTGAAGTCTGCATATGGTTCGAGATTTGGTGTGCTAAATTTCATTGAACACAAAGACAAAAAATTGCCGACAAAGATCTTTTTTTCTCACACGAATGATTCACCTTTTCGCAGAGGAAGTGCAGAGCATGCGTACACAATGTGAGATTTATTTCTTTTGTTTTTGCCTTAAGTATCAGTGGTTGGTATCGGCAGCCTAAATGGTTACTCGATACCTTAAAATAAGAAAAGTATTTAAATGTTGGTCGTGTTTGTGGGACTTGGAGTGCTCGTATATATATTTTTAGGTCATACTTAGAGTACATAAATGCATATTATTAATTCATCATAATGGCATGTAAAAACATGATTAAAGGTCATTTGAGCACATTTCAGACGTGCACATCAAATTGCTAGATCTTTGCTCATTCTAGAGTACCCAAGAAGTCTGATTGCATAGATATAGAGTGACAGATGCCCTTAAAAATCATTCATTCGATCTCACTATAAATGCCAGTTCAATCCCAGGCTCACTACTGCCATCTACCGCCCAAAACGTGTAAATTGCGCACAACATATGAAACAGACTCTCATTCAACAGTACAGTAATTCCTTGTATAGCAGATGTTCACCTCGCTGCTCTGCGAATTGGGTAATGTTTATATGGCCTTTAATTAAGAGACGACGCTAATCTCAGCAATCGTCGAATGCGAGTGTAAATGTGTTGGGGGGCTCCTTGTCGACGCCTCCATCTTTAATTACCTCACCTCCTTTCCGCTCCTTGACCCTCGTGATGCTCGACTTTACATCCAATATGTAGGCAGCCCTCACCATGTGTGCACCCCCTCTGTGCATGCGTGTGCGTGTGCGTGTGCGTGTGCGTGTGCGTGTGTTTCCAGGCTGTTTGTGAGGAAGTGCAGCGCCTGCCTGCAGGTGATTGGCCGCTCCGAGCTGATCATGCGCGTGCTGGGCCAGGTGTACCACCTGGGCTGCTTCAGCTGCTGCGAGTGCGAACGCCGGCTGCAGCGGGGTGACGAGTTTGTGCTGAAGGAAGGCCAGCTGCTGTGTCGCATGGACTACGAGAAGGAGAGGGAGATGCTCGCCGCCATCAGTCCCACGCCTACGGAATCGGGTACGAAACAATCTGGTGTGAGTAAAGATTCTGGACACAGAACCTCAGAACTGTGAGGCAGCCACTAGGCTCACTGTGCTGCAATTCCAAAGCAACAATATAATCATTCCCTCTAATTTCCTGGCAAAGAGGAAGACAACTGAATTTTGCAGTGCATCCTGGGATATCCTTGGTTAGTGTTCCCGAGAAGAATAAAGACGCACATTGTCACTTTTATTCTTTTTTTTAATATCTTTGCACAGTGAAAAGCGAGGACGAGGATGGCGGCGGGGGCTCGGGCGGGTGCAAAGGTGGCGACGAGGGCAAAGAGCACAAGCGTTCCAAGCGGCCGCGCACCATCTTGACCACGCAGCAGCGGCGTGCCTTCAAAGCGTCCTTCGAGGTGTCGGCCAAGCCTTGTCGCAAGGTGAGAGGACACACTGAACATTTTGCGGCGAGATATGAGCAATGGCTTGGACGATTTTGTTTTTGTATTTTTTTTGGTCTTGACTTGGAGGCAAAATATTAGTTACAAGTGCTAGCTTGCTTCACGACAAGCTTTTTTTTTTAAATTACATTCTCGGTTGAAGTCTACTTAAAATTTAAAAAAAAAAAAAAAGCACAATCATTAAAGTTTCTGTACGTCTCTAGTTTGCTATCTCAATGCTAACAAAAAAAAGCAAAACGCCATAGACGGGCTAACGAAACTAGCATCAGCGTTGTGGTAGTTACAAACAAGCGATGGATATTTGAACACAAATGTGTCAGCAACTCATGTAAACAGACAATAGAACAATACATATTATTATTATTGCAGCTTATTTAGCTTCAAAGAAAACGTCTCCTTGGCCAAATCATGCACACAAAAGGCCGCTCGCTTCCGCCACCTCAAGCCAAGGCACCACTGTATTTGAGAGTTGTTGGTTTTTATTTTTATTTTTTTCATGGAGTAAAACAAAGCCATTGTAACCTCCAGGTGAGAGAGACGCTGGCTGCCGAGACAGGCCTCACAGTGCGGGTTGTGCAAGTGTGGTTTCAAAACCAGAGGGCCAAGGTAACCCTTTAAGGTCTTCCATCTTGAAAAAATCGGAAACAAAACAAAGGTTCATCCTGAGCCTTTTTGCATCAGATGAAGAAGATTGCCCGGAGACAGCAGCAACAGCAACAGCAGCAGCAGGAACAGGAACAGCTGGGAGGTGCCAGGAGGGGAGCGAGTCGAGGGGGACGCCAAAGTAACGATGACAGCGAGGGTAAGGAAGGAGCAAAAGTTTTGGGACACACCTTGGGAAATTCCATACTTTGCTTCCAAGAAGGCCAAAGCAAGTTTGACTTTTGTTCCATTTAAGGTTCAATCAAATTATGCAAAAAACATTTTTTTTGGTAGCTTTAACTTTTGGCCCCAGTCCCGGCCGGGTTAGTCATTTCACCCCAATTTGGCAACTTTTCACCGAGCCGTTTTCCGAGTGTGACGATGTTAACAGTGTCTGCATTCTCATCTCCACGCAGACGGCTCAAGCGGTCACGGCATGGACGGCATGCTGGGATACCCCTCTCTGCCACGACAGCAGCTGCTCACCCTGGACCCCAACATTTACGGCGGGGAACCCTTCCGACACGGGCTCACTCCGCCTCAGCTGTCCAATGAGCAGCTTCACCCATACGGTAAGCGGCAAGGGATGAAGTTTCATCAAAAATAAATTAGACTTTTTTTACTTAGGTTCTTCCTGTAGGGAGATAAATGGACCCCAGGTGGGACTCAAACCCACAATCTCTTTTTATTTATATAATATATTAATAAATATTGCCTAACAAGGTTGACCACAAAAATAAAGGGTGTGTCATAAGTCAGTGTCAATTCGCGTGGGCTTATATCTCTATGTTTCACATTATTATAACCGAAAATGAAATTGACGTCTTAATTTTTTTTTATTTGCACGCCGTTGGTTACACGGCATACATGGAAATGGTTTTCCATTTCTTGCCAAACGCTTGGAAAATTCCATCCGAAATCTGCGTTGAACACGTTCCCACAATTTATTCTTGTCAAACTCTAAAACACATTTTTAGAAAAAAACAAAAAAATAAAACGTAAAAATGGCCTGAGAGGACCACCGCAGCAGAAAACGTGGAAGATTTCACCTTTCAAGCGAAACCGAAGACCCCCTCCTCTCCCCCCAAGTCTCCACAAAGATGAACAACCGTTCCGCCTGTTATGACGTCATCCATTTCTACTCGAGCAATCCACAAACACTTTTCCGTTTGCTTTCCAGAATCCGAGACGGTGTTTCATGACCTGGACAGCGACGGCAGTCTGGGTCACCTCGGCGACTGCCTGCTCGCAGCCGGCGAGGGCGGCCTTCTGGCTGCGCGAGTGGGGAACCCCATCGACCGCCTCTACTCCATGCAAAACTCCTACTTCACCTCGTGACCCTTAGAAAGTCCTGCTTCCTCTTTCAACGCTCACCTCAAAAAGACGCAGCTCAAACGAAGAAGGGAAAAAAAGAACACAAAACCAAACTAAGTCAATCTACTCGATGGCAAATTATTTCCCATCATCCCCTTCTCTGTCCATGATGAGAATCCCTTTGAGAGACACTGGAAATGTGAAAGAGGTGCAGAAGCAACTCTTTTGTGCTATTTATGTCATGTTTCATGAAACACAGCACTTTTAAACAAAAGACAAACAAAACACAACATGCTAAACATTCTGTGATATAAAAGTCTACAAAATATGAGCCGCACCCCAGTCATGAAGAAAGTTCACACTTGTGCACCTCCATTACATTGGATCTTGTTTTGACGTCCGCTCCCAATTTTTATTTATTTATTTTTTTCAAATTGAGTTGTGCACGATGTAAGTCAAATTACTCATTCACTACCAGCAGAGTTTAAAAAAAAATTGATCTTTGACGTCTTTAGCCGTCAATGGTCGTAAAGGTAAAAGTTTTTTGTTTTTTTTAAATCGCAAAAATCTGCCATTTGATCAGGGGTGTGTAGACTTTCTATATCCGCGGTACACCACATAAGACAAAAGGTTTACTTCAAAAGGCTAATTCACCATTCAAGATGCATACATACTCGCAGAAAAATCTGGTGAAATGTAATGCAGCCGATATAACACTGGAAAAAAAACTGGAGGACAATTTTGCGCTCAGGTTAGTGTGTATGTTTCACCTGAGACGTAACTCAGGAGATTACGCTGGATCGATTTCAAATGTAACCGATTATTTATATCCGTGAAAAAGTGATGTTTTGAAGCAACCCTCCGTATGAAATTATGATTTCAAAAATGACAGTGGAACCTCCAAAAGCGGCACAATTTGGAATTCAAACCCCATCTCTCCCCCCAAAAAATACAATAAAATTATGGGTAAACCTGGAGGAAGTCGGTCAAAGAGTGGACCGGAACTTCGCGCTGGGGTCACCGCTTTAGAGCGCCTCGTTGTCGCGGCATGGAAAAGCCAAAGCTCAAATTCATTTCAAGGCGCCTTTCTGTCACTTAAGGTCCCCGTACAAAACACACAAAATAAAAGAATTCAAACTAGCATCTTTCAACAGATATGCTTGGAGTTCTGACTTGAAATGAGAAAATGAAACAATGTTTCCAAGGTAGGGTGGGAGCGCATTCCAGAGGCGGAGAGCTGATTGGCTGAATCGTCTGCTCCCCGTTGTGGTGAGACGGGCAGATGAGACAGACAAGTGTAATGATGAGGAGGATCTGAGATTGTGCTAAGGAAAGGGGAAGATGGAGGAGGTCGGACAGATAGTCGTGCTTGTGGATGGCCTTGAATGCCAACAGTTGGACTTTGAAATGGAGATATGAATATATGGGTAGTCAGTTAAGCTTCTGGAGAATAGGAGTGATGTGGTGCATCGAGGGGGTTCCGCTGATAATGCGGGGAGCTGAATTCTGGTTTATATGTTCTTGATATTGCCAAGTGGAAGAAGGTAGACGAAGAAGAATTGGGGCCTCAGGATAGAGCCCTGGGGCACACCTCCTGGTGACAGGGTAAAAAATAATTTAAAATGAATGAACTGAGGCAACTGTTTTTTTTCCCAGCATTTTGGAGGTGAAAGGTCAATTAGCGATAGGACCAAAGTTGTTGAGATTGCAGGAGGGACACTTCCGGTGTAGTTCAATGTACGTAGTTACGTGTAGGCCGAAGACAGCTGCGTCATGTTGTAGTATTTGAGTGACAGTTGAATGGGGTGTGGCCTGAGCCCATTCAACGGACACGTGCACCATCTGAGAACGGAGACGAGAGCTACATTTTTCACGATTTTATATACTTGGTGATTTTTTTTTTTTTTGCTGGGTTGTTCACAACACCTATCGGAGGTGGGTCGAATTTACAAGAAATATTTGCGCTTTTTTCCTTTTAATTAATGACTGCATTATCACTTGAGGGTGAGTAGTTTTACTTTATTCTAGTTTTGTTTCACTTTTACTGTGATGAGCCTGCCTTTATACTTGACAATTAGAAAATTGTAAAATGGTATTTAAAAATTCCAAGTGGTTACTAGCAGTTCTAGGATGGCGATGCAATCAGTTCATTCTAATTCTATTTTCAATTCTTATATTTATTCAGAACAACTTGTGTTCCGCTATGGAGGTTCCACTGCATTGCTTTTGTTTACATGACTGGCTTACGACAGACCAAAACCTTTTTTTTTTTTGCATCGAGACACCACAACAGGGTCATTTTTATGGAGCCTTAATCGGATACAGGGTTGACAAGAGACTATTAACTTTTTATTTTCTAGCTTAAATCATCAAGGCGTGAACACGCACCCACACTGGCCGTCTACTGCCCCCCCATTCCCCCACTAGGTCCAAAACAAATGCAAATGTTTGACCGTGTTGATGTATATATTTGTAGTAGTTTCTTTCCATACATATTTATTCCTCTCATCACAAATTAGAGATTTTGTACCTTTTTTTCTGTGTTCAACAACACCGATTTCACCATTATTTGTCACGCATGGCCTCGGGACAAACAGTAAAGCAGCACCGGTCTCAGAAAGCAGTGCAATTTGAAAAGGATTAGAAATAAATAACAAATAAGACTAGAGATGCTTTTAGCTGCGACGGCTCCTAAGTTTGACGTGTGCGCATTTCTACGGTGATATTTTGTGAGGGTAACTTATTTGTGCCGTGTTAGCTGAGTTGCAATCTTATGTTCAGTGGCTACCAAGGTGACGTGCTTTGAATGTATAATGTTGCTGTATATTCAATATAATCTGCAATTTCATCCTACGGCGTGCTTGCCTGCTTTCTTCTGCTTTTTTGTTTTTCTTTGGGGGGGGGGGGGGGGGGGGCGATAATTCAAGAAGAAAAGGTTTGTTCTCCTTGGTGGTCACAGAGAACATAACTCAACAACCTCCCCGCTCCGAGACGGCCTCCTCCTGCTCTTTTCTTCCCAAACTCCCTTATTTCTTAGTCAGCGAGTAGTCAGGAGATTTTGTGTGGGAGTGCAGCATTGAGGTTTAATATTTGACTCTGACTCAGCGCCGAAGATGATGAGGGGGCGCAGATATATGGAGTTGAAAACAAAAGAAGGAAACCCCCCGCCGGTTGAGTAAGACATACCTTTGTTTTAATGAAATACAGCGTCAGAAAATGTGTCACATTTTATTTAGGCCTGGCAGTAGGTACAAGTAACGCTTGATTTGAACATAGAAAAATAATCAGAGTCTATAAAGTTACAGAAAGCATCATTATGGGAATTTTGCTTCAGGATAAGTGTTGACATAGATGGTTGAATGCTATGATGGCACAGGGACTGGATTTGACTCTGGGAAGAAGAAAAAAAAGTGCACAAATATATTTATTAGTCATGGAGCAATATTCAATGTTTTTTAGTAGTACAGGGGTCTTCAGTTTACCATGGTCCCCGCATATTTTAAGTTTGAAATTCTTTTTGCAGTCATACTTCAAAAAAAATGATGCGGGCAGCTGATGTCAGTTAGGAAAAGTGGAATTAAATTCACTTTCCTAAATTCAAAAGGAAGTACCTTTTACTCTCTTCTCAACCCTTTGGCATTTTTTCATAAAAGTTCAGGAAAGGTTAATTGATTTGACCTTCCGAAGAGGCGTCCTGTGTCGTCAAAGGAGTGTAAGGATGGGCATTTGACAACATCTTCATGTATTACACCAATCAGCTTTAAATTAATTAAGCCTTGAGTATGTCTAAAGTGAATTCACTTTTCTCAAGCTACCATGTTCATCTTTAGACTGCAACTGAGAGAGAGAGAGAGAATCAACAGCGCCTCAGCTTGTTTCAGCCAAGTAGTGCACTACAATGATTCCCAAACAAGCACATCAGTGAGATCATCATTATTTTCCTATTCATACAGTTTGTGAAATATTTGTTCAGATAATTATTGCTTATATGCATATCACTGATGACAGACGTCAGAAATGATGCGGAATATTTGTGAATCCTCCTGTAGTTTTTTCTTCTGAATACTTACTCTTCCAAAGGTAAGTATCTGGTGGACTACTTTTAATTCTAACTATTATTATTTTATCAACAGTACTCTTACTTGAGTACAGCGTTGGCTCCGCTACCGTCTTACAGCCATATCCTATCTTTTAACAGTTTGCCTTTGCAGGTTTTTAACTTACCCACTCCAGTGAGATCCACCGTCTCAGCACAGCCCAGAAATCGTGTGATGTGCGCCGAACAGGAGGCAGCCGTGCTCTGGTTTTCCCTCAGACATTTCTCAAACTCCATAAACTGTTTGGAACATTCTTGTCTGATCTTCTGGATCACCGGGCTGGCGGGACAAATGCAGGAATTAGTGTAGACCAAATAAGTGTGGAATTTGGGGTGGGAAAGAGGTTGAATGCACACGCCTTACTGTGATGACGTGCATTGTGCAACCTTTGTCTTCAGTTCCTGACACTTCTCCTGCCATACTGATGGGTTGGAGGACACGCATGACCCATAGGCGTCCATCTCCTTATGGCAATACTTTGCCGTGATATCCATAGCCGCCTGCCTGAGGGGAAACACAAGCAGTATTGTCACATCATTTAAAATATATCATTTTAATAAGTAGTTATTTGGGATGGGTTACAACATAAAAACATATTTCATACCATGCTTTGAGTCATCAGTCATGCAACATTATTGGACATGTTTTTGCAATCTACACACATACTTCCCCCACTACAATATAATAGGATGTACACAGCATCAATAAAAACTCTTACATGTTCCTTTTTCTGCTCGTTTGAAGCGATGACGCTGCTCAGTCAAGGTTACGCTTCTCCATGTGGCGCCATTACGATGCAGCTTGGTCACGCCCAACTAGAACCCTATTGGATGCAAACGGGAAAATATTCCCCGTGATTGGATGGAACTCCAGCGAGTGAACAACATCTCAAATCATACTGGTTGATGTTGATGTCAATCATACAACTTGTTCCCAGGTCCGGCGATGACGAAATGGAAGTTAAAAACACACATCCCCAATTTGACATTTGGCTCGAAATCAAACATGTCGTTTTTTGTCATTAAAATTACGAATATATGAGAAAGAGGTTAATATGGAAATTTCACCTGTACGAAAGGTCAGAACACTTGGCTTTCCGCAATTCAACCCGTCAAAGGCATGCGTACGCATATTACGTGCTGACGTACACGGAAGCGATGGTTGGTGAAGAGGGACCATAGAAAGAGACTCGGCTCTTGAAGGAAGCACCGAGGTACGCTCCGCGTGTAGAATCGCGTTTTTGCCGGTATCAACACGACGGGCAGCAGTGGATAACAGAGGGGCCCAGGGGATGAACAGAGTACAATGAACGACGCCAAAAAAGAGGACGAAATGGCCGCGTACGGCGTCGGTGGACCGGACGGGCGACAAACAGCCCGCTCTGTGAACCACAATCAGCATGACAATGGCACCGGCGACGAGCTGGTGAGCTCAGTGACGCTGTACAGGCGAAGGCCGCGGCTCATGCACGGCACCGTCCTCCCGTTCCTGACGGTCTTCTACCCGGGATGGCTGTACGTGTGGCTGGGGGTGTACGGTGCCTCGGAGTATCCGGAGGGAGGCCTCCTGGCTCTCGCTGCCATCGGGATCGCGCACGTCCTCACGGCGTTGTCCGGTTATTGGTCCGTGCACGCCCACTGTTGGCTTACTTGTTCCAAGGTAAACAGAAACAAAAAAAAACATGTCGTAAATGGAGATTTACGCCATCATCTTCATTCATCATAGCGGGGCAGCATCAATGAACAAGGTTACAGTAGAAGTCCCCTTCTACCGCTGAAGAATTATTGCATATGCATATAGTCATACTGTCATCTTGGATAACTGATACAATTTCTAGAATTAAAATGGTGGAATTATGATTCCAGGAAGGAGGAAAGAAATCTCAAGTGACAGGCTCACGTACCAATGCTCTCAAATAATTTCCTTCATAGGCCATACTGATAAGTTTCCCTCAGACGGCCGTTTTAAAATTATATTCACCTCCTCATATTAGTACATATACACAATTGCCCCTGCATTTCATATTTTTAATTGCAACTTTATTTACTCCGTTCATTGAACAATAACAATAGTGCTAACAAAGTGCTTTGTGTAAAACGAAAACAAAAATTAAATAATGAATGCAATTATGAATAACTGCGTAACAATGCACTTTTGTGTCAGTCTGCAAGTAGATGAGAGAGCGGCGTAAGATTGAAGTCTCAATGGCCATTATCGAGATCATAGATAATAAAAAAAATGTAATCTTGTGATCACAGCATGCGCGACATCGCTCATGTTCTGTTCCAAGCAGAGTTTGAAAGTAAACAAGCAACTGTAGTTTTCTATCAGCTGACAGTTCGTCCATTTAGTGAATAGTACACAAAAAATAAGATTGGTTCTAGCTACCCATTTGCTCTTATCACCATTTCAAAGTACAATGTAAAATCTTTCACATTTTCAAAGAATAAAACCCCCGTGTCGCACCACAGTGTTGTGTTCCCGATAATGTCTTAAACGCCTGTGTGAGTTTGTCACCTGTTAATCAACAGGAATCGGACCCAAACAAGGCTACACTGGCAAAGGTCGTACCCACCCCCAATAACGGTTCAGCTGAGCTTGTGGCACTACAAAGAGACAAGGTGCGCTTGGACCCAGACTCCGTTTAGTTCCTAGTTTTCATACTGTGTTAATAAGCGTATTTATTTTCCTAATATTTTTTTTCCCCTGCGCAGGATGAAAATGGAGACGAGATTCTGTCATTTGAGTTTCAGAAAATCCGTTACACTTTTGACCACAAAGAAAAAAAATGCTTCTTTCCCACTGCGTTCCCCATCGACCACCCGATGGGCTACTTCCAGTTGTGGCGCGGCTACCAGGAGGAAGCCGACCTCAAAGCGGCGGAGAAGCGCTACGGCACCAATCGTGCGGAAATGATAGTTCCTGATTTCTTCGAGCTATTTCGGGAGAGAGCTACTGCCCCTTTTTTTGTCTTCCAGGTTTGTGCGAATATTTCTGGTCTTTTAAGCTTTTAGAATAAATGTCATTGTCATTTTAAGCTACTTTTTAATGCCTTAGAATTTTTGGTGTGTGAATGCCTTTGAACATCTCAATTTTGGTTGTGTGAAACACCTTGAGTGGCCTTGAAATGGACTTTGTAAATGAAATTGCCTTGGGTTTGTTGTTCATGTCCCCCCCCTCCATCCTTCAGGTGTTCTGTGTGGGGCTGTGGTGTTTGGACGAGTACTGGTACTACAGCGTGTTTACACTTTTCATGCTGGTGGCGTTCGAAGCCTCCCTAGTCCAGCAGCAAATGAGGAACATGTCCGAGATCCGGCGCATGGGGAACAAGCCCTACATGATCCAGGTTGGCTTTCTAACCAAGCTCCACCCCTTTTTTGTCTGCCAAGCGTTCCCGGTTTAATGTGGGGCTTTTGTGGCAGGTTTACAGGAACCGTAAGTGGAGACCCATTTCGAGTGACGAGCTCGTCCCAGGCGACCTCGTCTCCATCGGTAAGCATCAGACCGTTTTTTTGCTATCGGCATGTCTTTAAAAATGAGTGGACAGTTAGTATATGTTGGTCTGGTCTCCAGGACGGTCCCCACAGGACAACCTGGTACCGTGCGATGTGCTTCTGCTCCGCGGGCGCTGCATCGTGGATGAGGCCATGCTGACTGGAGAGTCAGTGCCTCAGATGAAGGTAAGGAAGAAAAAAAAACGTCAATTTGAGAAAGCGCGCACAGCGAAGTTTCTTGATCTGTTTTTTGAACTAGCATTCATTTCGATTACAAAACATTTTTGTTCTTATTTTCGGGTGTCCGGAACAAATTAAATGGAGCTACATGGTTACCTATGAATATTGCTTCAGTTTTTGGATGATTATAGTTTTTACAGATGAATCACAAAAACGTTTTAAATTAACACCAAATTCCTAAGAAGGCGTACTGTCGGAATGATGAGAAAATATGTTCTAACCTCATCTGACTGTACCGAATTTAAATATCTTGACTGGTTAAATGTTAAAATGTGTTTATAAAAAGATATGGAATCTGTTCTATTCGGTTTATATTGCAATAACAGCTGACATTGTGGGGCTTTGTTCAGGAGCCCGTGGAGGACTTGGACCCCGGTCAAATCCTTGACCTTCAAGCAGACTCTCGGCTCCACATCATCTCCGGAGGGACCAAAGTGGTTCAGCATAGCCCCCCTTTAAAGGCCAGTGCTGGACTTAAACGTAAGCGAATAATTGTTGCCCTGCTTGTAAAAAAAAAAGAGAGGGAAATTTGTGGTGGGCTGTCATGTCAGATGAGACAAAACCTCTTTCGATGATGTGTGTCACCTTTCCGTATCTTGTCGTTTCCGTGTGCAGCTGTAGACAATGGCTGCGTGGCCTATGTGCTGCGAACGGGATTCTACACCTCTCAGGTGCGTTGCGTCTTCATACGAGCGTCTCTTGTGGCCGGCGGTAAAATTTAAAGTGGAAACGTGCATGCATGCAGGGTAAACTTCTGCGCACCATCCTCTTTGGTGTGAAGCGAGTGACGGCAAACAACCTGGAGACGTTCATCTTCATCCTCTTCCTCCTCGTGTTCGCCATTGCAGCCGCTGCCTACGTGTGGGTGGAAGGTGAGCTTTGCACAATGGCTATTTTTTTTTCCCCAAGTGGCATACGTAGTACCTTAAGTGTTATCTGGCCTCCTTTAGGGAGCAAGGACCTCAGCAGGAACCGCTACAAACTCTTCCTGGAGTGCACCTTAATCCTCACCTCAGTGGTACCACCAGAACTCCCCATTGAGCTTTCTCTGGCTGTGAACACGTCTCTCATTGCCCTGGCCAAACTATGTAAGCATGCTTGCTTTTTCTGGTCCTTATCACACATTTGGCAGTGGCTCATTCCCAACTTTGCTTGCGCTTAGATGTATTCTGTACCGAGCCCTTCAGGATTCCGTTTGCCGGGAAAGTGGAGGTTTGCTGTTTTGACAAAACGGGAACGCTGACTAGCGATAGTCTGGTGGTGCGAGGAGTAGCAGGCCTCAGGTATATGGCGCCTTGTTTATTGATTGCGTGGTTCACTTTTGAGTTTTGGTTATGGCCGAGAAGTGTTTTTCATAAAAAATATTTACTGTAATTATGACTTTGGTTGCTTATAAACTGTAGCGGGGTCTGACTAGCGTGCACGTTTGTCACAGAGTAACCTCCTTATATTGTGTTATTTAATCCATGTCACGTATCTTAATAGGGAGGGGAAAGAGGTGATGCCCGTATCGGACATCCCGGTGGAGACGCATCGGGTCGTGGCGACCTGCCACTCACTGGTCACTCTAGATGACGGGCAACTGGTTGGAGATCCTCTGGAAAAGGCCATGCTGACTGCTGCCGATTGGACCCTCACTAAAGGTACATATTTCATGTATATGGGAGTTCATGAATAAGGCATCTGATTTCAGATTGGATGATTGAGCGTTTAAGTGCCCTCGTCGTTCCGTTTGTGAATTAAAATAGAACAAAAAAATTTTTTTGAAATTGCTGTGCTGTTTTATTCCTTATTTGTAGTACTTTGTTCATTCAAACACGCTTCTTAGTGACTTACGACCTTATTGATCCTGCGCCTTGCTTATTCTTGCCTTCTCAACTAGATGAGAAGGTCTTCCCACGTAGCATCAAGACGCAGGGCCTCAAGATCCATCAGCGCTTCCACTTTGCCAGCGCTCTCAAGAGGATGTCAGTTCTGGCCTCCTACGAGAAGCTAGGATCCACGGAACTTGCCTACATCTCCACTGTTAAAGGCGCTCCAGAGACACTCAAAGCCATGGTACGTCTTTAGCACCATCTTGAAGGTGTAACGGAATTGTTACAAAGGATTCATTAAACTAATGTGCCTGTTTGTGTAGTTTTCAGAGCGTCCTGAGAGTTACGATAAAGTGCACAAGGAAATCTCCAGGGAAGGAGCGAGAGTGCTTGCTTTGGGTTACAAAGAGATAGGACATCTAAGTCATCAGCAGGTTTGCACTGCCTTTAATCAAAAAGTGCACTTTGTAATATTTTGTGTTGGAACTTATTTGGATCTTTTTTTTCTTTTTTTTTGGGTAGGTTCGGGAGATGAGCCGCAGTTCCCTGGAGCGTGACTTGAACTTTGCCGGCTTCATGGTCGTGACATGCCCCCTGAAGAGTGACAGCAAGGCGGTCATCAGAGAGATCCAGGAAGCATCTCACCATGTAACTCATCCGTTGCACTGCAATTTTCATATTCCAAAACCAATTATTTGTGTTCTTGCTCCTCTCAGGTGGTGATGATCACAGGCGACAACCCATTAACGGCATGCCACGTGGCCAGAGAACTCCACTTCCTCCAGAAGGAACAAACACTTATATTGCAATCAGCTCAAGGTAGGAATTGGATGCACTAAGCTGCCACAACATTTGGTACTCGCGCAGAATCAAAAACCTCCAGCCAAGAATGTTTGTGGTTACAGGTCATAATGAGAGGCATTTCATAATATTTTGGAAAATACAACACATTATAATACACATTGAATACTCCTGTTCCACTTGCCTGGGAGGTTATGCTGCCACTGTTATGCACACCTTGGCCTCCGGGGGGCAGTGTGTTGCTCACTTCCAAATAACACTTAGATGTGAGGAAAAATATGAAGAAGCACATTGCGGAAAAGCTACAGTCATTTAATTTGTTGCACCGCTTGTGTTTGAAGGTTTGTTATTTAAAGGTTTAGGCTGAAAATTAAACTGTTGTGTTGGCAGCAAGCTAGCAGACGTTTGGAAGAAAGAGCTGTGTGTTTGCTTAAACACCACTCAGTAAGAGAGGATTCTATATGGTGCTGTTTTTTTTACGGCAGGCGGGTGGCAGTGGGAGTCCATCAACGGCAATGTACACGTACCCCTTCCGCCTCCTTCGGTGTCTTCCTTCGTGCGCCAGTATGACCTGTGTGTAACCGGGGAGGGGCTGGCCAGACTGTGCTGCGACCCCCGGCTACTGCACGCCCTTTTGCCTCACATACGAGTGTTTGCGCGAGTCAGTCCAAAACAGAAGGTAAGAGCAAAGACACAAAACGAGGTTGGGATTCATGAGAATTCCGCAAGATGTCCGTGATATCAACTTCTTGGAGTAGAGTACCACGCAATCCAAGTGAGTGTTTTAAGATGAGTGTTTGCATATCTGCATTGTTCCAGGAATTTGTCGTCACCAGTCTGAAGGGGCTCGGTTATGTAACACTGATGTGCGGTGACGGTACAAATGACGTCGGCGCTCTGAAACATGCCCACATAGGTAAGAGTGTCGACAATACGTGACCATTTTTGTCTCACTGATTAAATTTGGCTCTGGTTCGTTACCACAGGCGTCGCTCTATTAGCCAATGCCCCCGAGCGCATGCCGGAAAAAAAGAAGCGTGGGAAAGAGAAGGAGGCGTCCGCTGTTGACTTTCGACCTTCGCAACCTGTCAATGCAGGTGGCAAGCCGACTTCCAGAGGCGCCAGGCACAGGATAATGGCCCAAAGAGAGGAACAACTCGCTGCACAAAAGGTGTCCTTCAACTTCATTTGGAGTTTTTTTTTTTTTTTTAATCCCAAAGGGTGGCTACATTTTGTTATTGTTTTTAACGTATCAAAATGTGATTTTCCTCATAGGAGAGGATAAGTCAAGTCTTGCGGGAACTCGAAGACGATCAGGTACAAATCGTAAAACTGGGCGACGCCTCCATCGCCGCCCCGTTCACCTCCAAACTCTCCTCCATTCAGTGCAGTGAGTAACAGATGTCATCATAACAGTTTTCGTCCGCTTCCACACCTAACTGGGTGTCTTCCTTTCTCGCTCGCTGTCCAGTCTGTCATGTCATAAAGCAAGGCCGTTGCACACTGGTGACAACGCTGCAGATGTTTAAGATCCTCGCTCTCAATGCTTTGGTGCTCGCCTACAGCCAGTCTGTGCTTTATCTGGAGGGGGTCAAGTTCAGCGATTTCCAGGCAACTCTGCAGGGTCTGCTGTTGGCTGGATGCTTCCTCTTCATCTCTCGCTCAAAGGTGAGAATTTGTGTTAAGAAAATAAAACCTACAATCAATATTTCAAAGATTGCTTTTCATCTGGCGTTTGGCGTTTTTCCTCCTCTCTCGTTAACTTCAGCCACTGAAAACGTTGTCCCGGGAGCGCCCCTTACCGAATATCTTTAATCTTTATACCGTGTTGACGGTGCTGCTGCAGTTTGCGGTCCACTTCTGCAGTCTGGTCTTTCTTTACAAAGAGGCGCAGAGCAGAAGTCCGCCGAGGTAAGAAGCGGGAACTGTGCGGTGTCTGCTTCATCTGGATAAAATGTCACATTTGTCCATTTGTCTTTTGCAGAGAAGGTCAATTTGTGGATCTGTACAAAGAGTTTGAGCCCAGCCTAATCAACAGCACTGTGTATATCATGTCCATGGCTATGCAGATGGCCACGTTTGCCATCAACTACAAGGTATGTGCCTTAATACAGGTGCAGGGGTTTCTCACTATTTGACAGGCCTGACATTTTGAACGTGGCATCGAAATGCAGTGGTGCCTTGAGTTGCTCAGTTATTGTATACTGGTTGTCATTTCTTTTACATTTATTGGCTTCAAAATATTTGTCATTTGAATATTTGCTGTAATTATGACTTAACTAATGTGTTGTTTTTGAATACATTCTCGTAGAACAACATGAATGCATTTTCATTTTCTCGCATAGGGTCACCCCTTCATGGAGTCTCTCCGTGAGAATAGACCGCTACTTTGGAGCATCGCTTTGTCTGGCTTAGCAATTGTGGGACTTCTTTCTGGTTCTTCACCTGAGTTCAATGAGCAGTTTGCCCTTGTTGACATTCCGACTGAGGTGAATTGACACTTTTTTTTCATGATTTGCTTTCGTGTAGTCCTCTTGTAGTAATGGTCTTGTGTATTTTCCCATAGTTCAAAATGATCATCGCCCAGGTTCTGGTGATGGACTTTTTTGCCGCCCTATTTGTGGACCGTGTACTGGAGTTCTTGCTTGGCAGAGGAACTCTGAGGGTGCCTTGTTGAACTCTTCCTACTATCAGCATCCAAGGTCCTTATGTACTCTAAAGGGAGATGAGACTTTGGAATGGAAGACAGAGAAGTGAGATGGTCATGGCCGGCAGCGCTGTACACTCCACTTCACCAGTCCACGCCTCCCGACCCCATTATTGTATTTTCCATCAGCTACGCTTTATTCTTTTTCCCTATTTTCGCCCCAAAACTTCATCTCTTCCTCCCCACAGCCACACAAGGCCATAAAGAACAGTATTGAGAGGAATGCGAGCCTGTGCCAGCTGAGTGACACACTCAGACAAACAAGAGGGACATTCTCCAAGAGAATTAACAAGCTGTTTTGATTACTCTCCTTGATTTTGTAAAAAGTGAAAAGACATCTCTAACAGACTTATAAAAAGACTTATAAATGATTAGGTCTGTCGAGTGTTTGTTTTTCCTCAATCGCAGATTTGTCTGAACGTCTCCGGGGACGCACAGAGACAAAAATAATCATGGTCATCATAGTTTTATCTCTGAAGAGTTATCAGAATTGATGTGCCTATATTAGCCAGGTTTTTTTTTCAATTCTCAGATGACAATTCTACTACTCCAAAAAAAAAATTAAAATAGTTGTGAACTGAAAGTGAAAGGTACAGTGAAGCCAATACTAATATACCCATCATCTCTCAACGTGTCCTTCAGGTTCTTTCTCGTTCTCTCCGGTGTGCTTAGCGTTCCCGCAGCGCGTTACCAATGCAGTTCGTGCGCGAGCGTTCTTCATTTAAAACGACATTTCCCATGGTGCAGCAGTGCGTAAAGGAGGCGGGGCCTGTTCAGCGCGCGATGTCAATAAAACAGTTTGAAAGAAAAAATGGCGGAAGAGTCTTCGTCCACACAGCAAGACGGGTTTGTTCGCTTTTGATTCGTATCGCTGTTTAACGTTTGTACAATAGCGCAGCTAAACCCAAACAGTAACATTTTAAAGACTTTTAACCTGGTTTTAAGAGTCACATTGAGCGGCCTGTGTCAGTCTTGATTGTTTGGGTTGGGCGTGATAACTCAGTACATTAAAATGTCGACCAATGTTTATTAAACGTGCCGATTGTTTTAAGTTTTCAAGTATATAATTGAATAGAAGATGTTTTAATTGTCTTGCAGTTGCCGATCTGTCGCCGCTATGGAGGCGACGAACGTGGTACGTATGTTTAATCAATGTGACAGTTCGCATTTTCCTACTTGGTTGTTAAACGCAATAAAGAAAATGAATTGTTAAAAATAGGCTTCACGTTTACGTGTCGAAGCAATTTTTCGGAGCCCCTGATTAAGAAACCGAAAGCTCAACTTTGCAACAGTATATGTGCAAAAATTAATATGGTAAAAATATTTAGCCCCAAAATGTCAATTACTCTGTCCTATTGCCTTTTTTTTTTAATAGCGACCCACCAAAACTGTTTCCACCACCTGATCCTTTAGAAAACAGGCTAATTCACAGTATTTTCTGAATTCAGCTCAAACAGCCACCCAAGTGGTGTTTGTCCCCGAGTGCTCCAGACGATGCCTCTCCCCCCAAAAAACCCTGCATTGAAATTCTGTTACCCGGCGTACTGACGCTCAATGCTGGAGAAGAGCATCCAGACGTTGACATGATGGAAATGGCGTCCGGAAGCACGGAGGACCCTGAATCTTCTCTGCCTGCAAGCGCCACTGCACGGAGGAAATCACGGAAGATGGACTCCTTGACAATGTGCCCCCAGCCCCCGCTTCCCAACTTGAATCAAAGTGAGTTGAAGGCATTGCTCATCAGAATGATCCTCTTAATATGCATAAAAAATATATTTTTTTAAAATATAGGTTTGTGCAAGAGCATCAGCACATCCTTATCGCAACAGGAGAGATTGAGTATATTGATGGAGGCTGCAATGAAGGTAAGATCAAAGCCAAAATAAAACCAAGCACAATATACTGAGAGCCAATTTGTGCTTTTTTTGTCGTTCTGGAATACCCAATGTTAAAGAAGTAAATAAAAATCTTTTGTGTGCAGCTGGCCACAGATAGACTTCAGAATTCGCTCCAGTCAGTGGCAAACTCATCACCGGAGTCTTTTGAGAAACAAGGTGCCCTGTTTTTTGTTGTACACAAAACCGGATTCTCCACTTTTTACCTGAGGCTCCCTCATTAATTTCAAAAACGTATTTTTTTTTCTTCTTCCTTTAGTTGAGCAGCTGAAGAAAAAGTGCAACTCTGCAACCAAAAGTATAAGCAGAGAAACATGGACCGGAAGGTAAATAAGTTTCTTTAACAGAATTTTTTATTTTTTTAAATTTATTAAACAATTTCTTTTCAGGGTCAGAGAGCTTGGCCCACAGACAGCGATGGTGATGGAAAATACAATTAAGAGGTTTGCTGGTCCAAGATTATTGGGAATGGATCCCCCATACCTAATTTTTTAATGAGGTGCTTTTGTGTTTAAGTGTTGAAGCTGAAAGTCAATCATGGGAAGCACTCTTGCACAAACATCAGAGCAAGGCGGAAGAATTACAAAGGTGAATGTCTGAACTATAGAGCAACTCTCACCTTTTTAAATGTTATACTCATGGTTTGTTGTCACTGCTTGGTCAAAGGAAACTGTCTCAGTGCCAAACGGAAGCCATCTCATTAGACGACAAGTGTTTGGCCAAATCTTCACATTACCAGTTTATTCGGAGTAGACCTGACTATCGTGACATCCTCCGCAGACACCAGTCCATGCTGCACACTACGGCAACTGTTATGGTATGTACATTGCATTTTTTTTTTCTTTTTCCCCTCTTACACATTTTTCTATAACTGTTCCTAATTTAGTCTCATTGTTTTCTTTTAATGCGTAGATGGACGCGCAATGTCGACTCACGCGAGAGCTTCAGTCTGTCAAGGAGCTTGCACAGTCGGTGGTGAAAGAGACCAGTGGACGATTGGGTAATTATTGTTCAATATTTGTCGCCATTATGCATCTCTGATGCTCATAGTTACTAAACTTATGGATCCGTTTATTTTTCCTACCAGCGGCTCAAGCAGGATTTCAGGATCTTTCTCCCAACGCCATTCACGACCTAATCTGTGCACCGTTTAAATCCGCGAAAAACACGCAGCTACATCAAATGGACTGTGAATGACTTTTGTATAACGAAAAAAAATGTCTGTTTTTGTCCGCATGTTGTATTTTACTGTGTAATGCTGAAAATGTTCCTTTCAGGGGTCTTGTTTATGGCTGATGTAATTCATGCAAGCGTCCAGATGGGGGCAGTGGCTTGCCTACAAAAATTTGTTTCTTGCAGGAGGTCTCTGTTGCATCTGTATAGATGTCTTCTCATCTCTCAAAAACGGGGGAAAAACTCAGACTTGACTGTCTTGAAAGCATAAGACATGTTGGTTAAAAAAAAAAAAGCTGCTCAGGTTTTGTTTTATAATCCAACGTCCAAAATATTCCGGTATGACTATTAAAACATGAATTAATTATTTTAGTGTTGAGGATAGCTACATTTAGATTTTATTTGTACTACTTGTCCACATACGGGCTGACACTGAGCATCCAGTACATGGTGTCCATTTTAAAACTAATATTCGGTATACTAAGAGGAACCGCGCTTTCTCACTGAGTCTTTATTTCCATTTCTTGCTTGTGCTCTTCCTCGGGCCTTTTTGACTCTCCTTTTTTCTTTTGGTGCTGCATCTATTTCACTTCATCAGTGTCCCCTGACCATTCAAGAGAAAGCCCCTCCCCCCACAGTGACTCACCCCCCCCCCCCCCTTCAATCTCTTGCATTTGGCTGGGTCACTGATGCAGAACGAAGCTTTGACATTGTACCAGTCAGTCAAAAGCTTTGTTTGCTATCACTCCTATCTCCTGCAACCATTCACTAATTAATGTTCCTGCCTAATTTGAAGGGTGCAGCATAAAGAAAAGGGAATGTCTCTCTTCCCTCCTCTGTCGTGCGCGCGCGCCGTGGTTATGATCTTGACTAGAGCGAGGGTGACATTTTCAGTGGGATGGTGTTCAAGGGGCTGACAGGAGAAGAGGGACAGGCGAGGAGGGGAAAAAGACGAGCAGGGTTGTGACCGTGAGAGTTGTGAGCGAGGGAGGATGGCGCACAGCAGGAGAGATCGATTCTTATTTAGATGAAAATGAGGCTTGATGCTCGCGGGGGTGAGAGGAGGGCACCTTAAGCATCCAAATGAATAGGAAGTTGCACCGAAACCATCCCTAAATGAATCGACGACAACAATGAAAAAAATAGATTGATATAATGCACAAAAGGAGCGTCGTCTGTTCAGTTGCAAGGAAGCTTTTCTCTCGTCACTCAAATGCAATTACTTTGGCATTAGATGGTAATCCTTGGCGCTTTTCACTCCAAAGTGTGAGGAACAAAACACTCGAAACAAACCTCAATGGCCCGTTTAGAGGTTAAGTGTTTGGTTTTCAACATTTGGATAACGGGTGAGACATGGCTCACCTTCACACTTCTTGTTTGTAGACTCACAAAATGAAAGAAAGAAAGCTTTGTAATGGAATGTAGAGTTTATTTTTACCAGGATGGGGGTGTTACCCCGTGCAACAATTTTCCATAGGAAACAATGCAGGTGTAAAAAATCGTATTCGTTACAATTTTGCATTAAAGTCTAAACACCCCTGTTCAGAAAACATTTTTTTTTGTGCTAAAAAAAAATAATTCCAAAGTAAATGATTTCAAAACTATTACCAATGTTCATGTGGCCTGTAGCCTGAAAATGTGGATGCACATGACTACCGCCATTAAAGTGCCTCTGAGTAACCCCATATAAAGTTTACATGTTCTAGTAGGCTTTTCCTGACATTTTTGGGGCAATGACTACAATTTCAAATTGTGAATAATTCCTTCCACCGTTGTGCAAGGCTCCAGTCGCAGCGTAAAGAAAAAAAATGGCCCCAAAGCACAACACCAAACATGCTTGGTGCTCTTTTGGTGATGAGTGGTGTTGTGTTTGGCCGTACATGACATGTAATCATGGCCAAAAAAGTTCAATCTTGGTTTCATCAGACCACTTTCCCCACATGCGTTTGGGCGATTTTGTTTTACGGTCTGATGAAGCCAAGGTTGAACTTTTAGATCATGCTGATAGCAGCATTATGCTTAGGGGCTGTTTTTTTTTCCAGCTGGAACTGGAGCCCGCGTCCAGAATGAGGGATTTATGAAATAGAAGTCGTGTTAGCGTAAACCTTCGAGCTTCTGCTAGAAACCAAGATCAATGTCAGGAAAAAAAAATTGAACAGCTGAAGTTTATTTAGACTAAGTTGGAGCTCTCCCATTTAACATGCGTTTGAATGGGATTCTGAACACAACTACATTCACGGTTATAAAGGGGTGTGCACACTTTTGCAATCACATTGCAGTTGTTGACATTGACTGGCGCTCTTGAAAAGCAGTCAGCTTGATGGAAAAAGGTTCTGAAATTCTTAATCCTAGTCTATTTTTTTTCTATAAAATCACAAAAACCTGGTATTTGAACAGGGGTGTGTAGACTTTTTATACCCATTATACGAGTTACTTTAAGACAAAATGCATATTCAAGAAACCCATTATTCTTAACTCATGCAAATGTAATAAGTCAAGTGATTGATTGAAGTGTAACTAAATGCAATCGGGACTTGCAGCTCTGCTTACCTTGGGCAAAACCACCACTAGCACAAAAACACCTCAAGTTAGCGCTCATTAACATAATTCCAAAACTCTTTCTTGACTCTAATGACAAAGTGGAAGATGTGCATCTGAGATTATAATAGTTGTGTAAAAAAAAAAAAAATGAAACAAGTATAAAGTATAAGCGAACGTTTGTATACACGATTGTACAAATCAGGAGCTACGTTATGGCGGCCATTAGCGTGGACCCTATTGCTTACGTACTTGCTGTCTCCAACTTGAGATTGATTAGCTCCAGATTGCCGTGGACTGATGTGTGGAGAGTCAGCATAAAGCGGCGCCAGTTTGGTTGCTACTACCTTATGCACACCCATCATCTCCTCATCGTACATCTGGGCCTGCTGCATCGGCCTTTCCTACACACGCATCCAAGCAGCCATTCGTCTTGGAAGGCTGTCTCTCTGATCTGAGTGATAAACTGCCGCAGAATTGCCCAGTTTGCAAAAAAAAGAGACACAAGGACACTAGTTTTTCAATCTGTGCTGTCATCATTTTCAAACTGGAAACTGATGCGATGTTTCATTGGCTTGCCGGTGATGGACTGATTCTCTTGTGTTGTGCTTTTGGGATGCGTCGTCTTTTTGTCTGATGTAAATTTGACCACTTTGGCATTATGAGATGGGCTATTTTGTCTCCTCGCAGCTCACTGAACAGAAACAGATTACAGAGGTTTATATTGATGCGCCTAATTAGCACCCTTCTCGATTGTCATCAGCAATTCTTTATTTTTGTTTGCATGTATTTTCGCACCATTCGTTCTACGTTTAAGCCGTTGCAGCTGCGGCGGTTACAAAAAGGCTTTTTTTGTGAGTTGCACAAGTGACACGTCTCATTTGGCCGGCAGTTTTTTAACATAAGGAGAGTTTGTCACGTTTGTGATGTATTTTTTTTTTTTTAATGAGGTTGATAACAATCTATAATATTGTATTTTATGAATCAATAAAAACAATGTAAAGAATTTAAAGCCTGTGCTTCATGATTTCATGCTTCATTTCAATGAATTGTGCTGCTCAAGCTGCTGTAACTTGGCCACTGGGAGGCAGTATAATGCACACAGTTGCAACTTACGGCATTAGTTGCTTTTTCTCCGAAGAAAATGAATAATATACTGCAGTGTGTAATGCGACGCTGTCTGTCCACATTGTGTGTTATACATGTTCATTGTGCTTAATTTGATTCAATAATTTTCAAATGTCATTTTATGTAATTAGATGACGTAATCTTTGATGGATTGCGCTACATTGAGCGGGCACTTAGCATAAAGCGATGCTAAATGCTGAAGAGTCTCACTAAAAGTAAAACTTCTCACGCTTTGACGCCGCCTCAGGGAGAGTAATGGACAGTTGGCAAGCTCTCATTGTCATGCAAGTGTCGGCCGTTACGCTTTCACCTACGTCTTATTTATGTTAGCGTCTGCTTTGACAAACTCATTTGCATGTGTAATTGATATTTAATGAATTGGCATTGTTCTGATCAGTTGGAACAGTTTCCCAGGTTGGGGGAAGTTCCGTTTACTGTTCTATGGTTATTATCACACATTTCCCGTTGACATAGTAATATAGAGACGTTGAACTTTACTGATTAAGACACTTCGGGCAGCAAATAACAATTATTGGCAAATGTGTGTTTGATTCAACACAAAATAGTCTGTCTGCTTCCAAGGATGACAACAGAAATTGGAGAATATTTACTGATGAGAGGGTGAAAATCTGAAGGTTTGAGCAATTTTAATTTTAGCAAGGTCTTGAAACGATTAATCGATCAAAATTTATATTGTTGATATTTTAAGTTTCCAGGTTATTTTGGACTGCTAAATTGGATCCTGTTCTTGACATATCGATATTTTTGGAAAAACTTAAAAAAAAAGAAAGAATATTGTATGGACATGTTTGAAAAGACAGATACAGCCTAAGAACTTGGAGGCATTTTGGAATTTTCAGATTTCAGGTGACATCAAACGACCCTAAATCTGTTGAAAATTTCTTTGCACCAAAACGTGTGACCGAGGTAATTGATTAGATGCCGATTAATCGTTGCACATTCGTCTTTTATTGTGATGCAGTGTCGTTTTACAACACCGCAAACTACTGTACACTTCGTCTTGTCCTACCAGGACACCTCCGCACTCATAATAAACATGTTTTTACACTAGTAAGCACAAAATCTGATTTCAGTGAAGCAGCTATCGTGCTGTGCAGCAAATCCTTCCAACGTTTCCTTTATTGGCCTGGATTGAGCGTTTAATGACTAACATATTGATGACGTCAGTGGCTAGCCATGTATAACGCCTGCCACGAGGGAGAAATGATTTTCACCTGAACAAATATTGAAACCCACTTCGAGGGTCACGTCGCAAACATGTAACATGAACATATTCCACCTCCGTGAAACGTAGCGCGGCTCATTGTCGGCGAAAGTGGACTTTTCTTTTTTTTTTTTTTTTCTTCGCCACCCGCTAGCAAGCCGTGTCGTGTGCCTTGCAAGTGAGTGGAAGAAGCCGAGCTCGCCCCACAGCACCACCAGCTAGTGCAGCACAGCCCACATCGTCGCGCGACACTCAGCAACAACAATGGCCAAGCGTAGTCTGTGGCGGTAGCAGCTCTGTCTCGCTCTCTCGTCGGAGTCCTCCCTCCCGGCTTTCACTCGATTTTTTTATTTTTTATTTTTGGGACTCGACGACGACGGAAAAGCAACCCGTGTTTCTCTTTTTTGTTGTTGTTTTGTTTCTCTCATCCCACAATGTTCGAGGCGAGCCCACACGGACCGTGCGTGTGTGTCCCCGCTGCTGCTTCTTCTTGGCCGCTGGGTTGCAGCTACTAACCTAGCTGCTTTTCACTCGGTGCTTAGCTAACGTTTTTAGCCCCCCCACACGCCCCCCTTCTCCCGTCGTTTTTTTTTAAACAACACGCTAATGATTTAGGGTATTTGCGTGAGCTGTTTTGTGACAATAACAGTTCCCGACTACCTACTATTCGTCAAAGAAGCGTGTGTGTATGTTTGTCGCGGAAACTAGTTTGCGGGCTAGCTAACAGGCTAGCTATTTGTGTGTGTGTGAGTGTGTGTGTGCGTGTATTCGCGTAAGGAAGGAAAACGGCGAGTTTCCTTTTTTAACAAAGTATGGATGACCAGACCAGGATGCTGACGGGTCTCACCGGACTTGGTGGACTACAGCCAGGCGACGTGGGCGACCCGGACTCGGTTCGGAAACAGCAGTCCCTCGGCCAGCCCCAACAAGACATCGGGGATATCCTACAGCAAATAATGGCCATCACCGACGAGAGCCTGGACGAAGCACAGGCCAGGTAAGAGCGGCCAAGAGCCATTTTCCATCACGTTGCTACGCTGCTCCGGAGCTCGGACTTCGCCGATACGCTTCTTCAACAAAAAAAAATAATACAAAATATCCGCAATTATTTGTAATAATCAACTTTGTAATAAACGATCTATTACCAGCTTGACGCTCGCATTTTACTCGTATTTCAAATAACAACAACAAAAAAAAGAAAGGCGGTTCTTTGTTACTTCAATTGAGCTCAGCTGCCTTTGAGTTTGTAAACACATTTAGTATATAATAAGAAACAACCAGGGCACGTTGACGTATTATTTTGGTTTTTAGTTGTGAAACTTTGAGTTTTCACAGCGAGACAATGGTTGTTGCACTGCTAATGATCTCCCAACCACTTGGCTGCCACTTAAACTGCACTTGCATGGCTCATATAACTGCTTCATTACATTACAGCAGCAGTAGTAGTTAACATTTTAGGGCCTTTTATTAACCCCTGTATAAAACTGTAAAAACATTTCTCACTTGATGAGTCCTGTCAGGTAAATATTGAGTTGTTGACATGAATCTTTTTTTTTTGTCATTTAAGACAGTGAGTGCACAAACCCCCCCCCACACACCCGCACACACAAAAAAGGTTTCAAAGCGGCACCACATTGCTGTTTATGCCTAATGAGATTTGTCTAATTGCACCCCAATGCATCTGAATAGCGTTCTGCATCAATTGATAGTCGATGTCATTATCCGATGAAATGCAAATGAATGCAGGGATTACTCAATTGGCTCTCGTATCCAGTCAGAAGCTCCCCGTGATGACAGCAGCCATTCATTCATACGACTCCTCACTTAATGCTCATATCACAGAGGCATTCCGGTGTTTCCATTATTCCTGGCCAAGGGGAAATATATGCAAGCAGCCAGCACTCATGTGCCATGTGGCCCAGGGAGCATAAGGTCAGCTTTGAGATAAAGCCCCGGTATCTCAACAATAGGAAAGGCGTCCACTTGCAAGACCGAGGCCACAGTGTGATGTGTCATTAGCTAGTGATTTTCCACCCAACATTTGACCACCTGGTTCTCTTAATTAATTCACTCCCCTTTCACTCCCTCCCTCCCTGGTGTTCATCCTTTTCATTGTGTGCTGGGTGCAATCAATTCTCCTATAATGTGTACGCGAGTGCAGCTGTCCGCAAATCGAGTTTCTATTAATGAGGTGGTGTTGAGGGGGAGGGATGATGCTATATGGCCAAGCACACACTGGGACTGTTTGTTTTCGTTACCTTTTCCAACGTGCAAGTTGGAGTATGCAATCTGGGCCTTGTGCCGTTTTTTTTTTTTTTTTTGTTGTTGTCACCACGCGCCCTCCCTCGTAAATATGTTCACACCAGCGTGAATTGTCGTAGACCAAATGATAGTGCTTTGCTCCTAAACAGGCACGATTACAGTGTATGTAACAGGCTAAACAGGTTGCAAATATACCGTATGTAACTAAAGGTGTGTCTACTTTTGGAGTGCTATAGGCGTACCCCTTCCAATAACGCCGATTGCTCTCATGTCCACTTTGTGCCGTTTGTGTACACGAGGGCCACTTCTTTCTGACACATGCAGGCTGTAATGTGCAAACTATTTCATCAATAAAGGCAATTCCGTTCCATTTGATGAAATATTCATCCATTGAACAGTGGGTGTTTAGTTTTTAGCTGACAGCCTGACTTGCCCAAGGTAGGAGACCCTTCATCTGCTAGCTAATTGGCCTTTCTTTTTCAGTTCAGGTGAAAAAAAAAAACCAAAATGCAACCGAGCTCGACAGCTATGAACAACCTGTTTTTACCTTCTGTGAAGAGCTTATGTTGCAGAGTATGCTTACATGTAGCTACAAAACTTTGTGGCGCAATGTGAAAGTACTCGTTATAAATATAATATTTTTTGGGGGGGGGACATTTTGGAACGGGGTAATGCTCACGTTTCCTAACAAACAGATACACAGTAAAAATGGAGTGCATGAATGTCAAGTGCAAAAAATATATCGATAACGCGATAATGGCCCATCGATAACTTTTATGGAATTGTATGGTTTTATCTCAATTGGACCTGTCAGTCACATTTAGCTTACTTATCAAAGCAGTACAAGGCAAAACGGATTGTTCTGTTGAAATCATATTCCACAAATGCAAGATTAATCAGAATGCTGTCTTTAGACGAGTCAGGTGCATAGAAAACATTATTGTTCAGAAGTTTTGACATGCCTTTGCATTTTAAGAATTGTTTATTAATATTTATTTCGGCACAATTTGTAACCTTTCTGTGCACTGGATTTTAAGTGAATCATTATTCTTTTTATATAAAATATATATGAAATGTGTCATTTTTACACGTTTTGATAACATTATCATCAGTACATGAAACTTTAAAAACATTGTTTTGATGTATGCTAAATATAGTTGCAAAACCACTTTTTATTCATTTTTTTCTCGGCTTTTTTATGTTATTTTTCAAATACTTTGGCATAAAGAAAAAAAGAAGGCGCACACAGTAGGTTGTATCTATGAAAGGTACACGGTTTGGTCCTAATCCAAATTAGGATTGTTCAACCCTGTCGGAGGTCGCTCGTTACAAATGGCCTTGGTCCTTTTCCAAAAGCCACCCTGAAAGCGTAACGTCGTCGTCGTAAGTTTGCGCGTCCCACATCCACTCCTCAGTCATGATTTCCGAACCGAACATGTGACGAGGCTGACACGTGACCATGACACTCCTGTTGTGGAGGGTGTGTTGGGATGGGGAGCGCTCAGGGCAGTGCAAGAACTTTGGTGCCCTTCCTGCACACCCTGCCTGCCCTGCGCCCTCATCCTCTGCCCCCACTCCAACCCCTCCTGTCGCCATATGTTTAGATGCTGGCCAGAAGATTCGCCGGCGCATTGGGGTGGATCAGACGACCCCACAGAGGGAGGGAGAGCAGGGGGGGGCACGGCAGGGGGTGGCCTGCCAGTCAACTTCCAGTACAGGTCAGTACAGGACCGCATGAGCACCTCCTTCTCCCCCTCCTGCTCATACCCTCCATTCTGATGGCAGCCCTCCCCCAACTCAAATCCAGCCGTGATACCTTTAATGTTACATAAACGGAACTTTTACATCTCTGTAGAGCTGCAACGATTAATCGAATAACTCAAATAAATCGATTGCCAAAAAAGGTTGAAGCAAAACATCAGCCTCGAAACACGCGCCACTGCCTAAAAAAAATAAGTGGGCGCGATGGTAGCCAGCCAGAAGTAAGAGTACGTAAAAGAATTTACACACTTAATAAATTCAGCGATTTTTAACCACAACATGTCTATGATCGCATGATAATATATCGATGTCAGATAATTTGATGTAGCCTACCATTGCTAAATAAAATGTATTGTAATGCCCCCGCAAGGGGTCAAGGATAGTCCCAGCCGGTTATTGAACAAACGGTACATTAACAAACCTAACAAACACATTCGAGGACCACAACTCATGCCGAGTCGCCGCCAGCCAACTGTACGTTCAGTTGCTGACATCCATGTCACTCACCAGGCCTGGTCCTTTTAAAATTGATTGATTGATTCCAATTCTGAGAATACTCAATCCTAAAAATCTTCCATAGCTGCAGCCCTATCAGTCCGCCTCAATTCCTCTCACGTTGACGCAGGTTCGCAAGGCAGATTTTTTTTTTTTTAGGCCCGTCCGTCCCTTCTCGCCTTTATCCTCGGGGCTTTCACAACTGGAATTGTTGTTGTGGTCAGGTGTCGCCAAGTCATATTCATTTGTGGTTGTCTTAAATGTGTTGTTTTCATGGAAAAGATCATGTCATCCATTTTCAGTCCACGCTCATCACATCCAAAGTTGTGCGCCAGGTTGGTTTGGTTTCATCGGAACGCCAAATGTGGGCGGCAAAAGTTCTTGCCGCTCCAAACATGTTCATCATACACCCGTTGCGTTGTTGTAATGCGCTCATATTTGTTCTACCACCACCAGACGGTTGCCATTTATGTCAATGACACATCTCTCACGACTTCAACTGTGATTGGATTTAATGAGGTACACAAGGGGTACATTTCGTGACTCCGACACCCCGGTTGGAAGTCTTAATAATTTGAAATTAATTCATTTTGGGTCTCATTGAAACTCGGCCGTATGATGCTGTGTTTTTTTTTTTTTTTTTTTTTTTTTTTGGCACAAATTAGGTAACAATGAGCAATTCAGGGTTTTCACCACTACTACTTTCCAAGTCAGGCATCCAGATGACTCACGCCAAGGCGTAGTGGACTGCGAACATGCAAGCAACTCTGTAACTCATTAGCTATTAGGCTCCTTGGCTTGCCCCACGGTGCTAATCACCCAAATGACATCATTCTTTTTTTCCTTTTCTTTTTTAATTCCCCCACCACGTTGATGCGTCAGATATATTTCTGATATGACAGACAAAAGCATTTCCCATTGAGAGTGTCGTGAAGCTGCGCTGCTTGACGCTTTTGAAACACTCGCACATACCTCAGTAGACTAGAATGAGTTTTAAGAAGAGGAAGACGTGGTACAAGTTGAGATGGTGGTGGGGGGGTGGTTCTATTTATTTATTTTTTTATGGTGTTGTTCCCCCCCCCGCCCCTTTTGATTCCCTCTTCTCTCTCGTGCAGGAAGCATGCCCTTAACTGTCACCGAATGAAGCCAGCCCTGTTCAGTGTTCTCTGTGAGATCAAAGAGAAGACAGGTGAGTTTCGACTTGGCTCGTTTCCTTTTTATTCTGTCGCTCCGCACAAGTTGAAACCCAGTTTGGAGGTGCACTCCAGTAATGGCTTCCTTGCATCCAAGCGACTTCCTTCCTGGCTTCGACCAAACTCGCAAATGATTGAGTGTTGATTGAATTTGTTTGATCTGGGCAGTGTCGATTCTCGGTAGGTTTTGGTTTCAACAGTACTTTCAAAACAGATTTTTATTTTTTTTTTAGTGTATACACACACACACACACACACACACACAAATTCAGACACTAATAACTGCTGAGTACCGACTGCAATCACAACATCTTCTATATCGTCTTGAAATTAATTGGATGGGGAAAAATATACCCTTGCATAATCTTGACAGAAAATTCACACACTCGTTGACAGCAGGCACATATGAAAAGAATCGGCGGGGGTGATTGCTTCACAGTCACTGTATTATACTATCTCGACATGCCATTTTCCGACGCGCTCTCCGAACGTCCACACTCACTGCAGTATAATGCAATTATGCATTGGTAATAAATTGCTATGCATATCAATGCGGCCCCCTCAGCCAAACATCGCACGCGGCACAACCCAACCAACAAAAAAAACAATGAAACCCTCTCTAAACGTGTCGTTGGGTCTCACGGTGTGATAGAAGACTAAGGTTTGAACACATGCCATTATTTAGAGTTTGATCGCGGTCGCGCAATTATTTTTAAGCAAAAGCAGCTGGTTATCCCCATCTTGTTAGCTATTCCAGTCAGCTAGCTGACAGATTCGAGTGCGGTTCAAAGGACGACGGCTTAGGATGGCTGGCAGATTGATGGTTATGGTACTGTGAATGGGTGGGATTTTGAATCCTCCGCCACCGCCTCTCTCATCCCCCCTTCCTTGGCTTCGCTTTCCTTGTGTGCTTGCCTCTCACTTGTATCTTCTCACCCCCCCCCCCCCTTCAAAAAAAAAAGAAAATCCTCTCTTGTTCAAATACAATTTGAAAATGCTGCACTGCTGCCTGCCGTGGCCCTCTGTCAATAATGTATTATTGCTCTCCAGTGATTGGAGAAAAGTACAGGCTAGGCTTGAGTGAGTGGGGCAGGGTATACCGTTTCCCAGGCAACTGGTGCTCTTATTTACCCTAATGCCATTCACTTTGATTTTTGCATTTCGTCTCCCAGCCCACTAGAGAGACGTTCCGTTAGCGCTCGTACGGTAAGCCAAAGCGATAGCTTCATACTGGTGGAGGTGAATATGCTAACAATAGGATGCAGAAATATTTGGCTTTGCTGGTTAGCTGCTGGCCATCTGCCACGCGAGCGCCCTCCCCGCTGCACTGTGTTACCTGCTTTGGCATTTCTCTGCTCCTCATAAGACCCCCTGCAGGCTCCATTATGTGCTGCCGGAATGGGAATTGACTTCTCTTCGGCGCTGCTTGTGGAAGACCCAATCAGTAACCCTCTTGTATCTCCACACATTTTATGCAGCCCACCCCTCCCACCCCCCAGCCACTGACATGTACTTGTCAGTACACACACACACACTTGCTCTCTTGTGCACATACAGTACAAGCGCATTGAAGGAGGATAAAAGCAAACTCGGTCTTTGGGTCTACTCCTCCTGATTCTGTGTTGTCCTCTCCTCCTCTGCCTCAGCCTCACTCCCTTTCTTGAAAGAGAAGACTCGCTTTGAACTCGGGGCTTTGATATGGTAATGTAATGGTGCTGTTGGAGGAGGGGAGGAGGGCCGTGGGGGAGGGGAGGTGAATTCCTCTGAGTGCTGCAGTTGGTTAGATTGTTTTCATTGTAAAGGAAATGCTCTGCGCAAATGCCGGTGCCCCCTTCTCGCTACATCGCCCGTGCCCCGCCCCTCAACCCACCAAATTCAACATCTGCATGAAATGTGATACTCTTTAATAGTTCATTAAAAAAAACACGCACTTTGAGGAAGAAAGTAAAAGAGACGGCAAATGATCAGAGTGAAGAGTTAGGGGCTTTGCTTCAACTCGTGTTCTCTTCTCGCTCGCTCTCATGGGTATTTACTGTAAAAATAGCTCATGTGTAGTGCAATGGGACGGCATATGCCAAAAATCTCCCACAAGCTACCGCGGTTAGCCTCAGAAGTTTCTTACATTTAGTTTGGGCATCTTTTTAGGCGTTTTCTGTTTACCTTTCATGTTCTCCCGTTTGCTGTGCACGTAAACAACGCGAGCCTGTCACTCACTCTGTTCTGTCACAGCCCTCAAGTTCCTTTTATTACGCGTGCGAACATTGCCAATTTATTTTCGGATGGGTTTCGAATAGCAGCCGAATTGTTTTCTTGAGAAACTGATGTGACGGTGCGCAGCGTTGTACCTGGGAGACAACAAAGTACATTAATAACTTCCTTCTCCTTGCTTTCTCCCCTGACAATCGCACATTTTTAAATATGACAGTTTTCTCGAGAAGCCGTCCCCGTAGCTAAACCGAACTATTTTACTTGACTTAATTGACCCTGCCGCAAACAGCCGAGTTCATAGTAGTGCCGGCACAAACCATGCGGGTTGTGGTATGCGGGGTGAGCAGAGAACGCTTCTTGCAAATTGTCGGAAATTGTCCGGCTTGACTATAATTCTCAATCTGAAATTATAAGGCACACAGAAATATCCATACCTCAATTACTGTGCCTCTTTAACCCAGGTATATTGGTGTGATCCGTTTTCACGGTGATGTTATGCAAACAGTCCTTATCTAGCTAATGCTGCCACACGCCTGTGATGCCCCCCCACACGCTCACGCCTTCTTTCAGATAGCATTAGCAATCACAGTATATTCACAGCAGCCCTCGTGACGTGCATCACAATACAGTACTCGTTGAGCCACCAAATGGCCTCAATTACATGTTAATGGAATTGCAACATACTTGAAGTTGTAAAAAACACAAAACAGGCTGATAATTAACCTGCTTGTTTATTCACAACCGCCGCAGTCGTTAGTGGCGTGTTTTGACGAGTGTAACTTTTAAAGGCATTCACTTAAGTAAGTTCAGAAAAAAAAAACATTATCTTGCACTATTGGTATATATTTGTTTGCAACAAAATATTAAATGTTACCCTGGAATTTAAATGTATTTTTGTATATTTATTTTTTTGTTTTTAGCCCCACCTGACTTGGATGTTCATGCTATTAATTTAATTGAACTGCACACGTGAAGCTTTGTGAATCACGGGCCTCATTAAAGCAGCTTAATTATTACAACTTTTAAAGAGCCCAATTTAGAAAAGCGATAAAATTTTATTGTTGTTCAGCACCTATGGGCTGTCATTATTGCCTTTTTTTTTTTTTTTTTTAAATGAAGCTTTATAGCAGCCCCCCCCTCCGATTCCTCACATGGACAAATTCTGTCCTTTTTTTTTTTTTTAATGATTTCCTGAAACCGCTCCATTTATATTAATGTAATGCAGTGGAGCAGGATTATCTCATTGCTTTTTTTTTTTTTTTTTTGGAGGAATCTCACTTGTGATGCGTGGTGTCCTGTCACTCAGCCTGCCCCCCACCACCACCTTTCTCTCGCTGAAGAGAATGGAAAAAAAGATGGTGCGTGTTGGTGGTGAAGGAGGAGGTGGGGGGGGGTTGTGCACGAGTGAAACAAGGAGATTGATGAGGCAGTAAGAGCAGGAGTAATTACTCGATGTCCATTTCCCAAGCCAGATTGGCAGACGGCTAATATCACACAGACCCCTGGCCCTGACAGACGCACCCCCCCTTAAAACCTCAACCGCCACCCCCAACTTAAAGTGGGGAAGCAAGGCACCTCAACCTTCAGCCCAGGCCTAATGGTGTGCGGGCCAGCTGACTTTCCCCATGTGGCATTATTCCTACAGGAACCGGACGCCTGTTTACTGACGAGGCTGTCTGGAGTTGTTGGACGAGGACATCTCAGTGCAATATTTCAGTGCCATTGTATGATTCTGGCATGTTTTGTCGCTCAATTTATTTATCTTCTTTTTTTTTTTTTTACATGACTGCTTGCCGCACACAACAAGGCAATTGAGCCTCGCGCATATAACAGCGAAAAACTGCGACCCCCAGTGTTTTTGTCGGGAAACCACAGCATGAGGCATAACGTTCGCCATTCCATTCTCTTTGTTTTAGATGTATTATAAGAATATAAAGAAAGCACACGCGTGAGTATAAAAGTGAGAATGTAGATATTCAAGAGGCTGTTGGCTCCATTCATTGACTCCGTTACAGAGACTCTCCACGCTACGCTTTTTCATCCACAGGTACATATCGCTGGCATAAAACATTAGAACCCGCTAAGTTTTTGTTGAGCTGACGACACTGTAACTCTAGAATGGTCAATAATTTATTAAAAATAATAATAATAATAATAACAGACACGTGGGTACTGACCAAATTTGGACATAGTAGCTTTCCACCTAGAGTGACAATATGAAATTACGAATAGAGTTATGTATTAATTTGTTGATTATTTATTGTTACGGTTTGGCAGCCACAAAGTTGATGCCACTTCTACCCAGAGACGTAAGGTTGCAGTTAGGTGATTGAGACTCTCCACCCTTTGCTTTTTCAGCCACAGGTTTATATGAAATTCCAAATATAGTCTAGTATTACTGTAAAAAAAAAACATAATTTATTGCTGCGGCTTTCACCAGCAATTCTAATTTTTAATTCACAGCCAAACTAATGAATGCTAGTTTGCTGAACCCCACCCACTGCACACCAGTTGAGCATGCCTCAAATTAATTAACCAATCTCGGGGTCCAGCCAATGTCAAGATTGATGATGATTGAGACCAATTAATTAGCCTGTACACCCCCTTTCACCTCACTGTGATGTGTGATTGACGACTCAAACACATTTGTGTCCAGGTGGATTACTTCTGAGTAAGTCTCGAGACCAGGAAATATTGTGACGTTTCGTACTTGACATCCCGGGCCGACATCACCCACACAGTCAACTCCAACCTCTTCATCTCATCTGGTCTTATTCTCAGCATGTCCTGTTCCTCTCACACGGCTTTTAAAGGCTCCCCCGTTTAAAACAAGGTCTCTTGAATTAAAGACGTGTAAATATGTTCCCAGCTGGATTGCACGGGGTTGGTGGCAGAGGGGTGGGAGAGTGTCAGATCCCAGCTCTTAATCCTGACTAATTAAGGATTAATTATAATTGATGGGAGCCTTCCAGCCCTCTGCAATTGTTCACATCGCTATCTCACACTGTTTTACACCGCGTCATAAATGCAGGGATTGGCACTGATATAGTGGTTATAGTAGGCGCCGTAAACCTACTTTTACACAAAGTTTACTCAAGTCTTCTGTTGAAATAATATGTATATAACCCAATCATTATCTGCTTGAGTACGTTTAACCAAACAGAGCAGGTGCAAATTAACGCCAATGTGTTAATTTTGTGGGGATGTTTTTACAACTGCATTAATTCATTTGACACCTTGGTGGCCTTTTTTTTGCCCCTTTTTTAAAAACAGTGCTAGTTTTTTTTTTTTTAAATCTTAACTGTAACGATCAGTTTTTTTTTTTCTCAGTTCATTTTTCCGCACATGAACTTTCACATAAATAAGCTCTGCCGTTTTGACCAACCCCGAACATAATTAGCCCCGTGGCTTTATTCCTCAGAGGTAGATCAACCGGTGTAGGCTAAACATGTCGCCTCAGCTCTGTGACACCATCTGACTGTGTCATAATGCTTGTTCACGTGTTATAAATGAGGAGCGCTCGTCTGATCTATCGCTTAATTGCGGCATCATTTGCATAACAGTGCAAATTAACGACCTCTCAAATGAGCGTTCATTTTTCACAAAGTCTTTAGGAGCTCCTTAAGAGTCTGCGCTAATGAGCACAGGAGGCAGCTGGCCTGATGAGAGTCGACTGGGGGAAGAGCCGAGCCGTGCCGTTGCCTCTTTGCTTTTTACGCCGCCTTCCTCTTCATCCTCCTCCTCCTCCTCTTCCTCTCGTGACATTTCACCAAGCCGTGCTTTTCATCTTTCCCCGGGCACAACGGCACCGGTCTCGATATTACACCGGAGACCAACTCTTGTGATCCTCATTCCTTTATTGTTGATTAATCACGTTTTCGAGCAACGGCGGCAAAATGGAGTGCACTACTTGGCTGCCGCCAGAAGATACGCTGTCGATTTCACTCGCAACTAGTGTGCAGTCTGCACAAGACCAACGTGACGTCAGCGATGGGGAAATTGATGTAGATCCAGGCAGACCACCGCAATGCAACACTGCACAGACCGTGTATAGCAAAAGTCTACACACCCCACGTTCAAACGGAAAGTTTTTGACATTGTAAAAAACTGAGACCAAGATAAATGTTTTAAAAATTCTATCCAAAATCATTTGCAATACCATTATAACCTTTGCAACGCAATATGAATTAAAAAGGCCAGTAAAAAAGAACAACCTGAAATAATGTGTTTGCGCATGTGTGCACACCCTGCTATAAGTGGAATGTGGCATCGACTGCTGTTTGGAACTGTTCATAATTCCTTCCGCTGTTCCTGGTGAAGCACATCAGCCCTAAAACATGATGCTGCCATCATCGTGCTGCGCTGTGGGGAGGGTGTTCTTCTGGTGATGTGCAGTGTTGTATCAGCGGCAAATATATCTTTTTAAATTAGAGCTAAAACATTCAACGTTGATTTTTATCGGCCCGTTCGTTAATTTATTTTTATAATCACAAAGATGTTGTCAAATGCACATTCCTAGTTGACTGAATATATTTGAAAAATTATTATCCTTTGTTTTTTGTTTGGCTACTTTGTAAAGCGGGCATTATGCTTAATGGGATATTAACGTCTTGAAGATAGACTATTCTGATGACAATAAAATTAACTACTTCAGCCCTTATCCTGCCTACACTTAAAATAATTTTATGTCCTCTGTCTCGCATTCTCTTTCACTTAACGGCACAAACAAAGATCATTAAAGTTTTACGGGGAAAATACTTAAATTTAAATTTAAAGTAGTTGTAATGACGATTTTTGTGTGTTTTCTTTTATGGAGTCTAGCGTTCAATTTTAGTGACTGGTAATTATGTTATTCAAGAGTCATTCGTTTAAATTAATGTCTGCTCTGGACTCTGATCCCCCAACTTACATGTTATAATCATGTAATTATTGTGATTTCATTGTTTGTTGTTAAAACGACAATTGTATTCTGCGGAAAACACAAAATATGCATTTTAATGATTAAGACATTGCAAAGCCTCCATTACCTGACAACACTAATTGATCTATCCCTCATTAGTGTTAAGTGCGCTCATGAGTATGTGTGTGTGCATGTGTGTGTATGACCGTTCAGAGGGGGAGGGGCTACGTGTCGTCATTGCTCCTGCGTCCAATTCTCTCCCTTTTAGTTAATTAAGTGCTGATTAATGATGCGCCGGGGCTGAAGTGTAGCCCAAGGTGTGAGTTGTCCAATTCCACACCTTAATCCGACCACATTGCGTTTACCACGTGCTGCATATAAAAGATATGCGTGTGTTTGTGTTTGTAGCGTAGTGGAGGGCCGCGTGCAACAGGACTCTGGTGAGCTCCCCAAACAGATGCTGATTAGTGTGAGCTGCTTAAAGTAGCGATGAACATATGGATTGTGCTCATTAACTTGACTGTACTGCTCCTCCCAAAAAAAAATTAAAAAAAACACAACACCTTATTTAATAAATAAATAAATAAGGGTGGTGTGAATGAACATTACAACATTTTCATTTGCTTCAAGCTCATTATGGAAACATCTCATTCGTAATGCCGCCGCTTTGGTGTTGATGTCAGACAGTGTCCTCGTCACTAAAGCCCCTCCTTTCTTTTAACCTTCCTACATGCTAGCACGATGAGAACCTGTTTTAAAAAAAACACACAATTAAATTATTATGCACTGTAGCACTTTTAACGAGCGGCTTTTTCTTGTAGGGTAAATTTGGACGGTCTTGTACTGTACATGTATTTATTTATTTTTTTTATTGTGGGAAGATTTCTGCGTCCCAGTTCTCTTTATCTGTGTAATGAAAGAATAACTGATGTATTCACACTCCCATCTTCGCTCCCTCTCTGGCATGCCTCGACTGTGGATTCTTTATATTTCTGTAACCGCTCGGTGTCTCTTCCCCGCTTTGCACACACACACACACGCGCACGCAGACGAACATCTTCTCCAGTGACTCCTTTTTGCAATTCTCCTTGGCTCTCCTTCCACCCTCCCCTCTCGCCTCACCTTTTTTTTTTCCCTTCTTCCTCCCCTTCCCCTATCCTTCTCTCCCGCTCCCTTGCTCTCTCCCAGTGAAAGGCTGAGAATACCCAAGGGAGCTGATGCAATTAAAATGCTAATCCTGTCTGTCTACAGAGAGAGGGAGAGGGGGGGCTGACAGCATGAGGGATTGCGGCTCACATGGAGAACTCGACTGAAATGGAGAACAGAGGGGGGGAGAGAGAGAGAGGGAGAGAGAGAGGGGGTGGGGGTGCGCTGAAAGGGAGGAGGGGGAGGGGATGTGTTGGAGGTGTGTTGGGGGGAGAGACAGAGTGAAAAAGGGGATGCTAGCGAGGGGAAAGACAGACAAGGATAAAGCTTGTGCTGTGAGCTGAGCAATGATATACTGACTGCGTTTAAGTCTTATCTTCGCCTCGGTGTGGACGGCATTACGCTTAATGTACATCACGCCACAGTATTGCTTGGGCTCTTCACCCTTACTTACAGCCACGCTTCCACGCCAGCCCGCTGTTGTGTCTGCACAGCTCAACAGCTCGCGCTCTGCCAGCCAGCGCAGCGATGAGAATGATTATGTATGCAGCCAAAGCCCAGCTGGATAGCCTGAATATTTCATAGTATATGTTGCTCGCTCCATCTCTCGGTGCCACCGCGAGGGTGGGAACATGTGCAAAGTACTGTCGGCCCTCTTTCGCTCTTATCAGAGTAAGACGAATTTAAGTAGCGCCGCTTCTCATTAACTCAACCGTGGTGCAGGCGCTTTCAAGAGAAGTTTTTTTTTTATGACATTTTTTCACAGCGTCGGAAAATGTGCCCGCGACATGTCATGCAAGTAAAGCAACAAGAAAACAGGTTGTAAGCCAAAAGGATGATTTGAAATCGAATAAACTTGGCTTATTTCCGCAACTATCTGCGCATTTCTAACATCTGCTCTTATGCCACTAGACCACTAGACTGTGCTTGAGTGCAATTGTGGGTAATCACGGCTTAATTGGAGTAATTAGGGGAATGTAGGGGCATTAGGCTACAGCTGGGGGCCATAATGAGGTGGGGAGGGGCAAAAAAAGGGGGGGGCAAAGTGGTGAGAACCTTTCGGAGTTCTACAGTTGCCCTCTGTTACTGTACATCAGTTTTATTTCTCCCTGAACGGACAGTTAAAAAAAAAAAAGCCCCCCTGTGCCCCCCCCCGTGATGGACATTAACGGGCAGTGGTACAGCCGAATTTAAAAAAAAAAATGTCTGCACACAAACAACAACAAACAAAAAAAAATATCAAAGTTGCTTTTTGCGTTGAATTAGCTTCACGTTGCGGAGAGCCTGCCGGTGAGTGACTGCGAGGGAGGAAAAAGTGGAGGGAAAATGATGGGCGAATCAGGGTCATTAGTTCAGGCGGCAGGGTCTGCTGCATTCCTGAGTCCTAAGATGGGGGAGCAACAGAGCAGGAATGCGCCTTGGAAAGAGAAGAGACCTAAGCAGAGGGAAAGAAACAGGCAAGAAGGAACAAGAAAAAAAAGGGGGGGGGGGGAGTTGGACGCTTTGCTACAAATGGTGGAACACTCATTTATCAAACGAAGGTTGGAGGGGGAAAAAAACTCAACTCATCTGCTCGGTATGTGGCATCTGGAATGTTTGAGCGAACTTTTTTTCTTTTGCACATTTGTTAGTACAACAACACACACACACACTGCTCCGTAGCTGCTAACCTGTTTTCTTTTTTCCTCACTCAAAATGTCCACACGGTGACACTTGCGAGTTTGTGCGCTCGTAACCTTTGACGGTGATCTTTGACTAACTAGCGTAATCCACCAGGACCAACCCGGTTTCCTGCCGGATTAATGATGTCATCCATATTGTTGCCGTTTGTTTAAAACAAACATCCTAGAGTCCGACTCCTGTTCCAAAAATTGTACTATGGCGAGTTCCGACGGAAGTCGTTGATTGATATTTAATAAGCAAAAAAAATTTTCAAAAAAGATTTAGTTCACCTAAACGCCGCCGCATTTGATGGATTAAAGTGAGGTCGTTCGGAATATTGTTGGAATTGAATCCAATTATCGGGCCAGCCTTCATTTAATAAGTCACTTTTGCCGTGACTCATTATTAGCCCTCACACATGACAAAGTTTCCATATTTATCTTATAGTCTTCAGCTCTCTCTCTCTCTCTCTCCAAGAAGTGGACTTCTTCTTTCAGACTTCCTGAAGTGTGAAAGATTTAAAAAAGGAGTAAAATGTCCGAGGCGGCGAAATAAAAGATAGTTGTCTGCTCCAGAAAGTTTCCACTAACAGAGTGTTATCTGGAGGTTTGTGTATGTGTGAAAGAGAGAGATGAGAGCGGGGCTGCGGGCTGACAGAGGTCTTGGTATAATACAGTGGTGGAGAGCAGCGACTGATAACTATACTTATGGCCACTGGGGCTCGTAGTGACAGCACATGCACTCCCATTACTGGTCCCATGCCTCATGCCCTTATCTCTGGCAGCCTGCCACCGAGGGACCACACTGCCCTCTGCTGTGCAGCCTGAGCACAAGTTGGGCTTCATTGGCAATTCAGACGGCGACCGCTCGGGGGTGAGCCCACCTCAATGTGTGCGGTCGATTTAAAAGACGGATGAAGCAGTTAGCCGAGATCAGTGCTGCTCAATTAGTGGGGCGTGCCCCCCCTGGGGGGCGTGGTGCTATGCTGGGGGGGGGGGGGGGGGCACGTGTGAAACTGGGGAATATACTTTTTTTCCCGCCATCCTACAATCAAGTGTAATTGCACATCCAGTCCAGTAGTTGGCAGTGGCGCTCTCTAGGTTTGTTTTGCAACGAAAATGCAATTATTTATGGGTGATGGGGAAAATGGTTTTCTTCTTGCTAAGGGGGGGGGCGTAACAGAAAATAATTGAGATGCACTGTTTTGTTCTCCTCTCCAGTTCTGAGTATACGAGGCGTGCAGGAGGAAGACCCCCCAGATCCGCAGATCATGCGTCTGGACAACATGTTGCTGGCAGAGGGCGTGTCCGGGCCGGAGAAAGGCGGCGGGTCAGCTGCGGCGGCGGCGGCTGCGGCGGCGGCGGGCGGCTCTCCTACAGACAGCAGCATCGAACACTCCGACTACAGAGCCAAACTCGCTCAGATTCGCCAGATATACCACTCGGAGTTGGAGAAGTATGAGCAGGTGTGGTCGGCTTACTTGAAAATCATCCGCCACATTGAAAGTGGCGTGTCCACCAAGTGCTGCAGTTCCGTTTGCAAACGTGTGATTTGGAACCATAAATCCTGATTGGCCTGTGTTTCCACAGCTGGCTATGTAGGCGGGGCCGTCCTTAACGGCATCAGCTATGCCTAATAGAGTGATAAAACAGCGTACGCCACCAGTAAACGGAGAAAATGACGGTGCAAACGAGAACGAGCATACGGGACAGCATTCCTTTGAAAAAAAGAGCCGCGTCTGGTGTTCCCTCTAATTTTTGGTCACGCTTGAACGGATGATCCAAAGAAAAAGAAAAAAAATAATAATAATTTTGAGCATATTTTTTTTAGTATATCTATGTTTTTTTGGTACTCTGGCTTTTTTCCACATTCCAAAAATGTCGACTGTCTGCTTGATTAGAGACTCCGCCACAAACTTATAATGAGAACAAACGCAACACGGTTAGTCAGTGAACGTTCCTTTGCCATACTTCCCCGTGACAAGCAGATTATCCAGAGTTGGAGAGCCGAGACTTTCTCTTCATATCCGCCAACTCTTTCGTAGCACCTGACAGCTTCTCTCCTTTGTCTTTCTTTATCTCGCCAGTCGCTTTCAAGACTTGTCTTCTCTCTCTCTCTCTTTCCGCAGGCGTGCAGCGAGTTCACCAACCATGTAATGAACCTGCTGAGGGAGCAGTCTCGAACACGGCCCATCTCGCCCAAGGAGATCGAGCGCATGGTGGCCATCATCCACCGCAAGTTCAGCTCCATCCAGATGCAGCTCAAGCAGAGCACCTGCGAGGCCGTCATGATCTTGCGCTCGCGCTTCCTCGACGCCAGGTTTGTGCGTGTGTCTCATTGCCAAACTGGTGATCTTTTGCACGCCAAACGCGCATTCCGAGCATGATGATGATTGTTTCCTCTCTCGCGTCAGACGCAAGCGGCGCAACTTCAACAAGCAAGCGACAGAGGTGCTCAACGAGTATTTCTACTCCCACTTGTCCAACCCTTACCCGAGTGAGGAGGCAAAGGAGGAGCTGGCCAAAAAGTGTGGGATCACCGTGTCTCAGGTAAGAGGATTTTTTTTTTTTTTCAGGCCAGTGAAGATCCCGCTATTTGGCAGAATAGTACTTCCATAATTGATTAATCAGACTACTAATTTAAAAAAAAAATACAACATGTAAAATGTCTTTTTTTCGGATTCTTAACATTTGCAACAATAAAGACCACTGGACTGTTTTATATTATGTTCCGCCTGAACTTCATCATCTTTATCTTATCTTTTTTTTCCGCTTTATCTTGCACTCGCCAAATCCTCCACAATAAAAGAAAAAACTAAATCTAACGCTAAAACTAATAACTAAAATAAACAGAAACATTTTTTAAAAAATGAACGAACCTGCTGTAAAAAAAATTTTACTGACTGAATTGAAAAAAAAAAATACTAACTATAATGTAAAATTCTGAACCATTCTAATAACCCTGATATAAAAGAGCCAGCATGATTCAAGTAGCGCAATTTTTGCACTCTCAAGCGCCACGATTGAAATATGCGTCACGTCACTGCAAAATAATAAATAAAAACATGCAGAATCAGGCCTCTCGGTGATTTGAGCTGTCCGGCGTAAATTGTCGTCTTAACACTCGTTTGTCCATCCGCCCGAAGGTCTCCAATTGGTTCGGCAACAAGAGAATACGTTACAAGAAGAACATCGGCAAGTTCCAGGAGGAAGCCAACCTCTACGCAGTCAAGACAGCAGTGGACGCCGCCAACGTGTCGGCGCAAGCCAGCCAGGCCAACTCACCGGCGACGCCCAACTCAGGTAAGACGCCGCCCCCTTTCGACATGCCGGCGACGGACGCGTCACCCCAGGCGGCCTTGGGATTCTCTACGCCCCGTTCCTCACTTGCTCCAAAACTGTCCAAATGCTCTACCATATTTATTTTTTTGCACCCCGAAATAACAAGCGTGGCGTCTTGATCGCGGTGATGCCGTTTGTCTCACGCAGGCGACAGCTACATTGGGCTGCGATTGCTCAACGGGGAGGGCATCGGCATGGCACCCTCTCTCCAGCCGCAGGTACGCGCTGAGGACGGCTGCGCCCGCCGGACTCCCGGGATGGCTTTCCTTTAGCGTAGCTTCCTTTTGACCCTCGACCAAACCACCCCAACCCCCCTCACCCCCCTTCCGGTCCTTACCCATCCCCAAGAAAGTCCGTGCAAGTCGCACTGGGGACTAAGTAGAATCATCGCCGCCTCCAATCCTTTAGTTGTGTGAGCGTTTCCCCCTCCTCAGCGTCCACCCTCGGGTGCAGATCGACGATACACACTTCCCGCCTTCATTGATCCCTCCACGCTCCTGCAAACATCCCTCTGCTTGTTATGTCCAAATACACTTGAAAAGAAAAAGTATGCCAGCGGAAAATGTCACGGGATCTTCATCAAAGTCACAACAAAACAATTCCTTGCAAATAATTGTTTGCGTGCGACGTGATCTATTCCGATCTGCCGTTTGGATGTGCCGGACACACACATTGATGGAAACGTCTCGTAATATATCAAGATGGAGTTTGTTCATCTACTGAGCACAGTCGTCGCGATTGTTTTCAGACTTTTCTTAAAGCAACAGCTCGATGAGAAACAATTTTAACACACGTTCTGCCGTCACTGATGAGCTTTGCTACATTTGGAGTGAATAAATTATTAAGTGCAATTGGATCATTTTTCACAGCACACTTGATGAACTCTCAGGTTGAATTCAATTTGTTTTTGTCTGTTGTGACTTCAATGAAGCTCAGCTCACAATTTCTGAGCTGAAACTTTTTCTTGCAAGCGTAACGTTCACCGGTGCAAACAGAACGCAACTCGTGCCAGTGAGCTTTTTGTTCCGTGCGTCTCGTTGGCTCACAGGCCATTCTTTTTGCACAAAAAAAAAAAACAAAAAAACACGACAACGGTGCTTGTCGTGTCAGTTGCGATGAAGATGAACCGGAACATTTTGTGGTCAACGAGTCGGCCAGCGATGACTACAAGATTGCGGACACTCACTCGGTGATGTTGTTGTCTGCCTGCGACGTTGGCAAAGAAATGACTTTGTGGAGTTGCTGTGACTGACTGCTGTGCGTGTGCGTGTGCGTGTGTGTGTGTGCGTGTGTGTGTTGTGTCGACAGGTGGATACCCTGCACCGTGCTACACACCTGACGGGCGGCTATGAGGAGCTGTCAGGTAGCGGCCTCTACACCCCTCATCGCCTCGATGTGAGTTCACTCATCAGAACACGTCACCACTTCACCTTTTAATTTCATTCCAAAGAAGAAGAATTTTTTGAAGCGGTTCCCATGTATTTTCATTTTCAAAATAAATAAATAAATACATCTCTGACATTGTTCAAACTACACAAAAGATCACACGGTGTTCTTTTTTTTTTGGGTGCGGTTCCGTCTCATGTAGAAGCGCAACAATTAATCAACAAGTAATGGATTATTTTGCGAATTGAAGAATGATTTTTGAAACATTTTTTAGTTTAATATTACTAATAGTATTTTTTGTTGTTGTTGTTCCAGGCTAACAGCTGGCAGGACCCCACCAACCCCCCCTCCGTCACCTCCCCACCCGGAGCTCCCGGCAGCGTCCACTCCGACACCTCCAACTGATCCGAGTGGCTTCAGCCTTCCGCCGTCACGTCATTTCCACTCGTGGGGTGGGGGGGGGGGACGCGGAGTGCTTGGGTGGCTGGCGTCCTCTCCCACCCACCGCCATCTTGGACTCAACGGGATCATGTCATGAACACAACACACTGTGCTGGAACACAGGACAGCAACGCAAACCTGGACTTCCTAGCTCCGCCCCCTTCGCCCCCACCCTCACTTGTGTCATCATGTCCACATGTGTATATGCTCATCATCTTCACACACACACGCGCGCTCTTCACCTGTGGCTTTGTTCAATTGGTTCGCCCCAGCCAGGCTCTCGCCAAAGCGCCGTCGCCCGGCTCGTCACGGACATCACCGCGTCGCACTGTTAGCATCTTTGTCGTGAGCGTGGCTAGCCGGTTAGCAGACCAAGTAGAACAGTGGATGGAACTAATCGCCCTTTTTTCGGTCACTAGATTTGACTTCTGTTTTTCTGTCCCCTAGTTTCTCTCTGATTGTAGGCCATTTTGTGTGCGCGTGTTTTTTTTTTTTCTAAGAATGCACCAGCCGCCACCAAAAATCCACATACGCTGCCGCTAACGCATCGGAGAGGGTGAGGGAGGAGAGGGGCTAGTGACGGCGAAGGGCGACCATCCGGAATCTAGCAAAACTTGTCTTCCATGCATGTTCGGACTCGTTCTAGCCGCGTGTTCTCGTCTTCATTCAGCCCCGCCCACTCTCACTTTTACCTTGGTTTTTAATTAAGAAAAACGGAGAAGGAAAATAATTAAAAGGGTATAAATATTACAGTCAGACCAAAAAAAAAAAAAAAACAAGACGAGCGTCACGTCGCTCGGATAGTTGCGTGCGTCGCCATGACGACGCACGCAACCTCCTGTTGTACCAAAACCAAAAATACCACAGTCAGTAATCATGATAATGATGATGCCACCGACTATTTTTGTGTGTCTTGTTTTTTTTGGGAGGGGGGGTGTGGAGGTGTGGAAACACATTTTTATTTTCAGTGTTTTATAAATATGGACAAACCCATTTTGTTTTTGTTTTTTTTCTTTTCTGGCCAATCAGACGAGGGCTCCGCTGTCTCGCACGCCCTTATTACAAAAAAAAAAAAAAATTATTTAGCTGTTTTTTCCAACACAAGTTTGAACAGAAATGCCTTTAACTCATTCACTGCCTGCCGTTTTTCAAAGAAAAATTCCGCCAAACGAAAGAAAGTCAAATCAAATAGCGTCAAGCAGAAAAGTCGGTTCTGTTTTTTGTGGCACCTCAAATTCTCAAACCAAAAAAAAAAGACAAAAAATAATTAATTTCCTGACGTCGACTCACCGCATGGCTTGTGTTGAACATCCGTGACTTTTTTTTACGTGGCTCGCGCCATTCACCGCAGGAACCGCGTCACATCCTTCAAAACATGTTCCCGTAACACATCCTCTTCTTTAGATCGCACTCGTTTGAGTGTGAGGTGCCTAAACTTGTCCGACTTCCAACATGTTGGCATTTGTTGGCCGTTCGCTGGTGCCTGTGCTTCCACAAGGTTCCCGTTTCCAAACCTACGTGACGAACGTATTCGACGTGGGTCTTTTCTTGTTCAACAATGGCAGTGAATGAGTTCAAGAAAAACAAAAACACCACAAATGTCCGACGTGATATCCCGACATGTAATTACTTTTGTTATTTCTAATACACCAAAATGTGATCAAGCCCCGCCCTCCCGCCTGCCTGCCCCGCCCCCTCCCCTTTGCTCTTTTTTCTACCTGTGTAATGGATGTCACTGTACAGTTTGTGTAACGTTTCACCATTTCTTTTATAAACTCGACGCTCGGTTCCGATGCTACTTTTTATTTGGCCTTTTTGACCCCCCCCCCCACTCCTTGACCTCTCACACACACGCACACACACACACACACACACATGACTTGCTATATAACTCTGTATCGACTTTATTTTTTATCATTATTGTTATTATTTAGGCTTTTTGTTACATAACCGGGTTGAAATATGGGGTTAACTGCTCGGGACGTTGGCTGCTGTGGAAAATGGTGGTTCCCGTGAAGCTTCAACGAAAGTGAATGCGAGGGGAAGCCTCCACAGTATCAAATGTCCCACCCCAAAAAGCCCTTTTGATTATTATACTTTTTTTTTTTTTTTTTTTTTTGTTCTCTTAGTATATTTGTATCGCCTCTCTTTCCCTTGTATTTACCCCTCTCTACCTCTGTCTTTCCATCTCTGTTGTATATATAACCCCCCAAAATGCTCCCAAACCCACCGCTGTTTTCAGACCCACGCGTCTGTCTGAACTCCTTTTATACCTCAACTTTAGAATTGTTCTAGAAAGAAAGAGTTAAAAACAAAGGAAGAATGACAAATTGTAGTGTTCTTATTAGAAACTTAATAAAAAACAATTTAGTGTGATTTTTTTTCTCCCTTTTCTTCTTCTTCCAGTATTTGATTTCAGATTTTAGGAGTGTTTCATTTTATAAGTTGTCACAAAATGCTCTTGTGATAGTCAAATGTAATAAAAAGGAGAGATTGCACCATCTTCTGAATCATCTCAGTCATATTATTGTTATATTGCCCTTATGAAAACATGATGTGCTACAGAAACAACGAGGGCAGACTCAGAATTGACGCTTCCCCCTAAATAAATCTAGATAAGTTAACTTGCATCTCTGATTAAAAACAAAAAAAGTGCAAATTTGTTGACCAGCGTTATAGGAATTACATCACGGGAGAGGACAAACATTTAGTGGTGAACTTTCAACTTTCTGAAGGCAATAAAAATAATAAAATAATGTACATCCATGATTTGAATATTTAAATGTGTAAGAAAAAAAATCCATATGCTGCTGTGTAAATAGTGGATATATAACGACGGATGTATTGAATATATTTTTTATTGTTTTATTTGCACATATAATACTTTGAATATTTGTAATTTCTAACCTTATCAATTAGTGCAGATTCTTACATTACATTTTTACTTTAAAATATGCAATATAATTTTGAAATATACCATATATATTTTAATAGTTGTAATTAAGATATTTATTCACCAAAAACTAATATTTTGTGCACAATTCTACAACAGGAATGAAAAAATAGAAACCGACGGCAGGTGGCGCTGCTCTCAGTCTTTTGGGAGTTTATGCTGCGTTCGGGGAAGTAGAAAACTTCACAGTTCAAACATTCCAATTCAAGGTAGAAGCGATAAAGTTTTGCATTCAAAATTGACGGAAAATGTGTAAAGGGGCTATTTCGTTTCATTTTGAGCTCTAACGCAGCATTTATCAAGGTAGGAAATTGACCACTTCAAACCGGAAGTGTCTTTCGGGATTTACAGAAATTATGACCATTAAACGATCGATGAACTAATGCTCCGTTCAATAAGGTCGGGAATAAAATCTTTAGTATCCCATTGAAAGTTGGACGAAACAGAAATTGGCTGCACCATCGCGCTCCCGTCACTAAATTGATGGGAGCGAAATAGTGGTCTTTCTCAACTTCAGCATCGCGCAAATAGTATTTTTATACAGTATACCTCCTGTCACAAACACTTCGATGTGTTTTCAACATTTAATCATAAATTAATTGCCCAGATAAAATGTGTACAGTAGTTTTACTTACTGTGTTGCATTAAAGTGAACTAAATCTACAATATTCCCAGTTTTAAAAAGGACATTGAACGCCTCACAATTCTTGAACTCAACATTCAAGATGGCCGCCCCGGCGCAACAACAATAAGATAACATTTTGTGATCGTAAATGTCACATTTTAATACAAATAGCCACAAAATGAAAAATGACGTTAAAATAACTTACTACCCCGATTGCTTTGTGTGCGTGAACACGGAAAACATAATGGTTTTATGAAGACTGCAACCTTTGAATAACGATAATCCGTGTTATCGCTAATATTATTCTCCCCTTTTATAATACTCGTCCATTCCATTTGAATCGCTTTAGTGCACTGCCCGCCGGCCTCGAGTTATGTTTAAAGATTACCATATGAACCAAATTGTTTTTCAACACAAATTATACAAACATTCTCAAACGTATGCCAACACTTGGATTTTGGCTCCCTCTAGTGTTAAGAGAAATAATTTCTGGCAAAGTACAATATTTAAAGGAACACTTGGACGCAATGAACTGAACATTGGTTCGTATAATTAATAAAATATAATTGCTAAGCATGTAAACATCACATTAGTACTAAAATGTTAAACCCTACAAGACTCTGTAGTATTTTTAGGCCCTTTGTTTGGGGATGAGATTTCTAAAAAAAAAAAAAAAAGATAAAACTTAAATAAAAATGTAACTTTTATGTAATATACTGTAACTGAATAATAATTAAAGAGTAGAGTTTATTTTCCTACATTGAAGTATAAGTTGTACACTGGTTCATCGAGAACAAACAAGACGGGTTTTTTGTTTATTTTTTTTATTGTTTTCTATAAAAGAGATGAGTTTATTCAATGATCAGAACAGACTGAATCAAGAGATCTCGATAGACCACTCACTTAATAGCAAACAATAAATTGGGGACATTGTCTGTGAACAACACCCTCTCCCACCCACCCCTCCAAAAAAGCTGAACGTATGTAACAAAATAAAATACCTGAATAAAGCAAACTCTTGGGCCGAGTCAGCACATTCTCCGTAGAACACATGGCACGACAGTTATTGTGAAAAGATGAGCGCGAGCAAAAAAGAAAAGCCAGGGAGTTCGGTTGTTTATCCTTTCAAAGCCAAATGTGATATATTCTTACACGGTGGACTTCATGGGAATTAATAAAAGGTGACCTAAGCACAAAAAAAAAAAAATCTCCTGAAGTACTGTTTATTCTATTCAATAGAACGCAAATATCTTAAAAAAAAACACACACAACAATCATTCGAATGTACACAAACACACACAAGCAGAATCCTAAGCCAAATGTGTCGACGCTGAGACAAAAACAAGAGCGCCAAGTTTCAAAGTCCTGCTAAAACCACATTTAAAAGTCCCATGATTGGGTCAAATATAAAACATCCTTTTTTTTGTCTTCCTCTTTTTTACACAAACTCATTCAAAAACAAACAAAAAAAAATGACATTCACCCTACACCCCCCCCCCCCACGTAAGAACACGGGGTAGGACGAGAGTCCTTCACTCCTTCCTACTCTCCTTTGAACATGTAAACAGTGCTTAATGATGACCATTTGTTTTTTCTTCTTTGAATTTATTTTATTTCCTATAAAAAGATTTTTTTTCCCCGTTATCTGTTTATATGCTCCAAAAAAATAAAACAAACGTTCAGATATTACACTCTAGCCCAACCCACTCCGAGTGTAACATAAGCCAAAAGGAGAATTGCAATACAATAATAATAACAATAATACAGGCACTGGAGAAAAACAAAACACCAGGAGAGACGACGTCGTCTCAAAGAAGTCACGTCCACTAACAAGAACTAAAAATGAACTCCTATTAGTCTTTTTTTTTTTCCTTTTCCTTTTTTTTTTTCAAACTTGTAAAATGGAGGATGTGTCAGACTGAATCCAGTAGTGTGACTGCCGATATGGAGTACGAAGATAACGGTGCGCGCTTTTTGTTCTGTAGTGAAATCATCATCGTAATAAGAATAATAACAACAACAAATATAATAACCGAAGCTCCGGAACATTAAAACCTCTGCGTCCTGCCAGGGATTTCAAAATATGACTTCAACCGTCTTGTTAATTAAATACTTGCTGGAGCTATGATAATGCATATATTTTTATTTTGTATTTTAACTAGCTACCTATGACGTGATGACAGAGCATAAAAGGTTGTTTGGCATAGAGATGTGTGTGTGTGAGTGTCAGTAAAGAAAAGTCTAAATAAAAGCTCCTAAATAAAGAGTTATTGTCGTATAAGAAAATACTTCTTTACAGTAGATACTAAGAGGATGACTGCTCCTACATGTCGTAGTTGTTTGTATTAAATGTCATTTTTCAACGTGTGTGTGCGTGCAGGCCACAGAACCCCATAGTCTTAAAGAGAGATGTGTAAGGCAAAGTGTACCTTCTCTATTGAGAAATACTCAGGATTTACAGTGTGGAAATACTGCCCCCCCCCTTCCCACTCCCCCCGAAAGACCATGTCTGGTGTTCACATACAACAAACAAACATTTAAAAAAAAGAAAAAGAGAGCAAGTCTTGTTTTCCACTTCAGTTGCAGAAACAAGCGTGCTCCAGTCTCGTGTCAGTAAATCATCAGAGCATTGAGTTCAAATTATTGTTGTCGTTGCGACCCCCCGCCCCCCCAAACCTCCCGCAAGATGGCAAAGACAAAAAGGCAAAGAGTGCCGACATGGCGTCCACTTGATGATGACAACATGGAGTTCACTTTAGTCGTTCCTCTTAAAAAGTTGCTTTTTCACTCTTTTTTTGTTGGGGATTGGGGGGGGAGGGTCTTTTTCTTTTTGCAGTTAGTTTCTACTCCTTCTCTTCGTCTTTGTTGCCTCCTTAGAAGATGTTCTCCTCGAAGATCGCCATTAAGTCACTTTGGAAATTCATGTCAATCGTTGCTGCCATCTGAGGAGAGAAAAAAAATCTCACATTATGCGGCTAAAAACCTGGTTGGAATTATAATTTTTTTTTTTTTTTTGCGAGAGGAAGTCAACCGCAAAAAATGATTTGCATTAATATGTTCTATGCACCGTCACTAGTCCAAACATGGCAATCTTTTCGTTTGTGGAATATGAATTTAGTAGCAAAAGCCACTTTAAATAATATATTTAGAGAAAAAGTAAAGTTATGAGTAAAAAAAAAAAAAAATTAATATAGAAAAGATATCTTACACGCCAACGCTACACTTTGGGGGGAAATAAATTCCAAAATGAAGAAAAGCGCAAATAATTCATGTCATTTTCTCACCGCTTCTCGCCGCCTCCTCTCCTGCTCTCGTCGACGCGCCAGCTCCCTCTGCTGGTCGAGCGGGCTGTGTACGGCGGCGGGCTGAGGCGGCGTGGGAGGCTGCGGCGGCGGCGGCGGCTGCGGCGGGGGCGTTTGGATCACAGCTGGCTGAGGCTCGGGCTGCTGTGGGGGCACTTGAATGTGCTGCTGCTGCTGCTGCTGCTGTTCCAGACGCCTGCGCGGTTCCTCGTGCACCCTCCTGCTCGTCTCCAAGACGTCGTCGTCATCCCGACCTCTGGAAGATTCCCCATCGCAATTCAGACTGAGATAAAAGTTTTCGCGTTAAAATATAAAATGTTCAATGATCTCTCATTTCACATGTCAGTTTTACATGAACTAAATTGTTAAAGAAAACCTTTTGAGGCCCCCCCCCCGTCCCAAACCCGACTACCGTAATTGAAAGGCTTTTAAAACTGCTAGTCAAAATATAATTATGTTCCTGCTATGATATTGAGTTAAAGAAGGCTCAAATTTAAGCGAAACCAATCGTGAATCCTCTCAGTTGGTTGTTGAGTTGGCCACTAGAGGGTGCTCATATCATGACAATGAGTCTCTTTTTGGGATCTAGTTTTAAAATCACCCTTTAAATAAAAATATAGCAAATTCACACTTATTGGTTGGCTCTAAACGATGAAGGAGACTGTCGCTCCACAATCTACTCTGCAAACCAGCCATCGTTTCATGTTTTCAATCGCTTTCCAAATAATGCGCTTGTCCTTCGGCACTTGCCGCAGTTTGTCCTGCTCCCGCCGCATGCGGTCTTTTTCCGCCTGTTCGGCTTGCGCCTTCAGGGCCTTTTCCCGCTCCTCCTTCTCGCGGGCGGCCCGGCGAAACTGCTCGAAGCTGTCGCTCGAGGACTTGACGGCGGACATCGGCGTCGACGTGGACTTCTGGGCCAGGCTGGCCCACGAGCCCATGTTCTTCAGTTTCACATCCTGACAGAATAGGGCAAAGCTTTGGATTAGAACATTTCTTAAAGTTTGCAAGATTGGCCTGGAAATGTGTCGTCGTCTTGACATTAAGCTTCAATCATGCGACGGTTGCGTACCTTTTTGGGCGCAGTGGGTGCCTTGGACTCCTGCTTGAACTTCTCCTTGTCTTGCAGGGGGGGCGGCGGTCCGCTAGGCTCAGAGGAGCGGATGACAGGCCGAGCGCTGTCCATGGACTTCACATCTAAGCGACACGAGCAGGCGCTCACTCAATAAATGGGAGTGGCTTCGAAGGAAAGGAGGTTTTAGGGTACGAGTCTTACTCTGTTGGCCGAGGCCTGGCTGAGTGGGCTTGCTGTCGGGATGCTTGTGATGCTCGGGCCTCATGGCGGGGTTGAAAGGCTCTCCTCTCATCACGGGGGAGGGAGGCAGTTTGTCCTCTTTGAGCACTCCTTGACTGCCAGGGAGCCTTTGCTGCGTTACAAGCACAAGAGTCGTCAAGATATACAAGCCGCAAGTGCACATAAAGGTACATCAACAGATTGTTTAAAACAGTGCCTTTGAACACGGCAACAACTTTGTGAATTGAAACAGAACAGACCCAAGAGAGACAAAAAAAAAAAATCAAGATTTATTTAGTGTATTTTCTGAACTATAGAGCGCCCCTAGTGGTGAAAGAAAAAAATCCACGGAAAAGCTGCATGTATTAGCCGCATGGTTCAAAATTGAGAAAAAAGTAGCGGCTTCTAGTCTGGAAAATACGGTACTCGAGTAAGCGTGAGTAGGAAATAAAACAAACTACTGGTAAGTAACCAAAATCTCAAATGAAAATAATAATAATAATAATAATAATATTCCCTTTATTCGTCCCACAATGGGGAAATTCGAGATTCGAACCCAGGCCTCCTGGGGAGACTGGGTCCTGAACGCGGCGCCTTAGACCACTCGGCCATCCATGTAAACTTCTGCACTGCGCAACAAAATCACTTGAACATGACTTCATGATCACAATCCATGCTCACCTTTTTGGGCTGCATATTGTGAGGCGGCGACTGGTGAGACACGGGAGGGTACTGAGGAAGTTGCGGGGAATGCATCATGAGTGGGGATGGGTTATCCCTCATGTGACCTGTCCACACCGACAAATGATGAACATCTCAAGCGCGCGTGTGGACGTTGCTTTGTTCGCCGACGGCGCACTCACCGGCGATGAAAAGGTCGGGCTTGGGCGGCCGGGGCGACAGCGGCTCCGGGGGCTGGATGATCTGCAGGGCTTTGTTGCCGGGCATGGCCACCTTGTGCGCGGGCCCCTGAGGCTGACCGATGAGCGAGGAAACCTGCTGGTAGCTCAGCGGCTGCTGCGCTTGCTGCTGCGCCTGCGGCTGACTGTGCGGCAGGTGGCGACTCGGGTGGAGGGACATCTGTTGGGACGGGGCTTGATGCGGCGGGGCGACCGGAGCTTGCACCGGAAGCGGAAGCTGGGCAGTGGGCAGCGTGGCTTGGGAGGAGAGTTGAGCTTGGCCCTGGACTGACTGGAGCAGAGACGACTGTCCCGCTTGCTGCTGCTGCTGCTGACGAGCCTGCGCCTGGAGCGACTGCATGGACTGCTGGGGCTGCCGGGCTTGTTGTTGGAACTGCTGCAGGTACAATTGCACTTGGTTGAGGGGCGCGGAGGAGGCCGACTCTTCGTCGTCCTCCAGCAGCATCTGGGGAGGCTGGGAAGACAGCAAGCCCTGCGGCGTGAGCGTCGGCGGGGACAGGGGCCTCTGGTGCATGGGCTGAGGAGGATGGAGGATCTGCGGGGGCAGTTGATGCGGCGGAGGGGCGGACTGGGGCTGCAGAGGCGGGTGTTGCTGCAAAATTGGCTGCTGTTGCTGCAACACCGGCTGCTGCTGCGGGGGAGGCGCGGGCTGGTGCTGGGAAAGTTTGGGGTGAAGAGGCGCTGCCTTGTGACTCGGTCGAGACGGCTGCTGAGGCATGGAACTGTGCAAGGCTAAACAAAAAGAAAGAAAACAGCGTCTAAATACTGGTGGTCCTCAACATTTTTGGGCGTCATTTCATAATTCACAAAACAAAAAAAATTTGGTTTCATTTTATACATAAGTCTAAAATGCAACTACATTTGAAGTTCGAACTCGAGCAAACGTTGTTTGTTGATTGATTAAATAGTGGGCAGACTCGATATCACTTTTTCCAGGCCGATACCAGCTCGACTATTCAACTCTCGCATTCTCCCAAACACCGATACCATGTAACCGATACCACTCGTACATTTGGTACATAAAACTTGTACCCAATATAATATACAGAATGTCTTTTATCCGAACGAAAGCCTACCGGGAGAGGGGAGAATCGGATGTTGGTTGAGGAATGGATGCGTCTCGGGGGACACCGGCCCAGCGGCGTTAGCGCTGAGCTGCGGCGGCGCGGGGGACGAGGAGTTTGCCGTATGGTGCGGAAGATGCATGAGCGGCTGGCCGAACGACGGCAAGGACTCGAAGCTGTTCTCCAGCATCTGGGAAGACTCCAGAGCGGTGACGGGAGGAGGCATATAGTCCACAGGAGGCGCCTGATGCTGCTTCATCGGAGGCTGAAAAGTCGACGCCGGCGGATGCAGCGCAGGCTGAGCGGGGCCACCCTGAACGTGCAAATGCGTCTTCTTGCCCTCCTTCACAGATTGAGACTTCTTCTTTTGCGGTTTCACCATCCCTGAAAGAAGAATGACATTCTGGTCAAGATTTGACCAACTAAAGGAATTTGATTGGCCAAACTTAAGAGACTCACCGGGAGCTTCGCTTTCGCTTTCGGAACTGGAGCCACTGCTGTCTGAGGACGATCCGGTCTTTTTGGTGGACACCATGGACTCCATCGACTTCTCAGCTGCAAAAGAATCGCGTGGAAAATGTCAACATCAGGACGCCACTCTGTGATGAGATGGGGGGAAAAAAAAAAATAAAGTCTACCTGCGCCCTTCTTTTTCTTGCGAAGGCACGTGGACACGTATCGCTCGAGCTCTCGCAGGGTGGACGGCTTGAGCGTTTCAAAGTCAATCTCAATCTCGTCCGGGTTGGAGTTCTTGAGCGAGGGCTCTCTCGACTGGATGATGTGGACGACGCGGCCCAGTTTGTCACCGGGAAGCTTATTGATGTCCAAACTGAGTTGCCTCTTCTCTTCGTACGTCATGGGCTTGCACTTTTCCGACGAAGCCGACGAACCCGCCAGGTCGTCTTCCAGGCCGAGAACAGGCGGAAGGCTGGGGGGCTGGTTGCTTTTCGTCAAATCTTTTTTACTGCACGGAAGACAATTTCCACTTATTTCCATTTAAGAACAAACACCTACACAATAATATTCCGTCACAGTGGACCGTATTTTTATTTTTTTTTGTCTTGAGCAGTGAGGATTTTTTTTTCATGTCTTCTAAATGGCAGCAGCAAACCTTGTAACGGTGGGGAAAAAAAGCAAATGAACTCACCTGGATTTCTTCTTGGGAAGCTCTTTGTTGTTACTTGTACTGGTCTTGGTCCTTTTGGAAAGCTGCGAAACGGGTGCAGCATCCTGAATCTCGTCAACAAGGCTGGGCATGCCAACTTTCTTCTTGTGTTTATCTTTCTTCTTCTCCTTCTTCTCCTTCTCTTTTCTCTTTGGTTTGCTGGCTTGAGGCTGGGAAAGGGCAGCCAGCTGCTCGTGGACAGCCTTCAGCTACACCGAGACAAGGAACCGCCTTCTTATCACGAGCAAAGACGAGCGATAGAACTTCACGAGAAAGCCAAACCTCTCTCGTTTCACACCGACCTGTTCCTGGAGCTCGGCCAGCCGCTGAGCTCGCTCCTCCTCTGAGTCGTCGGTCGAAGACTCGGACTCGGAGGAGGAGTCGCTGGAGCTGTCGGAGGAGGAGGTGATGCGGCCCATCGGAGGTTGCGGCTTGACCGGGGCGGGGTGGTGGAGCGGGGGAGCTGGGACGGAGGCAAGAGGCTTGGACTCTGGCTCATCTGGCATCTTAGCAAAGCGCATCTCAAAAACATCCTGGAAAATGAGGAGAGAGCAAAACGGTATAAAACAGAGGAAGACCTCTAAAAGGAGGGATTTTAAAAAATTAAAAAAAAAACATTTTAGAGGGTCTTGAGGAAGAGCCACGTGCAAAACAATATACCGTATTTTCCGGACTATAATGCGCACCCACATATAAGCCGCAGGAACCAGTTTTGAAAAAAAAAAAAAATATATACAAGCTGCACCCGGCAGCTTTCTATGTTGAAAAAAATGAGTTGTGAGAGAATTTTTTTCCCGATTTATTTGGCGTATTTTCCGAACTATAGAGCGCTCCTACTGGTGAAAGAAAAACCCACAGAAAAGCCGCACCATTGTATTGTTCAAAATCTAGGGAAAAAAAAAAAAAGGTAATTCAGAAGCACGCAAAATAGGCGCTAAAATAATCGTGACATTGAAACCGATTCGATGAAATATTTCACAAAATGCAAACGTTTACCTGCAGCTTGCGTGCCATCGCCACCACCTCGTGGTCAGGCGGATTATATTTATAGCAGTTGGAAAACATTAACCGCACATCGGCAGCAAATTCCTGGGGATCGCGGTATTGCCTGTTCTCCAGCTTGGCCTATTCAGAAAAAAAACAATCAAGCAAATGAATGACCGAGTGTCCCGTGAAGCGTTCAATCTTTGCACACCTTAATGGTGCTTAGGTCCATGGGATGCTTGATGATGTCGTGATAATCGTGCAGCCCCAGCGCAGCCACATCCACGGGTTTGTAGAAGGGCCAGGCGTACATGGTGTGTTTCTTGGACAACATCTCCCGGACCAGACTCAAACAATATCCCAGTTGGTCTTGCGGCACGGGACTATGGCCGCTGCTGGGCCCGCTCAGGCCCATGCCCATCGCTACTTGATGCTGCGAGTCCGCCGCTTCTTTCTTGACCATTTTGCCGGGACGTGTGCTCTCCCGCCGGGGTAGCGTCTTCCCCGACTTGGACTCGGCCGGGGAAGACTCGCTGAGCTGGTCGTTAGCCGTGGGTGTTGTAGTGTCTGCTTTTCGTTTCTGGCTCTTTCTTTGCTGGAAAAGCAACAACAAGGGAAGGCATGAGAATAAACCCACAAGCAGACGGCGATCGCCCACAACAACAGTCGCACATTATCGTTTTATTTGATTTTTATTTTCTGGCTGTCGCGCGGATGCTTTTTACTTACTTCTGTCTGTCTGTAACATATTTGTCTAAGTTTGTGTACAGGCCGCTCGTGTGCCTAACCTCCGCTCTTATTTATTTTGCTTATTTCCACCTCTCTGTCGCAAGACATATTGATGTCGGCGAGATGAAGCTCGGAAATCAAGTTAATGATTCCCCACACTCACTTTGGTCATGGTGATGGGGTTTTGCAGCATGGGGGCAGTGCTCAGGATGGATGGCGGGGGGAGGGAGGTCTGAACGGGGGGAGGCACGGAGGTCATCATGGGAACTTGAAGAGTGCAATCCAATTGGCCCAAAGAGTAGGGCGCTCCAAGCGGCGCCGCGTGGCCTGGTAGCGTCGGGGCAACGTGGGACGGGAGGGCCTGCAGTAAAGGCTGAGGAGGTAGTGAAGGCGGGCCCTGCGCCGGTCCTCGGGTCTGAGGTGCCGCCGAGAGGTTTGACAGACCTCGCGTTTGAGGAGTTGTGGACGAAGGGTCGATTATAGCTCCTGGTTTCAAGTTGAGACCTGGAAGAGGCGTGGAGAAATGGTTACGCTTGGGAAAAAGCCTGAGTATGAAATTGATTTTTTTTTTTTCTTACCGGCGTCTCTCCGACCTCGTCCCCGGCCTTTCCCTGTCATGACGGCAATCTCAATTTCTTCCTGAGGCATGTCGGCGACCTTTTGGAGGAAAGCCTTCTCTAGCGCCTTCGCCATTAAGACGATGTCATCCGAAGGCTGCGGCGACAGACAAACACGGAGCTCTCGTCAGCTTCGGTACTCGTACTGAACTCTCGCATCAACGGCGCCATTGCGGTACCTTATTGTACATGTAGCAGTTGGTAAACATCTTGTTGAAGTCTTGGATACATTCTTGGGCATTCCAGTAGTAGCTGTTTTCGAGCCTTTTCTTGATTGTTCCCATGTCCATTGGGGTTTTAATTATTGTGTAGTAGTCCTGCAAAACGAATCATTAGAAACAAATTGACAATTATGTCAGCAGGATGAGCAGAAGCAAATGACACATGCTTGCCTTATGACATCATCACTGCGGAAAATCCATCCAAAAAATTGTGATAACAAACTCGGTTAAGACATTTACTACCATTGAATAGTGACGGCTCACCGATGATTTCATTTTGGCAAAAAAACTTGCACTAACAAATCAAGCATGTCTCTTAATACTTCAACATACTTCCTTGACACCAATTACCATTTGAGAAAGAGCACAACAAATTAATTTTTTTTTTAAAAAGGCATGACTTACAGGCAAATTGAGTTTGATTGAATCCACGGGTGAATGGAAGGGCCAGGCAAACTGGTGCTTCCACAGGGACTTCACCACCACCTTGAGCAGGTACTGCAGCTGATTGGTCTGGCGCTTGGGCCTGTCCAGGTTGATGTATTCCGGGGGCGCCGGGTTGCCAACCGCCTGGGGCTGCCCCTGGCTGCCGCTGCCGCTACCGCTGCTGCTGCTGCTGCCAGACATCTGCGCTGCGTCCAGGCCGTCCCCCATTCTGACAGGGTTGGGCATGGGCACGGGCCCCGGTGCAGGGGCTGGAGCGAGGGCAGGGGGAGCGGTGTTGGCACTGCACCAGTTCAATCTTGGCCCCGGCACAGACTCCACTGACAGAGCACCACTGATCCCATTGCACTCCTCGCTGGACTCTCTGGGGGCGGAGGAGAAGAGGCCTGATGGTCATTTTTCGCGCCATTTCAGTTTCAAATGGAATGAACCAAGATCTAATAGAGAAGAGCGTTTACGGTATAAGACATTTTTAAGGCATTAAGCGTACACGAAAGTCGCTCCCAGCAAAACCGATTGAACAACATCAGCGCAGCAGATGCATGCGACAATATAACGACGACACATCTCATCAACGAGGCTTTAAGCTTAAACATTGGCCGTGTTTGTCTGTTAGTAATCCCATTCTTGATGAGTCACTTACTGGGAACAGGGAAGGAGTTTGTGCAAACACATGACCACCGCTTTTGGTCTCCTCGGGGCATTCCAACAAAAACACTGCGGAGGATCTTGAGGTCGCACGTGACACCCGCACGTAATGACGACTGCACGTCTGAACAGGTACTGGGTCAGAAGCGGCTTTCGGCAACAGATTTTAAGTTCGCTTGAGAAAATGTTATCTTAAAAAGTAACACTTTGTGCCGTCTTTCTGTAGATAATGTCAAAAATGAACAATTGTAAGACAACAACAACAACAAAAAAGTGGCTCACCGGACCTGTTCAGCTTGGATTTAGGTTTCATAACTCACGGTTCAAGCGACAGTCACCAAGCGGAAATCAGTAGAAGCGGAAGAAAGGTCACACGTGTTGTATTGTACGCAGATCAAAGACTAACCAAACAACATACCTGAGGTAAAACTAAATTTCAGCAAACGCCCAGAGGTGCGAAAGTCATTAAATCGGAAGAAAGATGGCTGACGGCAAAGAACCATTGCAACAGATGGAGAGAAAAGGTAACTCCAGGTCAAACGGAGCATGATGTCATTCTTTGTGGTCGTCACTTTTCTGTATGCAATCCATCAGCTTCAATGTAAAAATAAAACCGCCGATAGATATAAAATATGGGTCGTAGAATGTAAACAGTTCGGCAGTCGGGAGTAAGCGTCGTTTCATTGCACAGGAAGCAAAGTGGCGACGTTACAGAGAGCTCCACCGATCAAGTTATGAATTCATCAAACTTTACGTAAGCGGCAAACAAACAAGTCAATCCCATGTTCCCTAGTGAGGATACGGTGACTAAACAAATACGGTGCGAGCGTGCAAACATCTGTAGGACAGAGGGCAAAGGGCAAAGGGCGAGGTGAGAAATGCTCTGCGCCGTACTCGATTACAAATCCAGTCGGCCCTCAGCGGGGTCTCGAGTACTCTTTGAAGTTGCCTTCGTGACGGCAGACCCTCACCACGGCGGACAACGTGTTGCGGTGGCGTCTTGCCATGCAAGTCGATTTCCAGAAAACAGGCCTGACTTTGGGGCAGGAACAGGAAAAAGTAAAAAAAAAAGAAAAATAAAAAACTAAAACCGCAGCCGCAGCAGCGCATGCCGACACCAGTTGCTCTGCGTGCCATACTCTTATCACCCGAATAAGTATTGCCAGATGGTCCTCGACCGCTCATTACCATCAGCGACAAGCGCTCACTCGCTCGCCGTGACGTTGGTTGACAATGAAAAGCGTAAACAAACTTGTGGAACGCATTCATCGCACGACCTCACACCTCCTGCAGGGTTGCCAGCATCTGTCGCAGGCACAGATCCAGACGAGCTCAACTCGGAAAATGGCTCACAATAGTTTCCACGCTGGCACACTTCGCCCACCGTCTATTTATACGAAGGTATCGGATAATATTCTCGCCGTCTGCTGCGATTCGATACCGGGCTCAGGTTCCACTCGTCAAGTGGTATTTTTCTTGACTTGTGTGAGATTTAAGTGATCATACAAGTCTTTGTAAATTGTCAGCGAGCTTCATCGGCCGGCAGCTGAGCTGAAAAGGCCGGCAGCGACTTGTGGCGGAAATACCCGTCCGCGGCGAGCAGAAAAGAATAATCGACAAATAATTGAAGGAATTGCTTCTGCTTTGCGACCCATTTTGGGTGAGAAGCATTCAAAGTGAAAGTGTGAAAGCAAGATAGGAAGACCAAGAAGCAAGACGGAGGCCTCGACTTTCTTTATCTGTCATTTTGCACCTGTGTTGACGCCTCTGATAAACGTCGTCTAGAAAGTTATTAATGTGACGAAAATGTTTTGGCAGCGTAATGCTTTGATGCTTTTCGGAGACGTGCGCACACACAGTTCACGTGTGACTCCAATGACATGCCCCCGCCCCTTAGGTTGGAGACCATATAAACGGGGACCCTGAAAAGCAACAAAGAGAGAAGTTTTGCTTTCTCTTCGTTCTCCTTGCAAGCTGGAAACAAAGACTTTGGCGTTTTTAGTCTTTGTTGGTGTCGCGTTCTGAAATGTCCAATTGATGAACCTGACTGCGCATCTGTTCACCATCGTGGGAATGAGTCACTCAAACAAAATGTCCCCTTTTGCACCACGTTTGCGCAATCATGACGGTTTTACCGTGTTTATTCATGTTTGCATGCGTGAATCTGCAAAGGCCTTCGTAAATAAACGGAAAAGTTTGCCCGTACATACTATTTTAGTTTGACACACTTTAAATTTAAAAAATAAATAAAAATAGCGGTTGGCAGAGGCTCTCAATCCTGTTCGCTTGCCATGAAAATCCAGGTATAGGGAGGGAATCCAAACAGGAAATGTTGGCTTTTTATTGGCACTTAACATCCCGTATAATTTAAACAAAATAGACTGTAAACAGTGATTACCAAGACAAACTGACAAACAAGCGGCAGGCAGTAAAGTCGCCTTTTTACGCGTGGACGCACGGCGGCTTTGCTTTGCTTACACACGATGTCAAGAAAGCTCAAATCTTGGCCTACGGACGAGTACTTCTGGGGCCAAGTCGTCACACTCGCTGCGAAGTCCAAGTGTTGAATTCAAGTCAAACATTCTTGAGATATTTCTCGCTGCCAAATATTATTTCAGAAAAAAAAAAAACAAGTAAAAAGACACCAAATATTTTTTTTAGAAGAAAAAACGTAGGTGCAGATTTGGCTGGAGACCAACCATCGCCCGAGACGGACGGAATCGCTGTTGTGCATCCACCCGCTCGCAGTCGTAACTGCATCCGGGGTTCAAAGGTCAGCTCACCGTAGTGAAAAGAAAAATAATCCAATCAATCCATTTTTTTAGACCGTTTATCCTCACTCGGGTCGCAGGTAAGATGGAGCCCAGGCAAGCTGATTTTGGGCAAGAGGCAAAAAAAAAAAAAAAGAAAAAGTCAAACATCAAGCATGGATTGATTTCGGTTTCCGTGCACCATTGCACCCGTCAACCAATATGATGCATGAGAATAAACTCGTCTCAGTGACTTGCCGGGCCGAAGCAAGAACGGCATTGGCATGTGAGACTAATCAAGAGAGCAAAAGCGCTAAAGTGAGGGCAATCAAAAAGTCCGCTTCCTGCTGCTTGCATGTCCTACAATGCCCCTAAGCTCTGGAAGACCAGGTGACCTTTGACCCCGACATACATCACTGCAAACTGCTGTGGAATGTTGAAAAGAGCGGAAGGGGCTTTAGTTCCTGTGGGGGGGCTGTGGATGAGGGAGGGTGTGTGGACATCTCACACCAGGAAATGTGCGCTCATGTTTGGCCTCGCAGCAACTGTAGAGTAAAGAACATCACAGCAAGATGTCGCCGGCATCTCCCGTCAGAGTCTCGATGAATCATTCATGTGCGGGGAGTCGGGGTCAAGCTCAGGTAAAGATGTCAGACGACCTCTTAAGCGTCGGAATAGTGTTAAGCCTAAAAGCAAACGGTTCAATAATTAATCGCAGCCAAGCTGGGCTCACCCGAAAAAACCGTTTTCCACTTTCCTGCAACGGACGTCAAGCATGAACACGGGAGCTGCTTCGACCTGATTCATTGATTTATGCTGATAAAGAGAATTACGATTGATCTCAGTGACAAAAGAGGGACTGGGTGTCATGCTAAGCAATGATCAGGAAGTGCAAAGTATGACCTTGCTCAATAAAGCGATCAGGTTTGCGTTTAAAAGTCACTGGGATGGAATGGGTGGCGGGAGCAAAGGTGACGTGGGATATTTGGCCTTCTGTGGCCGTATCAGTCGTAAGCGAGGTGGGATGACATGAACGTGACACTCAACTCTGCCCAGTTGTGTTGAACGTGTTTGTCGCCGTTCACAAGCACTTGAATACGTCACGACTTGCATCAGCAATATTCCACCGTTGTTGATTTCCGCATAAAAAGAACAAACGAGACAACTGCAGTTGTTTGTTTACATTCAAACCGAGATTGTATGCATCATGTCAAGCACGTCGTGGCAAGTTTACAGTATCGCGGCCACAGCGTTCATTGGAGACTTTTGCTCCTCTCACGTGTGCAACAAGAGGGACTGAAACTATTTTTTTTAAATCAGAAAAGACCATTTGGTGTAATTACTTAAGATTGTAATATTATTTTAATTATTGTCTTTTAATGGACAACACATCGCTCTTAAAATAAAGTTGAGTTCTTTATGGATCTGAAGCAGCAATTTTGCAAAATCTCGGTGGGGAAGAGGCTGATGTGCAATAAACAAAAAATAAACAAAAAACTAATGGGGGCTCTCAATCATTCCTTAACTAGGTTAATGAGGGGGTTGCAGGTGAGGTCGTTACGACGATTGGATTAGCGATGATGTGCGATTAATCACTGGAACGTTGATAAAGCAGGTGCGACGACGCAATCGCCATTGGCGACTGTCGCTCTTGACCAGAGAGCGCAAATAAGAAGAAATTGCGCTAAATACGAGCAGAAACACCATTTGCATATGGAAGGATTTATAGCAGGACCGCCATCCTTTTGTTTTGTTTTTTTTAGGAATGTAACATTTGCTCCCAGCCAAGAATTACAGCTGCTATTTTTTGGGGGGGCCTGACAGGGTCATGTTGTTTTTGTATGCAAATGACAGGCACCTCTTTACACCACAAAAGAAGTTTCCTCAACAAACAGCAACCCTAAAACAAAGACGAAGAAGCTTTTTCCCCAAATAGCCGAAAGCTTCAGCACGCAAGACCAGATCTGAGAACTGGACCATGTCCAATGATCCAAAACCGTCCAAAGTCAAGAGTTCCTGTCATGGTTATTACAAAACGTCGACGTGCGTCTGCATGAGTCAGTGCACGATGTGACTCAAATAGGCCAAGCGTGACTCAAGCGAGATACCAAAAGAAAATGAAGACTCTTTTCAACGCTTAACTTCCAGCTGGCCGCGACATGCAAGCCAAACTTCCATGATTCACACACAACCCCCTTCTTCCTCCGTCGTCCCCCTTCCCCCACTCCCCCCTTGCTCACCAGGAGGTTAGTTCATGGCTTCTGGCAAAAAATGTGGATAGAAGTACTGTCCTCAACATGAGACTGCAACAAACAAACTAAGGGGGGGGGGGGGGTGTCGGGTCATGTCGATACAAGCGATAGCGCTCGCCTCATGACAGTCCCAAGAGCCAAGACTCCAGGCTGTTCCAAATTGCCTTGTCCTCAGCGTATCAACACCCATTTGCATGGAACTGATTTATTATTATCATCTAAGTTGCTTTTGTTGAGTGAGGGAAAAAAAATGTATATATTATAAAATTGGCTCAGCGCTTTTCTTTTGATTGCACAGACAATTATTTCTTTATTTTGAGGTTTTTGGGAAAGTTTCACGCTCAACAAAATTACCTTTTCACAGAGACTGAATGTGCAATCTTTTCCAGAAGGGCATCCAGTTTTTGGAAATCCAGCAAATCGTTGGACTTGGCGTGCATCCTGTAATCCATTCATATAAACTCCACGGCACAGAAAACAAGCCACAATCGCAAAAGAAGGGTTAAAAAGCGATTAGGAAAGTTGCTTTTTCCTTCTCTGTTATCCAGAACACAGATTTAAGCCCAAAGCTCTGGTGCGTATCCAAAAATCCCACAAAACATGATGAGTAAACCCACTGCGTAGTCCGAGTGGAGTTTTGGGTGGGTGGGGGACGATGATGGGGGGGGGGGGGGGTTGGTCTGTTCCAGGAAAAATAGCCCGGGAGACGGGAAGAGCTGGTTCGGGAGCGGAGGAGAGGCCACGGAAGCCAGCAGCCGGCAGGCTGTGTTAGCTGTGTGAACCGGTCTTCTCTCTACCCCATCCCCCTCTCAGTAGTACAACGGCCCAGTTGCCAAAGGCTCTCCGCTCCATTGTGTCCTCTTCGGGGCCTCCCCAACTTCAAATGAAAAGCAGCAGCGAGCGGCAGGGAACGCAAGGCCGGCCTTGCGAGGACCCCGGGGAGAGACTCCAAGAGGAGGACTTTTATTCCCCTCGCTCGCTCGCGCGCGCTCTCTCTCGACCTCTCGAGCGCAGGCGGACCAGCGTGCAGTTTCTTAACAGGAAAAATGGCTCTGCTGCTTCCTCATTCACCAGAGCCACGGCCCACACACAGACACACGCACGCACGCTCACACACACCCCTCCCTTCCTCTGGCTGCCATACGTGCTTGTTCATTCCACCCCTCCCCTGTTTCCCCATCAATAGCTTGAGGTTCTTGCTCACTCGCGCCCCCCTCTCTCTCTCTCTCTCTCTCTCCCCGACTCCTACACCTTTAACACCCCACCCCTTCCTGTCTTTGCCGCTGTCCGCTTCATCATGCTCCGCCCCCACTCACCCGCTTCTTTGGGTGAGTCTTGGCTTAGCAAACCACTTAAAGGACACCCATACCCGCACTTCAGCCACATGAAGCAATGTGGAAGGAAATATCACCCCAAGTTGAGGCCAGCCCCCCTATTTTGACAGATGTGTGGGTGTACGTGACACGTCAGGTATTCAAACACAACCACAATTAGGATCAGAACAGAGAGGGAGGCGTGAACGACACCAGTGTGAAACTAATTTAGTGTGAAAGAGAGAACGAGAGCAGCGACTGATGGAAGGAAATTTGGGCAGTCTTTGCCCGCACTGGAGCGGAGACAAGAAATGCAGAGGTTGGGAAAGTATTAAGCACCGACCGACCAATATGGATACTTTGAGGCTGATGCTTGGCAGAAAAAAAATTAATTTGAAAAATATATATCATGGAAAAGACATTAGGAAACAGATTTGCACTATTTGCAATTCGGCATGCAAATAGAGGAGATCAACTGTAAATATATTTAAAAAAATAAAAATTCCTTTTCAATTCCTAAAATGCATTGCGTGCCACAATGCACTTAATTAATGAGGTTAAAAGGACATTAATCACCGTCATGTGCATTTGTGTTTCCAGAAATGGAATGTGTGTCATATTCACACATTGTTTGATTTATTTGCACTGATTTTATTTAGTTTTTCATTTAACCTTGTAAAAAGTATGATTGTTATAATTTATTAAACCAGTGCTACTTGTGTACAACTGATGTAAATGGTCAACATTCATAAAAATAAAACATCCGCCATTTGGCCGATTTTTGAATGCTTTGTCCGGAACGCAGTTTCTTGCTTGTTGTGCAGCCGACACACAAACAACATTGGGTGTGGAACATCTGTGGGCTTCAAGCCCTCCATCATTCTTATTTTGACACAACAAAATAAGCGCTGAATGACGTTAAACTATGTCCAAGTTTTGCAACATGGACACATCCCATGCAGGGGATGATGTCAAACATATATAGAAATAAAAATGGCAAGAAAAACCTGTTCAATGACAATTCATTGTGTTGTTGTGTGAATCATCTTAAATGTCACCCATGATGTGATGTCATGCGCTTTCAAACGTTGCCGATATTTGGCTTTTAAAAGTGTGACTGCGTGTAAACATAGCTAGTGACTTTCTTACAGACGATACCGACAATGACCCGTTTAGAATCGTCGTCACCAATCAGACGCTCCAGCCACACGGTCTACTATGAGAGCTTCGTGATTGCAATCCACAAAGTTTGACATTCCCAAAGAAACGTTCGCATTAGCGAGCCTTACCTCATCCTACCAAGAGGCTAGACCCCAAAGAATGTTGACTTGACCATCCACATGCCAGACGCGCTACTCCCAGAGACAATACAGCAGCTGCCACAGCGACAACGCTCCCACCTATGGCTATGCAGGCAAGCCCGAAACTGACGGCCATGCAACAGGAGGGGAGGGTGGGGTTGAAAAGTATTTCCAAGACATGGCTGGAGAGAAGAAGGGCTTTCTTGTAGACCAACTGGGGGAGGTCGGCTAAGAGAGGGATGAAACAGTGCCGGAGATGAGAACAAGCCCGGAAGTGCGAGAGCGCCTCCATTAATCATAAGACTATTGAGGAAGTCAAACGCAAGCGGACTTGCTTTTTGAGAGAGAAAATGTGATAAAGGTTTCACACAACATTTCTCAGGCAACTTGAATGTTGAGTACATGACGGGGGTCCTCCGTTAACGACCGACAACCTGCTGGGCGCCACTTAGATTCATACGGAAGTTGGAACACCACAAAGCCTCTCATTAACCTACGACACCGTAGTAATGTTATAATTACAGTAATGAGCAATTACGGGTCACCTGCTTTCTAGTTTTTGTCATGTGACGTTCTCAAGATGAGCACTTCGGCACGGAGATGTCATTTTCAGGCAACAGCAATTAGCAAAATGTCAGAGATGGACAAAAACGGGTGGATGTTGCTGATAATCCACAAAATCATTTATTAACCAGAATAATAATTAAACTTCCCCTTTATAAAAGAAAAAAAAACACATTTTGAATATTGTAACAATATCACATATTTTTCAAAATATCCTGCAGCTCCAATACATTCTTCAAACAAAGCTTGTACTAAATTTGGTTGGCCGGCTCATTTGTTCCCAGACCGAACGGTCCGTTTCATCGACAGGTCACTCATAACTAGGCCAAAAATGTTTCCATGGCAACTGGAGAGTAGAACCAAAAACAGCATCATAACAGAGAGGTGGGAAATAAAAAAAAAACATTCAGCTAAGAAAAGTGCATTCTTACGCACACAAAATGATCGATGCCAGAGGCATCCGTTGACACGCTCACACAAATGCTGTTTTGACAATCTTTGGGTTTATCCAGGGAGTGAATCCGACTCAACAATCAAGTCAATCATTAACAAGATGTCATTTTCAGGCAACACCATGAAAATATTTTTCCTTCTTCCTTAAGTTTTATGTTGTTCCCCTGAATTACAACAAGATGCGCTTTAAATACAAGACCTCAACTTTGAGGGCATTTAGATCCAAACAGGCAAACGGTTGTCGGTGCAGGAATTACAACAGTATCGCTACATGTCTCCCACTTTTTAAGGTGCCAAAAGTGGGACAAAATAGCAATAGCAAATCAAACGCTCCATTTTTAGTACTTGTTTGCAAATCCTTTGCAGTCAATTAAAGCCTGGAGTCTGGAACAAACAAGACATCACCAGATGTTGGATTTCATCCACGGGGATGCTCTGCCAGGAAACTACGGCAACTGTCTTCAGTTCCTGCTTGTTCTTTGGGCATTTTCCTTCCCTTCAGTTTGTCATATGATCAATCTGATTCATGTAAGGTGATTGGCATGGCCGCTACATAACATTTCACTCCTTTGCCTTGAAAAACTCTTTGGCTGCTTACGCAGTGTGCTTCAGGTCTTTGCAAATCTGGACAGGAGCATTTTGCTGAATATAAGCAGATTAACACCATCCCAAAAATTTTTGCCACATTTCATCCTGCTCATCTATAAATGCAAGGGAACCACTTCATCGGCAGACAAACATTCCAACCTGGCCATGGAACAGCTGAACTGCCAATTATAAACCATAACATTCTTCCACTTTCTTGAGTTAAAGAACATCTTGTTCGTTTCATTTCACATCCATTGTGGTGTGAAATTAAACCCAAAACGATGATGATTGGACAAAGAGGTGGACCTGACTGGATCATCACAATGACATTTTTGCGTGTCGTGCTATTATACCAACGAACGATCATGACAAAGTACATTAGGAGCATATAAATCTGAATGGCTGGTTCTAAGAATAGACCACAGACATTATGCCTGCCCTGTAACGGGCCTGGGCACCGTAGTGCTGCTTGCGCATATACACAAGTCGAGTCAAATGCCTTTGGCGTCGTCCATTATGTTCCGTGATTGGCCACACACATCTAGTCCAGGAGACATGACTAGACGTGATTCAATCAACGGGTAACGGCTAGGTAGTTGGCATCGTCGGGCAGCCGGGACCCGAACGTTAGGCCGAGGGGCATGGATTAGAAGCAGTTTTGTAACGGACGTCCGAACAACACAAAGTGAAAGCAGACTTGCTAACGCCACACAAAGGCGCGACTATCCACAATCCCGACCGTTGCATAGATGACATCGAGACCCCCCTCGACTGCCGTCATTTGCCTCGCTGGCTCTGTTCTGAGCTAAGAGCCTCAGTATGAGCGTGCGCCATCATCACCGTGACGGCGTCACCGTCTCCCACAACACAAGACAGTCGACGAGCCAAGTAGCCGTAGCCGTCGAGAGCGGTGTTCGCAACGGCGTTTGGTGGGCTACGGGCGCTACAATGGGGGCTAACGGTGTTTAATAAGTGGAAGGAATGTCAGACGGACACACAAGTCACGTGCGGTTATTGTGTCTTTTTGTAGAAAAGTGCCAGCTAGCGATCGGCTAATAAGCTAGCCTAGCCAGCCGGAGCAGGCCCGCCGTGCAAGTCAACGCTCGCAACGGGCGCCGGCTATCAACGTCCTCCCCCTCTCTCTGTTCAAGTTTAAGCCTTTTTGCGCCGCCGTCGCCGTGTTCCACACTGCTCGCTGACACAGTTGACGGACACGACACAAGCGAGAGAATTCGAGGTTGAAACAATGGCGATTACCTGGGTTTATCAGGTTGCCAGGGCGCGCGGGTTCTTTCTCTCCGAGGATCATGAACACCTCTCCTTGTCGATGACGTCACGCGTAGGTCTTTTCGTCGCGGACGTAATGAGCGTGCCAGCCGTCTGCAAGTTGAACAGGGTCACGTTTGACGTGTAAGTGAAACGAAAACAGTAATTATTTTTGGTAAACTGATAAACTGTATTTTTTTCGAGGGGGGGTCTTATTGGAAATGTTCACCGCGGATAACTAATAGGTTGTATATGTATATGTGTAAATGTAATGAACAAAATTATAAATAAAAATACATCAACATGAGATTAGCAAGACAAGCAGCCAACATGCAGAAAAAAACTGCATAAATGCTTTAATGAATTGTTCCGTCATATGTGATCGCACGAGCTTTTCTTTTTGTTTAATATCACATCAGCGTTGGAATACGTGACAGCAATGCAATACCCCTCCTCCCTTTCTTAGATAAAATAAAGCCTAGAGCACAACAGTGATCCTTATTGACCCAAAACACCTTTACACAAAAATAAATCCGTTTTTTATAGAACCATTCACGACAACAAACATGCGTTGCGTCAAACATCTGTTTTGCAGCGCCCTTTAGTGGACACAAACAGATCTGCATGGTGTAATTGTAAACCCTCTCTTTGTCATGTAAAAATAAATTGTAAATTTCTTGATGCACAAGCAAATCATAAAAAATACCAGTCGTGAATGGCAACGAAGGAAGCATAAATAAATAGTTAAAATTTAGTTTTATTTAATTTTTTACGATCCCAAAACGTGTACGCATCCGCATGGCCCGTCTCGTGATTGGTCATTCGGAATACCCCGGAAGTAGATGAAATGAAAGCACCAAAGATAGTTAACACACTGTGCATTACGGTAAGAGGGAACCAATGTGCCGCGTTTGCCACCTTCAAAATAAAAAAATGGGTTTAATGTATCGAAATCAGTACTTTGGATTCGAAACAGTTATAAATTCTCTCTGTTGTCAGAATAACAATCCTAATGGGAAGAATGCAAACTATCCCACGATTGCACCCAGAAAAGTTCTGAAGTTGATTTAAAAAGTGAATCCGCAATCGTGACTGCAAAACCCAACAGTTTTTTCTAAATATAAAAAAATCCTAATTTATTAACTCATAACCAGTGAGGGTGATGACATATATTCCCAATTGGGACGTGTATGCCTGGTTTCCTTTATTGTATACGATAACAGAGCTGGGTCAGAAGAGGTTAAAAAGGTGGTTTTGTGTAATGTAATTTTTTTGTAAAATATATAATAGTGTTAAAGTGGATTGTCACACAATAACGACTATTGCTTGACAACAGAGATATTATTTGGAGGGGGGTTATTTTGAAGGTCGCCAAGGCGGCTCGTTGGCGGCGTGTTACCGTAATGCTTTACCGTAGTTCTGAACAGTGTGAAGGTCTTCGCCTGCAGCTCAGATTTAGATAACGCTTCAGCAGTTTTGTGGAGAAAATTCAGGCCAAAATGGGCGTAAAGACAGAAATGTTCAGAGTAAGTGAACATTTCTCTGCTATAGCCTTACTGAAAATACGATTTCGCTGTTTTGGTTCAAGTGTTAGACAATTCTACTGACATGCTTGTGTTTTTTGTATTGTTGTGGAACAGATGGTGTTGTATTTGTCCTTCCCCGTTACCATGTTCTGGATCTCGAATCAAGCAGAATATTTTGAGGAATACATCGTAAAGAGGAAGGTTTGTAACCCGTGCGGTTGTGTAAACACCAAGTTACTGTACCATGCGCGTGTTGTAAAACAAATTCTGCTTTCTCTTTTCTGCGATTAAATGTTTTGTTCAACTCAGAGGGAGATTTTCCCTGCTGACGAGGGACTTCATGTAAGTGTCGTACGTTTTATCATTTACTAACAGCATTAAATTTTTGGGTGCACTTTATTGCAGCCGGGCTGACATTTTTTATACCACGGAGATAGGAGCCCTAACTGTTACACATAACCTTGGAAATGAATGCGGATTTTTTTTTGTGAAAAATGTGGAATTGTGGGAATTTATCCATCCTGGCTTCAAAACATCCTCAGAAGTTCTTACATGACGTGACTAATGTTTATGTTATGTTCACTTGCAGAGGAAAGAGTTGGAGGACTTCAAGAAGAGAATGCGTGCAAGAAAAGAGGAGCGGCGACTGAAACAAATCTCAATGGAATCGGAAAACTAAAGCTATTTATTTATACCAAAACTGATGCTCATGTATCATAAGGAACCGTCGAGTGGAGTAGGGCAATCTGAGTTTTCATGATACTTTTTCCACTGAACGTGACACCATATACATGCAAAGTAATTTAGGTTTATTTGGTGAGTCATCGATTGTACATGCTGATGGACTTTTTTATGTTTGGTGAATGTATTGTACTTTCACTCATTCAATTGTATTTATTGTGACCAGGGTGACTCATTTGTATACTTTCAGCTGTCATCTATGATTTTGATACACATTGTCATGATTTTGTGCGATCTGCACAAGCAGAACTGCTTGTTTTCATAGCTTGGAAGGGGAGTCTCATAAATATTATTTTACTATTGCATAAACAAAAATACACAGTGTACCTCTGACCGATCCAGACCAAATCATGACCACATTCATAAAAAATGTTTAAAATAATTCTTGGTTTAGAATTGGTAAAGTCACTCTAATTAACAACCGTACCTCGTCCTATAATATTTTATATGGGAGTCACTTTAACATGTATTTTTTTGGACTTGTGTGTTTCTAATGTTAAATCAAGAAAATACATAAAATAATTTTACTATCACAAGTCTTTTTTTCTGAAAATTTTGGCTCCATTCATTTTCAATACCACTTGTCCACATTAGTTTTTGGTGAGGGTATCTGTCCAAGATGATACTTGGTGGAAAATTTAGATTAGTTATTGGTTGTCAGTTATCCTCAGGGCACACATAAGATAACGCATTCACACCTAAAGACAATTTAGAGTCTATAATCGTAGTTTTTGGTTTGTGGGATGAATCCAGAAAACCTGGAGAAAAGCTACAGAAGCACAAGAAAAGCATTTCCAAAAATGGAGGGGAAAAGGCAATGTAAAAAGGTCAAAATATTGCCTTTTTATTCATACTGGAGAACATGGAAGTGGATCTTAAAGATCCATAAATCACCAAATTTCAAGTCATTAGCAAGGCTCTTATAATGAATGAAAACTAGGGTAAAATTGAAAAAACATTTTCCTTTATGAAATAAAATAAAATCGATAATGCTTGGAAAAAAAACTACAAACTAACTACATCTTATGCTTATAAAGCTAACTTAAAGTAAATAATTGTAGCAAAAATGTCCTTCGTTTTTTTTCTTCATTTTGTTGATTTTAGATGTACAATATTTATTTTGTTTTTGGAATTTCAGTCATTTGAGAATTATAGTTTAGTTTAATTTATTAAGCAATATTTAGGGACTTTTGTCTCATCGTGGACTTGCCAAATAATCCATATTTAAAAATAAGTCAAAACAAACTAAAAACTAACCTGAATGACTATTATTACCTTGGTCACGAGGTAAACACTTTGCAATGGTGGGAAAATTCCACACGTGTAATGCCGTCTGTAGACTTTAGGGGTCATTGTTTCCCAGGAAATGTTTATGACGAGCAGGCAGGAAGAATTTAGCAACAAGGAAGTAACCAACTAGTGGTCACAAATTACCCTCTTGCTGTCAAGATGGCACCGATTGGGCTAAAAACCATAGTAGGAGAAAGTAAGTGGCATATATTCCGTTGAAGAACTATTTTTTTATGCTTTTCTTGATTACTGGACTTTTTTTTAGTTAAGCGTTAGACGCTGCGATGACGCGAACGAAGTTTGTTCATCGAAGATGTTTCCGGGCTGAAATCTCAATCAAAATGTCGAATTAAGATAATGTCACTCTAGCGACGTAATTAGCAACGAGCGAAAATATTGATTTTAGGAAATATGTCAATAGTCACCTTATTTTAAGTCGTTGAGTACGTCAAGATGACTGGCAGCAGAAGGCTAATGGCAGCTAGCTTACGTAATGGGGAAGTTCGGCAAGTTTACCTTCGCATTGATGGGATGAAATGAATATTCGAAATTATACTAACATTGAAAAAATATAACGCCATTGATACGTCTAAAGATATTTCCTTATATTTTCAAGGGGTAATTGATTATTTTCATTGTGAAGAACCCAGCTCTTATTTAATTAATCATTTCTGATTAAAAGAAGGTACTATTATTACTACTCCAAAGATAAGCCTATATATATTTATATAGATAGATATAGATAGGATAATATATGGTATGATTTGTAGATCAGGTTGCACCTCATCAATTTTTACTCACAGCACAATGAGACTAAAGTCTTGTATAATCTGTCGAATTAAGTTTTCTTTTTTTTTTTTTTGCTTACCGTTTACACCCTAACTGTAACGCAACTATGCTATTGCTTATGTTAAAAGATGAACAACTATTGAAGAGTTGCATCCTCTTATCGAATGACAATGCAAAGCACCATGATGTTGGTGAGAACATTTCAACTTCTACAGTTGTATTATCTCTGTTTGTTTCAACAGAAATCCTAAATGGTGTCATTAAGAGTGTCAGGAAGGATGGCGAGTGGAAGGTAAACATTGTCCAAACATAATATAAACAAACCCTTGACTCTGATTTGCATTAATGACGTTATTTTTTTAAATTTATATTTTAAATAAATGGCTTCAGGTTCTTATTGTGGACCACATGAGCATGCGGATTCTATCGTCTTGTTGCAAGATGCCGGACATCCTAGCTGAGGGGGTCACAAGTAAGTGTGTAGTTTGATATGCTTGTTATGTATCCTGCTGAGTGCAGTTCAGCAAGTATTTATATGACCATGCTTGACATACTTCCTGTCCTCAGGGGATGAATTAATGCTTGTCAAAATTGATTTTATTCTGATCGTTTCATAGTGTTGATTTTTTTTTTTTATTATTTATTTATTTTTTGATGTGATTGCTGCGGTCTCTTCCCATGTGCTTTCAGTTGTGGAGGACCTCAATAAAAGCAGGGAACCCATCTCTTGTCTGGAGGCCATATATTTGATCTCACCAGTGGAAAAGGTTTGCTTAAGCACTAAATTAAAAAAAAAGGGACACGCATTGTAATACATCGGTCAATTTCTGTAATTTGTTTCATGAAGTGGTAACCAAGACTTTCACTTGCAGTCAGTACGGGCTCTCATTAACGATTTCAAGGACAGTGCCTTTACGTACAAAGCAGCCCACATCTTCTTCACGGACAGTAAGACATTTCTGTTGGTGCATTGCAAAATAATCAACATTTTCACATGGGTTGTTTTATGTTTTGATTTCTTTTTTACTCCACCAGCTTGCCCTGATAATCTTTTTAATGAAATTGCAAAATCGAGAGTCTCCAAGGCTGCCAAGACGTTGAAAGAGATAAACGTCGCTTTCCTACCGTACGAGTCTCAGGTAGGAAATTTTTATTTATTTCAGAAAAGGCCTTCTAGAACAACTCAACTTTATTTTGAATAATAATTACGTAACTTTATTTTTATTTCCCATATTGAAATAATTTTCTTTTTTTTTTTTCAAGTAATTGAATTGTCAGCTTGTAGGTCACACTAATGGTGGAATAATGTTTGAAATGTTATAGCACAGCAGTCTTTGATCCAGTTTCTATGACATTTCTTTTTTCTTCCTTGTCGTCACCGCAGGTGTTCTCCCTGGACCACCCAACCTCCTTCCACTCTTTCTACAGCCCCAAGTCCAATAAAGACACAAGAGACAAAATGATCGAGTGTCTCGCGGAGCAGATTGCCACCTTATGCGACACGCTCAAAGAGTACCCCGCCATCCGATACCGCAAGTACGTTCCATCCTTGTGACTTCCACATGAGCGGAAAGAATTGCGCTCATTAATTTCTTCTCGTGTCCCCGTAGCGGCCCGGAGAGGAACGCCAAACTGGCCGAAGAGGTCTACCAGCACCTGAACGCCCACAAAGCGGACAACCCAAGCATGGGAGAGGTTCTCGTGCATTACTTACTACTACTACTTCTATTTGACATGTCGTATAAAAGTGAATTGTTATTTTTCTATTTCTACTCTAGCAGCTTTTTCCGCACAAGAGTATAAACATCCGTTTGGATGGTGCAGCTTTTCACCTCTACAGGTTGTGGGTGTCTTTGTTTTTTTTTTCCTTTTCTTTACTGCTGCTTTCTCCTTTTTTCTTCTTTCTTCTTTTTCTTAGCTCACCTTTCCTTGCTCCGGGATGAGTCTTATCAGGCATGTATTATTTTTCTGTGTTCATTTGTTTGCTGTGTTGCATGAGAGGAAAAGAACACAGGGGGTCCTCACACACCTTAGTTAACCTAACATTAAATAAGGTAGTAAAGATGTCATTACAGTATATATTTTTGTAAGCACTGTTTTCATCCCAGCTCACTTCACAGCACGCAGCAGAACGCAATAAGTTTTCCTTCTGCTTATTGCCACTCGCAACTCAAGTTTTTGTAACATAAAATAAAGTCAATTACACATGAGGTATTTAAAACAATCACACAGCTTTGCGTTAGGTCAGACCGTTTAGCTCAAAGCTAACAAACGATGCAAAAAAGCCATCGACAGGCTCACTTATAGCATCGGAGTTTTATTGCTGTAAACACAAATGGTGACGCAGCACATGTAGACAGATGATTTAAGAAAACTGTATCCTCGCACCTCCTTGCATTTGTTACCGTTTGTAACCTCAAAAATGAATATGCACAGTTGGAAACCGAGAACCCCCTGTACTACAAAATATTGCATCATTGTGAAAATGTCACCTCCCCTCACATGCATTTGCAAGGAATACGGATTGCATGGCAGAATAAAAAATAAATATTCCCACCAGGTCTTCTGTTAAAATATCTAACATTTCTCTCATGATTTCAGGGCGTAAACAAGGGTCGCTCGCAACTCATTATCGTCGACCGTGGGTTGGATCCCATCGCGCCTCTCCTCCACGAGCTGACCTTCCAGGCTATGGCCTACGATTTGCTGGATATCCAAAAGGACATTTACTCGTGAGTACACGTCCATTGAGCAGTGCTGTTTGTTTTCCTGCGTAACTTTAAAAAAAAAAATTTTTGGTGTAGTTATCAGACAACCGGCATTGGGAATTCCAAAGAGAGAGAAGTGTTGCTGGATGAAGACGACGAGCTCTGGGTTCAACTCAGACATTTGCACATCGCCGATGTCTCTACGTGAGAATGCCCGGATGGACTTGACACACACAAACACACATATTGTGCCTGTCTAATGACTTCCTTAAATGTCTTTTTTTGTCGTTGTGGTAGGAAAGTGACGGAGTTGCTTAACACCTTTTGTGAAAGCAAGAGGATGTGCACCGACAATGTGAGCATGACTAGACCTTTTTTTTTTTTTTTTGGGTGTGCAGTTTTGTATAAATCTTTTTCCTTTGCATTGCAGGCCAACATCAAAGATCTATCTCAGATGTTAAAGAAGATGCCACAATATCAGAAGGAGTTGAGTATGGTGAGCGACATTGTTTTAATCTTTTTAAGAAAATTATTATATCCAATCATTAAGTAAATGCACTTTGTCACGATTAAAGTCTTCCTTATTAATTTATTTTATTGTTTATTAATATATTTAAGTGCTTTATAAATAACGTTGAATTGAGTTGTTAAACTAACTCAAATAATGCCTCACATCAAATATGTCACATATGCATATAATGTTCCAGATATTAGACCTTCATTTGACTATTCTGCTCCCCTCACAATATTTAGTAATTTGCTCTTAGAAAATGTCCTAATATCTTTGTGTTTCTGCTGCACTATTATTCAACACGTGTTTTTTTTTTTGTTTTTTTTGACAGTACTCCACTCACTTGCACCTGGCTGATGCTTGTATGAAGAAGTTCAAGGCATCTCTTCATAAACTCTGCGAAGTGGAACAGGTCAGTATTTCCTCAAAGTTTTGATGTCAGCAATGTCAGCGGTATAGTACTTGGTTAATTTAAGATTGTGCAAATCCTTGAAATGTCATATGCTCCCAAATTTTTGTAGCCCTCCATTTGTATTTTTAACCATAAGAACACATTGCGGAGGTCATCTTTTACTACATCTGGTCACAGAGTACATTCGCACATCTGTAGTTGACATTATAAATAGAAGGAGGATAATGGACTCTTGATCCCTCAGCATTGGCAAGAAGCCTTCCATTCCCACCCGGACCATTAAACTTCTCGGCACTTGTCTGCCCGCGTGTTTGAAAACAAAGTGTCGTCATTTACATGAGCCGATGGGATCAGCGAGGAAGCGTCTGTTATGCGAAAAGTCTGGCAGGTGAATTTGCCGTCCCGCTTGGCACACTGAGTGACCTCGGTTTATTTTTAGCGCCGCCGGTGTGTAAGCTCAAATGCCACTGGCACGGTTTGTGGTGTTTAATGGAGAATAAAAGGTCATAATATTGTATAAGGAGCTTGCGGCCAGACGTCAACACCCGCAAGCTTTCATGTCATGACGGAGTGTTAGGACACTTAATAACATTTAATGACTTGGGGATGTAAAAATCCTTCCAAGCGCATGCCTGTGGCCTGGATTTATCGGGGATAGGAAAACAACACGACCCGGGCAGAGACCTGGTTTTGTGTTCGCGCAGGAAATCGAGTCGTGTCCTTTTGAGATCCAAATTTTCTGAAGAATGCATCACTGGGTTATGAGAATGTTTGGCTGCCACCACCTCATAAATCACCACCAGCTTGTTTTGGCTTTTAATAAGGGCGGCCAGGTCCAAACGGCAAACGCTCCAGGCACCTGTCGTCTGTGCAAGTGTTTTGCATTGTTTGGCTGAGAAAGTAGAGTCATTACCGCTGACGGGGAGGTTAGCTTTTCACTGCCGTGTGGAATATGAATCGGATGTGAAAAGCCAATTTCCACTAACGTCTGGTGGGCCAAGGGAGAATCCATAATTATCCCCCTGGACGCTGTTGGAAATGAGATACAGAATCACAATGGGCTTGACTTTGACTTAGAGTGCCACGTTGTTGAGTCCACGTGTGAACCAGGCCTTCAGGCTGCCGTGTCTTCTTTAGAGTGCCTCGTTATTGCGGCGTGGAAACGCCCTGCGATGACCCCACGTGATACATCGGAGCTATCAGAGACTTGAAGCAAATCTATCCGATTTTCAAAGGGACTTATGGCACGTGTCCTTTCTCCGGTCACAGGACTTGGTGATGGGTGCCAACGCAGAGGGGGAGCCTCTAAAAGACGCAATGAAGAGCATCGTGCCCGTGCTGCTCGACAATGAAGTTTCACCCTACAACAAGATCCGCATCATCCTGCTCTTCATATTCCACAAGAAAAAAGGTGCAATTTTCCTCCCCTTTTCCGAGTCCAAAATGAGCTCGTTGTTTTGCTTCACAGTTTGGCTGATTTTTGTGATCGATCGCAGGCATTGGGGAGGAGAACCTGGACAAACTCATCCAGCATGCCAACGTGACGGCCGACAGAAACATCATCACCAACTTACAGTACCTGGGTTGTAACATCATCACTGGGGTATTTATTTATTGTGAACTATAAATAAATATAAAATTCCACATAGGAGGGCCTGATTTGAGATTCGAACCTGAAACGTATCGACAGTTTCGTGGCCACGCTAACCACCACTTGCACACTAAATTTCCCACCTTTCTTGTGTGACATCATCACCAATTAACCAAGTCGATCCGTTTCCTCTGCTTTGTCATTGTTCACACCGCCTAAACTAAAAAGTGCAATTTATACTGAATGTGTTTTAGGGAGCCAATGCCGGTACAACTCTGCCTGATCGCAAGCCGCGCGCAGACAGCACGTACCAGCTCTCCAGATGGACGCCCATCCTCAAGGACATCATGGAGGTGTGAGGCGCTTGCAACACAAAAAGTTGCCTTTTGCTTTCTAATTGAGTCGTTTCTCTCAGAACGCCATAGAAGACAAGCTGGACAAGCGCCACTGGCCCTTCATATCGGACCCCGCCCCCATCAGCACCACTCACACGGCAGTCAGGTAGGTCCCCAGCTAGGAAAATTGTTCTACGCGAACAACCAAGCAAAATTCTTGTAAGCAATAGAAAGTTAGGAAATAAGAAGAGAACAAACCTCTCACGGGAAGGCCGCTTCCGAGATTCAAACCCTAATCCTCTGAATTGCGAGACAGACGAGCTAACCGCCAATTCCACTTGTCATTTTTCGTTTGTCCATTTTTAGAACATTCATCGAAAACAAACCAAAAAAAAAAAGATGCTGTCTGTGTTAAACAAGTGGTCACAGACGGATTTTTTTTTTTTTGTCAGATAAAAGCTTTTTTCCTTGTAACTAAGCCCGAGTGGCGCTCTTTTGGAAAAAGGCAGAGTGAGAAAAAGGTTTTAAAGGTGAAAAAAAAGCCAGTTTTGCTTGAAATGCTCTAATCTTGCAGGGAATTCCCATATGTGTGGTTATTTTTGTAAACCAGACGGATTCCACTCATAATCTGCGTAATGCACAATACTTGTGTCCTTTTTGTTCCGCAAAGTGCTGGAAATAAATCTGAGTAGTCATTAAAACCATTGTAGCTGTTGAAGTTATCATTAACCATATCGATTTGTACCTTTCCATTCCTCCAGCGCTCGTTTGGGCCAGTGGCACAACAACAGACCTCCAACGGAATATCACACTGGACCCAGACTCATTATTTTTGTCATTGGCGGGTTGAGCCACTCGGAGATGCGCTCGGCTTATGAAGTCACCCGAGCCTATGCCGGCAAATGGGAAGTGCTGATTGGTAAGCGTTGTATTATTGCAGCCGACCCTCCAGAGTTTATTAAAAAAATAAATAATAAAGCAAAACATATAACAAATAAAAATGAAGAACAAAAATATTTTTTAATGGGAATTTGCCTCCAAATGGATTTTCTCTTGATTTAAAAAGTCGTGCTTTGTTCATTCCAACTAGCATTTAGCTTAGCGATGTAAATGACTTTTATTTTTTTCAGGCTCCTCTCACATTCTCACTCCAACCGGCTTCCTCGACGACCTCAAGAGTCTCGACCAGGTTCCTAATCCATCTTGCGAAGACAACGTGGATCCCCACAGTGGGCGGGCACAATAAAGGAAGAGCCTTTCCTTTCCTTTCGTTTTGATTGGCTCCGGGTTCTACATACATCTCAACACAACAATATTTGAAGTGAAATATGAAGTTAACCTTTTTTTTTTTTGGAGTCTTGTTTATATAGTTTGCTCTACAATTAGTTCTGTGCTGATATAAAAGTATTTTAATGACTACTCGCCTCATCTCCCCGTGAATGGCGTCGCTGTGACCCTTTGAAGGTACCTTAAATTAAACCCCCCCCCCAACCCTCTTTGTCTTGGTAAATCCAATCGCAACTGCTGTCTTTGATCATCTTGCACATGCCTTAAATAATAATGCTGGAATGTGGTCTTTCTTTGTCGTGTATGAAAAGTAATAAAAGAAGCAATATTCACTTTACATCTGCTTCGATTGTCATTAGCTCGCCGCTTTGGCTGACCACGCAGAGACTTCTTAATTGCGATTGAGGGGGCGGGTGGGATCATACACCTACCTACAAATGCCGGAGGGGGTGGGAAAGACAGATCATCCCCTCTCCATGCCGAGGATTATGTTTTCATCTCGGATTACAGATGGCAATATTAAGAACAGGACACGGGCCGCAGCCCTAATGGCGATGGGTTAATACTAGGCACTTAACTCTATTTAAAAGCCTTTCGTCCGAGCCGCGTCGGGTAAACAATCAGAGCGGCGGTGCGCCAGACGTCTTCAGTCGCGGTGTTCCCGACAAGTCCGTACGGATTCCATTCAACATTGACTAACTTTTGATGTGGTTTTGTATGCAGACGAGGAGCGTCATGCTGTGATGGTGAGCAAAACTTTCATTAATTAGTGACACCCACACAACATAATGGAATTAAACGTGTTGAGTAAGAATTAAATCGAGTATCTAGTTCCTTCATTAATTCTCACAATGATAATTCGGAGATATTTTGTTAGCGACGGTTAGTCTAGTCGATTTAATTTGCAGCCTTGATCCACTTACCTTTTTGCTAATTAGTGTCTCCACAGTGGCTTTGCCCCCTTCTCTTTTGATGAGTTTGCCCCTGAGGTACATCTCCTCAGCATCGGTCACAAAGAAGGCAGTTTTGGCATCAAATGGCGCCGTCTGAGCCTCGATCCTCTCCTTCTCCGGCTTTCGCAGGTAAATGGACGCCTTGCCATACTGCTCCATCTCCGGGTCGGTGCTCATGGTGGCACTTTAATGGAGACTACAACAAGGCACAGTTCATGCGTTCTCCATTTCAGTGTCTTTTTGTAAATTGGCATCATTTGTGTTCAACCGCCGGCATGAATCACCGAACAAATGTTTTAAATGACTGTGCATGAGATTGTCATTACCTCTCAAGGTCCCGTCAGAAGATGAAAAATCAGATCTGTGCTTATGATCCTATGAATAAGGTAGATGAAAGATGAGTTAAGGTGTGCATTTTCATTTTCAAATATGACTTTAAAAAAAAATAAAAAACATCAATGGCAGTTATTACTAACCTGCGTTGGAAACCTACCAGTTATTGTCAGCGTCTTGGGCACCCTCTTTTATAGAGGACAAATGTCTCCTTGGTAGGTGTGCCCTGCTCAGTTTGGTCATGTATTCTTGTCATGTTGTCGCTAATCCTGTGACATTGACATTTAATGTGATTGTGTTGCCTTGTGCCTGGTTTTATGGTTGTCAAGTATTTCCCACCGCTGTGCCGAGGCCTAATGGAAAAAATAATACCCGCCATAAATAAGACAAAAAAATACATGGAACAATGAACATAATATGTTATTGGGAGAATCCAGGTGTTTTATTCTTATTAAAAGTGAACTGCTAAAAAGTTTATACATTAGTTATTGCACTGATATTATTGATACACTTATAAATGAATTGAGCACCTTTTTCTTTTTCAAAAAAGAAAAAAAAAAAAAATTGGAATGATAGACTTCAGCCCCACTTAGTTGAGGTTGTTTGGGATCTATAATGTGCAAATGTTGTTTCCGACTCAATTATCAGCGACATGTGATCATCTCGACATGGTGCCCCGTGCCAGGCACTGGTTCAGTTTTGGAAAAGCACACAAATGTCATGGGTGTTCAGTTGCAGAAACACCACACATCTCACATGTCTGAAATAAAATTTCGGCTGAGCGCCACTCCCAAAAACTTGAGGAGTGATTACGCATCCTTTTGGAATGCGCTGGATGAACAGTTGTCAAGTAGACTCAGATAAGACCCCAGGATGGCCGAGTGGTCTAAGGCGCCGCGTTCAGGACCCAGTCTCCCCAGGAGGCCTGGGTTCGAATCTCGAATTTCCCCATTGTGGGACTAATAAAGGCAATATTAGTCCTGCGCCAATAAACAAGATGTTAGAGATGCCATGATCAATAAAAGCACAAGGTAAGTCTAATGTCACTTTCCAAGAATGTTTTTAACAAAAAACATATTCCGTTTTATTTTGTCTTCTGGATTGTTAAATCAAGCTTTGCTTTCGTCTTTCAAATTTCCCTGACTTGCTTTTTCCCCCAAAAGGGAGATGACCTTGAAGCAAAGCTAAGCGTTTAAACACGTTTTGGACACAAGGTATTTCAAACAAGGTCTAATGTTTATTCTGATGGTCTGAATAAAATTGTTCCTGACCTCTACTCAAGTTGAGTCCAAGTGACCATCAGCCATTTTATTTGAGCCCTACCTGTTGCTCTGGTTTTCTATTAGCTTCTATTTTCGAAAAAGCAAAGGTTTATAGATGGCGTCGTAAATAGGTGCTAGTTCCCTAGCGGCGAGATCCATGCGTCCAGTTGTTTGACACCTTGCAGCCTGTCGTTCATCTCCAATAAAGTTGAGGGTTTGTTAATGTAGCACATGACTGCTTCTTGGGTCACCTTGATTCCAGCTGCGGACGTGCGGCCCATTGTTCAGAGCGGTGACACAACGTTGCACTCTAGATCACACTGGCAGCGCGGTGGTGTCGCTATTTAAGTCGTACCTCTTCAATTTGTCAAGTTAATTATAGTGTGAGTCATAATGGACCGAAAATAAAGCAATTCTTGCCGGCTTTTGATGTCATCCACTCGGCTTTGTTGAAAAAACTGGCAGTGAAATCTTTTGATTTTCTTGTTACTTGATCACACTTGTCTGAATAGTTTATGAGAAAAAAACTCTCCTTAGTACGCCCTTGTGTCTGGAAATCCTTTTTAAGTGTTCCCCATGCTGTTATCTAATGAGCCGAACAAAGTCAGCTTTAATGTCTAAATATATTATTGCACTAAAAACAGACCACAGGTCTGGTTGTGGTTGAAATGTCTTTGAAATAGCAAGTGTTGCCATCACATGTGCTTCTATTGCAAATTGCAAATGTAGCCACAAAGAGAGGCGACTAATTGGGACTCTGGGTCAAGAAATGCATGTGTGTTCAGCTATATAACAACTTTCGTGTTTCAAATATGGTCTGACTGAGGATGTCAGTTAATGGTCCTGTTAACTGGTCATGGTATTCCAATAAATGTATGCTGTCATCACTGGGCTAGTTAGGGCTCGCAAGGATGACAAGTAGTACCAGAAAGGGAGAGTACTTAACATTTCTGCAATGGTTCCGAGCTTACATTAGTCCAATTGTCATTCCACAACAAGTATCACTTACACAGCCGTTCTAAAATGATGTACTGTAATAACTTGTCAGTGGCATTGAATCTTTAACTACAACGTTGAAAAGCAGGCATCTGTTACGTCTGGGGCCATGGGTATTGCTAATGTAATTGGAAATTAGTAGGTATGAAATGACATTATTAATTCTTAAAGAGGGTCAGATAACAAAACATACAGTCTGTATCTGAATGAATACTTTTATCGTGAAACGGTCTTAAGACTCGTAACGTATACCGCAAGCTCGCCAGTCTAGGTATTGAATTGTGATTAAAAACGTTTTTTGAATAAATAAATACTAACCCTTTTTTAATTTTCTTTCTTTCTTATTTTTTTACATTTATTTTATTATTATTATTATTATCGCAAACGAAAAAGTGATATGAAATGGTTAGACTAATTATTGCACCTGCTAGGTTCGCATAACATAGCATTAATCCTACTATCACCCACACGGTGACAGGCATCAAATATGGAAAAAGAGGACAAACGTCTAAAATTATGAAGGGTAAGCTTTGTCAAGTTGTATTTGTTATCATCACACACACGTAAGAGAAATTTTATGAAAATCAAGGCAACAAAATATCTTCTAGCTAGCGTTTACTTAGCATGAGTTATTACTTAGCAAGCTAGTAGAGTAGATTGATGTAGCTCGTGAATAAATTACGTACTTTATTTAGGCATATTTTTGAAAGAACATGAACATTTAGGAGCTACATAATGTATTACTATTAATGGTTTGGGTTTTTATTATTGGATATACATTTTGCATTTAATGATACATTTGAATGGGAACCTGTGTTTGGAAACAATATAGTCATGAAATGGTTTAAAGAGTCTTGAAACTCGTTTGCTTGTACTAATTCTAAATTCTACCTCCAGTAGATGGTGCAACTACACCGTTTTCTGCCGCTATCTCGCAGTTTTTCTTTTGAATGAGGTAATCCAGTAAATATCCAGTGGAATATATTGCGCCTGTAAATGTATTTAAAGTCGAGGATTTGGCTGTGGAAGTGCCAGGTAAGTGAGCTGCAGGTTATACTGCTTAAATACTTGATGAAATCAAAATTGTATTTTCAATATGTAATCAATCATGTAGTACAAGTAATTAGGCTAATGTTTTGGGGACTCACATCATCTGTAAGTAGTTTGACATAATAGGCATGGTTAAAGAGGAGCTGTAGGGAACATATCACTTTTTTGGGGGGGGGGGGCATACGAATTTATTTTCATTTATTTTAAATGTGTGCATTTTCATAAGCAGAAAGACATTTTAAACAGCCTGGCCTGGTTGCATCAAGTATGCATTTAACAGAGACGGCATTATGTTAGAGTTATCCAGTACAGTTAAATATATTCCCAAGTAGACATACACCAAATCGAGACGAGATAAAACAAACAACCACAGCTTGTGCAAAAGGGGAGAAAAGCGCAGAGAAAAACCGGGTTTGAGTCTCGTGCTAAAAGGAGTGGGGGGTTTGAGTGCCGCACTCGCACATATATAGCAACTCACAAGGGACTGTGTGTCGTTGAAGTATCCGTTTCTGTCAGCATGTCTTGCTTCACAAACGTCAGAAATTTAGGATCAGCTGTTCATGTTTTACTCAGACGGTGGGCAGTTAATTTACGTCTGCTTGCTTCAAGAGGTGAAAGTTGATTCTAACAAGGTGCAATATGGAGTGTTCAACTGTCTGTTACTGTTGTCGAACAGCTGTAGGATAGGTTTACGGGTTTAACATTCGCAACGGATTGAGTGACTGCTATCACTCAGCACAAGTGCAAAAACAAGCAGAGTTTATTATCGGTTGTCATAGTCAGTCTTACACCTGATCTGTTTTTATTTTTGTTTTGCTTTTGAGGTTCTCACTTGGACAGCCCGAACTGAAAGTTGCAAAGACTGGCACAGTTTATTATCGGTTGTGATAATCTGACACTTGATCAGGTTTTATTTTTGTTTTGTTTTTGAGGTTCTCACTCGGGCAACCCCGATTAAGAGTGTCGAACAAAGATATGGCATTGGGTTCTTGCCAGTTTGTTTGAAATACAATTAATATGGGAAATACATCTTGAAGTCAGTCTGACAGGAAATATTCATTATTTTGCCATGTACATTGTAATTTCTCGTTGAATATGTGGATTACTTGGCAAATTGAAATTAAGGTCAGCAGTCAAGAGCAATCTAATTTCCTGCTGCAATTTTTTTTCTGATTTATCCCTCCCACCTATGTTTTTTGTTTTTTTTTTGCTTAGAAAAATTCATTAACATACGTACTAAAACTCAACCAATGTAGCTTAAAACCTGCTATGTTAAAAGCTATAATGAGCAATGGACATTGAATAGTAGAATAGAATGCGTTTTATTGAGCAAAAGTATTGCAAGAAGACATTTCAACAGCTACTTCATATTATATGAACCCTGTTGAATGTCGTCCAGTGGGAGTCGCTTATTCAGCGGCGTCAGTCTAGGGAAAAATAAATCACAAGAACAAAAATTAACTTTTTATTCAGTTCACCAAGCCCGTATTACATCATGTAGCCAGTGCCCAACTTAAGTCTTGTAAACCAAGGTCTGGTATATTGTGGTTAAAAAAACTGGTTAGTATTGGCATTGGATTTGTCTTGAATTACCTTTCCTGCGTCACGACTTTTGGCCCTCAGCTTGTTGACTTGAGACTCTGCAATGTCAGCACGCTCCTGAGCCTCCTCCAGCTCATGTTGGACCTTCCTGAACCTGGACATGTGCGTGTTAGCCTGCTCCCCCTGTGGAAGATTGATTAGAATAGAGTTTATTAAAAAAAAATATATATATTTTTTGCCAACATGAAAAACATGTTTTTTAAAATGTACTCACAGCCTCCTCAGACTGCCTCTTGTAAGACTTGACTTTGAGCTGCAACTTGTCCACCAGATCCTGAAGTCTGGTCACATTCTTCTTGTCCTCCTCCGTCTATGGAGACAAAAATATGGAAGTATTGAAATGTGGATTTGTAAACTTTACAGGAAAACGTATACGTTTAAGAGAAATAGAAGATACCTGGTAGGTCAGCTCCTTCACTCTCCTCTCGTATTTGCGGACACCTTTAATAGCATCAGCTCCGCGTCTCTGCTCGGCATCAACTTCTGATTCAAGCTCACGCACCTGAAGAGGAAGCCACATTTATCAGTCATGTCATTTTCGACAAAAAACAATCTCGAGTGTTAACTGTGTGATACTCAGAAAGAAATGTATATCGGTACATACCCTCATCTCGAGTTTCTGCAGCTGCTTCTTGCCACCCTTCATTGCGAGGCTCTCGGCCTCATCCAGACGGTGTTGCAGGTCCTTGACAGTGACCTCCAGGTTCTTCTTCATTCTTTCCAGATGAGCACTGGTGTCCTGTTCCTTCTTCAGCTCTTCAGCCATCATGGCAGCCTAAAATGAAGAGTATTGCAATCGATAATTCAAAATCTTGATTGGACTCGCCGTGGTGTCAGCAAATTGTGCATGGTACGACTCACATCAGTGATCGCCTTTTTGGCCTTCTCCTCAGCATTACGTGATTCCTGAACAGCATCGTCCACTTCACTTTGAACCTGGACAAAGTCCGCCTCCAGCTTTTTCTTGGTGTTGATCAGGCTAGTGTTCTGCATTGTTGGAGAAACTTATTGAATTTGGTTTTCATCCTAAAGTCGCCATCTGTCGGATTGTTTAAGAAACAGATGGTTTGGATTGCTGAGCTGAACCTGAGAGTGAAGCAGTCCGACACGCTCGCTGGCGTCAACCAGCTCCTGCTCGGCCACTTTGCGTCCTCTCTCCGTCTGTTCCAAAGCAGCTCTCAGCTCCTCGATTTCCGCCAGCATCAGGCAGTTCCTGCGCTCCACCATGGCAACCTGTTCCTTCATGTCTTCCTGTCCTCTGATAGCATCGTCAAGGTGCAGTTGGGCATCCTAGCACAGAGCAGAACATTTTCTTCCGTTTCTTTGGACTTCAGCAGTTTGCATAATAATCACAAGCTCACCTTGAGTTGTCCCTGGACATTCCTCAGTTGTTTCTGGGCTTCAGAAGCCTGTCTGTTGGCATGGCTCAGCTGAATCTCCATCTCATTCAGGTCTCCCTCCATCTTCTTCTTAACCCTCAGGGCGTCATTCCTGCTCCTGACCTCAGCATCAAGAGTGCTCTGCATGGAGTCAATGACTCTCTGGCTGTTCCGCTTGATCTGCTCCATCTCCTCGTCCTTCTCGGCCAGCTTCCTGTCAACCTCGCCCTTGATCTGGTTGAGCTCAAGCTGCACGCGAAGTATCTTGGCTTCCTCATGTTCCAGTGTGCCCTTGAGCAAAAGTTGAAATTGTGCCTTTGTCTAACCAAGTTATGTGTCATCTAAATCAATATTTCTTATTAAATCGAGACATTTAAAAGATTAACACATTGTATTTACTGCACCTCTGCCTCCTCCAGTGCTGTTTGTATTTCACTCTTTTCACCCTCCACAGTCTTCTTGGCCTTTTCCAGCTCATGAATACTCTTTCCACTCTCTCCAATCTGTTCAGTCAAGTCAGCAATCTCCTCTATGAAAGAATTAACACAAAATATTAAATCCATTCCTGAAGACAATGGCAATGGAATTAGTCTTGATACAACTATTCTTAATATTATCAAAATACAATACAATACAATAAAATTTGTTGACATTTTACTGTTGGTCACAATGTTATTTGGGTGTGCACTGGAGAGAAATTAATCTTGGTTGGATAACGGAACTAAATGTTAGTCAAAATGACTCACGCTGCAGGTTCTTGTTCTCCCTCTTCATCGTCTCCAGATGATCCAGAGCCTCTTCATACGAATTCTTCATCTTGAAAAGTTCAGTGCTGAGAGAACGAGCCTCCTTCTGGGATCCTTCCAATTCTGCCTGGCCCTCCTCAAACTTCTGCTTCCATTCTGCCAGAACCTGAACATTTTAAGATGTTTAGCAATAAAGTACGATGAAGGACAGGATTTAACTCAGATGGTTTAATTGCTCCTTTACCTTATCAAAGTTCCTCTGCTTCTTGTCAAGGTTGGCAGCCAGGGAATTGGCTCTCTCCACATCAATCATGAGGTCTTCCACCTCACCCTGAAGCCTCTGCTTGGTCTTCTCCAAAGAGGCACACTTGGAGTTCACAGCCTCAATGGACTCTTCGGCTTCCTGAAGACGCTGAGCTAGCTTCTTCCTGTAATGGGAAAGAATTTTTGTTGTCATTCATCTCCAGACTCTAAACACACTTAAGACTTATAAATTGAGTTCAGATAGGTGTCCAAATTATTTACTTGGCTTCCTCAAGCTCTTCGGTGCGCTGGATAGCATCAGTCTCATATTTTGCTCTCCACTGTGCTACCTCACCGTTGGCCTTGGACATTGCTCGCTGCAGCTCAGCTTTAGCCTCCTGCTCTTCCTCAAACTGCTCTCGGAGGAGATCGCAGTCATGGCGGGCTGACTGAACAGCATGAGCCAGGGCATTCTTGGACTGGTGAACCCAAAGAAATCAAATAATTTTTTTTGTTTTGGGAGAAATATTTTTTTTTTAGCCTGGCTTATGTATCTTTAGACACAGGCGGAGGATGGCATTGTGCCCATCAAAAGAACTGTTATGTAATTCCATACCTTTACTTCTTCTTCATTCAGTCTCTTGAGCTCATCCATTTGCTGAGTGAAAGCCAGCTTGCCCCTCGTCAACTGAGACACAAGGGCGTCCTTTTCCTCAAGCTGACGAGCAAACTCACCTAAATGACATATTATGAGTATTATTTGAAAAGGAACATTGCAAATTTCATCAAAGTCTTCCCACAGCTGACTTACCGTTCTCAGTTTGGAGTCTTGCCTTCTGTACACCAATATCATTGAACTGACGAACATTTTCATCATATTTGGTTTTGAGCTCTCCAAACTGGTCTTCAAGCGTTCTGCACATTTTTTCCAAGTTGCTCTGCCATCATAAAACAAAATGGATTGTCCCCATTTAGTATGTAATTATTCAGTTCAAAATAATTTCCTTTCATAAATGATTCTTGCCTTGGATTTAGCAACAGCCTCCATGTTGCTGGAGAGATCATCAATCTCCATCTTGTACTCGCTCTTCTCCTTCTCAAGCTTCTGCTTGACACGCTGGAGGTTATCAATCTGCTCGCCCAGCTCTGCAACGCTGTCAGCCTGCTTCTTGCGCAGAGCGGCTGCCGTCGTCTCATGCTGCAAGGTGGACTCTTCAAGATCACGACGCAGCTTCTGGAACTCAGCCTCACGCTTCTTGTTCATCTCAATCTGCGCGGCCGTCGCTCCACCGGCTTCCTCCAGCCTCTCACTGATCTCCTCCAGTTCTCTGGAGAGGTCAGCCCTCTGCTTCTCCACCTTGGCCCGAGCTGCTCTCTCAGCTTCAATCTCCTCTTCCAGCTCCTCAATACGAGCCTAGATTTGATGATAGTATTGCCAAGTGTATTAGCTGAAACCGAATGAGAGCTTATGTAATCAGTGGATCAACTTACCTGGAGTTCCTTGATCTTCTTCTGGAGTTGAGCACCAAGAGACTGTTCATCCTCAATCTTGCTGAGCAGCTGGCTGGTCTCAAAGTCTTTCCTATGTGTAGAAAACAAAAATATATACTTTGTTATGTTTCTGTTTGCAGCCGGTATCAAAAGAACCTCTTTACCATATGATTCTTTCTCTTACTTTTTGAGTTTCTCATCCGATTGTTGTTTACCATTCTCCAGATCCATTATGGATTCCTGGGCCAGTTTCAGATCTCCCTCAAGCTTCCTCTTGGCTCTCTCAAGGTCCATGCGGAGCTTCTTCTCTTGCTCCAGTGAGCCCTCAAGCTGTTACATTTGTGTTCATGTATATGAGTTATGATCTTGAAAGGATGTAACACGGATGACAGATTTATGTAAAAAACAATTGTGTTCTTACATCATCCACTTGCTGTTCCAGCTTTGTCTTGGCCTTGGTCAGAGTGTTGACTTTGTCTTCCTCTGCCTGAAGATCGTCCAGTGTCTGCTGGTGAGTCTCTTGGAGGGCTTTCTTCTCCTTTGTCAACTTGGCAATAGACTCATCTTGAGATGCCATCTCCTCTGTCAGGTTTTTCACCTAAAATGTTGTGATTACTTTAATATGTCTGTGTCCACACATATCCTAATCGAATACATACTTTTTGAATGTTTGTGGCAATAAAAATAAATATCACCTTATTTTCAGTGGCATGCTTCTCCTTCTCCACTTTAGCCAACGTGAGTTCCAAATCATCAATATCTTTCTTCAACTCTGAGCATTCGTCCTCCAGTTTCCTCTTCTTAGCTGTAAGCTCAGCATTGATTTCCTCTTCATCTTCCAGTCTCTCGGTCGTCTCTTTGAGTTTGGCCTCAAGTTGGATCTTGCTCTTAATGAGCCCCTCACACCTTTCCTCAGCATCTGAGAGGTTCTCACCTTCCTATAAATACGTACCCCAAAAAAGCATGCACTTATTTATCATAATAATCTACATTTTATATTTGTCTCTTCCAGGTAGTTGGCACAGTTAGAGCCTGCCTTTGCAATACGTGCATTGGACAACACTGTGTATTTACCGCTGCTATTTGCAGTTGCAGGTCATTCTTCTCCTGCAGCAGGGAAACCATTTTCTCCTCCAGGTCTTTCTTTTTGGTCATAGCAGTAGCCAGGTCTGAACTCATCTTATCATAATTCTCCTTCATCTGCTGCAATTCTTTCTCAGTCTCGGCACTCTTCAGGAGAGGCTTGATCTTGAAGTACAGCTTCAGCCATGGCCAGTTCTTCACATTCATGAATGAGCGGAGGTTGTACTGGATGCTGAAGATAGATTCTCTGGATGGGGCGGAGTTACAGATTGGTATTTTATTTTAATATGCCTGTACAGTAAATGATGATACCTGCATAATAAATAGCTTCGACATACCTCCTCTCCATCATCTTAACAAACTCTTTCCTCATAACGTATCCTCTGCACAGAGCCTGAGTCATTGTCACCAGCTCAGCCAGTTTCTCATCTCTCATCTCCTCCAGGGTACCCAGCAGACCAGCTTTGAAGAACACCTGTGTGGTTTAAATAATAGTTGAAAACATATGCACGCCATAACTCATAGAAGATGCTGCATCCCTGTGACACACCTTTGTGTGTCCAAATTTGTACTGAGTGTGATCCACATCAATGGAGCCCAGCAGTTTCTCGGCAGCCTTCTTGTTGTCAATGAACTGACCCTCAGGGATGACACTGGCGTTCAATACTTTGTACCTGTGAGATAGGTGTAGAGTGTTATATTTTATATTCACTGTACACTCCCTCATTACCGTGTAACTCGCGCAAAATTTGGAATTATATCGTCACCTCTGTTTGAAATCACCGTAGAGGATTCTGCTAGGGAAGCCCTTCCTGCAGATTCTGATGCCCTCAAGCACACCGTTACACCTCAGCTGGTGGATGACCAAGAAGTTCTCCATAAGACCTGAATGCAAAAGACTGGTCAATCATTCTTTTCTTTTGACAGACTACATTTAAGGAAAATCGCTCATCAGTAAAACATCGAACCTGGAGTTTTTGATTCGTTGGGAATCAGGCAACGCACAAAGTGAGGATGAGTGCTCCTCAAGTTGGTCATCAGCTTGCCCAAGTTCTCCTGTGATGTGAAATATAAACATTTTTATGACAAATGCCAGCATGAAATCATGTTCATCCATCCATTTTTTTGTAAGTTACCCTGAAGAGAGCAGAGACAGTCTGGAAAGAACCACCCTTCTTCTTTCCCCCCTTCTTTGCGCCGGTATCTGTTTCCCATAACATGTAATTGTGTCACTTAGATACTAGCAGTTCATAAATTTGAGCACCATTTTTAAGCACAAGAAACCAAGGTTGTTTAAATTTAATATCAATCTAATTGCTTATTTGACAGGAAGCACATGAGCTTCATACCTTCAACCTTAGAGTGAGCCGCGTACAACATAGCCAGCAGTTTGTTTGAAGACTTCTGGTAGAGCTGAACAACGGAGTCATTCAGTGGGTCCTTGTTCTTGTCCAACCAGCCATTGATGTTGTAGTCCACGGTACCAGCGTAGTGGACCAATGAGAAGTGGGCCTCAGCCTTGCCCTTTGCGGGCTTTGGCTTCTCAAAGGCCTTGGTCTTGCCAAGATGCTGATCGTGCAGCTTGTTCTTGAAGGTTGTGTCCGAGGCCTTGGGGAACATGCACTCCTCTTCAAGGATGGAGAAGATGCCCATTGGCTGAAGTAGCAATGCAAATCCGTTAAGTATTTCTTAGACACAAATCAAAATTTGAATCGAATTGAATCTTGCCTAAAACACAACAGGTGTTTCACCTTCTCAATAAGCTCAATGCAGGCAGCCAAGTCCATGCCAAAGTCAATGAATTCCCATTCAATGCCTTCTTTCTTGTATTCTTCTTGCTCCAGCACAAACATGTGTTGGTTGAAGAATTGTTGCAGTTTCTCATTGGTGAAGTTGATGCACAGTTGTTCCAAGCTGTTGAACTACATACAGTATACAGTCAAATGAGTTGAGTGTCTTACAGTACGCAGACTTCTGTGACGAGTGAGACTCACATCGAAGATCTCAAATCCAGCGATATCCAACACCCCAATGAAGAACTGTCTTGGCTGCTTTGTGTCCAACATTTCATTGATGCGGATGACCATCCACAAGAACATTTTCTCATAGACAGACTTGCACAGAGCTGAGACAGAGTTGTTGACCTAGTAAAGATATGTTAGGGTTACAATTTTTTGGGAAAAAAAAGTTCAATGTGGAACTACTTATGGAGTCTCAATTTTATTTTGCTTACCTGTGAGACAGTCTGGCCTTTAGTCACCATCTCGTTGCCAACTTTGACTCTGGGGTAACACAATGCTTTCAGCATATCAGCTGAGTTCAGGCCCAGAAGATAGGCAATCTTGTCAGCCACTAATAAAAGATGTGATTTGAGAGGGAGCTTAGCTTTTCATTCAACCCTTGATACATTACCGCTAATATTCAAGACATACCCTCAGTGCCGTCAGGTTCAGCCTGCTCCTCACGCTGCTTCTGCTTGAATTTCATGTTGCCATGATGCATCACGGCACCAGTCAGCTTGTAGATGCCAAGTTTCTCCTCTGCGGTGAATCCCAGGATGTCAATAGCAGTCTGTAACATACATAGACCGCGGTTATCGGATTTTAATTATGGTTTCCAAGTTATCATAATTGAACAAACAACACTCATATTGTTTGAATTTTATCCTTACATCTGTTGCGACGAACTCCTCGACATCATCGATACTCTTGACCGTGATTTCACCCTGACTGATCATTGGGTAGTCATATGGGTTGGTGGTGATCAGAAGACCCTCTATCAAGGTTCAAGAAGCACAGGTTAATAATAATTGAGTACTTTCAAGTGGGCCATTTTCTTGTGCTATTATAATATCATATTTTCTGCATAATCCTAATTTACCCAGCAGCTCAGGTTTGTGTCCAGTCATCAGCTGATAGAAGATATGATAGCTCCTCTCAGCTGACAATTGGAAAGTGACACGGGACTTCTCCAGGAGATCTAAGAGCACCAATTAAACGTGAAAGAGTAGTCATAAATTTCATATACTTATGATTGTCCAGTATTTAGTGCAAAATGTCTTGTATTTGCAACAATTTAAACTCACATGTTTCAATATCAGCTGAGGACAGCTTTCCACTGGAGCCAAAGTGGATCCTGATGAATTTACCCTAAAAAGTTTATATATATTTCTTAAATTCAACAACACCTACAAAAGCTTTTTGATTCAGTAAATATGAACAAAACAAAACCCGATTTGATTTACTTACAAAACGAGAGGAGTTGTCATTCCTCACAGTTTTGGCATTACCATAGGCCTCCAGCAGAGGGTTCGCTGCCACAATTTGGTCTTCAAGAGATCCCTGCAAAAGATACATTCAAATACTGTAATGATCTGCCAACCCCCTATTCCAATTCCGGTATCGCAGGTAACACATTTTACCTGCATTTTGCCTGCTGCTTGTTGTTCAGCCTTTTTGGAACCAATAGCTGCAATTGTTGCAAAATACTGGATGACACGCTTGGTGTTGACAGTCTTTCCAGCACCGGACTCTCCACTGCATTAGAGAAAACACAATTAAGATTTAGACCTCATTTCCTCCAGATAACAATTGAATCCAACATTATTTGCTATACTCACGTAATCAGGACAGACTGGTTCTCCCGATCTGTAAAATGAGCATAATTGACACAACTTCAATTCCCATTTTTTCAATGTCGTGAACATGTGAAGTCACTTGTCTTTTTACCTGTGAGCATGGACTGATAGGCGTTATCAGAGATGGAGAAGATGTGGGGTGGTGCCTCAATCCTCTTCTTGCCTCTGTATGCTGAGACACATGTCGCGTCGTACACTGGAAGCCACTTGTAGGGATTCACAACAACGCAGAACAACCCAGAGTAGGTCTGCAAAAAATGACATGAGAAGTTAGCAACGCAAATACTTACGATGATTTAAAAAAATACACAAACGATTGGTATAAGGTGAATACTCACGTAGATCATCCATGATGCATAACGCTCTTTGAGGTTATACAATACACAAGGTTCGTTGAGGTGGGTCATCATGGCCATGTCCTCAATTTTATCGAACTTAGGTGGGTTTCTGGGGTGGATTTCATCTTCCTTCACAGTGACTGTCTGAATAATGATATAGTATTAGTCGTTTAAACCTGAAAACGCTAGAAAAAAATCTGCAAAGTTTAAGAAACAAGGTCAGTAATTATATGAAAATAGTCTTACATTATCGAGAAGCGTAAAGTTGTTAGATGTAATACAATCATTTGCCTACCTTTCCACCATCGATATCAACTGTGGCTTTTCCACCCTCCCTCTTTGTGAGTTTACCCTTGAGGTACATCTCAGCTGGATCGACCACAAAGTAGGCGCTTTTGGCATCAAAGGGAGCCGTCTGAGCCTCAATCCTCTCCTTCTCTGGCTTCCGGAGGTAAATGGCTGCAGCGCCATACTGCTCCATCTCTGCATCGGTGCTCATGGTGGCACTTTGGTGGAGACTGCAAAAGTATTCAAATGGCAGTGATTGTTCGCTTTTGCCTCCATGCACAGACAACATTACTGAATTCAATGTCTGATTGCTGCTTTACCTCTATCTCGTTCACAATAATGAATCAAGGGTAATGTGTCCAATAGCGTCTCGCGATGCTGTAAAAAAAATATATGTTCACCATTTTATACAATCATTTTATACATTCAATCCAGAATTTAGTATCTAATACAAGAATCACTGAAAGTGAGGTCGTGATTGGACGTGCATGTAACTCTTAATTAACAGCATTCAGCTGAATCCCCCACATACGTTTATATGATATCACAAAGAACAACATTTAACCTGGGTCGATCTAAAATGACCTCAAATCAATTATCACTGTACCAGTTAAGAGAAAAGAAACACACGCACTCACCTGTGTTGGAAGCCTATCAGTCCATGCAGTAGTGCAGGGCTGCCTTTTTTATAGAGCGTTGGAGTGCCTGGTCAGCAGGAGACTCTCACTCAAGTTTGGTCATGGCCCCTTTTCGTCCTGTTGCCTATTTGGTGACTGGGTACATTTGTTATTAGAATCTGAAAAATGTGGTTTGACGTTACACCATCTGCTTTAACGGATCGATCCCGTGTGAAATTCCAACCTTACACTCTCTACAATGCACTCATACTATTCAAATAGAAAAAGAAAATGTAAAAAAAAAAAATTCAAATCTTTAAAAAGACCTACTGTATGGTTAAAAAACAAGCATAACATAAAAAGCGTGTTTAAAAAAAAAATTATAATATGATAACTTTGATGCTACTCTCACTGTTGATCATTGGATGTGGCAACGTAATGCATGAAATGGATTTATTCAAGTATGCACGGGATGATATTTATACAGCTAATTTCCCCACAATGGGATAAAATTAATACAAGCATTATAATAAAACAAATATAAAATACACTATAAATAAGTTAATAATATCTTATATATGTAGTATATGTATGTGGATTAATTTATTAATGGGTAAGAAGAAAACTATTACTCCCGATGAGTGAGACAGTTACGGAGGTACAAATGTGCTGCAGCTGAAGGATCACCAAAGCCACCAAGTGCAGGCATGAAAGTGATATCACTGCTGAGGTCCATTGATATCATTCATCAAATAGCCAGAATATTGTTTGTGTACGCTTCCAATAAATGTAGTTCTTGATTTAAAAGGACATTGCAACATGTCATTAACATCAATCGTCTTTAATCCGGAATAGCTTGAAGGAGAGGAAAGCTTGATGGCTGGAAGACACATCTGAATTCCACTGGTGTTCAGTTGCCGGACACTTGCATGTTTGAAATCTTTGGAATGAAAGAAAGACGCTCCCACCCTCCCGGAGTTCATTGACCTCTTTCATAAAAACTATTTTCCACCTCTGACTGAAATGGATATGCAACACTTGGTAATGAATTACGGCTTAATTGGATATCTATTCTTAACCAACATGTTCTAGCCACATCTCTTCAAGCTGGTATCCCCAGTGAACTAGTTTTAAAATATGGATTCATTTGTGTCACACATATCGCATTAGTGTCTTCATCTATTATGCACTGTTGCTAAATAAGCAAATGAGTGCCGTTTGCTGTACACTCCTAATTCTTCATCATGCTTCATGTTTAATTTTGGAAACACACCAAGACGTGAAGTGGTCTTCGGTTACCTGAAGGCCGTGCATCTCATATTCCTGTAATAAAATTAAAGATGCGGTTCTACCCGTACATGCTCCGTCGCAAGCTATGTGTGTCCCTAAATGGATAAGTAAACACTTGGCATCTCATTTGAGAACAGGCCCAAAAATAAGTACCACACCAGCCAATTGAACTTAATCCGCTTGCTGTATATAATACCGTAAGTCGCTGACATCTGTTAATACTGCATGAAGCATGTGTCCCTGCAGACTTTGACTGAATGTCTGTCGCTTCACTTTTGCAAACCTTCTTAGCGCTAGTGGAAGAAGAGTAGGAGGTCCTCGAATATACTATGTGGCACCTACCTTTGCATTTAACCACTTTTGAGGTCTTTTTTCGCTAAATTATTCAACCAAGATTTCGCAATTGGACCTCACTGCCATTGGAGTAAGATTTTGGCCCACAAACTATTCGTGAAAGTAGGAAATTAGTTTTGTTGGGGTTTTTCCTTCATTCTCGTTTTGGATTCATTTGTAAAATCAAAGTAAGCCTTAAAGGCAAGGCTGGTTTGTTAAACCAACAACCAATGCTGATAGTCCGTTGTAAGACTACGAGCTCAACAGGGTGAAACCTCCCCCTCGTCATTACCGTTTCATCTTTTCTCCACCTCGTATTCTCATTTTCCTGATTAGAGTCACCGATGATAAGATCAAAGTTACTAGAAAACAAATACAAAGATTCAGGAGTGATAATAAATACATTCTTTATTGATGAGCCCTTAAACGTTGCATCATATTTTATGTATGCTGTTCAAAGGCATCGTCACGATACTTTTACTCAGCAGAGTCGGTCTGGGAAAAAAAGGAAAAGAAGTACTTAGTCAAGGGACCTGATTTCAAACAACAGCAATGCACAGAGATCGCTTTTTGGCATGATCGCAATTGCCCAAATGTTACCTTTCCAATATCCCGGCTCTTTGCCCTCAGCTTGTTGACCTGGGACTCAGCAATGTCAGCACGCTCCTGAGCCTCCTCCATCTCATGCTGGACCTTTCTGAACCTTGACATGTGAGTGTTGGCCTGCTCTTCCTGTGGTTTAAATGGGCAACAATCGCACAGTGACAGTAAGGTGATGTCATTTAGTCAGTTGGGGATGAGAAGATTCAAGCAATTTAGCTTACAGCCTCTTCAGCTTGTCTCTTGTAAGCCTTGACTTTCAGTTGCAGTTTATCCACCAGATCCTGAAGCCTGACGTTGTTCTTCTTGTCCTCCTCACTCTGGTCATAAAACATTCCATAGTCAGCAATGAAAGACATTTGTGCGTTGCAAGTGAAATTTTTTATTGCGTAGTTATACCTGGTAGGTCAGCTCCGTGACTCTCCTCTCATATTTGCGGACGCCTTTGATAGCGTCAACTCCACGTCTCTGTTCGGCATCAACCTCTGATTCAAGCTCACGCACCTAGAAGGGCGTAAGATGTAGTATTTTAGTCACATAATTCCTTTTTCACGTTGAAAGTGCAATGTATATGCAGAACTGGTTGCATGCAGGTGACAGTTCATACCCTGGACTCCAGTTTCTGGAGTTGCTTCTTGCCGCCCTTCATGGCGAGGCTCTCAGCCTCATCCAGACGATGCTGCAGGTCCTTGACAGTGACCTCCAGGTTCTTCTTCATCCTCTCCAGGTGAGCACTGGTGTCCTGCTCCTTCTTCAGCTCTTCAGCCATCATGGCAGCCTGACATTTTATATTCAAGTCAAACTAAAGTATATCTCACTGCAACAGAACCCTCGCAATTACAGATATGTGGCCCATCATGTTTTTATAACTGAATGTCTTAACCGCATTTTAAATGTCGATATTGTGGATTTAGTTGTGCTTTAAGAAGACACATCTTCAAAGAAATTGTATAAAATTACTGTGTGGCACTGATTTTAACTCACATCAGTGATCGCCTTCTTGGCCTTCTCTTCAGCATTTCGTGCTTCCTGAACGGCATCTTCAACTTCACTTTGAACCTGGACAAAGTCAGACTCCAGCTTCTTCTTGGTGTTGAGAAGGCTGGTGTTCTGAATATGAAAAGGAATCATGTTTTACTTCTTTTATGTATCCTAAAGTGTATATCTATATGCTTGCTCAAGAGAAACATGGAAGTAGGGATAACTGAGCTGAACCTGAGAGTGAAGCAGTCCGACACGCTCGCCGGCGTCAACCAGCTCCTGCTCGGCCACTTTGCGTCCTCTTTCCGTCTGTTCCAAAGCAGCTCTCAGCTCCTCGATTTCCGCCAGCATCAGGCAGTTCCTGCGCTCCACCATGGCAACCTGTTCCTTCATGTCTTCCTGTCCTCTGACAGCCTCGTCAAGGTGCAGATGGGCATCCTGACAAAAAAAAAGTCAAAAATCATTTCTATGCCCCTTTGCATTTCTGATGCAATGACGAGAAGCTCACCTTGAGTTGTCCCTGGACTCTCAGAGGAGATCGCAGTCGTGACGGGAAGACTGGACAGCATGAGCCAGAGCATTCTTGGCCTGATTAAAAAAAAAAAAAAGTACTTGATCAAGTCATTTTCTGTTTTTATATTTAATTGGATCCTTTTTTCATGTTTCATCCCATCATGGCAAAGTCACCGGGAGCAAATGTTTACCCAGTACTATGTCTTAAAAGATTCATTCACACTATACCTTGACTTCCTCCTCAACAAGTCGCTTGAGCTCCTCAATCTGCTGAGTATAGGCCTGCTTGCCCCTGGTCAGCTGGGAAACCAGAGATTCTTTCTCCTCAAGCTGGCGTGAATACTCACCTAAAAGGCAAAGTGACCATGAGTTCAATGAACAATGAGGAACCACTAAAATACAAGATGTTTTTTGGCTGATTCACCATTTTCAGTTTGGAATCTTGCCCTCTGGGCATTCATGTCATTCAGATGACGGATATTCTCATCATATTTGGTCTTATTCTCTGCCAGCTGGTCTTCTAGACTTCTGGAAATTTTCTCCAAATTACTCTATAGTGGAAAAAAACCATTGGATTTTCAATATTTAGTATAGTATAATGTATGTTTTTACCTAAATAATCTTATTTTTTATTACAATCATCAACATGTTACAGAAAAAAAACACAGCCACAATCAAAAATTAAAATGAAAACAAAACCACTACACACAAAACAATCAACATTACAAAAACCCCACCTATACAAAAACACCAAAAATGTGTTTGTTCGGATTTTTGCTTTAAAAAAAAAACTCTATTCTTTTTAGAATAATTAAGTTTACAACATCACTGCAGTTTATAAATTCCACACTCATTACAGAAGCTCTAGCTAGTTTTGGGCATGAATCAGTTTCCTTCAACATTTTTTAAACATCCCTCCAAAAGGAGGACACAATGTCAAAACAAGTGTGGCAATAACTCCGACTCTGCAAAACTTAAACAAAATTCATCAGATTCGTCAAATAAAAAAAATATATAGGTGTTTAGTTGTATCATGATTCATTTTCAGTTTTTCCATGATCTTTTAGCTGCTCTCAGAGAAACAAGCCTTACTGCTGCTCTACTAAAATCAACTAAAAAATTGTTCAAATCATTACATGGTGAACACTATTCAGTGATATTTCAAATTGTAATGACATTCAATAATTCACTAAGAAAGGAATTAAAAAAAAAAAAAGAATTGGGATCGATAAAGAGCTTGAAGACGTCCAGCACTAACCTGGGTGAGATGCCTGTCAGTTGTTAGTGGGTGCGAAGCGCTTGCGTTTTTATAGGCGGGACATGCCAGCTCAGCAGAAGATCGCAACTCCATTTGGTCAAGCATGTCTTCTTCATCAGAGACATCCTTTGACACCGGAGCTTTGGGAAGCTTTTTGTGTCTGAACATGAAACTGTAAACCAAAAATGACTGCAGTAAAGCCGATTTAATTGGTGTGATGACGCACCCCAAATTAGTAGAATGATTATCATCTTTTTTTTTAACATCTTTGTGCTTTTTGGGATGCAAATTTCGCTAATGTTAATTTATTGTGCATGACAAAGTAATTGAATTAATATGGGAGACATTTTATAATGTCGAGTATTACTAAATGATTTACATAAAAACAATTATTGTAATATTATAACTCTATAATTTTGTTTGGAGGCGATACAGCATGTAATACTAGTAATTATGTGTTCAGAAATGCTTGCGCTAAGCGAATAAAATGTCGGGTGTGACAGTAATGTCGGAAGAATGTCTCCAAATAGATGACGATGACTATGAATCCATCAACCGCTCTCAAACCCCCACTTTGCTCCAATAAATACTGGAGCAAATTTAGAATCTGGCTTACTTGAGAAATATTCATTACACTTCTTTACAATATGAGCTGCCTTTACGTCCCCCGTAGGTGGCCAACAATTTTGAACCCATCTGCCTGCGGTATATCGTTGCAGAACACTTGTACAGCTCATCTGCCTCTAAGATCGTCAAATAGAAGATACAAAGTTCAAGTGCTTGTGATACCATCCCTGAGAAGGAATTGCGAAACATTTGCCAACTCGACCTATATTAAGTCCCACTCGGACGCCAGCGATCTTCATCCTTGGAATACATTTGATTCTAAGGATGATGTTGAGTTGGAAAGTCACTGTCCTTGTAAACTATATGACTCTGACTTTGATACGCCGGTGGCTCCAAATTTCATTCCTAGCTGTCTTCAAGAGCTCGGATAAGTATAATAAAAAAATATTACACTGGCTAATGAAGAAGAACATCCTTGATTGAAATGCCATGTCGACAGGCCATCTGTTCCATAATTTAGGAGTATCATTTTGGCCAAGACCTCCAACATTGGCTTTGATTTCCACCCTCACACAGTCAAGATGGACCAAGATTATAAATTGACAACACGCCTGCAATGTAGTGTGAAGCCAGCTCTTCTAGTGTTTATTGAACTCATTCATTTTGAAATGTTACTCTGAAATATTAGACAAGAGGGTTTTCCAATATTATCCAAATAGAACAAATTGAGTTTTAAGTTATGAATGAGTTCTTTTTTTTTGTGGTCATGATTTAACATGTAATTGTCCATGCTTTTGTTCTCAAGTACAGCAGAGGCATACAGAGCTTTGATTTATTTCTAGATTTATTGTAGTTAATTAGCCTATGACAAGGAACAGCCAGTTCTACATGACATGCACACAACATGAAGTGCAGCAGCACAGTCGAATCAATTTGAAACAAGAGCGGTATTAAAAGTAATACTCAGCTTGACATTTATCAAGTATTATCAAACAGTATCCTGAAGAGAATGTGTCCCATAAAGTCACTTGATCATGGCAGTCTTGAGTCAAAATTCTGCATCTATTATGGTAATTGTGACAAATGACTAGTATGAAAAAAAACCCTGATGATTTATATACAGTGGAAAAAATGGTTACCCTATTCATATAGATAGTGATACTCTTCATACTTCATACATATGCGTGCTGGATTTCATATATGCTGAGAGCCAATTCCAAAGGTTGACATATATGAGCAAGTGGGTTAGGGTGTGCCTCTTCGTATCTCTTTGTGGACACTTCTAACATCAATTACTTAGGCTTTTTCTTTTGAATAATTGTGAACTTCATTAATTCTAGAAATTTGTCAGCAATTATATCATATGTGTATTATTAGACTGGCGCATTGTAATGGGTGGGTTAAAGGTGACTGCCTTTGGATGACTTTTAACATCTGACCCAAACAACCTTTGGCCTCTTGTAGTTTGATTGATAGTTGGCACATATATATATATATATATATATAATATATATATATATAATATATATAATATATATATATTATATATATATATATATAAATAACTGTCTTTACAATAAGCGTTTTAAACTTGATTTATTATATTATTTTGTTTTTTTGTGCTGTAGATATTTTTAGAAAAATAAACTGTTTAAATAAAATGTTATCTTTATTAAGAATTGGAATTTAAAAGGTACGAGAACGCAGCCTTTACGTTCGTCGAGCTCGTTCAATGGCGAATGAGGAACGACAACGGAAGAGTGACAGAGATTTTCTCGAGGCGAAGACGTCATATTTAGTTGTTTCCGCATTGGACTCGACGTAGTTAGTTACTGGATGAAATATATTGAGAGGACTACATCCATACCTTTAGAATATGTTTTATTTTATAAAATTGTAATATATATTTCCCATAAATTGTAACTGTTGTGATTCTGGATATATGGGGCTGCTACGCTGGGGTGTTACGACAGAACGGAACATATTACGGCTATTCCAAATCCACGTACATCATTGGGTCACTGGGAAACATGTGACCTCAAGTTTCTCATCGTGTCACTGTCTGGAAAATCTCTGATGTTACACGCTTGGTGAAGTTAGCTAGCTAACATTAGCCAAAGCTAACTATACTAATTTGCATTGAGTCCGCTTCTTAACGTGGTAGAAATGCCGTCGGTACAAGGGAAACAGGATGTCATCTTTGTAAGGTTTCATTTAATTAAGCTGTTTAACGAAATATACCAAAAACTCGTGAATTGCTAGGAGCTAAGGCTAATGCTTTAGTGCTAGGCTTATTATGTGCGTTTGACGCTGATGAAGTTTTGTCTTGTTATCAATGTTGTTGTTTGACCGCAGTTTCACAGTTAAATATATTATGTTGTGTTTTATATTGTGTACATGTTTTTCGAATTAATAAATTGTACGTACGAGTGCATAAACACAATCGTGGTCGTACAGTCAAGGAGATTCGTCAAACTTGTATTCTAACTGCGATGTATTTCCCGCTTTATTAGGAGGACGATGATCTGCCGTATGAAGAGGAGATTATCAGAAATCCATATTCAGTCAAGTGCTGGATGCGTTACCTCGAATTTAAACAGAATGCGCCCAAATCTGTTCTCAATATGATCTATGAACGGGCTCTGAAAGAGCTACCTGGAAGGTATGTGATCTGAACTGCGAAGTTTTGCTTATAGATGTTTTTTTTGTCCGTCTGCAATAATGCGTTTAAGTCAGAAAGCGAAGGGTGTAGTGGGCTAACTTTTTTCTCTTTTAACTTTGCTTTCCCACAGTTATAAACTTTGGTACAATTACCTGAGGGAGAGGAGGAAACAAGTGAAAGGCAAATGTATAAACGAACCAGTGTATGAAGAAATCAACAACTGCCATGAAAGAGCCCTGGTATTCATGCACAAGGTGATAACGAGCCAAATATGTGATTTAATATTATTTTTTGATGTTGTTTACTGAAATTGTGCATCCATCTGCTGTGACTTCAGATGCCTAGAATATGGGTCGATTATTGCCAGTTCCTGGTGTTACAGTGTAAGATCACGAAGAGTCGGCGATCATTTGACCGCGCACTCCGAGCTCTTCCTGTTACTCAGCATCCACGCATCTGGCCTCTCTATCTTCGCTTTGTCCGAAACTTGCCCTTGCCTGAGACGGCCATACGAGTCTACCGAAGATACCTCAAGGTACTGTACTGACAAGAAAGATTTGGCAATAGCTGTCGCATTTATGGTTTAAAAATGGTCAAATTGTGTATGTGCAGCTTTCTCCAGAGAATGCAGAGGATTACATTGAGTACTTAAAGTCCGTTGGCCGCTTGGATGAAGCTGCTGTACGTTTAGCGGCTGTTGTCAATGATGAAAGCTTTGTGTCCAAAGAAGGCAAATCTAACTACCAGGTACGTTTTTAAGAGATTTTAGGCAAATATTTGACTCTAACATGACAAATTTGTAATTGTTGTATATATTTCTTGATGCAGTTGTGGCACGAGTTATGCGACCTGATTTCGCAGAACCCCGACAAGGTGACTTCTCTAAATGTTGGCGCCATCATCCGGGGTGGGCTCACTCGCTTTACGGACCAGCTCGGCAAGCTTTGGTGCTCCCTAGCTGATTATTACATCAGGAGTGGCCTCTTTGAAAAGGTTTGTAAACAAACGACCGTCCAACGCGGACAACTTTTGTTACTAAAACACACAATGCTTGCAGAAATGGTATGTTTATGTTTAAGGCTGACATTCAAAGCGAATCAGGTGTTTGTAAAACACAAATGACTCCATCCCCGTGTAAACGCCATACCCCAAGAGATGACGAGTACTCTAGTATATGAGGAAATACATTGGGAGATCGCTTTTTATTTAATTGTCTTACAGGCCCGTGACGTGTATGAGGAGGCCATTCTTACCGTGGTCACTGTCAGGGATTTTACGCAAGTCTTTGACAGTTACGCTCAGTTTGAGGAGAGCATGATTGCAGCCAAGATGGAGACAACCTCTGAGATGGGCCAGGACAAAGAGGGTTCGTGTGGCGTCCTCAAAATCGGAAAACATCCCCCGTTTACTTTGTCACACTTGTTGATTCCATTTGTCCTTTGCTCCCCAAGACGACATCGACCTGGAGCTTCGACTTGCCCGCTTTGAGGAGCTGATAACACGGCGACCTCTTCTTCTGAACAGTGTGCTGTTGCGCCAGAACCCCCACAATGTGCATGAGTGGTCTAAACGTGTCAAACTGTACGAGGGCATTCCACGACAGGTGAGTTAATGCACAAGTGCCGTTTATTGATTTGTATACCCAAATCCAAAATGAAAACACTTACAAGGGGCATGTAGCAGATTCTAGCATGCAGACTATCCATTTGGTAAAACAACTTGTCTGACTTCACACTCCCAAATACAGTCAGCCGAAACGATTCTCGCGCAATAAGGACCAAACCCTACCGCGAATAGCAACAATCTGCTAATAATTGACAAGTTTAAAATTTCGGTGGCGTCTAAGTACTTGAGCACTATATGACTATTGCATTACGTCTCTTCCGTCCGCTCTGCAGATCATCAACACATACACAGAGGCAGTGCAGACTGTTGATCCCATGAAAGCCACCGGGAAACCTCACACGCTCTGGGTCACCTTTGCAAAATTCTATGAGGACAATGAGCAGCTAGATGATGTAAGTGTATAAAGCCTGAAGGATAATAATGGACGAGCTGAGGGCGGAATCGCTTAAAATGCTTTTTGTTATTCAGGCCAGGACCATCTTTGAGAAGGCCACTAAAGTGAACTACAAGCAGGTGGACGACTTGGCCGCAGTGTGGTGCGAATATGGAGAGATGGAACTCCGGCATGAAAATTATGAGCAGGCACTGAGGATACTGAGGGTGAGACGTGCTTTTTTTATTTGGGGTCAAATATTTCAAGTCATTGCGAGTCAATACTACAGTGTTGCCGTGATGTGTCTCGTTACGTCTGCTGCGGCCTCGCCACATAGCACATTTTCTTTGTCTATCGTGGAAATTCCTGCCACATCGAAATCTGTGGTTTACACCAATTATTTTTCTACGTTTATAAAAAGTATGAATACATATTTAATATCACTCATGTTCTTATATACTATTCATTTGATGACTTTAGAAAGCCACCGCCATCCCGTCCAAGAAGGCCGAGTACTTCGATGCCTCTGAGCCAGTCCAAAACAGAGTCTACAAGTCTTTAAAGGTCTGGTCCATGTTGGCAGACTTGGAAGAGAGTCTTGGCACATTCCAGGTGTGTACCTGCAATTGTTGTTGATTTTGGTTTGTTATTACATCCAGTAAATATCCACTATGTCTGTGTTTGTGTGAACTGTAAACATGTTCGGTCCTCCAGTCCACAAAAGCAGTGTACGACCGCATTATTGACCTGCGCATCGCCACGCCACAGATCGTCATCAACTACGCCATGTTCCTCGAAGAGCACCAGTACTTTGAGGAGAGCTTCAAAGTAAAAACATGGCAATATATATGTTGTGTAAATGCTGTCCACTGCACCATATGATAATGGTCACGTTCGTCTCCAGGCATATGAGCGTGGCATCGCCCTCTTCAAGTGGCCAAACGTTTACGACATCTGGAACACATACCTCACCAAGTTCATTGACCGATACGGAGGAAAAAAGTTGGAGCGAGCCCGAGATCTTTTCGAGCAAGCTCTCGATGGCTGCCCCGCTAAATTCGCCAAGAGTGAGTAGCTTTTTGAAAATCCTTACTTATCATCTACATTCTTTGATCGATTATCATACTCACCCTGCGTGGCGTTTTCAGCTATCTACCTGCTGTACGCCAAGCTGGAGGAGGAGTACGGACTGGCACGTCACGCCATGGCTGTTTACGAAAGAGCGACGCAGGCGGTAGAAAACGAGGAACGACACCAGATGTTCAATATCTACATCAAGAGAGCAGCCGAAATTTATGGCGTCACGTACACCAGGGCCATATACCAGAAGGCTATCGAGGTATATTCAGGTGTTGTTATAAAAAAAAAAAGTCAATTTAACAGTACAATGGCTGTTATGCGTCATCTCATTCTGAACACTAGGGGGCTCTGTCGCTACACTCTGCGCAGCTCTGCCATGCAAAATAAATACCATAAAACAAAATTCATTACAAATCATCACCAACTTTATTTGTCCAGGTACTCCCTGATGAGCATTCCAGGGACATGTGTTTACGATTCGCCGACATGGAGAGCAAATTGGGTGAAATCGATCGGGCCAGAGCTATCTATTCCTACTGCTCTCAGATCTGCGACCCCAGGGTAAGAGCAACCTCCCACTGCAGAGTGTCCCTTTTTCACCAATTATTTTCACATGGATTATATATTTTTTTCCCCCACTTAGGTCACAGCTGTATTCTGGCAGACGTGGAAGGAATTTGAGATCCGCCACGGAAACGAGGACACCATTAGAGAGATGTTGCGAATCAAGCGCAGCGTGCAGGCCACGTACAACACTCAGGTCAACTTCATGTCATCCCAGATGCTGAAGGCCACAACGAGCTCCACAGGCACCGGTAAGATGACCGCTTCTCGACAATGCTCTGATTTAGGAACTCAACATTCATTGTAACCACTTTTTTGTGCGTGTGTGTTCGTGTGTCCAGTGTCAGATCTCGCCCCAGGCCAGTTGGGAATTGACGACATGAAGATGCTGGAGCAGAAAGCGCAGCAGCTTGCAGCAGAGGCAGAGCAGGATAAACCCAAGCCCAAAGAAAAGATTCTCTTTATTAGGTCTGCCCTTTTGTGTGTTTTTTTTTTAATTATCAAAATGTTAATACATTTTGAAGTGTATACACAGTTGACTTGTCTTATTTTGTGCATGTGCAGGAGTGACACATCTCGCAGCGAGTTAGCAGAGCTGGCCAAACAAGCCAATCCCGATGAGATTGATATTGATGACGAGGATGAGGACGATGGGCAAGGCCCGGAGGGTGAGAGACATGGCTTGCTTTAAATGTTTTTTTTTTTGTTTTTTTTCTTAATATAATCTAAGACAGCATGCTTATTGTTTTCCCCCATTGTCTCCTCACTTACAGAGGTGCAACTGGAACAGAAGAGCGTTCCCACTGCTGTCTACGGAGGCCTGAAAGATGATTGAGCAAACCCTCTCAAGAACACTAAATGACTTTTCGAACGTTGTAGTCATTTTCCTCATCATAAAATATGCATTTGTCAATTTGTATACACGCTTGCATTCCCTCCTGGGACGTGAGATGACTCCCTCCCTCTGCAAGTTGCCTAGAGAAAGTTACATGCACTTTTCAGTGATGACCACAGTGTGTCAGGCTTTCTCAAGTATGTAGTAGAGCAGAAGAGATCAGTTTTGGGCTCATGGAATTTTGTCATATATTATTTCGTTTAAAAAGTCCGTAATGAATCAAATAAATAAAGTTTGTACTTGTATTTTACATAGAGATTTTCCATATTTGCAACACTGACATCAAGAGGTTAACCGTTATATTGTGCTGTTTTCATTGCTTTCATATCTTGCAGCCATTCTAATATTCCCTTGAATTCATTAAATGTGTGTATTTTTTCAACTTAATTAAGATATGCTTATCACATTCCTTTGGGGAATATTCTACGTGGGAGCAGCTTTCTACTTTTCCAAAGGTACCAACAAATGGAGAAATATTTTCATAATTAGATTAAAATAGCTGAATGATAATCCTCTTAAAGTTACCGCAGTGGGATGCAAGGCGAACGAGATCATGTGCCGAGGCACCCTTAGCATTTACTTTCCTGTGGGGGTAATGCTACTGGAAACAAGACTTCAGAACAACTGGAAATAAAATTTAAAGAGAAAGATTTGGAGTAAGTAATCCCAGTGACAATGGATTTGAACAGCCTTTATTTCAAGTTTGTGGAATGGAGGTCCAAGGAACTTTGGACAATTATTTTATTTAAAAAAAATAGATTTGGACCGATTAAAAGCACTGATAGGACTAACATAAGAGTTTAATATCCTTGCAATCATAATTGTTCTTAAACATATCACAGAAATGAAATCATATTTTTGGACAGTAAAAGGTGTAAAATTTTCCCAAACAATATTTCTATTTAGAAATTAAATGACAGCACCTGTAAATCAGCGTCGACGTTCCCAACCGGGAAATCCCGCCTCCCGTCGTGGCGAGCTCCATTCCTATTGGTCAACCGGTTGAGTGACGTCGCCAACGTTCACCTGGTAATCCGTCATCCGCGACGGGGCTAGGCGATGAACCTCCACCGACACACACCGAGAGCTATGCGGTCGAACAAGGGGACCAACTGGGGCTCTTGTTCGCGTTAACCTCGCCTTGGTCCATTTTATCGGCCGCGAGGAGCCTTCCGCGAAGGACTCGAGCCCTTTTCACCGCGACGAGGAGGACGTTAGCAGCTCCGGTTTGGATCTTTTTTTCCCCGATATAATCCCTCGACCACATCCGTATTCCCAGCCGTCATTGAAGGACTGGCGTGACGATGCTTGTTTAGAGCTTTTCTACTCGCTTTTAGAGGACTTTTTTTTTTTTTTTGCCAATATTACATTGTATTTTTTTATTAGTAACCCCGCCATGGTGGACTCCATTAGGAAGACTTTTGTCGTTCCCGATATCAAACCATTGGATTTATACGACTGCACTAAAGCGAAAATATGCTCAAGTGTCGCCTGGTTGTTGGCGAAGTCCTACGGCAGTGCAGGTTGGTTCACGCTGCGTGTTTATAATGTGGTTTTCGAGCGTGCTGAGAAACGTTTAAACATCCTACTCAGCGTTTTTTGAGCACAAAGAGGCGCACATGAAAGGGGGAAAAAAGCACGCTCCGTCTGTGGGCATTTGGTGGGACTGACACATTTGTTCTCATTCAATAGCTGCTCACCTTTTCTATGTCACTTGTAGTTCCCAATCCATCACAAGCATTCTTTTATATATTGTGAAATCCTTTTGACATGCCACATTGGGCGTGGATAATGTGCTGCCTCTCAGGGGATGACAGGCCCTTGTAACACTTGACTCTTGCAGTTCATCATCAAAATAATCAGCATGGGAAGACTGTTACTTTATAATTGCACGACCTCAGGGTTTCCCTATAAACGCACTCATCTATGATGTATATCATGTTAGGTGCCACGATAGATGGTCTTTTAGCACTTGTAAACTGTAAACAGTAAATTCACAGCGCTGGGAAAATTTGTGACTTGCACATAATAGTCACAATGTATACGAAAAATGTTAGATATGGTTCAGCACCAATTTGTACACTGCAACGAAACACACTATTGCTGTTATACTTGCACAATTCCACAATTTCATTCAAAATGTTTTGTTACCCTTAAACTTCAAATTAAACGCTATGAAGATGTAGCAAAATGAGTAAATGAATCATAAAACAAGACAATATTTTTTATGAATCAGAATCATTTTGCACATCGATGCCAAACACAGGAAATTGTAGTGTCTCTCAGCGAAAACAGGCCACCCACACTTGACCCGTTCAGGTCATCATCTAAATGATCATCACAGTTTCTCAGCTAGGCAATGTAGTTACTTTTATAATGGTATGAATGACGATGACCCGGGGTTATCACTCACAAACGCATCCATCTACTAATGTTAGCTAGCATAACATGTCTTTTAATGTTAGCAATAACTTCAATGCTATGTGATGTGCTTCAAATCATCCTAAATTGAGCAGTCGTCAATCTATATAGGCACCAATGCACGCTTCTATGTACAAAATTAAAGAAAATGTTAGAAATGTGGCTTAACAGGCCCTGTATTGCTTGATCTTTTGCAGTTCATCATCAAAATAATCATTGTAGTGGCTCAGCAAGGGAATCTAGTCACTGTTAGATATATATAACTTTATATAGAAAATTAGAAAAAATGTCGCAGAATGTTCTTTTTCCGAATGTAAACAACAGTGAAAAAAATATTCTCCTCCATTCCTTTACTCCTAAATGCATGGACACACAATTACATCTTCCTTGGTGCATACTACACATTTCTGTAAAGTTCCAGGTGAGACGATGGAATATTGTTCACTTAATTCAGATTCACTGACAGCGTCTTAAAAGGGTGTGAGTAATGTAGAATGTTGTGTACAAAACATGGCTCGCTTACACAATTCCAGGGTCCGGATCTCCCGGCAGTAGCTACTGTGTTTGCCCTGACCCACCCCCCTATTCCTCCCCCACCCTCCTTCCTAGCCACGCCCTCTGGGTCAAAGTCACTTCCCAGTGCTCCTTCTCCAGCGTGCACGGTTCTGCTCACTAAAACGACTGGCTTCCGTTGTAGTTTTTCTGTCTGAAGTCAACTTCTGCTGCTCTGATGACAACATCAAGTCTATTCTGAGTGAGGAAAACACAATGACATGCTGTGAAGAGGCACAGTGTGTCTGGTGTTTTGCCCAACCAGATCCTAATTAAAGCGGGATAATTCCGTCGTCTGCAGATCCTTGTTGTTCGACCTGACAGCACTCAGACTGGGTGTTCCCTATAGACGCTGTTTGATCCACCCACTGGCATTGCACATGCACTTCCATAATAATCTTGTAATTACTATCTGTGTCTCATACAAAGGGAAATACATCTTGAAATTATTTCATTTAAATTTGATTACAGTGGACCCTCCAAGGTTGAGGTAGATTGACTTGCATGTTGCTCTCATTTGAAAAAAAATCCTTAAAATAATGGAAATAGAGTTAATCAGTATATCCCATCATTGATCATTAAAAAAAACGTTTTCATTAGGCTTGCAACAAATAATCAAATAACTGAAATAATTGGATTACAAAGTATTATTGAAGCAAAATCACTGCCCCGAAGCATCACTAGGGTTATATTTCCTCACGGACTAATGTTACCGGAGATGCATGTCAGTAGAAATAAGTTGCTATGAAGGCACAAAGGTGTAAAAGACAGAGAATGAAGGTTTGCAATTTTTTAAACAGAAGTTTGAGTTCAGTGTCTACTGTAAAGCAGAACTAATGTATCACACGACAACACACATCTTTATCTAATTTAATATAGCTTTATTGAACAAACGATGACAAAACAATCACAAAATAAACATTCGTACATGGCTAATGGTTAAGCAGCCCCAAATCTTTGTTCACAACTGTCAATTCTTCTTTCATTCACTGACACCCACGTCACTCACCAAACGATACACGCTCAAAGTCACAGATTTTACAGTGCTGAATGTGAGACGGGCTACCCCAAGTGGACGGTAATAATGCCTGAAATCATATGACCGTTTTATGTTTCATAATTTAAGTGCCATACAGGTATTGCTCTAAACTCTTTTTTTGTTGTTGTTGCTGCTAACTTTGGATAAAACTGGGCTGCCCGGTGTGTCCTACCTTAGGCTGGCTTGACAGATAGTTCTGGTGTACCTAATGAAGTGTCCTGTGAGTTTTCTGCACTCCATGCACTGGTTTGTCTGCTCAGCACCCAGGCAGTGTCTTATTATCCTGACACAGAGCTATGTTTTGCGTCAAGGTGAAGGCCGTTGTGATTGTGTGTGAAAAGGGAATTTTGGATTTAGCCTTGACGCCGAGTGACAAGTGACGTGAGTCAGAACGACTTTGTGGGTTGAACTGGAACAAGACTAGAAACTCTTGATTCGCCTGTTCCAACCAACGTGTGCCTAACCCTTAAGATGCCACGTTTATCAAGAAGACTTATTTTTTGGTATTGATTCCTGCTGGAGGACAAAGTACCGTAGCTTGTTTTATTCTGATTTACAACCAATTTCTCCTTATGATAAATACTGGAAATTGCATTTTCTTTATGACAGATATTGCCTTTTTATGCAAAATTGGTGATCAATTGTCGTGACATAATTCACAGATTGATCAATGATGTCATTGATCGGATCTGCACGAAAACAAAAAAAAAGGAGTAATAATTACAGCTAATATGTGATATGATTTCAGTTCCTCCTATCTATCAAAGTGCTCTGAATCCTCTGGGAATAATTACTCAGCCCCTCACCAGCGGTTGCTATGGTGAGTCAGCGGGGGACAAGGATTTAAGCAGGATGCTACCTTGTTACTCTTGTTTACCCTCTAACACTTTAGTCGACTGTACGGGGCTCTTTCGCCGATGTGTACCTTGTGCTTCATTCTAATGTGCTCCATCATTGATCTGTTTAAAAACGCTACGCACAAACGGAAGCCTTGTTATATGTTGCTTTGTAACCTGAATACGCTCCCGTTGGCGAGGATAATGGATACAAAAGCAAATGCATCATCTCACATATATTCTGTCCCACTGTCTGTGAGCCCTCCTCTCGGGCAAGTGTAATGCAATCACATGCTGTTGTCTTCAAGTACGGGATGACGCCCATCCGTGCCTTGCGGTCTTTAATACAATTTAAGGCTCCTCCGCTTGCCTGGTGCACTCGCTTGTGCTGATCTGTTGTCGTTCTCTATGTCAATGTTATTAATCAATGGAATATGTGTTAGGATAATCCAGTGCTTCTCAAATAGTGGGGCGGGGGGCGCTGTGCGATGCTGAGCGGGGCACCTGTGACCCTGGGGAGCATGCTTTTTTTCCCGCCGTACTACAATAGTGTAATTGAACATCCACTCCTGTAGGCGGCAGTGGCGCTCTCCTTGCCCAATGTGCGCAGCGAGTATTAACTCTGCAGTGTAGGTTTGTTTTGCAACGAAAATGATATTATTTAGAGTTGCGGCGGAGAGTGGGTGGTGGTGAGGGGGCGTGAATTGTTTTCTTCTTGCTAGGGGGGCGTAAGAGAAAATAATTGAGAAGCACTGGGATAATCAAAGAACGCGATGCATTTGAAACAAAATAGAAGAGTGGGATAAAACACAGACGCGGGACAATGAGGCGGAGTTAGTCACCAAGCAGGAATGCTTGTGCTGATGCTTCATTTGGACCTTTGCAGGAATTCCAACTTTTAACTCCTGGGAGTTGTTATTGAAAACTCATAGCATTCCCAACTCCACATTTTTGTCCATTTTCACTTTCAGTTCTATGTCAAGTCCATGTATCCCGAAAATGTCAAACTGGTGCTGACTGAGAGAGGAGCCACGGCGGTTCAAGTTGCGTCTGCATTCGCCTGCTTGTCTCGTTTGCGTGTGTCGTCTGCATCGAGACCAACGCGCCGATAGCCGGTACTGTGACCAAATCAGCCGGCAGGCAAACTCAATCGCTCAATAATGCGCACGCATCGACACGAGGCCGCTAGCATCGAGCAGGCAATCAAACGTAGCGCATTGCTGGTCATTTCGGATGTTGCGGACAGTGGATTTTTAAATAGCCTGGTCGATTGTTTGTTGAAAAGCCAGCAGTGGTTGTCGTGTCGTGACACCGCGTCAGATGTCATCTATCCGGCTCTTCTTTCACCGGCCTAATAAATTGTGACATTTGCATCCTACTTTGCCTCCTGGGCAAGATTTCTTTTTTTTTCCTTTCCTCCCCTGTTGGGGGTTGCTCATCGTTTCCAGATGTAATGTGGACACTGCAGTGGAAGCACAACAACACACCGAACCATGTGACTTCCAACTTGACGATTCACAATGCGAGTTGACACGTCGACGTGTTCTATTTAAACCGCTAAGTGTGTTTTGTTGCGGCGATACCATGCGGATCGGTAGCGTGACTTACGATTACATGACATGACACAGCGACGCCTCCCATTTGTTTACACGCTTAGGTGTAATCTAGAAGACCCAGACACACTTTCAATTTGCACGTGTCCTTTTACGTGGCCTGCTGCCGAGACACTGGAGACAAAAGTTTTGAGACAGCTACAGAAGGTGAAGATGGATGCGTCTGGAGTCATGGACACATTCAACACGCCTGACTCTCAGATTTGACTCCATCCCAAAGATGTTGTTCCTCGCTCAAAGACCCTGGGAACTGTTAAAAAAAAAAATCCTAAATGTGTTCTGAATGTTTATGCTTCAGGTCCAAATGGGTGTTTCCCAATAATCACCTGAGAGATCCATTTAGTGTATTTCAGCTTTCATTTTTAAGGCCCTTTGTATATAATCGGTAGCGAGTGCCGGTCGGTGTGTTTTTGCAACGTGGTTGACTTGAGTTTGCTTCTGGTTGAGCCTCCATGTGGAGGAACCAGTTTAAAAGAGGGCGTGTCAGGTGTGCATGTGCTTTCAGTAATTTGTTTGCAGGAAAACCAGTCGGATTAGATCTAATATGGAGGTATCCTTCGCGAGTCTGTCAATTTAGCACGATGTACTTTTTCTCTGCGGCGACACACCGTGTTATTTGTCGAAAAGTTTACAAAATGCTGCGCCGCATTTTGATTGGTTTTTAGCTTGCTGCCAGTTTGACATGTCCGATTTACAGTTAATCTTCTGAAATCTTCATGTCGTAAAGCGTGATGCACGCGTACTGCCAATGGTGCCAAATTTGAGCCTTCATTCCCTTGTAACCAAAATCTGTACGCGCACAATTCTAGGATGTTTATAAAAGATTATCCTGACTGATTATCATATGGTGTGGGCTGTATTGTATGTTTTTCTAAAAAAAAACTGACAATCATTTATAAATGTTAAACCAGGTCGACTCTGAATTCATCCAAGCTGCCAAGCTCAGTGATTTTGTTGTTAAATTGAGCGATAGCCAGTTAGGAAGTGATTGTTAAGATCACGTTGTTGCCAGAAACAAATAGAGGAGCAACTTGTTGTGTTGCATGTTTCGATAATGTCTCACGAATCATTTACCGCAGTTAAGTTTGCTACCACATTGTGTTTACAAAAAAAGTCAACAGTTAGCCTTTGTATTTCTTCTCCTTCTTCTACTACTACTACTTCGGTTCATATTTTAATTTCCTGGCGGTCTAAATGGCCTGTGTCACCACGTTTCCTCTCACAGGTCAGTCTTGGTATTCCATCACGCATCTGGGTTGGCGAAGGATGTTCACAATTGTCGGTGGAGATATTGTGTTGGTCATCTTGAGTACACCACACACTATACGAGCAGTAAACATACACTGTGGGTATTTCCTAGCTCATCATGTCCTAGTGACCTTCATAAAAAAATCCCCTGAACCCAATTTGGCGCATGTTTTGATGGCATTCCCTGGAATACACTATACCGTCTCTGTTAATGCACTGTTTAACACAACGCTTTTGTCTCCTGGTAGAAAATGTCCCCGCCGAGCTACGAGACCCCTTCTACCGTGACCAGTATGAGCAGGAGCACCTGAAACCTCCCGTCACGCGCCTCCTGCAGTCCTCTGAGCTTTATTGCCGCACCTACAACCTCCTGCTGCTGGGCGCTGGCCGAACTGACGCACAGCCCAAAGACAACGCCGCCCTCCTGCAGCTGCTCGCCGACCGAAGGCTCGTCTCCAAAGAGCCTGACTCGGCGGTGACTGATGCAGACCTGCGACATAAACCCATCAAAATGGTAACATTCATTTTTAGGAATATGATGGAAAGTGTTAAACACCATTTTCAAAGGCATACTTTTCAAACAACACTCAGTAGGTTAAGTAAGTGTACCGCAAAGGGTCCCAGGATAGAGCCCTGTGGTATCCCTTGTGCTCATTTTTGTCTTCGACTCACGGGCACTTTTCATTTTTATGATACAGTTTATTTTGAGCACACATGACACAAAAAAACCTGCAAAATATCAAATAAAAATAAAAGCCACTACTTAAATAAATAAATAAAAAAATCTTGAATCCTTGATTTAGTGGTCAGGTGTACCTAATGATGTGGCCATTGTGGATACGCTTCTGCTTGACTACCTACTGGTCCTACTGGTGGCGTGGGCGCTTGAATTTGGGTCTTGTTTATGCTTTGATTCGCGGGATTAAAGGACCTCCAGAAAGACCCTGCGCATGGTCCCCTCCCCCCTCCTTTAACCCCCCCACCCCCTTTTCTACTCATTCTGCTTATCCCAGAGGATGAGTGGATCCAGCTGCCAGCACGATGACAGCGACAAGCCTCTTTCAACCACAGTGAAAACGAATCCGCCGCCATTATGCCACCCTGCTTGTTTAACCAAAACGTATTAGCGTATGTGTTCATACTTTCTACGTAGGCATAGTGTTGGTTCCCATTCGTGCAAGAGGGGTCAGGGTTTGTATTCCCAGGTGTGTTGAGGGAACGACAATGGATACTCCCGAACAGCACAATAGCCGAACAGTTCTGATGAAACTCAGGATCGTGTGTCGCGAAAACACCCCGGGCTGGGCCTTGTTAGTCAAGTCAAGAGAAACTGGTTGGTTGTCCCGTCCCCTTTTTTTTGGGGGGGGGGGGGGCAATGAACTTCTCTCTGTCCCTTACTCACACTCGCTCACACTCGCTCACACGTCCGTGAAAACCAGCGTCTTGAAGAGCCGCCAACAATTAAGTTGCTTGAAAGAGGCTGAGTGTTTTCTTGGTAATTTGGTCTCATGCAACCTCTCAACAACTTTCGTTCTCAGTGGGAACCTGTTTTTAAGATGCAATTATAGAGCTAACGTTTGGGTGACATTTGATTTTTAAAATTGAGAGACGAGCTTGTCAGGCGGGCTAAGGAAACTTAATGTAAAAGACATAAAAATCAAACGCTGGTCACAAAGCAATATTTTTATTTTGTTTCACTGTGCGTTGTTTGAAACTTTGAGACTCATGGTGGAGTATTTTTCGTATTTTTACATTTTCAAAAATGCAGGAATTAGGGCACCGCATAATACTTGGGAAGCTAATCCAGATCCAACATTTTGTGCTAAATCATTTGCCTCTAGGGCACAAGCAACTAGGATTGCTATCATAACAATCAAGTCAGATACAGATGTTTATTTTTTGGGGTTACATCATACACTGGTATAGCAATACGTCATCATCCAAAAAAAAAAAAGAAAAACCATAAGACGAGGGTTTTTTTTATGCACGGTGTTACTATAATAATTCCGTTGTTGCTTGCGTGCCGCCTATCCAAATCCTGACCACTAAACTCTTTTTTGGCTGCTACTGCCCATGCTGCCTTTTTTGTTTTTTTTCCTCGCTGCATCATCCCCGTCGCCGCTGCCGCGTCCGTCCTACTCCGATAGCAGTCGTCCCCTCGTTGGCAGCCAAGGAAAGTGGGTCACGTTCCAGCCGCAGTGAAGGATGCGACTTCATCGGTGGTCTTGACCGATTAAACGCCTTTGGAGCGATGAGAGATTTGCGTCAAGTGTGTCACGATCTGATGAGAAGACGTGATGCTGTGCACTTCTGCAGACAACAGTTAAAGACGTGCCAGTATTGTTCGCTGGAAACCTCTCTGCCAGTGTCTGTTCTCTTGGTCAGATCCACGTGAAACAAAGTTGTAGGCCGCCTCAGCCGCTTCAAAAACACGCTCCAGATATCTGCTGTTTATAAAAGAGATGCGTTGCGCGATATTTATATCAGAGCGGGTCAAATGACAAATCGTCACGGCTCATTGAAACCACACAAATTGTTCTTTTTCTTATCAAACATTAAGCTCCAACTTTCAACGGAACAATTGTTTAACTGAGCAGTATAATCGCTAACTATTTTGGAGGAAACTTGATCGTTTGAAATGCTCGTGTGGGTCTCAAAGTGGTGCACACTTAAAGCAGTTTTTTTCATCAACAGACTTGTAGTTTGCCTCAACTTGTTTACTTGATTTTATTTAATTTAATTTCTACTACATCCGCTGCTGCCCAAATTGAAATGACATTAAAGGTAATTGTCAACGTACTGTTTAGCAAAACGGCATTGTCGGCGCTATCAGCGCATTCCTCCTGAAAGTGAAGTTCTTTTTGTGTGCGTGTTGCACGAGCACTGTGTTGACCCTTTTTGGAGGTGGTGGAGGCCTGGCCTGTGTAACTCCTCAGATTGAGGGTAAAGATATGTGAAGATTAGCGATAATCTTCCGCGCAGACTGAACGTCATGACCCATGATTGGATGACAGCGGACCGACGCTCACGGGGTCCACTTAGCAACTTCAAACTGATTATGGTTCGTTTTAATGTTGGTATCAAAGAGGTGTCAAGTGTTTTATTTTATTGGCTGTTTAATCACACTTGAGTGTAGGTGGCGATGAGAATCACTTTAATTGATTATTCAATCAGTAATGTTGATTATAGACATTTTTGGGCAAGTCTATTAAAATTCCTACATTTGTTGGACCCGTTTTGGGAAGGTCATTTGTGTCCCTAGTGCACAACGCACGGCCCATATCTCGTTGCACACTTGAGTACAATGACAATAGAGAGATTTCTGATTCTGATTCTGATTCAGAGTTTGGTGTCAAGGAGGTCAGAAAGCCTGATTGGGACCAGGCGAATTCAGACAGAAAGACTGGAAATGTTCTTTTCAGGTGTGGGAAAATGGACAGATGGGCCAGTTCGTTTGTGCAAATGTGTATGTAAAATTGTTTATTTTGATAGTTAAATAATTCAATTCATTCTATCATTAATTTATTATAATTCTTATTAATCACACAATTTTATAAATTATGAAAAAAAGTCTCTATGAAATTCCCCCAAAATTCTGTTACATAAAATGCACTAAATGTTTCATATGTATTCGTATAATTATTTTTTTTATTGGATTATTTGACTGATTTTATCATTTACAGTTAATGGAAAAAAGTTGAATGTATCGCAAATTATAACATTATAATTATATTTTCAATATAGTAACCAGCTATTTAACGAATAGAATAAGAGTTAAATGCTAGTGTTTATTTTACAAATAATTATTTTAATGAATAACAACTAGAGGCACATGTAATTGTTTTGTAATAGTATTATTTTAATTTAATTTAACAATTATTTGTTTGTACCAATATTTTTATTTCATTATCAATAATTCAATTACCCAATTATTAAATCTGGTAACAAATTTCTTTCTTTATTTAATTATTTCTTTTTTTTTTTTTTTTTAAACAGACCAATTTCCAGAAAAAAAATAGCACAACAAATATTCCAGGACCGTTGTAAATACAAATGCTCGGGTGGCCGGATTAAAGACTGGATCGAACCATGTGTGACCCGCAGATTGTACTTTGCCCACCATTGTTCTGACCATGTGTCTCAATACTTGCGCTCACAAAGATTAAATAACATACTGTACATGTGCGCTCGCATGCAAAATCCCCCTTCAGGGCCCCAGACCTGCCTGATCCCTGTTTGTTTCCCCCTCAGTGGGCACTAGCAGGAGTTGCGCAGTGTTGGCGAGGGGGAGGAGTGTGGGTCTTGTTAAGTCATATTTCAGACATAATCAGAGCGTGCCCTCATCATAATCTTGCTTAATGAGCCAAAAGAAATGCCCTGCTGTTATTTGTTTGCTTCAATTGCTGCAACAATTTGACATGCGTATCTTCCAAATTGCTCCGTTGATAATAACAAAGCTAATGGACGGAGCGCTAATGTCACACGGGTCACTAAGGAACTGATATTTGTGAGGCAGGACCGTGATGATTTTTATTTTATTTTTTTTTGCACACAGAGGCCAAGGTTTGTGTTGAGATGCATTGTGGGTCAGCTGGCTGGTTGTCATGGTGATCTGGCAGCTTCTGTCTCATGCATTCTAGAGTGGCTCCTTTCTCGCTTCTCATTAGGGAGACTGGACCGGCCCACTCAGAAGTGGGGGGGGAGGGGTCATTCTACCAACAAACGACGCCCCACACACACACACACCCACACACCCCCACCCACACACACACACACACTTTTATTTTGCGCTCTCGTTCATAAATGACTCCTCTGATTAATTACCATATACCCACTCTTGCTAGTCTTTTGTTTATTTCTGCTTCCATCTCCTGTTGCTACGCCTGCTGGGTGTGGCATAAAATCTGCTGCGAGATTTTTTTTTTTTTTTTTTTATCCAGGTAGTCTCACTGTCCTCATCTGAAGCTCATACCGTTCTATTAGTGTCTTGTGAGGTGAACTCCCTATTTCACTAAATGCTCAATGTATTTTTGTGGTACTCGCCTGGAGCATGCAAAAAAATGTACACTATAAAAATAAAAAATAAACTTAATTTTTGTATTTTTGTGATTTTTTTTTTTTTGCTTTAATTATTCTGGTGCAATGATGACAATATAGCAGTGCGTATGATTTTTTTTTTTTTTTTATAAATACGACAGCATTTAGTTCTCAGTACTCTTGCAATGATAAAATTGATAAAATACTGTCATCCAATTTGCCCAACTTTTTTATTTTTATTTATTTATCTTTTTTTAAAAACTGGTTATCATAACCTTGGCAAGGTTTGCTTGTGATCTGCTCAGAGCGGATTAAACTGTCTTTCATCCTCATCCGCTGGCCATTTGTCCTATTTTTTTGCTGCTGGAGCGCCTCATTTCCACAGTGGAGAGAAAAGCTCCCCACAGACGTGCAAGAGGCAATTCAGCCCTCGGCGACCATGTCGGGAAGGGCCGACGCATCCACAGAGCATTGCCCAAAACTGTCAGACAAGCGATTGCTGGCACGTGACCAGCAAAGGTCAGCACTTTGGTGGACGAGGTTCATGCACGCATGCATGGCTGCAGCTGGACCGCCACCATCCCTCGCTCGCCTTTCCCCGTCTCGTGTTGGAATGTCTAGCCTGTAAAGTGGAATTAATGCCGCGTCAAAAGGAACAGGCACTGATTTGTGCAGATTAGGCTCAGGACTAAAGACTGGACCCATGACCAGAATGTGCTGTTTGTGACAATTAATTAGAAGGCTGATGTTGTCATTCAGGTGTGGAGGAAAAAACAAACTGGACTCTCTGTTTACTGAAAATAGAGCATCGTTTGGTTTCAGTCTCGTGGCGCACCAGAAGCAGGAAGACTTAATGAACTAACAGGTTTATAGTGTTAAAACATTCTATCTGAGCTGCCTTTTAATGGGCTCGCACCATTACAAAGGTCTGAGAAAGAACACCTCGTATTCGAGAGAGTCTGTGACATAAGCATAAATGCAAACAATGCTCGATGAGTCATGTTTTGCCGTGCAGAAGAGAAAGCAGGAAGCAGCTGAGGAATGAGTGTCAAACCCAGCCCACGCGAGCATACGTGTAACCATATTGCTGATCCGCTTCCAATGTAATCATTTAACGATAGAACACATCCAAGTCCAAAGGTCACCCGCTTCAACTGACGTGTTTGCTTGTTTAGGACCTTGACTGTTTTTGCTGACTCACATGTGGCTGGTGGGGACGCCTACGGGAGGCTCTGTGTAATTCTTCATTTTTTTTTTTCTTCTTCTTTCTGACTTCCTTGCAGAGTGCTCACCTGGCCGTGATAGACGCCCTGATAGCCGTGGGAGCCTCAGAGACGGTCACTTCGGTGAAGGCGGGCGCTTCTCAAGAGCTCCTGGGCGGGACGTCCAGCTGGGAAGATGCTCTGTTGCACTGGGTTAACACAGTGAGTCGGCGCACTTTCATCCACGCTACTTTAGGTGCACCTGGGCAGTCCAGAAATTTCAGATGATGCTGTTTGAAGTGATATCCCGCTTTGCTGCTGTAGTATTGTTTACTGCCATACTATGTAAATGACTAGATGGAACAAAATCACATGTATGGACTATTCTAGAATTAATCAACTTGTTTTGATGGACGCTTTCAGCTCAACCAGAAGCTGAGGGAACTTTCGGAAGGAGCCCAAAGTGAACAAACACCTCAGGCCGCCACAGAGAATGAGCCCCAACCTCTTCAACCTGCTGTGAGTACTCCACAAGCACGTCTTTTGTCCCCTGGCGTTACACCCAAACACGCTTGTTAATCTCTCTGCGTTTTTGGCAACATGTTACAAATCTAAGATCAGCGTCCACAAGGTCATTTGGAAGAGTCGCCGCAATTTTTTTTTTTTTTTTTGTTTGACTGCTACTTCCTTTACTGTCTAGCTTTAAATCTCTCTTTGTGCTCCTGTCGTCCATTTCTCCCTTTTCTCCTCTCTGTCACCTTCTCGTCCTTAAATGCCTCTTCGACAGTGTCCTACTCGCTGGTACTGGAAACTAGTTCCTGTAAGTTCCCTTTCTTTGCTCTGTTCCTTTTCCCTCTCCCGTCATCCCTCCAGTGTCCTCATCAAATATCTGACAGGTTAGGCGTTTTTTTTTTCTTTTTGTTCAGTTTTTTGTGTTCTTTTGCAACATTTAAAGTCGAGTTCTGCGCCATATTTGATTAAGCTGCGAGTGGGTGCATGCACGGCATGTCTGCGCATGTTTGAATGGTAATAACTGCAGTGGTTTTGTTTACGTGTTTAATTTTGTGTGCTCACTCCCCTCGACTCTTTGCTTTTGTCCCATCTTGCCCTGCGCTTTTCCCTACAGAAGCGAGGCTTAGCATGTATTCACCTGTGCTCTATTATGTACAATGTAACTCCTTGTTTGGCTTCGACCTCATCTGTTTATTTTCTGCGTCACACCGCACCTACTGCATTCATTTTTCCACTCGGAACACCAAGAAAAGGCCCACTGAAAAGGAGATGGGAGCTAATGCAGAAAAAACAAAACTAAAAAAATACTTTTCAGAAAATCCTAAAATCAGTCAATGTTGTACTGTGCATTGTGATTCTATATGATGTTTTTTTTTTTTTTTCAATTAAACTACTCAAATTTAATTTCCACTCTATTTGAATTTTTTGAGAATGTACCTGTTAGTATTTAAACAAGATTATGACAGTAAAACCATGTGACCTAATTGTTGGAAAAAAGCTCCATTTATGACCACTAGGAGGCATACTTGCATGGTACCTGATTAATTGCGATGCTTACGCCATAATGTCATCACCACTAAGTCAGCATGTCGTGTCAATTTCTTATTGTTTGTCCATTCCAGCTTCGCTACCGAAAGGATAAGGTTCAGTCCAAACAGAATCCCGTTTTCCCCGTGGTGAATGAAGTCCGAGATCTTTCTACTGGCTGTGCTGTTGCTGCTGTCCTGCATTACTACTGCCCGGGCCTGCTAAGACTTGAAGGTGGCAATCAGACAGACGACCTGTTCGCACCTGAACTGTGCAGGTGTTTGCTTCATTTTGTTTAATTTCATCTAGATGTTTGCATGAAGGAGACCATGTCGGCCACTGAGAGCTCGTACAACTTGCAGTTCATCCGTGAGTTCTGCGACAGCTGCCTGAAGAGCTGCTGCCACTTGGCGCTGGAGGATTTGTTGTATTCCCCAGAAGCGCTTCGGGTACTGACATTCCGTCCTCTTGACCATTCGTGGTATGACAAAATGTTGCATTGCTCATTTTTTTTTCTTTATTTGTCTGTGATTTGTTCAGCTCAACATTCTGAGCTTTCTAGCAGAGCTGCTCAACTGGTTCGAAGTACAACGGCCAGACTTTGTTCAACCGTTAGGTAGGTGCCAATCGTTCTCTGATCCTTTGGGAAAAGATTTTCATTACGGGGGTGCTTGCTTTGAAGTGGTGCCACCATGATGAATGAATTAACTAGTTTGTGCAGCATTTGATCGTTTGTTTAGGGCCTTTTTCATACAAACATTTACTGTAATTACAATCACATTACACATCTTCTTTTTTTAATTTTTTTTTATTAGATGGCTCCACACCATCAACGCCACAGGGTGTGAGCAGTAATAGGTGAGGTGCCTCGTGAATAAAAACGGAATTCGACATCGACTTTGTATGAAAGTATTGAAAAATGTGTTTCCGCTTTCCAGCACGTCTCCGTCAATCTTCAAGAAGCCCTTCCTTCCAATTTCATCCCCTGCATCAGGTGGGATTATGCTTCCCATGGTGCTCGTTTGTTTTTAATTCAGTGTCGTGTGATGGAAAATGATTAATAAATGCTCGAGTTTTATTGTTGCTTTAATGTGGTTTGAAAAGTGCTTGAAATTTGAATGAAACAAAACGATTGAGCTATTTAAGAAAATCTTTCAACTTTTAAACACTTTTCAATCACTCGTGTTTGTTCATGACATTATACTATTTCTTTTGACGTGATTCATTTAAATGCTACTTTTTACTGGCCACCATCAGTCCCAAGCCTGGAAAAAAATAAGAAGGTTGCTTAAGGAAGGCAATTCGCAGAGTGATCTCAAAGCGCTTTCAATTCACTTCGGAAACAGTGTAGGAAGTCTGCATGTTGCCTTTTCATGTGTGGCGTTTGTGTGCATCCCTGTTTTTCGTGCATGCCTTTACTTTGTGTGTCTGTGTGTGCGTCCCACTGTACTTAGGGTCTTTGAATCAGTCTACCTCAATGTCTCACTTAGAAGGAGTTGGAAAGACGTGGAGCAAGAAAAGGTGTGTATTCACGACTGAGTCAACGCGGTGCCTTTCAATTGTACTGACACTCACCTTTTTTTTTCCTGCCAGGCGCCCCCTGTCTGCGGTGTCCTTCAGCATTCCTTTCGGCCTGGACAGTGACGTGGACATTGTGATGGGCGATCCTGTGATAACGCGATCCGTCAGCTCGGACCAGCTTAACCCAACGAGCCCAACCGTGACTCGGTCGCCCTTCACGCCTCCTGAGCACCTGAGCGCACCGGCGGCTTCGAATGGCGTCCACCGAGCCTCCTGGTCCACGCAGAATCCCGATCATCCAATATTAGCCGAGAACGGCATCGGTGCGACTGAAACCGGAGAGCTGCCGACCATCGAAGAGGCCCTTCAGATCATTCATAATGAGAGAAAGTTGGAGCCTCGCTTGCATCCTGACGGCGCTCCCGACGGTTTCTACCTCCACTCTCCGGACGACCCCGCCCGTGCAAGAAATCATAGAAAGTCCGCGCCCGGAATGATGCACAGGCCAGCGAGAGAGTCCAAAGAGCCCACTCGAACCAGAAACACGTCGGAATGCTCGCGTGACGACGACTCGGTCTTAAGAGACGGCAGCGTGGACTCGGATGCGTCGGAGGACACGCCTCGTGCTCAGTCCACGCCCAACACGCCTGGAGCCGGCGCCCCGTCGGATAGTCGTAGTAGTAAAGAGGGATCGGACAGCGGCGTGAAGATGACCAGCTTTGCGGAGCGCAAAAAAAAGCAAAGTGGAGACTCTCACAAAGCCAGCGAGTCCTCTGTTCCCCAGGCGACCACGTGGGACGTGAAGTTTGAAGAAAGCCCCGGCAAGAGCCCTCAGCTCACTAATGAAATGTCAGAACTCGGCGTTCGTCTGGAGGAAAAGCGGCGGGCTATTGAAGCCCAGAAGAAGCGCATCGAGGCCATCTTTGCCAAGCATCGGCAGAGGCTGGGCAAGAGTGCCTTCCTACAGTTGAAGAAGGAAGACGGCGAAGCGAAAGGAGGCCAGCTTAGCGCCTCCTCCACCGAGGACGACCTCGCTCGCTTGACCCTTGAGGAGCGACTGGCTAGCATCGAGGACGAAGACCAGCCTGCGTCTGCGGAGCATGAAAGTCATGTCAAAGCGGGACGTGGGCCTACCAAAGAGAAGCCAAGTGCGCCTGGTGAAAAAGCAGCAGCGCCACTCGGGGACTACAACAACGCCGTATCCAAGCTGACTGCAGCACTCACGTCGCTTCAAAGTGACATGCAACGGCTCACCGAGCAGCAGAACCAACTCATTCAGAAGAAAGCTTCCGGCAACAAATCCTGGGTCATCCCACCCAGCCCCAAGACCTCCTCGCAGTCCCCCTCCCCTGCACGCCTCTCACGGGAATCCACACGGGACTTCAATTGCGCCTCCCCGTCGCCATCCCGCAAGCTCGCAAACCACATCACCCCTCCAAAATCTCCTCAAGTGGCCCATCGTAGAACTCAGTCCGTGCCCCCTAAAAGTCCCAAACACGGTCGGCCCTCCGAGGGACGACTCCCGGCTCTATCGAGGGTCATTAACACGCCGCAAAGTGTCGACCGCATTCCTCACCTTCGTCGCGTGAACCCCTCGCAATCTCAAATCCAGACGTCCTCCTCGTTCTCCATCGGTGACTCGGAGAGCTTTGACGAACTTCGCTCGTTGGCCGCCACGCCCGCTTCCACAGCGACGCTCACCCCTTCGGTGACACCCACCCCGACTCAGCGTCTTCCCGCCGATGACGCCTTGTCCGAAACGGGCTCCAACGAATATGAAAGTATATTCAGCTTTGACATGGTACCGAAGCCCGCGCACGCAAACAAAAAGGACGGGGCGGCAGGAGGGGGCTCCAGCTCCGGCGCCCCGTCGGAATGCTCCTTCGAGAGCGACGCCCCGCCCGTGGTAGTGAACGGCAAACGGAGTAGCCTCATCGAGGTCTCGCTGTCTTCTCTGCAAGGAGATGCAGAGGAGGAGGACCAAGTGCCCGATTCTTTCTCCGACTCGCTGAGCGACAAGAACGAGCCGGAGGCGAAAGCAGGGGTCGGCTTCTTCTTCAAGGTAGGAGACGGAAAGCTGCTTTGCGTGAGGTTAATTACTTGCTGTCATTTTCAAACCGGCCCTTCTTATCAGGATGACAAGAAGCGGCGACCTGAGGATGAGATGGCGCAGAGGAAAGCTGCCTTGCTGGAGAAACAACAGAAGAGAACAGAGGAGATGAAGAGACGCAAGCAGGAGCAGGAAAAAGAAGCCAAGTGAGGCTTCATTCTTCTTGTGTTATTTTAATATTTTAGGATCCTGAAGATGCATTGAATCCAAAAGCATCTTCTTTTGTATCTAGAGAATTTGAAATTCGGCTTGTATGAATGGTGAATTAGTGATTCGAATTTCTGTATGTTTAAAAATGTTTTGTGTTTTCCGTCTTTCCCTCAGCAAGCCCCAGTGGATGATCATCGAAGGCTGGGGCAATAAGAATGAGGACCGGCCTCAGACCCCCGGCACCCCCCCGGCGGAGGGAACCCCCCAGCGCAGAGGAGACTTCACGCGGCAGGAGTACGAGCGCAGACAGCAGCTGAAGATCATGGAGGACTTGGACAAGGTGCTCAAGCAGAAGCCCACCACGGTGCGCGGCGTCAAGAAGCAGAGACCCAAGACCGTGTTCAGGGACGACTCTGCCCTCGCGCACAGCCCAATCAAGGGTCTCCTGGGTAATTATTAAACTATTAAATCATATTATTATTCCCATGTAATTGTTTTACCAATATGCTTTTTTTTTTACTTTAGGAAGCAGGCTAAACAAAGTGTACTCCCACTCCACCATGAACTTGTCTTCCATGGCGAATGACTCTGGAGGCTTGAGTGTCAGGAAATCTACCAGGTAACATTCAACACATGATTTTGAAGTACAGTAGTATTTTGAATTTTTTTCAATGTATTTATTTTTAAGGCAAATTCTCGTATTTGGTTGAATAACATTCCCATTAATTAAATTTTTTCTTTGATTTTGATTGAATGATATTACGCTCTCCTCACTAAGCTTTCCCCTTTCCTCTCGCCAGTCGTTCCCACTCTCCCTCCCGTCTCATGTCGCCAGGACGAATGAGCGCTCACAACGGAGACAGGGAGTGGGAGAACGGCTCCACGGTTTCCTCCTCTGCCTCCATACCAGAGTACACAGGTAGGACATAATGCCACAAATTGTATGGACAATTTCATCTTCAAAGATGTTTTATTTATTAGTTTCTTTCTTAAATCATGCGAGCACTGCGAAATGCAAACTCCAAACTAAGGGAATCTTTTATGATGGTATTAAGTTTATTATTGTTTTTATTTTTTTATTTTTTTGTTAGTTTATTTTTTGTTTTGGCTTAGTTTTTTTATTTAATTTATTTCAAGAGTGGCTTTAATATTTTTTTATTTTATTTTATTAGTTTTAGTATTATTTTTAGTTTTTGGTTGGGGCTTAAAAAAAATATATATAGCGTTATTCACCTGTTTTTACAGTATTTTAAAGCCATTGTATGTTTATTTTCTTTTTTTAGGACCAAAGCTATATAAGGAACCAAGCTTTAAGTCCAACAAGTTCATCATCCATAATGCTATCTCCCGCTGCTGTCTGGCCGGCAAGGTCAACGAACCCCAGAAAAACAAGATTGTAGAGGTGAGCCATCCGCTTACGGTGTCAGAGTCCAACATTGAGGTTCATCCTAATATGTGTTCTGTGCTCTCTCTTTCTACCTTTTGCAGGAAATGGAAAAGAGCACAGCCAACCATTTCCTCATCCTCTTCAGGGACTCCAGTTGCCAGTTCCGTGCGGTGTACACCATGAACCCCGAAACGGAAGAGATGTCGCGGCTCACCGGCATTGGGCCGCGCGTCATCACACTCGACATGGTGGAGTCCATCTACAAGTACAGCTCCGACCGCAAACAGTTCACCGCCATCCCGTCCAAGACCATGTCCATGAGCGTGGACGCCATCACCATCCCCGGACACTTCTGGCAAAAGCGCCCAGGAACGCCCAAGAAGCTCGGCACCCCAAAATGAACACACTATTGCTATACAGGTTTTCGATTCTGGCCAGTCTGGGGAAGTACTTCTTGCTTATTATTATTATTATTTTTTTTTTAGATGAGTAGCAGACAAACTGAGTTCCTGAGGCACTATGAGAACAATCAACGCTATGTGCCAAGAAAATGGATGATGAATCCTTTTGATTGTTTCCTTCCTCAGAGCTTCTGGATTGATGATTGTATGCCGAAAAAAAAAAAAAAAAGTCAATTTTGTTGGCGTGGGGCATTCCGTGGCTTTCCTCGCACTCTGCCTCCTTTACGCCTTTTGCCTTTCCCTGGCCCAAAAACTCAAGATGAGACAACTCCACTGCCTTGCCTTTGTGCAACAGTATTTAGGGCCGGAGAAGTTCCCACGCCTCTCGTTCCGGCTTCCCTTTTTTTTTTCGCTGCCTTTTCTTCTCCTCACTAGGGCTCGATTACTCTACGGCTGACTAAAGCAGGAGGTCACATCTGGAAAAGACGGCTCTCGTATGAATGTCGGGCACCGCACAACCATGGAAGTGTTGTGCGTGTGATTCCGCCGCACGTGCACTCGACTCGTTCTGCTGTAAGACATCTGGATGTTAATTTTCTACTCCTGTTTGCTGGATGACTTTTCCTCGATTGACACGTGGTGCGCTTATCTGGAGAAACACAACTGGATCGAAATGAAGGAGGGCTAGTGTTTGTATTCTGCTGAACAATGCTGATTTGACACGTAATGAATGCTGATCACTTTTCTTTCCAAGAATAATTTGCTTCAAAATAAAAGCTGCATATTTCCCTTTTGTAAGCTCAGAATAAGCTAAGATGCTTAAGTGTTTGTTAAATGCATGCTTGGGATCAAATGAGTGTGAGAGTGTGAGAGAGAAAAGTTTTGTCACTGGGGATCTTGTTAATCACAATAAATTGATTCACTTCTCGTTTGTCCAGACTTCTTGATGAAGGATAATTCTGGACTGTAGCAGCCCTAAAGTCTATTTTGACTCCTTCATGTCAAACTGGGGGAATGTAAAATGGCCAAACTTTTTACTATAATAATTGTAGTTAACACTGATGTAGTTGCCATGGTACATTTGGCTCCATTGTGCCGCCTCTTAAAAATCACTGGCTGCCTCCAACATGCATTGACATGAATGACATTTGAACACAGATGTGAAGACAAGAAAAATTAAAAAAAATATATGAATGTGTGCACATGGACCATGGATGTTTATTTATTTGTTTATCAAGAATAGTATGTGGTTATGCAATAACTTTATTTTGATTCTGTGCAATTCTCCCTCCCTAAAATCCTTGCCACCCGGGGGGGGGGGGGTGTATTTATTTTGTTCGCTTTAGATTGGATGTTTAATTTCAGGTTCTACTAATGTACTTTTTTTTCGGTTCAGTTAGTATTTCTTTTCCCCGTTCTCCTTTAGGGTCATGACACTCGTTTTTGTTTTTCCCATGCCAGTACATGTGTTTATTTCATTCGACTCTCCTTGGCATCAAGTCCAGAATAAAAATCATTTTTAAATCAGTCACCTTTTGTTGTTGGATCAGCATGTTATCGTTGTTTTTATTTATTTATTTTTACATCACAGCAGATGGTTCAGGTGGTACCGTGTAAACAAAAGAGGGGGTTGGGCCGACTCCCGATTTCATTTGGCCTGTCATGTGAGGTTGCAACGTTTCAGAAACTTCATGTGATCTCAGCTGTGTTTGGTGTGCAGCATCTCAGTCAGCAGAGAGTTACAAGGCAAATCGCCCAGCAGGTGGCGCTGGTACAAATATTCCTCCACCTGGAGGCTGATGCTGCGCACTTCGGGCAGCCGCAGAAGCAACTGGCCGAATTTGTCCGAGTGTGACGGGTGAGTCCGCTGGGTGTGCTCCATCAGCGCCCTGTTCACCCTCTCCTGCGTGTGCTCCACTTGCTGTCGACTCTGCACGGACTTCACATCTACGCCGGACAAACACAAATTGGATTTACTCGAAAAATATTTCTCAAGTTATTTACTCATTTTTGTGTCAGTTAAGTGCTCTTGGTTTTGGTTTTTATTTTCTTCCTCTGTTTTTTCGTTAGTGTGAAGGAAGCCGGAAGTACGTCACTGGGCTAGTGCACTTCGTCAATTAGCAACTTCTGCTCGACAGGTACGTTTGTCTCCTCTTTTGTTTTTTTAATTTATTGTACAGTCCCCCGAAACAAACAAAAAAAACATAGCACAGCATCAAGTGTAATGCTTCACTAAGTCGTGCCACCAACATATCTGCCGTGGTTAACATTGGTTTGTGTACAGTGTTCATGCTATTGCTTGCGCTGCTTTCTCGTTGAAGTTGGACATTCGTTGTTGACAACGGTACATTTGGAAGGCGTTTGAGTGAATTTACATGTCCACTTGACAATTTTATACTCTATGTAAATTATTACTCCAAGGAGTATTTTTTCTAAATTGCTTAACTCACACCAGCAACGAGAAGGCTGTTATTGCTCAAATTGCTCCATGGGGAACTCATTGAATATTTAGCACCGTTGAAGAATTTTTGGGGGTTTCAATTTATTTATTAGAAATGAGAATCTCACCGGGGTTAAAAAGCACCAGATATTTGAGACAGACAAACTCGTGCCTGTCAAAGTGGAGTGCCTTCAGTTTGGACACCAAATCCTGTGTCCTGGTGACCAAACTGCTGAGTGTGGCTCCTGCCTGAGAGATGATTGTTGACATCTCAATCTGGAGAAGGAAGGAGAGTGATAGACACTTTAGATTTGGGATAGTCACTTTAACAATGTCATTTATAACTTTGGATATGCACACGTTACCTGCTGTCCCATGACCAGATATATGCAACCCTCTTTTCCATAGGTGACCTGTCTACAGAGATGGTCCAGGACCAGCAACTCACTCCAGCAACTCTGCAGGAGAACCATTTGGTCCTCCACCTTTGGGGTAGAAAGACATGTAGGTCAATGTAATAACTAGATTTGCATTTCCACTCTACTTATGATAAAGCAACAAAAAATCTCCAAGAATGGAGAAAAAAAATACAAATTAATTAGACACACATTAATAAATGAAAAATGTAGTTGCTCTGTCTCACATTTTAGGGTCAGAATGAGACCATTTCGAAGCAGCCTGAGTCCTGCAATTTGTAATTGCAAAAAATCCCCAAATTGTCAAAGCAATGAAAAACTCTTTATATTTGTCGCTCGTATCTCAATGCACCACTGTATTTGGTCGCTAAAATCAAAATGGGTGCCTCACGGCTTAGTGTAAATTGTGAGTTTTCCCAGCCAATCAACAAAGATGATAAAAATCCAAATAAAAAAAGTACAACAGTGAATCTCGACAAGTGATGCCCACCCCAAAAGGTTTGTTCTGTAATTGCCTACTCATGCCACAAGATGGAGACAAAGCATTTTTTTTTCCATTTCACATGACTTGATGAAGCGCTTTCCCTTAGTTGCTTGGCATCAGTGTTCGATTTCTGTTGATGCACTTATGATGAGTAAAGCTGTTCACCTTGAGCTCCTTGAAGAGCGCACTGTTCCTGGCCCACTCCACCAAGCCGAACAGCGTCTGGTCAGCCATTTTGCACATGATACTGAACGTGTTGAGGCAGTCGTGCTTGCCCCGGTTGGCCTGCTCCCTCTGCAGACTGGCCACCACTTTGGCGCACAGCTGACTCTCGTCCTGCTCCCCTTCCAGGAGCTGAGCGAGAAAGGCCGAGTGGGCGGTGCAGGCGGCCGGGGAGCCGACCGGACCTGGAGGCAGGGTGGGCAGGACGCTTGAGCATGGCGATGACGAGGGGGTTTGTAACGTGTACGCGCTGCTTGGGGTTCTGTGCATTGGGTAGTGTGAAGGAGCCGGGCTGTAGCTCAGAGGTGTTTGTAGTTCATCCGGGAGATAACCGGGGAACGTCTGGGGATGCAATCCGGCGTAGGGAAGCGGCAGGGGAGGGGCCACCCTTTCAACGCTCACAGTGCAGTCTAAAGGCAACAGTGTCATTCCGGAGTGATACATGTGCGATTGATGGAAAGCATCCGGAGACATGGGAGCGCTCGTGTGGTTGCTCATGAATGAGCAGTCATTCGCGGCCGCAGGCCAAAGCCTTTGCGATGTTTCTGTTTTGGTCCTATAGGGGGCGGCGTTGGCCTGAGGGTGCACTTTTTGTTCTTTCATCCGCCTGTAGAATGGTCCAAACTTGTTCCTGCCGCCTCGCATGCGGTCCGCTCTCACTGCTGTTCAACAGGGAATGAAAACACAAGAGTGCATACATTTAAAGACATTTGAATGTGAGGTACAAACGTTCGGGCTAAACAATTAGTCAAGTTCAAATCAACGTTGCAATTTTCAAATCAACAAGACTGCAATTTGAAAAATGAGCAAAAAAAAAAACCCAACTTCATTTCTGTCAGTCAGTCGACTTTTTTTTTTTAATTAATTCTATATATTTTTTTTATTTATTCATTCCTCGTTGACATTTCATTCAGTTATTATCCAATGGTGTGGTGTGTGTTAACTTAAGAGTGATTATCCGATAAGTGGATATTTGTAAAGTACAATTGTCACATTTGAATAGTTTTAGAATAAATTATTCAGTCCATTATTGCATCGGTTCATGAAATAGTCAATAAAAATTTGTTTTCCTCATCGATTAATTGTGGCACCTCTAACGCAGAGCGATTATTTTGTGGTGTCATGTGTGAAGTGCTGTTTTGTTATTTTTTCCCCTTGTCGCGGGAGTTTTCCCAAATTTAAAACATCGGTTTGTCGTCTGTGTTAATTCCGCTGGAAACATCTAGCTTTTTTTTTTTTTTAGCAGCGCAACTTATCTCCCCGCTATAAAGTCGTCTTATGTAAACTGGGTCATTACAAGCAGTGCTTTGCATTGCCTTTTATGACCGCTTAGATACAGCAGAGAGAACATGCGTGTCAGTGGAGCAAAATTGCTGCTGCCGAGGAACAAAGGGCACGCGCTCAACACGTACCTTCTTTCTTCATGCCCACCGCCAGACACTTCTGGAAGCGACAGAAGGGGCAGCGCTTCCTCTGCGAGACGTTCATTGGGCAGCTCTGCCCCTCCGCGCAGGTGTAGTGTTTGTTGTTCTGCACGGAGCGTTTGAAGAAACCCTGCAAAGACGTCACCAGTGAGGGCTTGCGACTTGTGGCTTCACGTTGCCGTTGTCCGCTTTACCTTGCAGCTCTCGCAGGTGAGCAGGCCGTAGTGGTACCCCGATATTTTATCTCCGCATACGGGACAGCCCTGGCCGGACTCGGGCCTCATGTCCGCTTCTGTCCGTAGCTCCTGAGCTGAGCGAGCACAGTGAGAACACAACTAGGTCCCCGCTGAAGTTGACGAGGTTTGCATGTTCCTAACTAATCCGTGCTAATATCCGTCATTCATGGAGAGGATACAAAAATGTGCGCCTGTGAGTATTGGTCTATTTGCTGTCTACATGTGTTGCTCCACTGTTTGTGTCCAAACATTAGTTGCAGAAAGGTTTATAACAACGTGACACATTGATTGTTGCATTAAGCTAAACGGACCTATTTACGGCAAAGTTATTGTTCTCTTTGTTTTACAATTAATTTGACGGTAACCTTTTTTTTTTTTTTTTCAGAATAATAACTTGTTTTGTCCCATACTGCCCCTTGTTGTGAAGTGAGTCATGTATCTTGGAGAAACTTGTATGTCAGGGCACTTGTATCTCAAAGCACCACTGGAAAAGAATATTTTTTCATTGCTCGACTCACTCACTTAAAATGTAACCTTCCATTTTCAAGAATCATAACTGTGTATGGTCATGACAGCATTGGTAAGACGTGTCAGCATTCAGTTTGATATGTCATCACAGATACGACACTTGCATAATTCACATCGGGACTCTCGGCTTACGACGTTCAATTGGAACTATTCGGACACCTGCAAGTGCTTTTATTAGGCCCATGACAATGGAAGGCGCTCCTATCCAATGCGTCATTATTGATGATATTCATATTCTGATAGACTTATTATATATTTATATAATTTACTTATAGCATATGCCAGCAACAAGATTACTCTCAGTATGATGCCGTGGAAACTACGACTAAGAATCATTTCAATTGCTGAAATAGTCTATTGTCGATTTGGCTGACGTCCCTAATGAAATGATCCCTGTTACATTCCCAGGTTGTACTCACATGTTGATGCTCCTTCTGAAGAGAAGCTGTCCTCATGGTAGTTGTCCGTCTGGGGTCCAGAAGCCCGCTGCTGTTGCTGCTCTTGGGATTGATCGGGAAGGTCCATCCTGTCTACAGGTGCAACAGGTCCACGGTCGGGTCAGGTCAGGTCTTCATTGTCTCAGGTAAAAGGGAAGCAGACGCACATAGCAGGTAAGCCGCCATGCAGCCCCGAGCGCTCCCGGTGGACTGACAACCGTTTGAGGGCCACATGCGGACTTTGATCGGTAGTTGTAAAAAAATCTCTCCTGACTGGCACTCCTAGCCTATGTCCGCTCGAGTCAGTCATATAGCCACCTGCTGGAATGTTACTGTAGTGAAGTCAATGAGCCATCCTTCTGAAGCTGGAGGCCTGATAAGATAACACTCAATACTGCACCGCTGCAAATTGTGGCCATTCACAGATTTCATATCTTCATTTTGTTCCTGTTTATTGTTTATGGAGTCTCCAAGGAAGTGCATCACAAAACAACTCCTTCATCCAAGATCTCGACTCCAGAAATGAGGCCAAAATTATCTTACCCCACTGAAATGAATAGAATTGCCAATAAAAAAAATCTGAATTATTATATATTTTTTTAAAATAAAATAAAGCTTCATAGTATTATAGTTTACAAAATAATATGAAGTAGTATAATAATGAAAACATTGAACAAATGATGCATTTCGATTTAATGCTGCAATCCATTTCAGTGTGCTGCTCCTTCTAATGCCCCTGCCTTGCCACCAGTCGGTAGTACAGTATAATACATTTATATATATTATATTGAAGAAGTATAGATTTCTTCTTCAACTACTACTCACACACACGCGCACACATTTCAAAATGACAAGAATCAATTGCAAACTGTTAATCTTTAATGCTTTATTCTTTTAAAGGTTTTTTAATAACAGTTTTTTTTCTTAATTTCAAATGCAGACACAATCACTCAATATGCTGCTGAGTGTCTTAAAGCTGCAACGTGCGGCGACGTCAAAGCTTCAGTCCAGTTCCTCACTGCTCGAACACACAGGGTCGCCCTCAGCGATCACCCACGCCTCATTGTGCCTATTCCATATTGTCATGGGGCTGCAGCATACAAACACACACGCATACACAATGTTCATCAAAAAAAAAAAAAAAACAATAAATAAATGAATAAAATGCAAAACCACAAGTGAACTGTACTTAAGCCGTGATTATTTCTCATACCACTAGGGGGAGTACCACACTTTCACAATCACCTCAATATACAATTCATCCTCTTTGTTCAAACGTGTATGGACCCAAACCCAAGAAAATCACCTGTTATATCCAACGCCAAAGTGACAATCGTCTTTGAAGCGAGCACCCTCCTTCTTCAAGTCATAGATCAGGGCTTTACTGTGTTTTCTGTCACTCCACGAGTTCATCCACCATCCATAACTCCGCACGTACACATTTAAAGCTGGCGTATCGCTGAGGAACACCTGCAGGCCGTTTTCAGTTAAGAATGATATGTATCGGAAATCGGACAAATTTCAGCATTTTTCCTCCGTTTCGATCAAGTCGACAAAGGCCGATTGCCAGATGTATCCTGTCGTAAGATTTTCCACTTTTGCAATCAAGATCAGTATAAGCCCGATGATTGAATGTCTTTGAAAGATTATCATGTATGATTATCCTGAGGTGTGGAGGTTGTCAAGAGATTTGTCTCCGCCTTCCAATCAAAAGCAGTAAATGTATGATTTTCAGATTTTTGTAAATTATTATCATGAGACTGTAGTGTGGGATTTGTTACCTTAGAGATTTTTTTTTTAATCAGCATGTGGTGTCTCTAACGTTTAAAAATCGTCAGTGCTCGATTTTGTCTGCTGGTGACACGTTACCTCGTTGTTCTTGGGCATCGGAGGATTGGCCTGGAGCTCCGTGGGCAACAAGAAGCTCATTGTGAATTCTTTTTGTTCCCAAAACCACTTCTTTTCTTCGGCCACCTTGACCACAACCGGTGACGTCATTTCAATCTTTTGTCCTGGAGCATTGACCACACAACAGAGCATTGAAGACAACATTCTTTTTGTTTCACAAAAAAAAAAAAAAAGAGCATTAATGTGAGTTATGACCTGAGGAAAAAAAAACATAGGCGGTGTAAAAATAAACTGAGACAATATTGTTGCAACATCCACGCACCAAATTCGTTTTCACCACCGATGTATCGAAATAGCCGCATAAATGCCCTGTTACAGGCGATGTCCATGGACCATGACCACTCTGTGGTTGACACCCACTTGGCAGCCTCGTAGTGGCGCGCCTAGCGAGAGACACACCGATGTCATCCCACGGCCGACAACTGTGTCACTCTCCCTTTGTTTTTATCTCTTAACATTTGACTGACTCACCTCATACATGTCAGTTCTGCAGATGACCTTGAACAGCAGACATTGACTTGTCTCGGTCGCAAATGGGAGCTCGGAGCAGCTCCTGTGGCGACAATGCACCAATCCTTTTTTTTTTTTTTTTTTTTTGCAAATTTTTGAAGCTTAAATATAAAAAGTGTGAGACTGAGATTATTGTCATCGACAGGTTGAACACACCAGAGCCCCAAAATATGAATTTTCAAGTCTGATCATATTGAAACTTGGGTGACGTATAAAAGCTGCTAACTTTCTAGGTGCTTTGAGATAAAGATGATATGAGGTTTTTTTTTATGGTACAAGCCGTCATTTGGATGATTTTTTTATTTATTTTTTTTCCTTGATTTGAGAGCTAAAAAAAAAAAATTGCAATCCAAGCGCTGTATGGTATCAGTGAACTCAACTTCACAACGAGCCGCAATTTGACATTTGGTGAACAATTCTTAAAAAAAAATGACGCTTCAATCTTCAAATCAAAGAGTCTATTTAATACATGCACATTCCGTTGCCTTAAAGTCCGCTAACTTAATGCTAATTTATAAACCATAGATGGGCTAATTATTAGCATAGCAATCGCGTCACGTTCCAAATATTTCCGTCATTACTGTATGGTTTTATGAAGTACAATATTTACCGAATTTTAGATATTTTTCTCATTGAAATACAAACATGACATAATTTTTTGTGGGGGGGGGGGGATTGACGGCCTTTCCAATCATTTTATGGGGAAAGATGATTTGACATACAATCGTTTTGAGTTACAAGTGTGTTCACCGACTCACCGAGATAAACTCATATCTCAAGGCATGACTTCCCTTTCCAAACATGGCACAACTTTGTCAAAACCATCTCGTATGCTCACATAATGTCCAAACGTCAAAATATTCTTACCCGACTTTGGCGTCGGCCGTGAGGGCTAGCAGGCAGCCAACTAGTCCTGCAAGCAGAAACCTGGCATAAAACAAAACAAAAAAATAAATTTAGTATTATAACTCAATTTTCTGTTCACCCAGCAAAATACAGAGGTACTTATTCACGCTTGCGTGATGTGCAGTTGGGCACGACACGACAAGAAGAATGCGTTGAATACTTACATGGTGGAAGATTGTTTAGTGCAGTGGTGCAAAGCGAGAAGCCAAGAGGAGTTATAAAAGGAAATGTGGCCACACCCTCAAAAGTCCAGACAATACAAGAAGGAAGAAAAAAAAAAAAAAAAAAGCAAGGCACATGCGTTCTTGTACAACAAACACGTGCAACACCTGAAAAATTTAACACTGCACATTGTCTTTGCCATCCATTGTACTTGTGTACCGTTCTTCGGGGAGGTAATTATCTGTCTTTTGTGGTGGGATTAATTGCGTACCACTGAACACGTTGTCACATAGAGTATATCCGAATTTGATTTTGTAAATTGGGGAGAGCAGGCTTTCACTTGGAATTATATATGTTCTCAGTAATGTTTTAGTTGCACGTATGATTTCTTCTCGTGAACAGTTCATTTCAAAGAAAAAAAAACCAAACGAAAACCTTGTAAGATTTGGTGACATAAGACGGGATCAAATACGATAAGACGGCGGTGACAAAAGATTAGAAAGTCAGGATGACATGACAAGACTAAATTGCGATAAAACAAAAGATTAGACAAGGTGAGATAAGACAAAGCGGGACAAGACGAGGCATGACGGAATACTATTTTGCAAAAACAACCGTGGTAGTTTTCTTTTTTTCTTTTTTTTTTTTTATCAGTGGTGGTAGTAGCAGGACTTCTGCTGCATGGTTTGTCAGGAACAAATTCTGTTTTGAGAAACCTGCCACAAAGAGCATAAATTGTCCTTTGCCTTGGAGCAGTACAACATCTTACTGGCGCTGTGCTGCAGTCGGGGACAGAAAAACGAGTCATTTTGCAATGCCGTTCCAATGTCAATTGGCAAGCCATGCGCAAGGGAGCGGAATGCTGACAAAAGACCACAAAGCTTAAACTATAGCATATAAGGCAACATATGGGACACACGTGTTCATTCAAAAAGTAATTTGCGAAGTTTGTAGGGACCACAGCGAAATCCTTGCTTGTGGCCAACAATGACTTGTCAAGTTTGACCTGCAAAATGAGAGAGGCACTTCACTTCACTGTGGTTTGCATAGTCGACAGCGATACCTTCTTTTGTGTTCACTCGCAACAACCTCAAGACCCACCAGTGGGTTCCCACGCTGGGACTCGATATTCTGTCACAACTGCTCTTCTAAGGCAAATTACAAAAAAAAAAAAAAACATGGAATGGCATTTGATTTTCAGTTTGATTTGTCACACACACGATTTAATCAGTACTGTGAAATCGTAAGGATGACTTTGCAGCGTCTTATGTTCACAAAGGTTGAGGGCACCCACTGGAACACATTGTTACGGCTGAAAGAGCGCGATCATTTTACCCACTTTTGTCCCGAAACCTTTTCATTCTGATCTTTAGCTGAGTGAATACAAAACACCTTCCCCAACTTCCCGCCATTCACAAAGCAAACACCTCCAAAAGGAGGACGGAAAGGAAAGGTCTATCCAAAAGGCTGTCTTTTATTCTGAAATCACACCAGGGGGCGCTGTTGGAACACCATCGACCGCGAAAGGTCAATTTGAAACATTATTGTCTTTTAGATTCATCGTCTTTTTTCTGTCTCGTGAAATCAACACTTAAAATTATGACCTTGTACAAATTACGACTACAATTTTATTCATAGTCATCTTTTTTTGTTTTTAGTGCAGTCCTAACACTTTTTTGTACGTTAACATTCTTTCACTATTTGTTCTTTTTTTTGTACAAGAGGCCACCCTTGAAAATAAAAGTACAATTGTGAGGTCGGTTTTGAAGAAACTAAAGTGCCAGAACTCTTATTTTGACCATTTTAATCGGAAATTCCCACACAAACATTCTGCAGCCTTTAGCTACTGACTTTTCCTTTGACTTTTTTTGGGGGTTCTCTATAAATGGCTAATGCAAATTTATTCTGTTATATTTTAATTATTTAATCACAATTAATCTTAGTATGGGCCCAAAAACTTATTTGTACTGTACTGTGGAACCAGGAAGATCTTAACTGCATTCATTTCATTACTTGCCTCTCAGCTAAATGTGACAATTGCTTCAAGAACCAATCAACAGGTAATCGTGTTAAAGGAGACATATGATTCATTTTTATTTCACAATTTAAAGAAGCTCTCGGGCATTTTAAAAACATCTCTGACATTCTCCAGTCAAAATACACAAAGGATAAAGAATTACAGCATACTTAACACTTGTCATACTCTGGTAGAAATCACTTCAGAGGGCGGATCTCTGTCTTTTTTTTTTTTCTTTTTACTTTGGGGTCGACAAAATTATCACCAAATGACACTTTTGCATGCAGCAGACATATCTTGACTAATCTGCGCTAACACTGCAGCTCTGCTTACCTTCTGACATTGCAGTGCAGCTGCTTGTTACTTGAAAATGAATTTTCTTGAGCCATCCTGGCTGGGAAGTCATGGTGTTGGGGCATTATGTAACACATTTTCATAAATACGCAGGTAACAAAAGACGTACTCGGCTGGGCAGGCACTCCAGAGGCCCAACTATTTGTATGCGACCCATAACAAAGTCAATTCTCCATAATATGTCCTCTTTAAGTTCAAAACAAAATTGAAAGCGATCTCTTGACCGCCATCTAGGGGTTACATTCAGTCAGTCGGTTTCTTGCCTATTATTATATTTTTGACATAAATGCACAACTTTTAGCTTCTTGTGACGTCACTGAGAAGCGAAATACTGCCAACTAAACGCGTTTACTGGTTTTTATTTACCCGAGAGACAGCACATGCACGTCACTGCTCGCCGTAACTAAACGGACACACTGTGAGCTAAAGACGAGCGCGGCCTGAATTGAGCACAAAGGAAAACTCCTCAGCATCACGGACTACTGTTACAGGATCAAGTTGACAAGCGTGGTGCGTACACTCGAGCACTGGGGTGGATGAAAAGAGGGAGGGGGAGGGACAAGTGCATCTGCAAACATCGAGGAAGGAGAAGCTGTTTTTTTTTTTTTTTTTTTTTTTTTTGAGGCGCCATTTTCAAAGGACGGAGCCAACGTGCGATGCTGCAGAGAGAGAGGCAGGATGGGAGTGGGACGGAGGCGCTAGTGGAGGGCTGCAGAAGTTAAAGACGGGATATACAGTATTTATGTGTTGCGCTGGGCGGCTAAGACAGGTCCACCTCCCTCTCGATGCCCACATATTTGAGGGCGTCCGCTTGGCTGTATCTGCGGGAGGAAGCGAAAAGCCGCCATTACAACACGCGGCAATTGAGAGAAATGCAAAAGCCCGTTTTGCTTTTCACTCCCACGGTTACAATAAGCTAACGAGCTCGAAGGAGGATAAATTCAATACTTTTAAAATAATTTTTAATGCCATTTTTGAAGACCTCTCATTCACTAAATAAATCAATTTGACACATATTCCAGGTAATATAAAATTTTAGAAGCATTTAGTTTTAATTTGTACGTAATTTACTCAAGCGATCCTAATTATTATTATAGTAAAAATGAGTTCATTTGAAATAAAAAGTCAAAATATGGGAAAAATACATTTAATAAATTACTATAAACATAAATGTAAAATTATAAAACAAATGTAATTATTACAATCTGAAAAAAGTTTAAAATTGTATTGAAGCATTAAAAATGTAATTGTTTTTACTAAAATTAAAATTGAAAAAAAATATTTGACAATGAATAGCATACATTTGTAATATTGTAGAAGTAAAAATTGTAAAAATTAACTATCAGTAAAATCTGAAAAATTAATTAAATTTTTTTTTTATTAATTGATGTTGTGAAGTATTTAAAAAAAAGTTATTTATTAAAATAAAATAAAAAATAACTAAAATGAAATGCAATTAATCACCATCAACCTAACTTCTAAAATTAAAACAGCCCAAAAAATATTTACTCAAAAAGAAATCCTGAATGTGAGCGGCCTTACCTGTAGTCGAAGAAAAGCTCTTCTCCTTGCATGATGGAGCGCTTTGCAAAAATCCCGATGCGGTGGTCTCCGTTCACCATCACCACTGCAAACGCAACGTCAAACCGTTAACGTGTCTTTGACATTAATCAGTCTGTAGTGGATATAAAAAGTCAACACACCCCCTGTTGAGACGCAAGGTTTATGTAATAATGCTACAGTGTTACCTTTGGCGTAGCAGTTTGGGTTGACCGAGTGATTAGCAAAGCGGATTTTGTTCCCCTTCCTGGTGGCATCGACGACAAAGTCTGCAGAGAGGGAAGGCGTTAGAATGACGTCTACGGAGCGAATGGATGTCGCATAAGCCCGACTGAATACGTGCCGTTGTTCAGGTTGAAAAGGAAGCTGGACATGTATTTGTCGTAGATTCTGCCTCGTCGGTCCGCCTCGTCCTGCGAGATGAGCTGAAATATGGAAACAGGCGATTGTTAAACCTCAGACTGGGATGGGGATCTTTTTTTTTTTTTTATTAGTAGAAGGCAATATGAACCATCCAACTTCGCAGCTTTGCAACCTAATCGAGACGCTAACAAATTGATCACTTACCTCTCCGCAGTACTCTGAGATGAACTCGTTCTTCTGCACAGGCTCTTTGATGAAGGTGCCCCATCCGGCGACGTCTGACGGCGCCAACAGGAGGTGCTGTTAAATGAACATTAACACTGTCAGAAACGGGCGTAACAGAAGAGTTCATCTCTTATGTAATTGGACAATTACAACATACGTATTCCCAACGATCCGATGGTGTACTTTTTTTCCCCTCGGCTTAATGATCAAACTAGGTTTAGCCAATACTTTTTTTCCGCTCATTTGCATAAAAAAAAACAAAAAGCGTAAATGACGTCAACGACGTTCAAAGAGTTAGGTATTTCGATTTATGTCCATTCTAGTTCAACTCCAGTGAGTGACAGTGTGCTGCGTGTCGCTCGTACCTTTTTGAGGCCCCTCTGGATGCTGCAGTTCTTGCACGATACCACTTTGCTGTCCCAGTGGTCGGCGGCGCCGCAGGTCATGCACAGGTCTGGGTCGCACTCTCTCACGGCCAGGTAGCAGGGGCACTGCTTGGTGTTGCACTGGGTCTTACACCTGCAGCCCGGGAAGCGGTTCTGACCTGCAATGCAGAGCTGAGAGTGAGCGACGAGGACCTCTGCTGGCAGGTATGCCCAATAACAATTTGGCAGGAGGAACGACCAAAATGTCTGGCCGACAGCCTCCGCCTGCGGGGAAAGAAAAACGTCTGCTGTCTCACTATTCGGAGTTGGATTTAAATGTTCCATCTGCGGCATTGTTTAGCCTTAGTTGTCAGAATTGTGCTGACGTTGGAGCCGATGTTGTAAATCAGGCACAACGCCCGTCACGTCTCTTTGAAACCCGTCCAGGCCCTTTAGAGCGCACACATTTGCACCGAGTTCTGCTACATTTGCACCGAGTTCTGCTACGGGAAAAAGGCGGAGTGAGGTTCCGGAGCGGAGGGAAGGAGGGCGGTAGGAGAACTGAATCACAAGCCATGCACGCAAAATGTTTGTCCACACTCGCCACGCCGTTGCTCTGCTGCAGCTTTAATGTGGAAAACGGAGCAAGGCAAGGCAGCAGTGCAATATTGTTGGGGTTTTTTTTGCTGCAGAAGCTAATTTATTCTTATGAATGCAGCTGTGGGCGCGAATGTAGCGTTACTATCATGAAATGAAAAGGCATGCAGTCAAGTCATTGCAAATTTTGTTTGTTTTAAGTTTGACCAAGAGAACATTCTAACGAAACGCAGCAATGCAACCAGAAGCCACTGGCTTTCTCACTTGTCGAATTTTATGGTTTAAAAATGACGTTTCTTCTCACAGTCATATTTATTTCATAATGAAATTGATCCGGGCAGACTTTGTGCATGTTTTTCTGAATGCGTTTGTGGGAAGTGGAAGCATTGTGATGAACTTTGGGCCACACTGAAAGAGGAAAAAAAAAAGTCTAAATGTGATTTTTTTCATTTTTTTTTTTCACAAGTAAAAGTCAAAATTCCAAAACAAACGCTTCACTCTTCTCCCGGTTGCCACAGATTTTTTTCCCGAGGTGTTTTGTAGTTGTTGTAAATCAAAAAATTCAGATATATTTAATCCTGCAGTCACATTTTCATTCTACTTTTTTATAATTGCGCTTTTATACAAAAAAATTCAACAAGACACTAATCTCATCCAAGCATCCCTTAACGGATTTAGCTTTGTGCATGGGCACCAAGAAAATAAGCAATCCCCACTCCAAAAAAAAAAAATGTAAAATGATATCAAGAAAAGAACTCACACTCATGCTCGCACTGGCAAAACTTCTCGCAGAAATTCTGAGTGATGACACACGGGCAGGTGCTGTCACACGGGTGGTCGGGGTGGTCACATGGCTGGTAGTTGTACACCTGATTGGACGAGTTATCTGGAATGACGGAGCACAGACGCCGTCCGATGAGCACTCCGAAAGGGAGCGTGTAAAAATAGCCGTGCCGTCATGTGTCAAACATACCTTTCTTGAGCTGAATCTTTGCCCATAACCTGCCTCATCAATGAGACAAGAAAAAGCACTTTTAAGCATTAAGCGTGTCAAGAAGTAATGCATAAAAAAAAAAGAAAAATAAATATTTTTAAATCAAAGTCATATTTTTGTCATCTATATTTGGAATCAACTAACAATGTTTGGCTCAATGGCGCTTGAAAAGTCAGACTGAACGATGCCGACGCCCGTCCGTGAAAAATCCCCCTCCCTAATGTTTTACTTGCATAATTCAGCGCGTTATTCAGAGCTAATCAATCATGTCCGTAATGAATCCCGAATGAGCGCAGCGGCTCGCTTGCCTGTGCTTCCTTTTCTTCTTCTGCGGCGAGATGCCTCCGTCCTCCAGGGGGACGCGATGGATGAGAGCCTCCTTCACGGCAAACGCGTACACCTGGGAGACATCAAAACCCACAAATTGCATAGATTGCGCAATCGGTGCGGTCGCCGCCGTTATGCAACATCCAAGAAGTCCACTGCGAACCAACGCGCTTTTTGGCCTTCACTTGAGGCCGCGCGCGCGGTTGTTGTTTGCCGCCGCCGTTTCCGACTTTTCCGCCATGTAACCGCGACTAAGTCACGTTGACTAAGTGCTCGCTCGTCACCTTGGCAACAACTTGCAGCGCGATACTGTAAAAGCACTACACGAATCTCCGTCGCTATCTCCGTGCTTCACTTTAGTCAAGATGTGCAATATGGTCTCTGTTTTTTATCAAGGCAGGATTACTCATTTCCCGCCTTTGCTCTTTGAACACATTTTGAGTAACTTAAACACTTATTAAAACACAGTTTAAAAAAAAACATTTGTGTTTAAAAACCTAAAACTGCAGCTACATTTTACATTTATAAAACTAAATAGAACAAACTTTTTTTTCGTCATTTTAGCATTGAGGTTGAAAGTATTTATTTTAATGTACAACTGTGCCGAAGAAGTGAATTGCAGTTTTTTTTTCCAACTATTTTTTTTTTTTTATCTTGAACTCGACAAATACTCAATATATAAAATAAAAAACTAACAAAAAAACTAAATCTAAACAAAACATTATAAAGTGGCAAACCCACTTTAAAAATCAATTAAACGAAATCAACTCGAGAAACAAAAGCCACAACGTAATAAAAAGTAACTTCTCTCCTCTGCACAAAGTAGTTTTCATGCATGCACAGCGGACTAAGTTACATCATGCACAGCTTAGCGACAACTTTTCACCTCTTTGCAATTTTTGGTGCCGATGAGGCGCGCGATGGAGCAGAAGTTGTTGAAGTAGGTGCCGTGCAGCACCCGGAAGAGCGACTCCTCTGCGCCGCTCCATTCCAGCGTGCAGCACGCCGGCTGCTCCGCCACGTCGTCGACCGGGCGCAGCTTGGTGGGGGTCTGGCAGCGCGAATTCCCCTCTGGAATACACACATACGCCCACTTTGCTATCATAGACGAACGAAAGTGAGGAAAAAAAACATTAAAATACATTAAGACAACAAAAAAAAATATATCACTGTTGACTTGGCGAATGCAGAGGTGCACCCTGGACCGGTCGCTAGCCAATCGCAGGTTGCCTATTGACAAACAATTTATCGCATTAAAAAAAAAAAAAAAGTTTCACGCAAAACGAATTCCGAGTGCATCCTTTTATCGGGACACATTTGTAACCTTTTAACGGGATGTAACCTTGCCAAGGACGCCTTAACTCAAGTAGAGAAAGTACAAGGAATTTATTTGAAGTAGACCGCTCGATCAGCGAGAAACCAGCAGTGGAAATGACTCGCGAACGGTACCGAAAATAAAAACTAGGGTTAAAGATCTTGTTTTCCCGCGTGCGACCCTTGACTTTGGTTTGCAAACGCAACACAAGCGATGTTCACGCACTCGCAGCTCGAGTTGCTTGGCAACAAGCTGAACGCAGCAGCATGCTCTGTCACTGAGTATCTTTATTAATCTGCTCGACAATCTGTTTCTTTTCACCCCCCCCCTACCAACACACACACACACACACTTTAACCCGAAATGTGTGAGAGCGTCTGCTGAGGTGCACGTGACTTCCAGAATGAGAGGCCTCCGGTGAGGAGAGGTTGATGAAGACGGTGCCTGACTTATTTGCCTCCCACCGTTCTCCACATGAACATGTCAATAGGAATGAAAGCAAACGAGTGGAAGGAAGTGTTGATGTTGGAAGCCGAGGCTTGCCAAGCTCTTGATTTTGCTTGGCGAGAGCACGGAGGACGATCTGACTCGGAGGCTGTCATCCGCTGCCAAATGTCACTCTTGGAAAAAAGAGCTGCAGTTGGCCAGGGAGGGAGCGAGCGAGGTTTATGGTAAATGATGCTCCTTTCACAGTCATGCGCTGACTCACACGGCTAGTAAAATAACTGCGTCTGCACCTGGCAAACTGGCTTTAGCGGACGAGCGGGACATCAAGAATGACCTAGAGTAACCGGTTTTTAAAATCAGCAGGATTCATGCTACGACGGCGCGACTCTTCTTGAATGAATTTGACAAAAAACAGATGGTGGAGAGGAAGAAAAAAAAAAAATACTCCCACCAACATTCACTGCCATTGACGGGTATAGACGTCATTTTACTTGGGCAGCTCGTGAAGGAGTTACAATTCAGAAAAAGTATGAAATGTTATTCTAAGTATGATTTCTCATTTTCTAAGTCACTGTAACATTATGCTCAGTTTTCCATAAAGTAGAAAAATTAAAAAAAAAAAATAATCCCTGTACTGACACTTTGAGAATTGCTACGATAAACCAAGTCCTGATTTGACCTCCTGAGTGTCTTTGGCTGTTTTAGAAGGAAGGATTTTCAAAAAAGTTGTCTTTCTCGGATGCGCAACGTAAGATTGAAAATTATCGCTACCTGAGGAGGACGTCGTTTCATGGTCGCTTTCTCCATCTTTGCTCTCCTCTGCAAATCCCGACGGTCCGGGGCAACTCGCGCTGGCGGGACGCTGCTGCTGCTGCTGCTGCTGCTGCCTTCGCCTCTTCCGAAACCTCTGCGAGCGCAACATGTTCTGATCCACAAACTCTTTCGCCCCTTTCTTCACCAGAGAGGAGAACATAGACAAGAAGAGAAGTTGGCAATACGTCGTACTCGTGGCGGAAATGTCAGCAAACAAAACGGCAGGCACCTGCAACAGGAAACAGTCGGCGCCGCACGGATCCGTCTCCATTCGGATCTCTTTGCTCTTCCGCTTGTACACGTTGGGTGTTGCGTGGAACGCTTTACAGACGAGCACACTTTTAGCACATTTTATTGCGATTTAAGGAAAAGTGAAAATCACGTAACACTTGAATCTGAATTATGCTAACAAAACATAAAGCTAATTTGTATTCAATACCCACGACACCAGACTGTTGACTTGAGCACCCTTGGTCAAAAGTAACCCAAATTGGGTGAAATCGCTAACCCAGCGCTTGGGTCCAAACGAGAAGCAGGCGATGCTGCGTTATTGATTGAGCCGCTTACGATGGAGGAAGCAGTCGTATTTGAAGCATCGCCGGCAGAAGAGCGTGTGGAAGGAATGCAACGACTGCTCTCGCTGCACCGACTTTGCAAAGGGGCCGTCCAGGTTGGGGGTGCAGAGGGGGGGCAACTTGACCGGGTTGGGCGGTCCCAGGAGGTCCTTGTACCTACAAAAACAAAAAAAAAAAAATAGGTGAGAGGAGTGAGAAGCATTCGAGGCCATTTCAGCCACTTTGTTTTGTTGTCAAGCTTTTTCAGGTTGCCACAAATCCTCTTTTGAGGACCCCAGCACGGGGGGGGGGCGTCATTATTACCTCCCTTCCCAAATGTTTGCCTCTTCACGGCGAACACTAAGCAACGGCCCCTATTCAGCATTGCGCCACCAAGACGGTCATTATTTCCCCCTTCCTTACTTTTCCTTCAGCTCCTCCGTGGTGCCCTTGTACGGGAACATGGAGGCGATGGCGGTGAAGATCTTGTCGCTCGGGATTTTCTTGTTGCCAAACGGGTCCCGCACTGCGCAAAACAAACATTTTGTTAATATACAAGGGGCTCTGGCATTATTTATTTATTTATTTTTGATTATGTTCCAAACGTGAATAAAAAGCCAGATCGTCGAGTCTATCCTGAAGCATCACAAATTGAATTGCGTTAAAGATAAAATAGCTTCATTGGTAACATAACAAGATCATTTCCACATTCATATTTAACGTAATGTAAGTACTGTAATTTCCGGACTATAAAACGCAGCAGCTCTTTTGTGAGAGAGAAAAAAAAAAAAAAAAGACATACAAGCCGCACCGCGCTATAAGCCGCAGTTTTCTATGTTGAAAAAAAAATCTTGTTTACTACATGTACAGAACGATTTTGTACTGTGAAGATAATCGCAAGAGAAAATTTAAAAAAAATAATCGAGATTTATTTAGCGTATTTTCTGAACTATAAAGCGCCCCTAGTGGTGAAAGAAAAAAAATTCACAGAAAAGCTGCACGGCTGTATTAGCCGAATGGTTCAAAATCGAGGAAAAAAGTAGCGGCTTATCGTCTGGAAAATACAATATTTTGGTAATAATCATTAACAGTGCCGTCCCTTTAAACAAGCTCTACTTTTAATGGCTGCTGCAAAATTGCATACTTGAAAAAATAATGACACACATTGTATATTTAAATACAAGACATGCTTCATTATGAAAACATCGCTTTCCACAACTGCAGCTCTAAAAGTAAGACAAGACTGGCTTATGCAACATCATGTTTTGCCCCTCAAGATCCATCACATTTTACAACTTGTTCTTTTTAGCTTTTGTCCTTACAGCGGTGTCACAGCAGTGTCATGGAACTGAAAGCAAGCAGGGGACGTGTTGGCCGCATGTAAACAACACCGGTCCAGGGGTGACGCTCGCAGTGACATGGTGACCGGACAAACAGTGGCGGCCTTGTTGCGCCGCTCTCTCTCTCTCGTGTGCTCGCGCGGGACAAAGTCTGACAGTCTGACGTGACTAACAACGTGCTCTCACCCTCGACAGTGCTCCTCCTCTTCCTTCGGATGAACGGCGCTTTGGTCTCCTCGGAAGCTTCCGTCGAGCTCCGCCTCATCGCTCGCTCGTCTTCTTTCTTTTCAGTCGGCGCCGCCGCTTCCTCCTCGTCGTCGTCCTCGTGGTCAGAGTACTGGCTCAAGGCCTCCACCAGCTCCTTGAAGATCTCGTCGCTGATAAAGCCCCCCTCTGGAAGGCGATGTCGCAATATCAGCAGAGCAGATGTGAAGGAATGGTGACTTTAAAAAAAATATATTTAAAAAAAAAATGCACCTCTATCGCCATGGACACCGTCGTAGTTGTCAATCAGTTCCTCCAGGAAGGCCTCATCCTGCTCCAAGACCTCGTCGCCCATGTAGGGAATGTTGTGCAGGAATGTCTCGTCCTCCACCTATCACAAATCAAACATTAATAGGAAGTATTTCATAAAAAGCCATGCTACTATTTTTAGCACCACACGAACCATTACGCTTTGAAAATATAAAAAGGAGGCTCCACAAGTCCAGTTGATTTGATCCACTTGCACAATCTACTAATTTAAGCGGTTTGAACAGCTGCATTGAAGGGCATGGGTGTACCTAATATTTTGGCCCAGTGAATGGCGCTGTGTTTGTGTGTTGTTCACCATAAAGTTGTGTTGCAAAGGTGACCAGGAGTACATGAAGGGAATTCCTGTCACCGTCGACAGAGGCCTCATCGCCACGGCCTGAATTTTGAACCCTGGGAAGCCGGACTCCACAGTGCACATCTGCAAGAGAGGAATTTTTTTTTTATCTCCAAGTGGACCAATACCTACCAAGCTTCTTCGGGTTCGACATCGTTTCTTACCTTCTTAGTAGCCACAGGACCGCCTGAGCTCGACAAGGGCACCGACTGGATCCTCAACTTCGACCATTCCTCATTCAGGATGCTGGTCTGTGTCTCAATCTTGACCCGGTTGGACACAAACACGGCCTGGAAACACAAAAGCAAGATCAGAATCAGACGGCGCAGGGAGGAATGTTGCTTTTAACAAGCGGGACCCTGACCCACCTTGACCTCCTCTGCCTTCTTAAGGCGCTTCAGCTGGCGAAGGCGCATGTACTCGGACCTGACCCGCCGACGCCATTCCAGCAGGTTGTGAGCGGGGCCGAGGTATAAGGGTGGCTGAAGTTTCGGGGTGGGCGGGGCAACGACGCCCAGGGCTGAAGGTTCAGTGGCGCTTACCTCCATGGCTCTTGAATGAAGAGAGACGTGCAATTCTGACTCAGTGGTCATAATATTAGGTACACCTGCACATCTTTCTCCATCTTGCCATGTGTATGTAAAATATGTATATTTTCCAACCGTTTACTGCCATCAACAAATATGTTAATCGTGTATGTTTTTCAACAGGTCGGCATGGCCGAAAGTCTGAAATACAGGTTTTGTAAAGGACCTTAATGACTAACACATCCCTGCAGATGGTGACGTTGCAACACTGTTGATTTGAGGTTAGTTTTTGGTGAAACCAACTCATGTTTACCTGCTTATTACCAAAATATGTACAATTCTATAAACAAACTTTCGGTTCGTAGGCCTGATGCCTTTATTCGTCACAGTATTCCGTGAGTCTTCACAAATCCGTCTTAAACCGCAAGACAAAATGTTCTCAACTGTTCCTTTGACGTCTCTGTGAAACAGCGCCCCCTTGTGATGGCAAAACAAACGCGTCACTGGGGTGAAATAAGCCTTCGTGGCCATTTAAAAGGCTGGGAACGGTTTTAAATTCTCTCGTATCGTCGCTGCCCGCTTGCCAAATAGTGCGCCGGGGCTGGCAAACGTTAGCCCGTAGCGCGCACGGCCTTAACACGGCATTAACACGCACGATGATCGCGAGTGGGCGTGCCTCGGTCAGAAGAAAAGTGCGTAGTGCCGATTGCGTGCTTGTTTTTATGTGCCTTGCTTAAGTTGCGTGCGCGCGGAAGATGCGTGAAAACGAGCTGCCCAACATCTGCGTCACACACACTCGCGCGTGGACTCCCCTCACCAGCTCAGCTCACCAACACATCAGCCACCACCATCGCACCAATCGTCACATACCTTCAAATCCACGCGTGTTCGTCGAGTGGAACCTCGAGAGATGATCACGCGTGGATTGGGAGCGCGCGCGTTCTGGTTTATGGTCGTGACGCAGTTTCTGTGTCCGCATGACGACTGCTGGATGTCCGAACGATCCCTCGGCGGCGGCGCTGCGGGGCCATGCTTCTGCTGCTGTGGGCTAACCTTGTTGTCGTGGGGTGGGGGGTATGGAGTAGGCGTGGGGGGGGGCGTCCACGGAGCTGCGCACTTGGCAGAGCAGCAGCGGCGTCAGTAGCAGCTGCAGCAGCAGCTGTGACGTATGCGTGGGTCAGGGGAGGAGGATTTATGGCTAAATTGTTTTGCGCCTTCTGGGGAATGAAGGAAGTGTCGTGCGTGGGGCAACCAGCCTCCTCGTCTAACGCCAACGACTAGTCGTTGACAGCCACTCGACGAGAAAAAAAAATAAAGTCACAAACGCTCCATCCTTGCAGGGAAGCGGGCCATGAAGACTAACTTAAAATGCGATTACAAGTAATCGATCAGAAAAGTTGGAAGCGATCCAGCAGCTGCTCCTCGCAGTTGTCAAAAGACTATTTGTCGTTCTGTGATTGTCCACTAGGAGGCGAGTCCCCAGTGGAGTCGTTGAAGAAGGTCCTTTTAGGCCAATGGTGCCTTCAGGTACATCACGTAGAATCGCAATTTATGTCTGAAAACTTAACCGTGTCAATTGCAATAGTTATTGTGCGTGCACTTAAGTGGCGATAATCATACATTAACAAACACCCACGAATACTTGAATTCATTTATTAATAGAGAGATTACCAAGCAAGTAGTGTGTATGCTTTGTGTCAATTGATGTTTAGACTAAATATCAATTATCGCCAGCATTTTAACATATCTGTATTATCCCTATGTCCTTACATAAAAACAGTTAATGCTTAAATCAAAACCAACATAACGTTTTACATATTTTTTTTTACATTAAATACCCCGTGCACGATCCAAACTAACGATTATCCGATTCGCTTATCCTCCCGGACATTTATTTTAAGGTAATTACAGTTGTATTCGTCATAATCACGAAATATTGTCAGTGGTTTCATCAGTATTAACACTTCACTTACTAACTCATAGTATGTATTAAAAAAGGAAAATATGTAACTTTATATTTTGACTTCATAAAGGATCATTTGGTCAGTGAAGCAATGACGCTACATTTGACCTTCGTTCAATATTTTGTACTTCAAACTTAATCTTTCAACATTTAATTATTTCAAAGATGATTCGTCAGTACGGTAGGTCAAAATAATTCGACAACACTCTTTCATTTATAATACAAGTCTATAATAAAACATTTGTCTTTATTGCGTTCATTCCACGGTACCTTGCATGAAAACTCCAACGTCAACTTTGTTGTAATCTCAGATGTCAACACAAGAGGGCGTCGTTGAGCGCCATTTAATGCCACAGTGTCCCAAACATGCACATCCATCAACAAAAGTTCCAATACTCACTAGCATAGGTTTGACGGCTGTCGTGCTAAGCTCCCGTAACACTTTGCTGTTGTGTTTTGGACATTCATGCATTCCTGCTTACTAATTACACAGTGGGAAAACTGCCCGTACGCTGTGTTGATAGTGAACTGTCAAACAAAAGCAAACACCCACAGGAAAATAAGCTGTCAAGCATTGAGGCCTTATCAAGAGGAAGTTTTGATTGTGCTTAATGTCAACTGGGCGTGTTGATTTTGGCACCTGCTGTTGGGAATCCGTAACATGTTTATGCAACGCCCGAGCGCGATGGCGAGCATATGGAGAAGAATTACATTTGAATGATGACAGGCTAGATCAGTAATGACCTTTCACTTGTTGAGGGGAAATCTGTGCGATGTCATGCAATACGACGGAGGCTCTATATCTCTATTTGACACAGGAGCAAGAGGCAGCGTCTTTAAATGAAGTTAAGACTTCATTTGGTGATGTGAGTCAGTGGTGTGGAATTCATATTGGAAACAGGCGATAGCATGTACATTTTGTGTTTCAATTGACAAACAGAACATGCAGGCTAAGAAAATAATAATAATTTTTTGGACTTTTTGATTTTGCAGTCTACTCCCAAATGTGAGCAAGTGATGGAGCGTCTCTCGTGCAACCAAAGGCGGGCGGGATGAGAGCCAGGCATGGCGCTACATCAGTGGCAGCGTCTACCTTATCACAGCCACTCGGTCCTCTTCGGCAGGAAAAACGCCCATCCTAGGAAACGTGGGCTTCCTGTTGTTTTATGGAGCCTTCCTGTTAAAGAAAGAAGCGTTGAGAAAGGGGGGGGGGATATGTGACCCCCCGAGCTCGCCTCCAAACGAGAGAAGGACAGAGCACTGTTGGGCAACATGACACCCGGCAGGTTTCACCTCGTCTTTGCTGTCTGTTTTCTTCTCATGTGCGGTAAGTGAAGCTTTATATACTCGTGAGTATTTCGGGGCTCCCAGGAACATTCCTGTCTTTATCTGAACTCTTGTTATTTTTTTTTTTTCATTCAATTCACGTGAGGTAAGTGCCCTTTATCTTATGAGGCTGCTTTGGTGGTGAAATCCCGATGCAGATGTTTAAAATAATAATTTGGCTTCAATGCCTCTGATGTTTTTTTTTACATTTTTTTTTTTTTTGGGGGGGAACCACAGCAAAGCGCTCGCAATTCAATTTCTTTCCTGATAGAGGTTTATTTCTTCTCTTCAAACAGCCTCGCATAACCCAGTGAGTTGTCTGGTGGAGGAAGAGATGTCTCTGCAGTCCGCCACCACAGTAGGTAAGAATAATGTCATTGCAAATACATAAATAAGAACATCCCAAAAGGTCGTTTGAACTGTACGTCCATTTTCCAAATTTCGTCGCGGTCCAAACAAAAGCAAGGCATTTTCATTCAAGTATTTTCATAGTATTTTGGAACATGTTATTTTTTTTAATTTTTTTGCATAATCCTGCTCACCAATCATTTAGTCGAACAAGCAGTCCTTGGCTGAGGAAACGTGACCTAGCACACATCGTCCTCAAGTTGTATTTTTTTTTTTTTTTGTTACTGACATGTTTTCTTTACAGTGTATCAATCAACGGAGATGATGAACGGCGTTGCCAGTAAGTGTCTTGTTGAATTCATAATTGCATCAAAACACACACTCCCGCTCACTGTATCACATCATAACATGTTGGCTGTTTTGATCGACTGTGTGTGTCCACTCCGCTGGGGAATATTTGGCATCATGTTCCGAAACTCAAAGAGCTGAGCGAGCTGGGAGATGACGACCTCGGCCAAGCTTTTTGTGTGTGTGTGTTCCAATCCAACACAAACTCCCGGTGAGGTCTCATCAGCCGAAGCCTCGGTGAAAGGTTAACCGAAACCATGCCCCGCTTGGTGCAACTTCCTGAATTTGTTCGTCATTGGGTCCCCATACTGCGACGGACACGATGTTGTGAAACCGGTGCGAGTTTGCAAGTGAGCAAGCGCCCCTTTTGCTGTTCCTCATCATATGCAACCCCCCCCACCCCCACCAACTCTCCCAAGTCATAGCTCCTCCTTTGCAAAAAAAAAAAAAAAAAAAGCAGAAAAGACACTTCCTGATGTCATTACTAAATCAAAAAGCGCCTCGGCTAGCAGATGTCAAGAGAGGCCCCGTGACCTGAATCTGTGACATGTTCAAAGTACCATGAAACATCTCGGCCCGCTTTGTTATCACAGCCGTCATTTTGACAAACGGTTCCGGGCTCTCCGAAAAAATACCCAACGGATTTCCAAGAAGCCTTGTTGCAGTGTATTGCAAGTAGTGGAAATGGTAAATGCTGGAATATGTCTTTTACAGGAGTGTAGCACATGGCTCAAGCAAAAAAAAAAAAAATATGAGTGATCCTCTACATTAAGTCGCAGTAACAAAAATGTACTTAACTCATACGCTGCCATTGACGAGTTAACTTGTAAATAGTTTTTCAACGGGGAGGGGTGAGGGCTGCTGTTCCACTGTGAATTTCAAGCTTTGTAACCACTTTACTGATGAAGATCCACCAGTAGATGGCAGCGATGACATCAGCGCTGTTTGTGAGTCCGCTAAGAGATATGGCCGCGTTCTGCTCCGGATTATAAAACTTTATTTATTCATTTATTTTTTATTATTTTCCTGGGGTAAGGAGATTGTTAAGAAAGAAGCCGTTGCATTTTGGTAAGGATTTAGCGAAAGGCGCAGATAGGGGGAATTTATCTTGAACATTCCCGTCGCTTTGGCGTCCACCATGGACCTGAAGTTAGCCCACTCACGAAAAACCAGAAAATCACAAATACTTTGCATTTTACTCGGTGGCACTGTTGTCATTAGTCAAGATTATTCAACTGCAAGATTGCAACCGTTGAGCTTTTGTGTGTGCAGAAGACAGTCTGGATTGGATGAAAAAAAGTCATTGGCCGGTTGTCATTCTCCAGCGAAAGCCTGGAAGCCGATCACACTCGTTTGCTTGACTCGCACGTGTTCGTTCCTTTGTCTTTCCTTTGGCTCCAATGAATCCAAATATCGATCTGCACCGCTTACACCGTCGTGATTCCCATCCAGCCCCCGGGAAACTCTAAATGTTTGCTTATGTTTCCTATTTGGCGGAGGCTGCCCCCCCTCCTCCTCCTCCCCAAAAAAGGCAAATAAATCACATGCTGTGAGGCTGGCCAGGCCTTCCACTGTGAGAAACTGAGACTAAAAAGCAGAACAAGAGTTGAAGAGTAAAGGGTTTTCAGATGTGAGTCCAGCCCAGCTCGCTTTGGGTGTGCTCCCTTCTTTTTGATTTTTTTTTTGGGGGGGGGGGATGGAGAGGACAATCTCTGTTGCCTCCACCCCCTCCAGAAGGCAGGACCGTCCCAGGGAAGCGCCAGTCGGAGACGGGAAGAGCTGCCGCCGAGGCGCGGGGGCCGCGGGGCTGATCTGAGGGGAACATCTGGCAAGGCGGGCAGGGTAGCTCTCCGTCGGACATCTGGTGGCGAGGGTTCTTACGTCGCGTTGCTCTCATCCTGACGCCGCTTCCTGTTATGCCTCGCTGTGCCTCGGTGTCTTCGTCCAGGGTCATCCGTGCGGGAGGAGACAACCTGATTCATTTATTCTGACATGAAGGGAGCGCTTGGGTTGATTGTGGTGTCCCTCTCCTTTCTCTATGGTGAGTGTGTGTGCGTGTGCGTGTGCGTGTGCGTGTGTGTGTGTGTGTGTGTGTGTGTGTGTGTGTGTGTGCTTCCCCTTTTCCAGCTGCAGATGTCTTCCTGTAGAACACATGAAGCTGCGTTATTGGACACGTTACACTTTAGGAAAAAAAAAATGTAGTGCATGCACGGCATTCAATCTTCTAATCTCAACCGTATCCCCTCCAGATGCCACCTTTGGAGACACCGCCTCACCAAGCGGTACGTGGAAACATCTTGCACACCATTTCATTAGGTACACCTGCACAATCGAATCCGAGCCAATTCAAATAGAGACGAAATGTGAGTGGCACCAATATACGACTCTTAAAAGTGCTCCGATATCATAACGCCAACACCACTTTACCAGCCTGGCGTCGGAGCCCCGTGAGCCGTGTGGCGCTACTTTAGCGTAAACACAGACGACGTTCTACTTCTATTTCATCGTCAATTACTACTTTCTTATTAGCCTGAGCTTTGGCGCCACCTTTGGAGTATTTAAGAAGGAACACAAAAAATGGCCTCTTGGTGTGTTTGTCAGCAAAGAGCTGAGTGTGAAGGGCACAGAACAAAACGTGAATCATCTCGTCAAAATTAGATGGCGCCGGCGTACCTAATTTAATGTCCGCTGTGTCGATTTGCAATCTCTTCCTTGCAGCTTGTGAAAAAAACACCGCCAGTTGTTTGAATTTCCAATTGTACTGCCATGCGGTTTACGGGGGAGCCACGATGGAGTGCCTGTCCAAGCTCCTGGACCTCATGTGCCTCTGCGACTTCGACGTGGCCATGGCGGCCATGAACAACACCGACTGGTGCGCGTGGAGCAACGTAAGCGGGTGAGCGGATTTTTGTTTGTTTACGTGGATTCACGCACAGCGGTACGTTGGTTTACGGGATTAAATTGAAAATTAAAAAAAAAAAATTCACATCGAGTTTGATTTAAATGCCGTTACTCAATTTAAGCCCCTCCCTCTGACCCTCCCTAAAAAAAAAGCTCCCATTTTTTTTTTTTGTGATGTGATTTTTAAAAAACAAGCTTGACAAAGTGACGTCTCATTCATTGAAAAAAAAAAAACGTTTGTGACGGCGAACCGCCACCTGTCATTAGGTTGTACAGCAACTTGAGCCTGTGCACGGAGAAGATCTCCGACTGTCTGCGCATCCCCTGGCCCAACCCACTGGTGGAGCAGACGTTTGTGGACATCCACCACAGGTTCTTCAAAGACTGCCCCACGGAGGAGCTCAGCGACCCACCGCCGCCCATCATCTTCGCTTTGGTCATCACGCCCATCCTCCTCATCCCCGTCATGGTTAGTCTGGTGGTCCTCAAGACCAAGAACGGAGACGGAAGCTCTTGATCGCCTCGGCGTGTGCGAGAGCCAAAGATCGGGTCTTTGTAGACACACACGAGCCGTCACGGGCGATTTCCATGACCAAAAGTGCATTTCAACTAAAAACGACTTGGAACTTTTCCTTCCTGGCAGCGTTATTCAAGGAACAAAAAGATTTCAATGACCTGTTTTCCCCTGAACTTGATTTTGGACAATGTTTGTGTGAATGTTCTTGAGTGAATATTCTTCCCGTGGGCTCATCAAGTCCTTGCTGTATTTTTTCTGCCACGGAAGAATCCAGTCGAAGCGTTCTGCCTTTGTTTTGCATTCTTCATCTCTGTTTAGTTTCTCCCTCATTTGTTTGTCTTATCAGTTATCAACCTCGCGGATACACTTTTTCCATCTCATCTGGCCGTTTCCAGTTCCCTTTTTTTTTTGTTCTGAAGCGCTCAAAAAGCGCTCATCGTGATCGCACTGGAAACGGTAACCAATGTGACCAGCCCCGCCCCCAAAGCTCCTGAACTTGGTTTCAGAATTTCGGACCAAGCCGCATTTCTGCCAAGCGGTCGAATCCAGTTTGGCTCGGTTTGGTCAGGTAAATCTTGACGTGGCTTCTGTTTGCGGGTGTAGCGACGTAGTGATTAAAAAAAACATGCTTTTTATTCTTAAAAAAAAAGCAGCTTTGGATGCGGAGATTATTCACTGCCTTCCAATCGGTGGTCTGCCCCGCCCCCTTTTGGTACCTTACCGATTTTTTTTTTTTTTTTTGCACCGCCTAACGCCAGGTTGCTAAAAGTGATACACCATGGCGCGTTTAATCAAGAAATCATTGCAAAATGAGCAGAACTTTGCCACTCGGTGGAAATTGGACTCATCTTTTTAATGACAAGACCTTAAAGGAGTGGTTGCACTTACGAACCAAATGACGACAAACACATTTTTATGAAATTGTGTGTGATTATGACAAAGGCTCTGGAGCTTGCTGGATAGACCTCCGTTTTGGGTACATTGGATGTGTTTTTTTTTTTTCCCTGTCTGCTCACAAGTGTGGAGCGTCACAGGCCGCTTTCTAACGGAGCAAAGCCCGCTCGGGTTGGGCAGGATGGGATGGCAGAGGTGATGGAACACCATTGTGAGGAAAAGGGAGCCTTCTTTCCTGCCATTGTCTTCTTTTAAAACACAATCCTCATCCTCTTATGGAGATCTGATTCATATTTGACTTCATTTCAGTGAGACAGGAAGCAAGATATAAATAATGTTTCGCCTTGTTTGAGTGACGAGAAAAAGCTCTTTTTAGCGCTTTCCGATCTAGTCCGTATTTATGTGCTATTTCTTTGTATTTTCTGGAGCATTTGAGAGGAAACTATACAATGTGCTGTATTATAATTAGAAACACATTTTATACATACAGATGTACGCTCGCTTGTCTGTCATCATTTATGAAATAGTCTATCAATATGTGGTTGTTCTATCAGTTTGAATTCATTTCCTGGGATAGAGCCTCTAAATATTTTCTTAATTATTTAAAAACACAGTTGATTATCAAAAGAATTGTTTACAATTTTAAAAAAAAGTTATAAATAAAAATGCTAAAAATAAAAATGGTAAGAAATGAAGCTAAACAATAAATTCCATATAAAAAAGTACAAATCATGTCATTATAATACTGTAAAAAAAAAAAAGCTAAGATTTTAATATATACTATAAACTCTGCCTAGCAACAAGTGTTTGACCAATCGTGACTAGGAAAAATCTGTAGATGAAGTTGTTGATTCTGTCTGCTAAATCACTGAAACATTCTTTCACTTGTGATAATAGTAGTATTTTTTTAGGTGTGTGATCTAAATCATTGCTAAAATATTTGAAAATGCAAAATGGCTGTCACATAAAAACATGGCTTTTCACGCCCTCATTTGGCACAACACGACAGGGAGGGCCCAGAATGTACAGACCACGTGTGTTTTGTGTTTGTGTGTGAGAGCAAAAGAGCTGTGAGGTGACCTCCTTCCTCTCTGAATGTGTGGGGTCATCCTCGTCTCCACCCTTTCCAAAAGAAAGCCCCACCCACTGCGTCGATGATCCCACTCACGTCTGTTACGGCCTCTGACGTCACTGTGACGCAAGTGGGAACACAGCATCCCATATTGCATGACTCCCATTAGAACATTTTGTTTCACTCAACAATGAGTTGAGCAGTGTAGCCATGCTGTCACTTTGTTTGAAGGCTGTGAAGTGAGCAGACACCGCCCTCTTGTGGTAAATGAATGAATAACGGGCTGGGGGGAGGAGCAAACAATTTGTGACATTGCTGTCAAACACAGAAACTACATTGAAAAGTAGGACTGATCACCGCGTTCATGGCGCTCAACTTCCCCCACCTACTTTATTTATATTCTATTGATTTATGTTTTTCCCCTTCCATCCTAATTAGTCATCGTCTCTTCTCATCGGTCTTCTATCAATTGTAGCCATCATTTTTTTCTTTTGGTCCTTTTGCGTCTTCTATTGGAAAACAGCCAGAAGTAGTATTTGTCCCTCAAGTGTATTTTGGATGAACTCAAAGAGATTGTTGGGTTTTGTACAACATTGCAAGAGCACAGCTGCAGCTCCACTTGTGTGGGCTGGCGGGGCCTTGGCTCAAGGAGCCTCCCTGGGGGTGTCCAGAGTGTGATTGGGGGAGCAAAAGGTCTGGAAGCGTGGTTGGTGGAAGGGCAAAGCACCAAAGTGCAAACGCATGTCACTGTTGCTCGATGCTTTGGTGCTTTGATGTGCACACCTTGGCCGTGGAAATGACGTGCAAATACAAAGTGAATTTTGATTACAGCAATGAGAGAATCAAACGTATGATGTGTGTAATTAACTTTATAATTCACTGGAACTGCTGCTAAAATTATTTTTGAAAAACAGTGCCGCCCAAAGCAATGACAAAAGAACAAATCATGCTAAAATGTAAAATATATAGTCATGCATAGAAAAAAAAATAAAAAGGACCGAGGTAGGAAAAAAAAAGAAAATGAAAAGAAAAATAAATTAATAAAAATACTGCTTACAAACAAAATATTGAAAAAAAAAAAGAATAATGCTTAATATGAATAACAATCTCCCTAAAAATAATGGTAGAAAATACATGTTAAAATAACAATTGTCCTGTTTTAAGTCATTTATTAAAAAAAAACTAGAAATATCAAATAATGAGAAAATAATGAGAGATTATTTGGAAAATAAAGATAATGCTAAAAAGAATTGACAAAACCTGTCCAAAAATGTTTTTTTCAAAATAGAAAATGATGCAGAAAATTGTAAATAATGGTGCAAAAATAAAACTAACATATAAAGCGCCTCATTCTACTAACACAAATAATATATTTAAATATCTAATTTACAACCGCGTTGCTTCAACAGCTTTCTAACCACTACGTCCACTAGATGGCAGTCTTTGAGCGCTTTTAGCTTTTAGGCTTCCCAAGAACTGCGCGCACTTTTCCTTCACGAATATATTTACTGCTCCATTTTAATGTTTGGCTTCAATCTAAGTACTGTGACATTAAACAATCCCATGTACTTAAAACAAGAAAAAGAAAACCGGCAGTAAACGGCAACATTGTTGCAGGTGGCATCTTCCCAACAATAGTTTCCTCTTCTTTGCCTGGCAGCAGGTTCCACCGGAGGCTTAGGTGCTTATTTGCTCGGCTCAGATGACAATTATATCAGAAAAAGACGTGCTAGCGTGTTAAAATCCCGCATGCTTCCACTTCTAATATCACACACGAGGGGTTGAGGGGGGGGGGGGGATTTTCGCACATATGGAATATACGGCAAAACAAAACAGCCACTATAGACACTCTTCGGTTCAAATTTCCCCAATGCTGAGCTTCTTAAATCAGCAAATAAATGGCCGCCCTAAATCTCATACCGTTCTCTTCAACAGTACGTAGGCGATAAATATAAACACAGATTATGTGCACATAATATCATCCATTTGATGTAACTTCCCATCTGTGTGAGTGCAACTGCGTGTCAGCTGCCCACACTCGGATCCTCATCGCACACACACTTACATACACGCGTTGAAGTACATATGAAGGTTTCCGAATTTGTGAGGAGTCAAATCCCAACCCAGCGAACATTTTCTACGCACCTGTCAGACGGTGCCTTGCTCAAATCTGATGATGGAGGTTCCGCCACCGGTCAGTCTTGCGGTCTTCTTCGTATAACTTGTTACTACAGCCACTCCATTTATCATCTCCGGCCACAAATTCGGATGGATTCATTTTTATTTGATCTATTTATTTGTTTCAAAGAAAGCATGTCTATTTTCTGCCCCCTGGACTGAAACTAGTAAGCTTCATTTCGATTAATCAAGACTATTTTTGTAAGTGCACTGAGTGCAAAAGTGCTTACGTAACCGCGTCCCACTGTGGCCGTGTGACGCTCCAAACGAGAAGATAATCAATAAAAAGATGACTGTGCCTGTCGCCAAAATGACAAGATCGTACATCACCTTTTATGAGAGGTTAGCGGCTGCGAGTACACAACGCTGCCTTGACAAGTTTCCAGGAAGTGGATTTTTACAGGCAAAGCTTACAACATAAAATCTCGGGGTTTTATAATAGCTTTTGGATTAGGTCGCTGTTTAGCGTTGAGGATTACGTTACGTCAGGGTTAGATTTAAATTATTATTTTTTTTTTTTTTTACACAATTTTTTTCATCGCCCCCCCCCATTCTTCTTTGCGCTATTATGGCGCACCTGGGATTGGATGTGGTGGCGACCCTCCAGCCATGCTTTAATGTCCCCCACTTCTCACACTCCCAAATCCAATCTTCAAGCTGATTTGTTGGGTCAAAATGATGAACCCAAGCTTGGGTAAAAGTAGCCCAATTGGCTCATAATCTTGAGCTGCTGAGTTTGGAAAACAAGCGATCATTTTTAGTGTGTCGTGCTTCTCGCTAATTTTTCATCAGAACATCCTGGTTTGCATGTGTTGTGCAGGTGTGACGATATGTTGGCTGTCGCGTTTTGTGTGTGTGTGTGTGTGTGTTTCAAAAAACAAGCCGACTTCAAAGTCTTCCCGTTGGATCCTCTGCAAAACACACATGTTCGGCGCCATCAAAAAGGCCATTTTGCATTCATGAATTTTAATCAGATTTTCAGGCATTTTTTCCGCAGCCAGTCAATCAACAAACAAACCGCTTTGACAAAAAAAAAAAAAGTTATTTTGCTCAGGCAAGTACAGTGTCAAGGTAAATACACACACAAGCTTTTTATTCGTCAATCTGCCCTCGTCTTGCTCGCGCGTCGTTCTTTCATTACCATTTCTAAAGATGTCGTTGTTGAACGGGGTGCTATTGAACAAGGCGGCGGCTTTTGAAAGGGAGGCAGGATTGCCGCCTGGGTGGATGAACACGCTAAACTGTGATCTTAAGAAGATTTATTTCAGGGGTTGAGACCGCTATACAGGCACACGTCAGACACAATACATGGGTTAATGAAGAGAGCGTGAAGACGGCGGCCGCCTAGATGGGTGTGAACAGCTTATCCCACACCTCCACCTTCATGATGCTTTTGCCCAGCGGGCTCATGGTGGCTTTGACATCCAGGTAGTTGCCCACGTAGTTGATCCCCGTGCCGTTGGACTGCTCGCGCACAAAGCCGTGCTCCTTCTGCTTCTTCTCGTTGTACATCTCCTTGAACAGGTCCTTGTCGCACTTGCGGCCTTTCTTGTAGATGCCCACGGCGAACCAGTTCTGGTACAGGTTGTAGTCCCACGGCACGGAGAACATGATGGCCAGCGTCTCGATGTAGTCCTTCTGAGAGCGCTCGAGGAGGTCGTAGGTGAGGATGCCCACGCTGCCCGTGGCCTTGCTGCTGGTCTTGGTGAAGGTGCACACTTCCGTCTTCAGGGGGCGCACCGTGGGCTGAGGCGGGTTGTACGCCTCGCCGTTCTCCAGGTGCACCCTGTCGTAGGCCAAGATCAAAAAAAAAAAAAAAAAAAAGAGATTCAAGCACTGTCTGGTGGCAGCAACACTAACTTAATTATTTAAAAAAAAAAAAAAAAGAAAAGAATTATTATTATTTTTTTTTAGCCTTAAGTATCGGTGGCTAGTGTTGGCAACCTCAAGTGATTGATATAAATCAATATAATTATTTTGATAGTTTTTTAAAATATATTTTTACAATACATAATTTATTTTATTATTTTGTATTATTATATTTTTTATTTATTAATTTATTTAAAATGACCTGAACAAAGTTGATACCATGCTTGCATTCCGTCTAAAACTTGAAATTGAATCTACCAACATTCTCTACACGTATACAATTTTATTTTAAACTTGTATTAAAAAAAAACATAACAAATACAAATAGAAAAATAGAACCCATGAATGTAATGTATTAAAAAAAATCTGATAGTATTTGATAATTACATGTTAGGAATTTCTGATGTTTGAAACGAGATATTTGGTGCCTCGTGAAACTTACCTGGGGTTAATGAGGCAGTAGTTGTTGGTCAAATTACTGATCTCGATGGTCACGCTCCTCCTGCTCGCCACGTCGGCGGCCACGGCTTCGGCGGATTCCGTCATGTCTGCTGCGGCATCAGGTGAGAACCGAAAAGTAACGAAAATGGAAATTAGCGCTCTCGTCCCTCCTTCACCCCAATCATCGGAATGATTGCGCCTAAAATATGCTCCTGACCTATACTCTGCCGACATTGCTCTGCTGGCATTCCGCTGACCTTCCGATTCGCAGGTAAGCGCTGCTGCGCTTATAAATGATGGATTTGGGCCGGATAATGAGATGTGTGAAGTGCAGCAATGAGAATCGCTTCGGTCTGACTGTCAACGGCGTAATTAGCCAGCGTACTTTTTATTTCAATTACGGCTCTCCAATGAAGTCCCCCCCCCCACCAAAAAAAAAAAAGTCGGCCTTACAAATCATGTCAACGCTTCAACCGGCTTGCAGCTGAAGTTGCCTGAACGTAGGCCAAAGTGGCAGTAAAAGGAATAAAAGACCGAGGCTCTTACCTGCTTCGACGACCTGTCGGTGCGCTCGATTTCCAAAGTGGGGAAAAAAGGAGGAAAAGTAGAGGAGGAGGAGGAGTTTTTTTTTTATTTTTTAAGGTAGGACCACACCCTTTCGAGTAAGAACGTGTCCACCCTTTGTACACAGTTTTCTATCTGTCAGTCATCCGCAGCCCCCCCCCCCTCCCTCGTTAAGCATGGAATGACATCAAATCTATTTGTTTGGCACCCGAGCCTCACCCAAGTCTGCTGTTTGTATTTTACTGCAAGCAAATAGGAATGAAAACCGTCCTGTTCTCCATGCTGGAGGCTTTTTGTGTCCCAAGTTGACGCTGGTGTTGTCATGGTGCAGCAGAAGCAACCAAAGGCGAGTCGGGACTCATGTCTGGAGTGGCTTTACTCACATAAAAGGGAAGCTGGCATATTCCTTTGGTCTGTTTTACTGCCGCTTCTCCTCCGTTTTTGTTGTTGTTGCAATGCCGTGCAAATTTTCTCCATGTAAAATACGTGCTTTGGCTCAAGAATGGGAAAAAACTCACCTGGACTGATGGTTTTCTATTGCTGGTACCATGGGACCCTTGTATTAAGTTTTTAAATCGAGACCAAGGTTATCGGAGTTAACGAAATAATCCAAACTGAAACTGAACGTTATGCTTATAAAAACAAATTATCATAGGAAAAATGTAGGGTTAGGGGAGGGTTTAAAAAACAAAGGGCCTTACTGCATAAAGTCATTTCTTAAAAAAAAAAAAAAAAAAGCACCTTATTATACGTGCTGATTTCATAAAAAAAAAACCTTAAAAATGATTAGGGTCAGTGCTCGGGTTAGGGTTAGATTTTAAAAAACAAAGCACTTTACTATATTGTCATTTCTGAAAAAAGCCCCTTACTAAAGATGGTGATTTCTTAAAAAAAAAATAAAAAAGCGCCTTAAAAAAATTATTCGGGTTACGGTTAGGTCTGAAAACATGTTTGGTACGATTGTTCACCCTTTCTGTCAGTCTTGGTGGTCTCAGAGGTCTGCTGTTTCGTTTGCCATTTACATTTCCCTCGTTGGAATGGAACGCTGTCCCCAAAAAACCAAACACGACTCGCATTCCACGTACAGATTGGGACTTGCTTGGGCTGTCTTCCAAAACATTCTCCATACAAACTTCACAATAAGCAACCTGTCGCCGACTCTTGACAAAAAGAGGCTCGCTGCCACTCCCAAATTTGAAGTTCATGTCTGTTGAAACTCAAACAATCCAAATGCCAACGCACATTTGAACACAAGTGTATCGCAACACGCGTTGGAATGCTTCCAGGCGTAGCCTCCGTGAAAAACAACAACTATTTTTCCAGCCAATTGATGTGAAAATCCGTAAAAGCCAAATATCTTTCCAGAGGTTCTTCAGAAAAGAAACGGGATGAATATGCAATGATGGCGACCAAAGTTACAGAGAAGACGTAAGGCGTCATTGTCGCTTATTACCCCCAAACCACGGGATCGGAGAAACTTAAATTCAGCGCAAAGGGAAGTCATTTTCCAAATTCATGGTTGCTAAGCAGAAGTCCTTAGACGCAATTATTTGTGCCTTTGAAATTAGGGTTCGGGTTTCAAGGTAGGGTTTGAAGATGGGATTAGGGTTTCAAGGTAGGGTTACGGGTTCAAAATTGGCTTTTAAAATCAGAGTTCAGGTTTCAAATTACCGCTTCAAACTAAGCTTAGCTTTTCAAAGTATTACTTTGCAGCTAATAATAAATAAATAATCATAATAATAAAGTCAGCCACAAGAACAATGATATTGGAGTGCTTTATTACAAAGTAATATTGAAGGCAATTCTTAAAAAGCCCTCTTTCATTTTTACACTTTTTGACACACACACACTGACATAATAAATATCAGGATCTTATTTTATGTATTTTTTTTTATTCATTTTGACTGTGACCAAACGAAAAGCGCTAGCGAGTCAGCTGATCATAAAACTCGACTTTAGCGATGGCCTTGCCCACAGTGGACATTGTGGCTCTCACGTCCACCTGGTTGGTGCCGTACACCAGCCCGGATCCGCTGGCGTCGGCCCGGCGGAAGTTGCTGGTATCCTTGCCGTCGTACATTAAATTGTAGAGGGTCTTGTCGCAGTTGTGCGACAACTGGAATATGCCCACGGCCAGACGGTTCTTGTACAGGTTGTTGTCGTAGGGCACCGAGAACATGACGGCCATGCGCTGCGAGCACATGCGGCTCTGCATGTGGAAGAGGTCGTAGGTCAGCAGGCCCACGGCGCCCGTGGCCGTGTGGTCGTCCTTGGTGAAGGAGCACAGCTCGGTGTGCAAGCTGCGGATGGTGGGCTGCGGCGGGTGGTGGCAGAAGCCGCTCGACATGTACACCCTGGCGCGCGGAAACGACAAGGCGGCATTTTCAAAATCATTCGCACACCGGAAGTTTGCATTTCAACGTCACTGATGGCAGATAAACGCCGGTAACGCGATTGACACAACGGAACAAAACGCACTCTCAGCAAGTTTGACGGGAAAGTTTTTTTTGTGTGTGTGTGTGAGCGACGCCTGATGCTGATCGATGGCGTGTGCTGCTGCGCACTTCTAAGCAACACTGAGTGCACCTGCCCGCCGTGTGCAATGAGCCGGCGTGTGTGTCGCCGCATGATGGATAGGCGCTCGTTGCACTGCAGAGCAGAGCGATGGTCACACTTTTTGATTCAGTCGCGGCATGAAAACTTTTAAATATATTTTGTTTTTTGGATACTCTACATACGCACTTTGACGTACGAAAAGTTTTTTCGTACATTTTTTAAATAATAGACAATATGATGTGCAAAAATATTGACTCATTCACTGCCATTGACGGGTATAGACGTCAAAAAGCGCATTCGTTTTACCTGGGCTGGTAGACAAAAGAATTGGGACCCCCAGCCATCCCAAAGTTGTGGATTTTTTATGTTCTTCTGTACCAAACTCCACCAAAATGTGACAAAGCCTCAACGAAGGCTCCTGATCCAATTTCTTGTTGATCAATCAAAAGGGCAGTGTCCCAATACTTTTGCAGCTGTTCAAAACAGGAAGTAGGTGGTTCAAGACAACTCACTTGGGGTTGATGAGGCAGTAGACGGAGCTCACGTTGGTGATTTCGAATGAGCAGTTCCTGTTGGTGGCGAGCGTCGCTGAGAGGGCCTCTGCCGTCTGCATGCTGGCTGCAACACCACAATCACAGTCACTCCTTCGACAACACGTCGTATACGTTCATCGTAATGCAAAAATGAGAAAACGTGGAAGGAATTGGAATTTTTCCGTGATGCGCCATGAGAAGGAAAAGTACTCTTTTACCTTTTTGGGGGTGAATCCGCTGGCGTGTGAGACGCGGGAGTGTCTGTGTTTTCTTCCGACCTGAGCGAGAAGGACGAAAGGAGCAGCAGGAGGAGGAGGAGGAGCAGTTTAGTCGACTTTACTGAAGCGCAGGCGTGTCCATGAGGAGCACACAAGAAAATGTACATTTCAGCTACGCCCTTATTGCTGAGACCAAAATTAAAAAAAATAAATAAAAATGGACATATTAAGACAACAGAATTGCTTTTGCTAGGCCACTTGTTGATAGGCAGAATTTGTAAGGACACAGTCGATTGTGACCCAAAGTTTAATCTCATGGGTTTAGCAGTCAGCACATAATCGTCATATTTAAAAAAAAAAAAACAGAAAAAACACAATTGCCAAAAGTGTTTTTTTTTTGTTTTTTTTTAATTTGTTGTGGCCATGTTGTTGCTAGGCAACCCAAAGGTGAAAAAGTGAATTCTGAACAAAACGGTCGAATTATAAAAAAAAAAAGATGTGTGATTACTACATTTTTATAGTGACCAGCAACATATAAGATCAAAAATAGAAGTTCAAATTTGTTACATTTTACTTTGCCACTTGTTGCTAGGCAGAATTCATGGTCAAAATCAGTTTTGGCCTGATGGGTCGGGGAAAAAAAGTCTGTTGCATTAATCAAAATATTGTACGACATAATAATGGCCGCTCCATACGAGATAAGATATTGAAAAAAAAAAAAAAGATATTTTTGTCATTTATTTCGCACCAACCAATACAAAATCTTCTACAAGCACAATAATCAAAACTAAGCAAATTCATTTAAAATTAAAACGAGACCCCTTTTGATGTGACTCTTTGTCCTCCAAATATTGGACTATTTTAATTTGATGAACATGCTCCTTATTCACACGGGACAAGTGGCAGACGTCTGTCTGGAACATTCCACAAACGCGCACGAATTCCGCCCATTATTGCGCAACGGCGAGCGTGTGGCGGCAGGTGAGGGCTCGCTTGCGAATGCCCATCCCACATGTCACCACTCCTATAGAATATTCTTGGCGAGCTGCATGCTTCTCCTGGAGGGCCCAACACCTACACAAACACACACACACACACACACACACACACACCCACACACACATAAACACACACTCAAGCGTGTACTTGAATATATAGGATGACCGCCTCGTCCCAATTAAATATATTCCCCGTTTTTTTCCCACCCCCTTTGAGATGTGCTTAACTTCCAAGTGACGTGGCGCCAGCTGTTGGGAAGCCTTCATCTTCAACGCTTCAAGTCAGCAGATGGTCACAAACGACTGCAAAATCGGAGAAAAAAAAATAGATACAAATAAAGATACATTTGCATTCGACAGACTTTGTGTGGTAAAAGCGTTCCATGTGATGTTTAGCCAGTTACCTTGGCAGAAAACTGCATTAAACATGAGGCGAGTCGCCCGGCCTTCATTATATCCTGCTACAACATTAATCGTAGTGCGAAATAAAATGGTCGCAAAGAGGCGAGGCGACGTTCATCCGGAAAACAAAAGCAAAAGAATGCTAATGAGCGCTCTTTGTGTTGTCTTGTCTTTTTTTTTTAATATAAACCAAAGTTCATGTCAACTTGTCTTGACAAATGACGACTTGAAGCCAACTGTAATGAAGAGCAACATTAAAAAACAAAACAAAAAAAAAACACATTTTACGCCAGAATATCAGAGTTAAAAAAAAAATTAAAATTTTCTGAGAGTAAAGACAAAACAATTTTACGTATATTTGGGGTGAATGAAATCACAATCCAAATCGTCGACATTTGTGAGGCCCCTTGTTGCTAGGCAGATTTTGTGGGGCAAAAGAAATAAAGGAAAAAAGTTTGATATCTCTTCCATTGCCTTCACAAGCACAAAACGACCGATTTCCTGCTCTTGCGTCGACGGCCTTTGTCATTCGTTATCTTTGAGAGCACTTAGGCAGGGTGACAAAAGGACAAAATATCATATGATAAAAAGAAAAATTAGCTCAAGATAAAATCGGATTCAATTACAGCGACGACGGTCTCGGTGTCACGTTTGAGTCTTCTCCGCTCCTTATAAGACAAACAAAGCTGTTTCTTTTCTTTTTTTTTTTAAATTTTAATCCAAATAATGTGGTGGAGCTGCACGCGTGCTGCTGAATTCAAAGCGCAGATTAAGAGAAAATACACAAATGACAAGCAGGTATTATTAATTGAGGATTATCACTGAGCCGAGGTAATTAAATATTCCCAGAAAGAAAAAAAAAAAGAAAGAAAAAGATGCTATAAATCTTTCATTTTGAGCTTAGTTCTTAGTTTTTTTTTTTCATGTTTTCGGTGTACGTTTTAGGATCCTATAATAGTCAAAGAAGAAAAGAGATCTTAAAATAAAACAACAAGGACCAAATATTTTAGCATAACCAAAGAAAAAAGAAGGGGGCTAACATTAACAGTGTAAAATGGTGTCACCTAGTGGACAGGTGAGGTATGGCACCCTTTTCTTATTTGTTACATTTATTTACATTTTAAATATGTTTTATTATACATTTATTACATAATGACCGAATTGACAGCATAAATTTTGAACATTCAAATTTAATGTTTCTTCACATTGTGTCTAAATTTGTGTTCTTTCTTTTTTTTTTTCGCCATGTTTGAAGTACTGCTCTGCACCTCCTGGCTTCACCTGCATCAAAACGAGCCCCCGCTTTTAATTTGAGCCATTTTAAAGCGCTAAACTTGACTAAAAGCCGTGCGATAACACCCCACCCCCGCCACCCCCCCACGACCCTGTGCCATCATCACCCCCCTCCCCCTTCGACTTCATCCCTCCCCTCATCCCTGCCACACGAACATGTCGCATCCCAAATGGAAGTGGAGGGGGGGGTGGTGACATCACGCCCGCGGGCTGCGGCAATTTATGTCACCACGCTTTTTACTTTGGATTAAAATCCTCTTCTCGGGCGGCTTATTAAGCGGCCGGGACAGGAGTGTCCCTGACTCCCGCGTGTTTAACCTCGCGGCAGGAACCTGCAGGCTGTCAGGCATGTTTGTGCAAAAGGTGTGATTGAGGTGTACCTAATGATGTGTCCCATTCAGTGGCGGCGCTAGCGAGAATGGTACAAAATGTGATCCGAACAATTTTCAAAGGTAAACGCCGAGTAATGACCACGGCCCATCCCAAGGTGGGAGGTAGAGGTGTGTGTTGTGTTAGGGTGGGGTGGGGGGGGGCATTATGCAATGATTAATCTGGGTATGTGGGATGATGGTTCGCCGGGAGACGAGCGTATTGATTGATTGCTGCAGGGCGGCGCGAGGTTCTGCACATTTACTTGCTGATGAATCGGCTGTCAGGGCCAAATACGGCCTTGTAAATGAACGTTTAAGCCATTATGCTTTAAGTGTAAATATTACATCCATTAGGGGAAGTACGACGAGGAAGGGGGGGGGGCGTGGAGGACAAACCCGTGAAAATATCCCATGAAAGTGCGTCCCGACACGCGGCTTTAATCTGCATGTGCAATGTTTAGTCAAAGTCCTTGACGTTAAGCGGCCTGCGCGTGTGTTTGTGCGCTTTGAAGAGGGCATGGGCTGAAGAAGGCGAAGGAGGGGGGGTAGGGGGGGCTGTGTGGTGGGCTTTAAGTTGACAGAGCATGCCGGCGCATCCGCCCGCTCAAATTAGCGGCAGATAAAACCCGCGCGAGGTGACGCGCCAGAGGTGAGCGCGGGAATAAAAGGCACGCCTGGGAGATGATTTGTACGGATTAATACCCGCCGTCATCCTCTACCTGAGCCAAATCAATATTGTGCAATATGCGAATATATTTGCGTGACAAAAAAAAACCCCACAACAACAGAGGAAGAACAGAGGAAGACAATGTTGAGTCAAAAGAAGCCAAAGTGTCTCGCGGCTTGCAATTAGCAAGCGCCGCGCCGTCGATGCCGTTTCTCCATCTGTGGGAATTACACGCGTCGGAAATAGCGCTCGGGAAAACTTTTTGAAGGCCAAGTTTTTGATGGCTCCATATGCAAATGTATGCACCACACATATACATTTTTAGTGGGCGGGCGACTAAAAAAATTATTATTTTTTTTTTACGTAAAGATTTAAAGAGACAGAGGAGCCTCTACTGTCGTACAATTTGATTTTAATGTCAATCAATGGCAATTTTTAAACGACAATATACATGTGACCTGTCCAAAATGTGCAAAAATATTCTGTATACATTCACGCTTTTATTTTTCGCATTTTAGGGTTAGGGTTAGGGTTAATTAGGGTTAGGGTTAGGGTTAGGGTTGGTTTAGGGTTAGGGTTAGGGTTAGGGGTTAGGGTTGGGTTAGGGTTGGGTTAGGGTTAGGGTTAGGGTTAGGGTTTAGGGTTTGGGGTTAGGGTTAGGGGTTAGGGGTTAGGGTTAGGGGTTATAGG